>NC_141696.1:865016374-867416374 GCF_964263255.1 Lissotriton vulgaris
GCATTCAAAAGCTCAGCGAACATGCAGAATTGCTTGTTCCGCCTGTTAACAATGCTTTTTCATGTTCGCAAACACTGTTTGCATGCTCAGGGAGAAATATCTCGCAAACACGCATTTTGAAAGCACAAACAAGCAAAAAATTCTGCAAAGCCGCGTATCATGGAATTTTGGGCAATTCCGCGTTCTCTGAGGAATGCAAAATTACCCAAATTCGGCAAATTCTGCATGCGGAATGGAATTTACCACACAGGCCTAATGATCAACTCATTTAATATACCAGTAGCTGTGTAAGTGTATGAGTAGGTGTGTAAGTGTGTCTATGCTTTTGTTGTTGGTTGGAACACAGGCTCCCATTGAAGTCAATGAGAGTCCGACCGAACGATGTTCAGAAGCATCGCAGTCGGTTGGTGGAACTCACCGAACCCAAGTCAGTTGGAAACGATTCCGACAAGGAGTCAGTCAGATTGCTTTCCGGACAATATCTTAATGAGGCCCAAAATATCCACCTGAGAACTAATTAAATCCACTGCAAAACTCCTATGTATCACATCAGGAACTCATATGAAACCAAAGGGGAGCCAATACCCTGAGGTAATTTTCTCCTGGAGATTGACCGTCTTATTTTCGAAGCCATTGTATGGAAAGAGACTTGAACTAAAGTCATAAATAAGTGATCATTGAGGACAATTGCAAACAATATACATAAAGAGTGATACCCTAAAGTACATTATCACCCTCTGACTATTCAAATTGGTGCATCATATTTTCTACGAAACAAATTGCTTTCTTAGAAACATACGCAAAGGATTCTACATAGCCTGGCACATACACAACATGACAGACTCCGTCTCGTCTCCCTTGAAAGTGTTATGGTGCGATTCGGAGCTTAAATATGCTTTGTCTGAATGCTGCGAGATGCTGAAACTTTTGCCCTGTACGACGCGTATATAAAACGCATCGTACTTACGTATCCGGTAATGGGTTGCTTTGGGCCTCCGTACAATGTGATATACGTGTTTCTAGAGCCTGTTAGGTACTTCATAGTTCACAAATGAGACACAAAGATTCAGTCAGAATTTTGCATGAAAACGCATCGTACTTGCTAATTTGTACGAAAAAGCTCCGGATACGATTTGGTCATCAGGTAAGTCTACGAATAGCATTAGGAAGACATTTTTTCCTGAACCGTAATTGACCCCTAAGTATAGCTTATGCTACAAGTGTTAACTTTGCCTACCGAATAAAAAAATTATTTAGCCCTAGCCTATGTACCAACAACTGAAGTAGCAATAAATGAAAACCTACTTCTTAAAAGCTCCTTCTATCAAGCAAATGAAACTAAACTAACTCCCTTCCTAGACTACTTTGAAGACACTTAGGGGTCTATTAGGATGTCGGGCAGATTGCCACTACCCTACCGGCGGAGGCAATTCACCCGCAGAAACACCCCGCCGGGCGGCCTTTTACCCCTGTCACATTAGCATGGAAGGGGGTACCGCGGCAGGCGGAAAGCCGTCTGCCGCTTTTTCGTTGGTAGGCAATCATCACAATTGTGCCGGTGCGCTGAGGGTCACAGAATATGGCATGTGTTTCAGTCAGGTAGGGGGGCATGCAGTTATAGTACGCTTTTTTTCAAAGGAATATTCGAAAAAGTATTTGTTTACATTATTGCACACATCAACTGTTACTTTTAACCCTTGTTTTATGGATAGTGTAAAAGAACTATAATTGCTACAATATACCATGCTGATTTTCTACCATTTTCTTTGTACAGCCCCTAAATTTCATTTTGGCAGGGCTTAGACTGAATAAAAACTTATAATAAAAGACTTACAATAAAATACTTGATTTTTGATTCCATTGCGGATGACCTGCAACCTAACCTAGAAATTTGTACAGTAGAAACATCTCTTCTGATATTTGTCTCATCCACATTACAGTACTAGTGGTTGTTATTAAGATACTTTTGACCTGCAACCTGACCTAGAAATGTGTACAGTAGTAACCTCTCTTCTGAAATTTGTCCCATCCACATTACGGTACTAGTAGTTGTTATTAAGATATTGTTGCTATGGTGCTAGGAAACCCATCTTTTGGGGTCAGGCAAGATATTGCATCCATTTCTCACTTTGCTCCCACAGTGTGTCAACCACTACATTAGATTACCATGAACATATGAAGAATTGAAGAAGGAACACACTGGCTTATTTGAACGTGCAATGTCTCCCCAAGAGTAATTACCTGCGTTAATCATAACCCTGCATTCTCCTGTAAATGAATCTTTAAAATTGCAAAATACATTACATATTAAAACTACGGTTGAATAATAATCTACTCCAATGCAACCTTTTGGATTATCAAATCACATGACATCCAAATCCTTTACAGAAGCAGCATACTGACAATTATGGTAAATTAACCTGCATGTGAAAGAATGGCTTTTTGGTAATTAATTCATAATATCATTTATGCATCATACTCAAGTTTGATTGTTACCTTGATTATTGCTTTCTGGTTTGATCTGCAGAGGACCGTGCATTGCTCTGAAAAAAGTGGACAATCACTCCAATCATACACATTCACAATATAGTGGAGACCAAATACGATGCAGTCTACATGTACGCAAAACAGACAGACAGCGTTTCCTTGCCCTACACAAAAGTAGGTTAAACTGGCTTGGCCTTTTACATGATGGTGTCATGTATGCTACTGAGAAGACTGTAGACCAGTCGTTCTTTGGCATACAATCAGAATGCATGTCCTCCGCCCGATGACATACTTGATATAAGTTAGGAAAGTGTAGAGGGCGTGGAACCCATAGAAAAGCAAGGCAATGAGCAGCATAAAGAGGAACTATGCAACAATGTTTTACAAACTTGTTCTTAATATTAACTTCAATCTTATGCATCTGCAACAAAAACGCATCTGTATGTCAGCATGACAAGTTTGGCCACAATCCTTCATGGGTTATATTTCTGCTTTTCTACAAAGACAAACAATAAAACAGTTTAAGGCACAAATCCATTCTCTACTCTACTGTGCAACACTTGCAATTTTGATTTTCACGCATCAAATGATTTATATTTTTACAGATTAGCTCGAACTTACTTCCACCCTTATCGATTTCCCAGGTTATTAAAATATGAAAAACTATGTTAGCTGAAACATTGCTGTGTTCTCTGTGTTTTTTCTTTAGCTATTTGAGGTTAGGAGATAACAGAAAGGTGTTTTTTTTGCCTAATAAAGTGTCGAATGTATCTTTCCTGGAAAAGCAGATTTGAGCACTTTCCTAGCAACAGCTACCTATTCATCAAGGGGCCCAATGGTGCTACATAAATGGGGTGTGGCATCCTGCAGGTTGCTCCATACACAAGGCAGCTTAGAGGATTCCAAGGAGGCGGAATCTGAGGTAAGTCATAGGAGTCAGAGTCCTAGTAACAGTTATTGAGAAGCTGCTGTCGTGGGTGGATGGGACACTTTTTATTGCCTTCAATAATCTTCATCTTGAATCATCAACTCTTTGTGTCACTGGTGACGAGCGTAGGTTACCAACTCCATTCAAATTTGACGACAACCACAGAAACAAGTTACATGGGATTGGAAGGTAACTTAGGGGATCATTAAGATACCGGGCGAATTGCCACAACCCATATGGCGGTGGCGATCCGCTCGCCAAAAACCACATCCCACATATCAATTACTCCGTACACATTACCATGGTGGGGGGGACCCGGGCAGATGGAAAAAATGTCTGCCGGTTTTCCGCCCAGTCGAAGAGTCGACCGGGCGGAAAAGCTGGTAACATGGTGGCGAGGTCTGGGAGACACTGCCATCCATATTAGCATAAATGCAGGGATATGCCTGTCCGAAAGGCATGCGGTTCCAAGCATTGGGGGGTGCATATGGCCCCTGCACTAATGTGCCCCTTAGTGTCTTAACACCAAGGGGGATATTAGGATGGCGGTTAGACTTTTTTACGGCCGCCACTGTAGTGGAGATTGGGTCCGACCGCCATGCGTGCAGCGGCCCCTCCCATGGTATTATGATGTGATCGCCGCACTCATGATGGTGATTGGGCCTGACCGCCATGTTTTGAACTGTCCCGCCCCTTGAATTATGATGGGCTCACAACCGCAGTGGTCGCATTCCGCAGCGTTAACATTGTGGAGGGCGGTGCTGGCAGCATGTTGTGCATTTCACTACACTACGTGGCAGGCACTGCACTGTTCCTGTCACTTGGTGCAGTGAAAAGTGCACCCACACAACCGAAGCAGTCCCCCAAATGCAATTTTCATCCGCCTTTCCATAGCGGAGAGATCGCCGCGGAAAAGCTAGCTTCCATATGCATCCTAATCCGGACGGCTAAAAAAGCTAGGCATGACACAATTTTTAGCTGTCCAGCTCCGCCCGCCAGGCCAGCGGGTGGATTACTACCAGCGGAAAAGCTGTGGACGGATTTTCACACCGCCGCGGTCACCACCGCCATCATAATCTGACCTGCAGTTTTCAAGGTTACGATCGGGGTGCGGAGGCCACCGCTGGCCCGGTAGTGGCGAACCACCCACCATCGTAATAAGCCCCCAAGTGTTTAGTTTCAGCTTTGGAAAGCCTCCATGCTGAAATCCATGATACTGAAATCTTTGTTTCACTGTGTTATTTCGAACTACTGACTTTGTAGCCATTATATTTTAACCTATAAACGTTTTATAGACTGCTTTTGACCTGCATGTGATTCTCATGGACCAAAACGCTTCGCTACACATCTGTTGTTGATTGTATCACACTACGTTACTTCACGCTATGACTTTGTGGCAACTTGAAAGTAATATTAGTTTCATGGGCGATGGTGCTTTTAAATGTTTAACGTTTAACTTTGAACATTTATCACCATGCATGCATCCCGGACAAGAGAAGGCACCGTTGCTTACCTCATTATTGAGATATTGCTTGTGATTCACCTCAGAACGATATTGTGCTCCATGGTGATGCAATGCTTTTAACGTGAAGGCGGCGGCATTAGTGACGCTTACGCTGACTCTACCTTGTGTTTGTACGCGCATCTTGTTTTAACAAGGAGACACCACTTCTCATCATTGTGTGCGTTCAACCATCTGTGGTGATACACACACAGGACTTTTTCGAGGTCTTTGCTGCCAGTGTTGGATGCCTCCTATGGTGATACGCACACCAGATTTCTTAAATAATTGTTTGGCAAGCGATACAAGCTTCACAACTCCCATGTGCCTGCCTCTGTTTCGGTGATAGGCACACCATTCTGCTCACATTTCTGCCTCACTGTGCATGTACCTCCTTACGGTGACAAGCACATCAAAACTCGTTATTCATTATCTGCAGCTGCGTTTCTTGATTTAAGACAGTGGTGAGAGTGGGGCACCACATTCATCTCAGCTCATGTATCTGCATTGATGGTTAACATAAACTCCACTCAGTGATGCGCACACCATTTATTGTTGCACGTTGGTAAATACATCATCATGATGCGCACACTATGTGATGTTTTGGAATGAATAACTTTTGTTTATTCCTGCGCTTTGTTCAACTGTTGACAGTGATATGCACACTGTTTGACACTTTGTTGGAATATTTAATGTCTTTATGTTTGTATCTTTTCTGCAGTATTAGCATCCAGTGGGCTGTCCTCATTGTGTATTTTTCTTATTTGTACTCGGATTTAAACTATTACTCCACAGTTCTAATCTTCACGTGTTCAGCATGTAAATTGTACCAGCTCCCCCTTCATTTCTATTAACACCTGGAGATCCTCCATTTAGCTGGCAAAATGGTGCAAGGTATTTGAGAGGTACCTCAAGGTCTGTGGAAACTCACTACGGGCCTCATTTATGAAAAGTGACGCATTGCTGCATGAAAACAGCGATGTGTCACTTTTCACTGCGCACTCCTTGCGACACCATATTTAATGTATGACGCATCATGTCGCAAGGACTTAGAGATACGTCAGTATTTCTGACACATCTGTAAGCATCAAAGTGACGCATTCCTGGAGTGTGTCACAAAAGTGACGCAACTCCAGCAATGCGTCCTTTCACATGGGGAAAGCCCCATGTGAAAGGGCTTGCGTCAGTCTTACGCCTGCTGTGAGGCAGGCGCAAGATTTTGACGCAACAGCATCCTAAAAGTGACGCAGTGAAATCTCATAGATTTCACTGCGTCACTATTACGATGCTTTTTGCAGGGGAACGCCCCCTCTGCATACATTATACCTGACGCAGGTATAATGTGGCGCAGGGGTTTAAAAAGTGACGCATCTACCTAGATGCGTCACTTTTTAAATATGGCGCAACAAGGCGCATTTTTCACGCCGCTGGTGCGTCACAAAAAGTGACGCACCGGCAGCGCAAAACTGACGCCAGGCCTCATAAATAAGGGCCCAAGTGCTGAACTCAAAACCACCCTTCTATTGCATTGTTTAGGCACAGAGGGGCAAGAGGTTTTTTGAGCATTTACCAGCGATTGTAGGTCAAGACCTCATTGAGTATGAGTAATGCATTTTAAAGCTTGATAGACGCTATCTGCCAAAGGTTAACGCCATTTTAGAAAGATTTCATTTGGGGCGCAGGAATCAAAAGGAAGGAGAAACAGTAGAGAACTATGTATCTACGTTAAGAAAAATGGCTTCCTCATGTAAGTTTGGTGGGCTGGTGGAGGAAAGGATTTGTGATTAATTTATGCTAGGGTGCAAAATTGAAAAGGTCAGAGATATAATTTTGCAGAAGGATGATCCTTCCTTGGATGAGGTTTTGCTCCGTGCCAAACAAATTGAACTCTCTCTCAAGTGTGTTGCGATCATTGTGAAAGACAAGGTTAAGTTTCAGGCTGTTCATGTGGTGACAAGAGAACCTGATGGGAAAGACAAGAAAAAAAAGTAACTAGTGCTCTGTTTAAAAAATCAGCTTTTTATGCTAAGTGCTATAGATGTGGAAGGGATGGACATCTAGCCAATGATAGGTTTTGTCCAGCTAGCAAAGCAGTATGCAACAATTGTAAAAAAAGGGGGCATTTTGCAATTGTCTGTAAGGCCAGGATGGGCAAGAAGGATGTAAAGGAAGTTAGTGACACATGTGGTGACAACATGAAGTGGGATAGGATTTTGATTTGGACCAATGGAGTTGCAGGTCATGGGGTGCAAAACCAATACTGTGGTTGTAATCGAAGGTGGCGGTATGAATTGTTTTTTTGATTCTGGTGCTACAATTCCCATTGTCTCTAAAGAATTTTTCATGAATAATCTCTTGGGTAAGGTTAAGATACAAAAGTCTGACATTAGAACTTGTGCCTATGGTGGGGGCCCATAAAACTGTTTGGGTCCTTCTGGGGTCTTTTGGAGTATAAAGACAGGTTTACTAATGCTAATGTCTACATCTCGCAGAAGGGTGACAGCATCCTAAGCTGGTTTCACCAGAGAGATTTCAGTGTCATTCTAGATCCTAACAGTATTCCACCTATAGTATTAAAGGACGATTTTCCAGTCAAAGAGATTGACCTACAGTCAGGAGAGGATTTCAGGTTGGACCTTAGTCGCAAATTTCCTAAAGGGTTTAGAGAAGAACTTGGCTGTTTAGGGGACTAGGGAGCATATTACCAAGGGGGGCGATAGGCAATTATCACCGGTTTAGCGGTAATTCTATCGCAATATTAGCAAGCTGTCGCTAACTGATGTTAGCGACAGCTTTTAGGTGATAGCGAGTGGTTTGGGGCCCGCTTTGCATGTCAGCGATATTTATCGCTAATGACATGCAAAGTGGGCGTACCCAACCTGTTAGCGACTGAAAGCAGTCGCTAACGTCGCTATCGCCTAAGAGCAAGGCGGACGTAGGGATGGAAATATTCCCGCTATCGCTAAAAACTAACGCCTGCTCAGACCAGTTCTTAGCCATGTTATCCAATGGGAGGTGGATAACATGGCTAAGAGCATTTCATCGCTAATGCGTGAATATCGCTGTATATTCAGCGATATTCACGCTATCGCCGGTAAAATTATCGCTTTTTAGATAAACGTTGCTAATAGCACGTTATCTCAGCGATAATTTCCGGCGATGCTTAGTGATAAAAAAATCGTTGCCAAGCCTAGTTAGCGAAAAATATTGATACTCGTTGGTAATATGCCCCTATGTTCCTCCCATAAAATTGGCCGATGGTGCTAAGCCATTTGCAGGGAAGGTAAGCACTGTTCCTGTGGCAGTCAGAGATGAGATGAGTCCAGAGTTGGACAAGTTACAAAGTAACTGGATCTTTGTAGAGATTGAGGGGACACAGTGGTTGACTCCGGTTGTGGCTGCCCGCAAGGTTGATGGTACTCTACATTTATGTGTGGATTTTAGGGAGTTGATATATAATTGTAGACAGGTACCATTGGCCCGAGATTTCAGACATGCTTATGTCATTGCAGTGAGCCAAAGTATTCTCCATCATAGACCTTAAGTCTGCATACAATCAGATAAGACTATGTGAGTCATCCAAGGATCTCACTGCATTCACCATGCGTTCGGGGTTTTCAGATTTGTTAGGTTGCCTTTTGCGTTGGTATCAGCCTCCTCTGTTTTTCAGAGGGCCTTGGAAAAGGTGTTGAAGGGACTTAATTGGGTAAGGATAAACCAGGATGATGTGTTAGTCTTTGGAAAGAACAATGTAGAACATGATTTAGCGGTGCATGAGAAGGTTGGGTGGCTCTAATCTCACCATCAGGTTGGATAAGTGCAAATTTTGCAGAAGCTCTATTGACTACCTAGGTCATACTGTTACAGGAGAAGGTGTGATGCAGCTTAAAAGGGTGTTGGTGAACACTATACAAAATTTGAAGTCACTTTATAATAGGGATGAATTAACAAGATTTATTGGCATGGTCGAGTATTACAAAAAGTTTGTGAGAGGTTTTGCTGGTTTGCGTGAGAAAATGAGAAAACTACTCAGGAAAGGAATGGCATTTATCTGGACAGAAACTTGCGAATTAGAGTTCAGACAGGTGAAGGATGAATTCAATAAAGCTCCCAGGTTGCAGAGTTTTGATCCCAAATGGAGGTCAGTTTTGATTACGAAACGCTTCCATTAATGGATTGGGTGCTGTTCTCCGACAAGAGGTTTAAGGTGATGAGAGGGTAATCTTATTCCTCTCACGCAGTCTTTGAGTTACTGAGCTCTTTGCAGGGAAGGTAGACACTGTCCCTGTGGGGGTCAGAGATGAGATGATTGAAAAGTTGGATAAGCTACAAAGTAATGGGATCATTGAAGAGGTTGCCATTCATTGGGCTACCAGAAAATTGAAGAATTTGTTGTGGCGCAATAAATTTGAAATTCGAACAGATCACAAACCTTTGTGGGAAATTTTCAAAAAGAAAGGCATTGACTCAGTGTCCAGTAGGATCACTAGGTGGGCAGTGTCCTTACAGAAGTACTTACTGGGTGTGAAGAATAAGGTTGCCAACGCTTTATCTAGACTAGTGGAGGTTTCTGAGGAGGGCAAGTGTTTCAGTTGTGAGGAGGACAAGGAAGTGGTTTGTGAGATAGAGGCCTGTGGTTTCACAGAGTGCACACGGAGAGATGCTCTGTTGCTTGATAAAGAAATGCAAGGGTTATTTGTGAATTTAAGTGGTGGTTGGCCATCAAGAGTGAAGGGTGCCACTGAGAAGAATTGGCGTGTGAGGGATGAATTGTCAGTGACAAATCGTTTATTGTTCAGGGGCAGGAGATTGATTCCACTAATTTCTTTGAGAAAAGGTCTTATTAGTCTAGCACACTCAGGTCATCAAAGAATGTCCAAATACAAGGAAAGGCTCGGATTAACTTAATGGTTGCCGGGCATGGACCTACAGGTGGAAAGGGAAATTAGGGAGTGTGTTAAGTGTGCTATGATGTTAAGTGTGCTGTGAGTGAGAAGACTGCCAAACTCAAAATGCAACCCATGATAATTAGAGAACGCCCGTCAAGCCTTGGCAAGAAGGTGTCGTTAGATATTTTGGGTCCCATACATGGGGGTGGCAGAGAATTATACGTAATTGAGCTCATAGACATGTTCTCTAGGTGGCCGGAGGTGAAGATTACAATGGGAATTAAGACCAAACATGTTGTGAGTTTCCTGAAAGAATTGTTTGGGAGAGAGGGGATCCCGAGTGTTTTGCTGACAGACAATGTAGTGCAATTGGTGTCGAATGAGAGGGAACATTTCTTGAAATCCCGTTGTGTGAAGCACGAAAGGTGTTTCCTTTATCACCCGGAGACCAATCGTATGGTGGAAAGGTTTAATCGGGTTTTGAAGGAGATGGTTGCCATGGCCAAAACTGGGGGTTTGAATTGGAGAGAGGATGTGTACAAGAAAGTTGAGGCCTATGGAGTCTCTCCTCATGTTGTCACTGGCAAATATCAGTTTAAGTTATTTAAGGGGAGACAACCCTGTACTTTGGTGGCTCCACCCTGGTTTAATGACTGGGCACCACAGCCAGTCATGGTAGATAATGGGGCAAATTGGAGACTCAAGGAGAGAAACAAAATAGAGGCTCAAAAGAAGAATTTTGCCATAAAGAAAAGTGTGGTGATGTGATCCTGATTAAAAAGCTACTACCTTAGATAGCTTATCTGGGTGTTTGAAGCCCATGAGGGTGGTTAAGGTTTTGTTGAATGCTGTCAAGACCGAGGACTCTCTCATATGCAACACTAAATAGAGTGGTGGTTCTTAACCACTTGCATGCTTGTGATGGCCAGGAGCTGTCACGCGTCATGCGGGCGTGTGCAGAGGATGGCCCCTGGCTGTCCGAATCCCGGCCACTTATTTAAATCCCGGCACATTGCGAAAATTTGCACCGCACGCAGGAGGTTAAGGAAAGTGTTGCGAAGAAAGCAGCAGGGAACTTGACTGTTTCAAACTTCTGTTCTGGTATGAATCCAATGTCAGAAGATCATGTGAGAAGATCTACCAGAGAGGGGAAGGTTCCTGGATATTTCAAACACTATTTTATGATTTAAATGGGGAAGGTTCCTGGATATTCCAAAGACTACGTTATGATTTAAACCACTGGTTTTGTTGTAATTTAAACTGTTGCAGCTCATAATTTTTCCTGTGTATAGCATTGTTTTGTGTATCCTTGCTTTGTTCATATGGAGGGGAGGTGTGTGGCATCCTGCAGGTTGCTCCATTCACAAAGCAGCTTAGGGGAGACCATGGAGATGGAATTTGTGGTATGTCATAGGAGTCAGACTCCTAGTGACAGTTATTGAAAAGCTGCTGTTGTGGGTGGATGGGACCCTTTTTATTGTCTACAATAAACTTCATCTTGAATCATCCTTTTCCCTAAAAAAGTTTCCTTCACTGAGATTCTTTGTTTCATGGGGTTTTTTGACCTCTGAATAACTAGGCAATGAACCTACAACCAGGCCAGAATTCGCACATGGGCTTCCACATAAAGAAGGTAGTGGGTTAGCAAATGGTCCCAGTACTTCATTTACATTCCTGCCAGGCTATGGGTTAGTAGAGGCTGCGTTTTCAAACTTTACACTTCTTTTCAACAATGTATACTGGTTCTTGTTTGAATGAGCTAACAAGCAAACACTTTGTGCTGTGGCCTGAGCAACAACCTCCATTTCAGGTATGTTCATTAAAAGTACAATAATGTCTTCTAATTTTGACTTTCCTAAGACAAAGAGGTCCCCTTGACTATGCAGATAATGGTTTGAGATTTTCACCCTCTAACAAATGACCTTCTAATTGAGTAAATATGTTGTATGCAATACAGTGTTTTGCCATTATGCCTCCGTGCTTTTCATCATGAAACTCAATATCATTGTTTAGTTAACTGCATTTTAGTCATCAGATCCCTCTTGAGAAAGTGGGAGAACTTAGGGGCAACCTTTGGTTACACTTTATTTCTATCTACTTCAGTAACCTAAACGTCTTCTGCAGAGAGCAACTGCTCATCAATAGCGTAGTTTGAGAAAGTCTTATTGCATGACAAGTCAAAGTCAGCAAGAAATGATTAAAAACAAGAAATATTAGTCTGTGAATCATAGTGGTTGACAAGGCAATCCCCAGGCGCCGAGTGAGCACAAAAAGGTATCTAAGCAGAGAAAAGACACACATTTTTGCTTACATGCATAATGCTGCAATGGAGATCTTTTGTGAAAACTAAAACAAAGATGATATCCATGTGCAGGTTCTGATGTCCTGGAATAGCATCCAAATGACCTTCAATCTGAATCAAAAAAATTAAATTTCCAGCATTGAGCAGGCCATTAAAAATACTTCTTGCCTACAGTGCGTTACAAGAGAGCAAAGCTTTACACGTCAATGATGGGCCTAGCTTGGTTGCCTTGGTCAGCATTGAGCAGAAAGATGGCTGCAGCTGTTACAGTTACGCTAAGGCAATATTTTTAATTTTACATGACCATTGTGTTCCTCTTCATCTTCCCAGACCTTTCTTTTATTTTTCAGGTGTCATAATATGTACAAAGCGGTAAAAATTATTCTGCTATGAGTCGTGGGACTTACTCCTGAATTTCAGTACTCCAGACTTACTTCTGAAACTCAGGAGTAAGGTCTGAGTACTATAATAGTAAGTCACATCAACATCTTTGTGAGTCGGGTGACATATAATCAATTTGCATGGTACAAAGAAGCCAGTGTTGTAACCCATATGCCAATCAAAAATTCTGGTGTCAGAGACTGACCACATTATGTTCTCCAATGTAAAAAGGATCGGTATTCAAGCAAACCTTCCCCTGCATCTTTTTCTTGCTATTTTACGTCATTTTTTTCGCTTTTGCCCCTCTGTAAAAAACATTACATCTTTTCCCGATGTAATTGCAGGCTTTTTATATAGCTGGGATCAAACTGGAATGGCATGGGTAGAAAAAAACGATGGATTTAGGCCTAGATCTCTGTACTGGGGTGAATGTATGTCATTGTTTTGCTTTCTGCCCATCAACTGTTCTTTTTATATACTGGCAATTGAAATCAATCTGAACTGATCAACAATAAATATTTGGAACCTTATTTCCATTTCTTATAATGTATTGCTACCAAACTATATTGTTGTGTCTTATGTGACATTAATCGTTGGAAATTGTTTTGTCTGCACAGAGATCTGTTTTAAGTATAATATTTACACCACTGAAGTGATATGTCATAAACCAAGGCTCCTTATGCTACTTACTTCTTTGTTCAATTTGTTACATATTGTTTTTACCTGTAGCCACTTTTTAAATTCAATACAATACATATTTTTAAACTGGACTACATAATGTCCAGAATGTACCAGGTGAGTTGAAGAAACTGATGCGTTGAAAAAATGAATGTAGATGTAATTTAGCAGTAGGTCTTAGAAGTACAAAAGCAGCTTGATGGGACCAAGTCATTAGGTTGGTTGATTGATTGAGGTTCTCTGGCATCATTTAATCTTAGAAATTGCTTTTCTTCATTTTTTGCAGTGAATACATACAGGTATTCAATAAGTCAATCAAAATAACTTTATTCGGTTCCAAAGACCATAAAAGTTTCACAGACATACATTACACTTTAAAGTTTTCATATCGTATATATGTGGAGGCATGGATAAATTCAATAAAATCGAACAATAGATAGCATTCAAACAATTAGGTTGGGGATATAATCCCTAACACCAGAAACCTAATACAACAGTCTGTATTGTCAACCATAACATTTTCATTATTGTTTAAAAGGTACAAAAGTTCTGTTCATCTATTGTAACTCATAGCATTTTTTTATGGACATTGCAACTTTAATGTAATTAGAGACTGCAGTGCAAATAGGTAAAGTAGAGTGCAAAAAATTGAAACTGTCAATATAAGTACAGGGCCGGATCTCCCTCAAAAGTGGGGCAAAGAATTTTCCCCTCAGCTCTTCATAAAGACGGCAGAACAACATAAAGTGCAAAGTGCTCTGAGCTGCCAAATTGTCACATGGGCAAGGCGTTAGTTAATCAACCCAACCTGATTGTTTGGGGAATGCCACGAGAAAGTGTGAGGTACTTAGACAAAATCTAGTCAAAAAGAATTGTACCTGTGCTTTGGTAATAAAAGTTAGATAAAATTTCTGTTGTGCAGGGAACAAAAATGAGGGACCTGTCACTACCAGTTGTAAGTGGCGCATATTCGCCCTGGAATAATGTGTCTGTTTTATAATGGCTTTTCAATTTGTGTGGATACTAGCATGGTTGTCATAGTAGTGCCCTCGGCCTATCTCATGGAATTTGTGTTTCACAAAACGGAGCCAAGGGGTCGACAATGCGCTATCTAAGTTGATACAATCCTTAATAATTTCCCTTGAGGACATTAAGTCCTCAGATAGCCAGAAGTTTGCCCAAAAGAGCAAAGGGGTAATATCTATTTGATCCTCAAGATAGTTCAGCTCCAGCTCATGATGACAAAAAAGTGTGGGGGCACTATTTGGGGTCATCAGTAGCCTATTTATAAATTTGTTTTACAAGACCTGTAGGTTTCGTCTTTTGTAGTAACCCCAAACTCCTGCTTCATAGTTTGAAACAGATAAGCATTTAGCTTTATAGAGGGTAACCAGTTCTTTCACCAGCTTATGGCCTAGTTTGCAGGGAAAGCAGAATAACCCCTCCACAACCCGACTAGTATGTTTAACCATTGCAGTGATAATGGAATGCCAATTCATAGTATTGCTAAAATGTTCTCTAAATATGTAAAATCGGACAACTTATCAATGGTCTTACCCCTTGAAGCAATTTTTCTTGTTTTATTTGATTCGGGGCCTCACACCATATTTTATTTTATTTAATAAAATTGACTTTTAGGTCCAGTGCTGACATAAAATCTGCAAAAGTATTGAGTGATTTTTGGAGGCTATTAGCTGTCAAAGCCATTAGCACGGTATTGTCCGAATAAGATAACAATGGGACTGTATTGCCTCGAATTCTAGGAAAATCAAATTCATTCTCTATTAAAAATGCCTCTAAGCAATTAGTGTACAATAAAAAGAGAAATGGAGCTAAAATGCACCCCTACCGGACACCTTCTGTGGAGACAATGGGCCTAGTCTTTTCCCTTTGAGGTCTATATCTTATGGCAACCATAGTGGAAGTATGTAGCCTATGCGGGAGGGAGATGAGAGCCTCTTCAATACCCATTAGTCCCCACAATTTCTCCCGATTAAAGGTTTCAAAAGCCCAGGGCAAGTCCATGAAGGCCAGGTGGATGGAGCCCCTCCTGGCCTTTATATCCATGCCCATAATCAGAGACAAATTGAGGCACTGTTCTGTAGTGCTCATATTTTTGACATGATCCTTGTACTGCTCGCCCAGGTCTGAAGGCGTGCAAGTACGACCCTCCTCAATACCTTTGCAGGGGCGTCAATAAGTGAAATTCGCCCCTAACAGGCGGGGTCACTCCTGTTGCCCTTTTTATACACTGAGACCACAATGGCCTCCTTTCGGGGTGTTGGGATGGGGTCGATTACCACAGCATTAAAAACATTTGTGAGCAGGGGTGCCCACAGATTTGGGTTTCTTTTTAACAGGTCTAGTGGAACCTGATCAGGGCCTGGGGCTTTCATACAAATTTCCCTCACTAAAGTCCTTGGCCACTGTGAGTGATGCACTTAGTTGTGAGGCCAAAATTAAATCCAGTGTTGATTCCCCGCTTTTCTCATCTAACGAGACACTGGTTTAAATATGGCCCACAAATGTGATTCCCATGCTTCCCCCAAAATCAGTGAATCCACGCTTCTAGCCATAAGTGGAGAAGCTTTTTGTGTCCTTCAGTGTACTGGCTCTCTCCAGATCTTCCCAAGCTAATCTTTTCAGTTATTCTTTCCTTTGTTTAATAGTGCATTTTTAACTTTGTCTTGAATGTTTAATTTGTAGCTATCACAGGGGCTATCATGGAGGGCCATTTTAAGGTTATTTTGAGCTCTTGAACACTTGGTGTTAAACCACCCTATCTCCTGGAGTTCCCTTCTCTGGATTGATCTGGTCAGCTTTTTAGTAACCCTGGGCGTAGTGGGCGTAGTGGGGCTTCGCGGAGCTACGTGAAGTGGGCGAGAAACTACGCCCACCTCCGCACTCCACGTAGCCCCACTACGCACCACAGGCCTCCCTCCCGCCCTCCCTAAATACTTTAAATTACATCTGTAAAAGAATTAAAAGGCACTTACCTTGCCCGCCGCTGCCCGCCGCGTCTCCTCGACACCCTCTCTTCGTCGCTTCCGTCTTGGGTAATAATGCGCATGTGCGGGCGACCGCGCATGCGCATTTCTCGTGAGAAATGCGCATGCGCGGCCGCCCGCGCATGCGCAATATTACCCAAGACGGAAGCGACAAAGAGAGCAAGCCCCGGGGACGCGGCGGGCAGCGGCGGGCAAGGTATGTGCCTTTTAATTCATTTACAGATGTAATTTAAAGTATTTAGGGAGGGCGGGAGGGAGGCGGGTGGCGGACAGCTACGCTCCGTCTGCGGAGCGTGCGTAGTGCCGGATTCTACGCCTGCTAAGCAAAATGCGTAGAAGCCGGAACCATGCACACTCCGTGCACGGAGCGTAGCCGCCCGCCCACCCTTAATTTTTAGCCACATCAGTACAGATCAATTCAAAATCATGAACCACCTCGTCGGTGGGAGAGTAAACTTGGAGACATCTCATAATAAGGTTTACATTTTCCGTAACAGTTTTCTCCTCAAATTGGGTGGGGTTTATTTTGCTCCAATTTAATCTTACCCCTTTATTGCGATTTTAATGAATAGGGCAACCATCACCTTTCCCAACCGAAACTGGTATACTGAAGGAAACAGTGAGGGGATTATGGTCATATGCATTATTTTGTTCCACCTCGAAGTCGTCGACATGCGGGGAGAAATTACGTGTGATAAATATAAAATCAATAACATTTTCTCTACCTCCTCCAACATAAGTAGGGCACTGTGGTGAGGGGCTACTGACCGAATTATTAATGTTAATAAGGCCCTGGTCACTTTCAGTGATAATGGAATATGATGTGGGAGAAAATCCCCCACCCAGAGTATACATAAAGGCTGCCACTTGCCCACGATATTATTGATTTCCGCCAGTAGGGCTTCAATAACTTGACAGCTATTTTGGTTGAAGATGTCATATTACCAATTAACCAGTAGTAACTTAACCAGCCCTCCTTTTGCCCTCTCAGTGGGTAAAGGTGTTGCATTGTTGCATGGATGGTGAAGGAATGCTAACCGTCCAGCACAATATCAACCTTATGCCATATTTCTTGGAGTCAGACAATACCAAAACCCCTAATACACTCCATCCAAACCTCATTGGACAGTTTTGCATTTATACCTGCGATATTCCAGGAAAGAATTTTGCTTAGAGGGAAAGTATGTCCCTGGTTAATGAGCCTACATTAGTCCAGTTAATGGTAGGCATGGTGGGCAGGTTTGCTATGCCAGACCCCTCTCCTCCAGGATTATTATTAGGGATTTGGATGGAGAGCTGAGAATGGTTTTCAAGTTTATCTCTATTGTTCCTAAAGCTGTTGGTGTTTTGCAAAGTGGGACCAGATGGATTTACAAGCTGCCTGTTACCAATGTCTTCTGCATTGTTCTTCTCAATTCGGCTAGGCTACCAGATTGCACGGTAGTCAGTAAATTTCTGTTAAGCCAGAGAGAGCATCAAAGTGGTTGGGTGAATAAATGGAGAGGCCTGGGGGAGGTATCTATTTGGCCCAACCATGAGTGGTCTTGCCTCTTTCTAGTACCCGGGTGGGGGGGATAGAAAAAGCCTCATGGGTAAGCCTTTATCAATTCGCTAGGTGAGTTTCTAAGGTGTTTAAAGCAAAATGGGTGCACCTAGCATAAAATTAAGTACTACACAGTCCCCTTCCACACATTTGACTGTGGAATCCAACCAGCTCTCCCTCCTTGCCATGATGATGTGTTCATGCCAGTTTATCTGCGATGGAATATTCCTAGAGCACCAATCTGCTGATTTATTTATAGGGCTCTGGCAGCTTTCTTGTTGGCCAGGGAGGTGGTGAGGAACCCTTGTCAAAATTAGTGTATACGGAATGTAATCAGGGGGTTAGAGACTATGCCCTCGGCCTTTGCATTTAGGATTTCTTGTGACTATCTCCCCCCACTAAGAGGGCCAGGTCTTAACTGCTCTATCACCCTATGCCCCCTTCTTCGGTTATCCCAGTTAGAGGTCCCAGCTTCCTGTGCTGTCGTGACCATTAACTTGTTATTGGCATGAGTAAGGGGGAACTCCTGCAAGGTGGCCCGATTATTTATGGTAGATGATCCATACAGGTATTCTTCCTAAGATCGTGTCAATAATCTTCAAGAAAGGTAATATATTAGCTGATTTGTAGATCTGCAAGAATTTTTCATTGAATTTGCAAAATTCACCTAATTCACAATTTTGAGTTGCACAAAATTCCCATAAATACTAAAAAGATTTACAATATGCAATTTTGCATAATATTTGCACTAGAGACCCACTTGCACAGTAAATATCTCGTCCAGAAACATTTTTTTGCTAAACCAGTCTCCAGTCTGTATCTTGTGAGACTTTATACCTGAAGTGCATGCTTTCATGAAAAAAAAGTTATCCAAGAAACAGCAAATATCATTTGGCTTTTTAGGTATAATTTAGATAAATGTTCATTTGTTATGGAATTTGACAAGATGTTTGGGGTAAAAATATGCAATTTCACCCAATCTTACTTGTTTTTCATCCCACCAGAATGAAATGTGGGACATTTAAGATCCATTCCATTCCCAGTATTTTACAATATTAGTTAATATTGGTAACTTGATATGAAGCATGAATTTTTCTATGGACCAATGAGAAAATGAAATAATGTAATTGTAATTGCAATATATAGCGCTTACTATTCCTGATGAGGCATCAAAGTGCTTTTCCTGCGAGTAGCACATTACTCTAGAATCCAAAAACGATTAATGGTTAATTCGTTTAGGAAGATATTAAATAATTTGGGCGGTGGACATGTGAAATTGTTATTTGGTTTGAAAAAGGATAGTGGAGGGATAAAAGAGGGAAGCTTTTGCATTCATACAGCACTTGCTACCCCTGATGAAGTATCAAAGCGATTTTTGGCGAATAGCACTCTACTTCAGATCCCAAACAGGATTAAGGGGAAATTAGTGAAGGGAAATGTGAAATTGATTTGAGCAGTGGACTTGTGTGTTAGGTAGTTGGATTGGAAAAGATAGTCGAGGGATAGAAGGGGGAAGGGTCTAGAAAGTGTTTCTTTGGAGATCATAGCAGTAGGAGGAGGTTTAGGATGAGTAAAGATGAGGTGGAAGGTGAAGTGCTAGAGGGCATTGTTTAGAAATGCTTGCTAGGGAGATCTGAATAGTAAAAGAGTTTTGAGATGATGCAATGATGGCTAGAGGATGGATGAGTCTAGAAAGGGTTATTACTGGAATCCTAGTCGTTGGATGGGGTTTGAGATGAGTCAGAGAGTGGAGGTAAAGGATATATTGAGAGAAGGATAGAGTGATATA
Organism: Lissotriton vulgaris; assembly: GCF_964263255.1. Lineage (NCBI taxonomy): Eukaryota > Metazoa > Chordata > Amphibia > Caudata > Salamandridae > Lissotriton > Lissotriton vulgaris. The sequence goes on from NC_141696.1 coordinate 865,035,881, forward strand.
GAGGGTAGTGCATTGGAGATCCTGAATTAGAAGTAAAGTAATAAATATAAAGATACATAAGTACATAGAAGGTATATATGTATAAGCAAAGTAATATATATCGATTTACGTTATATTTAACAAAGTACGACTTTCAAGTATTGCTGTACTTCAAGCTAACTTATTTGTTTTTACAATTAATATATAATTGTTTGTAATTCATTAGTAAAGCAATTGTAGATAGTTATGATAAAAATGCACTTATTTATGCTGTGTCCGATGTACATGTTAAACACCGAAATATATAACCACAAGTAATATGTACATTTGTTAAGCAGAATTAACGAACATCGATATAGTTATAAATATAAACATATTTTGTATACACGTTTATACAAAGGAATATACATATCTAGGCAAACATATATAGTCCAAATAAATGCTTATCTACACAGGGATATGCTGTATATTTAGGATAAATATGATGGAATCATAACTTAAACACTGAGAAGCTATCATTATTGTTTATTGCATGATACACTCAATTTTAAATCTTAACACACAACACAAATGAATATTTATTGATCTCGTCATTTACCATTTGTCTCCTAATCCAGAATCTAGTGCCTGTACTCTCTGCAGCTGGATGTCTACAGTGTTGTGTCAGTACTTAAACTATTGGAGTACATCCTTCAAAATAATCCAAATACTGTGTTTTATAAGATCAATTGTAAAATATATTCAGTCACAAATGCATTATACTTTGCAGTTCAGCTGAAGATCAGCCTTGATAACGTGAACACAGTTGATCCTCCGCTGAAACACATTGTGGAGATAGGCAGCAGAGAATAAAGAACTTTTTTAAGCTACCCTGGGTAAGAGTGATCTTTTACCTGGATTATGTTTGCATTTAGCACTTAAATGCATGCATATAACTTACCATTTCTCTGAGTTAATGTTTCTACTGCAAAAAGCAGAACTCTAAAACACAGGGGCATTGCTTGTTGTTTTCAAGCTGTGCTGTCCGCAGCTCATGCACTAACTTAGAGAAAGCTGAGTTAAATGTATGTGCTTTGGAATGTGTAGGCACAAAACAATAGTAGCAGAGTTGTACCTGCATCAACACGCACATTGATGATAAAGTCACAGGCAGAACGCCCATCTATCTTACATGCTAGCTGGATTCATATAGCTTTGAATGGCCCATGTGGTCATAGTGTAAGTTTATGCCCTTGAAAGTCCTCACTCACCAGTTACCATGTGTGATGGACAGCTGTCAGTCCCAATCAGGAACTTGATCCCCAGCCCCCACTTAATTTGTAGCTGTTGATCGTTGATCTAAAATAACAGAAGCCCTGTCTCTCTATATCCACATCAAGGACCATCAAACACTAACTCAAGGGGCATATTCAGGAATGCATTGTATTTATAGCAATACGACACATCCCTGTGCTTTCCTCTGCACTGGTGCACAATTAGCTGCCTAGCACCAATGCAGGCACCCTTGGTGATGTAAAAGTGCAGGCATTGCAGGAAGTATTGTTTTTTCTGCAGAAAGAGACACCTTCCTGCACAGAAACAATCTCTGATGGGTTATCCTTCTTCTATGGGTGCTGCAGAATACAGAACATATAGAAAAAGCAGAAAATGAGGAGAAATAAAGGTATTTCCCCTCACTGCACCACTTCAACACATTCCCTGGGAAGGTGTTAAAATCTGACACATTCCCCGGTTTAAAAAAACCTTTTCATTCTGGGAATGCATCAGAATCCATGGGTGCTATGTGGGAACACCCACAGCAACACTGATGGAATGCCCCTTTCATGTAGAGTAATGCACAAAAAGGGGTCATATTTACAACGCCATGAAAAGTCACGTAGGGTGGCTTTGAGTGGACTTGGTAATATGACTAAGCATTGGGTACCACCAGAGTGTCAAAAACGTGACAACCAGGTGGCGCAGGGACCTTGTAAATATGCCCGTAATTTTGTTGGCATACATATATTCTCTGTTTCATAACTCTTGAACATAAAGTAATGAGATGCTTCTCTCCTTTTTAGGAACATATTTTCTTCCTTTATATGTTATATCAGTTTATTGCCTCTTTCAGTTAGATTTCCAGTGTTCACAATCCTTTAGTGATCCACGATATCACTCAAAGGGGCATATTTACAAGCCCCTTTTGTCACGGGAACGTCACTTTTTGTGACATTTCCGTGGTGATAGGTGCTTTGCCTTATTTACAAGGCAGCGTTAAGCCACTCAATGTGGCTTACTGCTTCCTTGTAAATAGGACCCCATTTCATGCTATGCTTAGCGTGAAAAGGGTGGGCGTTGATTTTGATGCTGACCCCTATTTACAAGGGCAGCGTAAATAGGAGGCAGCACCAAAATTAAGACCAGGGAAAACCTGGGCTTAAGTTGGCAAAACGAGGAGAAATGCCTTATTGCAGCACACATGGAGCAAGCAAAAAGCCTTGGATTGTTTATGTACAGGAAGGTCCCCCTTTCTACACAAAAACAGTCTTTTAAAAAAATGACATTTTGTGACTTCCATGTGTGCTGAATGAAGCAGCACACATAAAAGTGACAAAATTCCATGTAAAGATTGTTTATGTCCAGAAAGGGGACCTTCCTGCACATAAACAATCTTCCCCTGCAAGCAGACATCCTTCCACTATGGTGCAAGGGTGCCGGCGTTAGCACTACACTGCTAAGTGTAGCGCCAGCACCATATTGTCGTAAATATGGTGCAGCTTTGCTCTACTGAAGTGCCGGAGTGGGACGTTAACGTCTCACTAAGCCACTTCCTTTTATTTATTATTTTTTTTAGTCCTCATTCTACACAAACATGCTCTTAATTCAAGATTGTAACCCTGATCATACCGATTATTGCAGCCTCGTATGAAAGAAAGAGAAAACCCGGTCTCTTCTCACTGAAGGGTGGGTGGATTAGAACCCTGGGTACTACGTCCTACAAAACTAATCGGAAATAACCCGGGCTCTTCCTCTTTTATAGGCCTTTCGCACTTGGCGCTTGCTGGTTTCCTATTGTTTCGGCCGTACGAGCAAATTTGTAATCATTGGACCAGTGAGTGTATACATTTTGTTATCCTTAAACAGAACTACGCCACTTCCTTGTACATATGCCCCACAGTGTTCCCACATTTTTAGTGGATGGATCTCATTCTTCATCCTCTCCTTTTATCGCTTCACAGGTTTTTGATCAGTGAGTGACTGAGGATGTGAGCCATTATTGGAAAGGGGCGACCATTCGGTCCCCCCGAACGTATGGCGGAGTACCACGATCCCCCCGGGAAGCCATCTTGGGCGGGAGGCGAGTCTCGGCTGGTATGCCCGAAGCGGCGTAGCCGGGGCACGCTTTTTCCCGCCCTGGAGTGGGCTGGCCTAGACACTGACGCGTGGGGCAGGCAGGGGCGGGTTTACACCCGCCCTGAAGATGGATAAAAGGAGCAACAAGCCAAGAAAGCATCCTCTTGTTCCTGTGCTCTGAAGCTGCACCTCCTCGCTGCACGTGAGCTCGAGACGGAACGAAGAGCCAATTTTGAGCGTGGTAATCTTTCTTTTTTGTCTTACAGATACTCTGTCTGAGAATGCCTAAGAAAGTTGGAAAGCGAGTTACTACCGATCAGATGCTCCGTATGCTCATGACAGAAGTAACTGATCTGAAGAAGCAGATTGCGGCTAAAGACGGGGAAGGGGGACCGAAACGACCTTTGGCGGGAGCAGCTCCCGGAGGAAAAGGCAAGAGGCCCAGGAGGGACATCCCGGTTCCCGATACCCCACTCGAGGAGCCAACTCCGGTGCCGAGGGAGGGGAATCCGATTCCCGTGGTGGTCACTCCCGTGTCCGGAGAGGACATGCCGCCTGAGTTAGCAGCACAATTGGCAGCGTGGTTGGGCAAAGATAGCGAGGGCGCCACGGCTGACGACGCACGGGTGTTGATGAAGCAACTGCGTGAAACTAGGGAGGCGGCGAAGGCACCATCGCCAGTTACCCCGCTGTCTCCGGCGGTGGATAAAGCAACAGGAGCAGGTCCAGCGGCGGATGCAGCTTCTGGTTCAGGTAAGCGGCCATTGCCGATTGCGAGGGAGGAGTCTGCACCTTCACGAAGGGAAAAGTTGGGTCAGCATGTCCCTCTGGCAATTAAGGAAAAGATGTGGGCGGACGAGTATGTAAACATTTTTTCGTTGCTTACCGACCATTATGAGATGGAGCATGTTAAGAGCCAAAAGGAGCTCATGCATCCGAGTGTTTGGCGCGCAAAGATGGCCGCCTTTAAGGTTGACGAAAACATTGGCACTTGGGGCAGGGCATGGGGAATCTTTACCTCCATCATGGGCGAACGTAGGCCCGAGTTGCTGACCGAATTGCCTATTTATCAGTCACGGATCATGGAATATTATGGATCATATGGGGGCAATCAGTGGTTCTGTTACGATAATATTTTTAGAAAAGCGAAAGAACATGACAAAAACTTGACTTGGGATTGTTACGACTCTGTTTCATGGTCAAAAATGGAGAGTACTGGTATGTTGAAGTTACCATTGTTAGGGAGTAGCGGGGGTGAATCCTCCCGCCAGTATGCTGGGACACCCTTTCGATCAAGTACAGGTAATGACTACCACTCGAAGCCGAACGGCAATGCAGGTAAAAGGGGGATTTGTTGGAACTTTAACAGGGGTAAATGTACGAGGCCCCAGGGGTCATGCAAGTTTAGACATGAATGTGGAGGGTGTGGGCAGCCATCCCATCCTGAGTCCATGTGCAGAGCCAAAACGGGTGATAACGGCGGTAGGGGAGGCGCCAAACAGGTCTGAAATAGTCCGAGGGGCGCCTTTACCTACTCCGATTGATACCATGGCAATGATTCCTTGGCTCAGCGAATACCCGGATCATGTTTCCGCTGGGGTGTTGCGGAACGGGTTTTCATATGGTTTCCGCATCCCAGTGGGGGATTTTCAGGGTGTAGCAAAATGCAAAAACCAACTGTCGGTCTTGCAACATACGACCGTGGTACAGGAGAAGATTGGGAAGGAGGTTACTCGAGGTCGAGTCGCCGGTCCATTTGATGAGCCACCATGTGCTAACTTTGTTTGTTCCCCTTTGGGGGTGGTCCCTAAGAAGGACCCGGGTGAGTTCCGACTGATACATAATTTATCAGCCCCACGTGGTCTTTCTGTGAATGATGCGATAGACCCGGAAGTGTGTTCGGTGCGGTACGCATCTTTCGATGAGGCCGTCGCCATGTTGAATCGCCTAGGGCCCGGTGCGCTGATGGCAAAATCAGATATTGAGTCAGCGTTCCGGTTGCTCCCGGTACACCCAGACGATCAGCGTCTCCTTGGTTTCATGTTTCAGGGTCACTATTACATGGAGAGATGTATGCCGATGGGATGCTCTATATCTTGTGCCTATTTTGAAAAGTTCAGTTGTTTTCTGCAATGGGTCTTCACAAAGAGGACGGGTTTTCAACATGTCATGCATTATCTCGATGACTTTTTGTTTCTGGGGGCGGCCGGGGATCCGGAATGTGGACAGGCTTTGAATGACTTTTGTGTCTTAATGAAGCATTTTGGTGTGCCACTGGAACCAGGTAAGACTGTGGGTCCCTCGACTTGCCTCGAGTTCCTGGGGATCGAGCTCGATTCAGAGGAAGGTTGTTTTCGATTACCAAGAGAAAAGGTGTTAAGAGTCAGGGCTTCCCTGGAAACGTGTATTAGTGAGTCTAAAGTCAGAGTGCATCAATTACAACAATTGGTGGGCCAGCTGAATTTTGCCCTGAGAGTAATGCCGATGGCCCGCCCCTTTTCCCGCTCGATCGCTCAAGCCATGGTCGGACTGAAGGAGGGTCATCATCGCACGAGGCTATCGGCAGAGGTTCGCCAGGACATGCGCATTTGGTTGGCATTTCTGGCGGAGTTCAATGGTCGAAATGTCTGGAATAAACCGGCGGTGTCCTCCGAAGAGCTGGGGCTGTGGACAGATTCGGCTGGGAGCATTGGTTTTGGTGCCATATTCGGCACACAATGGTCGGCTCAAAAGTGGCCGTTATGGTGGCATGAGTGTGGGCTGACAAGTAACATTGCCTTTCTTGAACTTTTTCCCATTCTAGTGGCCCTAAAAACTTGGCCTGAGGGATTCAGAGATCACTCTGTGGTGTTTTGGTCTGATAACATGACCGTGGTTGAGTGTATCAATAGCCAGGCAGCACGATGCAAATGGATTCTGAGATTGCTCAAAGAAATTGTGTTATTGTGTATGCAATTGAACGTGCTATTTAGGGCAAGACATGTACCGGGGGTAATGAATCAAGCGGCTGATGCGCTTTCTCGTTTTCGTATGCAGGCCTTCTGGGGTTTTCTGCCCACAGCGGACCCGGTGGCGGCACCCTTTCCCGAAGCTCTCTGGTCTCTCGGTGCCCCGAGCTACAGAACCTCGTGGGAGAGAGTTTAGCACCCAGGACAAGGAAGGCATATGAAGGGGCGTTCCGATCCTATTGGGCCTTTTTGGGGACTGCTAGGGGAGAGCTTTGGGGCCAGGAAGAGCTAGTAGTAAAATTTCTGCTGTCTTTACATCAGGCAGGCAAATCAGTGGCTACGGCCCAGAGGCATCGGGCCGCCATTTCCTTTATGGCAAGGGCTCATGGGATCCAGGACCCGACTGCGTCTTTTGTTGTGCAAAAAGCGCTACGTGGGTGGCAACGCCTTGAGGGTCGCAGAGTAGATGAAAGGCGCCCGATAGGTCTGGATAGGTTGGCTCTGTTGTTATCTGTACTTCCTGCAACGTGTTCATCCCAGTATGAATCAGTGTTATTCCGAGCCGCTTTTATGCTAGCATTCCATGGGGCTATGCGGGTAAGCGAACTAGTGGCAAAGAACAAGCAGGATACCATGGGGGGACTGTGCCGAGAGCACGTTCAGGTCAAGGGGGAGACAATGACTGTCTCGTTTGTCAGGTCCAAGACCGATCAGGGTGCGATTGGGGACGGAATAATCATACAAAGGATTCCCGGGTCTTCCATGTGCCCTGTGATGTGCGTAGAGGAATATTTAACGCAAAGGGTGGCATCATGGGGGGGGACCTTGTTGAGACACGCTGACGCCACCCCACTGACGAGGTTTCAGTTTCAGCGGGTGCTTGCGATGTCGATTTCGGCCGCGGGCTTGAACCCCGGCGAGTTTGGGACCCATTCCTTTCGGATAGGGGCTGCTACGGAGGCTACAGCCAGGGGTCTGAATGTTGAACAAGTAAAACGTGTGGGACGTTGGTCCTCAAACTGTTATAAGAGGTATGTGCGGTTGCACATGTTGTGAAGCTGTAATGATGTACTCACGCTTCTTGTTTTTGTTTGGTTTTCAGTTGCGCAAGCCTACGAGGCGGGGCGGACTGTGCAGTGGACCCGACACCGGGGGGCCAGCGGTCAGACATCACCGGCTGTGAAAAAGGAGGTGTGGGTCGTGGGCCACTCATACGTGAGGCGTGCCGGGGACGTATTCAAAGCAGGTGACATGATTCACGTGGCTGGGGAATATGGGTACAGTGTGTCCTTCTACGGAAAGGGCGGGCTCTGTATTGACCAGTTTCGATCATTTTTTGAGGGTCTGTTAGGGCGGACGAGGTCACCGCCGTCTGTAGTCATAGTACATCTTGGGGGCAATGATTTGGTGACCACTGGTAGACGACTTCATCTAGAGGCAATGCTTTCCACGGTAAGTTGGTTGGCAAGAAGAGTTCCAGGGTGCACAATTGCATGGTCCCATATGATCCCACGGAAAGTGTGGCGGGGGGCTATTTCGGTTCCTGCTCTGAATCATTCAGTAAGGAAAATTAATAATAAAGTGAGTAGATTGTTCCGTTCAAGTACACTGCATTCTATTTCGCATGGTTGTATTAAAGGGGACAGTATGTATTTGGGGGATGGTGTTCATTTATCCCGGATGGGGAACGAATTACTCATAGGAGACCTGATAGCTTGGCTAAAGACTTTATGACATGACCTCTAGGCAGGAGTGTTGTGGGGGGGTCCGGATAGCCGGTCAACTATCCGGCCTGTGGCGGTAAGGTCATGATCGGTGAGCAGTAATTGGAAGATCCCTATGGGTGGGCGTCACCCATTACGGATGGGAGCGCTCGAGGGAGGTGGCCATTGGCCCCTCAACGGGGAGGCGGTCCCTTCTAAGGATGGGCCGCCGAAAGGAAAGGAAAGGCGGTCAAGGCCCCTTCCTGGGTAGGAGGGGCTACAGCCCCCTCCTGGGGAATTTCCCGGGGCCTGGACATCTGCGACGGCAGATGTGGTAAGTTGTGTGGGGTTTGGGAGGGGGTCTACGCTACCTTCTAGATACCTCACACGAGTCCTCGGACGACCTTTAAATGGCGTCGAGTTTATTGGGGCCCCCGTCAAGTCAAGGGAAATTGGTAAATGCACTTGAGGTACACCTCTGTGCGGTCGCCCCTCACAAGTGGGGGGGATATGTCTGGTTTAGGGATCTAGACACCGGTTACGACCTTGCCGTTGGCCCTTAAACGTTAGGATGTACAATTTCAAGTTAAACGTTTTGTAGGATGTTAGTTCGGCTAGGAGAACCTTTGTATTAGAGAATATGTTAAGGTTAGCCAAACATCGCAATGTGGAAATGAAATTGTACATTAATATGAAACTGTTATTTTAATGTTTTATTTTGTTTCATATTTTAATAAATACGGCCGGGAGGGTCACTCCCTCCCGTCTTCCAAAAGTTCAGAACCGTTTCCGGTTTCCCATTCTTAGGGATTGTGTTGAGAGGCGGTGGCGGGTATCTCAGCCATATGGAAAGGGGCGACCATTCGGTCCCCCCGAACGTATGGCGGAGTACCACGATCCCCCCGGGAAGCCATCTTGGGCGGGAGGCGAGTCTCGGCTGGTATGCCCGAAGCGGCGTAGCCGGGGCGCGCTTTTTCCCGCCCTGGAGTGGGCTGGCCTAGACACTGACGCGGCCGGCCACGCCCTTTGGGGCAGGCAGGGGCGGGTTTACGCCCGCCCTGAAGATGGATAAAAGGAGCAACAAGCCAAGAAAGCATCCTCTTGTTCCTGTGCTCTGAAGCTGCACCTCCTCGCTGCACGTGAGCTCGAGACGGAACGAAGAGCCAATTTTGACCCACCCACCAGCCCCTGAGGACAGCAAGTGGTTTTGAATAAAGTTCGATGTGGTAACACTAATTTTTGCAGGTTGTGATGACTATCGTGATAACTTTGAATATGCAATAAAGAATGGTCAAACTGTAATATGTTTTGCAAATAAAGTAATTATGCACTAGTGTTGATCAGTAATCATGCCTTTTAATAAGTTGTAAGTATTACTGTCTTTTAGTAATTTAGTCATTTAGTAATTTAGTTAGAATTGTCGTATTTATTTTGGTCGGGCGGTAAGGTCATGATCGGTGAGCAGTAATTGGAAGATCCCTATGGGTGGGCGTCACCCATTACGGATGGGAGCGCTCGAGGGAGGTGGCCATTGGCCCCTCAACGGGGAGGCGGTCCCTTCTAAGGATGGGCCGCCGAAAGGAAAGGAAAGGCGGTCAAGGCCCCTTCCTGGGTAGGAGGGGCTACAGCCCCCTCCTGGGGAATTTCACGGGGCCTGGACATCTGCGACGGCAGATGTGGTAAGTTGTGTGGGGTTTGGGAGGGGGTCTACGCTACCTTCTAGATACCTCACACGAGTCCTCGGACGACCTTTAAATGGCGTCGAGTTTATTGGGGCCCCCGTCAAGTCAAGGGAAATTGGTAAATGCACTTGAGGTACACCTCTGTGCGGTCGCCCCTCACAAGTGGGGGGGATATGTCTGGTTTAGGGATCTTGACACCGGTTACGACCTTGCCGTTGGCCCTTAAACGTTAGGATGTACAATTTCAAGTTAAACGTTTTGTAGGATGTTAGTTCGGCTAGGAGAACTTTTGTATTAGAGAATATGTTAAGGTTAGCCAAACATCGCAATGTGGAAATGAAATTGTACATTAATATGAAACTGTTATTTTAATGTTTTATTTTGTTTCATATTTTAATAAATACGGCCGGGAGGGTCACTCCCTCCCGTCTTCCAAAAGTTCAGAACCATTTCCGGTTTCCCATTCTTAGGGATTGTGTTGAGAGGGGGTGGCGGGTATCTCAGCCATACATAGTGTTGTGCTTTCCAACATAAAATACAATTTCTTCCCGCACACTCTCTTGTTCATAGTAACTGTTATAATTATGTGCTCCATACTTGAAATCATAATTTACAACATCATCTTTGAGATAGGTCTTGACTGCTTTCAAGAGTTAGGGAGGCTCGTGGAAATTGATCTCCATGGTAGATGAAATTTCCAAGTTTATTGATAAATGGGAAATATTCACAATCCCACCTTTAATATTGCTAGGTTCTCTCTGCAATTACAAGTATCAGAGAAAAACGCTGACAAGCCAGGTCCTAACTGTGTACAAAATGAAATTTGCACATGCATAATTATTGGAAATGTCTGATACGTTAGTAGAATTTGAGTAAATGTACACAAAATTATGCACAGTTATGTGAATCGCAAAATCAGCATTTAACTCTATATTTCACACAAAATGAGCCCTTACATCAATTTTGGACACAAAGCATTTTGCACTAAAGAAAGAGAAAAAACTCACAGTGGAAAGAGCAGACCCTTATGTTCTGGCCATTCTTGTTTGCCTGAGCTCGTACTAAAAGCCTCATTTATGGGGTTTTGGAGTAGGACGGTGCAGCAAGTCACCATACTGGCTGCCCTATGTCAAAGTGAAGGGCAGGAATGCAGGGTATTTATCCAACACAGTGCATTCCTGTCCCTTATCCCTGTGCTGGCTCTGTTTCCACAGCCTAGCACCAATGCAGGCACTCTTGCACCATGGTATCTGTTTTGTAGGTAGCGGTTTTTAAGTGCAGTAAGGAGCAGCTTCCCACACAGAAAGAATCCATTGAGGTGTGTTCCTGTTTCTAAGCAGCACACATAGAAAGAGTAATAAACAAGGAGAATTAAAGTTATTTCTCCTCCTTACGCCTCACCTCTGGAAGCAAAAGGTTTTGTCGCATCCTCCAGTTTATGTGGTCTTGTAAATCAAGGGAAGTGTCAAAATCCATTGGTTTTTCATGGGAGCACCCACCACAATGCTCATGGAACTCCTCCTAGCACAGAGTAAGGCAACGCAGCAATTTGCACTGCCTTGCCTTACTCCATATTAATTAGGCCATTCAAAGAAACAGAAAGTGGCTTTGCATGGCCTCATAGATATGATTTCAAGGTTTGCCCCCCAGGAGCATCAGAAAGAAAAACTGATACTACGGTGGCACAAAGGGGCCATAAATATGCCCAAACATTTTTCAATGAAGGGCACATAATTATGCAATGTAGCGTAATAGAATAATATTGAGAATTTCGCATGGCAAGCATAATGCACAATTACCAGAATTTACCTAAATTTCTCCAGAGTAACAGGAACTTCACTCAGCCCTCCCTGTCCTTAAAGGAGCTCTGTTTGAGAGATCTGCATACATATAATCTGTTTTGCTTGACACTTTTTTTCGGAAAGACAGAGGATATCAGGCATCTCATTCTCTTGTGGAACTCTATTCTTCCTTCTTTTCCGTGCTCAATTGACACAAGATCCGTCCACTGTTGACAGGGTCTTGGAATTGCCAAACATATGGGTGCATGTCACTGTATATGCCGTTTATAACTTTACTTAACTGAGACAATAAATACACAAAAAAATATATAATAATTAGTACTTGAATGCATTCATTAATTCATTCGCAATTAACTAGAAAATCATCATATTTTTTTTAAAATTTACTGTTATCATTTAATCTAAATTATTTGCAGAAAACGTAGATATAACAAAAAAAATGAAGCACGTTTAGAGCCGATTTCAAGGCACCAAAACCAAGAGTGATTTATCATATAGAGGTAGGTAGTAAACTTAGAACATGCCCATCAAATAAATAAATTAATACATTAATTAATACTTTAATGCATTAATTAATTGATTCGTAATTAACAAGAAAATGATCGTATTTTTACTTTTTCAAAGATTTCTTTGATGCTTTATTTTTTTTAATATCAATTATTTGCAGAATTATTTTAAACCATGCAAAATATGGCAAAAAGCTTCAGTTTCTCAACGATTGATCTGTTACATCGAGGTAGGTAGTAACATGCCCATACCAAGTGACCAAAAATACATTCAAAACAACCCGAAGTATATGTTGATTATTTTTCTTATGTTTATATTATTATAGTATTCTAGGCTGAGGGACAAGTAATTGAAATTGTGTTTAAAATGAGAACGATTGTATAACATTTCTTCTTTAACATCCTATTTACAGCTTGATTCTGATGCGATTAGGAAGGCCTACTAACGGCATTTGGTCCATCTGAATCTGATTGGGAATGTGTCTTTCGAACCGAATCAGAAAGGTTTCTGACCCACCAAGTACGATGCCAGTTAGGCATTAGGAATATCCCAATCCGAACCTGATGGCTTTTGGAATGACCGAGCCATATGGAGCAGAATCGTACATCTCGAGGGGCTGCATTTCTGAACCACCGATTACGATGCTGGATTCAGGCAGCCTTTCCAAAATGTGCCGTCTGACTCGAATCGGCAGTCAGACTTTGTGTGCCCGTAGCAGGTCCCCTTGCACCCGGAGCCTTTCCAGTTGGGCTTGTGGGGGTACCCATGGGTCCCCTCCCTACCTGGCATGCACAGTGTAGCAGGCACCAGGGGTTCCTTCCACAGGTGTCTGGCCAAATTTATCTGGAAGCATCCGGGTGCATCATCCTTGGTCGGTCAGACTCTCCAGATCAGAATCAGTTAGAAACCATTCCCAAACTGATTCTGTCAAAATGATATCCGAACCGCATCAGAATCGGGCTCTTAGAGATTAGTTAACTTGGATGAAGAGGAAATGCATTGGCATTATAATCAGTTCATTGAAGGAACTGAGGTTCCGTGACAATTGTAAGTGGTGTTTTCGACTCGCTCGAATATGGTCGAGTCTGGTATCTATGAACCGCAAATGACGAGTTTAGTAAGTGTGCGCAGTTTCGCTGTGCTAACTTAAACCGTTTGTTTGTTATGTGGGTTTTTCATCTGTACCCACGGGTTCCATCTTAGATACGGCATCCATTTTGTCTCTTGCCCTCAAGTAGCCAGCGAACGGACGCTGTCCGCTTCGCGACCCTGGGACTCCCAAGATATTTGCGGAAGACACATGTTCTTTGAAAGTGGCTTTATGACGAGGGGGTTGCTACTGTAAGGCAGATGGCGCCGCTCGAGGCTCATCTTGCCGCACGGACTTATTGTCTCAGCCGTGCATCTCATTAGGCACGTCCCTTTGATGCCTGTATCTCGTGTTTCCCGATACCTCCCCTTTTTTACACCCTTTCCGATCTCCCCACTGTCTCCGTCTTCCTCTGCACCTGTCTTTGTCCTATTTTCGATCTACTTTACTGCTGATTGGAATTTGCTAATGGTGGGAAGATGGTTTTTACAGTTGGGAACCGCCAAATGTTTCCGCACTTATGTTCCGGACCTCATGTGTTTCAAAGTGACCAAAGCGACCCCTCTGGGGGATAATTGTGGGAACCGGGTTGTAAACTTTTGTGCTCAATGTTATCCTATGGGTAAAAACTGTATAAAAGGAGCGATCCACAGAACCAATTTGAAGCAGTCTCCCCAAGTTGCACGCTGTGTACTTGTCGTGATCTCTGTGTTCCCTGCAGCAAATAAACCTTGAATCTTTGACGTCAAAGGAAGTGTCCCGTGTCTCTGTGACTTGTACGCCGGAGCAGGTTACCCACGAAGGTTTCAGGTGTTGTGCCCTGGCACCGCTGGGTCTTAAAGAACCCAGTCCTTCAGAACCTTAGTATGCAATATTCTCATTTTGCAAAAGTATGCATTTAATTTGAAGTTAATTTGAACTATTTTGGTATCATCTTTAGAGCTGTATGGCAGAGGATTCACAATGAATACTGTGGTTTTCCGAGCAGCAATTTCGAATAGCAATCAGGAATAGGCTGGGGGCCTTATTCTACAAACAATATGGACTTGCACATCTGCACAAGAAGAGAAAATGGCTGGATTCATGACTGAAAGGTATTCACAAAAGGATACCTTGCGCTCATAAATATGTTTACTTCTGTGCATAAATAGTCCACACTCTTGTAATATCCATAGGAGACTTTGAAAGTGTGTGGATGCTCAAAACGCCTGTGTTTTTGGCCATTCACAAACTCCACCTCGACCATTTTCAATCTTGGAAATGGCTGTAGATTTTCAAGAGCTGGAGGAAATGTCATTGCTGGATGGGAAGGAGAATGAAGCACTGGTATTCTTTGTAACATTGTGGAAAAAGAGCTTCTTCTGCATGAAAATGTAGCTAATTTCGAAAGAAAAAAAGAAAAATGTGTCCCAGTGTTCAGAAACTATGTGTTTCCACAATGTAAAATTGTTCTGTCAGTAAAGTACTGCTCTCAGATAAAACTGGAAAAACCCACAAAGGCAGAAGGGAAGAGTCTCACTATTCTTTGAGTATGCCTGTATCATTACTGCTTATGCATAGTCCATTATTATGTCATGAACTTTTAAGTGTGGCTGGTGGTACATTGGAATCTAGAAGTACTAAGCAATGGGCTTCTTGCAAGTCTAGAGTCCACTCAAACAAAGAACTAAGCATGTTAACAATCAAGCTCAAGTTTCCACTAATGTGGTATCCCAAGAGGTTAGTACACATTTGACAACAAACAGTACAATTTTTAATAAAAACAGAGCACAGGAGGAGGAGATACGTTTGATATCAGTGCTATACATTACCTACAACTACAGCAGGGCTCTGTATTAAAGACACACAATTCACAGTATAGACACATATACCATCACTAGGTGTTGGGAGTTTCCAACTAGCTCATAGCACCACATCTAATCCCTAAACCAAGCACGGTAACAGATGTTTTTGGCAACCTCGAACATGACATTCTGATTTCCAAGCAATCTGTGGAAACAGATCTCATCATTTCAGTTGTCATTCTTCCACAGTAGACACAAGAAAGCTATGACAATGCATGTTCAAACATTTATTGAAATGATCATATTCTTGCATAAAACGCATGAGCTGTGATTATCACAGGAATGAGGCATGCTATTTCTGATCAGCAGTGTTAGAATGGTAAACAGGATGAACAATTCAGCCATGTTAATTTTTGCTAGTGTTTGCCTACATCTCCAATCTGTATCTAATACTATACTAAATAGCCCTTAGTGGGAGTACCGTCTGACAGATCATTTGAGATAGCCTAACCCCCATACCTTGGCCTTAGATGTCAGGAAGCCAGTTGCAGTGCACAGGTTATCTTCCTTGACAGGATGGAGGTCAGAGCCATCCGGGTTGCATCTCAGGCACAATTTGCAGTGGTTCCATGATAACCCCAGCCCAGAAACTGTTAATGTAATAAAACACTGTTCTTATCACTGTGGATGAGGTGCAGAGCAGCTCTTTGGTTTTCGTCTAGCCAAAATGAACTAGCACATAAAGAAAGAAAACATTGGCATTTCGTTCTCCATGTATGACCCTGAAAGCAGGTGTACAGATTACAGCGTGTCAGTGCCGAACATAAATACACATACAGTACATTCAAGCATTAGCCGAAAAAGTGTGGAATAGGGAACCACAAGAAAGTGATGTAATCTTAAGGAGTCGAATCCATGATGGAGATACATGTGAGCCACAATACACCTTCTCCTTGGCTGTGAATGAGAATTATTAACTACCAGCTAGCCAATCTAAAAAGCATCTAAAAGGCATACAAGTAATAATGTAAAACTGATAATATATAAGTATCATAAAAGTAATTAAAAATAGCATTTAATAGTATTGAAAATTACAATGAAAGGAGAAAAAAGTTGATAAAATCCATTTAAAAGTAAAAGGACAAATTAAAAAGTGTCTCATGAGGTCTCCGTTGTACAGGACAGTATCCCGCAAAGGTCCACTGTGTCCAGAAAGTTTTTTCACTTCTGGAAGAAACCTGCATCTGCAGATAACAGATCCAATATTAGCCTTGAGAGCACGTTTCAAAGAACCATCTTGGCCAGTACCAGACCCATCAGCAATTGCAGATGGTGTGGATGCCAGATCTGTAGACTCATATTGCTAGATCCTGGAGCAGACGCATCTATCCAATCTGGCATTAGCACCTCACGATCATCATTTTGCAGCAATGGTAGCAAAACAGGACAGCACTGAAGATGCACCCTCTTCGTATACACAAGCAGATCCATGTCCAGCACCAGAGACAACTAAACACAGGCTGTACATTCTGAAACTACATGGCCAGAAACGACAAAGACCAGTTGTCATTTAGTTGCAGTAGTAGAGACAATCCAAAGTACTGTACCGTACGTTCCTGTCACAGACAAAATTACAATTCTATTAGCATTTAGGCTTCTTGTGGAACATCCATATTGGAGCAATACAAATCAACATGTTTCAGCTCTAGGGGCTTACCCCCAGCTTTCTTCAGGACCATGACAAAGAAGGCTACTACAACCCAAAAATAAGATGTTAAATCAAAACCTAATTATGTACTAAAAAGTGGGTACATATCTACCAGGAACCATCACAGTTGAGTGTCCACTGGAAGGAAAGGAGATCATCTTCTTCCTAGAAAGATAGAGTTTGATTTACAACAACACCATATGTCAAGCACACATTCAAATATAAACACACAGGCCGAACAGCCAAAACACATTTGCATGAATAATTTACATTCTGCATTTTTAGAAAAAAAGCTTAATAGCTCAAACAACATGAGGCATTTCCGCATGATGCTACTCACCCAGCCTTGTGTGGGTGAAGACCTCACCTCACCCGGCAACCGCTCGGGAGTGTGAGACCCCGCTCTATAGTGTAGATAAAAGGAAACAATGAGTGCCAACCCTATAGCTTCCAAGCCAATTGCTCTACACAGAAACCCAACATAAGTGTGAGAGACCCCCCATTACTAAACCCTCACGAACATTGCTTAAATGTGCATGGCACACGTGCTGGACCCAGCTAATATAATTCATCAGACACCAAGATACCAAGATATACTGAAATCCAATCAAGTAGGTGTTGCCAATAGGTTATAGGGCATATATACCTATCAGATGCAGTAAAAGTTCATATGTGACCTAGCACTAGTAATTCCAAATTACCACAATCCTGGATAAAGCATGTACCCAGTGATGTTAAACATCAAGCCAATAGTAATAACCTAAAGATTCATAGGCTTTGCGGGCCGTCAGGGCTAGACAGCGCAAAGGTTCCTTGACCTAGCCACAAGACTCCACACAACGAGATATCCATTCCTACTCTCACACATATAAGTTAACTTCAGCGGGACAAGCAGGGGACTAACCTGTCCGTCGGTGACTCGGATAGTGACCCGAGCGGAAAAGGAGGTGTAGGGGAGGCCACTTGCCTCGTTTATATAGTTGCCATTCATTTGGAGAAGTAGTCATAATCGCCATTGCATACCGGCAGACTGTAGCGTGAACGGCGAGACACCATTCACACGCGCATGCGCATTAGCGCATTACAGATACAAAGCGTCAGCCCGTATAGAGAGGCACTGCTCTTGCGCACATGCGCCCTGACATGGAGCTCACAGGCAGTAACGAGAGATCCTTTGTAATGATAGAAAAAACACAGAGTGACAATTAATGAGGAAGATGGTCCCAAGGGTGCAGGTCGATAAACTGATTACCGAGCTCAACATTGAGGTTTTTCACACTCGGAGAGCTCAAAGTGAAAAGTCACTAGGGTCGTAAAGGCACCCTAAGTATTCATTAATTGATGTCCGAGTAGGACCATATGTAGGTGTCCTATGCCCAATGTGTGTTAAAGTAGGATGCGGTCTCTCGAATGGAATCTTAAAGTGGTGGAAGGGCTTGAACCCCGAAGTGCAGTCAGAGAGAAAAAAATTTTTTGTAATCTCTGAGGAGTCACTGTGAGTGAATCATACACAACAGACCGCTTATCAATGGAGTACTGAATCTCCAAGTGCTGACTCGTAATAAAGTTAAACAGGGTCACAGTTGAGTAAAGCAAAGGATGGCCCATAGATTGTAGGTACCAAAAAATAGGGTTTCTCAGAAAAAGGGGTTATATTCACACTTATGTTAGGTGAGCCTAGAAGGATGCAACCAAAGGTGCGTTGCATCCATTGACAAAAAATGACCCGCAACTCAACAGTTGCTCATAATACTAACAACAAAATAGGTGTATGGAGGGTCAAGGGGATATTAAATATCTCCGCATCGACACTACATAGGTCGGTTGCGTTTTGGAATGATCAACAAATATCCCACATGACGCAAAACTCCACCACAAAGGTGGTCTGATGGGATTCATATAGTCAGTGAGCTTCACCATCATGTGTCTTTGCACGCTTTCTTTTATTGCACCCTGGCTAGTACAGCGACACACTTTTCTCCAGACCTGGTCTGCTCTTCTTGTTTGGTTACATGTTGCATTAAGGGGTACGAGCAGACAGGTCATTAAATATCCCCTTGACCCTCCATACACCTATTTTGTTGTTAGTATTATGAGCAACTGTTGAGTTGCGGGTCATTTTTTGTCAATGGATGCAACGCACCTTTGGTTGCATCCTTCTAGGCTCACCTAACATAAGTGTGAATATAACCCCTTTTTCTGAGAAACCCTATTTTTTGGTACCTACAATCTATGGGCCATCCTTTGCTTTACTCAACTGTGACCCTGTTTAACTTTATTACGAGTCAGCACTTGGAGATTCAGTACTCCATTGATAAGCGGTCTGTTGTGTATGATTCACTCACAGTGACTCCTCAGAGATTACAAAAAAAAATTTTCTCTCTGACTGCACTTCGGGGTTCAAGCCCTTCCACCACTTTAAGATTCCATTCGAGAGACCGCATCCTACTTTAACACACATTGGGCATAGGACACCTACATATGGTCCTACTCGGACATCAATTAATGAATACTTAGGGTGCCTTTACGACCCTAGTGACTTTTCACTTTGAGCTCTCCGAGTGTGAAAAACCTCAATGTTGAGCTCGGTAATCAGTTTATCGACCTGCACCCTTGGGACCATCTTCCTCATTAATTGTCACTCTGTGTTTTTTCTATCATTACAAAGGATCTCTCGTTACTGCCTGTGAGCTCCATGTCACGGCGCATGTGCGCAAGAGCAGTGCCTCTCTATACGCGCTGACGCTTTGTATCTGTAATGCGCTAATGCGCATGCGCGTGTGAATGGTGTCTCGCCGTTCACGCTACAGTCTGCCGGTATGCAATGGCGATTATGACTACTTCTCCAAATGAATGGCAACTATATAAACGAGGCAAGTGGCCTCCCCTACACCTCCTTTTCCGCTCGGGTCACTATCCGAGTCACCGACGGACAGGTTAGTCCCCTGCTTGTCCCGCTGAAGTTAACTTATATGTGTGAGAGTAGGAATGGATATCTCGTTGTGTGGAGTCTTGTGGCTAGGTCAAGGAACCTTTGCGCTGTCTAGCCCTGACGGCCCGCAAAGCCTATGAATCTTTAGGTCATTACTATTGGCTTGATGTTTAACATCACTGGGTACATGCTTTATCCAGGATTGTGGTAATTTGGAATTACTAGTGCTAGGTCACATATGAACTTTTACCGCGTCTGATAGGTATATATGCCCTATAACCTATTGGCAACACCTACTTGATTGGATTTCAGTATATCTTGGTATCTTGGTGTCTGATGAATTATATTAGCTGGGTCCAGCACGTGTGCCATGCACATTTAAGCAATGTTCGTGAGGGTTTAGTAATGGGGGGTCTCTCACACTTATGTTGGGTTTCTGTGTAGAGCAATTGGCTTGGAAGCTATAGGGTTGGCACTCATTGTTTCCTTTTATCTACACTATAGAGCGGGGTCTCACACTCCCGAGCGGTTGCCGGGTGAGGTGAGGTCTTCACCCACACAAGGCTGGGTGAGTAGCATCATGCGGAAATGCCTCATGTTGTTTGAGCTATTAAGCTTTTTTTCTAAAAATGCAGAATGTAAATTATTCATGCAAATGTGTTTTGGCTGTTCGGCCTGTGTGTTTATATTTGAATGTGTGCTTGACATATGGTGTTGTTGTAAATCAAACTCTATCTTTCTAGGAAGAAGATGATCTCCTTTCCTTCCAGTGGACACTCAACTGTGATGGTTCCTGGTAGATATGTACCCACTTTTTAGTACATAATTAGGTTTTGATTTAACATCTTATTTTTGGGTTGTAGTAGCCTTCTTTGTCATGGTCCTGAAGAAAGCTGGGGGTAAGCCCCTAGAGCTGAAACATGTTGACCGTTCTTCACAGCGCCTTTGGGTAAACACTTAACCCGGCGTGTTTTTAACCTCGACACATCGAGTTCGATTCGAATACTTTACAACGCCGATGTAGTTGATTTTATCTCACTATTTTCCTCTAGGCACTGCACTTTAGTCAAACATCACTTGATGATGATTATCACGACTATCTTTCTGACATCCATCTCCGCATCGACACTACATAGGTCGGTTGCGTTTTGGAATGATCAACAAATATCCCACATGACGCAAAACTCCACCACAAAGGTGGTCTGATGGGATTCATATAGTCAGTGAGCTTCACCATCATGTGTCTTTGCACGCTTTCTTTTATTGCACCCTGGCTAGTACAGCGACACACTTTTCTCCAGACCTGGTCTGCTCTTCTTGTTTGGTTACATGTTGCATTAAGGGGTACGAGCAGACAGGTCATTAAATATCCCCTTGACCCTCCATACACCTATTTTGTTGTTAGTATTATGAGCAACTGTTGAGTTGCGGGTCATTTTTTGTCAATGGATGCAACGCACCTTTGGTTGCATCCTTCTAGGCTCACCTAACATAAGTGTGAATATAACCCCTTTTTCTGAGAAACCCTATTTTTTGGTACCTACAATCTATGGGCCATCCTTTGCTTTACTCAACTGTGACCCTGTTTAACTTTATTACGAGTCAGCACTTGGAGATTCAGTACTCCATTGATAAGCGGTCTGTTGTGTATGATTCACTCACAGTGACTCCTCAGAGATTACAAAAAAATTTTTTCTCTCTGACTGCACTTCGGGGTTCAAGCCCTTCCACCACTTTAAGATTCCATTCGAGAGACCGCATCCTACTTTAACACACATTGGGCATAGGACACCTACATATGGTCCTACTCGGACATCAATTAATGAATACTTAGGGTGCCTTTACGACCCTAGTGACTTTTCACTTTGAGCTCTCCGAGTGTGAAAAACCTCAATGTTGAGCTCGGTAATCAGTTTATCGACCTGCACCCTTGGGACCATCTTCCTCATTAATTGTCACTCTGTGTTTTTTCTATCATTACAAAGGATCTCTCGTTACTGCCTGTGAGCTCCATGTCACGGCGCATGTGCGCAAGAGCAGTGCCTCTCTATACGCGCTGACGCTTTGTATCTGTAATGCGCTAATGCGCATGCGCGTGTGAATGGTGTCTCGCCGTTCACGCTACAGTCTGCCGGTATGCAATGGCGATTATGACTACTTCTCCAAATGAATGGCAACTATATAAACGAGGCAAGTGGCCTCCCCTACACCTCCTTTTCCGCTCGGGTCACTATCCGAGTCACCGACGGACAGGTTAGTCCCCTGCTTGTCCCGCTGAAGTTAACTTATATGTGTGAGAGTAGGAATGGATATCTCGTTGTGTGGAGTCTTGTGGCTAGGTCAAGGAACCTTTGCGCTGTCTAGCCCTGACGGCCCGCAAAGCCTATGAATCTTTAGGTTATTACTATTGGCTTGATGTTTAACATCACTGGGTACATGCTTTATCCAGGATTGTGGTAATTTGGAATTACTAGTGCTAGGTCACATATGAACTTTTACCGCGTCTGATAGGTATATATGCCCTATAACCTATTGGCAACACCTACTTGATTGGATTTCAGTATATCTTGGTATCTTGGTGTCTGATGAATTATATTAGCTGGGTCCAGCACGTGTGCCATGCACATTTAAGCAATGTTCGTGAGGGTTTAGTAATGGGGGGTCTCTCACACTTATGTTGGGTTTCTGTGTAGAGCAATTGGCTTGGAAGCTATAGGGTTGGCACTCATTGTTTCCTTTTATCTACACTATAGAGCGGGGTCTCACACTCCCGAGCGGTTGCCGGGTGAGGTGAGGTCTTCACCCACACAAGGCTGGGTGAGTAGCATCATGCGGAAATGCCTCATGTTGTTTGAGCTATTAAGCTTTTTTTCTAAAAATGCAGAATGTAAATTATTCATGCAAATGTGTTTTGGCTGTTCGGCCTGTGTGTTTATATTTGAATGTGTGCTTGACATATGGTGTTGTTGTAAATCAAACTCTATCTTTCTAGGAAGAAGATGATCTCCTTTCCTTCCAGTGGACACTCAACTGTGATGGTTCCTGGTAGATATGTACCCACTTTTTAGTACATAATTAGGTTTTGATTTAACATCTTATTTTTGGGTTGTAGTAGCCTTCTTTGTCATGGTCCTGAAGAAAGCTGGGGGTAAGCCCCTAGAGCTGAAACATGTTGACCGTTCTTCACAGCGCCTTTGGGTAAACACTTAACCCGGCGTGTTTTTAACCTCGACACATCGAGTTCGATTCGAATACTTTACAACGCCGATGTAGTTGATTTTATCTCACTATTTTCCTCTAGGCACTGCACTTTAGTCAAACATCACTTGATGATGATTATCACGACTATCTTTCTGACATCCATCTCCGCATCGACACTACATAGGTCGGTTGCGTTTTGGAATGATCAACAAATATCCCACATGACGCAAAACTCCACCACAAAGGTGGTCTGATGGGATTCATATAGTCAGTGAGCTTCACCATCATGTGTCTTTGCACGCTTTCTTTTATTGCACCCTGGCTAGTACAGCGACACACTTTTCTCCAGACCTGGTCTGCTCTTCTTGTTTGGTTACATGTTGCATTAAGGGGTACGAGCAGACAGGTCATTAAATATCCCCTTGACCCTCCATACACCTATTTTGTTGTTAGCAATAAAAATCAAACCACAACAGCAATTAAAAAGTATAATTTCAACAGAATGCCTCTAAAAATGTTTGAGAAGAGTGAATGCTTAAAGGGTGGAATGACTCCAAGTACAATACTGAAACAAATAAATCCAGAACCAATTGTTTTTAAAAGGTATTGAAAACCAACTTTATTTGAAGCTTTAAAAATATGTTTGACAAGTTCACCTAAATGTAGTGGCACATTAGTGCGCAACAATGATTGTACTTCTGAGGAAGACCTTGCAAATTGGAGATCAAATGTTTCTTGGGCAAATGAAAGTGCCACGTCCTTTTGAATACTAAGGCTCTGAGTCGGCTTAACCTATAAATGGTAACATTAGAAATCGGGACTTTTGGGCTCAAGACAAGTTCCCCAAGGCAAGTTTGTGGGTGGATATAACACATTCTTACAGCAAGTAATGGCCTTGGAAACTGTTACAGTGTAGTGAACATCTGGTTTCATTGGACAGCAACCTTAGTCCATCAGAATCAAGTAAAGCGCATTAGAAAATAATGAGAATACTGGGTTGATCAAGGGGTCGGAACACCCTTCAAGTCACATCCTACATTGGACATTGATGTATGGCACACTCCATGCATTGTTATCTCTTCAGAAAGTTATGAATGGTTCAGGGATACTCTGCATTCATTCCCACTAAGAAAAACCTCCCTATCACCACACACATATTTGTGATCAAAAGGAAAAAAACAATTTTCATGCAGAAATTACCGCACATCCGTTGATATCTGCCTACTTGAAAGTGTTTCAGAAAAGACCCGAAATGAAAGGTCAACCTACTCCATTAAATGAACCTGTTTATAACCCATATATCTGATAAAGTCTCAGCTTTGATAAAGGTCCATTTCTCTAAACATTCTATATGAAGCATAGTATAAGTTGTGGCTTTCTTTGCCATAAACTGTTGCATGCATGACAAGTTTTAAGGCAAAAACAATTATGTTGCGTTCAGCTATTTCCATGGCACTCGATTTGTTTTTAAAACCCAAAATGTTCAACTTAATTGCAGAATTGATCTTAATTGACTTTGACCATATAAAAGCTCATACATGTCATTTTGTATAAAATCAATTGCAGATTACATTATATTGTTTGTTCAAAGAATAAATATGAGTAGATGCTTTGGTCATGCCATTATCCACAACAGGTAATGCTTTTTCTAAATTGTTCTTATCGATTTGTCACTCACCTTCAGCAGCTCCTTGTTGTGACATTTTCCAAAGTTCATTATATGTTGCACATATAAAATGTTTATAACATGGAGATCTGGGACCTAATAAAAATCTGTCCATGCTGTCTGAAAGAATGGATAAATGTTTCTTAACAACAGACAGTGTTGATTGTTATAGCTGTTGCTGGCATAACTTACTTACACTATAGGAAGTTACAACATCAAACTGTTGTGACTGGACATATCTGGGGTCTGGCCTGCTAGATATAAAACAAACCCCCACCTGAACTGTGAATTGAAGAGTTGTATGTTCCATTCTGCATCATTTCATTAGGTTGCTCGTCTGTGAGGTTAATGTAATGTTGCCACCTATCAACTTGTGCACCAAAGGGAAAGCTAGGTGTATTTAAGTTTTTAGGATTAGTTAACCCAAACATGTAGTATGGCGTACTGTTCAGTCTAAAAATATTATTTGTCAAGGGATTAAACAATCCCTAAAATAAAGCATTAATACCCTGGACCTGTCAGTGTCTTGAACCCCAAATTGATTTCAAATCATTATTGTTTTTCAATCAATCAATCAATCAATCAATCAATCAATCCTGACACTTGTATAGCGCGCTACTCACCCGGAAGGGTCTCAAGGCGCTGGGGGAGAGGGGTCAGTTATTGCTCGAACAGCCAGGTCTTGAGTTGCTTCCTGAAGGAGAGATGGTCCTGGGTTAGCCGAAGGTGGATGGGGAGGGAGTTCCATGTCTTGGCTGCCAGGTAGGAGAAGGATCTACCTCCGGCGTTGGCTCTGCAGATGCGTGGAACGGCGGCAAGGGCGTGGCTGGTCGATCATAGCTGGCGGGTGGGCGTGTAGAAGGTCAGGCGGTTGTTAAGGTACTTGGGGCCCAGGTCGTGGAGGGCCTTGTGTGCATGGGTGAGGAGTCTGAACGTGATCCTCTTGCTGACGGGGAGCCAGTGCAGGTCTCTCAGGTGGCCAGAT
Organism: Lissotriton vulgaris; assembly: GCF_964263255.1. Lineage (NCBI taxonomy): Eukaryota > Metazoa > Chordata > Amphibia > Caudata > Salamandridae > Lissotriton > Lissotriton vulgaris. The sequence goes on from NC_141696.1 coordinate 865,061,201, forward strand.
ATGTGGCTGTGTCGGGGGATGTCCAGGACGAGTCGTGCGGAGGCGTTCTGGATGCGTTGGAGTATTTTCTGAAGTTTGGCTGTGGTTCCGGCGTAGAGGGTGTTTCCGTAGTCCAGTCGACTGGTGACGAGTGCCTGGGTGACCGTCTTCCTGGTTTCGGTGGGGATCCATCGGAAGATCTTTCGGAGCATGCGCAGGGTGTTGAAGCACGATGATGAGACGGCGTTGACTTGTCTGGTCATCGAGAGGGAGGAGTCCAGGATGAAGTCCAGGTTGCGTGCGTGGTCAGTTGGCTTGGGAGTGGTGTCCAGAGCAGGGGGCCACCAGGAGTCGTCCCAGGCGGAGGGCGATGACCCCTGGATGAGGACTTCTGTCTTGTCTTTTTCCAATAATTATAACCCTGCACTGTTAATTTTGATTTAAATTAAGGGTGGGCGTAGTGAGCGTAGTGGGGCTACGCGAAGCTACGCGAAGCTACGCAAAGTGGGCCTGAAACTACGCCCACCCACGCACTCCGCGTAGCCCCACTACGCGCCGCCCGCCTCCCTCCCGCCCTCTCCTAAATACCTTTTTAAATGTAAATATACGACAGAAGTAAATTAAAAGGCACTTACCGGGTCCGCGACATCCCGGGGCTCCCTCTTCTCTTCCGCGCCGCCGTCTGCCATCCCAATGTGCATGCGCGGCCGCTTGCGCATGCGCATTTCTCGCGAGAAGAGGTGAAACTCGAAGAGGTGTCTGCAAACGGATAGCAACAGTGGAACTTTTAATTTGTTCGCAAATATCACAACGATGGACATTTTGTTTAGTCTGTTTATAAAGAACCTGCCACAAAAAACATTTCTGTAACAAAGAAACTGTAGCTGACACACCAGCATGGGAAGATGCTAATCCTTCATGTTATGTTATGTTATTTACTTTTATAAGGCGCTCAGCTACCCAAGGGTTTCCCGGCACCGCCTGAAAAAGGTCACAGTAATCAAAAGAAAGATGGAAACCTATTGATTAAAGATCCAGGATTTCAACAGCTTACGGAAGTGCACACAACTGGGCTCATTCCTCAAAAACAGAGGAAGAGACTTCCTCAAAGTAGGGCCAAAATAGGAACAAGATCGGCCACCTACCCTAGATAATCTATATCTTGGAACCGCAAATTTTATCTGGTTTGCTGACCGAAGAAGACAAGAAGGGACATACAGTTGAGCAATGGAACTTAAATAATGCGGGACCTCGCCTGTTTTAATCCTATACAAATAAGTTAAGGTCTTAAATTTAATGCAATTCTCCACTTTCAACCAGTGAAGATCGCGCAAGAAACTAGAAACAGATATAGTTTTAGGAATCTGACCGAGCAGGCGAGCAGCAGCATTTTGAACAACTTGCAACTTACGAACAAACCTCCTTATTGGCTCCAAGAAAGAGGATGTTGCCGTAGTCGAAGCGAGAGGTGACCAAAGCCTGGACTACCATTCTTTTTGTGGAATCCCGCAACATCCATAAAATCTTTTTGAGCTATCTAAAAATGGAGAAGCATGTTGCAGCCACCTTTATCGCTTGAGGCCTCATCGAAAGATGATCATCGATGATAAATCTCAGGTTACAGGCTTGCTTCATAGGCTGACGGGTGGCACCCAATTCAGGGGGCCAATGTTAGGGGCCCCAAAGCTCTTTGTTATTCCCCAGGATGACAACCTCTGTCTTCTCCCCATTGACCTTAAGTGAAATAACTTTCATCCACTGCATGATTTTACTATGCCCATCTTGAAGAGAAGAGGGCCTAGAAGCTTCTTAGGCAGAAAGGGAGAAGACTATTTGGGTGTCATCAGCATAGGGAAAGATTGACAGTCCTACCTTCTCAGCGATATCAGCCAAAGGTTTGACATAAATGTTAAACAATAAGGGGCTAAGAATCGAGCCCTGTGGCATCCCATAGGGGGAGGCATGGATTTTAGAAGCTGCTCTTGAGGAAGAGACCTGAAACGTGCGATCCGACAAAAAATTTGCCAGCCATTTCAAGGCAGCTCCAGTCACGCCAATGGATTGGAGAGTTTTCAAAAGCACGGTATGAGATACTGTGTCAAAGGCGGCGCTCAGATCTACCGCGCCACGGTCTCACCAACATCCAGATGACTGCACAACATTTCATTGACTCCCAGAAGTGTTGTTTCTGTGGAATACCCATCTCTAAACCCTGATTGAGATGGGTGTAAGAGCTTATGGATTTCCACGTAATGAGTTAGTTTCAAATTCACATGTTTCTCCAGTAACTTGAAGATAACTGGGAGCAGGAAGATGGGTCAAAAGTTGGATAATTGGGCTGGGTCAGTGTTAGTTTTTTTTAACAGCGGAAGAACCATTGTATGCTTCCATTCAGGAGGAATCAGGTCTTCGCGTATGGAGGTATTAAGTAGCTCCATAATCATCTGCAAAGCAAGTGAGTCCATTTTTTGCAATATAGTAATAGGAAGTGGGTCTAGAGGGGAACCAGATGTGATACTTTTAAAGATACGATTGAAAGACGTAGCATCAAACAGAGTCCTTTATTCAAGTTTATTCATGCTGGCCTCCTCCTGAACCTCTAGCCGAATTCTAGGATTAGACAAAAACGGGAGTAGTCATGCATTTTTGTAAGGTGGAAGTCATAGAAATATTTAATCTAGAATAGATCAGCTCCACTTACTCAAGCAAAAACAATGCAAGTTCCTCACATTGCGATTCTAGTAAGATAGGTTGTGGAGCTTGACTAGCAGCACCAGAGAGTTCCTTAACCAGTTTGAACAGGACTTTAGGGCAATTTTTATCATTAGAAATGATAGCACTTACATACTGGGGTCGGGCAGTATTACAGAGAGAATGATAATCTCTGATTGACTGTTTATAGTTCGCTTTGGATTGTGGAGCGTAATCTCGCCTCCAGTATCTCTCTAACACTATGCACCTACTCTTCACTTTTTGTAAAGCAGGTGAAAACCAGGGAGCCGGAGGACGATGATTTTTTACTTTCTGCAAAAAAGGAGGGAGGCAGATATCAACAGCCTTAGAAATCCAATTCATAATAGTCCCTAAATCGGTCATAGAGATCTGATTAATGGGGGGCATAGTTTCCATTAAGTGATGATTAAAAAGATCCATGTTGAGTTTACTCCAATTTCTAGATTTTCATTTATTCCCTAAATCGGGTGTGGTTTGATTAATACATTCTGTCATAACCTTAAAGGCTACAAGGAAATGATCGGACCAGATGACAGGAAGGGCCAGAGCACAGCGCAAGCTAAGGATATTAGAAAATATTGGGTCTAAATAATGTCCTACTTCATGAGTCGGTCCTGAGTTAAACAGCACAACATTCATTGCCGCCAAGTCAGAAATTATGGATGTACTAGCAGAAGCAATTAATAGCTCTAACCTGCAGTCCTGCTTTGGTGTGACTTGATCACCTACCCCAGGAATGTAAGCAAAAGGAATGTTCCAGGCACTCAACAGATAGGAGTATTCTGTTGGAAAGTTTTTAGGTAGAGGCATGCCACTGGCTGAAGCAGTGACCGCAGCCATAATCTCATCATCTATTCTCAGGTGTGAATGAGTAATCACAGCTACTACAACTGTCTGAACTGCTGCTTTGGTAGCTACATCAACCAATAAATTCCCTACAACATGTACCCCAAAACATTGATAGCCTAATGAGTGAATGACATGAGCCCATGGCAGAGCATCTTTAAGATCTGCCACCTTTCCCCAAAGCAATTTTTGCCTGATAGTAGTAACTTCAAAGTCTCTGAATCCATTCAAATTCCAATAGTTTAAATTAGCATTATAGGACTAGACACAATAATAGGAATCACACACATTCAGTGTCAGGAATTTTAAATCCATTTTCTGCAGTGCCAGAACCAAGGTTTTTAGTTCAGTCAGCTCAGTGGTACGGTCACCTAAAGTTTTTGGATGTGTTTTTTTCACCTGCAATTCACCATCTTTCATTACACCCTTTGTAGCAGGGCATGCTGCTGAGTATGTATGTTCAGTACCAACTGTAGGCTGTCCTGAACCATCAGTATAGATTATAAAATCATCCTAATCCGGAGGCAGAATTTAATTCGACATGGGATAGTCTTGTTCATACCGGAGAAATTCCTGTCTTCTGAGAATAGGGTCGAAGATATAGGGCCATAATTATCATTATATCATGCAGCGTAGCACGTCACCTTGCTGTGCTGCACTCCGTGGTGGGAAAGGCCTGTAATGCGCCATACTTAACATTGTACAGCACATTCCTGCCTTTTCCCAGCACAGGCTCACAATGTGCGGCCTAGTGCCAAGAAAGGCACTCTTGCACCATTGTTCAAGGGTGCCTGCGTTGTTAGGTAGATTGTATTTGTGCAGAAAGGAGCACCTTGTTATGTTATGATATTTGTAAAGCGCATGTCTGCCCCAGCAACTGGGCCTTCCAGCACCATTCTTTAGAAAAGACTGCTGTAAGTTATGCCGAGCCAGCGCGCAACAAGGTCTTCAGGGCCTTCCTGAAAGCCCAATGATTCTGAATGCTCCTGATGGACAGGGAAAGTGTGTTCCAGAGAGCGGCCTCCTGCTCTTGCTTTTCTGATGCACGGGACACATGTCAAATTGATATTAGCTGTGTGCAGAGCCCACAAGGGGAAGTGTGGGTGAAGAAAATTGGACAAAATAGAAGGCCCCAGAGAGGTTAGTTGTAAGCAATTAGCTGCCATCCTCTCCGCGACGGCCAACATGACACCTTGGAATTTAGCCTGATTCTGAGTAGAATTATTGGAAAAGGAGACCATACACTGAGTATTATCAGCATAGAATACCAGCATAATCCCCAGGCTTTCGCCGTCAGAGGTTAGATATATATGTTAAATAAAGTAGGGTCAGTGCGGAGCACTGGGGAACATATGTCATAAAAATATGTACCTGAGCACTGTATGTGGAAGAAACAACACCAAAAGATTGTTTAGAAAGAAAGGAAGCAAATCAAGTCAATGAAGCTCCACCAATGCCAAGCTCCTATAAATGCCGCAACAGAATACCATAAGATACGGTATCAAAAACTGCTCTTAAAGGATCTGCTCTCATCTAAAGAGGTGTGCAGATGCTCTTCTACAAAATCTGCGCAGACCCAGTGCTGTGTCACAGTCTAAAGCCTCTCTGAGAGGTATGCAGAATATGGTTAGTCTCCCAGAAATTTGTTAGAATAGTATTAATGTGAGACTCAGTGATTTTTGCAAGAAATGGTAGTAGAGAGATAAGATGAACATTTTCTGGTTTGGAACCATCCAAAGCAGGCTTTTCAAATGGTGAATACCTTTGGCATGTTTCCACGAAGCTCTTCAGATTCTAATGTTAAAGAAACATTTATCAGCTCAAGACATAGTAGGAAAAGACAGTCCTAGAATTTAAGAAATAGGTCAGGCTTAAGGAGGTCATTTGGTGAGCCTGATTCAACTTTATTACAGAGAGTTTTGAGCTCTTCAAAGGACAGCAATAGAAAAAGGAGGAGGAATGGTGGGAGATGACTAGTAAACACCACTGGGCTTAAATTCCTAGTGTTGGACCAGAAGTCGGAGTAAATATGTTTTACCTTACTAATATAATATTTTGATAGTTCCTCACAATGGTAATTGGAAGCTATACAAGGCTCCACTGCCAATGTAGTAATCATAACACTATTAAATAGGAAGAAGATGATTTGAGCAGGGCTGCTACTGTTTTTTATTTTGTTAGCAAAGTACTCTGCCCTAGACTTCTGTATCAATTTATGATAAGCTTTAATGGTAACTCTATAGTGTGTTTTAGTCAAAGGATCATTGTAGCATCTCCTGGCGTGTTCAAGGACCTTGCAGTTTTTTTGTGCCGAGATCAATGTCTCATTAAACCAAGGGCTGGCCAGTGTTCTCTTACTATGGATCGATTTGGCGATGATGCTTATGTCAAAGGCATGGGTGAGCCATCCATGGAAGAGACTATTTGCTACCTTCACATTAAAGGACACTTGAGGGCTCTGTGTCTGAAGAAGGTCTCGGAATTTGTTGGAATCGAGCTTATGCCATGAGTGCTTAAAAATGGAGTCTAGGTGGGCAGGCAGTTTACAGCCTTCAGAGCACATGGACATAGGAATTAAAAATGGATCAGTCCAAGACATAGGAAGAGGGATTTGGACCTTCAGCGAGAAGATGTAAGAAAAGACAGGATCAGGAAGGTGCCCAGCTAAATGTGTTTCACTTGGGATGCATTGCATTATCTGGCATGCTGCAAGATCATCTAAACAATTTGTGATATCACCTTCCTGGCAAGCGCCATGGTGGAGGTTGAGCTAACCGACAATATTTAAACAAGCTGCTTCAATTGTCAGAGTCATAATCAAATTGATCAGTGCCTCCCTAAATGATTTAGATGGGAAAGGAGGTTGGTAAATTAACAGCCCAGAGAAGGTGAAGTTGCTATTAATCACAAACTTGAAAAGAACACTTTCACATTCGGGAATACTCCCAAGTGTACAGTTACACATGTGTCTTTAAAAATGACTGCAATAACCCCTCCTCAGCCTCCCAGTCTGGTGAGATTCTTCATGACGTAGCCTAGGGGGAGAGCCAGAACAGGTTCTGCTAGAGTGTCCTGGGTGAGCCAGGTCTCTGTGAAAAACAATCCTCTGAGGCATTTTCCTCTTTCAATTGTGCGCTGCAGAAGCAGCATACATAGAAAGAGGAAAAATGAAAAGAAATAAACATATTTCTTCTTCTGAGGAGACATAGCAGTTTTGGTACTTTCCTAGATCTACCACTTATGGTAATTCTTGGAATGTGTCAAAGTCCATGGATTTTGTGTGAGAACACCCACACACTACCCATGGAATGCCTCCCAGGGGCAGAACAATCCAACACAGCGATTTGCACTGTGTTAAGTTACTCTGGAGTCATGAAGCCAAGCAAGGGGGCCTAACAGGGTATTGTGGTTACACTTGGGTGCTGGGCCTTATGGGTATAATATGATAGGCTGAGTCTGTATCCAAGCCTTCTTGGATGCAATGTAATGCAGGGGCTTGTGTCAGAACCTATTTTGTAGCAAATGCTCCTTTAACTTCCTCCAAGACAAGAAATAAACTGAATGGTAATATTGCCTTCTCCCCCTGTGGGATGTTTCTAACAAACTCAGGTTGCCAATCTACTTCAGCCAAGAGAATCTCATAAGCATTTGTCAAATTCTGCCAGAGTATTACTTTAATAGTTGGCAGCATGTTGTCCTCAATTAGGATGTCTAAATCATAAAGTCTTTCTGGGGAGCTCCGCCATTGGTTTGGTGTTTCAACTTGAATATATTATTAGTCAAACTTGCTTCCAGAATCTCTTGAACATTCTGGTGAAATTTTGTGACCTTCCACGCTGTTGAGCAGGGTTTTTGCGCACGTTTTGTTCTGGGGAAGGCTCCAGTGTATTTGTGGCATATTTAAAAGGAATTCCTGCCACTTTCTTCTTTTTAAAGTTTTGTTTTTGTTGTGGAAATTTCTCTTCCTTTTTTATGACATCAGAAGAGCATTGTGATTCCGTTTTTGGTTTCATGTGCTCTTCCTGTGTGTGTTTGCCTCATCCCACAGTCTGTGACTGTCTGTCTGAGGAGTCCTAAAATGAACAAAATCAACATGTATCAGAATACTGATACCTGTCAGGCTTTTTAATTGTATCACGGTTAAGTAAATTATAATGCTTTTCAGTAGACTTCTGTTGGGGATTTTAGTAGTTTTATCCCAGAATTTTTTTTAAGGCTCATGTGTCTGCTTAGTGGTATTGAATCAGATTCAGTTTTAAGTTGTGGCTTACCAAGCCTGATTCCCAAGTCATCACGACCTATGGAAGCATAGTTCTCAGAAATAAATATTTTCTGCTCACATTTCTGATCCTCAGCAGGAATAGTTGAGAGCCGTTAGTGTATTGCCAACGCTGCTGCCTCCTTTTATTATTACTTAACATCATTGAGGATACTGTGGCAAAGTTGCCAATTGAGTTCCTCCCCAAATCCGGGGCAGCAACAAAAAGTAAAACAAATTATACTGAGTAGAAAGGATGAAAAAAACTAAAGATCAGAAACATAAGCCATTATAAAATTCCAAACTGGAGAAAATCTCTAAGGGCCAACAGCTTGTGTTTCCAAAGGCAAGAGTTGCCATACAAATAAGAAAAAGGAAGGGAGGAAAAATCTGTTGGACTCTGACAAAAATGTAGCAGTGCACTGAATAGAAATGCACATAGATTTGTTAAACCTGGACATGCCAATCTTCATGAAGGGAAAGGTTACCAAAGGGACCTTGCAGTGAATAAGTCAATAACTACTGGGAATGAAAGAAATCAAGATCTTGATATACTCTTGGATAACTTCAAGAGAAAGGAAAAAAGCAAGAATGATTCTAGCATTAAGGAAATCAAAAGTCAGAATCCTGAGCCTCTTAAACAAATCCTAGACTTTGCAGAAATAAATTCAAAACATCTGAAATCAGTTGGTTTTGTTTATAATTCAAATGGCAAAAAGTCAGACGTATGTTACTGTTTGTCAACCTGCAAAGCATCTCATATTCTGTCCCTGCCTCACTAATTTTGGCAATGGGCCCTTAAAATTTCAATTAGGTATAGTATCTTGTAGTTATGTATAGAAAGGCTGTGCAACTGCATCCTGAAGAGGAGGGTCGAGGGCTGCATTGCATGGTACCAAGATACGCCTTGGGTAGAAACACTCCTATTTAGCTGAAATAGGAAACACCATCTGTGAGGAATATGAGTACTATGTACATGCCCCTAGCACTGCCGGTACGTCACCTTTAAAAGTGATGCACCATATTAAAGGTGGTGCACGGAACTTGAAAATAAGCCCCTGTGATCCTCAGATATTGAAACAACATGTAATGATAATATCAGGTCAAGTATCCTTTCAAGGATTTTTTTTGCCACAGCCAAATGTCACGATTTGTGAGAGGATCACTCTGAACCACAGAATCTCTGTATCATTATTAGTAATAATATTGTTAGTGATTGGATGAGATCTCCATTAAAGTGTACAAATTTGAACCGTTATGGTCTTTTATCCCAACAATCAGATTTGTCTCAATTATCCAATTATGTAATAGGTTTGAATAGTATGGGAGTGCACCCATAATATAAAGTATTTGAGTTGGAATGTGAATGGCTTTACACACTTAAAAAGGGGAATGGTTTGTTGGATATTTGTTAATGATTATACATTCTAACGATTCAAGAAAACTGGCTGCAGAGAATGTAATTGAAAAGGTATATGATGCTTACAATGAGAGTGATTTTCTGTCTATGGGTGGGAGATTGTCTGGTGGCGTATTAATATTGAGATCAACTACAATTATAAGAGGTGGCACTCAGGCAAGATCAGGCTGATAGGGGACTGGGCTTCACCATCCGTGGAATTATAGTTTTACTATATGAGCATGATATTACCTTATATATTAATAGTCCAGTGGTAAACTTAAACCCAATAATTCGTGAAATCCTAAAATTTGGTGGACTATCGGGTATCCCAATTAACTGGTCAAAATGAGTGCTTCTTCCTTCACTGACAGCCTGCACGCAGACATTTTCACTAGATTACCCCCTTCAATGGGCAATTGGCCCGGTACGTTACTTGGGAATCCAGCTCAGCACAAAGACGCAAGAATTGTGGGATAAAAACTATGGCAGGGCGGTATTTGGTTGGAAGGCAAAATGAAGACATGGTCCAGACTTCCTCTCTCCCTAGCAGGGTGTATAGCAATTGCAAAAATTATAGTTCTCCCTAAATGTTTATATTTATTCATCAATATACCTCTCCTGCTTACTCAGGCCTTCTTCAAGACCTTGCAATCCTTGATGATATCATTGGTATGGGCTGGTAAACAAGCCAGGGTGTTGTGGGAACTGTCGACCCTCCCATTGGCTCAGAGTGGATTAGGTGTGCCAGATATACAGCTCTATGCATACTGCGCTCAAGCGCAGTTCCTCCATTATTATATGTACATCTCACACCATTTCAGCCACCCATGGTGGTCGAATTAGATAGGGCAGCTCCAATCACACTGTTGAAATGCTAAGATGGAGTTGTGATGGTCTAAGTAAGAGAGCTCGAGTAGAGGTCCTCTTTGCCCCTTCGATAATGCTGGCTCATAATCCCTAATTGCCGGTAATGTTATTCTGGCAAAAAACTGGGCATAAATACTTATGCAGACCTATACCCAGCCGACACTTTTCGCTCTGTGCCAGATAGCGAAAACCCCCGTTCTCAGCCTCATTCCTATATCACCGTATTAAGGCAACTTGCCGTCAGCTTCATGCTACCTTCTCCAATCCATCACCCACACTACAAGCCCTGGAAAAAGTGTTAACCTGCCCCTCTCCTCGGTGACTCATTACCAAGTTATACAAATCAATGAGACCTCTTGTCCAATACAGATGCCCACCTCTCTCAGAAGAGCAGTGGAAATTTTGCTGCGGCCAGTTACGGATGTTATCCCTCGAAGTACAAACTGAGATTGATTCATTTTAAATATTTACACAGATACTACAGAACCCCAGCCCATCTTCATCGTATGGGTCTGCAGAACTCTTTGGAGTGCTGGAGATGCAGACTGGACCCTGGACGTTTCTGCATATAGCTTGACACTGTCCTCTCATAGCTAAATATTGGACAGAAGTGTTCAACATTATAGGGGACATACTTGGGTTATGTGAAAAGAGACGCCTGCTAACTTTACGAAATTGCATGCCATGTTAGTACTACTTGCCAAGCGTAGAGTAGCCATAAATTGGAAGAAACCAAATGCCCCATCCACAAAATATTGGTTAAAAGATGTTACATTTTGCCAAACTCAGCTTTCAGTGTTTTGGGAGCTTATGCCTTCAGCGTCCAGACCTAAGGATATCTGGAGACGTGTTTTGGACTGGTTACAGAGTACAACAAAATGACCAATCAGAGGTTGTATAGTCAGAAGTAGCTGCCACCTGTAATAACTCCCCCTGCAGTTACAAGAAAGTAAATTAAAACTAAGTTACGATGTGAGGATCCGATTTTCGACTATTGTTCGAATTCGTTGACTCGACTGGCTTAAATTTATTATGTATAGACGCTGTTACAGGAAAATGATGGTGTTGTGTCGTAAAGGGGGTTTGTTATTGTTATGCTATAAGTAAACAAATGTACATTTTGAATTTACAAATCATCGTATCATCCTGCAATTATAATTCTTTTAAAATACCAATAAAAAAATATTTAAAAAACGACAATTATAAGAGATATAATGATGATGAAAGTAAATATGGAAAATTGTCATTACTGAAAATGGTTGACAGTATTGATCAATGTTCCCACTAATTGTATTCCTCTGTGTGCCGCAGTGTAAGTTATCTATGCACTGCAGTCAAGGCTATGTGCACCAGGAACCAGACAGCGACTCTGGGTGCAGGGTCAGTACAAAAATCACTCCAAACCTTTGCTGAAAAAGTGAAAAGACTTTGCATTTCCACACATACAGTGCCAGATGATGGGCCTTAAGGCAGGTTTGCAATTTAGATACACACACCATGACATGAATTTGCTACACAGGCAAGTACACTTCGGCTTTAGAAAAGCACAGGGCTCCAACAGTGGTACCATTATAAGATGTTACTAAAGATTTTCAACTGGATCTCAGTTCATAGGGTGTGGAAATGTTGGGAGGCTGTGCAAGATGGCAGTCCATGCCCTGCAGGAATTTGCTTAGCCATTCCTATTGCAGTGGCTTTTTTATAGGCACCACCTTGGGGCAGCCTGCCAGTGATGACAAATTCAAAATCTGGTAGGCATTCTCACACAGGATTGGTGGTGCAGGAGCGGGGTGGTCCCTCACCGCCAAACCAATAATAATGCCCTAAGTCAGCATGATAATCATAGCATTTGTAGCAAGGCCAGCAAATCTGCCAACAGCAACTACTAACAGTAGTTCTTGGATAGCAGATAAAGCAGCAGGAACACCGAATGCATTACAACAGCAGTGGGATGTACACCTGCGCAGGAGAGGGCAAAAAAACATCAGGCATCTGTCAACAGAGGTTCTGCATGGAAAGGATGATTGGAAGCTGGATAATGCATCAGGTGCTGAGGAATATTAACTAAGCATGTTTTGTTTATATTTCCATCATACAATATACTAATGATCATACTTGCATACCTTCTGATTAAAACAGTGGCATATAGGTTACTTCACAAAAGTATGAATAGATATTAATATAGTGCGAAGGTAGCTGGAGAGCAAATTTACTGTATCCACAAAGCCAAAATGTTTCCATGTCAAATTTGTTTGAGTAACTCCAAATTAAGCAAAACTGTGGGTTTCTTGTATGTGTCACTCATTGTGTTTTCACCCATGATGCACGTGGAGGATTGAGAGTACCTTCAATACCTTTTGCTAATAGGGCGCCGATGTGGGGCAGATTGTGTGAACATTCATGTTAATTGCAGTGCCCATCACATGCTGCAATTAACACAGATAATTTCTAAGCATGGGCAAATTTTGCGAATCTGGCGTTCGCAAATTTGCGTATTTGCGAATTCGCAATCCGCAAAATCCGCGAACTCTAGCGAATTTGCGGATTTTAATTTTCTTTTGTGTTCGCAAGGGTTTCTGCCAGTTCGCGAGGGTTTTGTACCAGTTCGCAATTGCGAACTTACTTGTCGGCTCGCAACGGTCGCGACTTTGTTGTTTCTACGTCTGGTTCATCATCAAAGGTTCACAGCACCCTCTGTTTCACCACTGCCACCCTCTGGTTGACCCATGCCACCCTCTGGTACATCACTGCCACCCTCTGATTCATCACTGTAGATTATGGGGGGCAAAAGCAAGCACACCTGCCCTGCTTCAACTGACATGAATTAATTTCTGGTTCATCACTGTAGATTATGGGGGGGGAAAGCAAGCACACCTGCCCTGCTTCAACTGACAGGAATTAATTTGGGGTTGATTAATGTGTCTCTGAATTTAAACTTACTGTCTGGCACCTGCTTCCTTATCTGTAATTTGCTTTCTGTTGCAGTGCAATTTTTTTTCCCAGGACCTTTGTGGCCTACTTCTAGCTATTCTATGAGCCTGCTGTGAGGGTCAGAGCAGGGTCATAGAATAGTTGCAAGTAGGCAACTGAACTCTGGAGGGGCCCCTTAGGAAGCACTACAGGGAATGGTTACTAATGATGAGTTTGAACTTTTGCACCTGCTGAGTGCTTTCAGTTGTGCAAAAATGTTTTTCTGTGGGGAACTTCCTTCCTCCCCCCCCCCCAAAAATGGACTCCTTGCAAAAAAAAGTGCAGGCAAATGTCAACCTGAGGAGTTATTCTGATAAAAATCATGATTTTCAGAAGGTTTATGCTGCTTGCTGGTGGATTTCTTGTGCAGAATTACAAATTTTGTAATTTCGCGAATGCAAGATTGTTGCCGCCCGCCGCATGTACATGTTCGCAATTGCGAACTCTCGCGATGCGTCGCCAAACTCCCGCGGGATCCCGCAGCAAGATCCAAAATGGCGAAGCACTCGCAAAATATTGAGAAAAACAACTCGGCAAACGCTGAATGACGGTAAGTGAACGCTGCACGCCGCAATATTGTATCACCAAGCCAAAAAATCCGCTGCGTGCGAATTTGCAGATTTTCGGTAAATTCGCGAGAGTTTGCGGATTGCGAAGTTACCGAAAATCCGCAAAATCCGCGAGCGGAACGGATTTTCCGCCCATGCTTAATAATTTCTCAGAGGTACGCAATCTGCTCTGCACAGGGCCACCCTTAGAAATGGTGGTGCCCTGTGCGACAATGTTTGTTTGTGTCCCCCATGATTACCTCTGCCAAGAAATCCCTCATTTCCCCCCTTCAGCAGTGCCTCTTAAGTCTCCATTACGACTCTCTTTGAGATGTATTTAATTTGTTTTATAGCACACTATACTAGTGTAGGGTGTCAGAGTACTTTACATTTCACACACATTAAACAGAGACAATCAATCATATGTATGTAAATCAGTGAATAAGAAATGTTACATAAGACCGAGGACAGCTAAGTGTAGGAGGGACATGTCATCCATACTGGTAGGTAGTATAGTTTAAGCGTGCTTGGTCTGGAGAAGCACAAACTAGAAATGTAAAATGTAACACCATGGTTGGGGGATCTCTTCAATATGGATTGCTTTATATGCAAATTAACCCTTTTTGCAACATTAGGATAATGGGATCACTGAAATAATATCGACTGCCAAAATATCGACTTGCCAAAATATCGTGGACAAAATATCGACAGTCAAAATATCGAGTTTGTATCTACAAACAGGTAAGTACAAAAATATCGAGTACAAAATATCGTTAACAAAAATATAGATGTAAAAAATATCGACTTTATTAAAAACAGTGTTAAATTAAATTAATATTAAATTTTAATTACTAAAATATACTTAAAACGACTTAAATTAAATTATAATAATAAAATAATAAATGAAAATATTAAAAATAATTTTTTTAAATCTTATTTGTTGACCCTGAACCCTAAAAATACCCCTTTACCCAAAAACCCAAAACTGACCCTGAACCCTAAAAATACCCCTTTACCCATGACCTGAAAACTGACCCTGAACCCTAAAAATACCCCTTTACCCATGACCTGAAAACTGACCCTGAACCCTAAAAATACCCCTTTACCCATGACCTGAAAACTGACCCTGAACCCTAAAAATACCCCTTTACCCATGACCTGAAAACTGACCCTGAACCCTAAAAATACCCCTTTACCCATGAACTGAAAACTGACCCTGAACCCTAAAAATACCCCTTTACCCATGACCTGAAAACTGACCCTGAACCCTAAAAATACCCCTTTACCCATGAACTGAAAACTGACCCTGAACCCTAAAAATACCCCTTTACCCATGAACTGAAAACTGACCCTGAACCCTAAAAATGCTCCTTTACCCAAAATTTATCAATATTATTTAATTACCAATTAATTATTAATTAACATTAACAATAAAGTAAATATATTAGAACATTAGGTGTAATTATTTTAATAATTAATATTATTTTATCAAAATTAATTACTTAAAAATAACACAAAATTATATATATAAAAAATGTACTCTAATTAATGTAATTAACTAATTACAATTAATTAATTAACAATTATTTACTAATACAAAATATATTCAAAATTATATTAATTAATTAACTAATTCATAGTAATTAATTATCAATTAATTATTAATTAAAAATAATAACAAACATATATTAATTAATTCATTATTATTAAATTACTTCCCACCCTATTCCCCTATAAACCCACAACCCGCTACAGAATTACATTACGCAATTATTATCAAAACAAAATTCATGTAATAAAATATTTAATAACATTAATACACACTATTCACACATAATATTACATAAAAATACACTATAAAATATTAAATATTATTAAAAAATCGATATTTTTGCTATCTATATTTTATACAGTCGATATTACTTCACTTACCTGAAAAACAATATTTTTGTAGTCGATATTATGTCCAGTCGATATTTTGTCCAGTCTATATTTTAAACTCGATATTATGTCCAGTCGATATTTTGGAGTTGATATTTTGTCTCTATACCAGGATAATGAATGGCTGGGGAAAAAATCCTAACGCTCTAGTCTATACCTTGCAGTATGCATGAAGTTCTTTGATGACAGTTAATAGTTTACTGTTCAAACTGCAAGTAACAAAATGAACTCTCTGACAAAAGTGGTAACCTGCTACACTATTTTCATTCTATGCACTTTTGTGATCTGCATGGTGCACGTGCTTTGCAGAAGGCATATTAACCATCAGCACTACCTTAAAACTTCCACTAGAGAAAACTCTGGGCGTTATCTTGACATATTTATTATTGCATGAAAATTGCTGGATGCAAGGAATGTCACAGTAGGATCTTTTAAAACAATAATATACCGGCAAACACAGCAAAGTCAGCACCAGGTACAGTAGCACTGGTCACACCGCCCTAGAGCCGCCCCTGGCCCCACAGCCAAGCCATATTAACCAAAGAAATGCAGCAAGTCTATCAGGGAGATCTTAAGAATTTGTGGGTCATGGGCCAAACCTAATTTAGGGGCCTCTGTTCAGAACAGGTTTGAATTTAGATTTAATTTCAGCTCTTTCAGGCCCTCTTAGGCCACGTCACTGACAGTATACAGGCACAAGTGTCCAAATTATAAATGTGTTCACATCTAATGTTGAGGGACAGTGTTATCAATATTGTAACACATCACAGTTCACTAATATTACTGCAAATAATATCTGTGACACATTCCCATTGCTCACATGTTTGGTCCTATTGTGATCTAAAAGAAACCTTTTTATGGATGTTGCATGAAAAATAAACATTTCTCAGCAGAATATCTATAATAGACTTTCACACCTCACCCACTTTAAAAATAAATTAATGGATAATGATACTAAAAACAATCTGTTTAGTAATTATTCAAAGTCATCACAGCAAGACTATCAGAAGGCTCCCCTAAAAGGTTGGGGCCCTGGGTCAGAGCCCACTTCGGCCATGCCTTAAATTGTCTACCAGCAAAACGTGTGCTTTCAGGTGGTTCTTAAAGCACACATCGTGCTTGCCGACTTGCTGCATTTCTTTTGTTAATAGAACTTGGAACACCATCTGCCCCACTCTATTATTGAAAGAAATGCTAAAGTCTACAAGCACAACATGTGCGTTCAGAATTACCTGAAAGCACACATCATGCTTGTAGACTTGCTGCCTTTCATTTTTTAATAGGGCACAGTGGTGGGGCAGATTGTGTGCTTTTGTGAAAGTATTCATGTTAATTGCAGCACATGACGGGCGCCGCGATTAACATGATTACTTTCCAAAAGGCGCACAATCTGCCTCACAGCCAAGCCCTTTTAAACAAAAGAAATGCAGCAGGAGCCACTTGCTGATGAACTTCGGGTCATCTCTACCTCTGCCTACTGCAGAAGGAAGTGGCAGTTTTTCACGCCGCAAACATTTTAAAAGCTGCTGCGCGAACGGTCCTCGATGCTTCACATATTATACTGCGTGCTCCTGGAGACATAGGTGCACATGTGTGTACCTTACAAGGAACAGTGGTATGGATCCCCCTTAGCCAAGTATGAGATATACCATTAATAAAATAAAATAAGAAAAATTACAAGGGACGCCGATAATTATCAAAACGATCATGCTAGACGTGGCCCTCTCGGCAAGGTCACCCCCAAACTTTTTGCCTTCAGCCCTCCTGTTTTCTGAAACCATTTGTTGTTGGCTTGTAGGACTCTGTGTACTTTACCACAGCTAACCAGTGCTAAAGTGTTTGTGCTTTCCCCTTTAAACATGGTGAACTTGGCTTACACCCAATTGGCACGTTTAATTTACTTATAAAAACCTAGTAAACTGGTACTACATGCACCCAGGGCCTGTAAATAAATGATACTAGTGAGCCTGCAGAGATTATTGTGCCACCCACTTAAGTAACACTTTTAAACATGTCCCAGGTCTGCAATTGCAGGCTGTGTTTGCAGTTTAAACTATGCCTGGGCAAGAGACCTAAACATTCTGCCTCCCTATGGGGAGTTCTGCAAGTGGCTGCCTGCGCTTGGTCATGCCAGCTTGCGTTGATTTTCAGTGCCCGGTGTTTGTCCTGCACTCAAAAATCAACACAAATGGCACCATGAGCAGCACAAGAGAGAGCTGCTACTTTTCTGCCACTTCAGTAGATTTTCTACTCAACAACTTTCTCAACGTGAACAGGAGGTTTCTCAACGCGAGCAGCCACACGCATTGAGAAATCTGACCACACGTATCATGACGTTGGGGAGCGCGGGCCATGAAAAATCTTGCCGTTAGGTGGATTTTCCTCGCTTGCGCTCACCAACTTGATGTTAGGGAGAGTGAGCGAGGTAAAAAACTCTGCTCCACTACACAGAGCATACTTTTTATGAACTTGCGTACTCCGTGGAGCACGGAGTGCCGAAACCTCTGCAAACCCCAGGACCGGAGCAGAGTTCACCGCCCGAGCTTAGTTTGAACTGCCATTTTGACCTGGTAAAATAAACCTTTTGCCAGGCCTAAACCGTCCTTTTCAATTCATTTTATTCACTCCTAGGGTTGTCCCCAAACAGCTCATAGGGCAGTGTGCATTATATTTAAAATGTTGGAAATGCACTTTTAAGTTTAAATGTCCTGGTAGTAAAAAAACTCTCAAAGTCCTTTTTCACTATTGCAAGGCCCATTTCTCACATAAGAGAACATTTGTTTGGTTTGGGAGCAGTTAGGGAAGTCTGTTAGTGTTTGAGGGATTGTAATTTAAAACCCTCTTTAAAGACACATTTTAAATCACAATTCTGAAAATGCCACTTTCAGAAAGTTGTCATTTTATTGTCTAAAGCTTTGGTGACTGCAGTCTGTTCCTTGACCATGCAACCCGTTGTACTTTGCAACCGGCCCGTGTGTATTCCTCCAAAACAGTATCACAAAGTAGGGTCTTGATATGGGCTGGATGGGCCATCTTGGACTTTGTTTGAATTTAGATTTAATTTCAGCTCTTTCATGCCCTCTTAGGCCACGTCACTGACAGTATACAGGCACAAGTATCCAAATTATAAATGTGTTTACATCTAATGTTGAGGGACAGTGTTATCAATATTGTAACACATCACAGTTCACTAATATTACTGCAAATAATATCTGTGACACATTCCCATTGCTCACATGGTTGGTCCTATTGTGATCTAAAAGAAAACTTTTTATGGATGTTGCATGAAAAATAAACATTTCTCAGCAGAATATCTATAATAGACTTTCACACCTCACCCACTTTAAAAATAAATTAATGGGTAATGATACTAAAAACAATCTGTTTAGTAATTATTCAAAGTCATCACAGCAAGACTATCAGAAGGCTCCACTAAAAGGTTGGGGCCCTGGGTCAGAGCCCACTTCGGCCATGCCTTAAATTGTCTACCTTATGGAAACAACAGTGGTCCCATGCTTACGTAATACAACACACCAAATAAATATAGACGAAATCGCTTCTATATTTTCAGAAGGGCATGTCCAGCTGGACAGAGGTCTTTCAGGTTTACTTAATAAACAAAATTCTTCAAAAAATAGACGTAGGAATACCTTCCACAATGCCCCTATGTGGTACACAAGCCTGTGCCCAACACTAACGGGGTGATCACAGTTGAAGAAAATAGGAAAGGTTCAAGGCAAAACAAACGTTTTTCTGTTTCCATATAAATTGTACAGAAAATATCAAACTGCACCATTACATAAAATCAACCAATCAGATTTGTATCGGGTGCATAAGCAAGTCGACGGTGTTTCGGTTCCATCAAGAAATCATAGGAACCATCATCAGGACAGTTAAATACTTTGCCTTTACATTAAACCTCAATTTTGCCTATAAGAAGAAATAAAAGTATACTTTAGAAACAAGGTACATAAAAGAATGCGTGAAGTGACTCTTTGTGTGCAGTGCACATGCTCATTCGTCAGGGGGTGATACTAGTCATAACCAGGTTGTTGAGGCAGTGCCATAAATTACAACTATAGAGCATGCGTCCAAAGTTGCTATAATGTGCCTAAGGGGCATTAGTGGTTGCATACGAATGTTGACCGCAGTGCCAGTGAACTAAAACTGTGGTTATCTTGTGTACTTAGCATTCGCCGATAAGTGAGACTATTTCAGGATAGTGGGCGCCCCGCACTGCTTACCAAGGCAGAGCGCGTTAGGGCACAGATAGTAATTACTTCCTTGATGCCCGGACCAGTCGCCCTGTAAAACGAAGGACGCATGTTAAAATAAGCCGGGGGTTTGGACAGCCCGGCGGGCGGAAGAAAGGACCATAAAAGCAATCTTACCACAATCAAGCGTCAGGTTTGGCCAGTTTACGCGATCGTAACCGGACGACGCCAGGGCAAGCCGAAGTGGAAAAAGGTCCATTCCGAAACGGAACAGTGGACTAAAACCAGAGTAAATAAAGGAAGGACTAAGTTCCAGGGGCCATATTAAGGCGAAACCTTATGTGAATAACAAAACAAAAGATTAAATTACGGATTTCCCAGCACCGCAGCCGCATCAGGTGCAAAACCCCTAACGCTCCCTTGGTTGAACATTTTTTGGACAAGGGACACACTGAGAATGATATCCGCTGGACTGTCATCGCACAGATCATTGTACCACCCAGAGGTGGTGACCTGAGCCGGTTGCTCAACAAAGAGGAATTAAAGTGGATATTGAAGACCGATAGCCTGAATTCCGGCCTGAACCTGCAAGAGGACTGGACATCATTAATCTGAACTGACCTATTCCTTTCTACATGCTGTTCAACAACGAGTGATTAATTGTTATTGTTTTCTGAAATGAATCCATATTTTAATGTCACTCTGCATGGTATTCACATAAGGTTTCGCCTTAATATGGCCCCTGGAACTTAGTCCTTCCTTTATTCTTATGCCCCCAATTCCCGTGCACTGCTCCAATCACAGCGCACTCCACTCCTTTTCACTTCCTGGTTTCAGGACACGAGCACGCCAGGGATACACTCCATGACCGAAGCATTTGGTAAGTTTATCACCGCGTCTTAGAATTTACTCTGGTTTTAGTCCACTGTTCCGTTTCTGAATGGACCTTTTTCCACTTAGGCTTGCCCTGGCGTCGTCCGGTTACGATCGCGTAAACTGGCCAAACCTGACGCTTGATTGTGGTAAGATTGCTTTTATGGTCCTTTCTTCCGCCCGCCGGGCTGTCCAAACCCCCGGCTTATTTTAACATGCGTCCTTCGTTTTACAGGGCGACTGGTCCGGGCATCAAGGAAGTAATTACTATCTGTGCCCTAACGCGCTCTGCCTCGGTAAGCAGTGCGGGGCGCCCACTATCCTGAAATAGTCTCACTTATCGGCGAATGCTAAGTACACAAGATTACCACAGTTTTAGTTCACTGGCACTGCGGTCAACATTCGTATGCAACCACTAATGCCCCTTAGGCACATTATAGCAACTTTGGACGCATGCTCTATAGTTGTAATTTATGGCACTGCCTCAACAACCTGGTTATGACTAGTATCACCCCCTGACGAATGAGCATGTGCACTGCACACAAAGAGTCACTTCACGCATTCTTTTATGTACCTTGTTTCTAAAGTATACTTTTATTTCTTCTTATAGGCAAAATTGAGGTTTAATGTAAAGGCAAAGTATTTAACTGTCCTGATGATGGTTCCTATGATTTCTTGATGGAACCGAAACGCCGTCGACTTGCTTATGCACCCGATACAAATCTGATTGGTTGATTTTATGTAATGGTGCAGTTTGATATTTTCTGTACAATTTATATGGAAACAGAAAAACGTTTGTTTTGCCTTGAACCTTTCCTATTTTCTTCAACTGTGATCACCCCGTTAGTGTTGGGCACAGGCTTGTGTACCACATAGGGGCATTGTGGAAGGTATTCCTACGTCTATTTTTTGAAGAATTTTGTTTATTAAGTAAACCTGAAAGACCTCTGTCCGGCTGGACATGCCCTTCTGAAAATATAGAAGCGATTTCGTCTATATTTATTTGGTGTGTTGTATTACGTAAGCATGGGACCACTGTTGTTTCCATAAAATTGTTCCCCGAGGTCCCTGCCTGACTTAATTGGGGTCCCTTGTTGTTTAAAAGTTAAATTGTCTACCAGCAAAACGTGTGCTTTCAGGTGGTTCTTAAAGCACACATCGTGCTTGCCGACTTGCTGCATTTCTTTTGTTAATAGAACTTGGAACACCATCTGCCCCACTCTATTATTGAAAGAAATGCTAAAGTCTACAAGCACAACATGTGCGTTCAGAATTACCTGAAAGCACACATCATGCTTGTAGACTTGCTGCCTTTCATTTGTTAATAGGGCACAGTGGTGGGGCAGATTGTGTGCTTTTGTGAAAGTATTCATGTTAATTGCAGCACATGACGGGCGCCACGATTAACATGATTACTTTCCAAAAGGCGCACAATCTGCCTCACAGCCAAGTCCTTTTAAACAAAAGAAATGCAGCAGGAGCCACTTGCTGATGAACTTCGGGTCATCTCTACCTCTGCCTACTGCAGAAGGAAGTGGCAGTTTTTCACGCCGCAAACATTTTAAAAGCTGCTGCGCGAACGGTCCTCGATGCTTCACATATTATACTGCGTGCTCCTGGAGACATAGGTGCATATGTGTGTACCTTACAAGGAACAGTGGTATGGATCCCCCTTAGCCAAGTATGAGATATAACATTAATAAAATAAAATAAGAAAATTACAAGGGACGCCGATAATTATCAAAACGATCATGCTAGACGTGGCCCTCTCGGCAAGGTCACCCCAAAACTTTTTGCCTTCAGCCCTCCTGTTTTCTGAAACCATTTGTTGTTGGCTTGTAGGACTTTGTGTACTTTACCACAGCTAACCAGTGCTAAAGTGTTTGTGCTTTCCCCTTTAAACATGGTGAACTTGGTTTACACCCAATTGGCACGTTTAATTTACTTATAAAAACCTAGTAAACTGGTACTACAGGCACCCAGGGCCTGTAAATAAATGATACTAGTGAGCCTGCAGAGATTATTGTGCCACCCACTTAAGTAACACTTTTAAACATGTCCCAGGCCTGCAATTGCAGGCTGTGTTTGCAGTTTAAACTATACCTGGGCAAGAGACCTAAACATTCTGCCTCCCTATGGGGAGTTCTGCAAGTGGCTGCCTGCGCTTGGTCATGCCAGCTTGCGTTGATTTTCAGTGCCCGGTGTTTGTCCTGCACTCAAAAATCAACACAAATGGCACTATGAGCAGCACAAGAGAGAGCTGCTACTTTTCTGCCACTTCAGTAGATTTTCTACTCAACAACTTTCTCAACGTGAACAGGAGGTTTCTCAACGCGAGCAGCCACACGCATTGAGAAATCTGACCACACGTATCATGACGTTGGGGAGCGCGGGCCATGAAAAATCTTGCCGTTAGGTGGATTTTCCTCGCTTGCGCTCACCAACTTGATGTTAGGGAGAGTGAGCGAGGTAAAAAACTCTGCTCCACTACACAGAGCACACTTTTTGCGAACTCGCGTACTCCGTGGAGCACGGAGTGCCGAAACCTCTGCAAACCCCAGGAACGGAGCAGAGTTCACCGCCCGAGCTTAGTTTGAACTGCCATTTTGACCTGGCAAAATAAACCTTTTGCCAGGCCTAAACCGTCCTTTTCAATTCATTTTATTCACTCCTAGGGTTGTCCCCAAACAGCTCATAGGG
Source organism: Lissotriton vulgaris (assembly GCF_964263255.1). Taxonomy (NCBI): domain Eukaryota; kingdom Metazoa; phylum Chordata; class Amphibia; order Caudata; family Salamandridae; genus Lissotriton; species Lissotriton vulgaris. The sequence goes on from NC_141696.1 coordinate 865,084,532, forward strand.
CAGTGTGCATTATATTTAAAATGTTGGAAATGCACTTTTAAGTTTAAATGTCCTGGTAGTAAAAAACTCTCGAAGTCCTTTTTCACTATTGCAAGGCCCACTCCTCACATAAGAGAACATTTGCTTTGGTTTGGGAGCAGTTAGGGAAGTCTGTTAGTGTTTGAGGGATTGTAATGTAAAACGCTCTTTAAAGACACATTTTAAATCACAATTCTGAAAATGCCACTTTCAGAAAGTTGTCATTTTATTGTCTAAAGCTTTGGTGACTGCAGTCTGTTCCTTGACCATGCAACCCATTGTACTTTGCAACCGGCCCGTGTGTATTCCTCCAAAACAGTATCACAAAGTAGGGTCTTGATATGGGCTGGATGGGCCATCTTGGACTTCGTGGACCTTGATGCAGCACAACTTATCTCAAGACCTGCACACAGCTCCTGTTTGGCAGCTTAATCAGCACAGACCCAGCACATTGCATCTTGACACAAGACTTTGCACCACAGCTGCATTCAATAGCTTCTCAGCGCCAACGCAGCACAGGTCGACGCAGGACTTTGCACTTTGAAGTCCAGGACCAAAGATATCATTAACAGTAGACTGAACTCAGTCCTGTCTCTAGCCCACACTCCATTGCGGACAGCCTGAATTTGTGACTTGGAAGAAGTCCACTGTAACCAGACAACAACAAATGGCATTTCTTGCTTCTAAACCCTACTTTTCTTCACAACTTTTAAAATGGCATATCTTCAGTTCTACTGATTGTCCTTTTTTTGTTTTGGTACCAAATCATTTATTACATTTTACTCTATTTGTCTAAAATGGTCTGGGATTTTTCCTGTGTTGTGTTTTCACTTTATTGCTGTTTGATCGCTGACACAATGATCAAATGTTACAGGATCACAAATAACCCCCCAAAAAATGGACAGTTTACCTACCAATAACACACTACAGCATGTATGTTCACACCAACACAAGATTCAACTAAATTTCAGACAAAAGAATAAATGTACACATTTCTATGAAAGTTACATTGGAAGGTGGACTTTCACAACCAACTGGAACTATCTCAAGATTAAAATTGAATGAAAATCTAAAAACAAACAGAACACACACTTAGGGCCAAGTTACGAGTCTGGTGGTCCAGGTACCACCAGACCTGAGCCGGCGGAGCAGTGGCAGTCCAGCATTACGACTTGGGCAGTAGAACCACCATTGTACTGCCGCAGCCACCAGGGAACCCTTGTTCCCTGGTGGTTGCGTGGCAGTCAGGGCCTCAGTAAGATGCTGGTGGTGTTGCTGTGGCACCACCATGCATATTACGAGTTTCAGGACCAACAGCGGTGTCATGGAGGTCTTTCCTACATGAAAAGGCTGGTGTCCTAAAACAAAGGGGACCTACAGGGCCTTCTGTTGCCCATGCAGGGGGGGGCAAAACATGTGCCCCTCTGTGTTCATGGACCCCAGTTCCTTCACGGCATGGAATTTACAGTCCATGCCATGGAGGAACATTACTGTGCCCATTTTTAGTGGCACTGCTGTGGGAAAGCTAACAACAGCCCACCAGACATTAGGAATCTCATAATCTGGCAAGAGGTGCACCCACAGGTTTGGTGGTGTGGGAGCGGGCTGCTGGTGTGGCAGATTACTTCCACACCACCAAACACCTAATTAGACCCTTACTTAATACAAAAGTAGACATGACCCACAACCCAGCACTGTATGACATTGAAGACATCTCATTTCAGACAAAAATCTCACCTAAATTGCAAATATTTAGAAATAAAAATGGTTAAGCTGTGCAGAATCGTAAAGAAATTTTTCTAAAATTGGCAGTCAAGCGCAGAGGTGTGGTTTTTATACACAATATTCTAGATATGGTAAAAGAGTACAAGAACTGATTATAGTTAAGCAATACTTTCTATTGAGTATGGGCCCAAAATTCCAAATAAAACAAAAACATAATATTCTTGTAGAAGCAACTGAGCAACAATGGTAAAAATGAGAAAAGATATATGTTACAGACAGAAAAAAGTGACAATACCAGTTTATTTGTTCCTAAAACCCAGCATTGATAGAACCTGTGATGTAGCCGATTGATTAAGTACAATAATCAGAATTTATTATTTCGGCAATATAGTTTGACAAATATTAACAAAAACTATTTAAATATATTCTAACTATGCTAAAAGACAGATTAAAAAAAGCATAGAGCATGTTGTATTGGATAAACAGTAATTATGATATTGTTTAATATGGAAATATGCCACATGAGAAAATGACATTGAAGCTTGACATGGTTGAAGACAACAGTATTTTCCTACATGAATTATTGTATCTAATCCTTTATCATTCATACTTTAGGTTTAGAGAAAAGTGTTAATTACAAACCACTGGTGAGTTGATGGGCAGCAAAATAGCGCCCACCTATCTCAATATCTGAAAGCACAAAATAGAAGCAAAAATGATATTGTAAAATACCAGTTGGGGCGAACATTTACTAATTTGGTAGCATTACCTTTATGAGGCCGTTGCAGTATGGATATGCATCCGAATAGTTGTTTACTAAACCTCAATGAATACCTCACTAGTTTTCCAGAACAATTAAGTTTGCCCTGTAAGCAAGAAATTCATATGACAACTTTTTTTACATAAACATCTATTGGAAGGGAAAACCAGCGGTGACCGGCACAGGTAAGCGCGGCGGGCTGCGGGCAGGGTGTGGGAGGAGGATGACAGACAATGGAATAGGTAAGATTAAATACATAGGCAATACCTATTCTGTTGGCTGTTGATTCCCCCCTCCGCCGCACCTCACAGCACTTTCCTGTGCCAGCCGCCGCTGGGAAAAACAATTCAACATGGGCGTGAAAACTAACAACAAAAACAGCATTTATGATGCATGCACGTATCATGCAAGAGCAATAATGAATAATGAACCCTCTAGTCGATTTTTAAGACTTAAGAGAATTTCCTCAGACAAATGCATTCATGCAAAAAGTGAAGAAGAAATATAAATCAAATTTAAAAAAAAAGTCTACCAAACAATGGATCTTAGACGAAGAAAATAATATATTATTTAACACAAAATAAGCATGTAAAACAAATGGTCCGATAGGATAGATGTGAAAGTATGCAATGAATAGTATTGTGTAGAATACAAATTATGCAGTTCATTAGCATAGACGAACAGTATTGGAGTACAATAGGAAACGGTCACATAATAATAAACATAAAAATAACAAAAACCTTGGTAATTAGAACAGACGCATATTGAGGTGAATTTTTTGCATTCAAACAAAAGTCAGGTGGCACATTCGCTTGCCTTCGATGTATTCACTGTACTAGAGTGACAAACAGATTGCATAAGAACCATCCTCAAAGATGGACTAAAATGTACCATTTTGCAACATTATTAACAAGGATTGGTAATTTGTAACATGCAAGACAAATACCTAATTTATAAATGTAATGTTTATGCAAATTCCAATATCTTGGCCAAACAACAAGATATGTCAAAACAAAAACCACTGAACATAAATCCAACATCAAAAAACGAAATATGAAATAAAGTGTTCAATACTTAATATGTAGTTTACACACATCACACATTATGTTTTAAATGTTCACAAATCTAAAAATGGTAGTTATCTTAAAAGAAAATTAAGTTAGTAACACACTACACCACCGTACCAAGGCTGCATTCAAGGTGGCATCCACATTGATGCCAATTTGAGTTTAAAAAAACCCCTGTGTTTTTTCATCTAAAATCTTTAAGGAGGATAATAGCAGTTTTAGATGTACCATTAACCATCCCTGTGATCAATGATGTTATTCAATACCACAATGATTATGGGACTATGGTTTTACTGGATGCTCCTAATAACTGATCTCACGAGTACACGAGTACAGTTCATATAGAATACTGAGATCATAATGACCTACGTTCTGAAGAAACGTGTTTTCTGTTTCATCCATCCTGAGCAAATTATATTGACAAACTGGTTTTGTCACTCAGAGCCTAACTGTTCCAAAATTAAACATTTTGTTGCGTGTTCCTGAGGTGTCACTCTCCAATCCTATGAAGTGTTGAATATATAAAACCCAGATGCATCTCCTAATTAGAGAAAGTCCCTCAGTGCACAGCCATCAAGCCGATGGGGGCATATATGGTTACAAATAAATGATTGCATCAATCCAAAAGAGGATTTTTGTGGACCCCAGTCCACAAAGGGATTATATTCAAAAACGTAATCATGATTGCATGAAATTACCTACACAAAAAGAGAATTCTTGTCCAAACATGTATCCGTTAAAAGCAATCAAGACATCCTCAGTTGTAAACTTAAATGCCTCCTTCAAAGCTGAAGATTCTGCATTGTCACATATGTCACATATGCAACAAACCCCTCTTCATAGCAGCAGCAAGAATTTGTATTAGCTTCCTTCTAAGCTGAAGATTCCCCTTTCTCTGTTACAACTTACAAAAGCATTTAATATGTATCTTGTCAACCAAAACTGCTAACTGAGTATCTTTGGTGATCATCATTAAGGAAATCACAAACATTTTAGAAAAGCTATCATAGTTGTGAGAATGCTAAGATCATGTTTTGGATCTTGGAATTACATCAGCATATGGCAAAACGTTGGCAACCAAGCTTAAAGAAGAAAGTACTTGAGATCTGATGCTCTGAGGGTATAATAGTGGTTTTGGAAAGAGAGTTTCGTTGTGTTGCGAAAGTTAATAGATGGAAGATTAAAGTCAAAGAACAATAGAGTGTATTATGTTAAGCAGCTGTTTTTTTCCTGTAGGACACAGTTACAATCAATTACCCCTGATGATGGGAATGGTGCCCTGAAAATAATTGGATATAATATTAAATTATGGATTATCTGAGATAGGCAAATACTGACTGAAGAATAGAAGAAGATCATATTAAGTCAATTATGTGATGAGGAAAATAAAAAGATACTACTACTCTTATCTATAAATGTGTGCTCTATTTAAATGAGTCAATCAACCCTATTCTAAACGGAATAAAAAAAATTGTCGCTGGTGAAGTATAAGATAAAAAGGTACACCAATACACTTGCAAATAATAATAAATTAATGAATTCAACAGAATTTTAAGACTGAACTGTCTCCAAATTATCCACTCATCATTAAGGATTAGCTGTGTGCTCCATCCTTTCTCCAAAGTCTTTCATCATATAAACTGATTCCTTAATAAACAGACGTGGAACCTCACAAAAACAAGAAACATCTACGAATATGTGAGCAATATCCACAAGGTTTCTTACTCTGTCACAAAAGCAGAGTTCGCACCTGGATGCCAGCCACAGTGATATGTGTATCAAAAGGTTAGCCCAGAACCCCCAGCCCTAATTTGTATGAATCTCTTATGAGCCCCATATTCTTCCTTAGATGTGGCCAGGCCACTTCCTTGATACTTTTTAATGAATAAAGAGCACCCTTTTAAGTGTACATGTGTGAACTGGTCTTCCCGTCTCCAGTGTGTGTTCTACCCAGCTTACAGAAATCCAGCAAAACAGAAATCTGGCGAGGGTGATGTCTCTACCTGCTCTCCATGTTTCACGATGTAGGCCTGTGTTTCCTAATATGGAACACATGGCTTTCTATGTATTGTACAATTCATAGGCACGCATACACCCAGTGCATGTATACAGCATACATGGAAAGTACTCTATCGTTCATGTACTGTACCACTCAGAGGCACAGATAATTCCAGCACTGCTTTTAACATGCATGCACTGCCTAGCACTGTCTTCATGTTGTATTGTACCTCTCATAGGCACATGCACATCGAATATCTTCATTAATAAACATGCATGCACTGTACCCTTCATGTACTGCACCACTCACAAACACAGATACACCAAGCACGCACATTTATCCTGCAAGCACTGCTTAATACTGCACTATCCCTGTAGTGCACCCTTCCCAGGCACACATACACCCAGTGCATGCACAGAACTTCTGTACTGCACAGCACTTCACACCAATGCGATGTAGATCAAGTGTGAGTAAAGCACACAGCAGCTGAACTTTGAAAGCGAGTGAGCCTGTATGTCTATCTCCAGTGAGACAGGTTAAAAAGGACCTGTTCACTTGTACTGCTTAGTACATGGTATGCCACCACCACCACGATTATGCTGTTTAACAACCTTGTGAAGGCAGTACGCTTCCAGAAGTATGAAGAAAGATCTTTGGGCTCCCCTTCCAGTCTACAAAAAATGCAATTTGTGAGGCAAGCTTATGTCATAGTGCACACGCATGATCCATGTTTGCCTATGACAACAAATAATTAGTATCAGTGTAGATGGGAACTCAATGCAGGGGTGCATGTCAGTTACCAAGAAGAGGACATTTCTGTCCTAACAAATCTAATGTGCACTATACGAAAATATATAAATAAATTGGACATACAACACACATTTTTTGATTATCAAGTCATTCTCTCTAGAATTTTTAACATTTTGCAATGTCCAAAATGTTAGGAATCCCTCCTTTGCTGATAATTTTACTTCTTGCCCTAATTACTCCTCACATTATACTTAGACTTTCTCCAATCCATCCACTTTCACAGGAGCCCTCCTGGAAGCTAGAACGACAAAACATAATTCTACTAATATAAATGCTAGTATCAAGGGGGCAGATGTATCAAGCATTTTTATTGTCGCAAACGCTGCGAATCGCAAAATCGCAGCGTTTGCGACAAAAAAAACGGGAAATGCAATGTATGAAAAAAATCACATCGCAAAAATAAGGAATCGCAAAATTTGCAATTCCTTACTTTTGCGCTACCATTTAAGGAATCGCAAAGAGCGATTCCTTAAATGGTATTTAAGGAATCGCAAAGAGCGATTCCTTAAATGGTATGTAAGAAACAAGAACGTTTTGCGAATTCACACTAAGAAATCGCAAATTACCACAAACTTGTAGTTGGTGGTAATTTGCTAATTCTTTTACAAATGCACTTTTTGCAATTTGTAAAGGTGGCATGTGACGCTCAAACATGCATGCATGTATGTACGCCATATGCGCACACATGTCAATTTCAGGGGTGCAGCGGGGTGTCCTTAAGACACGCTTGCACCCTTGAAATTATTCTCAATTTGCGATTAGCAAATTGCGAATCGCAAATTGAGACTAATTTCCCATTCCTTCCTATGGGGCCTCCTGGCCCATAGAAATGAATGGGAAATCATTCCTTAATTGCAATTAGCAATTTGCTAATCGCAATTAAGGAATTTTAAGAAATCGCAAAAAAATAGCGAATTTCTACATACTTACCATTTTGCAATTCTCAAATAGCGATTCCTTAAAAATTGCTATTTGAGATTCGCAAAAGGGTATCTTGATACATCTGGCCAAAGGAGACCTTCCATCATCTGCTACCATATAAACCTAGATCACAGATTCTTCATCTTCTCAATTCTAAGAGGTCTCTCTTGACTTTTAACACCCTCTTGCTGAATAGAACTCCATTCCATGGAAGAGGTTGTAGCAGGGTTTCAGTCTGGTGACGTTAATCACAAAATCATCACTGAGCTACACTACATTTACTTTGAACATTTATTTGTAAAATGCGCCACAATATTGTCCTCCTTTATTCCCCATGCAGCAGTATCAACCTCAGTGAAAAATACCTGCCAGATTTCCAAATGATCTCCTCATCCTGGCAGAAATTATTCTGCCCATCAGTACCAGTGCCTGCCTCCAAGATGATTTAAACATTTGGGTTTATGTTCCAGTTCAAGGAGCGGTAAAAGGGTTAGACAGTCTGGGTTTTCCTGAATTGGTTTCTTTGCATACATACTCTACTTGCCACTGCCTCACCACTGGATTCAAAATATTATAAAGCACTTGCAGTGTTTTCGTGCCATTAGAATACAAACCTGTGAGGAAATTCTCTTTTGTGTAGATTTCCCCCAACTGTACGTCCCATTTGGACTATTAGCTGCAGGTTTTTCAACTTTGGAAGTACACTGAGGCCTGCTGTCCAGAACTTAGTGCCAGTGTTCTGACCCATTACAAAAGGTATATTTAACTGGATACATCCAATTGTCAAAGACTGACTAACTTATTAGACCCTGGTATGTGGCCAGGATGAGATGGCGATCCAATGTGCCTCGCTGATGCTCCCGGCATGAAGGGCATATTTCTGTGACATCCCATTTTGTTGCACATGTAAGGGCTCTACCTGAAAGTGACTGTCAGCGACTCCCTGTATCACCACTTCAGTGTAGGATAATATTGGAGGCGGACCGTGGCACGGCACATTGGGAGGCTTAGCACCAGGGGACGGTGAAAACCTGGGCGCTGCAAACATCATGGGGCAGTTTTGAGACAATTACGCTGCTGTTTGCCGATACAATATAGGGGGTGGAAGTGAGAACTCCCCCAAAATGACACGGGGACTCCAGAGAAAGGCATAGACAAGTGAAAGTTGCCCCCGGACTGAAAACAAGATGGCAGCTGTTATGTTGGTGGCGCGATGCCGCTGCACTTGCGGGAGGGCACCCTGGAGACAGCAACTGGGCCTACACCAGATAAAGACATGGAGCCGATGTGTTGGATGAAATGGCTACCGTGTACACGCGTCTACTGATGTCATTGTTATGGTAGGCATTTTATTAATCAGCCATCACGTGACCGGGACCATACTATGTGTCCCGGTCACAGTAGGGGTGTACCAGGAGATTCCCCACTGGGAATGTATGTGTGGGGGCACCCTCATAGTAGCCGCTGTTCCGTCACAGCTGCGACGTAACATTCCTCCCAAAAACCGAAAACGTCCCCCAACGATAGTCCATGAAACTTTGCCACAACCCTTCCCCCCATATCCTTAATACATTCAATGAAACAAAACCCAAAAGAAAAAGGAACAGTCTTACATGAAATAGTCTCTCAGCTTCCTGTTCGGCTCAGGGTTGTGTTGTAGCCGATACTGGGAATTTCTCTGCACACTAGACTCGACTCCAGTCTCCTCGCCCGATGTCTGGGCAAAGATTCTCCGGAGCTTTCTGGCATTTCCTTAGGCCCTGTTAGCACGGTGTCAGTGTCCATTGATAAACAGGGGTCCATACCAAATGTTTGTGATGACGCAATTTCCGTGTTCTCCACAGCCCTCGGGAGAATCAGATTGCTGACAGGGCCCTGGGTCTGGCTTTCTGCTCCCTGGACCGACGCAGTGGTCTCCCCAAGATGACACTTCTTGAAGTGGAAATGATCTGTGTTACAATTTCTCTGCCCCTCCGGGCCATTATTCTCATGCCTCATACTCGGATGACAGTCCAGGGACACCTCTCATACAGAAGATGGAACTTGCTTTTAGTCGTGGAGTTTTTGAGCAGCACCTTGTCTCCTTGTTGCAGATGCACTTGTTGAGCACTACGTCGCTGACTGACTTGCTCATTCACCCTACGCCTCTGATCATCTTTCTTGTCATCAACAGGGCTTTCCGGACACCATCGAGGATGATGTGGAATTGAGTCCCTGACCACTCGGCCCATTGACAGATGTCCAGGAGCTAGGCCCGTCGTGGTGTGAGGGTTTTGTCAGTAATTTCTCAGGAATGTAAACAGAGCTAGCTCCTGGGGCTGGTGGCTTTCATGGGCTATGCGGATAACCTTGTTTAAGGTACACATAAACCTTTCCACCTCCCCGTTGGCTTGCAGCCAGCGAGGGTAATCTGCCGATGTTTGATGTGATGCCCAGCGAGGCTAGGTAGGTTGCTTCCTCCTGACTTTGAAAAGGCACCCCATTGTCAGTTTTGAGTTCTTTAAAAATGACTTGCATAGATTACCTTCTTTAACTTTGGGATTATCTCCGCAGCACTTCGTGTGTTCACAATCTCAATTTCTGGAGTAGTCGTCGATAGCCATGAAGGTGTGTCTTTCATCCGGCAGGTTTCCGAAGTCGAGACTGACACTAAACTATGGACGAGAAGGCCATGGTTCTGCGATCACAGGAGCTGAGTTAGGGCTTCCTCCAGTTACCTGACACCACTGCCACTCACGGACAGCAGCTTCCACAAGCTCATCCATCAAGGAAAACCTCACTTTGGTTTGCAGTCGCTACTTGGTTTTGACCATTCCTTGATGTCCACTATGTGCCAGTTGAATGACCCTGACGGTCACGGAGGAAGGAATTACCAGCCGGTGTCCTCGCATGAGAGAGTCTGTGGTGTCCTCTGCCAGTTCTTCAAGAACTTGATACAAACTCTCTAATACTCTGCGGGCCTCCTCTGTGAGTATCTTCCATTCTTCTCTGGCTTTATGCCAGTTGTTGTGCTTCACAGCCTGCTTGGCTCTTTGCAGGCACTCATCCGTGTTGGTTTCATTCTTCAGATCATTCATTGAGAGAAGAATGGGACAGGATCTCTCCGTGACGCACCTGACGTATTCCTCCGTGTCGGCGGCATCCTCTTCCTCTTGAGCCGTGGCACTCCTGGGATGCCTTGACCAATAATTAGCAGGATTGCAGCTCCCTGGCTGATATTCAATTTGACAGTTATAGTTCTGCAATTGCAGCATCCATTTTTTGTATCCCCGGCGGTGGTTTTGAAGAGGTGCCAGAGAACAGAGGCAGAAGGGTTTGTGGTCGGGGCTATCAAAAACTGTTTGCCGTAGACGAAAAGGTGGAAGTGGCGACACTCCCAGTGGATCGCAATGGCCTCCTTTTCAATCTGGGAGTACCACTGCTTGGTGTCAGTGACCGAGCGGCTGGCGAAAGCCACCGGGGTCCAATCTTCTTTAACTGTGCCAAACAAGGGTATTATTCAATGTACAGGTATACATGGCAAAATGAATTGCAGTGGAATGAATCCAAAAGAGGAGCGAGCCAGGAGATATTTTTCTTATGAAAGTGATTTGTATTTCAATCAAAGAACATGTTGGACATATTAGGCTTCATCTGTACAAGCACATGGGATGGTAGAACTGTGTTACATTAAATGACATGTAACCATATAAATACTGTGCACAAGTGCTCGTGAAGTTGTGGTGACGGCGCGAGTGACACGTGATGTGGTATATTCAGCATTTTGTGGTGGGCGCCACAAGGATAGGTGAAGTAAAAAAAGGTTTCTTTACATTTGAAGTACCCAAACAAATATTGCAACAATTGTATAATGATTAGGTAGGGTATTCGTTAAATCATCAGGACCAGGTTACACAATATTTAATATGCAGTGCTGGGGATGAAAGGATACATATATTCCTTTATATATACAAACGGTTGGTGGACCAAGATGGAAGGTAGAGTGAAGAAGGTTTAACGTGTGAGCCTACAAGGACGGAGAGGAGACAGTAAAGGTGCAAAAAAACAACTACTGTGCCTAGGTTCATTGAAAAGAATGGTGTACAGGAGGCGCCCGTGTGTAAACTGTGGCAAACTTACTCAAGAGTGAAGGTCTTGTGGAAGGACACTCGCTGTCCGGGGGGCTCAGTTGGGCAAGCGGAATGAATTGCGAAGAACCATTCAGTTGCAAGGGTGCTGCCTGTGTTTTGGAAATCCAAGGTTAGTTCAAGGTGTGGAAGGGGCACAGATGTGCGGAGCAAGCATTGTGGGGGACAGTCACTAATACAGGTGCATGAGATAAGGGCATGTAAGGGGCTGGAAGCTGTCGCCCTGGAGAGAAATGGGGTATGTAATAGAAGGCGTGGACCCAAGAGGTGCAAAGGTCTGGGAGGCGGGCAGAGCACTCCGAAAGGCCGGGGGAGGAAAGATACATGGCCAAAGTTGCAGGTAGTGCAAGGAACCATGGATAAGAGTCGCCTGCGCTTATTGGCTGGAGATGCAGCAAGTGTGTGCCATAGCAAGGGGCAGGGCGCCGTGCTGAAAGGACACGCCTCATGCCGTATGAGGGGTAAATGAAAGCGGAAATACCTCTTGGGACGTGCCAGTGTCCAAGGTGGGAAAGACCGGCTTAATGTGCCGGAGTGGAGCGGCAATGGGTCGGGAACCGACCTGCAAGCAGGGTGAGGGGGTGCGCCGGGGGCGGGGAGGTCACTTACTTGTAGAGATCCGAAGTCATAGACCCGTACGAGGAAGCCGGCATCAGTCATGCTGGGTCTACGTTCCCGGGGGCGGAAGTGAATATAAGCGTGCTGTTGGTCACATGGGTGTGTTAAAATTAGAAACTAGATTGCATTAGGAGTGCGTGTGAATAAAAGATGGCGCAGTGATGAAGAAAAAATGACTTAAGGCAGAAACAATCCACAGGGCTAAGGAGGTGAGAAGATTCACTGGAGTACAAGGATGGACAAAGTTATCGCATTCCATAGGTAACGTCCCAGCTATCTTTACAGAAGATCCCAAGTTCAGGTCAGGATTTAGGCATCTGGCTACTACTTGCTCAAGACACTGGATGGTCTTGGGTATCGACATGGCTTTGGAACATAGCCGCAAGGAACTAGAAGAAATAGCAGAATTGGAAAGACTTATCCGAGAAGCTAGCACAATTACAGATGCTAAATCCTTTTTGGATGAAATAAATGCAACCATTGCCAACTTTGAACAAAACAAAAAAATGAAAAAAATACAAAAGGAGATTCACAATTACAACAACAAACAGACCTACCCATACTTGAGAGATTACTTCTATGACACACCCTACCAGCCACCCAAACAACAAAAGAATTGGGGTAGATTTCATAACCATCAACAAGTGTCCTTCTCTGAATCATCTAATACCTCAGCGGAGGATTCTAACTCTGATGAAGGACCGAGCACCTCAAGACTACAGAGAGCCCAACAACCGAGACCCCAACCATTATTACAGGCTGTTTTTTTAGACACAAACAGAGGCAGAGGCCGATTGAGAAGGAACAACAAGTATCAATACTCTGGGAAACGACAAACCGGCTGCAAATTCTACCAATGAGGACCGAACTAGCCATTCTGAATACCAACACGTATACTACCAAGATGCTCCCCATATTGAACCTATCCCAACATGACCTCTCTTGCTACGAGATCAGCCTACAGAGTAAAGGATTATCTTTGTCCCTACTGACAAGAGGAATTTCTTTGAAATACAGGAGAACCTGCTCCAAATCTTCAGGAGGATACGCCTCAAACAGTTCTTCTTTGAGAGACCACCACGTGAGCAAAGAAACCGCTCACCTTTTCAACCACCCTCCACTTTTAATCCACCAGTGCTGATGCTAACTGAAATATTGACGTTCGAGAGAAGGGTCCTATACGAGATGAAGAATATCCAACGACAACATGAATTTGTTCCCTACAAACTTTCCCTAGCCGAGAAGCAGGCACTCAACAACCTCAAAACCAAAAAGACATAATTATCAAACCCGCCAACAAAGGTGGGGGCATTATCGTTCAAGACCATAACAAGTACGACATGAAAATCTTACGCCAACTAGACAATAGGGAACACTACCTCACCCTACCATCCAACCCACTTCCTGGAATAAGAACCAAGATTCTATCAGTGATTGAACAAGCAAAATACGACAATATTATAACAGACAAGGACCAGCATACCTCAACAACTGCCAGCCCAGAACACCAGTGATCTACGTACTTCCCAAGATTCACAACAACCAACAAAATCCTCCCGGTAGACCCATTGTGTCCGGCTGTGGCTCAATCCTGGAACCAATTGGAAAATATATCAACAGCATTATCAAAGAATTTGTACCCCTCACGGATACTTATGTACACGACAGCATGGACTTAATTAACCTCATCAAGGACACTTCCTTCACCCCTGGCACGGACCTCATGGTTGGAATGGAAATCAAGTAATTTTACACCAATATACCCCACCATGAAGGCCTGGCAGTAGTAAGGAGAATCCTGGATTCAGGACCACATCAAACAAGGATTCTTACTGAGTTTGGGATGTCACTCCTGGAGTTTGCCCTAAGAAATATTTATTTCCTGTACAAAGACACTTATTACCTCCAGATCAAAGGAGTATCCATGGGCGCATGTTTTTCCCCGAACTTTGCCATTCTCTATGTCCATCACCTTGAAAGTTCCATTATACTGAATGACCTCAATACATTCAGGAACAACATGACTAGGCTTTCCTGTTTTCTGTTTCTATTTTGGGTACATTCTGGTGGGGTTTTTTCAATGTTTTCAAATGATTTCAATACCTTAAAAAACAGTGGTTAACAGTGGTTACACATTTTCTCGCCACTAAAAACTACAGGAACAGTGTTTTTCCGGTATTTATTGAAAGTTTCGCTTTTAATATTACTTGCTTTCTGCACTGATAGCACATGATATATAGACAGTGTAAGTATAGTGTATATGAGGTCCAAATAGATTTTTGCAAATTAAACTTATTGTAGTACACCATGCAATACTTCTTTAGTGAGTCTTTGGTCATAAGTGCTCGCTCTTTCCTTCCCATGGAAACTTCTGTGAAAAGGCCCTCTCAACATTGGCACTTGAGATGGGCAACGTCAAAACAGCCAGCACACAATTTGTTAACTCCAGCCAGTGACATAGCTTTCCATGCCAATACTGGTTCACTTGAATATTGCCATTCTCAGAGCAGGTTCTGCAGCATGTGTGCTGATCTAGACGCTTATGCCCTCAGAGGTATTGAAGTGGTCAAAAATGAAGCAGCACTTTTGAAACTACTGAGGAAATTCCCCTTTATGGAAGGGATCTAGAACAGAGTACCACAGTGAGGTTTCATTGCTTCAAATGCCATTGGTGGTGAAGGGACATTTCTATGCATCATTGCAAGGCATTTCTCATACATTGTAAAATAAAAGTTCCTTAATTGCTCTTCATCATTGCTTTGCTTACCAAGTGGCAAGCACTTTAACACAGATCAAGTTGCAGTGCAAAAGTCACTAAAGGTGTCGCCCAGCCTACTCTCAAGGTGATGTTTCACATCTACACCAATTATGCTGAACACTTGGTAGACAAGGGTGTTTTCAGACTCTAGTTTTTTATTATGTCCCCTACAGCAGTTATGTTTTCCTGTAAAAATCTAAGAATGCAGTAGAGTGTACTTTTTTCACATCACTATCCATATGTGGCCAAAGATTCTCACATTTCTTGCCTTTGGCATCATCACTCAGTAAAAATTCTGGAAACGATTGCCATCATGGATAATATAGCATTTATAGCCACATGGAATGTGAACCATCAGCTAGGGGACACAGTTGGGATGACATTTTCTTTGATGCCACACAAAATGATAAATATTTGCGTTTTAGTTCCTGTGCGTAAGAAAACAGTGCACCAGAATGGACTAAAAAGTCAAAAGCATTCCTCATTAACTCTGAAGATTGTAAAGATGCTTTCAGCATACCATCTAACAAGTGGCAAGGATCTCCTACAGGGAAGCACTTCAGCTCAGGTATCAATTTTGACAGGTCATCGCACAACTTTTTCACATACGTAGCTGAATCACTGCAAATACAAACAATATCACTCCAATCCCTGTTAAACTTGGACAGAACCTTTTTTACAGAGCATTCCAAGTGACACCAAAAGTCTAGTATCATGTTTTAACCACTATCCCAGATACTCAGTGATAGCGCTCTTTTCACATATACTTATCACTATACCTTGCATAAAATGTTTAAATCCTGAGGTGTTGGCAATTCACCTACTATCAGCACTGACTCACTAGAAACTGGGGGATGATGTATTATGGGTTTTTACCCATTCTCTTTGGGTAAATGTGATGACACATATTAGGAAGGATTCTTATGAAACCAGCCATTTTACCTTTCAGTGAATGAATCCAATAAGATTTTGATATTTCCTGATCCTCAACAGTTTATAAAATAATTAAACAAGACCTAAAACATACTTCTAAAATCTGCATCTTAGATCAAAGACCACAGAACCAAAAAAACAAAAGGAAGAAGAAACAATATTTTAGCGGCATCCCTAAATAACAAAACTCAAGTAGAATAATGTTAGCCCAGACTTTCTTACTGCTAGCTTGTATAACAAAGTTACACTGTATTGGCCCTTTCAGGAAGGAAAATAATGACTCTTTCACTCCCTTTTTCCTTTCTTCGAATGGCATTTAGTTTGTGGTTGTGCAGGTGTTTTTTCAGTGGTTATATGTTTTCACTGGTGAGAGCTATTTCTCTTTCAGTGGGGTTTTATCAGTTATTATAGGTTTAATCCTAAAACCGGACAGCCTAAACACAACATTCTGGCATCATTACATAGACAACATTCTGCTTATCTGGTCTAGAAACAACACAACCCTCAACTAATTTGTGGAATGGTTACACACCTGCCAAAAACAATTCAGATTCACCACGGACTGTAAAGAAGATAACTTACCTTTCCTTGATCTGACACTGCGGGTGGAAGACAATAAAATAGGCACTGCACTATTCAGGAAACCAACGGAGAGAAATACCTTACTACTCTACTCCAGCTACCATTCGCGACGCCTACGCAATGGTTTACTGTTTGGACAATTCTTACGGATTCGCCGCAATTGCAAATGGCGCAGAGATTTCTTCAGAGAAGCGGCCATCCTCTCTGAAATACTCATAGCACATGGATACCCTAAGAAATTGGTTACTCGAGCAAAAAAACGTGCATGGTACAATCACCTGAAACTTTGCTCACGCTCAAGGAAAAGAGGACAAACTCTTGCATCCCCTTTGTCTCGACGTTTTCCCCTGTCAGTAATAAACTTTCCAAAATCATCAAATCCAACTGGGGTACACTGGCACCACTCAACATATTCAAAAAACACCCTCTATTCTCATACCAGAGGGGCAAAAACATATCTGACCATCTGGTTCATGTTATTACCTGGCCACAAAGCAACAACAGGCCTGAAACTCTGAGAGGACTATGGGACCTCCCACCACTTCTAGGACATTATAAATGCCAAAGATGTTATGCTTGTGCCACCACACTAAACACCAAATACTTCGAACATAATGGACAAAAACATGTTTTGAAATGTTTCACCAATTGCAGGTCCAAGAACGTCATGTACTGTGTACGCTGCCCAAGCAACCTTTTGTACATCGGCCAGACCTCCCAGATGGTGAAAGACCACATCTTACAACATCACAGTCGTATCAGATGCAACGTACTCACAGCACCCTTGGTCACACTTTTTAAGAAATATAATCACTCCGAAACCGACTTCGTTTCGATGGTGATTGATCAACCTTCCATCCCAATCAGGGGAGGCGATATCCAGAGACTCCTGAGTACGTGCGAATGTTGCTGGATTCATTGAACGAGGATTAAACACTCTGGATGAATGGAACACAACACCCTCATTCCTGAAACTTGACTGTCCTTCCGGAAACCACTTTTTACTGTAACTGCCTCCCTAACTGTTTAATTTGAGAACAGCATCTACACCACCTATTGTTTCAGAACTCACATTACATGCAATATAGACATGTTCTCCACCCCCAATGAATATAGCTTCATACCCGTGGATACATCACAAACCCTATTGCTTCACACTGCCGTAATTATCAATTACCTTGAAATGTCACTCGTGCAAATTTCGTTTTGTTAAATTACATATTTATATGAATCTGTACATGCACCATATTGATCGTGGAATGCGATAACTTTGTCTATCCTTGTACTCTAGTGTGTCTTCTCACCTCCTTAGCCCTGTGCATTGTCTCTGCCTTAACTCAGCCTTTCATAATTTCGTTTTGTTAATTGCATAATTATATGTATATGTGCCACATTAACCGTGGAATGCGATAACCCTGTTCCATGCTCGCAATCCAGTGTGTTTTCTCACCTCCTTAGCCCTGTTGATTGTTTCTGCCTTAACTCAGTTTTTCTTCATCTCTGCGCCATCTTTTCTTCACACGCGCTCCCAATGTGGTCTAGTTGCTAATTTTAACACACCCACATGACCGACGGCATGTTTATATTCACTTCCGTCCCCGGTAACGTACACCTAGCCTGACTGATGCCAGCTTCCTTGTACGGTTCTATGACTTCAGATCTCTTCAAGTAGATGACCTTCCAACCCCCAGCGGCCCCCTCGCCCTCCTTGTGGATCGGTTCCTGACCCATTGCCGCTTGGCTCCAGTGCGTCTAGCCGCTCTTTCCCACTTCGGACCCTGGCTCGTCCCGAGAGGTATTCCCGCTTCCATCTACCCCTCAACACAGCATGGGGCATGTTGTTTCAGCACGGCGCCCTGCCCCCTTGCTATGGCACACACTTGCTGCGCCTCCAGCCAATAAACGCAGGTGACCCCTATCCACAATTCCTTGCACTACCTGCAACTTCAGCTGTGTATCTTTCATCCCCTGGCCTTTCGCAGTGCTCTGCCCCACCTCCCAGACCTTTGCACCTCTTGGGTGCTTGCCTCCTGCTACATACCCCATCCCTCTCCAGCGTGACAGCTCCCAGCCCCTTACTTGCCCTTAACTCATGCACCTGTATTAGGGCCTGTCCCCCACAATGCTTGCTCTGCGCGTCTGTGCCCCTTCCACGCCTTGAACTAACCTTAGGTTTCCAAAACACAGGCAGCACCCTTGGGACTGAATGGTTCTTCGCAATTCACCCTGCTTGCCCAACTGAGCCCCCAAGGCACAGTGAGTATCCTTCTACAAGACCTCCACTCTTGAGTAAGTGTGCCACAGCTTACACACAGGCGCCTCCTGTACATCATTCTTTTCAATGAGCCTAGGTACAGTAATTGTTTTTAGCACACCTTTATTGTCTCCTCTCCATCCTTGTAGGCTCACCCTTTCAATCTTCTTCACTCTACCCTCTGTCTTGGTCCACCAACCATTGTGAATATAAAGGAATATATGTATCCTTTAATCCCCAGCACTGCATATGAAATATTGCGTAACCTGGTCCTGATGATGGCCTAATCTTTCCAAAGGCTGAAATGCCGTCGACTCCCACAGCTCAACTCTTGGCGTCTCCATTTAACGAATACCCTTCCTAATCATTATACAATTGTAACAATAATTGTTTGGGTACTTCAAATGTAAAGAAACCGTTTTTTACTTCCCTTATCCTTGTGGCGCCCACCACAAAAAGCTTTATATACCACATCACGGGTCACTTGCGCCGTCACCACAACTTCACAAGCACTTGTGCACAGTATTTATATGGTTACATGTCATTTAATGTAACGCAGTGCTACCATCCCATGTGCTTGTACATATGAAGCCTAATATGTCCAACATGTTCTTTGTTTGAAATACAAATCACTTTCATAAGAAGAATGTCTCCCTGGCTTTCTCCTCTTTTGGATTCATTCCACTGCAATTCATTTTGCCATGTATACCTGTAGATTGAATAATACATTTTTTTTAGACATTGTTGTGTGTTATCAATTTTTTCCTCAGTCTCCCTGTGGTTTATGGGCTACCTCCTGTAGTCTGATACTTCTTCCACTGTGTGGCGCTGCATGAGTACTGTGTGCAGTCCCTTCGGACGAGCGTCAACTGCAACCAGTGTCAGCTTCTGTTGGTGAAAGAAAGCCAGGGTGGTGGCAGCAGATAGGGCATCTTTGATGTCTTGGAATGACTTGGCCTGTGATTCTCCCCATACCCATGGGACAGAGTCCTTGGTGAGATCTCTCAGGGGCTGGGTGAGAGTTGTGAGGTCTCTGATGAAGCGCCCACAGAAATTCACCATGACAGGAAAACTGCGGACATCCGTGACATTGACAGGGGCCGGTGCGTTCTTGATGTCTCTATCCTTGTCTGGGTCCAAGTTTACCCCCTCAGCCAAGAAGGTATAGCCAAAGAACTGCAGTTTCTTCCTGAGAAATTCCCATTTTTTTCTGTGCAGCGTTAACCCGGCATCTTTGATTCTCTGGAGAACTTACACCAGGCGGGAGTGGTGCTCCGGGATGGACTTGGCATGCACCATGATGTCGTCACTCAAGTTGATGACTCCAGGAATGTCCATGATCAGCTCGTGGATGACATTTTGGAACACTTGATATCCCGAAGCTCAGACGGGTGTACCTGCGAAGTCCTACATGAGTGGAGAAGGTTGTGATATTCCTGAACTCCTGGGCAAGTACTAGTTGGTGGTTCCCCAATCACAGAGCTAGCTTTGAGAACCAGCATGTCCCTGCCAGCTCTCCGATCAAGTCATCAATAGTCGGGGTGATGTGTCGCTCTCTTTTGATAGCTGCATTCTGCCATCTCATGTCGGCACATATCCTGACGGCTCCAGGTTGCTTTGCTTTTCGGGCTATGACATTTGGAGAGACCCATAGCGTGGGACCAGACACCTTCTCTATTATGCCCGCCTGCTCTAGCTTGAGCAGCTCCTGTTCCACCAGCGGGCGTAGATGAAAAGCTACTCGTCGGTGTCGCAGTGCTACAGGTTGCCCGGTACGGTCAATATGAAGGTGTATTTCCTTTTCTCTGTATTTTCCAATGCCCTCAAAGAATGATGCAAATTATGTGAGTATGTGCTGAATTGATTCTTGATGGATCCCGAACGGAAACAACACGATACCTAGATCCTCTGCTGTTCGGCATGCCAGCAGCATACCTTGTCCATCTTTGGTGACATACACTGAGGTGGTGACTGACTTGTTCTCGTGGATCACTGTAGTCTTCCTTTCATTTCTAGCGGCTTGTCCGGTCCATAAGCGAAGACTTTGATTTTGGTGGGCTGGAGAGTGGGTGCCGGTTGCATAGATCTGTACAGAGCGGCGGCCATTATGTTGATGGAGGCTCCGGTGTCTACGACAGCTGTGATATCATGTACTCCCACCTGACTGCGGCATTGGGGAAGACATCAGCTTCTGCTTGATGTTGCTCCGATCATGTGCACCTTATGAACCGCCTTTTTTTCCTCTTCATCGCCGTCCATGTCACTTGATTCACCACCTCCCTCGGGGACTACATTAATCGATTGCTTGATTATTTTATAATCAAAGGAATACGTTTTTAATTTACAAATCTTCTTGAGTGAATGTTGGAAATGTTTTAATTTTATTAACTGTAATGTATTTGTTTAAAGACTATGGTCTAAATAAACATACTTTTGACTTGACTTGCTTGGGCTTTCAGTACTGTTTGGAGTGACACACCTTTTCAAACTGGTTGAATCAGCCGCAACCCGTGCATTTCTTGCCCTTTGCTGGGCACTCAGCTGCTTTGTGAGGTGGTCCACCGCAATAACCGCAGTAGCCCCGACCCCCTTGCGGACCACTGGTGAACGGCTTTTTATTGCGACGGTCTTCCTGCTTCGTGGTGACCACATTTACCGGTTTCGTTTTGACAGGTGACTGCAGTGCTGCCTCCATATGCGCTGCCCTGGCTTTGGACATCTCTTTCGTACATCCAAGGGTTAAAATATCCTCTAGTGGCTTGCCTGACTGTTCCAGTATCCATTCACAAAGCTTCGCTGATGCAAACCCTTAGAAAATTTGCCCCCTGATCTCCTCCGTCTCATCTGTAAACCCACATGTGGATGCCAGGAGCTTGAGTCTGGCATGGAATGTGTTGAGTGATTCATCAGGCAGTTGTCTTGCTTGACAAAAGAGGAAGCGCTCATAGTCCTGGTTGGCAACAGGCTCAAAAAGGCCGGTGAGCGCATTGATGATGGTATGGTGAGTCTTGGGCATCGCCTCCATGAGGGTCTTTGTAATGCCGTGAATATCCTTCCCTCCTGGGTGAAGTAGCATGGCCCTCTTCTGATCTTTGTGTACCTTTGTGACCTCAAAGAATATGATTAGGTGTTCTACCCATTCTTTCCATCTGGAAGCCTGGGCAGAGGGAGATCCCTCCACTATGAAAGGCTCAATTGGGGAAATGGTAGACCTGGTGATCCTTCCCCCGGGCAGTGTGAGGCGGTGGTGTGATGCTCCATCTCACAACGTTTTCCTTCCTCGGATGAAGTGTGAGTGATGACCAGAGTTCCACTGTTTGCCCAAATCCTGTTCCTGTGTGCAGGCCAATTGCTCAGTCGCAGCACTGGTAGGCAGACCAGGATAGCTGAAAGCACAGTGGGCCAATTATACAGCTGCCAGGGCCAATTTGAGACAGACGGCCTCCTTGCAGCACTTCCAGGCACCACTGTGCCACCAGAATCAGGGCTTTGTGTGCAGGTGCCGTAGCACAACCTTCCTAATCCCTGCAAGTCGTCTTGTGCTAATGCGCGTGTGTGTGGCCCACTGAGCCGCGTGGGTGTGGAGCGCAACAACAGTGCCTGGAGGGTGACAAGATCCCCCACAGCGCGTGGAGCACAGCGCAAGCCCCAGCAGCAAAGCTGCTCCTACCCGGATACGCCGTAGACTCCATCGGCGACAGGTGCCGGCAGCCGGATGCAGGGGCTCGAGCAGCGCTGGGTCTTCGCCAACTGCACACAGCCGCCCCATTAGGAAACACGACAGGAACACGCCTGCCCTCGTTGCCAGTGTTATGCTGGTGCTGTGATGCCTCAGCACTTGCGGGAGGGCACCCAGGAGACAGCAACTGGGCCTACACCAAATAAAGACAGGGAGCCGATGTCTTGGGTGTAACGGCTACCGTGTACACGCATCTACTGACGTTATGTCCGCAGTAGGCATTTTTCTTAATCAGCCATCACATGACCGAGACCATACCATGTGGCCCGGTCACAGTAGGGGTGTACCAGGAGATTCCCCACTAGGAATGTATGTTTGGGGGCGCCTGCATAGTCGCTGCTGTTGCATCACAGCTGCGACATAACAGCAGTCAGGAGCGGTGCAGTGCTCATTGAGAACCCACAGCCCCTACTCTGAAGTGGCGGAGGCCAATTGAGTGTTGTTGGCACTGTGACTGGGGCCCTGGCACTGCACACTCACAAGGGGAAACATATGAGCCCAGTGGGCAGTGTGCAGCAGACGTCTCTGGACATATGCCTGTCCAGCCTCAGTATCTGATTTTTTGGGCTGCTACAGCAATTCTGGCAAGAGATGCACTTAGCTAGGGCTAGAGTGTGCCCCCTGCCTTGGCTCCCGGGTTGGATTACTGCTGCAAACACTGGTTCTGAGTGGGAACACAGAAGACCGTGTGGTGAAAACAGCAGATGGATGCTCTGGCAAAATGTGTATGGCGTGGTGAGGCCCTGTGAGGTACTGTGGGCATCCGTGGGGTGGTCCTCTGAGGTAGCCTTGTTTGTAAGGGTGGCTGCAAGAGGCCCTGATGTAGGTTTGTGACAGCAGGCACGACCTAGCTTTAGTGAAAGGGGAGAGCACTTGATGGAGAGACCTGGTGCCCTGAGCCACTGAGCGCCGAGGGAGGAGGACTGCCCTTGATCCCGCTTGGGCAATCCTGCTTCCCAGTGGCACAGTGAAAGGTCCTGCATTCCCTGAGGGGAGCTGTGTGAGCACATGTGTGGGTACTGAGGAGGATCGGCACTGGGGAAGGATGACAGTGTATTATTGCCTGTGTGCCTGACACAATGGGCATAAAATACTACTAGGGCATTTGAGTGGTGGGAGAACACTATGCAGGCTACACCAACTGACCAAGAAGCACTAACGGCAAGAGTGTGCAATAAGTAGCTGAGGAGCAACCTTTACCTCTCTGTGGTCAGTCATGCAAATATATAGTCTCTTGAGTGCCACTGAAACAAAAATGCGCTAGTTGTTCTGAGCCCTGGGAGCGTGATCTTGTTGAGTTGTATGCAAATGGGTAAGGAGAGGGAAGAAAATGCTGCACAAACCAACAAGATTGGCCAATACACTGTTTCTAGTAATGAACCTGTTAGAAATGGGGGTTTTGGTTGTCTAGGGTATGCACCTAAGCAGGCAGAACCCACCACTCTAGTCTGGGCAAGGGAGTTACAAGCTGAAGATAAACCCTGCTCATCCCCTTGGTAGCTTGGCATGAGCAGACAGGCTTATCTCAGAGGCAATGTGTAATGCGTTTGTGCAACACAATCACACAGCAGCGACACACTACGCATGTCACAAATGAAACTCCACACAAGTGTATATAAAAATGGCTTTTGTGTTATCCATAAAACACATTAGAACGTAATTACATATATTACACTGTGCCACCTGGCTCTGGTCATGACTTCACAGGGATGTACATAAATCACTAGGCCAATCAGGCCACTGTCATTGAAACATGTAGGGCTCAGTATACAATGTTCATAGTGTGCACGTTATCAAAACAGAATAAAACCATTATGCATAAGTACAATGAGAAGTGCACCATAGTGAATACTTCTTGGAATGCACATTCCACAAACACATCATGCACTCTTAGGCATATGCAGGTCACCATTGTGGTACATAGGGTGTAGCCCTGCCAATGTAATACCCACTGCGTACGATCCTCAGGGCATATGGGCCATAATTCACGATGCCCTGGTAGTAAATACCATCACCTTGTGCCTCAACACCAATCCACCTGGCGTTTCCACCAGCCTCAGCCTCAGCTTGGGGGCTTCCCTCCCATCCAGTCTGTTGAGGCCGAGATGCTTCCTCTGGCATGAGGCCTCCAAATCCACCCCCAGTGCAGCCAGGGGGATCGCAGACCCGGGCCAGACGCACCAAGCACAGCAAGGGCAGGAACCCGGACTCTGAATGTCCCCGTACACTCCTGGGCTACCGGTCCATCTACGCCGGGAAATGCGGTAATCGCTTTGGTGCTACGAAGCACCCAAGTAGAATCTGCCAATAGCCCCTCGGGCCGGAAAGCAACAGTGCAGCCCGCTTCCTCAAAAGGGCAAACCTGAGACCTCTACTGGTCTCCGGCTACCATGCCCCAGACAGCGCAGCTCGGGACAGATGCACTCCGGTCTCACCGGCACTCACCTCCCTGCCCGCGGGAGGCCTTGCTTCTCCAGGCTGAGCATGGCCACCCAGCCCATTGTGGTTGGGATGGCTGATGATGCTGACACGCCCCCGCCGTTTAGTGAGTGATCACTTTGGTTGCCTGGCAATGCCTTCAGGGAACTCCCCCTGCAGCGTTTCTTCACGGTATGGTTGTATGATGTTACAACACATGCTTTTACCCTGCATGCCATTACAACACAAGGTTCTACACCGACTTGCTGTCGGGGTTGCGCTGGAGTTTGGAATAGTATAATTTACCATTCCAACTCCTGTCTGTGCAACAGTAGGGAAGGTGTTGGAGTTAAATTCAACACCTTATACCCCCCTTCAGCAAGCCATTTTGTTGTAATGGCATGCGGGGTAAAAGCATGAATTGTAAAGCATGCGTTGTAATGGTTGTTTTTCTCACAGCATGAATTCGCCCCTCCCAACCTGCTGCACTTAGAGAGTGAGCCCACGTCTCGGGCTCCACATCATATTCAAGCCCCTATCGCACAGTATTTTCTGTCTCGTAGGCTCAGCGCTTCCGAGCACTGAGGAATGAAGTGCTCCACATGCACTGAATAGGAAACAGAGCTAGCCCTCGTCAGAGCTTCCCCAAAGCAAAGAGGAGGTACCCCAATAGAATAAAGTGCTCACTTAGAGCTCAGTTGTCTAAAAACAGCAGGGCAGGATCCCAAGCACTGAGAGATCACTAGGGCAGAGGACAGGGCCCAGGCAGGCCAGTACGCAGAGTCCCCTAGCAGAGGGGCAGTCCTCTCAACCACTGAGCAGGCAGCAGGTAGTCCGAGGTGGTGGTACTTCCATGCACACAGCAGTCCTCTGGCAATATCTTCTCCTTCAGTTTCAGTTCACCAGTTCAACAAACATGGGGTCAAAGCCCCAGTGCGTATAGTCCATGTGTCTTTGTACTCCCCTGGCACAGGGCTGTGAGCCCAGTCCAAAGCAGTACTGGGGGCACTTTAGAATATGCTTATAAATGCACAACGCCCTCCTTTCTTAGTGTAAGCCTTGGCTCCAGACACACCACAGGGGGGCGGAGCCATCATTGTGGAAGGCAGGTGCCGCCCTATTCAGGTGCAGGTGCCCCTCCTCCCACCACTCCAAATGCAGACCAGGCCTATTCAGCCTAGCGCTGAGTCACCCAGGCAGGGCTGGACACACTTGAACCCACCAGGAGTGAATGCACATCCCCTCTCCCCTGTCAGTCAGAACCAGACAGTCAATACACATCTGGCAGGCACAAAGACACATTGCACATAGTAATGCCCACTTCTAAAAGTGGCATTTCTAAAATAATAATAATAAATCTGCTTTCACCAATAAGCAGGATTTATCACTACTATTCCAAACATACCAAACCTCATCATGCTACCCCTCTCAGATCAGGAATTACCACTGAAGCACATACCATGGATTCCCCAATGCATCCCTATGAAAGGGCAGCCTCACAGCAGTGAGAAACCAAATAGGCTGATTGTCAGTACCAGGACATGCCACACTGTTAAGGCGCATGTCTTACCTTTTATCTACACCGAACCATGTCCATAGGCCTAGCTAGAGCCTACTTTAGGGGTGACTTATTTGTAGTAAAAGGGGAGTCACAGACATGGCAATCACTTTATATGCCACGTAACAGTGGCAGTAAACTGCGCCCGCAGGCCCTGCAGTGGCAGAGGCTGAGACCGGTTTGAAACGCAACTTTGGTGGGGGGCACGGGTAGCGCTGCAGCCCACCAGTAGCATTTCATTTACTGGCCCGGGGTATATGGAAAACCACTGTACAAGGGACTGAGAGGTAAATCAAATATGCTAAACAGGTGTAGACCAATCTTTCAAAGTTTACCATAGAGAGCACATGCACTTTAGCACTGATCAGCAGTGATAAAGTGCCCAGAGTCAGGTTAGAAAAAATACAGGAGGAAGGCAAAAAGTTCTGGGATGACCCTGCAAAAAGGGCCAAGTCCAACAGGACCTATTGCACCTGACACTGTGGGAGAATCTAGCCCAGAACCCTGGGAACAGGCACCAGCCATGGCAGAAATACTGGCCATGATACAGGGGGCAAGAACTGCACTAGAAACCAAGATGGGCACCATGGCTATAGAGGTGAACCATCTTTACATGCACTTGTGCAAAGTGGCTGACAGAGTTACAAGCACTGACGAGAAAGTAGCTACCCTGAAAGAGGACATTAAGGGCCTGATTACAAGATTGGCAGAAAGGGTTACTCTGTCACAAACGTGATGGATATCCCTTCCACCAATTGCAATTCATTATATCCTATGGAACATGTGATATGGTGGACCGGATATTTGTCACCTTTGTGATGGAGTATCTTATCAGCCAAGATCGTAATCAGGCCCTTAGTTACTTCAAGCATCAGTGGCAGCAGAATCCACATGGAGGAACGAATTGAAAACCCTTAGGGATGCTCAATGAGAAATATTAAATGCCTCACTGTATTTTCAGGACAGGCGGATGTGCTCTCTGCAGAACCCTTCATGGTAGATTGGATTGTCAACAAACTTAAACTTTAGATACTATCCAAGTTCTTTTCAATTGAATGAGTGGATAGGGCATTACACCCTAGTGTGGCATCTAGCGCTTTGATAGCCAGGCTATTCAATTACAAGGACTGTGATGTAATACTCCAGCACATGGGCATGCATAGCCCCCAAAATATGAGGACAGACAAATATTGATATTTCCCAAATATACTCAGAGAGTGTAGTCCCTTCAAAAGAGCTTTATGCCAGACAAAAAACTGCTGCAGGAACATAATATCAAATACAGTCTGATGTTCCATGATAAACTGAGTTCACTTCTATGAATGACCGCAGGAAGTTTTGCAATGGCTAGAATACCTCAGTTTGTATCAAGAGCGGAGGAGTATGGAATGAAGAGGAGCTAGGAGATGCAGGGCTGGCTCTAGGGGGTGCGACTGGTGCCACCGCACCGGATGCTGACTCTTCTAGGGGCTCTGCGTTTGAAAGTATTTTATGACTCTAAAAGACAACTGTTGCTGCATTGCTGGCCTCCACAATTTCCATACAAATAAAAATATCAAGATAACACAGTGATTAATGTTCTTCCTGGAGAGAGAAGCAGTTTTGTCTAATGGAAGTTTCAACTTATTTTATGGTAGCTCAGAGGGTTAAATTGCCTGCTGCAAAGAATGTTTACCATGCGGATCACAAAGTGCATATAGTTTAAATAGGTCAGTGCTTTTGTCAGAGATCCTTTTCTTACTAGCAGTGTAGATATTAAAATCCTAACATGGAACAGTGAGCTAATAACTGTCAGCAAAGAGCTGCATGCAAACTGTAAGGTATAGAGTGGAGCATTATGATGTTCTCCTCTGCCTTTCATTAGTCTAATGTTTGAAAAAGTGTTTGTTCCGGTAAAAAAAAAAATCCTTATTATTAAGTGTAACCCTCAACCATGGGTTTATGTTTTAAATTCTGAATCTGCCCTTCTCTAGACCAAGCTCTCTTAAACCATACTGTCTACCAGTATGGATGACATGTGACTCCCCTTGCAGTCTTCTGGCGTATGTAACATTTGCTATACACTAATTTACACACATATGATTGATGGTCTCTGTGTAATGTGTGTGATGTAAAGGGCTTTGACAACTTACACTGGTATAGGTGGCGCTATATAACTAATTTAATTCATCTGAGAGAAAGTGGTTGTGGAGACTTGAGGGGACACTGTTAAAGGGTGGTAGTGAGGGGGTCTGTGGGGGTGCACAGGGCGCCACCAGCGCTAAAGCCGGCCCTGAGGAGATGCCTGATGCAACACTAAAACAGAAACAAGATGACGCCAGTGATGTGGTCTCAGACACCAGGGGCCTTATTTATGAAGACCTTGCGTCAGTTTTGCGCCGCCGGTGCGTCACTTTTTGTGACGCACCAGAGGTGTAAAAAATGCGCCTTGTTGCGCCATATTTAAAAAGTGACGCATCTAGGTAGATACGTCACTTTTTAAACCCCTGCGCCACATTATACCTGCATCATGTATAATGTATGCAGAGTGGGTGTTCCCCCGCAAAAAGCCTCGTAATAGTGACGCAGTGAAATCTATGAGATTTCACTGCGTCACTTTTAGGACGCTGTTGCGTCAAAATCTTGCGCCTGCCTCACAGCAGGCGTAAGACTGACACAAGCCTTTTCACATGGGGCTTTCCCCATGTGAAAAGACGCATTGCTGGAGTTGCGTCACTTTTGTGACACACTCCAGCAATGCATCACTTTTGCACTTACAGATACGTCAGAAATACTGACGTATCTGTAACTCCTATCGACATGATGCGTCATACATTAAATATGACGCATCAGGAATGTCGTAAGGAGTGCGCAGTGAAAAGTGACACATCGCTGTTTTCACGCAGCGATGCGTCACTTTTCATAAATGAGGCCCCAGATGTTGTGGATGGGAGCCAGATCCTGGTCTGTCAAGAAGGAACTCTGCAAACTATTTCACTTGACTTGTCAGACAAGAACTACTTCACACAGATCCAAATGGTCCCAGACACCTTAAGCAATTGCAAGGGCACTAGGTACGTAGTTAGTGCCCCATTGACACGGATGGTCTTGTACAGACGACTAAGGAAGCCTGTGGCAGGTTATGGCCCGGATGGGGAGACTGATTATCCACCTCACTATTTTGGGGCCCACAGTTCCCATTCTACATAGTAAACCTGTTTTCACTTCATGACTTGGAGAGCCTGAGAGCCTAACCTGTCCGGATTGCTGAGCACTGTTACTGGTCTTGTGGCTCACTGAGGTCCCGGTGACTCAACATCATCTCCTACGCGGACGACACCCAGCTGATCCTCTCCCTCACCAACGACCCAGCCACCGCCAGAGACAACCTACACGAAGGGATGAAAGAGGTAGCCGAATGGATGAAGAACAGCCGCCTGAAACTGAACTCGGACAAGACGGAAGTCCTCATCCTGGGATCCACACCCTCCGCCTGGGACAACTCCTGGTGGCCCCCCGCCCTGGGCAGCGCACCCCAACCTACAGACCACGCACACAACCTGGGCTTCATCCTGGACTCCTCCCTCTCGATGACCAGACAAGTCAACGCCGTCTCCTCGTCGTGCTTCAACTTCCTGCGCATGCTACGTAAGATCTTCCGGTGGATCCCCACCGAGACCAGGAAGACGGTCACCCAGGCCCTCGTCACCAGCCGTCTGGACTACGGGAACTCCCTCTACGCCGGAACCACCGCCAAGCTCCAGAAGAGACTTCAGCGGATCCAGAACGCCTCAGCACGTCTCATCCTGGACATCCCCTGGCGCAGCCACGGTAACTGGACATAATATCGACTACATAATATCGAATGGACAAAATATCGACGGAAAAATATCGAGAATACCAAAATATCGACTATAGGAATATCGTTGAAAAAAATATCGACTGCAAAAATGACCCAAAAATATCGAATACAAAAATATCGACTCAAAAATATCGACTAGACAAAATATCGAAATATAGTGAAAGTAAAAAATATCGAGAAAATGTTAGAAAATATTGATTTTATAAAATAATATATATATAATATATAAATAAATAGTACCTAATGTTTAGGAGCGGGTTGTGGGTTTATAGGGGAATAGGGTGGGAAGTAATTTAATAATAATTAATTAGTTAATATATGTTGGGTAATTGTTTTAATTAGATTTTAATTGGTAATTAATTAATATTAATTAGTTAATTGTTTAATTGATTAATTAGCATATAATTTAATTGATTAATTGATTAATTGATTATTAATAATTATTATTTATAAAAAGTAATTTGTATATGATTTTTATTGATACATTGTTTATTAATTAATAATAATTAGTCATTTTTTGTATTAAGAATTAGTATATTATTTACATTTATTAATTGCTAACACATTAATTATAATTAGTTAATGATGTAATTAATATATTGCATATCATTTAAATAAATTAATTGGTAATTAATTTATAATAATGACTTAATTACATTAATTGTATACATTTAAATGTAATGTGTTATTTTATGTTGATGTTAATTAATTAATTGGAATTAAACAATATTAATTAATCTAAATTATTATTATAGCTAATGTGATAATATATTTTATAATAGTTATTTAAAAAAAATTGTTTTTTTATATATTTATGTTTAATGTTGTGTTCATTAGTATTTATAGTCTTCTGGCTCACTTTCATAGTTTTTGTGATAGGTTAATTTTTTAGGGTTCTGGGTCATTTTTCTAGTCGTGAGTAAAGGTGTATTTAGTGGGATTTGGGAAATTTTTACGTTTGTGGGTAAATGGGTCTTTTTGAGGTTGAGGGTCAGTTTTCAGTTCTTGTGTAAAGGGCTATTTGTAGAGTTCAGGGTCAGTTTTCAGTTTGTGGGTAAAGGGGTATTTGTAGGGGTCAGGGTCAGTTTTCAGTTTGTGGGTAAAGGAGTTTGTTTGAGGTTCAGGGTCAGTTTTCAGGTTGTGGGTGTAGGGGTATTTGTAGGGTTCAGGGTCAGTTTTCAGTTTGTGGGTAAAGGGGTATTTGTAGGGTTCAGGGTCAGTTTTCAGTTTGTGGGAAAAGGAGTATTTGTAGGGTTCAGGGTCAGTTTTCAGTTTGTGGGTGAAGGGCTATTTGTAGGGTTCAGGGTAAGTTTTCAGTTTGTGGGTAAAGGGGTATTTGTAGGGTTCAGGGTCAGTTTTCAGTTTGTGGGTAAAGGGGTATTTGTAGGGTTCAGGGTCAGTTTTCAGTTTGTTGGGAAAGGAGTATTTGTAGGGTTCAGGGTCAGTTTTCAGTTTGTGGGTGTAGGGGTATTTGTAGGGTTCAGGGTCAGTTTTCAGTTTGTTGGGAAAGGAGTATTTGTAGGGTTCAGGGTCAGTTTTCAGTTTGTGGGTGTAGGGGTATTTGTAGGGTTCAGGGTCAGTTTTCAGTTTGTGGGTAAAGGGGTATTTGTAGGGTTCAGGGTCAGTTTTCAGTTTGTTGGGAAAGGAGTATTTGTAGGGTTCAGGGTCAGTTTTCAGTTTGTGGGTGTAGGGGTATTTGTAGGGTTCAGGGTCAGTTTTCAGTTTGTGGGTAAAGGGGTATTTGTAGAGTTCAGGGTCAGTTTTCAGTTTGTTGGGAAAGGAGTATTTGTAGGGTTCAGGGTCAGTTTTCAGTTTGTGGGTAAAGGGGTATTTGTAGGGTTCAGGGTCAGTTTTCAGTTTGTGGGTAAAGGGGTATTTGTAGGGTTCAGGGTCAGTTTTCAGTTTGTGGGTAAAGGGGTATTTGTAGAGTTCAGGGTCAGTTTTCAGTTTGTTGGGAAAGGAGTATTTGTAGGGTTCAGGGTCAGTTTTCAGTTTGTGGGTAAAGGGGTATTTGTAGGGTTCAGGGTCAGTTTTCAGTTTGTGGGTAAAGGGGTATTTGTAGGGTTCAGGGTCAGTTTTCAGTTTGTGGGTAAAGGGGTATTTGTAGGGTTCAGGGTCGGTTTCAGTTTGTGGGTAAAGGGGTATTTGTAGGGTTCAGGGTCAGTTTTCAGTTTGTGGGTAAGGGGTATTTGTAGGGTTCAGGGTCAGTTTTCAGTTTGTTGATAAAGGGGTATTGGTAGGGTTCTGGGTCAGTTTTGGCCTTTAGGGTGAAGGGGTCTTTTTAGTGTTTTGGGACAGTTTTGGGTATTTTAGAGTGCAGATGTATAGTTTAACTTAACAGTGATACATTAAATTTATTACACGAAAATAGCTATTATTATAACTTTACATTAGTAACCTTTATTTAGATCAAAACAATTTATGTATTAGCATGTTTCCAGACAGTAGCTAGAGTGGAGTTGGAATTCTAATTATTAATTGGTTGGTGTCCAGCACCATCAGTAATATTACCAACACTGGAGTTGGATTAATAAAAATACATTGGTTAGTCTCCACAACATTTTATGGTATTACCTTGAGTGTAGTAGGAATAGTACAATAATTTTTGCTAGTGTCCTGCAGCTTCTATGATTTTAGATTGACTGGAGTAGTAACAATACATATAAAATTGGTCAGTGTGCAGCACATTTGTATACATTTGTTCATTACTGTATTTAAAAAAAAAAAATTAATGCAACATAGATGTTTTCAAATAAGTTTATTAAACAATTTTTAATTTTTTTATTGTGTACTACAATAAAATCACAAACAAATATAACATCACATTTTTTTTGACTTTTATTATTCACACAATAACATCTTTACATTTATATACATGTGGTCAATGTAAAAAATAATTTGGATTACTAGATTCTTTCAGTAAATTTTACATATTCCCATCAGTCACTTACAATTTAAAGTATTTATATAGAAATACATTAAACAATGATTTGTTATATATTTCTTACATTAATATGTAATAATGTTAATATTAAATATTAATATAATAAAATATATAATACATATTTCTTTTTAACAAGTAACATGACTAATATTACATTTGTTAGGATAAATTGAAATAGAAAAAAAAAATTTCTTGGTGTATATTTCACACAATGTTGTTTTTACATAAAACATATAAATCGATTTGGTTGTAAAGTTTATAATTGTATAGGGAAACAATATGTTTAATTATAATATCTGGTATTTATCAAATATTAGTAAAGCAATTATATAATTTTGTTATACTTAGAAATAATTATATAACTTTTTTTACTAATTAATAAAAATAATAATTATTTTATTAATTATTATTATTATTAATTAATAAACATAAACATTCATTTATTATTAACAAAAATATATACATTCACAGATAAAATAGAGACTTTTTTCAGGCCATTCTTTATATACTAAATGGTTCTACTTGTTATATTAATAACAATAAATAAGTTATATTATTTATCATTCTTAATTATTCCCATAAACATTTATAATGTTTTATAAAAATTATACACAAAATTATTCAGATAAATATACAGAATAACTAAATATTTACATCTTTTATTCAAAGTTTTACATAATTATTTAATATTATTAATATATAATACATATTATATATTAATTTATATTAAATATATAATTTTTTGTTAATAAAGGAAAATTGTCATGAGTATAGTGTATTAATTTGTTACATTATACATGTGTATGTATTATATATTTTACATTTGACATTGTTTATTCTATTATCCTTTTACACAAATGGGTTAAGGGGACTACTTTTTTACCGCGTAAGGTTATTGCGCTCCATTCAGGACTGGAGAAGCTCGCGGTTGGGAGTTGCTTCGCGTGGAGAGAGGTAAGGTTATTTTTAACTACAAATTATAAGTAAGTGGTCATGTTTGAGGGTATAATCAAACTCTGTAGTGTTTTTTGGTGTATGTATTAATAGTTTAAGTAGCGTTTGGGTGAAAAGTCTCCGTTATAGATGTGTCGTGCTTTTTTTCCTTCAAGTTTAATTTTAAGTGTTCGGAAATGTCTTCTTACATGGTTAATGTTAATTGTTAGTATATTTACAAATGTGAAGGGGGTATTTGTGGGTGGCTTTCGTTATGTATGTTATTTTACAGGTTTCGGTTCCTCGCATGAAAACTACATGGAAGGAAGCGTGTTTTTTAATGGAGAAACAAATGTTTAAGTTATTATGCTTATATTTTGACTTTTACTCCTATTTTTCGTGTTTGCCAGGAGCGTTTTTTTCACTTTTTAAACCTTTTTCGGGTTTTTTAAAGGGTTTCGATTCGGATTGATACATTGATATGCGTGACCGTTTTTTTAAAATAGTGTGTATATAACTTTAAATCCTAACGTATACACACTACTGTTTTCGGGATTTCCTGGAGCCTTTTTTTACGTTTTACTATTTATTTTCGGGTTTTTGAGGGTTTCCCATATTGGAATAGTAAGATATTGGATTGGATTGTATGGATTGATTTTTCCTTGATTGCGTCTCTCAAGTCCAAAAATTGTAAGTATTTATTTTACAATTTTGATTGGGTGGGAAATGTCGATTTCTAATGTTATGTGTATGTTATAAAAAATTATAAACATTGCATATTTGTTACGAATTTTTTTACATAAATTTTAAAAGTTTGTCAAACAAATATGTTTTATTTATAATTCATTATATATGTTTATGACATGTGAATTTTATTAGTATTGTAAGAAGACATTCGTATATTTACTTTACATTTTTATAGTAGACTTTTTGCTATTATTGCCAGGTATTCTAAACCTCTAGTTGTAGGGTATAATGTGACTTGACTTTGAAGTAGTCGGAACATTTGTTGGGTTTGTTTAGTGAGTTTGGGCCCTATTTGTGACACTGATTGTTCCATTCTTAGTTCCTGATAGCTTTGTTCTTTTTTCAAAGCTTCAAGAAGGTTGTGGAATGTGGGTTTGCCTCTGTTTGTAGTTGCTTGGAAAGCATTATGCCACCCTTCAACACTGTTGTTGGTTTTAGCCTCTTGGTTTAAAGTACTGAGATAGACATTCCACCAAGGGATTTGGAATTTGGGCTGGCGTCGATGTCCTGATCTGTGCAACCTTCCCACCCAAGTGTCTTCAAAATAGTCTAGCAATGGTGTTAGCTTATCCTCATTCCTCTTATAATATGCGCTGTCAATTAATAAATTGTAATGTTCAGCAACATCTGTAACAGGGACGTAGGCCAGGGCTATTAACTTTTTAACTTGATAAGCAAAGGTGCTATCTGTAGAGTATAGTACACTTAAAGTAGATTTTTGGAGATGCCTCCATATACTCTGATTAAAATGATAATAGCAACCCTGGATTGCTGTGTGGGGAAATGTTCTCAAAATGCTATTTATCATAGCTAATTCGAAATCAATAATTATTTTTTCCGGAAAATAATTATTGATTTCCGTTTTGAGAACATTTAAAATTTCGGTGTAGGTTGTTTGCTGTTTGTTGGGTAGCAAACAGTAAATGAAAGGTATGTTAGAATGATGGTATAATCCGTGGATGGAATACAGTTGGTAAAAAGGTTTTGGGCAGGGTTTAAATGCTCCATCCATCATCCATTGGGGACACTGTTGGATTTTTCGTAAATTACTTGCAGTTGCAAACATAATTATTCGGTTTGTACTGCTTTCATTATCAAAAAGAATAAATTTATCTTTATTGTGTGTGATGGCCATTTCGGGTGAAATAATAATTTCTTCAAAACAAGTTGGGTTGGGTTGGGTTGTGCTAGTGAGTCGTTTGGTGCGTGCAATTGTGCGTTTCAGGGAGTCAATAGAGGGTAGTTGCCCTGAAGCATGGGCAGGGATTTTTACCAGTTCTTCTTTAAGTATTTGTGTGGTGGGTTTGTCACTTTGTGTGCTAGCACTTTTAATACTTTCTAAGGCATCTCTAATTTCAATTTCTGTGACATTTGGGGGATGATTATGTTCTCTAGTAAATAGCACATTAGTTTCCTCGGTAGTGGCCCTCCCATAACATTTGTTGGAGTAATATTTTGTACACTTCCAAAAAACCTTTCTACCACTTTGTCTCTCCTGATTATACACATAACCCATGTAGCATAATAGCAATTTATTTTTCTGAGACATGACAAATTCTGCACCTTCAGTCATTTTGATTTACTTGTTCTAGGAAAGAGTAGAAAGAAACAAAATCAGTACACATTTTTTTACTTATGTGGTGCTAACATCATTAGTGATGAATTTATACTTACAGTTAATCAAAGTAGTAGTCACAGAAGCAGAAATGTCTTTTGAATGATGTTCTTGTATGTATGTCTTTATTTGCTGTTGGTATGAAAATATAGAAAAACAACGTTAATGTTTATATATAACAAACGTATTTCCTACTCAAAAGCAGTTGTCATTTTTGTCTACTAGTGCATTTGATGTAAACATTACATATACTTACTTGTTTAAATAGTAGAATAGTAGTAATTGCTGGAGTTCATCAAATTAGTACAGGTATGATCTGTAGAGTAGATAGAAGAAATAAAAGCAAAATATTATAATTTTAATACTGAACCGTTTGGAAATGTAACAGATTTAAACGTATACTAACTTCTAAATATGTCGTTTTCTTTGTTGTAGGTAGAATAGCTGTATGATGTATTCAGAATATCTGTAGAGGAAATATAAAATAGATAAGATGTTGTTAAGAACATAGTCTGTGTTATTTTCGGCAGTTTTAGAGAAATGATAAATATACTTACATTTTTTACAAGGCTATTCTTCTATATTGGTATATTTTGTGTAGGATGTTTTCATATGATATGTAGAATAGATGTATGATGTTTTCTGAATATCTGTAGAGGCAATTCAAAATAAATAACATGGTGTTAAGAATATAGTTAGCGTTTTTTGTGCCCACATTTTAGCAAATAACAATTATACTTACATTTTTCTGAAGGGTATTCTTGTGTTTTGCTATAGTTGATCTTGGATCTTTCAAATGATCTAGAGGGAAGCTGTAAAAAGCAAGATATGTTGTTTAAAAATGTGCATTAATGAAATTGGCCGTTTTATAACAAACACATCTATACTTACATGTGTAATTAGGGTAGTTTTATCGTTTTTGCTGTAGAAATAGCACAATTTCAGTATATCTGTAAATATAATGTTAATGAAAAATAAATACTCTTGTCAATTAGTGTTTAAAAAAAGCAGTTGGTGTGTAACAGAGAATTATTATATACTTACTATCTGATTTTGCACATGAAGAAATATGACCATGTAATAGGAATTGTGTTGGAGTAGTTTCTATCAGAAAAGTAGGAAGACATGAAAATAAAATAAGTGTAAGACTTAGGAGATGTAAGGAAAATAGTGCACTTCTAATTTAGTTTTCTACAAAAATGCTGTGTTACTTACTTGATTAATTAGCTAGTAAGCTGGATCTTTAAAGATGTTTATTCTGCAACAAAATCTTCAAAGTGTTTGCATCTACTTTCCAGAGAGGTAGCAGCAACAAATGGTAGAATGCATGTAGGCCTTTTATAGTATATGTGTTATGTGTGTTTTGATTTGATTGGTTGTAGGATGTAAGGAAGCATAGTATAGGCTAGTTTGAATTTTTTAAAGTTAATTGGAGTGTTTGTTGATGTGAGAATGGTGGTATGTGGTTATTCCCGCATTAAAGCAGGTTCGTGTTTAAATGAAATATATTTATATGTGAAAATAAGTAATGAAAATGTTACTTAAATGCAAAGAATAATAGAAAATGATAAAATGCATGTAATAGAATGTATAGCAAATGTGGATTAATAGTAATTTTATGTAAGAAACAGGTATTATATGTGAAAAGTTTATTTAAGTGAGAAATGACTTTTATTGATGATAAAGATGGTATTTTAGAAAGAAAAGTGTGCAAACATGAACTCGATATTTTTTTTTTACGATATTGTGGTAGTCTATATTTTTGTAGTCGATATTTTTGTAGTGTTAGGGCTAATTTCATGTCCAACGATATAATTGTAGTCGATATTTTTTTAAGCGATATTTATGTATTCAATATAGTTAGTACTCGATATTTTTTACTCGATATTTTTGTAGTTTGTGTAATAAGTATAGTAAGTCGATATTTTTGTCGTCGATAATTTGTCAACGATATTTTGGTAAGTCGATAATGTGCCCGTCGATAATATTTCAGTGATCCGCAGCCACATCTCCGGACACCTGAGAGACCTGCACTGGCTCCCGGTCAACAAGAGAATCACCTTCCGACTCCTCACCCACGCACACAAAGCCCTACACAACCAAGGCCCGGGATACCTCAACAGCCGCCCCAACTTCTACGCTCCCAAACACCAGCTTCGATCGACCGGCCACGCCCTCGCCGCCGTCCCCCGCATCCGTAGAGCCACCACAGGAGGACGGTCCTTCTCCTACCTCGCCGCCAAGACATGGAACTCCCTCCCGACCCACCTCCGCCGGACCCAGGACCACCTCGCCTTCAGGAAGCAACTCAAGACCTGGCTGTTCGAGCAGTAGCGGACCCCCCTCCCTAGCGCCTTGAGACCCTTGGGTGTGTAGTGCGCTATATAAATGCTGTGATTGATTGATTGAAGTGTTTACACCTAGACTTTTCTTGCACTCTATAGTTATGGGAGGAACGAGAGGGAGACAGGGTCTGGATTCAGGACCTCTATGGCAAGAAGTCGAGTTAGATGGGGTCCTGTTTATTCTACCTGTGAGAGGGGTTGTGGAGTATTCATAACAGGAACTGTTGCAATTTGTTTTTGTGTTTTGTTGGGGTGCTTCCAACACCATCTGGTGTTCTAAAGCAGTGTGCTGGCTAGCAGCACTAGGTAGGCTTGGCTACTTTCATGTGACTCCTATGGCACACACAGAATCTAGGTGTAAATACCTAACTTGAAATGTACGAGGCCTAAATGGACCTGAGAAAAGAAGTAGGGTGCATGCATACTTGAAGAGATGTGGGGTCGCTATAGCCTTCCTCCAGGAAACTCACCTATGAGGGGATTGCATTATGTGCTTGAAAAGCCGACGCTGGGGACAGGTGCATGCCACATCCAATTCTTGATATGCATGTGGGGTATTGATATGGGTTGCCCCAGAGATTCCTTTTAACCCCTTGATCACGGCACAAATTCCGCCGCGGTGCTGGGGAATTAATGAGTGGGTGGAGATCAGACGGCCCCTGGCCGCCCTCCCCACACGCCCACTGTGAAGTCGAACGACCGGGGGCCGTCCGACACATGCAAGGGGTTAAATTGACAAACGCCCAGACTGATACCGATTGGAAATGCATCATTCTAGTAGACACACATGATGCCTATGAGTTATGCATTATTAGCATACATGCTGCCAATAACGATGATGGTGCTTACTTTGGAAAAGTGCTAGCTGCAGTGCAGTGTTATTTGGCCGCAGACGTGATAATCATGGGTGACTTTAACTGTGTTCTGGATGGTCCGCTGGACAGGTTCCCCCAGGCAAGGTCCTAAACCTAATATGGCATCAGTGCTTGTTCAGATAGTGGCAAGTATGGGGTTAGTTAATATTTGATGAGTCCCTTACCCACAGACACAGACACACTCCTGCTATACCGTGGCGGCTGGTACAGCCAGTAGGCTGCATTATACTTTTACACAATCCGATGCGGCACTACAAGTGGTTTACTTGGACTATTTGGCTCAATATGTACTCAATATATATCACAGCACTCACCTCTGTTGAAACCCTACTCCCTGAATAGGTTGATACCTAGGATACCATAGTAGCGACTCAAAGAAGAGGTGCTGATGGACCAGATCTCTCTGGGGATATTGACAGAAGCCATTGGCAAATATTTTTCTAACAAGTGGGGCAGTGCAGGGAGCAGAATTGTGAAGTGGGACACCGTGAAAGGGGACATACAGGGAGTCTAGGTGGCAACATCTATGGGAATTCAGCAGATGTTGGGAAGGGAATTGACACACAAGCAAACTGAATTGGTAACCCTAGAGTGGGCACTTCCACTAACCCAAAGACACTGCAAGACTGAGAGGGGGTGCATCATCAGGTGTGCACACTATGGAGTCAACTGGAGAAACATGTGAGGCTCTCCAGCTGGAGGAGACTGTATATGGAGGTAGACAGGGCGGGATGTCGGCTCGCATTGCTGATTACATCTGAAACCAGCCCACAGCCCATACATGCTTGAGGGATCGATTGGGCCATACGGTTTTATAACCAGCCAGTGATATATTAGGTTTTTGCTGACCATCTACAGGACGTGTATACTACACCGCAACAACTTGACACACATTTTCTCCATAACTACCTGACACACTTGCCACTGCATGACCAAAACAAGAGAGAGATACCCTGATTCTTAGAAAAGGGACGGGTTAGAATATTGAAAATACAGAAAATGTCCCTTTTCATGAGACTATACTGTGGGTAAGAAACCTCAGTATCCTAGAGCATATTTTAATATGGATCATGTGATATAAGACTTTTACACCATAAACCTGACAACAAGAATTATTATTGTATTTAAACAAAAGAATCTATCAATGGGGAATACCGGTGGGTTGTGCGGTGCATGTTGTTTCACTATAGGTGGATGACGCGATGATATATCTGCATCAGTCTGCCTTTTCTTACCCGATCCTGCTGAATGTTATGAGGGAATTTGGAGACATGTCTGGATTCTCTGTTTTTATCATGCCAAGTCAGCTTTTTTTCCAACGGGGCAACTGAAGGGATATTGGTTGCATTATTGCCGGGTACTTTTGAGGGTGAATAGTGTCAAATACTTGGGGATGCATATTGCACACGATGTACAACAAGCATATGACCTAATTCTGGGGCGGCTGCTTCAAAATTTACGCCCCTCAATGCTCTTTTAAAAAATGTTGAAATTGTCACTGATAGGGATAATAGCTCTAATCAAAATAGTAGTGCTGGTCAGATGTCTTTATGGCCCCCAGGGTGCCATGCATGAGGCCTGCCAACGTGTGTTTCGTAATTTAGATCAGATGATTGTGGAGCTGCTGAGTGGTGAAAGAAGTGTTGAATGGGTTTAGACACTCTTCAGAGAGAATGGGAGAAGGACGGTATGAAGATACCAGACTTTCTATCTGGCAGCACACCTACAACAGGTGGAACACTGGTTAGATGAGGAAGGGAGCTGGGAAAGGTCATTCCTGGTGGACACATATGGAGGCTACCATCTTAGGGCCCTACAGATGAGGTAAAGGAGAGTACTGGACACGCTAGCTCATGTGGTCCACTTGGTGTGCTGGCTTTGGAAATGAGCTATCCAACTGGTGATACAACATGCATCGTATGTGCTAGAGGTGCACTTGTGAGTTGTACAGCTCTGCACAACTAGCCCACATTCTTTATCCCACAGGCCTCTTTAATGCATTTGAGGCATTAGACTTGGTAGTTCCTCCAGTAAGAAAAAATAGTGGCATTGGCCCGTGAGATGTGTCCCTTGTTTCCTGTGGCTCCTGACCCCACACAGGCATTAGCTGTCATGCTCTCACTAGCGGAAGGTCATATATTGATTTAGCTATCATACCAAACTTTACGTGCAGATAAATGGCTGGTACCGCTACGGGTCGAAGAGGCCTGGCAGTGCGTTATTGACGACCCTATAAACCCCAAAGACTGGCTCATAATACATGATGGTGTGTGCAGGGTATCGATCAATGTGAGATTCATATAGTGCAGTACAATTTTGTGCACATAGCTTATTTCTCTCCTAAGAGGCTGCATGACATATTCTCAACCAGGGACCAGAGCTGCTCCAGATGTGGAAGTATGGAGGCAGATTTCTTCCATGTGGTGTGGAATTTTTCAGTTAGTATGACCTACTGGATGGAGACATTGGCCAAAATCAAGAGAATAACTGAGTGGTAAGTCCCTTACACAGTGAAACAATTTATTTTGGGTCTACTCCCTGATAAAGCTGAGAGCAAACTGATTAGGAAATTCACAATGTTGGGTCTTATATTAGCCAAAAGAGGTATTGCTATTAGCTGAATGGGCCCTAAAACCCTATTGCAGTGTGATGGGAAAAGGGATCTGTTGGAGTGGGTGGGGACAGAGGAAACACAAATGAGATGGCCACGTAGCGATGAGAGGGTGGCAGTCGACCTGCTCTCTTGCGGAGTCATGATGCATGCATTCGGGCGGGGGGGGAGTGGTTTGCGCGCCGGCAGAAGATGGCGGACCCAGTGTGAGCTCCGTTGATCCGCGGAACTCTGTCGACATTCTTATGTCTCCTACCTCAATTTTACAAGTGCTGACTGTCAGCCCCATCCCTCCGACGATGTGGTGAGTCTTCTGCCCAAGTTTTGAATCGCTACACATCGTAGCTGAGCTTCTTTTCATTCACGGCAGTTCTACCCTGTGCAGACACGAGCGGCCGCCATTTTATGTTGCCGCGATCGCGTTTCCATTTTTGCAACGTTGTCTGCCGTTTTCGAAGTGGAACTTGACATTTGTGCCTGCACACCTTCGTTTTCTACCTCATTAATGCATACAATGCTTCATTCGACCTGTTGTTGGCATTTTTCTGGCTAATTGGGGCTACAGCTCTCTCTATGCATTTGAGACCCACTGCTCCTCTACTTCTTCCTCGTTATTTGATTGTCTAAGGAATGGTTGCTATGTTTTTCTCTTTTTTTCCCTTTTTTACTTCAAAATGACATTATACTTACTGGATTGTGCCTAACCAGCTGCTATCCCATTGTCAGTGACTTGGGCGGCTATTCTTTTGGATCACTGCATCCATGTCTTAACATGAAACCAATGTCTCGTCGTTCTTATTTTCCTCATTACTCAGCTTTTTTCTTGCATTTGCCAACAAATGTGAGATCTTGGAGCAGTTATATGGTTTAACAGATGCATGTACTTCATTTCTGAGGTATTCTCTTGTAGTTCACTGTTTATTGTTTCATGTTGGAGGATCTTCTCAGTCTGATTTCCTTTTGACCACAACGATTATTATAAATTATCTGAGTCTGGTTTATCTACGGATTTTCATTTTTAATACTACAAGTACTATCTGTGCGACCCAAAATGGCCAATGATATCCACACTGCGATCTTCTGTATCTGGGACAAAATCGAAACGTCATAAAAATGATACGCCTTCTCCCATTCATTCCTCTCATAATCCTGTTCTAAACTCTATATTAGATGAAGTACGTGGTCTTCAACCATTTATGTCAGCGACCAACGAAAAACTAAAACAGATTGAGGAGAGATGGGTTATTATGGAAGGTAAAGTTCTGGAACTGGAACAACGTGATAGTGACCTACAAGATATCTCTTCAAAGGTCCCTCTACTAGATTAAGAAATACATAACCTAACTGAGGACCCTTAAAATCGTAAACGCAGGAACAACCTATGCCTGTTTGGTCTTCCAGAAAATATTGAAGGTCCAGATATGGTATCATTTTTGCAGAAATTTCATCCAGAACTTTTAGAACTTCAAGAATCGGCAACTCCCCTCAATATTCAAAGAGCTCACAGACTGGGTCGTCTCAACCCTAACGTCACCAAACCAAGTGGTATAATTATGCTCTTCCTTGAATTTACAGAGTTGATGCATATATTGTAGGCTGTCAAACTTAAGCGTCGTCTCATCTGGCCTGGCCATAACATTTTCA
The DNA here is from genome assembly GCF_964263255.1 of Lissotriton vulgaris. Classification (NCBI taxonomy): domain Eukaryota; kingdom Metazoa; phylum Chordata; class Amphibia; order Caudata; family Salamandridae; genus Lissotriton; species Lissotriton vulgaris. Next base: position 865,128,374 of record NC_141696.1, read on the forward strand.
TCTCACAGGATATCTCAAATGCAACAAGCGCACGTCGTAAAGAATTCCTAGCTCTCCGTCCTCAATTGAGACACCTCAACATCCAATATGGAATCCACCATCCTTGTCTCTGCAAGATCACACACAATGGTCGCTCACGCTTCTTTGATGATCCGGGGAAACTTCCAATGTATCTGCAGACTGTTTCTTCTACTGGAATGGATACTAATAATTGACATTTTTTCTATTTCTTTTAGGAATATGTTTTCCTTTTTTTTGTCTTGAACCCACACTAATATGTCTACTTCTTGTATTCATGATATTTGTTTTTCCCTCATCTTATGAGGTACTTTTTTCCTCCTTTTATATCTGCACTGAAGTCCGTCTCCCCTGGAGTCACTATGCTCCTACTGTCTCAACTTTTTTTCTCTCTACAGATCTGGCTGTTATGCCTTGATCTGTTCACTTGCCTTTCCTTCCTGTTTTCTTTCTCTTCTTTTCCTCTCTCCTTTCTCTTCCCTTTTTCTTATATCTCACCTTTCGTTCTTGTATTTGTTAAATGGTCTTTCCCCAAATATATTTTTATCTGTTTCGTAATGGTAATTATATTCGGCTTCTTCCAGGTCTATGTTGGTGTTGTGTACTTTTTTGTAACATTTTCCATATATAATTTACTTGTGTGGTGTGTTTTTTCATACAGATGTACTCCTGACGTGTATCACATCCACTCATGTATTACCCTCCTTACCCTCCACCATGTGTACGTTTGTTACGTGGAATGTTCGCGGTCTTGGGAATCCAGTCAAACGGTAAAAGGTATTGTCCCATTTATCCAAGCTTGACTCTCAGATATCTTTTCTTTAAGTTAAAGAGGCAATGGGTGAGTCAGGTTGTTTACTCTCCTGCGTCCAACAATAAAAGGGGTGTTGCCATATTGTTTCATAAATCTTTATGTGTACAAATTGTATCCACTCAAAATGATGAAGAAGGACGATGGGTAATGGCTAAGATTGTGCTACAAAATAAAACTTTAGTTTTGCTAAATATTTATGGCCCAGTTAAGCCAGATCCTAAATTCTGGAACGACGTTAAAATTTTACTTTCCTCAGTAGAATGTCCTAATATTATTGTTGCTGGTGATTTTAACCAATGGTTAGACCCCTTTTCTGACAGATTGTCTATATGCAAATTTCACGCAGATAAATCTCACAAAGCTTTTCAATCGGCCATTGCCTCTCGTCCACTGTATGATGTTTGGAAAACTTGTAACCCTGATTGGCTTGAATACACTTTTTATTCTAATGTACATCACACTCGATCTAGAATTGACTATCTTCTGGTCAGTAAATCCTTGCTACCTTCTATTCAAACTTCTGACATTGGCTCCATTTTTATATCTGACCATGCACCCGTTTATGCTTTATTAGACCTTTCACTTACCTCGTCTCAATTTAGCCGCTGGAAACGTAATAATTTTTTATTATTTGACACTGTCTTTATTAAAGAACTACCACTTTTATCAATGAATTTTTTTGTTTTAATAACCCATCCGACACCTCTGTCCCTAATAATTGGGATGCCTTCAAGGCTTCTTTTCGTGCCTTTACCATCTCATGTGTCTCGAAAAAAAGAAAGACACGAAAACAAAAAATATGAGGATCAATTACGACCATCAAAGAATTAGAATATATTTACTGTACCTCTAGATCGTCCTCTGCTCTTCATGAGTTGATTAAAGCTAAATTCAATCTCAACAAATTGGCAACATCTGAAGTATGCAATATTCTGCTCAAAATTAAATCTAAATATCATGGAGGCCAAAATAAAGCGGGTAGGATGTTAGCTAATTATATGAAGATTAAATCGGAACGTAAAACTATTGGCCCTATCCTGAATTAATCTACCAACAAAATGGTTACATCGGATGAAGATATTGCTGAAGTTTTTCATAAATATTATCAATCTCTTTATTCTGATGACATATTTCCCACTAATCACAATTTAGACACTTTTTTCTCAGGCCTTCCTTCTCCACCTTCTTTACCTGATGAATTTGATGCATTAGAAAGAGACATCGCACCTCAAGAGATAATTAACACTATAAAATCGCTAAAAAAGTCAAAAGCTCCAGGACCCAATGGTCTCTCTGTTGAATTTTACACCACCTTTACCTCCATTTTTGTTCCCAAACTTTTGGTACTTTTTAATTCCTTTATTGCTGATGCCAAAGGGTCTGGGTCCTTTATGGATGCTTTAAATATTATAATCCCTAAACCTGATAAAGACCACTCCTTTTGTAAAAATTACCGTCCCATATCTTTAATAAATTATGATTGCAAACTTTTTGCCAAAATTCTTGCCGCCCGACTTGAAACTATAGTTCCCTTATTGCCTTAAACTGACCAAGTTGGGTTTGTTAAGGGTAGATTGGCATCTGATAATGCGCGAATGTTTGCTAATATTATATCATATGGCAAAAAATACAAATGTCCGCTTGTAGCCCTGTCTCTATATGCTGAGAAGGCCTTTGATCGTATCAATTGGCAATTTATGGTCGCAACTCTCCAATGGTTTGGATTTGGGCCTTCTTTTATTTCTTTTATTAAACTACTGTATTCCTGTCCCGAGCTAGCATCTTTGTTAATAATCACTTCTCCAAATTTTTTTACCTATCCAGAGGTACAAGGCAGGGGTGTCCACTCTCCCCTTTATTATTTATCCTATGCCTTGAACCATTCCTGGAACGTATCCGTGTTAATTTACAGATTAAAGGCTTCCGGTATAATTCCATAGAAACTAAAATATCTGCATACGCAGATGACATATTGATTTATATGTCCAATCCCATTGAGTCTCTCCCTCCTTTTTTGAATGAAGTCTGATTGTATTCTAGCGTTTCTGGCTATAAACTAAACCTTTTTCAAGACAGAAGTTTTACCTCTAAATTCCATATGTTACTAATTTATGTTTAATAATACTGATTTTGCCTGGTGTGCCTCAAAAATTAAATATCTTGGTATTTGGTTTTCTTCTTCTCTACCTGCTACAATTAGAATTACGTTCCATGCATTACTCACTAAAATCCAATCACTTCTCCTTACATGGTCCCCCCTATTCTTATCCTGGTGGGGCAGGTTAGATACCATTAAAATGATGGTTGTACCTCATGTTTTATACACATTATCTATGTTACCTATTCGAATTTCCCTCTCCTATTTTTCTCAAATCAATTCTGCTTGTATAAAATTTTTATGGAACAAGAAACATCCACGAATTGCTCTTACTAAACTTATTCGCCCTAAGGTAAGGGTGGTGTACACTTTCCACACTTTAAAATATATCACTTAGCTTTTTTCTCAACTAATCCTTTGCTTTAGTTTATGATTTTGGTGACATTCCTGTTCCCAGATGGATTATTTTGGAACGCGCCTTACTAAAAGACTTTTCTTTTTAAGATGTCATTTTTATGTCAAACAGTACTTTCATATCCAATAACCCTATTTTGAAATACTCCCAAAACCTACTATACAATACATTTTCTACTGGTTTTACTTCGCTCCAATAATTCTTTTCATCCACCTTATGGTATAATAAATTCCTTAAATATAAAGGTAAATCTTTCTATTTCAAATACTGGAAAGAAAAGGGTATCATTTCTGTACACCAATTGTTACAACACAATTCTGTTATTCTTTTTCATGCCCTACGAGCACAGTATCAATTACCTGATTCTTGCCTTGATGAATATACCATAATTTCCAATGCCTTACAATCACACTTAGCCACTTTTGACCTACCTGCTGATACACCTTCTCTTACCCCCTCCACTCCTTTATATCTCTTATTACCAACACACAGACCTAAAGCCGCTCTTATATATACGTTATTGTTATCATATGTTGATGAAAGAACCACATCCCATATAGAAACTGTTTCTTTTCCTGTTACGACTTGGGATAAATTGTGGTCTAAGGTATTAAAAGTTTCTTCTGCTGCTCGAATAACCCAATCTTTGTATTTTATTTACAATAGAGCCATTATTACACCTGTTTGTATTTCTAAATTCTCCCCATCCTCTTCTTCAATGTGCTGGTCCTGCTCTAATGTGGTGGGTACATTGCTACATCAACTTTATGAGTGTTCTAATGTTTTATCATTTTGGAAATCTGTTTGGAATATTTGCATGTCAATTTTTAAATGCGATCTTCCGTTATCATTACAAAATAATTTTCTAGGTTCTTCCTCACCTGATGTTGCTGACTCACCCCTATTTTCCAGTTATTTGACCTTTTTATTGCACTAGCTTTTAAAGTTATCTTATCATCCTTGAAAGACAACTCTAAAATATCCTTATTAACTTGGTGGAATTTTGTTTGCGATGAACACAGGATTTCTACTGTTTCCTCCATTTCCCTCTCTCAAAAAATTAAATCTGATCTGTTATGGTTACCTTTTACAATGTATCTTTCTACTCATGCTCCCATTTCCTAGTTCCTTTCTTCTTTTCTCTATATTATTTTCATTTGCAATTTTAGACCTTCCCTCCCCTCCTTTTCCCTTCTCTCTTTCTTCTTCTCTCTTCTTCCCACTCTTTTCCTCCTTTTTCTTCCTTTATTTCTCCTCTGTTAGATTCATATTACACCACTGTGTTATTTGCTTACATATATTTGATAATTATTCTGTGTATATTTTATGATTACTTCTCGTTTATGTATTGTTTCACTTTTTCTTTTGTCTTATTTACTTGAAAACTCAATAAAAACGTCTTAAAAGAAAAAGGATGCATACACTCACAGAACCACCTGAAGATGGCTCCCCATGTCAAAAATGCTAGACCCTAATAGATGAGTGACGGAGGTTAGCATGATGAGAGGTCTATGAAACGAGAGGTCTGATACCGGCTGCACTGGGAGGCGCTCTAGCTATGCCTAAATGTGGATGGCCTATAGGTAAAGTCACACACTATTCTAAATGTACTGGCCAGATGGACGATTGGAAGCACAGGGAGGAAATGGGAGGGGGAGTTAAGTTACTTGCTTTAGCAATTGTTTATTAATATACTGCTGGTATGTAATTAATGCTATTACCATGTCATTCGATATATTTGAAGTACTGCACTTGGTGAGGTTGGATCAGATGCCCAATGTGAATGGAACAGTTGTATGTTCCAGGATAAGGGACATGCTAATGGCTTGGAAGAAATACCAATTAAAAATAAGTTAAACAAATCCATAATATATGGTGCCCAGGGTACCAAGGGCATGTAAGACAGAGTGTACACCCAGGGCTGCAGCACTGTTTGTGCCACCCTGCATGCAAAAGAAACAAATTGGAGCCCAGCTTGCCACTGCAGACTGACAGGGCAGTGTTTGACACTGCCAGTTTGACTTTACCATTACACCTAATGGCAAGTACACCACTTTCCTTAAGGATATCTGTAACTCTTCCCTAAGGAAGGCCTATGAAGCCCTAAGGCACAGAGCTATATACATTTAAGTAAGACATATCATTTTTACTATTTCTTAGCAGCAACACTTCTAAATGGTTGTTTTGCTGTGGAAAGGTTATGAGCCCCATTGGCTAACACAGGGTTAAACGGCTGGCACCCCGACCCGTCTAACTCCTGAATAGGATTATCTAACAGGGTCAAGAAAGGTATCAAATTAAGTGGAAGACATTGAATCTAACCTGATGCTCAGGCCAGATTTAAAGTCACTTATGTTAAGAAACGTTTGGAAAGTTGACACTCTGCACTCCAACTAGTTCAGTAGCTTCACAAAGGCACTAGCACATAGATGGGCTTCTGACCATGTGGGGAGACTTGTGTATGACTTCCAGGCTTGGGAATAAAGGCAGTTTATGCAGAGCGAGGTATCACCTACTCTTCAAGATGGCTAAACAGGGTAATTACCCAAACGCAGACTACAAATGTGAAGTGGCCTTTGAAGGGCCTCTTATGAGAACATACCTGAGCAGGATGCTTTTGCTCCTGCAGACAATTAGGAGACAGAGATAAGGGAGGGAAACCTGTGTTCGGAACAATTTTCTCATGGGCATGTAGCCCACTGGTAGCCACACCTCTACGGTGGGCTAACCTGCTCCTGACAACAGAAAAGGGTTGTGCCATTTTGAAGTGACAAGAATAGGGCACTCTGGGTTAGCAAAATGTCACAAATCAATGGAGGTTAGTCACTAGATAGAAGGGGGCCCAGTAGCCAAATGTCTAGTGCCCACATGGTCCCCTCTGGGCACTTTCCTGGGATACGTAGAGCACCCCTGGCACCCTGCCCCTCAGAACTTGGTAAACGTGGTAAGAGGATGAGAAACATACCACTTTGCATCTGTTGGAAGTGCAAAAACAGAGGCTGCAACATCACAGTGACTGCACCTACTGTAGTTTGGGCTAGCAGAGATTGGCCCTCTTCTCGATGCCTGGCTTAAGGAAAAGCTGATTCCAGGCCCCAGCCTGAAGCAGAGACTCCAAGGGTAAGTTTGCTGACCTCCGAATATGGCACTGAGAACATTGAAGCTGAAAGAGCCCAAGTTGCATGTCTAGTAGCCGCCACAGATGTTTTACCACTACTTGATGCCTGCCAGCCCAAACCATGATTCCAAGATACCCGAAAGAAGCACACATGTCTGCTGAACCTGTGGGTTGTGACTGGATTCGTTGCCTAGGAGGCAGTAGCGGTCGGCAGTAGGTGTTTCTATAGGGCGGTGACGTGGGCAGGAGGAGGGGCAGGGTGGGGGGAAATAATGTATGGATTACGGAGTTTTACAGGTAAGTAAACATTTAAATACATAAAACGAATTTCGTTGCGCACACTGCATCACATTTGGTGATGCAGTGTGCGCAACGAAATTCGTTTTATCTATTTAAATGTTTACTTACCTGTAAAACTCCGTAATCCATACATTATTTCCCCCCACCCTGCCCCTCCTCCTGCCCACGTCACCGCCCTATAGAAACACCTACTGCCGACCGCTACTGCTAGGAGGGACAGCAGCCTCCATCAAAGATTTGCACCATGACCACTGTGTTGCAAAAGAGGAAGATTGAATCGGCAGCTTTTGGAACCTTACACAGAGCACTTTCTGGGCCAGCAAGATCTGTGGACATTGTCTCCCCCACTCGCCTGTGGAGTGAGGACCCAACCAGATTTCACCCCTATCAACTGCACATCATCATGAGCATCCCTGCGCAACTTTGAGCCTGCATCACTCAGGATCAGGACCACTCCATTAACTTCAGTAGCGATTGTCCTGTAAAGTTTGGAACTTGCTTAAAAAACGCTCTTGTGTCCAAGTCACTGTCCAAAGTGGCCTTCCCGGCACCCTAGACCTTATCCCTGCTGGATCTGGTTGCCCAAGACTGGCCGGAGTACTTACACTAACTTTTTAAAACTTTTCAGAAGTTGTCAATCTTTACATGTGCCAATGCTTGTTTGTGGTTGCATTTAAAAGTGATAGAAAGTTCTAAATTCTGTATCTGTCGAACCCTCTCATGGATATTTTTGATTAAAGTCTTTTAAAAAAACATAAAAATATGCTCTATTTTAAAAATTGATCTGTTTTTTTATTAGTGTGTGATTTTCTTATTCCGGTGTTTGGTGCTGTTAAATGCTTCACATTAAGTTCATTTGCCAAGCCTTACTGCACGCAGCCATAGCTACCCAGGTTTTAGCTAAGGTTAAGTAGGCAATACTGACTGGACCAAAATGGTATCTGCAAGTGTACTCCACGATAAGGTCCCATAAACCTATCATATAGTACACCCAGATCCTCACAAATGCCCTTTTGAAAAAATTGAAAAGAAACAAACGTATTAAAACTTAAATGAAACCTGAATATACTTAAATTATTGAATGTTGTCTTAACATGAAAATAGAGGATTATGATTATCACATGGTAGGAATTTATTAGACTATTTTATCTTCCATATATCTCCAGGTGAGGCAGTTTCTTTATAGAATTCACATTGCTTTCACCACTCATGAATTACAAGAACAGATGGTTTTCCTTCATCGTTCTATGATTCCGTGCAATGGATTCAATAACCTGATCAGTGTTGTAGTCACATCAAGCAGATTTTCAGCCAGGATGAAGTCAGCATTTCATCCTTTCTTCTTATGCCTTATTACTTGCTAATACTTGGTGGTATTATGTCCTGTGTTCTTTGTAGCAAGGGCAAAGAGGAATTATTGGCCCAATATTTCTACTGATACAACTGACAGTGCATTGTTACTAGCAAACAAAAAAAGTCAGCATTTTCTATTATTGCACTGTTGATGATGCATGATTGGGGTTCAATTCATAATTTGACAATCATGCTCCCATTATCCAATATGCTGTAATTGTAGAATCTTTTTGTGAGCTTTCTCTTGCCATGAATGAGTAATCAAATTGGCATTTCCATTTCAGCCGTATTCTGGGGCACAGAACAACATTTCTTTGATTGCTGAGCAGAGTGTGATTTTGATGTTTATGAGTTTTTTGAATCTGACATGTTTGCTTCAGAAATGATTTGGAATGAGGTGTTTATGCTGTGCTCTATTTGCCGTAGAGAATATTTATTGATGCTTTACTAGGAGCAGCCAGCTGCTTTATCTTTATAATTCAGGGTCATGTTATCTCAAAGGACTATGATTAGAAAGTTCACATATTAATTCAAGGACGACATGTCTGTTTATAAACTGATTGGGGGGGTGGGAGTGAAGGGATTTTGTTACTTTCTAGAATGTCAGGATTTATCGATGTTTTCACTTCGAAGTCAGCCGGTTCTTGCAAGTTTTGTTTTACAAACGGATAGTCCGGGGTCGGGCCTAAGGCAGAGCAGCACCCTACTGGAAACATATTTTACATCAATCAATAGACCTCAAGTAATGACGTGAAGTACTGTATTTGTATTTGACTCCAGGGGCCTCTAGCAGTCGTTTGAGGTACTGCAGCCTATTAAAGTTAACGTTTGTAATTGACTTTAGGAAACTCTAGCATCGACTTGAAGGTACTGTACTACAGCCTACCAGCTACTAAACAGCAACAACCTTCCGGGTAGGAAGGAGCACAGTGTCACCTGCCTATGATAAATGTGAGCGCACAGCGTTTCTACATAGTCTGAGATGAGTCTCTCAGCTGGGGAAAACAACATAACACAACATGTAACATAGTCAATGAAACTTTTTAGTGCATACATGCAAGAATGGGTACACAATGGGCAGAAAACAATACTTTATTAAAGCCAAGAAATCTTTTTTATATGTAGGGTCTGTCATGTTCATGCTGGGCACAGGAATGTATATCACACACAGGACGCAGGTTAGTTTAACTTTTCTTTATTCACGCATCATGTAGCTGCTCGTCCCCACGTCCGTCCACGTCTCTGTCCTGGTCATCGTCTGTCCCCTTCCTGTCCCGTCACCAGATCTGGTGTCCGGTGACCTGGTCACTCTGCCTGAGGACCCACAGGGTCCTACTGCCCTACTGTCAGTCGCCCACACTGTCGGATCCCAACCTCTCCGTCACGACAGGGTCCAATACTAAAGTATAGGACTCTGTTTTCTTTCGAATATGGAGTACAAATGAACAGTACCTAAAAACATATATACACATTCAAGCTAAAACAATGATCAAAAAGTGTATACATATAATTACAATGAATAAAGACACCTTCCCCAGGAACTTTAAAACAACTTTGATCCAAGCTCAATCTAAAACATCAGGCACACCATGAATCCATTCATGCTACTAACTCTCTATCACAATCATACAGTTAAAAAGGTTGCAGAACAAGAGCGACGGAAAACAGGATTAGCAGAAAATGTTGAGGAAGACACCGAGGGGTTTCAAAATAATTTGGCTGGAACCCAGGTCAGGGATCAGGTAACTCAGTGTAACATTAGTGAGAGTTGAAGGATAAATAGTAAACCAAAATCTCTATATAGCTGCACGGATTATTTACATATAATGGTAGGTTTCAACGTGGGGAGACACATTTTAAAGTGTTATTTCATTCATAACACTATGCCGTTTCAGTCAAGCTCAGGGCTACAGCCTACCAACAAAAGGTTTGCATTTCACTCCAAGGACCGTTAGCAACTGCTTGAGTCAAGTCAAGTCAAGTCAAATATCTTTATTCGATTGTTTGCATTTAACAATCATAAAAGTACATTTCATAACATAAACATTTGACACACGATATAATTATAAAAAAGAGTGTTTCCATAGGCCACGGTCACAAGCGAAATAACGAGTTAAAAGATATAAATATACAATTTAAGTTAAAAAGATATACCTATCAGTAGCAAAATTAATTAACCTTCCATACTTTTTCTAAACTTGAGTGCTAATTTAAAAAAACTACATACAAACATAGTGCAGTCACTGTTTAGCATTTGAAGGTAATAAAGTGCAGGTCTGATTTGTGCAAATACAGCTGTTTAAGTAGAGGTTTTAAAAACAATTTACGAGGAACTATGTAATACGAGCAGATGAATAAAAAGTGTGCCAGATCTTGCGGAGACTTGTTGTTGCAGCCGTAAGCTGGCAACACTTGACCTCTCTGGGCCCCAATTGGTACAGCCAACAATAAGTGAAACAGATCAAATCGAAACCTTGTCAACAAAAAGCGGTCATAACCCGACATGGGCCAAGATAGATAAGGTTCCATTTGTAGACAGGTTTTTGTCAGAACATGCAATCTCACACTATTTTTCTTAAGCTCTCTCTCCTCCCTAGCTAAGTACCTAGATGACATAAAGGTGTTCTTCACATAAGTTACATCTGGTTTAGTTATTGTCTCTGGGGCTAGGAAGAGGTCCAGCCGACCTATTTCAAGAAGACATCTTCTGACATATTTTATCCACGGGATCTTGTACCTCTCTTCCCACGCTAGTGCTTCTTGTAAGATGTTTCTGGTGAGGGGTATGTCTGTATTCAACCAGCTATTTAACCAGCACAGCAAGGGATTAACAGCTATCCTGTCACTTAAATAGGACATGCCAAGTTCTTCATGGACAGAGAAGTTTGCTGTTCCCCTAGGGACCCTTAACACTTGCTTTAAAAAGTTATTTTCAGTAACCTCAAGGTCATCTAAAGGAACAAAGCCCCATATTTCGCTCAACTGCTTGAGGCACTGCAACCTGCTACCACTGCAGCAATGTGTCTGTCTGACAGCAGGGACATCAAATGACAGCTTAAGGCACCGTAGCCTCTTGAAGAAAGCATTGTGCTTGACTCCAGGGCCATATAATAACAGTTCGGGGTACTGCAGCCTGTAAAATCAAGCAATTGTGCCTAACTCCAACCAGTCCCATTTTAAGGATTTAGAGGGACCTGGGCAAGACATATTTTAGGGGGCCCAGTACAGAGCAAATTTTTAATTTTGATTACCCATTTCCTGTTTACTCAACATTATATGACAAACTTTAAAAGTGTCATGCAAACACTGTTGCAATATGTCTCACCCAGAATCCCCAAACTTCATAAGGAGTACAGAGTGGAGATACCAAAAAAGGCAGAGAGGGAGAGAGGTTTGGATAGAGAAATGGTCAAAGAAAGAAAGATCAACTTCCCAGTGGGCCTCTTTCAAGGTGGGGGGCCTGGGCAATTGCCCACTTTGACCATACCTTAACCGCATGCGCGCTAGCGGGTTTTCCCGCTGTGCGCTGTAATTTGAAAATCGCGGGTAACGTGACAAAGCCAGCTCGTCATCCGAGTAGCGCAGGTAACGCCCATGACGAGCTGGCTTTGTCATCTGCATCGAAGGGGTTAAAACGTCTCTGACCTATAGTAATGGCTTGAGGAAGTACATCCTTCTAAAGGAATAATGTGTACCTGGCTCCAACTTGAGATACTGCAGCCTTTAACTCTTGCTGCAACAACCCACTCGCACCTTCTACATTACTTTATTTTGTTTCTTAGCTTTTGCTCTTGATTCCAGAGTTTTCCTACCTGTTCTTGTGGGTGCAGAGCGGGAATATCGACGGGAAAATATCGCTCGACATGAAGAAATATCGATGTCAAAAATATAGTTTGACAAGAATATCAACAGACAGGTAAGAAATATCGATAACAATAATATAGTAGTAATAAATATCGTTTACAAAAACATAGTTTACAAAAATATCGTTAATTAAATAATTATAAGTAATTTAGTGTTTTTAATGAGTATTGTTATTTAAAATAGTATATTTTGTAGCATTTTATTAGTGAATAATGTATTTTATGTTGAATTTAGTGTTAAAAGTTCCGTAGCGGGTTGTGGGTTTATAGGAGAATAGGGTGGGAAGTAATTTAAATATAGTTAAATAATTGATTAATTAAAATTTTAAATTAATATAAATATTTTAATATTTATTAGTTAATTAATTTAAATTGGTTAATTGATAATTAATTATGGTAATTAATTATGTTAATTATTTAATTATTTTTAGGTGTGTGTACTTCAATATTTAATAGAAAATGTAGTGAAGTCATTACATTTTAATTGAATAATTAATTAATTAATGAATATTTAATTATAATTAAATACATTTTTATTTTTAAACCAATAAATAATTTGTAGTTTGTGTAGTGGTCTTTATAAGTGTATATGGTGTGAAAGTTGAAAAATAATTATTATTATTTTTTTTTTTAAATATATTTTTATTTTTCTCCTTTTTCTTGTTAACTTGCACATTGAATTACAAAACATATTTTTATACATTTTACAGATTATCACTGGTTTGAAGCTTTTCAAAACAATACAAACAAAATCCAAAGTACATTTATATCACCAAATCATATATCAAAAAAACCTAACCTTTGCTATTCATCAAATTACAGTACCATCCTCTCTTTCCATTTGTTTATTGGTTCCCAAATTTTCAACCCAAGTCTTCTTTCCCTCTTCCCCTTCCGAGCATATATAGCTCTCTCAAGATTATAGCTAGCTAACAGATTTGACAGCCATACTTGTAAATCAGGGGGTACCTTATCCAACCATACTCTTGCAATTGTTAGTCTCAATACTGCAGTTGCTACAAACATAAATTCTTTATGGTCCAATCCAACTTGATTATCTACTCCAAACAAGATCATCCTAGATGTTAGTTTAACTCTTATATCAAGAGTATTGATAATAAAATCTTCTATACTTCGGATCAAGGTATATAACTTGGGGCAAGTAGCAAACATATGAATAATATCGGCAGCTGCTGCATTACACCGTGGGCAAGTAATTCCAGTGGACCCTCCCCACTTAGCTATTCTAGCTGGGGTGTAATACAGCGAAAATAGCGTCTTATAGTGTTGCGATTGCAGGGGTCCAGAACGCAAAATGGTACATCCCAAATTTAATGATTCTTGAAAACTTCCTGCATCCACTCCCAACTTTCCAACCCACTTAGTGCTAACTTTCTCCAAATCATCCACCTTCCCTTTGGTTAGTATTGCATAAAAGGATCTGATTGTGCAATCCCCTCCTGCTTTTATCTTTTCCAAAAGCTCAAATAATTATTTATGTAAATAATTTGAAAATACTATACTAATCAATAATTAATTAGAAAATATTTAATGTAAATGATTAATTATTTTTATGTGTGTAGGTGTTTGTTTATAATAATATATTTTAATGTATATATTAAATAAGTTTATAAACTAAATTAAATGTAATACTAAATTTGACAGATTTTTTTTTTGAGTTCTTGCGTTTTCCCTACTGTTGCACCCTCTGGAGTGGGAATAGTAATTATTACCCCTACGCTATCCAGCGCTTGCCCTACTGTTGCACCCTCTGGAATGGGAATAGTAATTTTTACCCCTACGTTATCCAACGCTTTCCCTACTGTTGCACCCTCTGGAGTGGGAATAGTAAGTTTTACCCCTACGCTATCCAACGCCTTCCCTACTGTTGCACCCTTTGGAGTGGGAATAGTAATTTTTACCCCTACGCTATCCAATGCTTCCCCTACTGTTGCACCGTCTGGAGTGGGAATAGTCATTTTTACCCCTACGCTATCCAACGCTTTCCCTACTGTTGCACCCTCTGGAGTGGGAATAGTAATTTTTACCCCTACGCTATCCAGCGCTTTCCCTACTGTTGCACCCTCTGGAGTGGGAATAGTAATTTTTACCCTTACGCTATACAGTGCTTTCTCTACTGTTGCACCCTTTGGAGTGGGAATAGTAATTTTTACCCCTACGCTATCCAACGCTTTCCCTACTGTTGCACCCTCTGGAGTGGGAATAGTAATTTTTACCCCTACGCTATCCAGCCCTTTCCCTACTGTTGCAACCTTTGGAGTGGGAATAGTAATTTTTACCCCTACGCTATCCAACGCTTTCCCTACTGTTGCACCCTCTGGAGTTGGAATAGTAATTTTTACCCCTACGCTATCACACGCTTTCCCTACTGTTGCATCCTTTGGAGTGGGAATAGGATTTTTTACCCCTTCGTTATGAAATGTTTTAACTAATATTATTTATAATATTTTAAATAAATGTATGTATTATTGTTGTTATATAATTTTCTGTGTTAAATATATGTATATGTACACAATTATTAAGTTTATAATGAAAAAGTGTAGTTAATTAGTTAAAAATTGTTAAAATATTAAAGTAATGTAAAGTATTTTGTTAATAGTACTTATATTTAATATTTATTTAATGTAATTATAATTAATTTACAAAGTCGATATTTTTAACATCTATATTTATTACATCGATATTTTTGAGTCGATATTTATGTACTTACCTGTTTAGGTATAGGGTGTCGATATTTATGTAAACGATATTTATACAACTAAATTTTTTACATCGATATTAGTGTAATCGATATTTAAACACCCTACCGTTCTTGTGTTTGCCCCACCCAGGAGCATTTCGGTCCCACTGTTCTGATAAATAGTAGTTTTACACTGTATACTTGAAGGGTCTTTTTTTTTACTTTCCTTTCACCACAACCTTCATGTTGATCCCTGACCTGCACCCCATCCCGCTCCCTGTCATATATTTTCCATAATTTTTTTACAAGAGGCCAGCTCACTTACTTTTGTGTGCATTGCAAGTGCATATTTTTTCATCATTTTAATTACCAGTTGTTGTAACATGGCTGTTGAAACATAAATTATAAATTGCTTACAGGTGTCACAGTTCATGCCTGTATCATGACATATACAGTATATTCAGAATTTATCGTAGAATGGGCTTTCTTTAATAGAAATCAATTTTATCAGTCCTTGCTACACGTGTGCATGCATCTTCACATATGCACATGCATGTAACTTGCAGTGAGTATTGGCAGAGCCAGTAGCTGAACCTTTTTTTTTTTAACACGGATTTTATTGATTTTAGAGAACTATATCATTCAATACACAGTGTTAGCATCCTGGATGCACAACTAAGTATTATATCAGAGTTATAACACTGTGTGTACAGTCATTGAATGTCGAGAAGCTGTACCTAGTAGAAATGATATAAATGGACTTTGCCAGCACTTTTTTCATTTTTTGATGATGTTGTTCAGCGTTATCAACTAGCATTGACAAAGTCAAAAAGCTGGCTAATGCTTATTCAGGCTACGACATGCTGTGACAAACTCCTGCACATAAACAATCAATGGCGTTTTGCTATTTCTATATGTGCTGCACAGTGCAGCACATATGAAAACAGCAAAAACGAGGAGAAATGAAATATTTCGAGGAGAAATGAAATATTTCGAGGAGAGATGAAATATTTCTCATCGTAGGGCCGGGGTAAATACCAGGTTTTCCCTGGTCTTAATTTTGGCGCTGCCCCATATTTACACCACTCTTGTAAATATGGGTCAGCATCAAAAATGGGAAACGCCCACCTCAACAACCATTGCCTGCCCCTTTCCCGCTAAGTATAACTTGAAAGGGTGCCGTATTCACAAGGTGGCGTTTTGGTGGCGATATGGGCTTGTAAACATCCCCCCTGGTCTTACCCTGGTGCAATGAGTAGAAATGTTTAATTTCTCCTCATTTTTGCTGTTTCCATGTGTGCTGCATTGTTCAGTGCACAAAAGTGGCAAAACACCATTGATTGTTTATGTGCAGGAAGGTGTCCCTTCTGCACATAAACAATCATTAAAAAAAGAAGTTTTGCAGCACACATAGAAGTTTCAACATGCCATTTCAGAGTGTTTATGTGCAGGAAATGACACCTATCTGCCCATAAAACATAAGTTCCCTCAATGCAGGCACCCTTGCACTATTGTGCAAAGGTGCCTGCGTTGGTGCTAAGCTGCTAAATTAGATCCAGCGTAAGGGGAAACACAAGGCTACATCGTATTCTTGTAAATACAGTGTAGCCCTGCATTTAAGAAGTGGCAGAGCGCTGCTTTAAGCGAAGGAGGCTAACGCCGCGCTCTGCCACTTCCATATAAATATACCTGTTGTCTTCATAAAATGAGGAGACACATGATGATGATCTTCTGATAAGCTTTGTATCCACACCATCTTCTATTGTCAACTATCAGCATTTTGAGTGGCTCCTATGCTCACAGATAGCTTTTCATTTGTCACTGAGAAGCAGAGGGAAATTATTAGTTTTTGTATGTTGTAGTTATGTCTCAGAATGCCATCTCAAAATCGGTAAATCTTCTCCAAGGCTGCCATCCAGAGTTTCTTATAACATCACAACACACCACAATCTGATTTTCCTATTTCATTCTTAGTGTAAACATTGCTATTTTTATCTGCTGTTCTTCTACAATTGTGGAAAATAGTGGAAAATGTTCTCCTGTTGTCTTTCTACGTCTGCACATAGACCAAGGAATACGTTGTGGCATGGTTTGTCCTCTATAATAATTCCTCAGATATGATGCGACAATGACATTAAAGTTACACCAGAAGCAATATATTGTGCAGATAATTCATCTCAGCATTACTGTCCTTTCTCCCTGGTAACTTCAGATATAGCTTAAAGGTGCGTGTGGTTGTGGATTGCTGCTGATCTTTGACCCTTGTTGGATCTGACAGCCTTAGGGTGGTCTTACACCAACTTCTTGCCTTCCTCCTCCACTTTTCTGACCTTGTCTTTACTGGTATTATGACTCTGTGCATGTTACCAGTTACCTCTGTTAACTAATGCTAAAGTGCTTGTGCTCTCTCTCCTAAACTTGGCAATATTCGGTCATCCCCAATTGGCATAACTAATTGAATTATAAGTCTCCAGTAAAATGTCACTCCCTGTACCCTGGGCTCGTAAATGTAATGCTACTGATGGGCCTGCAGAACTGATTGTGGCTTCCACTTAAGTAGCCCTTAAACCATGTCTTAGGCCTGAAACTGCAGAGCCTGTGTGTACAGTTTACACTGCTATGTCAATCTGGCAAAATAAACCTTTTGCCAGGCCCACACCTTCCCTTTTATGCATATACATCACCCCTAAGGTAAGCTCTGGACAATCCAAAGGGCAGAGTGCACAGTATTTAAAAGGCAGGACATATACATTTAAGTTTTACATGTCCTTGTAGTCAACATTTTTTAAAGTCGTTTTCGCTACTGTAAAGCCCAAAAATCCCTGAGGACAACATTGGTATTACTTTACTACTAGGGGTGGGCAGTAAATCTCCCTCAGCAAAAACTGCCAAACGCGGCATGGCAGAAATTACCGCTCCTTAACTTAACTCCCTTGCTCAGCGTTTAGCCCCACCTTACTTCTTTCACTTAATTAGAACTGCATCTGAAAGTGCTGCCATTCAGCAAGTACTGTGGAAGCGAAAGGTTAAGACAAGCTTCTCTCTCAGGTGAAGCTCCACCGCCGCTTCCTACTCGGGTAGGTTAAGGTGGGAGAGTTTTTTTTCCGCTGTAGCTCAAAGTGGTCAAGTTGGTGGTGCAGCCTGGAATCGATGAAGGTAAGTACAGTTGTTTCTCCAGGACTTTGGGCCTAATTACGAGTTTGGCACATCAGAGCCGGCGCAATGCCGCCTCCACTGCACCAAACCTGTGCAAGGCCACCCAAGGACCGCCAACAGTATTACGAGTTGGAAATGCACAACTCGTAATCCGGTTAGCAGTCCTATGGCTTATCCCATGGTGGTGCCTTGAATTAAGGCACCACAATGGGAACGGCCATAAAGTTGCAGACCAGCATGGATGGTGACGTCCATGGGGTGCTGAAAATTGTGGGGGTACCAAAAGGGGGGCACATGCCTGAATGTATCACAATGGCTGTGCAGCCATGGGGCCACTGCAGGTCCCCCTTTGTTCCTCCATCACCAGGCTTTTTATGGCGCGGCTCCCGCCATGAAATGCAGGCGTGGATGAACTCATAATTTGCTGAGCCAGACTTCCCCAGTCCCCACTCAGCAAATTGCTTTGTGGCACAGCAGCACCACCGACAGGTAGTGGCAGTTCCCTGGCGCAGCCTGCGGTCCACCACTGTCACAACTTTGTAAGTAATTATATGGGGGACAGCAGACAGTCGCACCTGAGCCACTGCATGTCTGGCGGTCTTGCAACAGCTAGACTTGTAATCAGGTCCTAAGTTCTTAGGTTCACAGGAGAAGGGGATGGGGATGGACTTTGCAATGACGATTTGGGAAGGGAGCTGGGTCTTCTTTCGGGGAGAGGAGGATGGCTTGACTGCCAGTGAGCCATAGCAGCAACTGGCAGTAGCTCCATCTTGTCAGTGGGGATAACCATTGCAAAAGGTCAGTGATCTTCTACAGTTCCCCCTTTTTCCCACCATATGCATAGGTTCTATTAATTGTAGGTGTGCATTATTGCAGTGATATCCAAGGAATGGTTAATGAGGCCCATTGCACCCGCTCTTAGCCTTTAGGGATGGTCACTACTAAACCTCTCCTGCTCCTCCGTGTCTCCTCCCAGGCATGGGTTGCTAATGCTGCAGGCAACATTGGGTGCAGGAGGGTGGTTTTTTCAGAAATTACATCAAAAAGTGAGTGAGGGTCCCGTTAGGCAGCTTCAGCTCTGTGCTTCTCTGTTCAGCACTGGCCAGACACAGATCTCAAGCTGTCTTGTGCAAGGGTGAATATCTAATAGTCTTAGTTTCTAATCAGGTTTATGGCATGTGTACCTTTAATTTAAAATCCTTTGTAACACATGACTGTAAGAGCCAGAATGCAGTGTAATATTCAGCAGAGCTGCTCCGACAGTGAAGCTGTGTGGACTTTTCGCTGCAAAAGCCTAAGCACCCTGCATAAGTTGCCTATTTACAACTTTAAATTCGAGCATGGCAGACTATGTCTCAGTGTGTGATCAAGTGCAGCTGTGTGCTACCATCAGACTGAATTGGTGTCATCTGAAGTAGAGGTAGCTGGGGTCCTCGAATCCAGTGCAATGTTCGATGCTTGCGTTCATTGCAGTTAGTGAGTTTCATTGCAGGATGTATGGTGTGCACAGCGGTGTTCGTTACCTCTGTTTTTTGGGCACCCTGCCTGTGGATGCTTTCAGTGTCTGCTGGATGAACAGCTGGATCGTGCTGTTGGATCTCCGGCTTTGACAGGTTTTGGTTAACTCACTGAATATCGAACATGTATAGCTTTAATGAGACTCCACAGCCAGACTTGAGTGGATGGAAATCTGCAAAGTCTCATGGAGTTTTTACCCACAGTTTTCTACAGAGTAAAG
Organism: Lissotriton vulgaris; assembly: GCF_964263255.1. Taxonomy (NCBI): domain Eukaryota; kingdom Metazoa; phylum Chordata; class Amphibia; order Caudata; family Salamandridae; genus Lissotriton; species Lissotriton vulgaris. The sequence goes on from NC_141696.1 coordinate 865,147,948, forward strand.
CTCCGAGATGCGTCACGTTGTAAAGCCCCTGTGCCATAAGGAGGCGTTCCGGCACAGGAACGCCTCCTAAAAGTGGCTGAGTGAAATCTATAAGATTTCACTCTGTCACTTTTAGGCCAATGCTGCGTCAAAACCCTGCGCCTGCTTGAAGCAGGCGCATGGCTTGACGCAGCATTGGAAGAACAGGTCCCCAGAGCATTGCTGGAGCTGCCCGTTGTTGCCCCATGATGCGCCGCATTGTAAATGCAGCGCATCATGGGTGGCGGAGCTGCAGCGCACAATTACTGCCGCATCCCTGCTAATTTGCAGGGATGCGCCAGTAATTGTAAATCTGCCCCATACTGTCTTTCTTAAGGCTTATATATCTGCTTTTACATATTGCTTTAAAAATTGGCAGACTTAGTAGTGGAGGTAAATTGTAGAAAAATAGTTTGATAGTGTGGTTTAAGGGTACACAACACCAGAGCTTGGACTCAAATCCAAGATTTGACAAAGAATACAGCACACTTCCAAACAAGAAAAAACAAGGCGAAATTAAGAAATTTCTTCTTGTTACACAGGCCTCAGGGAGACAAAGGATTTCAGCGCAAATCCACGTCTACAAGTCTTTGTAGATATGGGTTTGAATACAAATGTATTTGTTGAGACACAGAGAAGATCAGGTACCACCCATGGCTCCTCCCCCATGCAAAGTAACTCAAAGCAACACAATGTGCTGATTTGCAATAATTTTTTTTAACAAAGCAACACACATAGCTGTTTGCTTTGCTTTATAAGTACCAAAAATGATTTTGCGTCAGGTCTGGGTTAAAATTAATGCAAATCAGACAAAAAAATGTTGTAAATCTGGGCCTTTGAGTTTAACTTCACCCTACGCTCGGAAAAATAAGTGGTATAACTTCTTTCTCTGTTTTTGATGCAACTGCTTTGCTATTGAAGGCTATAAGTCCGACTCTAGCATTCTCCTAGAATTCAAGGTTTTATCACACTTGATGTTTCAGGTTTACCTTGGAGTTCGATCAGTCATAGCCTTCCCATCGGTTGAGTCTGACCACTATGGAACTTATGCAATCTCAACTTATCACTCAACTTTGGGTGTAATCAAACATTATGCTTAAAGCTCACCAAATTCATTTCGGTGGCTTAGGATAGGCTCTGTTCAGTTTTCCAACCTTCTCAACCTTTTTTTTATTTTAGAAGGTGCTATCTTGGTATTTTTGTATGTATTTATTTAGGAGTTTGATGAGCAACATTTTATTCCGCACTGCCTTCCCCTCCATCTCTCTTTCCAGATTTCAAATTCATCTCAGAGATAAGGTGACTGGGCGTGCAGCTGTTTGAAACTAATACACCTCACTTTGCTTCTCATTATCGACCCGAGTCATTCTACTTTCTGTTGCTTCTTGGAGGTGGCCCAGCTCATTGCTTATTTGTTATGCTTCTGTGCTCTCCCTGTGTCTACTAGTCCTTCTCCAGATTGATAGACCTCACTCATGGAGAGCATTCGTTCATGTACGAGACATGTTTTGACCTTTCTTGTGGCGCAGCTCTCTAGAGCAAGAAGCTACATTATAAATTTGGGCTTTAAGAAAGTTAGGGACATATTTATCAAGGGCATGTACCCGCTTTGCATCATGTAGTGTCACGCAAGGGTGACGCAGACAGTAAGTCAAATTTGTCAAGCGACGCAAGAGCTCAAATGCGTCATTTTCAGGCAATTATGTGGTGCAACTACTGCACTGCATCTGGCTGTGTCACGCAGGAATACAGCTATGCAATGTAGGGGTTCCTGTGTAGATTTCACTGCAAACGTAATACAGTGGTACTTATCATCATATCACTGCATCACCCATCATGCAGTATTGTAATGCAATCATAGAAATCAGTTAAATTGCTGCACATCGTCAGGGCAGGTGTGGAAATTGACGCAGTGACTGTTTTATAAAAATCTCACCTTTAAAGTACACATTGACAGGCTCGACTATGCCATGGAGGTCATCATATTGCAATTAGAAGTAGGTAAGAGACAACCATGTAGGCACTGAAGTAGGAAAGAACATGTTTTCCATCAGCGCAAATACCTCATTGACCTCAGGGATTAGAAGGCCATACAGTTATACAAACTGAAGAGAAAGTCTATCATGGAATTGTTGGAGAAGATAGTACCGAGTTTTCAGCCTGCAACTGTAAGGACCAACTCCATCCCAGCACACGTAAAATTGATGTCTGTGCTACATATGTTGACCTCAGGATCTTTTCAAATCACATCAGCAAGATTGGCTGGAAGTTCTCAGGGAAAATGTTCAATCTTTCTCCCATCTGTTTTGGATGCCATCATAAAACGGATGTATGTCGTTACTACGCATGCTTTTACAACGCATGCCTTTACCACGCAACTTTTACAAAGCAAGTCATTACAACGACTTGCGTTGGGGGGCGCTGGATAGTGAATAGTTTAATTTACTATTCCAACTCCAGTCCCCGTGGATAGTAGGGAAGGTTTTGGATAGTAAATTAAACCATTTTTGTAAAATTTGCGTGGTAAAGGTAGTGCGTGGTAAAAGTTACGTTGTAACCGCTGTTCCCCCATAAAACTTACTGCCCATTATCTTAGCTTCATTAAAAAGAGCCAACAGCAAATAGGTATCAAGCAAGGGTTCTACAACATTGCTGTATTCCCTCATGTGCTTGGTGCTATTGATTGCACAGACGTGCAATTTTTGCCCCTGTAGCCACTTTGCACCTTTACAGAAACCGCAAACACACTTACTCGATCAATGTCCAGGCACTAGTGAGTCATAATGGATTGTTCATCAATATTTTTGCCAAGCATCATGGAAGTGCGGATGATGCATTCATATTTCTCCCCAGTACCATCAATGAGCGGTTTGAAAATGGCAGAAATTTGAGTGGCCTATTCATTGGTAAGGAAAGCTGATAATTAAATATAAAGACTAAATTGTAAACTATGACATATTAGTCATATCTATGTGTGTGGTTGGATCTTGTGTCATGTGCACATCGTGATAGTATTAAACACAAATCTATAGTAAATGATGTACCATTATGGCGTTACCTCACTTATTGTGCAATTTACTTTGCAAAATGCCCACAGTGAGAAGAATGGTGTCATGTCACTCTGTGTGAGCAGACAGAATCACATTACCTGCAATGTCATAGGCATCAACTAATAAATAAAGTGGTCAACGATTATTTTTATCTAAGAACATAGGATAAATCAAATAAATGTGCGAAACGTTTGCATGTGCAATTGTGTGGCGAGTCAGTAATAGAGGAAAAGGAAAAAAAGACACGAATGTGGTTAAATAAATCTTGTTATCCTAATCATAAACTTGGCAAGACACATATAGATTTATGAGCACAAATAGAAAATTCACATAAAAAATAAACTTTTGTCATGCACTGAAAGTATAATAATAAATTATTAAATTAATCTGTACTCTACGCAAATATGTGATACAAAAAGAGCAAAGGGCAGCACATTTACAGCTATCACAACATTCAAAGTCAAAATATACACATCAATAATGATCCACAAGCCTTAAGTTCCCCACATTTGCTGTTAATCAGTTTACCGAAGTAATAGTGACATCAAGAATATATAGCCTTACAAGGATGAGATACACTAGAAAATAACCTTGGTAAAATATTAACTAAGGCAAGGTATCACAGTCTTTTTCAATAAAAAATAAGATTCTACTTGAGCTAAAGAAACAGTTAAAAAATCAAGGCATATAAGTACATATTCACACACAAGGAAATATCACATACATTTATATATGTACAGCAAGGGTTGTGGACATATCTGTAGAAAAATATTACTTAGTTCGACATTATTTGGCCTCATATGATAAAGGCCACATTGCAATGCCTATGTGTCATTCTAAATTCATCAAAACGACTTACCATGCAAAAAGCATTAGCTGATGTATGAAGAATCCCAATTCAAATTTCCATGTAACATGTTGAATAATGTCTACATTTACTAAACAACTATCCATGCAAACTTATTTCAACTAATCTAAGACTGTACAACACTTAAGTAGAGCAGCAAGGACATATGGAGTGATTCCACCCAGAGAATTCTTGGCAGATCGTTAAGACTATGTTGGACACTTTTAAGATGTTTGACCCACCCATCACCTGAACCTAATACCTTAGCTGTTATGGATTGCTTTATGTCACAGTTTTTTTTTCCACTACTACATTATCATCAGGATGGAAGTGACTAGAATACCGCAATGCAACGCCCAAGCTAGTCATGGCCTCTTTGTCAGCTCGAGAGCTAAACGCAGGACCCTGGTCAGAATGTAGCGTGCCGATTGTCTATGTGCCGATAAAGACTCGCACATCCTTTATAACAGTTCTGGCGTCAGTAGAGGGCTGGGGCCACATCCAAATAAATCTTGTGCAGGAATCTACTGCGACCATGATATATTTATAGTTACCATCCTTTTGTAAGGGACAGCAGTGGTCCAGATAAACACACGCTAGTGGTTTATCTGTAATCAGAAGGGGCATCTGAGAAGGTCGCTTCACTGTTGAAACTTTCATTTTTTGGCAGATTTCACATTCTAGAACATAGTTTCTAGTTTGTTTCCTCATGCGCGGCCACCAGTATCTTTGTTTCAATAATGATACTGTGGCGGAAATTCCTGCGTGTGCAGAAGCGAGTCCTTCATGTGCTGCTAAGATCAGTACTAACCTATGTTCCATGTTTGAAATTGCCCTATCCCCCACTCCAGGGATTCGAGCAAAAGGAACATTATTTGCATTAGTTATATATGAGTACTTTACTTGAAAGCCTTTCTCTAGAAAGTTAGCTGCCAGGCTTTTGACTTCACTTGAAAGTTTGTATCCTAAGAATAGGACGTTGAGGTGGGCAATTTGTGATTCCTTAAAATTGAATTTGTACCCTTCAGACGCGAACCCAAGTATTATGGTGTTCACTCTTTTCAAGTGAACGTCCAAATCATCGTATGTAAGATAGATGTCATTGACATAAGATAATGCCTCATCATCATACATTTGGAGTAACTCTGTTACCCTAGCTAAAAACAACCCTGGACTATTCTTGAATCCTTGGGGGAGAGAGACAGCGAAATTGTCGCTGTGTCTCCATAATTGAGAAAGCGGTCAAATGCCTGCTTTCAGGTGCAATGTTTTGACATAAAAACCCATTTGAAATATCTAATGTGGTTTTATATTTGTTTCCACACAATCTTATTTATCAGTGCTGCACTGTGTGCATTTTGTACTGCAAAGGTTTTGCAACAGGAGTTTAAATGTCTGTAATCCAAAACTAGACTATATGAATTGTCTGTTTTGGAGACAGGAAACAAAGGATTGTTCATTGACGAGGTGCATGTTTCAATCACCCCTTGGTATTCAAGTTGATTTAAAATCTCCCTGACTAGTTTTTTAGCTTCTTGCTTAACTGGATACTGCCTTTGTGCAGTAGGCGGATTTTTTTAACTGGATTTTATGGTGAGGAGAGTCCTCATCCCATCCTGCATGATTTTTATAGATTTCTGGAGCTTGAACTACTGCCCATTTCCTGGCATATATGTATTTTTTATGAATTGTAATGTGATTTGAGAAGGCTTGCATAATTATCTCCTCCAAAGAATGGGGCGATTGTTCACCCCAAAATCGGGCGCACAGCGATAATATAAGTATAACAGTGATGAGCCTCCAGCGGAATACGTTCCTTTCGAGGATGTTAAAATTCCACTAACTTACCAAGGAGGAATTGCAAAAACAACAGGTGATGGACCGAATGAGGATCAATGTCACACATTCAACCCAGTCAAAAGATCTGGGTCCTAATCCATCGTTTTTTTGCACTCCACACCACCCTGGGTTAGACAATGGCGATATGCAAATCAGCTCTGACCCTGTGCCCCATGGGAACAGTCCAGTCCGAACTACAAAAGCCATGTCCTTCCCAGAACGGAATCAAGCATCCGAGGACCGGACCGGTTTCGAGGTAACACCTCTCATCAGCCCGGCTAGCTTGACTCCAGTGGTGTGGAGTGCCTGGGACCCACGTCTGGGCATCCCCAGTACACTTATAGCGGAATTGCAAAAACAACAGGTGATGGACCGAATGAGGATCAATGTCACACATTCAACCCAGTCAAAAGATCTGGGTCCTAATCCATCGTTTTTTTGCACTCCACACCACCCTGGGTTAGACAATGGCGATATGCAAATCAGCTCTGACCCTGTGCCCCATGGGAACAGTCCAGTCCGAACTACAAAAGCCATGTCCTTCCCAGAACGGAATCAAGCATCCGAGGACCGGACCGGTTTCGAGGTAACACCTCTCATCAGCCCGGCTAGCTTGACTCCAGTGGTGTGGAGTGCCTGGGACCCACGTCTGGGCATCCCCAGTACACTTATAGCGGAATTGCAAAAACAACAGGTGATGGACCGAATGAGGATCAATGTCACACATTCAACCCAGTCAAAAGATCTGGGTCCTAATCCATCGTTTTTTTGCACTCCACACCACCCTGGGTTAGACAATGGCGATATGCAAATCAGCTCTGACCCTGTGCCCCATGGGAACAGTCCAGTCCGAACTACAAAAGCCATGTCCTTCCCAGAACGGAATCAAGCATCCGAGGACCGGACCGGTTTCGAGGTAACACCTCTCATCAGCCCGGCTAGCTTGACTCCAGTGGTGTGGAGTGCCTGGGACCCACGTCTGGGCATCCCCAGTACACTTATAGCGGAATTGCAAAAACAACAGGTGATGGACCGAATGAGGATCAATGTCACACATTCAACCCAGTCAAAAGATCTGGGTCCTAATCCATCGTTTTTTTGCACTCCACACCACCCTGGGTTAGACAATGGCGATATGCAAATCAGCTCTGACCCTGTGCCCCATGGGAACAGTCCAGTCCGAACTACAAAAGCCATGTCCTTCCCAGAACGGAATCAAGCATCCGAGGACCGGACCGGTTTCGAGGTAACACCTCTCATCAGCCCGGCTAGCTTGACTCCAGTGGTGTGGAGTCAAGCTAGCCGGGCTGATGAGAGGTGTTACCTCGAAACCGGTCCGGTCCTCGGATGCTTGATTCCGTTCTGGGAAGGACATGGCTTTTGTAGTTCGGACTGGACTGTTCCCTTGGGGCACAGGGTCAGAGCTGATTTGCATATCGCCATTGTCTAACCCAGGGTGGTGTGGAGTGCAAAATAACGATGGATTTGGGCCCAGATCTTTGGACTGGGTTGAGTGTGTGACATTGATCCACATTCGGTCCATCACCTGTTGTGTTTGCATATTCCGCCCTAAGTGCGCTGGGGATGCCCAGACGTGGGTCCCAGGCACTCCACACCACTGGAGTCAAGCTAGCCGGGCTGATGAGAGGTGTTACCTCGAAACCGGTCCGGTCCTCGGATGCTTGATTCCGTTCTGGGAAGGACATGGCTTTTGTAGTTCGGACTGGACTGTTCCCTTGGGGCACAGGGTCAGAGCTGATTTGCATATCGCCATTGTCTAACCCAGGGTGGTGTGGAGTGCAAAATAACGATGGATTTGGGCCCAGATCTTTGGACTGGGTTGAGTGTGTGACATTGATCCACATTCGGTCCATCACCTGTTGTGTTTGCATATTCCGCCCTAAGTGCGCTGGGGATGCCCAGACGTGGGTCCCAGGCACTCCACACCACTGGAGTCAAGCTAGCCGGGCTGATGAGAGGTGTTACCTCGAAACCGGTCCGGTCCTCGGATGCTTGATTCCGTTCTGGGAAGGACATGGCTTTTGTAGTTCGGACTGGACTGTTCCCTTGGGGCACAGGGTCAGAGCTGATTTGCATATCGCCATTGTCTAACCCAGGGTGGTGTGGAGTGCAAAATAACGATGGATTTGGGCCCAGATCTTTGGACTGGGTTGAGTGTGTGACATTGATCCACATTCGGTCCATCACCTGTTGTGTTTGCATATTCCGCCCTAAGTGCGCTGGGGATGCCCAGACGTGGGTCCCAGGCACTCCACACCACTGGAGTCAAGCTAGCCGGGCTGATGAGAGGTGTTACCTCGAAACCGGTCCGGTCCTCGGATGCTTGATTCCGTTCTGGGAAGGACATGGCTTTTGTAGTTCGGACTGGACTGTTCCCTTGGGGCACAGGGTCAGAGCTGATTTGCATATCGCCATTGTCTAACCCAGGGTGGTGTGGAGTGCAAAATAACGATGGATTTGGGCCCAGATCTTTGGACTGGGTTGAGTGTGTGACATTGATCCACATTCGGTCCATCACCTGTTGTGTTTGCATATTCCGCCCTAAGTGCGCTGGGGATGCCCAGACGTGGGTCCCAGGCACTCCACACCACTGGAGTCAAGCTAGCCGGGCTGATGAGAGGTGTTACCTCGAAACCGGTCCGGTCCTCGGATGCTTGATTCCGTTCTGGGAAGGACATGGCTTTTGTAGTTCGGACTGGACTGTTCCCTTGGGGCACAGGGTCAGAGCTGATTTGCATATCGCCATTGTCTAACCCAGGGTGGTGTGGAGTGCAAAATAACGATGGATTTGGGCCCAGATCTTTGGACTGGGTTGAGTGTGTGACATTGATCCACATTCGGTCCATCACCTGTTGTGTTTGCATATTCCGCCCTAAGTGCGCTGGGGATGCCCAGACGTGGGTCCCAGGCACTCCACACCACTGGAGTCAAGCTAGCCGGGCTGATGAGAGGTGTTACCTCGAAACCGGTCCGGTCCTCGGATGCTTGATTCCGTTCTGGGAAGGACATGGCTTTTGTAGTTCGGACTGGACTGTTCCCTTGGGGCACAGGGTCAGAGCTGATTTGCATATCGCCATTGTCTAACCCAGGGTGGTGTGGAGTGCAAAATAACGATGGATTTGGGCCCAGATCTTTGGACTGGGTTGAGTGTGTGACATTGATCCACATTCGGTCCATCACCTGTTGTGTTTGCATATTCCGCCCTAAGTGCGCTGGGGATGCCCAGACGTGGGTCCCAGGCACTCCACACCACTGGAGTCAAGCTAGCCGGGCTGATGAGAGGTGTTACCTCGAAACCGGTCCGGTCCTCGGATGCTTGATTCCGTTCTGGGAAGGACATGGCTTTTGTAGTTCGGACTGGACTGTTCCCTTGGGGCACAGGGTCAGAGCTGATTTGCATATCGCCATTGTCTAACCCAGGGTGGTGTGGAGTGCAAAATAACGATGGATTTGGGCCCAGATCTTTGGACTGGGTTGAGTGTGTGACATTGATCCACATTCGGTCCATCACCTGTTGTGTTTGCATACTAACTTACCAAGAGCATGCGCTCTGGTTTAAAGGTGCCCTACAACATCAAAATCACATTACCAGGCTCGGTCCACTAGGTAGACCAGGAGCAACATGGCCGGTACTAGCCAGCTATACACCACATCCTGACATTGAAAACATGACAGGTCCCGAACTGGTAGCACAGCTAAAACAGTTAATTAAAATACATAGACAATTGGTTCAATATGTCATGCCGACCTTAAAAGTCCAACCTGCTGTAAGGATTCCACAGCACACCCTTCAAACACTGATTAGTGGCTGCAAGACCTATCCTATTGCTGTGACACATTACACACTTATGAGGAAGAACTACCAGCAAAATCAAGATCACAAGACTACTGTAAGAACTTAGTGGACTATCTTGCAATGCACTCAAATGATTAAATTATCTGACTGCTGTAGTGATGGTTAGAACTCTCAAAGGTTGTGAAGATATTATTACTTTTTTTTTTAATGTGCGTACATAATATGATGTACATTGGAACAATGAATGTGGTAGTGTGTAAGTCCTAGTTTCGGTATTTTGATGTTTGTAAATATGATATTTTCATGCACAAAATGGAATAAAGAAATAAAAAATAAAAAAGTATTAGCTCCAGTGTGCCAGTGCCAGCATATTTCCATGGTGCCTCTATGAGCCATGAATTTCCTCCAGTGTGCCGTGGCCAGCCGCATGTTTGCAACCATAAGGCATATGCATGCAAACATACAGATACACAAACACTCATTCTTTCTTTCTCACATGCACTAACTCTCACTTACATTCAACTTGCACTCACTCATTCAAACTCACACTCACAGCCAATCACTCACTCACTTTTGCTCTCCTTCAATACCTCAAACACTTTCTCACTATGTCACCCTCTCACAATCTCAATCTTTCAGTCGCTCTCTCAATCTTATTCTCTAAATATCACTTATTCACTCTCACTTACTGTCACTCACTCATTGAGTCCTCTCATTCTCACTAACTTCTGCTGACTCTTTCTCTTGCTCTCTATCCCACATACATACCCACACTCACACACATCATGCTCACCCACGCACAGATGAATATAGGATTTTTTTATTATATTGTTTCCTTTGCTGGCACCTCCTCCATGGCAGCAGTGCATAAATGAAGAGCTGCAAAAAGAACATTTTTTTTTTGATAATCAATTTAATTGGTTTTAAAGAGAAAACAAAACGTCAGCACAAGATATTTCGAAATGGTATAAGACATTTCCACAAGAGGCAATTTGAAATACAGCTCTCACCGCCATTTTGCTATACTCGGGGGTTTGACCCAGGCCATTGCGATGCCATGCTTGGCCACGGCAATTGCCGTCATGAGCAATAGTTTGTCTAATCTAGAGCCCAACACCCCAAGAAAAAGACGTAAGGGGTCGTGGGGGACCTGCCAGCCCAGGATCAGAGTGAGTTCAGACTCTATCCCTGTCCAGTATGGGGTAAGATTGGGGCGTGTCCACACCATGTGATAAAAGTCTGCTGGTGCATGGCCGCAGCGCATAGAATCCATGGAGGAACGGCAAGCCTGCTTTATGTAGGCACGCTGGATTTAGTTATGCTGTGTGCAGGTAGTAGAGCTGAATGAGGCAAAGTTTGGCCGAGATCGCAGTGGTTTTGGGAGCCATAAGGGCATCGCACCAATCCTACTCCTCCAGGGGGCCCAGCCATCCTTCCCAGTGAGTACGGAGCAGATCAAGAGTTCTCAGGCGTTGTTGACCAGGGTGCAGTATATCGGAGATACCCCTCCCCAGGTCCCCCATCATGATTTGGGCTTACAGGGGGCTGAATTCAGGGAGTGACGTGCCTGTTAAGATGTGTGCATTAAGGGTGTGGTGAAGTTGTAAATATTTGTAAAATTGGGAGGTGTATAGGGTGTTGCATTTCTGTAAGTAGGTAAAGGCCCTAATATGGTCCCCCACCCAGACATCACCTAGTATAGATATCTCCATGTAATCCCAACGTCGGAAGCCCATGAGGGCTGCTATTTCCGTTAGCCATAAACCTTGCCAGAGAGGCTTGTGTTGGCTCAGTCATTTATCTCACCCCATGTGCTGCAGAGCCGTGCGCCTGGCCACGAGGACTGCTCTGGTTATCTGTGGTATCGTTTTTGGTATTGGGGATCCATATAAATATGATTGTATTTGGGCGAAGTCCAGATCCATAAGCTCCGTTTTGTAGGCCGGGTCAGACCAACCCCCTGTGAACCAGTCATGGAAGACGAGGAGTCCGGTAGCAAATAGTATAGGTGGAGATCGGTCATACTTATGCCTCCCTCAAATGGTGGGATTCTGCATTGGGCGAGAGCAACACGCGGTCTCCTTCCTCCCCACAGAAACCTCATGATCACCACATCCATCTCTCTAAACTAGCTGCCCAGAAGGTGGTAGTTGGTGTTCTAAATGATATTTAGAAAGCTGGGTAGAACCATCATTTTGAACAACGCCACCCTCCCGAGAGGGTTGAGTGGTAGAGCCTGAAGCGTTTGAGGTCAGCCTTGGCTTTCTTGATCAGAGGGGTAATGTTCAGAGCCCATTTCAGCTCCGAGAGCAAGGCCACCCATATCCCAAGGTACTTGAACGATTGTCTCCTGATGGATACGGTCCATTGTTGATCGAAGCTCTCCACAGAGAGATGAAGGGGGACAAGGGTGGATTTAGCCGGGTTTAGCCAGAGGCCAGAGATGTTTTAGAAGGCTTGGAGCAACTCAAGGCATCTAGTGCCAGAGCTGGCTGGGTCTGCCAGGAAAAGCAGGACATCGTCCCTGTACAGGGCCATTTTGACAACGTGATGATGTCTCCAAGCCCAGCCTTGGACCCCGTGATCGTCCAGAATAAAGCAGGCCAAGGGTTCCATCACCAGTGCGAATAGTAGGGGTGCCTCTCTGGACTGGGAATGCCTTCAAGAGGGCACCAGTGGTAAAGACTCTGGGATTGGAGTAAAGGACTTGGACAAGACGTTGGAATTGGTGACCAAAACCCATCACCTGAAGTACGTTGTCTAAATACCGCCAGTCTACAGTATCGAAAGCTTTTTCACAATCGACAAGGAGGAGCCTCAGGTATGGTGTGAGGAGCTGGCGATGTGCTAGGGCGAGGTGTAGGCGTCTTAGGCAATGTCAGGTGCCACCCGTTAGCATGAAGCCACATTGGTCCGGGTGGACCTGCTTGTGTAGAAGGGGGCAGAGACGTTGGGCCAGGACTGTGCCATATATTTTCGTTTCGGTGTTAATTAGAAAGATCTGGCGGTAGTCCGCACATATGGGAGAGGGCGGTTTGGTCTTGGGAATTACAACAATAGTGGCCACATCAGTCTGCGGGAAAAAGGAACCCACTTAAGCAACATGTAGATAGAGCTCAATGAGGCGAGGAACCAACAGGTCCCTGTAAGCCGCATAGTACTGTTGTGGAAAGCCATCCGGCCTTTAGCAGTGAGATAACACCATGTATCGACTCTGGGGTAAAGGGGAAATCTAATTTTGTTGTTTCTGCCATCGTGAGGGAAAGGAGTTGGGTCTCCGCCTTGCCTAACATATCCGAGAGGGTGGTCTCTGGTTCACGGGAGGAGTAGAGCCTGGCGTAGTAATCAGAGAACGCTGGTGTGGTTGCGGGCGACGTGTGTTGACTATTACCCGAGGCATCTCGGACTTCAGGTATGATCCTGTTAGCTAGTGGGTAGAAAATTAGGTTGTGCAACAACTTACCATTTTTATCCCCCCCATCCATATACTCAGGCCACAGAGGACCGCCATAGCATCATGGCCGAGTCCAGTGAGATCTGTCTAATGTCTTCAGAAATAGCCGCGAGTTGCCTATCCAGGCAAATGTCAGAGGCGCCCGAGATGGTTATCTTCAGCCGTGTGGCTTGAGCTTCAAGCAAGATCAGGCGGTCATTCCGTGCTGCCCGCTTTGCATGTATCTGGCCTCTGGCCACTCCTCAATTAGTGGCTTTACTGGCCTCCTAGATAGTATCTGGGGAGGAGACCAAGCCCCGATTAGAAAGGAAATCGTGATATAGTTTCACCACTATTGCTTTCTTGATCTCCTTGTCCTATAAGAACCAAGCGTTCAACTACATGGCGTCCGAGTCGTGTTTGAGGTTCCACCCATGTGCAAAGACAGGTCCTTCGGGCTCTGAGAATCATTTTGGAAGGATGGAAATAGTAGAGATATTCTGGCAATCGTGGGCTGGCAGAAGGAGCAGGTCGATGCGTGAGTGTGTGTGGTGGGCCACTGAGGTATGGGTGCATTGAGTACCTCAAGGGTACCATATACTCCAGACATCGCATAGGCCGAGGGCGGCCGACCGGTTGGATAACTTCTTAGCGTGATCCAGTCTCGTCTGGGTGGGCTCATCAGTCGTCGCAAAATGCCGGTTGCATAACTGCATTAAAGTCACCCCTGATTATAGTCTGACCCAGAGGCAGTGAGGAAATTATATTAGGGAGGCGGACGAAGGTCGGGGGGAGTGTTGCAGGTGGGACGTATACGGAATCTAGGTTCAGGGTATTCCCCTTGAGCTTCCCGGACACGGTCACAAACCGACCCCGTGGGTCCGTCACAATGCGTTCAGGGGTGAAGAGGAGCCCTGGTGTGTTAGGATTGCAACCCTTTGTGAGCCCCGTACAAAGCCAGAATGCCAAACCCTGTCAAAACCATATCATGCGAGGAAGGGACAATGGGATCCCAGGAAGTGGGTTTCCAGAAGCAGGAGTATATCAGACGCATAGCGCTGGGCATACTTGAGGACAGCCGTTCGCTTGATGAAATCTAATAGCCCATTCGCGTTCCAGGACGGAACGTGGAGGGATCTACCTATGGTGGACATCTGAGTCATGAGTGGTGTGTAAAGGCAGTGGGTCACAGGGCTTTGTTTGCCAAGGGGGATGATACACTTCAGTGTAAACGTGCAGTTGTGGCTCGTGCGATGCCTTGTACTGTCGTGCGGTGTCAGTGCAGTGGGCAAGTGTCAAGGTGCTGTAAACAATAAAGAAGGGTGACCTGAACATGGTTGAGACTAAAACAACTCTGAGGACAATGGTTCCCACCCTACCCCCCAACGCACCCACCCTATACTTCCAGAACTGAAGCATCTGTCGCCTTGAAAGAAAGAAAGTAAGTTAACAATAACAAAATGCTAAACTTAAACGAGTAAAGACAACAGTGGTCCTATGCAAGGAGGGATATAGTCAAAAGGTAAATATTGACACAATGGAAACTATATTGTAAATTGACTTGCCCAGCCGGGCAGAGGTCTAATATTTAATGTAGAACCACAATAATAGGAGATACCTTCAACAATTTCTTGGAGATGGGCACAAGCCTGGATGGTGTTTCTTCAGTCTGTACAACTTCTGTGTCTAACGTCTCTGGTTCAGTAGGGTACAAGTTAGGGTCTTTACTAACCATAAACGGTATAAAGACGGTTAATCCTATCCATATCACTATCGCATGGCTACACTACATAAGCATATTTTACAGCAAGTTTTGCAACACCTGAATTTGGATCTTCCATTGACACTTGAATCAGACATTATAGCTTACAGGTGGCTTTTCAACCCCTCTTTGCTTCTTTACACCAGAGTCTCACTTAGGTGTGTTTCAGGGAGGGTCTCAGTCAGAACTCCGATCAGCAATGGACTCTTCGTCACTTTTGCCACTGTGGTTGGGCTCGTCAATTTCTTCGAATACCAAGTAAGTCCATTCAGGGCTCCGATACAGCCTGTTCTGTTTCTTTACTCTGTCGCCTTTTCTGAGAGACTTGCCTCGGGCTTCTTTCCTTTCACTTTCAGCCGTTTTGCGGTCTTTTAGTTTTTCTTCAACTGTCTTTATTCGGAGTCTCAGTCTTTTGATGTATCGAGGTTCACCCTTACTTTGGTGACTTTCAGTGGTCGAGGAAACTAGGCCTTCTTCGTGCAGTCTTTTGATTTCGCTTTGTTGTGGCCCTTTTGTTTTGGCAGTGTCTATTTCCCTTCCTGTCTGACTGGTTCCAGGTCTTTCATCTATTTCTTCTGCCTGGTTTCTAAGCTGGCCTTGTTCAGGTTGGATTTGTATTTGTTCTTTATTTTCAGGCGATCTGGATTCTGCTTCCTGAACACGTTCGTCTATCTCTATCTGTTCCTGTTCATGCACTTCGACCCCTTCATTTTCTTCCGCATGAACTTCAACTTTAATCACTATCTGACCCTTTCCAGATTCTGGAGTTTCAGGAGGAGTGTCGATGACTTGCTCTGTTCCTACTTGGCCTACTTCCTGATCAGGTTTGATGTGAGTCTCGTTGACCTGACCTTCGTCCTCTAATTCTGTCTCACCTTCACTATCCCACTCACTGTCTAGGTAGGAATATTTTCTGGTTCGTATTGGATCAAGAACCTGGTCGTCGGCAGGGAACCAATCAACGTCTTGACTTGTGCTCGGTAGTGCGATGTCAGCGAGATCCGGACCATCCTCCGGAGTCTCTTCAGCTGGACTACCTTCAGCTTCAGTCGCGTTTTCTCCGGTTACCCGCTTCGTGTGGCTGGCATGGATCCACTTCGGTACACCAGCACACTTTACAGCAGTTGTGGTGACAAGGATCACTTGTCTTGGCTTTCCCCACTTTGGTCCGAGGCAACTCTTCCGGGTGTGTATCTTTAACACCACCCAATCACCTGGTTTCAGTTTATGTGCTGGAGTCTTGGGCCAGTCGTCAGCAGTCTCTCCAATCTGGTGAGAGATAGAACGCACTTGGTCACCCAGCTGCTTGCAGTATTCTAGTACCAAATCATCAGAAATACTTAGCAGTTTGTGTCCAGGTACCCATGCCTGTCGCATCACTCTCCCCATTAGCACTTCATGGGGGCTCAGGCCTGTTTTTCGGTTTGGAATACTTCTCAAACTCATCAGCACAAGGGGCAAAGCCTCTATCCAGTTCATTTTGGTGGAATCACACATCTTCGCCAGTCTGGACTTGATCGTACCATTTATCTGTTCAACTATTCCAGAAGCCTCTGGATGATATGCACAGTGCAGCCTTTGCTCCATTTTAAATGCTGTACAGAGTTCCTTTAAGATTTCGTTTGAGAAATGCCCACCTTGGTCTGTTTCAATAGTCTCTGGAATTCCATATCTAGGTATCAATTCCCTGAGTAATAGTTTGGCCACGGTTATGGCATCATTTTTCTTTGCTGGGTAAGCATCCACCCACCTGGAAAACAGGCAAACTATGACCAGGACATATCTATATCCCTTGCACTTGGGCAACGTTATAAAGTCCGCCTGCATCCTGACAAAGGGACCTTCTGCCTTTCCAATTGTACTTTGTTCTACTACTGTCCTTTTTCCTGCGTTGTATTGCTGGCACACTAGGCACCTCTAGAAAAGTCTTTCCGCCTGGTTCCTGAATTTTGAATTATAGAACACTTTGTTAAACACACGACACATTGCATCCCTTCCCATATGTGTTGGTTCATGTATCATTCTGACCATGGGGTCTACCAGGCTGTCGGGCAGTACAGGCACACCAGTTGGGTTCACCACCACACCATCATTCCTGATTCTGCATTCGTTCGCCCTCCATCTGCCCTTTTCTTCCCTGTCTGTTGCCTGTTGTAAGTCTCTCAATTCCTCCCAAGTAGACACACTTTCGAACAACATCAGTTGGCAGCTGTTTCCACCACCCCATAATCCAATTTGGAGGGACATTTTGTGTCGGGCACAAAACTGGGCAATTTGGTCAGCGTATCGATTTCCGGCTGTCACATCATCATTTCCAGATCTGTGAGCTGCACACTTGACCACAGCCAATTCTTTGGGCAATTGAATTGCTTCCAGTAGGTTTTGTACCACCTTTCCATTTCTGATAGGGGTACCTGAGGAAGTCATGAATTCTCTTTGTAACCACAGTTGGCCGAAGTCATGAACAACCCCATAACAGTACTGGCTGTCGGTATACACAGTTACTCTTTTGTTTTTCCTCCGCTTACAAGCTCTTGTCAATGCGATTAGCTCTGCTACTTGTGCAGATTTTACTTCGTATAGGTAAGATGCTTCCAGGGTTGTCGCCAATGTGACTACGGCATAGGCAGCACTTAAACTTCCATCTTCATGTCTCAAAAATGAGCCATCCACAAACATCATAATATCCTCATCAAGTAAGGCTATTTCTTTGATATCAGGATGTGGCTTGGTGCTAAACTCTGTTAAATCTACGCAGTTATGCTCCATTTCATCCTCGGCTTCTACATCCAGAGGAATAGGCAACAGGGTTGCAGGGTTCAAGACATTGCACCGAGAAATAATTACATTCTCAGCACCCACTAGAATTCTTTCATATTTAGTCAGCCGACTAGGAGTGAGATACTGGGTCTTGGTTTGGAATGAGGAACATATACAGTGACAGGATGTCCCATAACAATGTTCTCACTCTGTTCTAGGCTTACACAAGTAGCAGCTACTGCTTTCAGACATCCTGGTAATCCAGCAGCCACTGGATCCATCGTGGCCGAAAAATAGGCCACGGGACGCCTGATCAGCCCATGCTCCAGACATCCTCAGCACACAACTTCAACATTGCCATCACAGATTGATGCAAGATCACCTGCGAGGACCGCACCAACAATCCAGGAGGATGATTTACAATTCATTCAGAAGTACACCCTTACAACAAGAAGAACACACTAAGCATTTTAAAGCACCTGCACTTCAGGTTTAACACCAACCCCCTGACCACCCTCAGTCTAACACTCATCTACAGATCTCCAGGCCTACACCCACAATTACGCTAAGCCATCAACAACTACACCAGCACACAGGCCCTCACCTACACAGACTACATGTGGAAGAGGGACAGCAACTTCTGGGTGAAGGACAACCACACCACCATCCTTCATTGGTACATCAATATTTGCATCGTGTTTTCCAACAAGCAACACACTGCCCCACACTCTATAGATCCCCCAGAGATGATTGACCTAAGTCACCACAGACGAGCTGTGTGGCACCCTCGCCCAGGACACTCCAACCAACGCCACGCCACACCCTGCAACCTCACACACTGGATCAGCGACTGATCCAACACTCTTGCTACATTGGCAGACTTTCCTGTGAATTACAACAACAGTTAAGCCACCTGGGACAAGGCAGACCTACTGGACTCATACAGGTCAAGCCGGACTCTTGTGCAAACCTTGCGAAACAAACAACCATCAATTACCTTTCACCTCTGAAACCCACCACACACAGACATCACCATATCATCAGCACAGACAAGGGAACATCCTTCAGGTAGGGCATAGGCACCAACACACACAACATCAAGGAGCTCATCGGCATCGTGTGTGAACTATATAACCCCAGCTCTCCATCCAAAAGACATTTCACCCTTGCAAGGCCAAGGGGATCCCTCGCAACATTCTACCACTGCAAGCTCTTGGACGTACACAACAGCCTCGCCACACAGAGGCAGACAGCAGTATTATCCATAGGACACACCCCCCCTCAGTTTTTGGACTCCCGTCAGCAGCAAAGACACAACCCGGCTCATGTACACAATCCACTCCGGCTCTCCTTCAGGACCCTTCCCACACAACATCTCAATCACAGCATTCCCCATCCTTGGAGCCCACCTCCGGCACGTCATGAATGTCTCCTTTGAGTATGCCACATTCCATGGGAGCTGGAGGCATGCAGAGACCCAGGCCCTTCTTTAGCAGTGGACGGCAGTACCGCAGGATCGACAGGAACATCACCCTGCTTCCCTACCCGGCAAATGTCATCAAGAAGGCAGTCAACGAGCAACTGACCAACTCCCTTCAAACAAACACCACCAGGCAACCCGCCCCAGTCCATCTTCCACAGTCATCACCCCACAGCAACAGCCCTCATTGCCACCACCAACGACATCTTGGATCCTGCTCAACAATGGTGAGACCACCTCCCTCACCCCCTCGACCTCTCAATGGCATTCTACACCATGTGTTACCACACTGTCAGATCACACATCTCCAACACTGGGATCCAGAGGAGAGTGCCAGGATGAAATCGCAAAGTACCTCACCAGCAAGGCCCAGGGAGTCCGCCTCCCCCCTTCAGCACGTAGTACACTGGGGTCATCGCGCCGATGCCGCAGGGCTCATCTCTCAGCGTCACAATCTTCAATGTCTCCATGACCCCCCTCTCCACCATCACATGCACAAACTACCTCATTATCATGTCCTATGCCATTGACACCCCGCTGCTCCTCACCCTCACCAGAGACCCAGCCACTCCCAGATCCAACCTTCAAGAGGGCATGAGGTGCGTTGACGATTGGATGAACATCAGCCACCTGGGGCTGGACTTGGACAAGACTGAGGCCATCATCTGAGGATTGTCCCCTTACAGCTGGGACAACTCCCTGTGTCACACTGGCCAGGGCAGCACACCAGCACACAGTGCCCACGCACGCAAGCATGTGTTCATCGTACACTCCTCTCTCACAATAACCATGCAACTCAACACAATCTCTACCTCATGCTGCAACTCCCTCTGCATGCTGCAAATGATCTTCAGATAGATCCACTCCTAGGCAAGACAGACAGTCACCCAGGTCCACGACACCAGCTGACTCAACTACGGCAATGCCCTCTATGCAGGAACACCAGCCAGACTCCAGGAGGACTTGTGCACATCCAGGGTGCATCCGCATACCTCATCCTCAACATCCCCTGCCACAGCCACATGACTGTCCACCTGAGATACCTACAATAGGCTCACTGTCAACTGCAGGATCACCTTCAGACTCCTCAGCCACACTCAGGAGGCACAGGGAACATCCTTTTCGATGCGGAAGTTACACCGCAGTACTTTTACAACGCGTCCGTTACTACGCAAGTCGTAACCACGACTTGTGCTGGAGGGCGGTAGAGGATAAAGAATAGTATATTTACTATTCCAACACCTTCCCTAGTATCCACGGGGACTGGTGTTAGAATAGTAAATTATACTATTCACTATCAGCGCCCCCCAACGCAAGTCGTTGTAACAACTTGCGTTGTTAAAGACGCATTGTAAAAGCACGCGTTGTGACGGTACGCATCGTACTGTCATACATCCGGAGGCACTTCACAACCCCAGCCCCAAAGACAAACATGGACGTCTCCCATCCAACACTTCATTGCCCCAACTCTGTCCAGCCAACCTTGCCCTGGGCACCATTCATCACATCCACAGTACAACTGCATGCGGGAGATAGTTCTCCCATCTCACCAAACAGAGCTGGTACTCCCTCCCTGGGTACCTCCTCATGACCTCTACGCCTTCATAAAACTCTTCCAAAACTGTCTGTCCAAGCAATATGGCAAGCCCACCCCCCTCAGCTGCTTGAAACCATCACGGCTGAGTATAGCGCTCCATGTATGTATTTGATGATACATTGTGACCTATGTGTGTCCTCGACCAGACTCAGATCCCAGGGTATGGATGGCTTGAGTTTGTTCCACACTCTGGCATACTTTGACATATCCCCACACGTATGTTGTTGACTCATGCTAAATGACTGCAACACCAATTTTACTTGTGATTGTTTTGTTTATTTATCTGTCTTGTGCGTGAAACGTGAGTAAGTGATAGGTGCTGTACAAAAATGCCGGGAATCCAAAGTTCACAGAGGGAGATGTGATGCCTTGCAGTTTGAGTCAACAGAGTCCAGACCACAGTGCTTGGCATCATTGTTCAGACTGCAACCAGCAAGTCCATGTGGGAGAGTAGGACAGTCAATGAGGTGATGCGGTTGCACACAAAGTGAAGGTGCCAGACTAGGTGACCTGGGAGATTTGCATGGCCTGCTGCCTCTCACTGTCTTTTCCGTGGACGACCCACCTTCCTTGAGGGACCCTCATATGCATGCCTTGACGATGCTTGGGACGCTCCGTCGGACGATTCCTCCTCCTCCTCCCTCCCTCTGCCTGGTGGCGGTCTTCGCCTAGAAGTCTCTTGCCTGGTGACACAGGGAGGGTGCTCCATGTTGTCAGCGATCCGACGGAGTGAATGGCTTATGTCCCTTTGCACCACCAGGAGCTCAGCCAGTCTTGCCTCCATCCGTCCTTGGTGTTGTTGTTGACTGGCGTGTTGCTCGGCCTGCAGGTTTTTCATTTCTATGATGATCCCCACTACCTGGCTGATCTCCCTGGTGTCCCGCCGGTATGCCTCCATGATGTTGCGTTGTTGAGACATACCGGGCCCTCCAGCTGGCTGGTCAAGTTCTCACCTCCGCCTGGCGCCACTCCCACCACCCCTGCCCACACAAGCCTGGCCTGCCCTTGTGGACACATGGGTCGACGGGACCCCTGAGGGATTGCAGTGGTGGTGTTGTCTGCCACCTCCTGGGTGCCCGGCGAACCTTGTCCCTCATTGTCAGACTGGCTCAGTTGTTGACTGTGGGCAGGGCTCCGAGATGTCTGCTCGGATGTGGCAGGAATGGTGGTGGTGGTTGGGGCACAGGTTCCTGATCCAGCTGCTGTACAGGTTTAGGCACCAGAGGGGCCAGGTTGGTCGGGGTCATCTGTGGAGTGGTGAGGGGCGTCCCTGTCAGTGGGATCAGGGTCCTGCGTAGCCTGGGACTGTGATTCATCTCCCCCATTGTTGGGGGTAGATTCCGCACGTTGCCCTGTGGGTGTGAGAGACAGACAATGTTAATTTCATTTAATGCAACATCCATTTTTCATACACATTGTAGTTGGCACTGTTCCACCTGGTAGTTGTCCATGCTTTGGATTGTCCTCAGTGTTCACTTGTGGATGGGTATGTTGTGGGGTCTGATTGATCTGTGCTCAGGAGTCATTGACATGTGGGGGCATATTTACAATCACTGGCACAGCCCTGCATATCAGCAGGGATTCGCCTGTCATTGTGCACCACAGCAATGGCAGCATGGCTGCAACACATTTAAAATGCGGAGCACCATGGGGGAAAAATGGCACATATGTGCTGTAGAAGTGGCACACTGCCCGAGTTGCGTCACCAGTGCAACGCAGCTCCAGCAATGCTCTGTGGGGCCCTATCTGCACAATGCGGCATCAATCCTTATGCCTGCTTCAAGCATGCGCAGGGTATTGACGCAGCATGTGCTTTAAAGTGACCGAGTGAAATCTTGGAGATTTCACTCTGCCACTTTTGGGAGGCGTTGCTGTGCCGGAACGCCCACCCACCCCTCCCCCTGTGCCAGAACACCTACTTCTGGCACAGGGTTTTAGAACGTGACACATCTCCCAGATGTTCTTTTAAATAGAACAAGGGAACCCAGGGCGCAGTAAGCTAAGGACCATGGGTGGAGACTTATTTTCAAAAGACAACGGTCCTTAGAAAGAAGGGAATTGCAGCAATAAATATAGACTCAATAGACCTATATTGTTAGAAATGTCCAGCCGGACAATTTAATTTCTTAATAAAATTAGTATGAAACAAGGAAATGACGCACACAGTGCGATGGAAGTGGGACACCAGCCGATGTCCAACCAACACACTCGAGGGACAGACAGACAGGGGGGAATATTCAGGCAACAACAGGTTATCAAATAATGGAAATTACAAAAATGATAATCCACATTGTACACATATGCACGCTCAAATGATATTTTAACTCTGCACTTAGTGTACTGATTGTCGACGACGTTTCGAACCACACATATTATCGGTTCATCCTCAGGACAAGAAATAATTGCCTAAAGGGTTAGTAATTCAATTTGAGACCCGATCAGGTTATACTGCGGGTCGCTTTTAGAGAAAATTTAATATTCCTCGTGGCTTTCTAGGGATATAGTGGCCCTATTAATAGGGGGTCAGGAGGGAGCAATGCCCTGGTCCGAGAATCTGGGAACCCCTGTCTGTCTGTCCCTCGAGTGTGTTGGTTGGACATCGGCTGGTGTCCCACTTCCATCGCACTGTGTGCGTCATTTCCTTGTTTCATACTAATTTTATTAAGAAATTAAATTGTCCGGCTGGACATTTCTAACAATATAGGTCTATTGAGTCTATATTTATTGCTGCAATTCCCTTCTTTCTAAGGACCGTTGTCTTTTGAAAATACATCTCCCAGATGTGTCACCTTGTAAATACCCAGCACCATTGTGCCACTTTTGTGCGGCCGCTGCTTCACAAAGGTGATGCAGCAGCTTCGTGAAAGAAGCGCAAGGGGCTTGTGAATCTGCACCGTGCATTTTTTGCTTGGATGCTTCAGCATATCTGTATTGGTTTCGTTGTGTTACATGGCCATTGTGACAGTGGGGCAATCCATTGCCTGTCCCAGGAGGCTATGTTTGTGTAAGGGGTGTGTGAAAGGCCTTGCTGGTAGTTGGAGTCTGATTTGAAACTTGGCCTCCCTTGTGGTCTGGCTGTCCCCCCATGGAGCATGCTGCCATGACAGTGGTTGTGAGTTCCTGTCCAAGATATCTGACCTTGTTGTCCTGGTGTTTGTATTTGCACTGGTCACAGGAGGGCCTTGTGCTGCCTACACCAGGGCCCAGTGTCAGCTATCTTGTCAGTACTTTCCCACTCCCTGTGCATTGGTTATGGTGCATAAATATGTATCTGGCCCATATGGGATGAGGGAAATTGGGCATGGGCGTCCACAGATATTTTTATAGGGGTGTGCACATTTTTAACTTCATCACCATCCCCCTTGCACCCTTCTCCCCTCTGCCTTGCACACTTCTACCCTCCGCCTTGTACTCTTCTCCCCTCTGCCTTGCACCCTTCTCGCCCTCCCCCTTGCACCCTTCTCCCCTCTGCCTTGCACACTTCTCCCCTCTGCCTTGCACCCTTCTCCACCTCCCGCTTGCACCCTTCTCCCCTTCCCCCTGTACCCTGCTCCACCCCCGCCTTTCACTCTTCTCCCCCTCCCCCTTGCACCCTTCTTCCCTCTGCCTTGCACACTTCTCGCCCTCCCTCTTGCACACTTCTCCCCTCTGCCTTGCACCCTTCTCCACCTCCCGCTTGCACCTTTCTCCCCCTTCCCCCTGTACCCTGCTCCACCCCCGCCTTTCACCCTTCTCCCCCTCCCCCTTGCACCCTTCTTCCCTCTGCCTTGCACACTTCTCCCCCTCCCCCTTGCACCCTTCTCCGCCTCCCAATTGTACCCTGCTCTACCTCCACCTTGCACCCTTCTCCCCTCCCCCTTGTACCCTTCTCCCCCTCCTCCTTGCACCCTTCTTCCCTCTGCCTTGCACACGTCTCGCCCTCCCCCTTGCACCCTTCTCCCCTCTGCCTTGCACACTTCTCCCCTCTGCCTTGCACCCTTCTCGCCTCTGCCTTGCACCCTTCTCGCCCTGCCCCTTGCACCCTTATCCCCCTCCCCTTGTACCCTGCTCCACCTCCGCCTCACACCCTTCTCCCCCTCTCCCCTCCCCCTTGCACCCTTCTCCCCCTCCCCCTTGCACCCTTCTTCCCTCTGCCTTGCACACTTCTCGCCCTCCCCTTGTACCCTTCTCCCCTCTGCCTTGCACACTTCTCCCCTCTGCCTTGCACGCTTATCCCCTTTACCTTGCACCCTTCTTGCCCTCCCCCTTGTACCCTTCTCCTCTCTGCCTTGCACACTTCTCCCCTCCACCATGCACCCTTCTCCCCCTCCGCCTTGCACCCTTCCCACCCAATGGAGGGGGCTGCCACCTAGAACAATGTCACCATTTCAAAAGCATGATGGACTATGTCCGGCCCTGACTGGGCCCACACCAGGTGCCCTGGCAATCCAGGGGGGGCAAGAGCCCCCCTTGCCCCCCCTGCGGACGCCCATGCAATTGGGTCTGACTTGGAATCCCACAAAGCATTTTGTGACACCCACCCTCCCAGCATACCGGACGTCCATTTTTGGGTCTGTGATTCCTGTAGCATGGGACATAGCATGGCCTTGCTTTCTCAATGGGGCATAGACATGTTGGTGGCATTAGCATTGTTTTTGGATGTAGTTGTGGGTCGGTGGGCGCTTGGGGGTTGGTGCAGGCATTTTTTTGTACTTGGGGTGTTGCTGCCTTTATCCCCATGTTCATTGAGTTGTTTGTGTACTCACAAGGCTCTACGACTCCTTCAATTCCATGTACTCCCACCGGCGGTAGCAGGGCCATCACCTTCTCCTCCCAGGTCTGGTACTGTACTGGTCTGTGGGGACCACCACCTCCAGTGTGCTGGCTCTGTTGGTACTCCTCGTCCATCTTCCGCTTGATCATCCTCCCCAGATTGTACCACCTGGCCTGGCAATACTTCCTTGTGCGTCTGATAGGTGCAACAGCATTCACCCTATTGACTATCCTCTCCCACAGCTGTGTTTTCTCAGCTATGCTGGTCCATCTGACCAATGCGCCAAACAGCTGTGGCTCGACTCTGATGACTTCATCTACAAGGATCTCCATCTCCTCCTTTGTGAACTTTGGATTCTTCTGTGCCGACATGGTGTGGGGTGATGGTGTGTATGGATGTGGGTGTGTAGGTCTGAATGTGAAGGGCGGTGTGGGTCAGAATGTGATTGGGGGTATGTGTGAAGGTGGATGTGTACAGTTGGTGGTGTATTATCAGTGCGTCTTGCTAATTGTGTCTGTTGCAAAGGATCATGGTTTTTGTGAGTGGGCCCTTTTTATTGGTCAATTTGCGGGTGGGGTTTAGTTTGAATTTTTGGTGGGTGTGTTATAAAGGGGGTTTCTGAGTTAGCCCCTCTGTTTGCCTGTTTGGATCTGGCCAGGACATTCATTTCCATGGTTTGTACACTGGAGACGTGTTTTGTGGTGTTGTGTGAGTCGTTTTTACCCTCCTTGTGCTGGTTTACAGTGTCCCCGTGGTTCAGTACGGCTCGTTTACTTGTATTTGCTCCTGTTTATTTGTGTGTGCACCGCGACGTCGTGGTACGAGTTGTTTTCAACATACTTGTGCTGTTTTTAGGGGTTTGCGTGCGCTTTGTTCCAGGGGGGTTCGTCTCATATTTTTGATTTTGTGGCTGGCTAATACGCAACAGTTTTACGGGTTTCGCGTGCGCTTCGTTCAGAGTGGGTTCATATCGTATTTGATTTTGTAGCTCGAACATACGTGACGTTTTTACTGGGTTCGCGTGCGATTCGTTCAGGGGGGTTTGTCTCGTATTTGATTTTGTGGCTCGCTCATACGCAAAGTTATCCGTATGAATCGCAGCTCATGCGCGTTGTTTTCCGTACAAATCGCATTCTGATTCCGGGGTCTGGATCGTACTTGTCGGGTCGTACGGCGTGTTTACGAATCGCACGGTTCACTTTCACGGTCCGTTTCGTACTGATTTTCCCATGCTTTTCGTACGGTTTGCAAAGATTCAGACGTATTTTTTACCTATGGATCGTACTACGCGATTTGGACGGATTTGTTCGATTCTTACGGAAACGACTAAAATTCGAATCGTCGTATGGATTTGTTTCCTGAATCGGAATCAACCCCATAGTGTACAAAATTATTATAGGAATTATTAAATATTTAACATTTTATGTAGAGTATAGTTAGTGATATCATATTATTTGTATTGGGAAAATGAAAATTAGATATATTTAGTGTCTAGCAGTGTCCATCACATACCCTGATTTAATACTAACTGGAGTGGAAATAGTCAATTATTTAACTTTAGTGTTCAGCACCTACCATGAATTAATGCTAACTGGAGTGGGAATAGTAAATTAATTGTTTAGTGTCCAGCACTTACCCTGAATTAATACGAACTAGAGTGGGAATAGTGAAATAAATAAGTTTAGTGTCCATAACACCTACCAAAAATTAATGGTAACTAGAGTGGGATTAGTAAATTAATTAAGTTTATTGTACAGCATCTACCCTGACTTAATGCTTACTGGAGTGGGAATAGTAAATTAATTAAGTTTAGTATCCTGCACCAACCCTTATTAAATGCTTACCGGAGTGGGAATAGTACATTAATTAAGTTTAGTGTCCAGCACATCCCCTCACTTAATAGTAACTGGAGCGGGAATAGTAAATTAATTAAGTTTAGTGTCCAGCACTTACCCTGACTTAATACTAATTGGAGTGGGATTACTACAGTTATTAAGTTTAGTGTGCTGCACTTACCCTGAATTAATACTAACTGGAGTGGGAATAGTAAATTGATTAAGTTTAGTGTCCAGCACCTATAAGAATTAATGGTAACTGGAGTGGGAATAGTACATTCATTAGGTTTAGTATCCTCCAGCACCTTCCCTTAATTAATACTAGATGTAGTGGGAATAGTAAATTAATTAAGTTCAGTGTCCGTCACCTACCAACAATTAATGGTAACTGGAGTGAGATTGGTAAATTAATTAAGTTTAGTGTCCAGCACCTACCCTGATTAAATGCAAACTGGAGTAAGAATAAAAAATTAATTTAGGTTAGTGTCCAGCAACTACGAATAATTAATGGTAACTGGAGTGAAAATAGTAAATTAATTAGGTTTAGTGTCCAGCACCTACCCTGATTAAATGCTAATTGGAGTGGGCATAGTAAATTAATTAGGTTTAGTGTCCAGCACCTACCCTGACTTAATGGTAAGTGGAGTGGGAATAGTAAATAATCAAATTAAGTGCCCAGCACCTACTCTTAATTAATTTTAACTGTAGTGGAAATAGTAATTTAGATGTGTATGTATTAACTTTTAAACTTAAAAAATTAATATAGTTTGTAGTAGTAATGTATTTTAATTATGACAAAGTTTTAACTAAAAAAATAACGATATATATATATATATATATATATATATATATATATATATATATATATATATATATATATATATATATATATATATATATATATATTACCTACTGGCTGTCGCCAGTAGGTATATATAGTTAGGATTTTTTCCCAATGGGATTTTTGAAAATTCTATGTCTAATAACTTTGGCGTTTGTGGACGGAATCGGCTGAAATTTTCAGGAAAATGGCACATTTTGTTTCTGAGCAGCCCTTGAAAATGGGGGGGTTTCGTCAAGGGGGGGCCGAGAAAAAAGGGGGGTCCCAAAACGCGTTTTTCCCATGTTAATTTCCATAGGGCGGTTGACCTCACTTTTAGCTCGAACGGCTGAATGGATTTGCACGAAACTTGGCAAAATTGTAGGGACTGTTAGCCCGATGTGCCTTTGCTAGGTCTCAATATATGTGCTCCAGTGGATTTTGAGAAATTAACGTTCAAAACAAGATATATATCTGTAACAGCGCTCCGGGCTGCGCTCCGGTCCGCTTACTTTTCGCGAAACAGAACTTTGCGATGCGAAGCTGATTGGCTTTCCGGTGTCTGTCAACATTCTAAACTGTCCGGAGCGGCCGCCATCTTATCTCTCGGTAGGATCGAGAGAGAAGAAGAGGTGAAAAACGAAGGGGGAATTTAATGAAAGGGGGCAAGGTAGACCCCTCTTGACCCCCTAGGAATGATGTTGGGGTTATTAAAGGGTCCCGTGGGGAAAATAAAAAAAAATTGATTTTTCACGGTAGAAGTGCTTCCCGGGCCCCGAACTGGGCCGCAAACTGGTAGCGAAACGGGAATTCGCCATTTTGTGTTTCGTTTTAATTAAATTACTAGGTATAAGGGGGTGCGGGAGACGTATCCTGATCCCTTATGTTTTCTGAGGGTGGCTGAGGAGGCTCATATATGTTGATACATGTCTTCCAGCGGCTGTGCGTGAGCGTTTTTTTTTTTTTTGCTGCGTGACGTCTGTTAACGTTCGATTCGATGGAAATCAGGAAGTGTTGACCGCCAATTTGTCACTGCGATAAAATATTTTGTTATAAATGAATCCTTATTGATAAACATTGTCTGCGCCATCTTGCCTTTTTTCCAATGCCACAATTTTGTCGTGCACAGCAGCCATTTTAGATGCCTTGACCAGACCCACTCTCTGCACGCCGTCGATTCTCAGCATGGCTCCCCACCCTCGCAAGCATCTCCCCCATGCACTGGTCACCCCCGCTCTCTCTCTCATGCATGGGCCATAAACTTCCCCCCATCTGCGCTGCTCTTCCCTGAGAATCACACCCTGTGCCCGCCCGACACCTCCCTTTCACCCTATTCACTACCGCACCCTCTGACACTCCTCTTCCTCTGTGTCCGATTGTCCAGGCTGGTCCCAGGCTATCACCTAGCCCTGCGGATGTAGTTTATGGCCCCAGCTGTAGAGAATCCAGACATGCCAACCCTCCCGATTCAGGCGTGAGAATACCGTTTTCAGTGCTAGTCTCCCGATTCCTGCAAGCAAAAACCCGATTCCTCGGGGGTTTCAGCTGACAGGGCTTGGTATTGTGTTACGTGCTAATTCTTCCAGGAAACGTCAGAGGGCCGATGCAGGGGCTCTAGAAGGGGTGATAAACCATTTAAGCCTCATTAACAAGCGCATGGTCTTTTAAAGATCTGTGAAGTACTCGGGCGGCGGTGTGTGTGTGCCCTCTTTCAGGAGCGGGCGGGGGGGGGGCACTGCCAGCAACTTGCCAGGCCAGGCAGTGTTCAACACTTGCATCACCCTTTCTCTGCCTGCTATTGCGCTCCATGCTTCGGAAAGGTAAGAAAAAGAACGTGCATTTGAGTTTGAAATGTCCGATCCTGTAGCAGCACACTTCCAAAGCCCACACATGACAATAACCCGATTCAAGGCCCCATTCACCCGATTTTTTAAAAATATATAGCACTCCAACAAAGTAGTAGGATTATAAAACTTTATTAACTTATAAATATATAGAACGCAACAAAAACTGTAAATACATTTAAACATTTTTTGGAAAAAAGAAGCAACAATGGTCAGTAGCTGTCTTTTGTGCGAATAGTCCCAAGGCAGCACAACGTGCTGAGTTCTGGACGGCACCCAGGTGATGTCTCCTGGGTGCCGCACTGGTTTTTGTTATCCTACAATGCAGCTCAGAAAAACAGTGTGGGGCACCCCGGGGGGTGCGCGGGGTTGCCTCGTCAGTAGCGGTCTGTTGTGCGAATAGTCCCAAGGCAGCAGAACGCGCTGAGATGTGGATGGCACCCAGGTGATGTCCAGTAAGTTGCCGCACTGGTTTTGGTATCCTACAATGCTGCTCTGAAAAACGGCGTGGGGCGCCCCGGGGGGGGTGTGGGGGAGGCGGCGTGAACGGGCCTCCCCAGGTGGAGGCTCGTCTGCTGTACTGGGGTGCCCCTTTACCGTTTCAGTTCCCATTCCGCCCGCTTTTGCTACACTGTGCCTCATCCTCCATTCAGCTGTTTATCGCCCGCTCTTGCGGCTACAGCGTCTCGCTCACCATGTAGTTGAGTTGCGCCCACTCTTGCGGTGCAGCGATAGGCGGCTGCCATAGGACTCTTAAAAAGGCGGACGGCTCTTCGGATTTGGGCCTGGTCCACTAAAATGGCCCTGGGACACCTTGGAACTCGGACGCTTGCCTGCTAGGGCTAGGGCTCCATTCTCGAAAGCGTCCCCTCAGCCGTTAAGATTCTACAAAAGTCTTGGGGGCCCTCGACTCCTGCAGGCTTCCGGTGGGGAGCGGCTGCCATGATTGCTCGTGGAATGACCACGACGGAGCCACGAGATGGTGGTGCTCTCATGCTGACGCCAGCTTCAGTCTGAATCATCCAGAAACAAGGTGGGGCTTTCATTGTTTGGGAAAAAAAAAATTTCTAAACCAATGAAAAGTGTTATTTTTAGGTCATATGACCAAGCCTTCCATCATTAGGAAACCAAAAGTAAAATGAACCAATGAAAAGTTTTATAAACAAGTCACATGACCTGTTATGCGGCATAGGGCTACAAAAAGCATAGAAAATCCGTTGGCACGTGAGGCGGCGTCAGTAGCGGACCGATGTGCGAATAGGCCGAAGGCAGCACAACGCGCCGAGATCCGGATGGCACCGAGTTGGTGTCCAGCAAGTTGCTGCACTGGTGTGGCTATCCTACAATGCTGCGCCGAAAGTCGGCGTGGGGCGCCCCGTTGGCCTGTAAGGTCGCGTCAGTCAGTGGGGGCTGTGCGTCTCCCCCAAGATGGAGGCTCCTCGGCTGCAGTGGGGCGCCCCTTAGCGTTTCACTCGCTGTCCAACTGAGTTGCGTCCGCACTTGCGGCTACAGTAGGCCGAAGGCAGCACAGCGCGCCGAGATCTGGATGGCACCGAGGTGGTTTCCAGCAAGTTGCCGCACTGGTGTGGCCATCCTACAATGCTGCGCCGAAAGACGGCGTGTCCAGCTGAGTTCCGGTCACTCTTGCGGTACAGTGACTCGAACGCGCCGAGATCCGGATGGCACCGAGGTGGTGTCCAGCAAATTGCCGCACTGGTGTGGCCATCCTACAATGCTGCGCCGAAAGACGGCGTGTCCAGCTGAGTTCCGGTCACTCTTGCGGTACAGTGACTCGAACGCGCCGAGATCTGGATGGCACCGAGGTGATGTCCAGCAAGTTGCCGCACTGGTGTGGCCATCCTACAATGCTGCGCCGAAAGTCGGCGTGGGGTGCCCCGTTGGCTTATGAGGTGATGTCAGTTGTGGACCGATGTGTGAATAGGTCGGAACCAGCACAAGGCGCCAAGATCAGGATGGCAAGCCCTGGATGTTGAGTGCCATAGTTGAGAGTTCTGAGCAGTGTTTGTAACACTGTCTGAAGCTTATTTGCACCTGCTGCAGCTTCATTATTGCCCTGGTGTGGCCAAAGATCGCCCATGACATAGACGGCCGGCTCCCGAGGTCCGGCGGAACTTTTTTCCTTTTCTTTTCTGCATCTTGTCCCACAATCCGTTTGACCTGAAGACACGACCAGGTCCCTGAATGTGTGCAGGGTGACGTTATTGATTGAATCAAAATGGCGGCTTCACACAAAGCTGACTCAAGCGTTGCTGTTGATGCTATACAGACAAAAATTGGTTTTCAGTTTGTACATTCTTCAGGATTTTTTTTTCCATCCAAGGCTGATTGAGAGTTTGTAGAACAATGGCTTCAGATTTTCAACATACTACTCTTCAACATTCTTCCTAAATGTAACAATGTGAGACTCACTAGGAGAACGGCTGTTTATCTTTCCTTTCAAAATGCTGCCAACAATATTTTCTGAATGGAAGACACCATCTTGTAGCATAAAGGGCCGAAAGGGGTTCTGGTCTGGCCGATGGTTGGTGGAGACATTTTGACTATATCTTGGACCTGCCCGGCCTCGCCCAAAATGGCGCCGGTATAAATGGGACTCGTAACTCCTTGTTGTGTACTGGTTGAACAACCTTGATATCACGAGATATGAATGCAGTTTTGATGCTCATGGCGGGCGGGGACGAGAATTGATTGAATATTTCGACATCCCTATTGATATTAAGTTCTGATGTGTTATTGATTACTGTACTATTAAAAGTTCGAATTAACGTCACCCATGGTACTTGCCCGCAAATGTATATCTAGATAATTTTTTTGTAAGTGGCCCTGTCGTATTTTAATTACAAAATGTACGTCCACCGATTCCGCAACTGTTAGACACCTTAGTTCTTGCAACCTAATGGCCCGCTCGTTACGTTCCTCTACAGTGTAAATGTCTCCTCATCATATACGATTTCAGTTTGCTCCGTGGCCGGCCCACGTGGTTATAGGCCCGTATTTGTATACTGACATTTTCACAATAAAGGTTTTTAAAACAAAACATGGTAGTAGTATTTACATTGGTAAAGTTTTTACTTTTAGTCACTGTTTTCGAATCAGTAAACGGCAAGTGAAATAAAGCAGTCCAATTACATGACGGATAAAAGGTATAATACGTAGGAACGCAGTAAAGATAAATGGTCAAGGGCAGTTGTGTTTTCCACTCCTGCAACATAAAGTGATCGATAAGAATCTGATAATCAGGCGTATCGGCGACTAAGACAGCAGGCGAGCCTCTTTTACTCAACGGCTCCGTCATGGGACGAAGAAACGCCCTTTTTCTCGAAAAAGGAATATATTTTACTTGCAGGACAGTTGTAAATTTTCCGGGAAAGTACATTAGCCACAACAGCCCAACACATCGCCTTCATTACAGTAACCTGGTTGAACGCATCCTCAGCACACAACTTCAACATTGCCATCACAGATTGATGCAAGATCACCTGCGAGGACCGCACCAACAATCCAGGAGGATGATTTACAATTCATTCAGAAGTACACCCTTACAACAAGAAGGACACACTAAGCATTTTAAAGCACCTGCACTTCACGTTTAACACCAACCCCCTGACCACCCTCAGTCTAACACTCATCTACAGATCTCCAGGCCTACACCCACAATTACGCTAAGCCATCAACAACTACACCAGCACGCAGGCCCTCACCTACACAGACTACATGTGGAAGAGGGACAGCAACTTCTGGGTGAAGGACAACCACACCACCATCCTTCATTGGTACATCAATATTTGCATCGTGTTTTCCAACAAGCAACACACTGCCCCACACTCCGCTATAGATCCCCCAGAGATGATTGACCTAAGTTACCCCAGACGAGCTGTGTGGCACCCTCGCCCAGGACACTCCAACCAACGCCACCGCCACACCCTGCAACCTCACACACTGGATCAGCGACTGATCCAACACTCTTGCTACATTGGCAGACTTTCCTGTGATTACAACAACAGTTAAGCCACCTGGGACAAGGCAGACCTACTGGACTCATACAGGTCAAGCCGGACTCTTGTGCAAACCTTGCGAAACAAACAACCATCAATTACCTTTCACCTCTGAAACCCACCACACACAGACATCACCATATCATCAGCACAGACAAGGGAACATCCTTCAGGTAGGGCATAGGCACCAACACACACAACATCAAGGAGCTCATCGGCATCGTGTGTGAACTATATAACCCCAGCTCTCCATCCAAAAGACATTTCACCCTTGCAAGGCCAAGGGGATCCCTCGCAACATTCTACCACTGCAAGCTCTTGGACGTACACGACAGCCTCTGCACACAGAGGCAGACAGCAGTATTATCCGTAGGACACACCCCCCCTCAGTTTTTGGACTCCCGTCAGCAGCAAAGACACAACCCGGCTCATGTACACAATCCACTCCGGCTCTCCTTCAGGACCCTTCCCACACAACATCTCAATCACAGCATTCCCCATCCTTGGAGCCCACCTCCGGCACGTCATGAATGTCTCCTTTGAGTATGCCACATTCCATGGGAGCTGGAGGCATGCAGAGACCCAGGCCCTTCTTTAGCAGTGGACGGCAGTACCGCAGGATCGCCAGGAACATCACCCTGCTTCCCTACCCAGCAAATGTCATCAAGAAGGCAGTCAACGAGCAACTGACCAACTCCCTTCAAACAAACACCACCAGGCAACCCGCCCCAGTCCATCTTCCACAGTCATCACCCCACAGCAACAGCCCTCATTGCCACCACCAACGACATCTTGGATCCTGCTCAACAATGGTGAGACCACCTCCCTCACCCCCTCGACCTCTCAACGGCATTCTACACCATGTGTTACCACACTGTCAGATCACACATCCACAACACTGGGATCCAGAGGAGAGTGCCAGGATGAAATCGCAAAGTACCTCACCAGCAAGGCCCAGGGAGTCCGCCTCCCCCCTTCAGCACGTAGTACACTGGGGTCATCGCGCCGATGCCCCAGGGCTCATCTCTCAGCATCACAATCTTCAATGTCTCCATGACCCCCCTCTCCACCATCACATGCACAAACTACCTCATTATCATGTCCTATGCCATTGACACCCAGCTGCTCCTCACCCTCACCAGAGACCCAGCCACTCCCAGATCCAACCTTCAAGAGGGCATGAGGTGCGTTGACGATTGGATGAACATCAGCCACCTGGGGCTGGACTTGGACAAGACTGAGGTCATCATCTGAGGATTGTCCCCTTACAGCTGGGACAACTCCTTGTGTCACACTGGCCAGGGCAGCACACCAGCACACAGTGCCCACGCACGCAAGCATGTGTTCATCGTACACTCCTCGCTCACAATAACCATGCAACTCAACACAATCTCTACCTCATGCTGCAACTCCCTCTGCATGCTGCAAATGATCTTCAGATAGATCCACTCCTAGGCAAGACAGACAGTCACCCAGGTCCACGACACCAGCCGACTCAACTACGGCAATGCCCTCTATGCAGGAACACCAGCCAGACTCCAGGAGGACTTGTGCACATCCAGGGTGCATCCGCATACCTCATCCGATCATTATTTTATCCCTTTTTCCATAATGGAAAAATCCTCCACGTCCTCCAACGCCAAGCACTCCCCCCCTTCTTTCTCCACCAATTGGAAGAAAGTGATCGAACGCATCAAGTCAGATCCCCAACCCTTGGAACCGGCCCCTATACTAGTCGGAGATGTAACGTCCGACTCTCGTAATTTCCATATCTGGATTGACCAAATTGTCTCTGACAACTCGGGTCCAAACGCCCATCATCCAGACCGCCGCCAAAGGAAGCCCAATGCTCCTTGGTACACCCAGTCCCTCACGGAAGACCATCTCCTTTGCAGAATCCAAGAAAGGAAATGGAGAAAAACATATGATGAAGCCTCTAGACTACTCTACAGCAGAGGAAATTATATCTCTCCAACATCAAGGCTGCTAAAAAAGAATACTTCACCAAAGCCATAGAGGATGCCCAACAAAAACAGCAAACCATCTTTTCCATAGTTAAGTCCTTTACCCATCCTAAAGCCCTTGTACCCGAAATTCCCCCATCCCAAACTTTATGCAATCTAATTGCTGACTTTTTCACAGATAAAATCACCAATATTCAGAAGGATTTCCCCCAACCCACAATTACTACCCATGAAGCTGTCACAAATTTATTCACCCTGGCCAATTTTCCGCAAATTTCTCTTCAACAAACTCAGAAGGCAATTCTCGCCTGCAAATCTGGAGCTCCTACAGACTCATGTCCCCCTAGTATTCTTCATCATCTCATTGAAGCTGTAAACCCCACAATTAATGCCATCATTAATGAATCTTTCACTTCAGGCATTGTACCTGATGATTGGAAAAAGGCCATTG
This sequence comes from Lissotriton vulgaris, assembly GCF_964263255.1. Taxonomy (NCBI): domain Eukaryota; kingdom Metazoa; phylum Chordata; class Amphibia; order Caudata; family Salamandridae; genus Lissotriton; species Lissotriton vulgaris. Next base: position 865,184,234 of record NC_141696.1, read on the forward strand.
TAAAACCCTTAATGAAGAAGCAGAACAAATCCCCCACTGATCTCACTAATATGCGTCCGATCTCGTTATTACCCGCCTTAGGTAAAATTGCTGAGCAATTAGTGTACGGGGAGTTAAAAACATATGTAGAAAACAACCAGGTTCTGCACCCACAACAATCAGGCTTCCGCCCTGGCCATTCCACCGAGACTGCCTTGATAGAATTATCAGACTCTATTAAGTTCCTGCAGGATGAAGGGAGACAGGTTGTACTCATCCTGCTTGACCTAACAGCCGCGTTTGACACCATCTTGCACGCCATTCTTATCAATAGAATGCGGGAGATTGGTGTGGCGGACACTGTGCTGGCATGGTTAGTTTCGTTCTTATCCAACAGATCACAAACGACCGCATTAGGCCCCTATAAATCCAGCGAGAGATCTATCACATCAGGAGTTCCCCAGGGGTCCATACTCAGTCCTCTTTTTTTTAATATCTACATGGCCCCTCTCCTTGCAGTGATCGAATCCCATGGAATCCTCGCCACATCGTACGCTGACGACACTGAATTGGTCGTCACTATTGATAGGAAATGTCCTGATGCAGAACTTAGATTCCAGAATTGCCTCTCAGAGGTCTTTTTGTGGCTGAACAAAAATCATCTCAGATGCAACAGTGCTAAGACTGAAATAATACCTCTAGGAAAAGATGTTTCCTTCTGTCCAAAAGACTGGTGGCCTAAAAATTCAGAAGCCCCTCCGAGCGCTGTCTCTTCGGCACGCAACCTTGGTATTCAATTTGATACATCCCTTTCTTTTGAGGATCATGTTCGTATCACTGCTGGATGCTGTTTTAGTCTTATTAGATCATTGAAGAAATTCTTCGACTTCCTCCCCATTAAAGCCAGAAAATCAGTCGTGGTTGCTTTAATTCTCTCCCGACTCGATTATTGTAATGGATTGATGGCAGGAGTGAAGAAGTCCACCCTTAGAAAACTTCAAAGCATCCAACACGCCGCTGCCAGACTTGTGCTCAGACTTCCCAGAAGGTCCTCTGCCTCAGCAGCCCTCAACGTCCTTCATTGGCTACCACTCCACAAAAGAATCTTGTTCAAACTTTTACTGACTGTATACAAAGCTACCAGGAAAACTGGTCCCCTCTACTTCTCCAAGCGTTTCACTTACTACAATCCCTCACGCTGTTTAAGATCCTCAGGAACCAATCTTGTTACAATCCCAAGATTCAAGTTAAAAACCAAGGGGGGAAAAACCTTTTCCTTCCTGGCTGCCAGAGCCTGGAACAGCCTCCCTGTTAATCTCAGGCAAGTCGAAACTGAATCTCTTTTCAGGAAACTTCTGAAAACCTGGGTGTTCCAGCAATCTGATACCTCAGTCCTAGCAGCTATATGATCTATTTTACTTCCTCGTTTCCACTATCTTCTGCTTGCTCAGCGCCAAGATGCTCCTCCCGGAGCGATAGTCGCGCTTTACAAAATTCCATAAATATCAAATATCAAATATCCTCAACATCCCCTGCCACAGCCACATGACTGTCCACCTGAGATACCTACAATAGGCTCACTGTCAACTGCAGGATCACCTTCAGACTCCTCTGCCACACTCAGGAGGCACAGGGAACATCCTTTTCGACGCGGAAGTTACACCTCAGTACTTTTACAACGCGTCCGTTACTACGCAAGTCGTAACCACGACTTGTGCTGGAGGGCGGTAGAGGATAAAGAATAGTATATTTACTATTCCAACACCTTCCCTAGTATCCACGGGGACTGGTGTTAGAATAGTAAATTATACTATTCACTATCAGCGCCCCCCAACGCAAGTCGTTGTAACAACTTGCGTTGTTAAAGACGCATTGTAAAAGCACGCGTTGTGACGGTACGCATCGTACTGTCATACATCCGGAGGCACTTCACAACCCCAGCCCCAAAGACAAACATGGACGTCTCCCATCCAACACTTCATTGCCCCAACTCTGTCCAGCCAACCTTGCCCTGGGCACCATTCATCACATCCACAGTACAACTGCATGCGGGAGATAGTTCTCCCATCTCACCAAACAGAGCTGGTACTCCCTCCCTGGGTACCTCCTCATGACCTCTACGCCTTCATAAAACTCTTCCAAAACTGTCTGTCCAAGCAATATGGCAAGCCCACCCCCCTCAGCTGCTTGAAACCATCACGGCTGAGTATAGCGCTCCATGTATGTATTTGATGATACATTGTGACCTATGTGTGTCCTCGACCAGACTCAGATCCCAGGGTATGGATGGCTTGAGTTTGTTCCACACTCTGGCATACTTTGACATATCCGCACACGTATGTTGTTGACTCATGCTAAATGACTGCAACACCAATTTTACTTGTGATTGTTTTGTTTATTTATCTGTCTTGTGCGTGAAACGTGAGTAAGTGATAGGTGCTGTACAAAAATGCCGGGAATCCAAAGTTCACAGAGGGAGATGTGATGCCTTGCAGTTTGAGTCAACAGAGTCCAGACCACAGTGCTTGGCATCATTGTTCAGACTGCAACCAGCAAGTCCATGTGGGAGAGTAGGACAGTCAATGAGGTGATGCGGTTGCACACAAAGTGAAGGTGCCAGACTAGGTGACCTGGGAGATTTGCATGGCCTGCTGCCTCTCACTGTCTTTTCCGTGGACGACCCACCTTCCTTGAGGGACCCTCATATGCATGCCTTGACGATGCTTGGGACGCTCCGTCGGACGATTCCTCCTCCTCCTCCCTCCCTCTGCCTGGTGGGGGTCTTCGCCTAGAAGTCTCTTGCCTGGTGACACAGGGAGGGTGCTCCATGTTGTCAGCGATCCGACGGAGTGAATGGCTTATGTCCCTTTGCACCACCAGGAGCTCAGCATGTCTTGCCTCCATCCGTCCTTGGTGTTGTTGTTGACTGGCGTGTTGCTCGGCCTGCAGGTTTTTCATTTCTATGATGATCCCCACTACCTGGCTGATCTCCCTGGTGTCCCGCCGGTATGCCTCCATGATGTTGCGTTGTTGAGACATACCGGACCCTCCAGCTGGCTGGTCAAGTTCTCACCTCCGCCTGGCGCCACTCCCACCACCCCTGCCCACACAAGCCTGGCCTGCCCTTGTGGACACATGGGTCGACGGGACCCCTGAGGGATTGCAGTGGTGGTGTTGTCTGCCACCTCCTGGGTGCCCGGCGAACCTTGTCCCTCATTGTCAGACTGGCTCAGTTGTTGACTGTGGGCAGGGCTCCGAGATGTCTGCTCGAATGTGGCAGGAATGGTGGTGGTGGTTGGGGCACAGGTTCCTGATCCAGCTGCTGTACAGGTTTAGGCACCAGAGGGGCCAGGTTGGTCGGGGTCATCTGTGGAGTTGTGAGGGGCGTCGCTGTCTGTGGGATCAGGGTCCTGCGTAGCCTGGGACTGTGATTCATCTCCCCCATTGTTGGGGGTAGATTCCGCACGTTGCCCTGTGGGTGTGAGAGACAGACAATGTTAATTTAATTTAATGCAACATCCATTTTTCATACACATTGTAGTTGGCACTGTTCCACCTGGTAGTTGTCCATGCTTTGGATTGTCCTCAGTGTTCACTTGTGGATGGGTATGTTGTGGGGTCTGATTGATCTGTGCTCAGGAGTCATTGACATGTGGGGGCATATTTACAATCACTGGCACAGCCCTGCATATCAGCAGGGATTCGCCTGTCATTGTGCACCACAGCAATGGCAGCATGGCTGCAACACATTTAAAATGCGGAGCACCATGGGGGAAAAATGGCACAGATGCGTCGCACATATGTGCTGTAGAAGTGGCACACTGCCCGAGTTGCGTCACCAGTGCAACGCAGCTCCAGCAATGCTCTGTGGGGCCCTATCTGCACAATGCGGCATCAATCCTTATGCCTGCTTCAAGCATGCGCAGGGTATTGACGCAGCATGTGCTTTAAAGTGACCGAGTGAAATCTTGTAGATTTCACTCTGCCACTTTTGGGAGGCGTTGCTGTGCCGGAACGCCCACCCACCCCTCCCCCTGTGCCAGAACACCTACTTCTGGCACAGGGTTTTAGAACGTGACACATCTCCCAGATGTGTCACCTTGTAAATACCCAGCACCATTGTGCCACTTTTGTGCGGCCGCTGCTTCACAAAGGTGATGCAACAGCTTCGTGAAAGAAGCGCAAGGGGCTTGTGAATCTGCACCGTGCATTTTTTGCTTGGATGCTTCATTATATCTGTATTGGTTTCGTTGTGTTACATGGCCATTGTGACAGTGGGGCAATCCATTGCCTGTCCCAGGAGGCTATGTTTGTGTAAGGGGTGTGTGAAAGGCCTTGCTGGTAGTTGGAGTCTGATTTGAAACTTGGCCTCCCTTGTGGTCTGGCTGTCCCCCCATGGAGCATGCTGCCATGACAGTGGGTGTGAGTTCCTGTCCAAGATATCTGACCTTGTTGTCCTGGTGTTTGTGTTTGCACTGGTCACAGGAGGGCCTTGTGCTGCCTACACCAGGGCCCAGTGTCAGCTATCTTGTCAGTACTTTCCCACTCCCTGTGCATTGGTTATGGTGCATAAATATGTATCTGGCCCATATGGGATGAGGGAAATTGGGCATTGGCGTCCACAGATATTTTTATAGGGGTGTGCACATTTTAAACTTCATCACCATCCCCCTTGCACCCTTCTCCCCTCTGCCTTGCACACTTCTACCCTCCGCCTTGTACCCTTCTCCCCTCTGCCTTGCACCCTTCTCGCCCTCCCCCTTGCACCCTTCTCCCCTCTGCCTTGCACACTTCACCCCTCTGCCTTGCCCCCTTCTCCACCTCCCGCTTGCACCCTTCTCCCCCTTCCCCCTGTACCCTGCTCCACCCCCGCCTTTCACCCTTCTCCCCCTCCCCCTTGCACCCTTCTTCCCTCTGCCTTGCACACTTCTCGCCCTCCCTCTTGCACACTTCTCCCCTCTGCCTTGCACCCTTCTCCACCTCCCGCTTGCACCCTTCTCCCCCTTCCCCCTGTACCCTGCTCCACCCCGCCTTTCACCCTTCTCCCCCTCCCCCTTGCACCCTTCTTCCCTCTGCCTTGCACACTTCTCCCCCTCCCCCTTGCACCCTTCTCCGCCTCCCAATTGTACCCTGCTCCACCTCCACCTTGCACCCTTCTCCCCTCCCTCTTGTACCCTTCTCCCCCTCCTACTTGCACCCTTCTTCCCTCTGCCTTGCACACGTCTCGCCCTCCCCCTTGCACCCTTCTCCCCTCTGCCTTGCACACTTCTCCCCTCTGCCTTGCACCCTTCTCGCCTCTGCCTTGCACCCTTCTCGCCCTGCCCCTTGCACCCTTATCCCCCTCCCCTTGTACCCTGCTCCACCTCCGCCTCGCACCCTTCTCCCCCTCCCCCCTCCCCCTTGCACCCTTCTCCCCCTCCCCCTTGCACCCTTCTTCCCTCTGCCTTGCACACTTCTCGCCCTCCCCTTGTACCCTTCTCCCCTCTGCCTTGCACACTTCTCCCCTCTGCCTTGCACGCTTATCCCCTTTACCTTGCACCCTTCTTGCCCTCCCCCTTGTACCCTTCTCCTCTCTGCCTTGCACACTTCTCCCCTCCACCATGCACCCTTCTCCCCCTCCCCCTTGCACCCTTCCCACCCAATGGAGGGGGCTGCCACCTGGAACAATGTCACCATTTCAAAAGCATGATGGACTATGTCGGGCCCTGACTGGGCCCACACCAGGTGCCCTGGCAATCCAGGGGGGGCAAGAGCCCCCCTTGCCCCCCCTGCGGACGCCCATGCAATTGGGTCTGACTTGGAATCCCACAAAGCATTTTGTGACACCCACCCTCCCAGCATACCGGACGTCCATTTTTGGGTCTGTGATTCCTGTAGCATGGGACATAGCATGGCCTTGCTTTCTCAATGGGGCATACACATGTTGGTGGCATTAGCATTGTTTTTGGATGTAGTTGTGGGTCGGTGGGCGCTTGGGGGTTGGTGCAGGCATTTTTTTGTACTTGGGGTGTTGCTGCCTTTATCCTCACAAGGCTCTACGACTCCTTCAATTCCATGTACTCCCACCGGCGGTAGCAGGGCCATCACCTTCTCCTCCCAGGGCTGGTACTGTACTGGTCTGTGGGGACCACCACCTCCAGTGTGCTGGCTCTGTTGGTACTCCTCGTCCATCTTCCGCTTGATCATCCTCCCCAGATTGTACCACCTGGCCTGGCAATACTTCCTTGTGCGTCTGATAGGTGCAACAGCATTCACCCTATTGACTATCCTCTCCCACAGCTGTGTTTTCTCAGCTATGATGGTCCGTCTGACCAATGCGCCAAACAGCTGTGGCTCGACTCTGATGACTTCATCTACAAGGATCTCCATCTCCTCCTTTGTGAACTTTGGATTCTTCTGTGCCGACATGGTGTGGGGTGATGGTGTGTATGGATGTGGGTGTGTAGGTCTGAATGTGAAGGGCGGTGTGGGTCAGAATGTGATTGGGGGTATGTGTGAAGGTGGATGTGTACAGTTGGTGGTGTATTATCAGTGCGTCTTGCTAATTGTGTCTGTTGCAAAGGATCATGGTTTTTGTGAGTGGGCCCTTTTTATTGGTCAATTTGCGGGTGGGGTTTAGTTGGAATTTTTGGTGGGTGTGTTATAAAGGGGGTTTCTGAGTTAGCCCCTCTGTTTGCCTGTTTGGATCTGGCCAGGACATTCATTTCCATGGTTTGTACACTGGAGACGTGTTTTGTGGTGTTGTGTGAGTCGTTTTCACCCTCCTTGTGCTGGTTTACAGTGTCCCCGTGGTTCAGTACGGCTCGTTTACTTGTATTTGCTTCTGTTTATTTGTGTGTGCACCGCGACGTCGTGGTACGAGTTGTTTTCAACATACTTGTGCTGTTTTTAGGGGTTTGCGTGCGCTTTGTTCCAGGGGGGTTCGTCTCATATTTTTGATTTTGTGGCTGGCTAATACGCAACAGTTTTACGGGTTTCGCGTGCGCTTCGTTCAGAGTGGGTTCATATCGTATTTGATTTTGTAGCTCGCTCATACGTGACGTTTTTACTGGGTTCGCGTGCGCTTCATTCAGGGGGGTTTGTCTCGTATTTGATTTTGTGGCTCGCTCATACGCAAAGTTATCCGTATGAATCGCAGCTCATGCGCGTTGTTTTCCGTACAAATCGCATTCTGATTCCGGGGTCTGGATCGTACTTGTCGGGTCGTACGGCGTGTTTACGAATCGCACGGTTCACTTTCACGGTCCGTTTCGTACTAATTTTCCCATGCTTTTTGTACGGTTTGCAAAGATTCAGACGTATTTTTTACCTATGGATCGTACTACGGGATTTGGACGGATTTGTTCGATTCTTACGGAAACGACTAAAATTCGAATCGTCGTATGGATTTGTTTCCTGAATCGGAATCAACCCCATAGTGTACAAAATTATTATAGGAATTATTAAATATTTAACATTTTATGTAGAGTATAGTTAGTGATATCATATTATTTGTATTGGGAAAATGAAAATTAGATATATTTAGTGTCTAGCAGTGTCCATCACATACCCTGATTTAATACTAACTGGAGTGGAAATAGTCAATTATTTAACTTTAGTGTTCAGCACCTACCATGAATTAATGCTAACTGGAATGGGAATAGTAAATTAATTGTTTAGTGTCCAGCACTTACCCTGAATTAATACGAACTAGAGTGGGAATAGTGAAATAAATAAGTTTAGTGTCCATAACACCTACCAAAAATTAATGGTAACTAGAGTGGGATTAGTAAATTAATTAAGTTTATTGTACAGCATCTACCCTGACTTAATGCTTACTGGAGTGGGAATAGTAAATTAATTAAGTTTAGTATCCTGCACCAACCCTTATTAAATGCTTACCGGAGTGGGAATAGTACATTAATTAAGTTTAGTGTCCAGCACTTACCCTGACTTAATACTAATTGGAGTGGGATTACTACAGTAATTAAGTTTAGTGTGCTGCACTTACCCTGAATTAATACTAACTGGAGTGGGAATAGTAAATTGATTAAGTTTAGTGTCCAGCACCTATAAGAATTAATGGTAACTGGAGTGGGAATAGTACATTCATTAGGTTTAGTATCCTCCAGCACCTTCCCTGAATTAATACTAGATGTAGTGGGAATAGTAAATTAATTAAGTTCAGTGTCCGTCACCTACCAACAATTAATGGTAACTGGAGTGAGATTAGTAAATTAATTAAGTTTAGTGTCCAGCACCTACCCTGATTAAATGCAAACTGGAGTAAGAATAAAAAATTAATTTAGGTTAGTGTCCAGCAACTACGAATAATTAATGGTAACTGGAGTGAAAATAGTAAATTAATTAGGTTTAGTGTCCAGCACCTACCCTGATTAAATGCTAATTGGAGTGGGAATAGTAAATTAATTAGGTTTAGTGTCCAGCACCTACCCTGACTTAATGGTAAGTGGAGTGGGAATAGTAAATATTCAAATTAAGTGCCCAGCACCTACTCTTAATTAATTTTAACTGTAGTGGAAATAGTAATTTAGATGTGTATGTATTAACTTTTAAACTTAAAAAAATAATATAGTTTGTAGTAGTAATGTAGTTTAATTATGACAAAGTTTTAACTAAAAAAATAACGATATATATTTATATATATATATATATATATATATATATATATATATGTATATATATATATATATATATATATATATATATATATATATATTACCTACTGGCTGTCGCCAGTACGTATATATAGTTAGGATTTTTTCCCTATGGGATTTTTGAAAATTCTATGTCTAATAACTTTGGCGTTTGTGGACGGAATCGGCTGAAATTTTCAGGAAAATGGCACATTTTGTTTCTGAGCAGCCCTTGAAAATGGGGGGGTTTCGTCAAGGGGGGGCCGAGAAAAAAGGGGGGTCCCAAAACGCGTTTTTCCCATGTTAATTTCCATAGGGCGGTTGGCCTCACTTTTAGCTCGAACGGCTGAATGGATTTGCACGAAACTTGGCAAAATTGTAGGGACTGTTAGCCCGATGTGCCTTTGCTAGGTCTCAATATATGTGCTCCAGTGGATTTTGAGAAATTAACGTTCAAAACAAGATATATATCTGTAACAGCGCTCCGGGCTGCGCTCCGGTCCGCTTACTTTTCGCGAAACGGAACTTTGCGATGCGAAGCTGATTGGCTTTCCGGTGTCTGTCAACATTCTAAACAGTCCGGAGCAGCCACCATCTTATCTCTCGGTAGGATCGAGAGAGAAGAAGAGGTGAAAAACGAAGGGGGAATTTAATGAAAGGGGGCAAGGTAGACCCCTCTTGACCCCCTAGGAATGATGTTGGGGTTAGTAAAGGGTCCCGTGGGGAAAATAAATAAAATGGATTTTTCACGGTAGAAGCGCTTCCTGGGCCGCGAACTGGGCCGCAAACTGGTAGCGAAACGGGAATTCGCCATTTTGTGTTTCGTTTTAATTAAATTACTAGGTATAAGGGGGGTGCGGGAGACGTATCCTGATCCCTTATGTTTTCTGAGGGTGGCTGAGGAGGCTCATATATGTTGATACATGTCTTCCAGCGGCTGTGCGTGAGCGTTTTTTTTTTTTTTTGCTGCGTGACGTCTGTTAACGTTCGATTCGATGGAAATCAGGAAGTGTTGACCGCCAATTTGTAACTGCGATAAAATATTTTGTTATAAATGAATCCTTATTGATAAACATTGTCTGCGCCATCTTGCCTTTTTTCCAATGCCACAATTTTGTCGTGCACGGCAGCCATTTTAGATGCCTTGACCAGACCCACTCTCTGCACGCCGTCGATTCTCAGCACGTCTCCCCACCCTCGCAAGCATCTCCCCCACGCACTGGTCACCCCCGCTCTCTCTCTCATGCATGGGCCATAAACTTCCCCCCATCTGCGCTGCTCTTCCCTGAGAATCACACCCTGTGCCCGCCCAACACCTCCCTTTCACCCTATTCACTACCGCACCCTCTGACACTCCTCTTCCTCTGTGTCCGATTGTCCAGGCTGGTCCCAGGCTATCACCTAGCCCTGCGGATGTAGTTTATGGCCCCAGCTGTAGAGAATCCAGACATGCCAACCCTCCCGATTCAGGCGTGAGACTACCGTTTTCAGTGCTAGTCTCCCGCCTCCCGATTCCTGCAAGCAAAAACCCGATTCCTCGGGGGTTTCAGCTGACAGGGCTTGGTATTGTGTTACGTGCTAATTCTTCCAGGAAACGTCAGAGGGCCGATGCAGGGGCTCTAGAAGGGGTGATTAACCATTTAAGCCTCATTAACAAGCGCATGGTCTTTTAAAGATCTGTGAAGTACTCGGGCGGCGGTGTGTGTGTGCCCTCTTTCAGGAGCGGGCGGGGGCGGGCACTGCCAGCAACTTGCCAGGCCAGGCAGTGTTCAACACTTGCATCACCCTTTCTCTGCCTGCTATTGCGCTCCATGCTTCGGAAAGGTAAGAAAAAGAACGTGCATTTGAGTTTGAAATGTCCGATCCTGTAGCAGCACACTTCCAAAGCCCACACATGACAATAACCCGATTCAAGGCCCCATTCACCCGATTTTTTAAAAATATATAGCACTCCAAAAAAGTAGTAGGATTATAAAACTTTATTAACTTATAAATATATAGAACGCAACAAAAACTGTAAATACATTTAAACATTTTTTGGAAAAAAGAAGCAACAATGGTCAGTAGCTGTCTTTAGTGCGAATAGTCCCAAGGCAGCACAACGTGCTGAGTTCTGGACGGCACCCAGGTGATGTCACCTGGGTGCCGCACTGGTTTTTGTTATCCTACAATGCAGCTCAGAAAAACAGTGTGGGGCGCCCCGGGGGGTGCGCGGGGAGGCCTCGTCAGTAGCGGTCTGTTGTGCGAATAGTCCCAAGGCAGCAGAACGCGCTGAGATGTGGATGGCACCCAGGTGATGTCCAGTAAGTTGCCGCACTGGTTTTGGTATCCTACAATGCTGCTCTGAAAAACGGCGTGGGGCGCCCCGGGGGGGGGGGCGGGGGGGGCGTGGGGGAGGCGGCGTGAACGGGCCTCCCCAGGTGGAGGCTCGTCTGCTGTACTGGGGCGCCCCTTTACCGTTTCAGTTCCCATTCTGCCCGCTTTTGCTACACTGTGCCTCATCCTCCATTCAGCTGTTTATCGCCCGCTCTTGCGGCTACAGCGTCTCGCTCACCATGTAGTTGAGTTGCGCCCACTCTTGCGGTGCAGCGATAGGCGGCTGCCATAGGACTCTTAAAATGGCGGACGGCTCTTCGGATTTGGGCCTGGTCCACTAAAATGGCCCTGGGACACCTTGGAACTCGGACGCTTGCCTGCTAGGGCTTGGGCTCCATTCTCGAAAGCGTCCCCTCAGCCGTGAAGATTCTACAAAAGTCTTGGGGGCCCTCGACTCCTGCAGGCTTCCGGTGGGGAGCGGCTGCCATGATTGCTCGCGGAATGACCACGACGGAGCCACAAGATGGTGGTGCTCTCATGCTGACGCCAGCTTCAGTCTGAATCATCCAGAAACAAGGTGGGGCTTTCATCGTTTGGGAAAAAAAATGTTCTAAACCAATGAAAAGTGTTATTTTTAGGTCATATGACCAAGCCTTCCATCATTAGGAAACCAAAAGTAAAATGAACCAATGAAAAGTTTTATAAACAAGTCACATGACCTGTTATGCGGCATAGGGCTACAAAAAGCGTAGAAAATCCGTTGGCACGTGAGGCGGCGTCAGTAGCGGACCGATGTGCGAATAGGCCGAAGGCAGCACAATGCGCCGAGATCCGGATGGCACCGAGTTGGTGTCCAGCAAGTTGCTGCACTGGTGTGGCTATCCTACAATGCTGCGCCGAAAGTCGGCGTGGGGCGCCCCGTTGGCCTGTAAGGTCGCGTCAGTCAGTGGGGGCTGTGCGTCTCCCCCAAGATGGAGGCTCCTCGGCTGCAGTGGGGCGCCCCTTAGCGTTTCACTCGCCGTCCAACTGAGTTGCGTCCGCACTTGCGGCTACAGTAGGCCGAAGGCAGCACATCGCGCCGAGATCTGGATGGCACCGAGGTGGTGTCCAGCAAGTTGCTGCACTGGTGTGGCCATCCTACAATGCTGCGCCGAAAGACGGCGTGTCCAGCTGAGTTCCGGTCACTCTTGCGGTACAGTGACTCGAACGCACCGAGATCCGGATGGCACCGAGGTGGTGTCCAGCAAACTGCCGCACTGGTGTGGCCATCCTACAATGCTGCGCCGAAAGACGGCGTGTCCAGCTGAGTTCCGGTCACTCTTGCGGTACAGTGACTCGAACGCGCCGAGATCCGGATGGCACCGAGGTGGTGTCCAGCAAGTTGCTGCACTGGTGTGGCCATCCTACAATGCTGCGCCGAAAGTCGGCGTGGGTTGCCCCATTGGCTTATGAGGTGATGTCAGTAGTGGACCGATGTGTGAATAGGTCGGAACCAGCACAAGGCGCCAAGATCCGGATGGCAAGTCCTGGATGTTGAGTGCCATAGTTGAGAGTTCTGAGCAGTGTTTGTAACACTGTCTGAAGCTTATTTGCACCTGCTGCAGCTTCATTATTGCCCTGGTGTGGCCAAAGATCGCCCATGACATAGGCGGCTGGCTCCCGAGGTCCGGCGGAACTTTTATCCTTTTCTTTTCTGCATCTTGTCCCACAATCCGTTTGACCTGAAGACACGACCAGGTCCCTGAATGTGTGCAGGGGGACGTTATTGATTGAATCAAAATGGCGGCTTCACACAAAGCTGACTCAAGCGTTGCTGTTGATGCTATACAGACAAAATTGGTTTTCAGTTTGTACATTCTTCAGGATTTTGTTTTCCATCCAAGGCTGATTGAGAGTTTGTAGAACAATGGCTTCAGATTTTTAACATACTACTCTTCAACATTCTTCCTAAATGTAACAATGTGAGACTCACTAGGAGAACGGCTGTTTATCTTTCCTTTCAAAATGCTGCCAACAATATTTTCTGAATGGAAGACACCATCTTGTAGCATAAGGGGCCGAAAGGAGTTCTGGTCTGGCCGATGGTTGGTGGAGACATTTTGACTATATCTTGGACCTGCCCGGCCTCGCCCAAAATGGCGCCGGTATAAATGGGACTCGTAACTCCTTGTTGTGTACTGGTTGAACAACCTTGATATCACGAGATATGAATGCAGTTTTGATGCTCATGGCGGGCGGGGACGAGAATTGATTGAATATTTCGACATCCCTATTGATATTAAGTTCTGATGTGTTATTGATTACTGTACTATTGAAAGTTCGAATTAACGTCACCCATGGTACTTGCCCGCAAATGTATATCTAGATAATTTTTTTGTAAGTGGCCCTGTCGTATTTTAATTACAAAATGTACGTCCACCGATTCTGCAACTGTTAGACACCTTAGTTCTTGCAACCTAATGGCCCGCTCGTTACGTTCCTCTACAGTGTAAATGTCTCCTCATCATATACGATTTCAGTTTGCTCCGTGGCCGGCCCACGTGGTTATAGGCCCGTATTTGTATACCAACATTTTCACAATAAAGGTTTTTAAAACAAAACATGGTAGTAGTATTTACATTGGTAAAGTTTTTACTTTTAGTCACTGTTTTCGAATCAGTAAAAGGCAAGTGAAATAAAGCAGTCCAATTACATGACGGATAAAAGGTATAATACGTAGGAACGCAGTAAAGATAAATGGTCAAGGGCAGTTGTGTTTTCCACTCCTGCAACATAAAGTGATCGATAAGAATCTGATAATCAGGCGTATCGGCGACTAAGACAGCAGGCCGAGCCTCTTTTACTCAACGGCTCCGTCATGGGACGAAGAAACGCCCTTTTTGTCGAAAAAGGAATATATTTTACTTGCAGGACAGTTGTAAATTTTCCGGGAAAGTACATTAGCCTGGAACATTATAACATATATTTTTAAAAAAAAATAATGTTCGAAACCAATAAAAAGCGTAATTTTTAGGTCATATGACCAAGCTTTTCATCATTAAAATAACAAAAGTAAAATGAACCAATGAAAAGTTTTATTAACAAGTCACATGACCTGTTATGCTTACGTTACGCGCTGCGGGCCGCGCCCCGGAACACTTCCGGGTGCGCTAACGCGGCGTGCCATATAACGCATTACGCGACAACGTAGGTCAAGAATATAGTCAAAATGTCTCCACCAACCAGCGTTCGGAACACAACCCCTTTCAGCAGTCCAAAAAGTTCTGTTAAATGACAACAGAGGGGACAGGCAACAAGAACCATCAGTCAAAGAGGGGAGGGCAAGTTCTTCTCTACCGGGTCATGTTGGGGCGCTACCGGAACTGATCGAATTGGTAGTCTACAGTGTTTCTGGATGTTTCAGACTGAAGCTGGTGTCAGCATGAGAGCACCACCATCTCGTAGCTCCGTCGTGGCCATTCCACGAGCAATCATGGCAGCCGTTCCCCACCAGAAGCCTGCGGGAGTCGGGGGCCCCCAAGACTTTTGTAGAATCTTCACGGCTGAGGGGACGCTTTCGAGAATTGGACCCAAGCCCTATCAGGCAAGCGTCCAAGTTCCCAGGTGTCCCAGGGCCATTTTAGTGGACCACGCCCAAATCTGAAGAGCCGGCCGCCATTTTGAGAGTCCTGTGGCATCCGCCTATCGCTGCATCGCAAGAGCGGGAGCAACTCAACTACATGGTGAGCGAGACGCTGTAGTCGCAAGAGCGGGCGGTAAACAGGTGAATGGCGGAAGAGGCACAGTGTAGCAAAAGCGGGCGGAATGGCAACTAAAACGGTAAAGGGGCGCCCCACTACAGCGTGTCTTCAGGTCAAACGGATTGTGGGACAAGGTCCAGAATAGAAGAGTCATCAAAAGGCAAAAAGTTCCGCCGGACCCCGGGAGCCGGCCGCCTATGTCGGGGGCGTTCTCAGGCTACACCAGTGCTATAAGACTTGGGGAGGGGGTCGGAGCCAAGCGTCTTCTCCGAGTCCGTGCCATCACACCGCCCCTTGGGGGCCTCCGTCAAGCGGTTTAGGGAGGTACCATATCACATTGTTTTCAAATGCAGTCAGGTCCACAAATGGCCCTCACTTACTTTGAGAATAGTGAAGCTGCAGTAGGTGCAAATAAGCTTCAGACAGTGTTACAAGCGCTGCTCAGAACTCTGAACTATGGCACCCAACATCCAGAACTTATGCCATTTGAGAATGGCAGTGACATCGAAGCAACTCAGGGACCAAAACCATGAACGTACTTTCACGTATGAAAATCTTACTTGGGGAGGGGGCAGGAGCCAAGCGCCCCCTCCTAGTCCGCGCCACCACACCGTATGTCGAAAATCTGAAGCCATCGTTTTACAAACTCAACCAACCTTGGATGGTGAAATCTAGAAGAAAGTACAAACTGAAAACCAGTTTTGGTCTGCATAGCATCAGCAGCAACGCTTGCTATCAGAGTGCATGAGTTTCATGCTCGATCGATTGAGCTAGCCGGATCGGGCAACAAAAAGTATAAAATAGTTATGTAAATAGTTATTTAATAAAATGTTTTACCCTGTTACTTTGCTGGTGTGTTGTATGTATTTTTAATATTTGCATAGGGTTTGTCGCTATTTTGGGCGGGGTGGGTGATGGAGCCGAGCTGTCTTGAAGCCCTCATGGTGTGGAGCTCAGTTCATCTCACTATTTTCGTATTTCTCATGAAGGGTTGTTCCTAATGTTTCTATTTTAGCGAGGTCAAAAAGAGATCCAATTAGTGGCCTACTGATTTTGCTCGATTACTTTTATTTTTTTACACGATTTTTCACTATCTGCAAAGACTAAACAGAGTATTGCGACTTTGTGCTTGTTTGTAAATAGAGAATGAACCAAAGAGAATCAATTGTAAAACAGTAAATGCTTGGATAACAATCAATCAAATGGAGAGACAAGCAGGCACGACGGATAACAACGGGGGTAAAGGCCTGCGTTAACTACCCTTCACTATCTGCAAAGAGAGAGTACTACTGAGAGAAAAGAGGGGAGGGGGGGGCAGCGTTCAAAGCACATCAGCGTGCATAAACACGAAAACGTTTTTACCTATCACGTACTTGACATTTGACAGCTTTTGATATTTGCTATTAAAAAACCATTGAAATTCACAGAAAAAACCATAGGTTTTAGGCCATATATAGTTAGGAATTTGCATTTACAAAACCTTGAAAATTCACTGATAAAAACCATTGGTTATAGACCATATATAGTTAGGGATTAGCCTTTTCAAAACCTTATTTTACTCACACAAAACCATTGAAATTTCATATATAGTTAGTTGCACTAACTATATATCGCGCACCCGCAATCCACTGCTGATGATGTCACATATTACATCATTCATGACATGGTTAGTGACATCACTGATGACATCACTGATGACATCTCAAATGACATCACTGATGACATCTCAAATGACATCACTGATGACATCTCAAATGACATCACTGATAAAATCACTGATAACATCTCATTTGACATTACTGATCACATCACTGATGATATCATTCATGTGATAATACCATGAACCTCTTCAGACTCTAATATACCCTTAGATACAATCAGTGTAAACAGACAGTCACAGACTGTCACTCATCCATGGAGTTACTCACACACCTAGTCAGTCATGCAAAGAATCAATCACACCTCCATTTTCTCAACTATACAGTTATACACACCTTACTTATTCAAACATATACTAACACATATTTACTCTCTTATACAATCCCTGATACATGTTCACAATGATCCATACAGCCACTCACACATTCCCTGGCTCTTATGCACAGTTATTTATATATGTCAACTCTCACATGTACTGTGTTTTACATATGTACTTACTTTGACATGTAGCACTGAGATATCCATTCACTCACCAATACACTCATGCCCAGTCAACCGCCCATACAGCTGTTTCCACATGCACTTTTGAACCCATACATATAGTGAATCAACTACTCACACATCTATGTACAGAGTCACACACCTCCCAGCCACCCATACACACACACTCAGTCTCCCATACAAATACTTGGACAACCAATCAATAACCCATACAGTTACTCATATAGCTACTGATCAACACATGCAGCAGTTTGTAGAACAACAGATATAATGATGCACAAATTAAGACAGTTTAGTCACTAACCCATGCACTCAGTAAGACACATTTAATCATTCTCTCATACAGTCAGTCATGCACCTACTAAATCCTTCTTCCAGACACTTATACATCCACTCATTCTTCAATATGTAAGACATATTTTAACTTTACAGAAACATACAGTCACTGGATGTTGTCATCAGTAATGTCATCAGTGATGTCATTTGAGATGTCATCAGTGATGTCATCAGTGATGTCATTTGAGATGTCATCAGTGATGTCATTTGAGATGTCATCAGTGATGTCATCAGTGATGTCACTAACCATGTCATGAATGATGTAATATGTGACATCATCAGCAGTGGATTGCGGGTGCGCGATATATAGTTAGTGCAACTAACTATATATGAAATTTCAATGGTTTTGTGTGAGTAAAATAAGGTTTTGAAAAGGCTAATCCCTAACTATATATGGTCTATAACCAATGGTTTTTTCAGTGAATTTTCAAGGTTTTGTAAATGCAAATTCCTAACTATATATGGCCTAAAACCTATGGTTTTTTCTGTGAATATATATATATATGGTTAATTAAAAATATTAGTTAATACAGTATATTCAATTAATACATCACTTTTAACATTATTAAAATGATACACCAAAAAATTGAAATTTACATTCTTTTATGATGTTTATTGATGACAATGATTTTGTAATCAACCAAAAATATTTATTTTATAAAGTTTTATAAAGTTTATATAATATAAAGACATATAGATGACAATCATGTATTTTTACAGACACAAAATATGGTGTACATGTTTACATTTCATAATTATGTAAACAACATTTTTTAACATTTGTCAATTTTTAAATACAGTTCTGTAAACTTTGCAACATTAAATAATATAATTTTACATTTCTTTAGAAGAATTTGAGAAAAAATTATAATTAATAATAACAGTTGTTCACTTCAGTTTTGTATTCGGAACTTTTGTTGTTTAGTTACATATATTGTTGTTTTAAAACAATCTAACAGTTTTCACATTTTTAATACATTTTAAGTGTTATACTTTGGAACCTTTTTTAACAAATAATAATGTATTTTAATGATTATTAATATATTAAATATTAATAGTATTAATTATTACAGGTTTAATTTGTATAATTTTTTATAAGGTAGACATTTTTTAAGCATACCAAAATTACAGGTTTTTAATAAATATATATACATTGTAAATATATGGAATTATAATAATAAATATTATATGTTTATTAATATTTATTACTATAACTTTACAATGTTGGAAAAATGTTGACTGAATGTAAACATATAAGTTATGAATTGTAGTATTTTATTTAAACACTTTTGTAATTTATAAATAATGTAATAAAAGTAAAATGTTTCTAAACCAAATACCTTTATTTTATTTGTTTAATGCTGCCATATTTGTTTGGTGTTTGTATTTTGTAACCGCTCGTGTGTGTTTTGGGCTATTTCGAAGGTGACAAGCTTGCGGCTTAGAGCTGCGTCGCGTTGGGGAAGGTAAGTTTCATTTTCTTTATTTTAACTATATTTTTAAGTAAATTGGAAGGTAGTTAGGTTGTAGTTATTGAGTGTAGTGTTAGGTTTTTAGAGTTGTGGTGTTTCTAGTGTGTAAGTTAGGTCTTAGCGTTTTATGTATAATTATTTTTGAGGCCTAGTTTAGAAAATGTAAAATATGTTAGAACATGTTTGAATAAGGTATGTATAATGTTTGTAATAGTGTTATATTGTGTATTGTGTGTATATTTGTGTGGGTGGGAATGTTTGTGTTTTTAACAAGTTTTGGTCAGTAGAAGTGGCGGTTACAAGAAGATCGCGTTTCTTGTATTAAGGAAGTGTATATTAGTTTAAGTAATTAATAATTATTTTACACTTCCTTACATTTTTGGGCTTTCAAGGAGAATTAATTTTTTTAAAACACTTTTTCGGGGTTTTTATGGAATATTGTTTGTGTAATTATGAACAGAGGATTACTTTGGAACAGTTGGATTTGTAAAATTTGTTTGGGGTACTTTTTGTTCTATTTGGATTATGAGATACCTGGATTGTTTTACACAATTTTGGATTTTCTGTCTACAGCAACGGAAACGGTAAGTTAATTTGCGGGAGGGAAATGCTAAGAGAGTTATTGTTATTGTTGTTAATATTTTCATACATTCAAATAATATGTCTATGTATTTATAATATAATAAAAATACATTAGACAAATTAATTAATTTTGTGAAAAGATAAAAACTATTTGTATGCATTTTAAATATTTTTAGAGAAAAGTGTTATGTATTTTACACTGCATTGATAATTCAGAGTAGGCTCTAGGCTTCTTGTTGTTGGGTAAAGTCTGATTTGTTGTTGTAGGCATTCAAACATTTGTTTAGTTTGTTTCGATAGTTTAGGCCTGATTTGTGTTACAGATTGCTCCATTCTTAGCTGTTGGTAGCTCTGTTCTTTTTGGTGGGAGAGTAGGAGTTCGTGTCGAGTAGGTGGACCTCGCCCTGGTGTTGCTTGGAAGGCATTATGCCAAAACAGCATTGTTTGTTTTGCCTCTTGGTTTAGTGTCCCAAGATGTACATTCCACCATGGAATCTGGTATTTTGGTTGTCTCCTATGTCCTGATCTATAGAGTCTTCCCACCCAGGTATCTTCATATTTGTCTAGGAGGGGACTTCATTTTTGTTTGTGTTGCTGGTAGTAAGGACTTTCTCTTAATAGGTTGTAATGTTCGGCCACGTCAGTAACTGGTACATAGGCCAGTGCAATATGTTTCTTATTTGGTATGCAAATGAACGGTTTGTCGCATATTCAACACTTAGGGATCATTACAATGGAGTAACGATTGCCACCGCCGGGCCAGTGCTGGTGATCGTTACACCATTGAAATGAGAATTACCCAAAGACAAATTAAGAAGGCGGTGGGTGTCGCAGTGGATGCAAAGTCCGTCCGCTGCTTTTCTGCCAGCGACATTCGTTACGATTGCCTACTGGACGAAGCTGGGGTGGCAGTGACTAGCAGGCACGGTCCGCCATATTAGGATGAGGATGAATTATAGGCCTTTCCATTGCGGCAATGCTGCCATTGAAAGGCTGCCAGGGATTGGCTTTGGGGGCCCATTGAGGGCCCTCTCAGGGGGGTTGGAGATGCACTGAGCCTTTTAATTTAATTTAATAATGAGGGCGGGAGGCGGGCGGCAGGCGGGAGGCAGGCTGGCGGGAAGCGGTAGGTGGACGGGCGGCGGGCGGCCTTGCGAAGCAGAAATATCATGTAGAGGCACGGAGATTGCTTCAATCTCTGTGCCTCTCTGCGATAGTCCCTTCCGTGACTTCCGCCCACCCCTACTCCACATACAATGATTGAAATGATAGTAGCAACCCTGAATTGATATGTATGGGTAGGATTTTAGAAATGCATTTATCATTGCCTGTTCAAAATCAATAATTATTTTCTGTGGAAATTAATTATTTGTTTCTTGTTTAATTTTACTTAGTATTTCTATATATGTGGAATTTTGTTTATTAGGTAGTAAGGCATAGATACAAGGGATGTTAGTGTTTTGGTATAGGGCATGGATAGTATATAATTGATGGAATAGTTTGGGACACATTTTAAAAGTCCCATTCATCATCCATGTTTCTGACTGTTGTAGTTTGATAAAATTATTTGGGGTTGCAAACATAATTATTCTTTTCTCTTTAGATGTGTTGTCATAAAGAACATAGGGTTCTGCGTTATGAGTTATAGATAGTTCTGGGGGTATTTCTACCTCTTCAAATGTTTTTGGGGCAGGTGTGGTGGTGGTTGTGGCTTTTTTTGTTCGAGCTATAGTTCTCTTTAATGAAGAAATAGAGGGCATTTGGCCAGTAGCATGGTGGGGTACTTTGGGCATCAATTCTTTAAGTAATTGCAGCAGTTTGTAGAACAACAGATATAATGATGCACAAATTAAGAGAGTTTAGTCACTAACCCATGCACTCAGTAAGACACATTTAATCATTCTCTCATACAGTCAGTCATGCACCTACTAAATCCTTCTTCCAGACACTTATACATCCACTCATTCTTCAATATGTAAGACATATTTTAACTTTACAGAAACATACAGTCACTGGATGTTGTCATCAGTGATGTCATCAGTGATGTCATTTGAGATGTCATCAGTGATGTCATCAGTGATGTCATCAGTGATGTCATTTGAGATGTCATCAGTGATGTCATCAGTGATGTCACTAACCATGTCATGATTGATGTAATATGTGACATCATCAGCAGTGGATTGCGGTTGCGCGATATATAGTTAGTGCAACTAACTATATATGAAACTTCAATGGTTTTGTGTGAGTAAAATAAGGTTTTGAAAAGGCTAATCCCTAACTATATATGGTCTATAACCAATGGTTTTTTCAGTGAATTTTCAAGGTTTTGTAAATGCAAATTCCTAACTATATATGGCCTAAAACCTATGGTTTTTTCTGTGAATATATATATATATGGTTAATTAAAAATATTAGTTAATACAGTATATTCAATTAATACATCACTTTTAACATTATTAAAATGATACACAAAAAAATTGAAATTTACATTCTTTTATGGTGTTTATTGATGACAATGATTTTGTAATCAACCAAAAATATTTATTTTATAAAGTTTTATAAAGTTTATATAATATAAAGACATATAGATGACAATCATGTATTTTTTACAGACACAAAATATGGTGTACATGTTTACATTTCATAATTATGTAAACAACATTTTTTAACATTTGTCAATTTTTAAATACAGTTCTGTAAACTTTGCAACATTAAATAATATAATTTTACATTTCTTTAGAAGAATTTGAGAAAAAATTATAATTAATAATAACAGTTGTTCACTTCAGTTTTGTATTCTGAACTTTTGTTGTTTAGTTACATATATTGTTGTTTTAAAACAATCTAACAGTTTTCACATTTTTAATACATTTTAAGTGTTATACTTTGGAACCTTTTTTAACAAATAATAATGTATTTTAATGATTATTAATATATTAAATATTAATAGTATTAATTATTACAGGTTTAATTTGTATAATTTTTTATAAGGTAGACATTTTTTAAGCATAACAAAATTACAGGTTTTTAATAAATATATATATACATTGTAAATATATGGAATTATAATAATAAATATTATATGTTTATTAATATTTATTACTATAACTTTACAATGTTGGAAAAATGTTGACTGAATGTAAACATATAAGTTATGAATTGTAGTATTTTATTTAAACACTTTTGTAATTTATAAATAATGTAATAAAAGTAAAATGTTTCTAAACCAAATACCTTTATTTTATTTGTTTAATGCTGCCATATTTGTTTGGTGCTTGTATTTTGTAACCGCTCGTGTTTGTTTTGGGCTATTTCGAAGGTGACAAGCTTGCGGCTTAGAGCTGCGTCGCGTTGGGGAAGGTAAGTTTAATTTTCTTTATTTTAACTATATTTTTAAGTAAATTGGAAGGTAGTTAGGTTGTAGTTATTGAGTGTAGTGTTAGGTTTTTAGAGTTGTGGTGTTATTAGTGTGTAAGTTAGGTCTTAGCGTTTTATGTATAATTTTTTTTCAGGCCTAGTTTAGAAAATGTAAAATATGTTAGAACATGTTTGAATAAGGTATGTATAATGTTTGTAATAGTGTTATATTGTGTATTGTGTGTATATTTGTGTGGGTGGGAATGTTTGTGTTTTTAACAAGTTTTGGTCAATAGAAGTGGCGGTTACAAGAAGATCGCGTTTCTTGTATTAAGGAAGTGTATATTAGTTTAAGTAATTAATAATTATTTTACACTTCCTTACATTTTTGGGCTTTCAAGGAGAATTAATTTTTTTAAAACACTTTTTCGGGTTTTTTATGGATTATTGTTTGTGTAATTATGAACAGAGGATTACTTTGGAACAGTTGGATTTGTAAAATTTGTTTGGGGTACTTTTCGTTCTATTTGGATTATGAGATACCTGGATTGTTTTACACAATTTTGGATTTTCTGTCTACAGCAACGGAAACGGTAAGTTAATTTGCGGGAGGGAAATGCTAAGAGAGTTATTGTTATTGTTGTTAATATTTTCATACATTCAATTAATATGTCTATGTATTTATAATATAATAAAAATACATTAGACAAATTAATTAATTTTGTGAAAAGATAAAAACTATTTGTATGCATTTTAAATATTTTTAGAGAAAAGTGTTATGTATTTTACACTGCATTGATAATTCAGAGTAGGCTCTAGGCTTCTTGTTGTTGGGTAAAGTCTGATTTGTTGTTGTAGGCATTCAAACATTTGTTTAGTTTGTTTCGATAGTTTAGGCCTGATTTGTGTTACAGATTGCTCCATTCTTAGCTGTTGGTAGCTCTGTTCTTTTTGGTGGGAGAGTAGGAGTTCGTGTCGAGTAGGTGGACCTCGCCCTGGTGTTGCTTGGAAGGCATTATGCCAAA
Organism: Lissotriton vulgaris; assembly: GCF_964263255.1. Taxonomy (NCBI): domain Eukaryota; kingdom Metazoa; phylum Chordata; class Amphibia; order Caudata; family Salamandridae; genus Lissotriton; species Lissotriton vulgaris. Next base: position 865,207,837 of record NC_141696.1, read on the forward strand.
ACAGCATTGTTTGTTTTGCCTCTTGGTTTAGTGTCCCAAGATGTACATTCCACCATGGAATCTGGTATTTTGGTTGTCTCTTATGTCCTGATCTATGGAGTCTTCCCACCCAGGTATCTTCATATTTGTCTAGGAGGGGACTTCATTTTTGTTTGTGTTGCTGGTAGTAAGGACTTTCTCTTAATAGGTTGTAATGTTCGGCCACGTCAGTAACTGGTACATAGGCCAGTGCAATATGTTTCCTATTTGGTATGCAAATGAACGGTTTGTCGCATATTCAACACTTAGGGATCATTACAATGGAGTAACGATTGCCACCGCCGGGCCAGTGCTGGTGATCGTTACACCATTGAAATGAGAATTACCCACCGACAAATTAAGAAGGCGGTGGGTGTCGCAGTGGATGCAAAGTCCGTCCGCTGCTTTTCTGCCAGCGACATTCGTTACGATTGCCTACTGGGCGAAGCTGGGGTGGCAGTGACTAGCAGGCACCGTCCGCCATATTAGGATGAGGATGAATTATAGGCCTTTCCATTGCGGCAATGCTGCCATGGAAAGGCTGCCAGGGATTGGCTTTGGGGGCCCATTGAGGGCCCTTTCAGGGGGGTTGGAGATGCACTGAGCCTTTTAATTTAATTTAATAATGAGGGCGGGAGGCGGGCGGCAGGCGGGAGGCAGGCTGGCGGGAAGCGGTAGGTGGACGGGCGGCGGGCGGCCTTGCGAAGCAGAAATATCATGTAGAGGCACGGAGATTGCTTCAATCTCCGTGCCTCTCTGCGATAGTCCCTTCCGTGACTTCCGCCCACCCCTACTCCACATACAATGATTGAAATGATAGTAGCAACCCTGAATTGATATGTATGGGTAGGATTTTAGAAATGCATTTATCATTGCCTGTTCAAAATCAATAATTATTTTCTGTGGAAATTAATTATTTGTTTCTTGTTTAATTTTACTTAGTATTTCTATATATGTGGAATTTTGTTTATTAGGTAGTAAGGCATAGATACAAGGGATGTTAGTGTTTTGGTATAGGGCATGGATAGTATATAATTGATGGAATAGTTTGGGACACATTTTAAAAGTCCCATTCATCATCCATGTTTCTGACTGTTGTAGTTTGATAAAAATATTTGGGGTTGCAAACATAATTATTCTTTTCTCTTTAGATGTGTTGTCATAAAGAACATAGGGTTCTGCGTTATGAGTTATAGATAGTTCTGGGGGTATTTCTACCTCTTCAAATGTTTTTGGGGCAGGTGTGGTGGTGGTTGTGGCTTTTTTTGTTCGAGCTATAGTTCTCTTTAATGAAGAAATAGAGGGCATTTGGCCAGTAGCATGGTGGGGTACTTTGGGCATCAATTCTTTAAGTAATTGAGTGGTAGGTTTCTGTGAGCTAGTGCTAGCTTCTTTAATGTTGTCTAGGGCATTCCTAACCTCTATTTAAATAACATGTTATGGGTGGTTAGGCTCCCTGGTACACAAAGCCGTTGTTTCTCTATTTGTTACTCTTATTCGAATAGTACGTGCTACATTTCCAATTTCCTTTAAGTCCACTTTGCTTTTCCTGGGTATAGACATACCCCATGGAACATAGCAAAAACTTTCCTTTCTGGGAAGTGATAAATTAGGTGCCTTCTGTCATTGTGAGTGATGATTTAAATGCTATGAAAAATATATATAAAAATTAATAAAACAAATAATGTACAGGTTTTTTAACTAATACATTCACATTGTTATTAATATACTTACGATGTCGATGTTGAGCTCTTTTTCAATGTAGATGCCCTTTCTTTGTTAGTTGAATTCTGTTTTGTTGCTGATGTTTCTGTTGGTAGAATAAATATACTTTTTAATATTTTGCTCAATTGTATATGGTGTGGGGTGGAGGTTTGGGATAAAGTTGGGGTTTGGTTGGGGGTTTTAGTTCATTTTTAAAATGCATTTTGCTGAATACTTACTTTCTTTGTTAGATGATTTTAGAAACCACTCTAATTGTTGAAATGCTTTGAGAATTATCTGTAGAGGAGGCATAGATTGAAAAAAGATATATGTTCATTATTTGTGCATGATGAATAGTAGTTTTTGAAGATTAGCATTATTGTTATATTATAAATGGGATTTTACTTACTTTTTGAAGTAAGAAATAGATTTTTCTTTAGTGAAGTCCTTGTTTGTGGCAGGAATATGACAGAGTTTTGTCTTCTTTATTCTTTTTGGTATAAGGTGTGTGTGTTTTGGGCTATTTCGAAGGTGACAAGCTTGCGGCTTAGAGCTGCATCGCGTTGGGGAAGGTAAGTTTCATTTTCTTTATTTTAACTATATTTTTAAGTAAATTGGAAGGTAGTTAGGTTGTAGTTATTGAGTGTAGTGTTAGGTTTTTAGAGTTGTGGTGTTTCTAGTGTGTAAGTTAGGTCTTAGCGTTTTATGTATAATTTTTTTTGAGGCCTAGTTTAGAAAATGTAAAATATGTTAGAACATGTTTGAATAAGGTATGTATAATGTTTGTAATAGTGTTATATTGTGTATTGTGTGTATATTTGTGTGGGTGGGAATGTTTGTGTTTTTAACAAGTTTTGGTCAGTAGAAGTGGCGGTTACAAGAAGATCGCGTTTCTTGTATTAAGGAAGTGTATATTAGTTTAAGTAATTAATAATTATTTTACACTTCCTTACATTTTTGGGCTTTCAAGGAGAATTAATTTTTTTAAAACACTTTTTCGGGTTTTTTATGGAATATTGTTTGTGTAATTATGAACAGAGGATTACTTTGGAACAGTTGGATTTGTAAAATTTGTTTGGGGTACTTTTCGTTCTATTTGGATTATGAGATACCTGGATTGTTTTACACAATTTTGGATTTTCTGTCTACAGCAACGGAAACGGTAAGTTAATTTGCGGGAGGGAAATGCTAAGAGAGTTATTGTTATTGTTGTTAATATTTTCATACATTCAAATAATATGTCTATGTATTTATAATATAATAAAAATACATTAGACAATTTAATTAATTTTGTGAAAAGATAAAAACTATTTGTATGCATTTTAAATATTTTTAGAGAAAAGTGTTATGTATTTTACACTGCATTGATAATTCAGAGTAGGCTCTAGGCTTCTTGTTGTTGGGTAAAGTCTGATTTGTTGTTGTAGGCATTCAAACATTTGTTTAGTTTGTTTCGATAGTTTAGGCCTGATTTGTGTTACAGATTGCTCCATTCTTAGCTGTTGGTAGCTCTGTTCTTTTTGGTGGGAGAGTAGGAGTTCGTGTCGAGTAGGTGGACCTCGCCCTGGTGTTGCTTGGAAGGCATTATGCCAAAACAGCATTGTTTGTTTTGCCTCTTGGTTTAGTGTCCCAAGATGTACATTCCACCATGGAATCTGGTATTTTGGTTGTCTCCTATGTCCTGATCTATGGAGTCTTCCCACCCAGGTATCTTCATATTTGTCTAGGAGGGGACTTCATTTTTGTTTGTGTTGCTGGTAGTAAGGACTTTCTCTTAATAGGTTGTAATGTTCGGCCACGTCAGTAACTGGTACATAGGCCAGTGCAATATGTTTCTTATTTGGTATGCAAATGAACGGTTTGTCGCATATTCAACACTTAGGGATCATTGCAATGGAGTAACGATTGCCACCGCCGGGCCAGTGCTGGTGATCGTTACACCATTGAAATGAGAATTACCCAAAGACAAATTAAGAAGGCGGTGGGTGTCGCAGTGGATGCAAAGTCCGTCCGCTGCTTTTCTGCCAGCGACATTCGTTACGATTGCCTACTGGGCGAAGCTGGGGTGGCAGTGACTAACAGGCACCGTCCGCCATATTAGGATGAGGATGAATTATAGGCCTTTCCATTGCGGCAATGCTGCCATTGAAAGGCTGCCAGGGATTGGCTTTGGGGGCCCATTGAGGGCCCTCTCAGGGGGGTTGGAGATGCACTGAGCCTTTTAATTTAATTTAATAATGAGGGCGGGAGGCGGGCGGCAGGCGGGAGGCAGGCTGGCGGGAAGCGGTAGGTGGACGGGCGGCGGGCGGCCTTGCGAAGCAGAAATATCATGTAGAGGCACGGAGATTGCTTCAATCTCCGTGCCTCTCTGCGATAGTCCCTTCCGTGACTTCCGCCCACCCCTACTCCACATACAATGATTGAAATGATAGTAGCAACCCTGAAGTGATAGTATGGGTAGGATTTTAGAAATGCATTTATCATTGCCTGTTCAAAATCAATAATTATTTTCTGTGGAAATTAATTATTTGTTTCTTGTTTAATTTTACTTAGTATTTCTATATATGTGGAATTTTGTTTATTAGGTAGTAAGGCATAGATACAAGGGATGTTAGTGTTTTGGTATAGGGCATGGCTAGTATATAATTGATGGAATAGTTTGGGACACATTTTAAAAGTCCCATTCATCATCCATGTTTCTGACTGTTGTAGTTTGATAAAATTATTTGGGGTTGCAAACATAATTATTCTTTTCTCTTTAGATGTGTTGTCATAAAGAACATAGGGTTCTGCGTTATGAGTTATAGATAGTTCTGGGGGTATTTCTACCTCTTCAAATGTTTTTGGGGCAGGTGTGGTGGTGGTTGTGGCTTTTTTTGTTCGAGCTATAGTTCTCTTTAATGAAGAAATAGAGGGCATTTGGCCAGTAGCATGGTGGGGTACTTTGGGCATCAATTCTTTAAGTAATTGAGTGGTAGGTTTCTGTGAGCTAGTGCTAGCTTCTTTAATGTTGTCTAGGGCATTCCTAACCTCTATTTAAATAACATGTTATGGGTGGTTAGGCTCCCTGGTACACAAAGCCGTTGTTTCTCTATTTGTTACTCTTATTCGAATAGTACGTGCTACATTTCCAATTTCCTTTAAGTCCACTTTGCTTTTCCTGGGTATAGACATACCCCATGGAACATAGCAAAAACTTTCCTTTCTGGGAAGTGATAAATTAGGTGCCTTCTGTCATTGTGAGTGATGATTTAAATGCTATGAAAAATGTATATAAAAATTAATAAAACAAATAATGTACAGGTTTTTTAACTAATACATTCACATTGTTATTAATATACTTACGATGTCGATGTTGAGCTCATTTTCAATGTAGATGCCCTTTCTTTGTTAGTTGAATTCTGTTTTGTTGCTGATGTTTCTGTTGGTAGAATAAATATACTTTTTAATATTTTGCTCAATTGTATATGGTGTGGGGTGGAGGTTTGGGATAAAGTTGGGGTTTGGTTGGGGGTTTTAGTTCATTTTTAAAATGCATTTTGCTGAATACTTACTTTCTTTGTTAGATGATTTTAGAAACCACTCTAATTGTTGAAATGCTTTGAGAATTATATGTAGAGGAGGCAGTGATTGAAAAAAGATATATGTTCATTATTTGTGCATGATGAATAGTAGTTTTTGAAGATTAGCATTATTGTTATATTATAAATGGGATTTTACTTACTTTTTGAAGTAAGAAATAGATTTTTCTTTAGTGAAGTCCTTGTTTGTGGTAGGAATATGACAGAGTTTTGTCTTCTTTATTCTTTTTGGTATAAGGTGTAAAATAAGTATATTTTTTCGTTCTTTATATAGTGTTTAATTATTTGTTTTGTTGTTGTTGGTTTATTTTAATATTGTGTGTAATTCATTGGTTGATCTTGATTGTTTTAATTGTTTTGATAGTTGTTTTCCATATATGGAAAACGCTAATTAAGAGTCAGTTACTGCTTTTATTCTTTAAACATGTTGAATTATTTAAATGTGTATTATATTATATGTGATGAAAAATATTGTGTAGATATTATTTAAATATAAGTTTTCAATAGGTATTAATAGTGTACTTATTATTTAATGGGTAAAATGTTTTACTATTTTCGAAATTGATTGTATTTTATTTATTTTGTATGCAGTGTATGTTCATTTATTTAAATATATTTATGGTGTTAAGTTTTGTTTGTTTTATTTATATTTATGTTGCCCATATTTTAAAAAATAAGACAATATTTTTGCTCTCTATATTATTCACATGATCCATATTCTTGACATGTGGTATATTTTTAACCCATTCGCTGCTAGGCCTCCCCCGTGCTAAGCCTTTTTTGGCTATTTCGGGTAGTTCACGCTTAGGCCCCTGTAACTTTTAAACCACATAAGGTATCCCTTCCAACTTTGTGTCCTTTTCTTCCAACATCATAAGGTTTCTAAAGAAACCCAGGGTTAGTGGATTCCCCTAGAAGGGACCCAGAAATTAGCCAAAATACAGCTAAAGGTTTTTGTTTTTTTAAATGGGAAAGAGGGCTACAGATGAAAGCGTCTGCTTTTCTTCCTGCAAATGGTATCAGAAAAGGGGTTGTAGTGCTGAAATCACCATCTTCCGGCTTTCAGGGACAAGTAGACTTTTGTCAGAAAGCCAAAATGTTTTACACAGTTTTGACATTTTTCAGGGACATAGTCTATTTTTGCTATTTTTGTGCTTTCAACCTTCTTTCAGTTAATGGTAGAAATGGATATGAAAGCAATAATGCATCCTGGAAAGCCATACATTTTAGAAAATTAGACAACATTCGGAATTCAGCAAGCAGTCGTTTGCATAGATCCTTCAAGGTTTCTTTATAGAAACTAACAGTTAAATAAAGGAACATTTTACAATTAGTAGATAAAACAATCATTTGTGTCAAAGTTTTCACCTGTAACTTCTTTTAATTATGACCGCTGCTTGAAAGCAATATACTGTTACATCCGATGGCCCTTTCTGGTTGTGGGGATATATAGGACTTGTAGGTTCACCAAGAACCGGACGAACCCAGAGCCAATAACTGAGCAGCATCCTGCAATGGTATTTTATTAAGTACAGGGTATATAGCAATTATTCTGGGAAAATGTATACATGGAAAAATCGGTATGAAAGACCCCTATGTATTTCTGAAATGGGAACAAAATATAGAGTTTAGAAACAGTAGATATTTACACTTTTCTGAAATTGGAAGTACCCATACTAACATGAGAATTATAGGTAATTTTTCAAATGACTTATTTTTTACAGATTCTCTTTCATTTGGAAGGCAGAAATTCATCAAAAGTCAATAGGTAATAACAGTTGTTCAACAATTCTATGTTACCAAAAGTATCCTGATAAAAACGGTACCTCACTTGTACCGGTAGGCCTAGTGGCCCAACAGGCAACAGCTCACAACGCAACGTGTACACATCACACAGTGAAAAATTACCTTTTTTTGCAAAGTGCCTAGCTGTAGTTTTTTAACCCTAGCTCTGCCGGTACATAGGGAAACCTAGCAAAACTATACATTTTTGAGCACTAGACACGCAATCCAGGATGGGGTGACTTGACTGGCTCTCACCAAGTTCTGTTACCCAGAATCCCTTGTAAACCTAAAAAATTGTCCAAAAAAACAAATTTTCCTCGTATTTCTGTGGTGGAAAGTCCCGGAATCTGCATTGATCCACAAAATTCAACCAACCTCGCATTCCAAAAATTCTTCTGAGGAAAATGGTACCTCACTTGTGGGGGTAGGCCTAGTGTCCGCAGTAGGAAACGGCCCAAAAAGCAACATGGACTCACCACATTTTCACAGTGAAAAATTACCCTTTTTTTTACAAAATGCCTAGCTGAGGTTTTTGAACCAAGCTCTGCCAGCACCTATGGAGAACTAGCAAACCTATACATTTTTCAAAACTAGACACCCAGGGGAATCCAGGGTGGGGTGATTGGACTGGCTCTCACCAGGCTCTGTTACCCAGAATCCCTGGGAAAACTAAAGAATTTTCAAAAGAACACATTTTCCTCACATTTCTGTGGTGGAAAGTTCTGGAATCTGCGTGGATCTTCAAAACTCCACCCACCCCACATTCCCCAAAGTCTTCCGAGAAAAATGGTTCCTCCCTTGTGTGGGTAGGCCTAGTGCCGGTGAAAGGAAACATAACACAAAGTTGACACACCACATTTTCATAATGATAAATGATCCTTTTTTTGCAAAGTGCCTAGTTGTAGTTTTTGAACCATAACATAGCAAACCTATACATTTTTTAAATCTAGACACCCAGGGAAATCCTGGATGGGGTGACTTAACTGGCTCTCACCAGGTCCAGTTACCCAGAATCCCTTACAAACCGTGGAAAGTTCTGGAATCTGCGTGGATCCACAAAGTTCCAACCACCCCGCTTTTTCCAAAGTCTTCTGATAAAAATTGTACCTCACTTGTGTGGGTAGGCCTAGTGCCCAGAACAGGAATAGGCCCAAAACGCAACATGGACACCCCACATTTTCACAGTGAAAAATGAACCTTTTATTGCAAAGTGCCTAGCTGTAGTTGTTTTAACCCTAGCTCTGCCGGCACCCAGGGAACCCTAGCACACCTATACATTTCTTAAATTGAGACACCCAGGGAAATCCAGGATGGGGTGACTTGAATGGCTCTCACCAGGTTCTGTTACCCAAAATCCCTTGCAAACCTAAAAAATTGTCCAAAAAACACATTTCCCTCATATTTCTGTCATGTAAAGTTCTAAAATCTGTGTGGATCTACTAAATTCCACCCAACCCACGTTCCCCAAAGTCTTGCGAGATAAATGGTACCTCACTTGTGTGGATAGGCCTAGTGCCCGTGACAGGAATCGGCCCAAAATGCAAAGTGGACACACCACATTTTTAAAGGGAAAAATTACCCTTTTTTGGCATTTCTGTTGTATAAAGTTCTGGAATCTGTGTGGATCCACAAAATTCCTCCCACCCCGCATTTCTCAAAGTCGTCTGGTAAAAATGGTACCTCACTTGTGTGGGTAGGCCTATTGCCCGCAATAGGAAACGGCCCAAAATGCAACATGGACTCACCACATTTTCACAGTGAAAAATGACCCTTTTTTTGTAAAGAGCCTAGCTGAGGTTCTTGAACCCTAGCTCTGCCGACACCTAGGGAGAACTAGCAAACCTACACATTTTTTTAAACTAGACACCAAGGGAAATCCAGGATGAGGTGACTGGACTGGCTCTCGCCAGGTTCTGTTACCCAGAATCCCTTGCAAATCTAAAAAAGTGTCTACAAAACGCATTCTCCTCACATTTCTGTGGTGAAAAGTTCTGGAATGTGTGTGGATCCACACAATTCCACCCACCCTGTGTTCTCCGAAGTCTTCCGAGAAAAATGGTACCTGAGTCGTGTGGGTAGGCCTTGTACCCATGACAGGAAATGGCACAAAACGCAACGTGGAGACACCACATTTTCACAGTGAAAAATTACCCTTTTATTGCAAAGTGCCTAGCTGTATTTTTTTAACCCTAGCGCTGCCGGCACCCAGGGAAACCTAGCAAACCTGTACATTTTTGAAAACTAGACACCCAAAGAAATCCAGGATGGGGTGACTTGACTGGCTCTCACCAGGTTGAATTACCCAGAATCCCTTACAAACCATGGAAAGTTCTGGAATCTGCATGGATACACAAAGTTACAACCACCCCGCTTTTTCCAAAGTCTTCTGATAAAAATTGTACCTCACTTGTGTGGGTAGGCCTAGTGCCCAGAACAGGAATAGGTCCAAAACGCATCCTGGACACCCCACATTTTCACAGTGAAAAATGAACCTTTTATTGCAAAGTGCCTAGCTATAGTTTTTTTAACCCTAGCTCTGCCGGCACCCAGGGAACCCTAGCAAACCTATACATTTCTTAAATTGAGACACCCAGGGAAATCCAGGATGGGGTGACTTGACTGGCTCTCACCAGGTTCTGTTACCCAGAATCCCTTGCAAACCTAAATAATTGTCCAAAAAACACATTTTCCTCATATTTCTGTCATGTAAAGTTCTAAAATCTGTGTGGATCCACTAAATTCCACCCAGTCCACGTTCCCCAAAGTCTTGCGAGATAAATGGCACCTCACTTGTGTGGATAGGCCTAGTGCCTGTGACAGGAATCGTCCCAAAATGCAAAGTGGACACACCACATTTTTCCAGGGTAAATCGACACTTTTTTGGCAAAGTGCCTAACTGTAGTTTTTGAACTATAGCTCAGCCGGCACCTAGGGAAACCTAGCAACTATACATTTTTTAAATTTAGACACGCAGGGGAATCCAGGATGGGGTGACTTAACTGGCTCTGACCAGGTTCTGTTACCCAGAATCCCTTGCAAACCCTAAAAATTGTCCCAAAAAACACATTTTCCTCACATTTCTTTGGTGGAAAGAACTGGAATCTCCGAGGGTCTACAAAATTGCAACCACCTCTCTTTCTCCAATGTCTTCCGAGAAAAATGCCTACCTCACTCGTGTGGGTAGGCCTTGTGCCCATGACAGGAAATGGCCCAAAACGCAACGTGGACACACCACATTTTCACAGTGAAAAATGACCCTTTTATTCCAAAGTGCCAAGCTGCAGTTTTTGAAACCTGGCTCTGCTGCCACCTGGGAAAAACTAGCAAACCTATACATTTTTAAAACTAGACACCCAGAGGAATCCAGGATGGGGTGACTTGACTGGCTCTCACCAGGGTCTGTTACCCAGAATACGTTGCAAACCTAAAAAATTGTCCTTAAAAAACATTTTCTACACATTTCTGTTGTATAAAGTTCTGGAATCTGTGTGGATCCATAAAATTCCTCCCACCCCGCATTTCTCAAAGTCTTCTGAGGAAAATGGTACCTCACTTGTGTGGGTAGGCCTATTGCCCGCAATAGGAAACGGCCCAAAACGCAACATGGACTCACCACATTTTCACAGTGAAAAATGACCCTTTTTTTGTAAAGAGCCTAGCTGAGGTTTTTGAACCCTAGCTCTGCCGACACCTAGGGAGAAATAGCAAACATACACATTTTTGCAATCTAGACACCAAGGGAAATCCAGGATGAGGTGACTGGACTGGCTCTCACCAGGTTCTGTTACCCAGAATCCCTTGCAAATCTAAAAAAGTGTCTATAAAACGCATTCTACTCACATTTCTGTGGTGAAAAGTTCTGGAATGTGTGTGGATCCACACAATTCCACCCACCCCGTGTTCCACAAAGTCTTCCGAGAAAAATTGTACCTGAGTCGTGTGGGTAGGCCTTGTGCCCATGACAGTAAATGGCCCAAAACGCAACGTGGAGACACCACATTTTCACAGTGAAAAATTACACTTTTATTGCAAAGTGCCTAGCTCTAGTTTTTGAACCCTAGCTCTGCCGGCACACAGGGAAACCTAGCAAACCTGTACATTTTTTAAAACTAGACACCCAAAGAAATCCAGGATGGGGTGACTTGTCTGGCTCTCACCAGGGTCTGTTACCCAGAATCCCTTGCAACCCTAAAAAATTATCCAAAAAATACATTTTCTTTACATTTCTGTTGTGTAAAGTTCTGGAATCTTGATGCGTGTTTATCTAGGTTCCTGATCGATACTGTGACCTTATGCCCCTATTCGGCTATAAATCCATTTATTCCCTATATTGGCATAACCGTTCCAGTGCGATATTCAGAAAGTCATCTCTGGCCTCACACAAACAGAGCCACATTCCAGAATAGTTATCTGCCACTTCCTTTGCAACCAATTAGTGCAATGACAGTGCAGAAGTCACTATCTGATATTCCTAGATTAACACTCCGAGTTCTTCAACAAGATAAAAACTCAGCAAACCTGGAAATCCCCGCTTGCTGTGTTTTGATTAGTAATGGAACTCTAATGAGCAACTGATAGCTATCACTTCCTAGTGACATCTTTAATTGACGTCTTATGTCCAGCAAACTTGCGTCAAACCAGGCACCTGTCAGGTATAAATACTACCAACGTTGCCTTAAGCAATTGCTGTCGTGCACCCTGTTGTGCATCCCATTGCTGCTGCATGCAGTACGCTGCTGCTGCTGTCCCCTTGGTGGTGAAGCTACTGATACCATTATCGCTGCTAAAGCGCGAACGATGGTGTGGTAAGCTTAGGAGCTGAACAGCTGTCCCTCTGCGAAGAGCCCAGCAGATTCCAGCTGCCGCGGACGCAGTCCCCGCCTCCTCCTCCCGACGCGCTGAGAAGAGAGCCGCTGCCTTTCTCGTGCGGAGAAATCCAGCTCCAGCGTTTCCGTTGTACCCTCGCGGGTGACTGGGATATTGAGTGCCCCCTGAAGGAAATACCAGACTTCCATCATTCAATTCAGAGGTATGGTGTTGACTAAACCCTTAGACGAGAATTCTTGAAGCAAACCTTGGCAAAACCAACTTAACTTAAAGCTACTTACTTGCTCCCCTTCCACGTGTTAGGCTTATGTCAGGCACACTGGGGTAGGCTTAGTTAGAAGCACCAGTTGAGTATTTTAGCCTAATGTATATATGACTGTATATATGTTTTATTACTTTTAAACCATTGTATGGCTAAGAAACCATATCAATGCTTTTACAGTACTATTTTGCAATTCTTATCTTACTGTACGTACTTTTTATAATAACAAGTCTTGCAATTGTGGCAATACATTTCTCTTGTACGAGAAGAAAGACTGTTCAATAAATGTTAACCCTTTATTGACAAACGCCCGTCTCTCTATTCTCTACATCTCGTGAAAGTAAACTGCACTAATCTGACTGAGTGAAATACATGTCTATTGTTTCACATGACCCTAGAGATCGACTCTTGATCTGAGGAGCAAAGTTGTCATGTTGCACGGTTGTTGGAAAGCTGAATCCCTTCTTGTCTGTGCCAGGGAAGCTGATCACTTCCCATGCAGAGAAGAAAGTTTCCAGTGACCTCTGAGCTAGTTGGTAACACACCCAATTAAGTTTAGCATAGTCAGTGGAGGCCTGGAATATCCGCAGTTCCACGTCGATACTACTGTTTATGTTATTCCAATGCGCAGGGCCTAGTGGGAAACTAGGAACTACACTACAATCTGTGTGGCTCCACTAAATTCCACCCACCCCGCATTTCCCAACGTCTTCTGAGAAAAATGGTACCTCACTTTTGTGGATAGGCCTAGTGCCTATGACAGGAAACGGCCCAAAATACAATGTGGACACACAACATTTTCACAGTGAAAAATGACCCTTTTTTGCAAAAGTGCCTAGCTGTAGTTTTTTAACCCTTGCTCTGTCGGCACCTAGGGAAACCTAGAAAACCTATACATTTTTTAGCACTAGTCACCCAGGGGAATCCAGGATGGGGTGACTTGACTGGCTCTCATAAGGTTTTGTTACCCAGAATCCCTTGCAAACCTAACAAATTGTCAAAAAAACCACAATTTCCTCACATTTCTATTCACAGTGAAAAATAACCCTTTTTTTGCAAAGTGCCTAGTTGTAGGTTTTGAGCCATAGCTCACCCTGCACCTAGGGGAACCTAGCAAACTTATACATTTTTTAAATCTAGACACCCAGGGGAATCTAGGATAGGGTGACTTGTCTGACTCTCACTAGGCTCTGTTACCAGGAATACCTTGCAAACCTAAACAATTATCAAGCGCAAGTCCACCCACACTGCCAGCCAAGCGCCAAACACTCACACCACCAGCCAAGTACCAGTCCTCACACATCGCCAGCCAAGCACCAGTCCACACACATCGGCAGCCAAGCACCAGTGCACGCACACCGCCAGAAAAGCACCAGTCCACACACACCGCCAGCCAAGCACCAGTCCATGCACACCTCCAGTCAAGTGCCAGCCTACACACACCGCCTTCATATTTCGGATTTTTTCATACAAAAAAGAAAACACAAACAAATCGCAAATAGATACAAACATAATAACACAAAATCTGAAACTAAATATAATGCACAAATGCCAAAGTTGAAACTGAACAAAAAATATAAAGCTATAGAGACCAGGCAGTTCACTTTACCACTCATGAATGTTCCCAAAAATGATTTTGCATGTGGTGTAAAACAAGCAGGCACACACAGCCCAAGGTTAGAAGGACACTCGGGCAGTACATACAAGTCTACTTCCGCGTACCTCTTTGCCAACAGACTCAACATCTCGTACTGGGAAAGGCTTTTGAGGGTGTTGGAGGAATGTGATCAGGAAAGTGGCGATCTTTCAATGTAGCCACATCCTCCACCACTCCAACTCTAGGAACACTTGCCTTTTCCACTTAAACAAGACTGCCTATTACAGACTCCTGAAACTTAGCAAAAGTCATCTTTGACTCAGGACAAGAATCCTTGAATACTACAAAACCATTAAAGGTTGCCAAGAGGAAAAGATGGATAGCCAACTTCTTATACCAATTGTAAGCCTTACGAAGAGCAGCGTAATGTTCCTTCCTCTGATCTACTCTGTCAACAACACCATGTGCCTATTATAGTCTAAAACACACATAGTTTTGCTCGCTTTAGCAACCTGACCCCAAACAGTCACAGGTGAAGTGCATTCATCATGGATGGTAATCAGCATGTAGACATCTCTCCTGTCTGAAAACTTCACAGCTAGAAGTTCCTCACAATGCAAAGCACTGTACTGTCCCTGCACAAGCTTTTGACAAACTAGTTCTTTTGGGAAACCTTTACGGTTAGAGCACATTGTGCCACAAGCAACAGTGTCCACTTTGGCCAATTCCCTGAACAACCACACACCAGTGTAGAAGTTATCTACATATAAATGGTGACCTTTGTTAAAAAGTCCTCTACCAAGTTCCCCCTCAATTTTCTCAGTCACCACAAAAGTGGACAGACAACCAGGGGGGTTAATCCTAGATTCCTTACCGGCGTACACCCTGAAATCAGAGACTTATCCAGTCCTACTGTCATACAGCATATACAGCTTAATTCAATAGCGTGCCCTCTTACTAGAACTGTATTGCCTAAAAACCAAGTGGCACTTGAACAAGACCAAAGACTCATCCACTGCTAGTTCCTTCCCTGGAGCATAGAACTCAGAAAATCGATCTACAAAGTGATCAAGGACAGGCCGAATCGTAAAAAGACGGTCACACTCAGGGTGACCCTGTGGCAATGCTAAACCATTATTAACAAAATGCAGCATTTGAAGCAGAAACAAATACCTATCATGACTCATGACTGCTGGAAATATAGCTGTTGCCATCAAGGGACTAGTAGACCAATATGAAGACATTGATGGCTTCCGTAGCAAGCCCATCAAAAAAGTTAAACCCATAAACTTCTTCATCTCTTCCAGATTTGTAGGAGTCCACCAGGTAGCTCTACAGTGGGGCCTAAGGCTGGCACTGTTGTCCCTCAAAAACTGATTGGCATACAAATTAGTCTGCTTAACAATCTCTGCCAAAAATACATCGTCCATACTGAAAAAAATGTATCGGCAAAAAATGTTCTGTATTCACTCTACATCCTGGCACACCAGTAAATTCTGGCAATACCGGCTGCACTATGCCTGGGGCAACCCAAAGGTCATCACTTCCAACTGGAAGCCTTGCAGCCCCAGGCTGAAGCCCAGATGCCTCTTGCTGCACTATTGTCACATCAATGTCCTCCTCTAAAACAAGCACTTCATCCGCACTGGGAGTAGCTTCATCATCCCATGATTCCATGTGGAGAGAAAACTTGCTGCCTTAATCTTCCCCTCCCTCCTCCGTCTCAGATGCAGAGTCAGTCTCTGAACCATGGTCATAGGAAGACTCAAAAAGCATACCTACAACCTGCTGATTAGTAATCGTGCGCCTAGCCATTATCCTTACTAAGAAAGGAGACTGCACAAACAAGTCAACAACAACCAACACTGTGCACAATAAGTAAGAAAAAAAATGTGTACCTTTATTACAAAGATCTATGGGGCTGATTACGATTGTGGGTGGAACATCGTCCGTACCACCATGGCAATGGGAAATTACCGCCCCTATGGCACGCAGCGGCACCGCCAGTCCCATTACGATGCACCACGGGGAAAAAACACCAGCCGCGGTCAGAATCCATGAAACACCGCTGTGCACGTGCGGAAAAGCTGAAATACCACCCACGGCGGTCCCACAAACCACCGATTCAGCAGCGGAATTCCCGCCAGTGCAATCATGATGGCACTGCAGTGCTTGCGGTACGACCCCTTGTTACAGAGCGCCGCAAATGTCCATAATGATGAATGTGAGCCCCGGAGACCCGACCAGCACGTTCCGTCCTCGGGAGTACTTTGGAAATAGTAATGGCGGTCGAAGGCTACTACAGCACAAAACCAACTAATGTGGAAGTGAAACTGGCTCAGCCAATTGAAAAAATTAACACATCCCATTGACAGATTCCCCTGGAACACATAAACTACAAATCCCAGCTCAACACAGACAAAACACCTGACATGAATATTCCCTGAAAACACAACCACATAGTTGAGCATAAAAGCAGCCCCTGCCTAATCCACACTCCCCATCAAAACTGCAGAAGGGAAGGGCTCTACCTCATCACACACACAAAAGCCAAACCTGAACACATCACCCCATCACAAACACACCCACACCCACACCACACACATCATCATCACCCCCACCCACAACTGCACTCCCATCCACTCAGCACATCACACACCATGGCACCGAAAATGCCAACATTCACTGATGATGAGTTGTCAGTCATGGTGGATGAAATCATAAGAGTAGAGCCATACATTTTAGGTAGCAAGGTACAACAGACCCCAGCAGCCAGGCAAAATCAAATGTGACAAAGGATAGTGGACAGAGTCACTGCTGTAGGGAAAGTGCCACGCAACAGGAAGGAGATCAGGAAGAGGTGGACTGACCTCAAGAAGGAGAAGAACAGCAAGAACCGTGAGCTGGTCAACAGTACTGGCAGTGGACCTCCCATCCTACCAAGAACATTCAACCCAAGGGAGGAGAAGGTTCTGGGTGTACTCCATCCAAAGATTTGCACTGGAATTGAGGGTGGATTGCAGTCTGGTAAGTACCAACAAAACTCTGCCATAACACTGCAATGTAGGATCTTGCACAACTGTAAAGCAACTGTTCCTAGGCCCAAATCTCTTTATGTCCAAAACACTCCCCCCAAACAGGCCTCACAGATCCCACATCAGATCCCTCTCATTCAGCACAAATGTACCTAGCAGTATTTAAGTGGTGGCACATGTACAGGCAGCCTACACTACAACTCCCACCATGCCTCCTTGTCCCACAGCTGACCAGGATGTAGCACTACCCCAGAAGCATGTGGCAGCCATTGCATTGTTCACCTTCACCAAACAGGTTGGTAGCCATCTTGCCTGGGAGGGCTGTATGGGGGAGGGAGGCCTGTACCACTACTCCCACCATGCCCCCTGTCCCACAGCCTACCAAGATGGAGCACTCCCTCCGATCCCACACAGAAGCCCCTGGAAACAATTGCACAGTTCACCTTCACCAAACAGGTAGGTAGCAATCTTGCCTGTGAGTGTTGTTTGGGGGGAGGGAGGCCTCCCCCACTATTCCAGCCATGCCCCCTGTCCCACAGCCTACCAAGATGGAACACTCCCTCTCACCCCACCCAGGAGCACCTGGAAGCGATTGCAACACTTCGAGCAAACTAACAGGTAGGTAGCCATCTTGCTTGGGAGGCCTGTTTGGGGGAAGGAGGCCTGTACAGCACTCCTACCATGCCCCCTGTCCCACATCCTACCAAGATGGAACACTCCCTCCCACCCCACCCAGGAGCACTTGGAAGCCATTGCACAGTTCACCTTTACCAAACAGGTAGGTAGCCATCTTGCCTGGGAGGCCGGTTTGGGGGAGGGAGGCCTGTGCCACTACTCCCATCATTCCCCCTGTCCCACAGCCTACCAAGATGGAGCACTCCCTCCCACCCCACCCAGGAGCACCTGGAAGCCATTGCACCATACCAAACAAACTAACAGATAGGTAGCCATCTTGTCTGGGAGGCCTGCTTGGGGGAGGGAGGCCTGTACCAGCACTCCCACCATGCCCTCTGTCCCACAGCCTACCAAGATGCAGCACTCCCTCCTAGCCCACCCAGGCGCACCTGGCGGCCACTGCAGCACACCAAACAAACTAACAGGTAGGTATCCATCTTGCCTGGGAGGGCTGTCTTGTGGTGGGAGGCCTGCACTACAAAGAGCACCAGGCCCCCTTGGCCCACAGCTCAGCAGGATATAGCACTCCCCACACCACCAAGCATGGGGGAACTCTCTCATTGCTATTGTAAAACTTACAGGTAGGTAGTAACCATGTGCAGCATGCTCAGTTTTCCCAAATGCATGTTGTCACATGTCCACAACAGCAATGCAAATCATGTACATGACGAAATGTCTGTGTTGTCACACCGTGTGTACACTGCACCAAGTTCAAATTCATAACAGACACCATGGACTATTAAGGTATGTACCTCAACATCATGTCATGGTGCACTGTCTTCTTGCAGACATGCAAAGCCATGACATTGTCAATCATCTGTTGCATCAAATCTCAAGATTTCAGTATAACATCAACCTTGTTGAGTCCAACTCAATTTCCATATGACCTCTGTCCAACAGGAGAACGACAACGAACTACACAGGATGGTGACAACATGCAGAGCCAGTGCACACCACCAGAACGTGAGCACTCAGATGCAGAATCACTCATATTCTCCTACCTGGATTCTGAAGCTGGCCCCTCTGGTGTGGCAGGGTATAACATGGCTTTAGCCCTCACCATCACCACCACCACAGCAACAACTGGCCTGGCCCCTGCCACCACAACCTGTGTGGCATCCACCAACATCCTCTCCACCACGGCAACAACAAATGGCCTGGCCCCTGCCACCACAACCTGTGTGGCATCCACCAACATCCTCTCCACCACGGCAACAACAACTGGCATGGCCCCTGCCACTACGATCTGTGTGCCATCCACCACCATCCTCTCCACCACGGCGACAACTGTGCTGACCCCTGCCACCATGACCTGTTTGGCATTCAACAACCCCATCACCACTACTGCCTGTAAAAATCGCCCTGCCATGGTGGTTACCAACACCACCGCACATTCACAGCTTGGCAAGGAGAGTGTGCCAGTGCGTCGTGGGACAATGCCACAGGGACATGGCAGGAGGGCAGGTAGAAGGAGACATGGGGAAAGACACAGGAGGACAGTGACCCTGAATCCCTGGCCACCATTTCAAGACACAGTCAAATCAAAAAGAACCATTGCCGAGGCGCCCAGAAACTCACGAGCTAAAAGGCAAGGAAATTAAAGAGTGTACCGAGAACCTGAATTCCAGTGAAAAGGCGAAGCTGATGGCTAAACAGGCAAAGAAGCTTCAAGCTAAAAAAACAGTGAGCTTACAACTAATGCTAATGCGCAGATATCTGATTCACAGCCATTAATTTCTAATGTCTTTGGCCCTGTGGTGGGAGAAAAAGCGCATAACAAACAATGTATGGCAGAAGTACCCAGCAGACATATAAGTCTAACTACCTCTGCAATTATTTGAAGGGACCCCACAGGAGATCTCGCAGGAGACAGCAGTGGCAAAACCTGTAGTACCGGCCCAAGCTACTTCATCTCCAGGAGCAATCCCCACTCTGGAATCGGATGCATATGTTAACAGTGTACCGACTCATGAGGATCTTCCAAATGCCCCTCTGGTCAGCCCTCAAAATCAGGATTTAAGAGCCCTTGGGATAGAACATGGGGCAGAGGAAGTCCCCGCTAACTTAATATGCACTGTCACACAACAAGGTGAAAACCACAAAGACAACGAAAACCCCCATTCTGTTACTAAGGAGTCAGAGAGGTATGAGCCTGGTATCTCAACATCTAGTGAGGTGAAGAAACAGGACTGGGGATGCACAGACTTTTGGGGCTCAGAGGATTCGTGGAAAGACATTACCTCAAAAAAAAAGCTGGAAAAGAAAAGGAGAAAACAGAAATAGCAAGACAGACACATGAGTGGGGAGTCTACAGACCAAGGGAGTAACACCGAACGTAGATGGGACTACTCATCCTCTCAATTTCTGACCCCCTCAGATCAAACAATATGTTCAGGCGGGAACCCTACAACCATGGAAAATTGGAGAAGAGAGGATTCGGGACCCCCCAAGAACAAGGAGGAGCCCTCTCTGGCAGACGTCTTGAACTCAATCAAAAGCTTTCAGGAAGAGGTCAAGATAGACAACCGTACAAACTGACAGGCCACACAAAAACTACAGGGTGCAATCCGGATAGTGGGCCATACATGTGCAGAGATCTCTGACAGAATGTCCTCTGTAGAAGTCTGCATAGAAAATCTGGAGAAGGACGTCTCCTCCCTCCAAGCGCAGGGGGATGAGCATGATGGCATCGTAAAGGACCTAATGCTGATGATCGAGAACCAGGAAAACAGATTGAGGTGCAACAACCTTCGCTTTCTCCAAACGCCCCGTGACTTCAGCGCAGTATCCTCTGGCAATGCTAGTATTCCTGGCTAACTTTCTTCTACGCCAGTCTTTTTCTGACCTAGCACGGCCCACTAGCAAGAGGGAATTTAATGGTGTTACCTTTTTCAGTAGGCCTGATGTTGCCCATGCCACAGTTGAGCGGAGATGGAGGATGCGGCAACTCTTCGCCCCTTTTCAGCAAATTGGGGCGATGGTTTACCTACAAAATCCGGCACGTCTAAAAATCATCTTCAATGGGACCCCTCGCAGTTTCTCTGCAGAAATTCAAGCACATGCATATCTCAGGGAGATCACAGAATCTAAAAGAGACAAAACCAAGAAATAAACAATCTATTCTCCTTATACCCTAAAGGTTGATAACGGATACCTATGGAGACAGAGATTGAGATTAAAACAGTTACAATTAAAAAAAAAACTGCTAAAATGTCAAAAATTGCATGTCACTTGTCAGGTTAGTGGAGGTTTTCTTCTCCTTCTTTCCATTAGTTTTTCTTCCTTTTTCTTCAGTTTTTTTTGTTCAATTATCTGCATAGGGGTCGGATCGAGGGGGTGGGACTGGGTCCCTGACTGTTCAGATGTCCTCATCCTGGTTCATGCTGAACCGGGTAGTCTTAATGGGTGGTGGAGGGTGGTGGGTGGGGTTCATGGGTGCAGGACAGGGCGAGGGATGGGGTGGGGTTGGCATTGTGTAAGTTATCATGGAAGTTATCTCGAGATAGCAAGCCTATTTTTTTTTCTTTTACGAGATTTTGTTTGGGGAAAACGTAGCTATATTTAATGAGTAAACTACGCATAGCAACGATTAATGTGTGCGGCCTTAATGATATAAAGAAACAACGTAAAACAGCTGTAGCATTACGGCTTCTTAAAGCTGATGTCTTATGTTTACAGGAGACGCATATAGAGAGGACACAAATACATCTGTTAGACACACTAGGCTTCACGGTGGTAGGGGCCACTACCCAAAATGCAATTATATGTGGGGTGGAATTTTATCAGCAAAACGCTCTCTTCAATTTACATGCACATTAACTGACTCAAATGGAAGGTGGACTATTACAGTATGCCGAAGAGAAAACGGGGATACGCTTACTATATGCACCGCATACGGCAGTACCACTGATGACCCAGCAATTTTCGATTTTTTGAATAACGAATTGGCCGGATGGCCGCTACCTTTAGTCATCTGTGGCGATTTCAATATTAATCTGCCAGCAGATCAAATTATAGCTCAAGATAGTAATTGGACATACAAGGGACAAAAAACAAAGGTTTTTAAGGCCCTTAAGGCCTTATGCAGGGAACAAGAACTCACTGATATCTGGCACTCACAACACCCTACCAATGCTGGTTATACTTTCTTCTCCTACCCGCATGATAAATTGGTCAGATTAGACTACGTCTTTGAATCCCAGACTATTCTGCTTGAGTCTTCAATAGAGAAGACTTCACGTAATATTGCAGACCATAGCCCCTTAGTGGTGGAAATTAGTGGGGCAAAAGCGGTTAATAAAGAACGTGCAAATTGGACTTTTGAGCGATCCCTTTTCCATAATGAGAAATATTCCAAGCACATACAACATTGGATTCCGCAATTCATTAAGGAAAATCTACGCAGCACTAAGATCGAAGTAGTTTGGGATGCACTGAAAGCGGCAATTAGAGGAGAGACACTCAGTTTTTCAACCAATATGAATAGAGAAAAACACCAAGTATTGTAGCAACTGCAATTTCAGCTGATGGAGGCAGAAGAAAAATTAATGGTTGCTCTTAGGGATGGGGAGGATTCACGGAAACGCAAGCGAGAATAATATCAGCAAAATCGGCCGTTTTGGGGGTAATTGCAGAGAGGGCGACGGATAGATTAGCATCATGGAAGAGGGAGGCACACGAATGCAGCGAGCAGGTTGGACACCACCTCGACATCAGTGCAAGACAAAAGCCACCAGAAACATAATAAACGCTGTCAAAAACTCTGTGCAAGAAATAGTGTCAGATGTAGAGGGTATTCGCAAGGAGTTCCTTGCCTACTATCAAAATCTATATTGTGAGATGACAATGGCCTGCTCAGATGATATTACTAGCTATCTAAATCAAATCCCAGCTGTGCAGCTATCACTTGAGGATCAGGACATACTAGATGAGCCCCCCAATGGATTGACACACTGCTCTGCATCAATGCTCTTCCTAATAATAAAGCCACTAGGTTAAATAATATTCCGGGTGAATTTTTATAAAAAGTTTGTCCACGGAATTAAAAGAGATCATGCTTCAGATATTCGTTCATGAATTTAGGGGGGTGGAACCATCTGCTTTGTGGTCACAGGCTAAAATCATTGTATTTCTGAAAGAAAAAAAAAACGACACTTGACCCTGCCTCTTACCGCCCTATTACCCTGATAAATGCAGGCAGCAAAATTTATTCTAAAATCCTGACGGTTCGATTAGCCGGGGAAATACATAAGGTTGTATCCCCGAGACAACACAGATTTATACCGGGACGTGGAACAGTAGACCATATCAGGAGAACTATCTCCCTCTTCGATGCTGCACACATATCAGGAGATCCAATGGCACTTATCCGTCTTGATGCTGAGAAGGCCTTTGACAGGGTCTCCTGGCCTTTTTCATGGGAGACACTGTCAAGGGCCGGGATAGGTCAGGGATGTATACAAGCATTCAAGATGCTGTACTATCAACTCACGGCAAGTCTATTCTTAAATGGAGCATTAACTGAGAAAATAGCTAGAGGAACCCGCCAGGGCTGCGCAAGTTCAACTCCCCTGTTGGCATTATATATAGACCCCTTCTTGTGCATGTTGGAAAGGAATAAGAAAATTTGTCCTATCCTATCGCATGGGTGGGAGATGAAAGTCCTGGCCTATGCCGACGACATTGCCTTGATGACTACTAATCCAGGTATATCTATGGCTGAGGTGGAATTAGAGGCGGCAAGGTTTGGAAGTCTGTCGTGATATTCTCTTAGCAGATCTAAAACCCAGATAATTTGTAAGAATGTTGGCATGGTTCCAGACACAAGACAGGTAGAAAAAGCTGTTTATCTCGGAGTGGAAGTCATGGCAACAGTGGAAAAAATAGTAGATTGCAATATTGATCCCTTGATTGACAAAACTAAACCTGAATTAATTAGACTTCACAAATTACATCTTTCAATAATAGGGAGATGCAACTTAATTAAAATACTTTTTTCCCTAAATTCTTATACTTTATGAGAGCTATTCCCTTAGAATTCAGCAATACGTGCCTAAAAAAGATAGAAGATCTGTTTTCACGATTTATATGGTCCTATGAGAAACCCAGAAGAGCTTACAAATTTCTCTCCCTACCAAAAGAGAAAGGGGGGCTGGCTCTACCAAATATAAGACTTTATTACAGGGTAACTACTATGCTGTAAAATCTTACTCTCTTAACTGATCAAACTACAGGTAGTGTCCTAGAAGATATACCCACGTCTAAAGAGCTCATAATGGGCAAAGATGCGTGGGGATGGATCTGGCGGTTTCTAAATGATTCTCATTACAAAAAGGTGCGCTTCAAGACACTGGTGGCCATATTTAAAAGTATGAAACTGGTTCGCAAAATTCTAGGTCTGGGTCAGTTGAATTATTACACGCCAATTTGTAACAGCCCAAACTTGCCTGATGTATTTAAAGACCCACTACTCAAAAAGTGGCCAAAAAAGGTCTGGTCAAACTGGGGGATCTTTACTCTCTCTCGGATATTGCTTCTTTTGAGAGTCTTAAAGAAAGATATAAATTAGATTGGAAAGATTTTTGCAAATACCTACAAATACGTGAATTTTTTAGGAGAAAGTGCGGTGGTCCAGCAGGATTTATTAACAGCCCCATTATCGATAATGTAAGATTAAATTATCCATCGATTGGGACTGTGTATAACTCTCTTAGTGTGTTATTGCACAATGATTTAACAACGTGAGCTAGGAAGTGGCAGGAGGAAATAGACATCTCAGAAGATTTATTTCTCCACTCATGGGAGCTTGCACACAATTTGCTAATCCCAACACTGCTTCAAGCCCAGTTCTATAAGTCCTGCTTTTCGCTGTACTATACTTCAAAAAGAATCACAAAGTGGGGGACGGGGTAAGGGACTTTCTGCCCGCAATGCTCCTTATACCAGGCTGATCTTAATCATATGTTTGCCTCTTGTGATGTACTAAGTAATCTCAAACTCAAGATTATGAATTTCTTTATGGAAATACTAGGGAGGAATGTCCATCTTTCTTCTTCCCTGATCTGTCTTGGGGTAGATCAGGAGACGCAAGGAAAACCTGGAGAGCATCTGATCTTTATGCTATGGCAAAATACCGCCTTTGCCTGGCCTCAGCATGGCTGGACCCATTCCCTCCAGGGTACCACCAATGGCTAACACAACTAGTGGCTAACTACAATTTTGAGAAAGCCATTCATGGGAAAAGAGGCGAATGGTCCTGCAAGAAAGGGCTTAAGATTTGGGAACCTCTGACTAAATGGCTTGGGAGATAACCCAACAAATCAACGCCATACTTTATTTTTTTATTTTTTTCTTCATTTTTTTATTTGTAAGTTTGTGCCAACACCGGGGGTGGGAGGACTTGAAGGAGGTAAAAAACATTTAGAAATGTGTGCATGATGAACAACTGCTAACTGATTGTTAATATCAATTTTCACTTATGATAAGTAATAAATTTAGAGATATACGCAACCTACCCACTGTGATGACAATACATGTATATTGTTTGCTTTGCTCTTTATTTCTTTTTTTGAAGTTATAAGTTGTTTGTAAGGCGATTGGAAAAACGAAGTTTAGTCTGTATATGGTTATCATGCACCAAATAAAAAAAATAAAAAAATAACACACTATGTCACTACCCAAATATTCAATCTGCCAGATGGGCTTTCAAATAGGCTTGAGAAAAATGGGGGGTGATCTTGCCCAAGGGATCAGGTGAGGTTGTCTGCCAGGCCAATCTGTCCCCTAGGTGGGGCAGAAAACAGTGGACATAAATTTGCCCCCTTGCAAAATAAATAAATCCCTGGTGCCTAGGAGGGTTGTCTGCCTCCCCCTCCCGCCTAGAGCAGAAAGGCCCAAAAAAGGGGCAGATCTGTCCCCAGGAGGGGCAAAAAAACCATTAAGCAAATTATACCCAGTTGCTTCCATTACACACAAAACAAAATCCCTGGTGCCTAGTGGGGGTTTTGGGGGCAAAAAGGCCAAAAAAACAGGCAGAATACACGTATAAAAATGTATGCCCCCTGGAAGCGACCCTTACCCATGGGGTCACTTCCAATTTAAGTTTTAAAAATAGTCCCTGGTGTCTAATGGGGCAGAAAGGCCAAAAACGTGCTGATCTGACCCCAGGGGGCGAGGCAGAATACACGTTAAAAGAAAGCACCCCCGAGAGCGACCCTTGCCCAAGGGGTCTCTTCCATTTCCATTTTAAAGAACTCCCTGCTGTCTAATGGGCTAGAAACGCCAGAAAACACAGGTGATCTGTCCCCGGGGGGGGGGCAGAAAAGTCTTAAAAATAATGTGCCCCCTAAGGAAGTAACCCTTGCCCAAGTGGTTGCTTCCTTTAAATAAATAAAGAACTCCCTGGTGTCTAGTGGGCTAGTCTGCCGCAACTGGGAACAGAGAGGCCCAATAACCTGCCTATCTGCCCCCGGGTGGCAGAACATTAAAAAAAGAATATGGCCCCTAGAAGCGACCCTTGCCCAAGGGGTCACTCCCATTTTGTATTTTAATTATCCCTGGCTCTAGTGGGCATATCTGCCCCCCCCCTGGGGCCAGAAATGCCCACAAAATCAGGCAATCTGTCCATGGGGGGGGGGGGGGGGTGCAAAAACGTCTTCAAATTATTAGGCCCCCTAAGGAAGCAACCCTTGCTCAAGGAGTCTCTTCCTTTACATAAGAAAAAAATCCCTGGTGTCTAGTGGGGGCATTCCAGCTGTGCGCGATCGTGCAGCTGGAATGTCCTGCATTGAGACATCAGGGGAGAAGAAATACTCTTTCCTCTCCCCCAATGCCTCAATGTTCAACAAATCCCCCCCCCCACGTCCGGGGCTTCCTGATGACGTCGGCGAGTGCTGATGTCATGGGATTGCCTGGGGGTGTCAGGGGTGTCAGCGGAAACTCTTCTGCTACTATCCCTCTCTGTGGGGGCTAGATCGGCTGCCCATGGGCTCAAGACAGAACCGCTCCATCATGAGCACAGAAATGGTTAAACAATGTTCGATATTTTAATAACAATATTTATGTGTTCGATAATACTGTTAATGATGTTAATGTTTAACGAAATTTTGGTATTGATAATAGTGTGTTTTTCAATTAAGTATAGGGTATCAATGTAAGTGTAGTCGATATTATTGTGTCGATAAAAATGTAGGTTGATATTGTGTCTGTCGATATTAAATCAGTGATTCGATCTGAAATCAGGGATGGGATGTACATAGCCATTTTGAAAAAGACCACTCAGTGTGAAGTCAAGTCAAGGAAAGCTTTATTCCACTGTTGTATTTATTAACCCCTTCGCTGCGGCGGCTATTCCGCCGCAGCGCTAAAGGGGCGGGGCGGGCGCGCGGCGGCCGCATGCTGGTTGACGGAGCCGCTCCGTCACCAGCCCCGGTTGAGCTATGCTGGTGACGGAGCGGTCCCGTCATGAACCCGCCCCGCTCATTAGAACGCCCGCGCAGGCGCGAAATCAGCGCCGCGCAGGCGCGGCGGCCGGGCCATGACAGAACCGCTCTGTCATCAGCACAGCTCAACTGTAGCTGATGACGGAGCGGTTCCGTCATCAGCATGGAAGGGGTTAATCATAAAAGCACATAAAACATACTGACAAAATTTCATTTAAAACTGCACAAATTAATAAAATGGTCAAATAACACTATTTGAAGAATAAATACAAATTAACTCAACTCTCTTTAAAAACCACATACAAAAACAGGAGGATACACAGCAGTTACAATTCATCAATTAACATACTCTTCGTTAGTTGAAGCACTTTCTTCAGGAACATTGATAACCTCCATGCTACATATTCGTGCTCCAGTAACTGCAATCGAATTAGAGCTGGGCGGCATTGCCTCAACCCCTGTTGTTTTAAAAGTGGTATTATGCACTCTTTCCTCAACTCTACATAAAATTTACAGAAAAGGGCTAAGTGGATGGTGGATTGCTCAAATCGGTTATCACAAGGGCAAGGTATCAGCATATACGTGACCAATCATTCATTTTTGTGAATTTCACTAGCCTGTGAACATTGCTCATTCTAAATCTTGTTAAAAGCAACCTATCAAACCCACAGGGTACAGATAATAAATACACCTCCATTCCTAACGTAGTGAGTGTTAGTTGGTGATGCATGACGCTAGGATTTAGGATTTCCTCTGACATTCTTATAGAGCCCAATAGTACACAGCCCTCTTTCTTTAAGGCCTTTCTGGTAGTCGCCAGCATGGCGTGTGGGTTAGTGAAGTAGACTGGATGACCCAGATCATTCATGAATTCCCATACAAACCTTACTCAAGGAATCTTAGGGCCCCCACACCAATCTGAGAGTATCTTGCAAAATCTCCCTATTTAGGGGTCGATTCCGATCTAGGTTGGAAAGCTCTCCGACTGAGTCGGATCTGGAGTGTTTACCGACCGAGCCGGACTCCTACAGTCCGACCGAGCGAGTGTGATGAGGCTGCATGCTGCCGGACTCGGTTCGGTCGGTCAATGAGAGCCGTTCGTACGATGCGTACATGTGCTCCCATTGACTGAATGTGTCATTTGCACCATACATGCCTGTGTTGGGGAGACCCTTGGGACTCCCCCTGTGTCCAAGTCCTAAGGCTGCGGGTGATAGGAGACCCTGTACGGCCCCCCCAAATGCAGCTTCACAGACCTTTTGTGAGCCAGAAACTTCAGCTCAATCCAGCTGTCCGACACGTACATCGTACTCGCTCGGTTGTAAAACGTCTCCATTGCGTGGTGTGAATCGTGTCCATACGAGTAGGTCGGAGCGGTTCGGATCGAGAAACGGTTTGGTCAGACCCCACACATACAGTCGCACCGTACTTGCTCGCTCGTACAGGTGTCCTAGTCGGTCGAGAAACACCCTCGACTAGAACCTTTTTCTGGTCAGATCGCGTTCAGAGACCTTCCGACTGAGATCGGAATCAACCGCTTTGTTTAGTCTGATTCTTACTCCATAACCTATACCATAAAAGTATAGGTTCCAGCTAGATAAGGTCAGAAATAAAAGGTAGACCCAACTCCTCATGACAGGCATAAGAGGGGGTACTGGGTGGAACAGATAGAATGTACCTCAGAAAGGATTTTTCCACAGTTTGGAGCGCAGAGGAATTAAAGAAAAACACACCCCAGCCCCATACATTGCAGTGGAAATGCACTTGCACTTTATATTTTCAGGAGTTTACCTTGAGGCTTCCTGCCCAACATCTTTGCAAAACATGCAAGTGCACTTGTTGTCCTAGACAACACCATCTTTTTAATAGTTATTGTTTGGGCCCATGAATCATTTTGGCTAAATGAGATGCCAAGAGAAGAAAAAGTATTGGCTGAGGATAATTTCATGTCATCCACAAACATATCTCTCAACCTCTTGATCCCATTGCCACATCTCATGATATACGTCTTAAGAATGTTTATACATAGGCCAAGATCCTTCATATAGTTATTAAAATTTTCCTGGATCCATTACAAGCCTATTTGTGTACGCGCCATCAGTACGGCATCATCCACGCAAAGCAGAGACGGAAACGGTTGCCCATTAATTTTGGAATAGTCTAGGCCCATCTTTAGTAGGGCTTCTCCCAATCCATTGATATAAAGATTAAATGGGAAGGGGGCCAGTGCACAACCTTGCCTGACCCCTCTCCTGATAGGGAAGGCTTTATTGCGCTCACCACCCAGGCCGTAGCACACACTATCAGTAGCTCCGCTATATAGATGCTGTAAAAAAGCGATTATGTGTGGAACCACCCCCGCAGCCTTAAGGAACTCCCATGTGGAGTGGTGTGGCTCACTGGTTAGAGGCGACAGACCCGGGAGCAGAAGTCGGCCGGGACCAGGGTTCAATTCCCGACGCGGCAGGGTCGTGGACTTGGGTCAGTAATTCTCGCTTCGGTGCCTACTCTAATCAGGGGTCCCACTCGGTAACTCTGGGCATTAGCTTGCCTAATCCCCACAACGGCCCCATCAATGCCGGGACTGCCTGGCTCCACCTTGGGAACTCCCAGCAGGGACCATCCCACAGGGAAAGACAGGACGGGTTCCCAAGCGTTATACAGCACCAGGAAACCTACGGGTAGCAGTGCGCTTTACAAGCTCAAACATTAATTAATTAATAATCTGTTGTGCCTGACCAAATCAAAGGCCGCGGTAAGGTCCACGAAGGCCAGGTATGTTCTACCCTTTTTAGCTCTTGTATATTTTCTTTTTTTTTCTTTCTTTTTTTTATTGAGCAGAGCAGATGGCAATAAAACATTTATACAGCGAACAATGATCCAGGGACCGTTATAAACGTCAAGCAAAATATAATAAAATCTGATAATACATGACATTCAGCAATAATCATTAATATACAGTTTGGTACAGAGCAAGAAATCCATAGTGCGGTCATTTCACAGTTACAGTTTCAATAATTAAAGTGTAGGTAGTGCAAAGTTCAAGAATCGAGCCAAAACAGACACCCACATATTGCTAATATAGCTTTTACTTTTGCCCACATGGCAATATGTATTTTTTTTTAATTAATAAACCTTCTACTTATGCAAGAACCCTGCATAAGAGAAGTGCTAGCATGCCTGGCCTAGACGTTTTATATTAATAAAGTGTCATGTGCTAAAGTGCTAAATATCCAAAATGAATTTTCTTAATTTGAAAACCTTCTACTCGGGCAATGGACCTGCCACAAAGAAGTGCTACTAAACCTGACCTGCACTTCTTATATGAATAAGGTGTTGCTTATTAAAGTGCTATGTGAAGGTAGTGGGTTGATTACTATTAAAGAGTTTCTAGTTTTTGGTCAATTTTTTCATTGCCCCAACTCTTTTGGCATACATCTCTTCAAAATTGTTTGTCTGTTTCATTTTATTTACCCATTTAAAATAAGATGGTACCTCGATTAGGGAATGGGCAACTAAAGCACAGATCGCTATGCAGGTTTCTTCAACACTGGACCAATCAGTTTTCTTTGTTGAGATGCCAAAGAGGGCAATCTCGGCTTCGGGTTCAAATACCTTATTTATAGCCAGGCTTTTTGAAGAAAACATTTTGCGCCAAAATATCTCGAGTTTCGAGCATGTGTAAAAAATATGAAGCCAATCACCCCCTCCTGTAGCTGACATCTAAAGCATTTGTTTTCTACTCCCGGAAAGCATTTATTTAAAGCTTTAGGAGTAGGGTAGGCAGGACAACGGGATAGAAAAGACATCCTTTTAAAATTGGTCGCTCTAAGAGCCTTACCTCCTAACTGGGTAATATGCTCCCATTCTTGCCTCGAGAAGGAGCAATTGGTTTCATGAGATATTTTAGCCAGAATTTAATCGACCAAAGGAGATTCTTCACCCTTTCTCTGTGAGTTGTACCGATTCCCCACTCCTTTTAATGTCACTTTATAAAGGGCAGTAGCCAAAGGCATTAATATTACACCTGCCGAGAAATTTTATTTATTTATTTATAAAGTTTATAATCTGCAGAACTTCCAGAAATCCCTTTTTTAATTTATTATCAGATCTAACCAGAACCTCTTTCCAGGCAATGAGTTTCTGCGATGTAAGAAAAGAACCCAGATCACCAAAACCTGAATCTCTCCACTTTTTGAGCTTACTCGAATGAATTTGAAGCCCTAAGATCTTACACTCCTCTAATTTTAAATAATAGAACCCACCACCCTCTACTGTTTAAAAAAGGACTGTAGTCTATAGTAAAAATCAAGGATAGTCTTGTACCTGGTCTTTTTCTATAATTTAGCTGTTTTAAAAAAAATCGTAACTTGCAAATCTGCCTCTTGTACCATTTTTTCTTAGAAGAACATATCAAGCAGTCCATTGGGATCCAATAAACGTGCTGTGAAATCCATAATAGCTGCCCTATAATAAGTATGTATATTTGGTAGAGCTAGGCCCCCTTTTTGTAATTCCCAACTGTAATGTAGTCAATTTCACCCTTGAAACTCCCTGAACAAAATCCCTGATCATAGACTCAATCTCTCTAAAATAATAGGAATTGATCTTTATATCATTTATAATAAAAAGAACCAGTAAAGGAAGTATTGACATTTTAATAAGTGCAACCAAGCCAATCAAAGTTAATGGTAAAAGAGTCCATCTCTCCAGCAAAGTTTTAATTTTATTTCGCATTGTTAAATAATTCAAGCTAAATAATTGTTCGAACTGATTGGAGACATAAATACCCAGGTATCTAATTGGTTCTTTTTTTAAGGCTTGTGATGTTAAATTTAAAGGTAGAAAATTACAATCCGAATTCAGTACCAGTACCTCGGTTTTATTTTGATAAATTTTGTATCCACCAATCAGTTCGAATTGACTAAATTCATATAAAGCTTGATCAAGATTTAATTTATCGGGTTGTAGATATAAAATAATATCATCGGCGAATAATTTAATTTTTGCCATTCCTGCTATAGGTGGTTTAATTTCAGGTTTTCCATGAATTCTTATCGCTAGCGGCTCAATGAAAAAGGTAAACATAGTGGGGGACATCGGGCAACCTTGCCTGGTACCTCGATTGATATTAATTGCCCCTATCGAATTGGCATTAACTACCACCCTTGCTTGAGCATTCTGATAAATATTTTTCAACATATTAATTTTCTGAGCCGGAAAGCCAAATATTTGCATACAGATGAATAATACATCCCAGTTTACCAGGTCGAAGGCCTTTTCGGCATCTACCATTGAAATCAAAGTTGGAATTTTATTATTAGTAACAAAATCAAGAGCCTGAATTAGAAACCTGGTGTTTGATGACATAGACCTCCCTGCCACAAAGCCTGACTGATCAATCAATCAATCAATCAATCAATCATAACATTTGTAGAGCACAATACACACCTGTGAGGGTCTCATGGTGCTGGGGGTGTGGGGGGTCCTGCTAGTGATTGAAGAGCCAGGTCTTGAGGAGTCTCCTGAAGGCCAGTAGGTCCTGCGTCTGATGTAGGTTGGTGGGGAGGGTGCTCCAGGTCTTGGCGGCGAGGTGGGAGAAGGATCTGCCGCCGATGGTCACTCCTTGGATGCTGGGGACTGTGGCGAGGGCGAGGCTGGCGGAGCGGAGCTGGAGGGTGGGAGTGTAGAAGTTGAGTCAAGTGTTGAGGTATGCTGGGGACGGCTTGTAGAGCGCTTTGTGTGCGTGGATGAGGAGCTTGAAGGTTATCCTCTTGGTGACGGGGAGCAAGTGCAGGTCTCTCAGTTGAGGTGTGATGTGGCTGCAGCGGGGATGTCGAGGATCAGACGTGCTGACGCATTCTGGATGCGTTGCAATCACCTCAGGAGCTTGGTCGACCTTCCTGCGTAGAGGGCGTTTCCGTAGTCCAGCCTGCTGGTGACAAGGGCCTGGGTGACTGTTCTTCTTGTCTCGGTATGGATCAACTTGAAGATCCTGCGGACATTCGGAGGGTGTTGAATCAGGATGAGGAGATGGCATTGACCTGCTTGGTCATGGAGAGGGCGGAGTCGAGGATGACCCCTAGGTTGCATGCGTGGTCGGTGGGAGTCGGGGCTGTTCCTAGGGTTGCAGCCACCAGGAGTCATCCCAGGCCGAGGGGATGGAGCAGAGGATGAGGACCTCTGTCTTGTCCGAGCTCAGCTTCAGTCTGCTGTTCCTCATACATTGGGCGACGACCTTCATTTCTTCATGGAGGTTGGTTTTGGTGGTGTGAGGGTCTTTGGTGAGGGATATAGTCAGCTGGGTGTCGTCAGCATAGGAGATGATGATGAGGTTGTGCTGTCGGTTGACGTGGGCGAGGGGTGCCATGTAGATGTTGAACAGCATTGGGCTGAGGGAAGAGCCCTGGGGTACGCTGCAGATGATTTCAGTGGCCGTGGAGCAGAAGGGGGAGGCGAACGCTCTGAGTTCTGCTGGGGTGGAAGGATGTTGTCCAGTCCAGGGCCTTCTCTTGGATCCCGGTGTCATGTAGGTGTGTGCGTAGTGTGTGGTGGCAGACCGTGTCGAAGGCGGCTGACAAGTCCAGGAGGATGAGGGCTGCTGTTTCTCTGTTGTCAAGCAGGGTCCTTATGTCATCCGTGGCGGCGATGAGAGCGGTCTCGGTGCTGTGGTTGCTGCGGAACCCGGACTGGGACGGGTCCAGGATGTGGTTCTCCTCGAGGAAGCGGGTCAGTTGTTTATTTATGATTTTCTCGGTGGCCTTTGCCAGGCACGGGAGCAGGGAGATGGGTTGGAAGTTCTCGAGGTCATTGTGGTCCGCCTTGGGTTTCTTGAGTAAGGTGTTGATTTCGGAATGTTTCCAGCTTTCTGGGAAGGTTGCTGTCTCGAAGGAGGTGTTGATTACTTTCCAAAGATGGGGTGCAATTGCTGTGCTGGCTTTGTTGAATATGTGGTGGGGGCATGGGTCCAGTGGTGATCGGGAGTGGATGGTGTTCATGGTCTCGCTAGTTTCCTCGTCATTGACGCTGGTCCAGGAGAGCAGGCAGTTGGTGCAGGTGGTGGTCATGGGAGTGGTGGTTGTTGGGGCAAACGTGGTGTTGAAGCTGTCATGGATGTCGGCGATCTTGCAGTGGAAGAAGGTGGCCAGTGAAACGCACAGGTCTTGAAAAGGTGGGATATCATGGTGTTGGAGCTGGGGTTGGACAGTTCCTTCGCCATGTTGAAGAGCTCTTTGTTGTTGTGTGCGTTGTTATCCAGGTGGTTTTTGAAGGAGGTCCTCTTGGCGGTTCTGATGAGTTGATGGTGACGGCGGGTGGCATCCTTGTGGGCTGTGTAGCTGTCCGGTGTTCGTTCGCGGAGCCAGTTCTTCTCCAGTTTTCGGCATGTTCGTTTGGAGGCCTGGAGGTCTTCGGTGAACCAGGAGGCTTTCTTGCTGGTGTGGTTGCTGGAGGGTGTCTTGAGCAGGCAAAGGTGTTGGCGCAGTCGTCGATCCACTCTCTAAGGTTGTGGGCGGCAGTGTTGGGGTCGGTGGGGTTGGCAGGCGGGCTCTGGGCGAGGGTGTTCATAAGCTGGTCTTCTGTGACTTTGCTCCAGCAGTGTCGGGCATTTGTTGGGTGCGGTGGTGCGTCTTGGCCTTCCTGAAGGTGAAGTGGATGCAGTGGTGGTCAGTCCAGTGGGGTTCGGTGGTGTGTTCGAAGGAGACGTGGAGGCTTGCGGTGAAGATGGGGTCCAGCGTGTGGCTGGCGGAGTGGGTTGGTGTTGTCACGAGCTGTCTGAGTCCGAGGTTGGCGAGGTTGTCAATCAGGGTGGTGGAGGTGATGTAGTTGTTGTTCTCTAGGTGGAAGTTCAGGTCACCGAGGAGGATGTAGTCTGTGGAGGTATGGGCGTGTGTGTTGATGAAGTCAACGATGGAGTCGCTGAACTGTGGTCGGGGTCTGGGGGGTCTGTAGACGAGTGTTCCTCTGAGGGTGGTGTTGGGGTTGGTTTGGATCTGGAAGTGCAGGTGTTCAGCGGTGCTGAGGGTGTCGTCGGTGTTGGTCGAGACTCTGAGGGTGTTTCTGTGGACTATGGCTATTCCTCCTCCAATGCCGTGGGTACGGTCCCTGCAGGTGATCTTGCAGTTTTCCGGGATGGCTATGGCGATGTCGGGGGCTGAGGTGGGATTCAGCCAGGTCTCCATCAGGAAGACGACATCTGGGGAGATAGAGTCAATAAGGTCCCAGAGTGTGATGGCGTGTTTGCGGGTGGAGCGGGTGTTGAGGAGGATGCATCTGAGGTAGTTGGGTTCTTTTGTTGGAGGTTTGGTGGACCAGATACTGGTGATGCTGCATTTCCGACAGGAGAAGGGACCGTGGGTGCACTTCAGGGAGGCCAGCAAGCATGAGCGTTTTCATCCGGGGTTGAGTGCGTGGAGGGTGTTGGCATTGTGGCGGAGTCAGGCATTGTGGCGTTCGCAGGGCCTAGGGGTTCTGGTGCTGGGCGCGGTCCAGGCACGGAAGGGCACAGAAGGGCTTGCCTTAGGCACGCCCGCTGCGCGTGGCCGCCATAAATGGAGAGGTGGGAGGGAGGTGCAGCAGGGAGGTGGGAGCGGGGAGGCCAATGGGGTACGAGGGGGCAGGGCCGCAGGGGACGCAGCGGCAGAAACCGGGAATGGGAGGGGACGGCGAGGGAGAGCAGAGGTCAGGGGGACAGTGGGGGAGCAAAACATATGAACAGTTATCCAGTAACACAATAATACAGAGCAATACAGTGACAATCACGAAAAAGAACCAATGATGGGCAGAACCTATGTGGGCTTCGAACCCTGGCAGGAGATGGCTGGGAGCACTGGCGCCGAACAGGTGGAGCTGCGTGTTGCGTGGAGCGAACTGCCAGGAGGCAGGGAGATGGTCGCCGATCAGAGTGAATTTAGGTCTGGGTAATCAGGGAAAAATGCTGCTCCCATATTTTCATTAAAATCAGCGTTGAGAAGGCTGATCCGCCTATATGAATTAATGTCCTTCTCGTTTTCCCCCTTTTTAACAAAACTAACAATAAAGCACTCCTTGAAGCTCAAAGGAACAGATCCTCCCAACCAAACTGCATTAAATGATTTAACTAAAAAAGGAGTCAATTCTTTATTAAAAGTTTTACAAAATTCAATGGGGAGCCCATCTGCAACACACGCTTTTGTCCCAGCAATTAATTTCACTGTGTCTAAAATTTCTATAGCTAAAATGTTGCTCTCTAGTTGATCAGCTAATGGACCGGGTAAGATTAACTTCATCAAAGTATTTATAGATAAGATCTGTCCCTACCTCATATTTTGTAGAGTATAGCTGAGAGTAGTCAGTTGTAAATACTTGAGCTATATCATCTTTATCTCTAACGATATTTTGCATCTTGGGTTCAATAATCTCTACTATTAAAACTTTCTCCTGTTTAGTTTTTGTTTGCACTGCTAGCATTTTACCCACCATTTGGCTTTCCCCATATACTCTTTGTTGATAATTTTTTGTGCTGTTGATTTCTTCAATTACAAAAAATTCTTTTAAAGCTCCCTTTGCCCTTTCTATTTGCAAAGCTGCATCTTCCCTCCCATGAGGTGTGGTATCTCTAAAGTTTATAGCATTAGATACATCCTGTTGAAGTTGGTTGATCTTATAACGCCCCTCTCTCCTGTGTGCAGCTGCGTGCGCAATCATCTGTCCTCTGACGGCTGTTTTAAACCCACCCCAAACTGAAAACATTTCTGCAATATCTTCATTTAAGTTAAAAAAACTCTAATATCCATTCTTTAGTTTGAGTTACCCAATTGAGATCTTGGAGAAGTAGACAATCCATCTGCCACCTGGATTCAGTCTTACCTCCCCCTTCGATCTCAAACTCAACTGTAATCAGAGAATGAGCTGAGAAAGGGTTGGCCCATATAGTGGTATCTAAAACCTTCAGGGATCGTGAAATAAGAAAAAAATCAACCCGCAAGGCCATGTGGAATTGGTTAGAATAACACGTACATTTCGCAACGGTCGGGTTACATTTACTCCATTGATCTACCAATAAATGTTCCTGTTTTAGGGCTTCCAGCACTTTCTTTGTTTGGGGTTTCAACTCTTTTTTATTTTTATTTGAGGTGTCTTTTTTAAATCTTGAATACAATTGAAATCCCCACCCAAAATTATTTTTCCCGGAGACCCTCTAAGTAGCTCTGTGATCATCAGTAGGGGTGTGATATCATCAACTATCGGACCATAATAGTTTATAAAATTTAAGATCATCCCATTCAGTTTGGCCTCAACCCAGAGCCATCGCCAAAGCGGATCTTTCCTGACTTGCCCAAATTCCCAAGGAAGGCTACGGCAAAAATATATAGCTACCCTTCTTTTAGCTAGCCCAGCAGAGGCAAAAACACATGAGAGAAACACCTAGGAAGATATAGTTTAGGAAAGTTTGTTTTCAAATGGGCTTCCTGAAAAAATAATACCTGTGGCGAACAGGATACTAGCCACCTTATTAAAGCTCAATATTTGGATTTGTTTAGTATCCCATTAACATTAACATGAATAGATATAGTGTGGCACATTACCTGAAAATTAAACAAACACCCCAAACATTGTTAACCTAAAAAACATATATTTAAAAATTAAAAAACAATTATTATTAATTATAAATAAGACTCTCAGTTTTCTTGTTTTCTACTTTTTTCAGATAAATACAGACAGAAAACAATGTGTTTCCAGTCTGTATTTATTTTTAAAAGCAGAAAAAAATGGAAAATTGTGCTTCTTGTTAGTGACTCTCCATGCTGTTCATCATGAATACCAGGCCAACAGCTGAGCAGGTAGCCAGCATGGGAAGTTAAAAAACTGTTTCAAATTTCCCACACTACAGGCATATATAAATATTTTTTAAATTATAATGCTGATATTTACATGTGGGTGTAATGTTTTGCAATATTTGGATGCTTAGTTGGTATGAGTGCATGTTTATCAGTTAAATACATGTGGAACTATTCCATTTTAGACTAGATTTACTCTCAAAACACAAAATAAATATGGATAAATACCAACTATATAGCCCAAAAATAAATATGGATCAATGCAGATGGAAATGTTAAAAAAATTAAAACCATGAAACCGGGATCCTCAATTATAAACATATAAATAAATGTTTTAATAAAAATGTATATATATATATCTATATATATATATATATATATATATATATATATATATATATATATATATATATATATATATCTATATATATATATATATATATATATATATATATATATATATATATATATATATATATACATTTTTATTAAAACATTTATTTATATATAAAATGAAAAGGCGCCAGTCCAGATTATGTGTGAAAGTATGCTTCATGATGCCGAAAATGAACTTGCAAATCACTGTGATTGATGAATCTCACGCAAGAGTCAAGATTCAAGTATGATGTTAATGGACGGTTAATATAATGGTTATGCCCACTGGGGCGAAATCCCATATTCACGTATGCTTAATGTGAAAGCATGATAATGTAAATTGCAAGCTTCAGATCCCTAAGGCCACTGTCAAGCTTATACACAACGAGGCAACAGCGTAACTGTGAATGAAGTGAACGCTAGCTCAAACGACAGCGCGAGCACCAGCTATTGAGAGTGTATGCCTGACCGCGGGTTCGAGGCTGTTAAGCTGCCGCGCAAAACAGAAACCTTTGGATTTATTTACTTTTTTGAAATCACGGATGTTTAAACATAATTATAATATTTAAACAGAGCAGCACAATGTTTTGATTACCCTCGCAATTCATAATGGATTAATGTGAATAGCAAGCTAGCTAGCTCAAACGATAGCGCGAGCACATAGCTATTGAGAGTGTATGCCTGACCGTGGGTTCGAGGCTGCTAAGCTGCCGCACAAAACAGAAACCTTTTGATTTATTTACTTTTTAAATCACGGATGTTTAAGTATAATTATATTATTTAAACAGAGCAGCAAAATGTTTTGATTATTCCCGCAATTCATAATGTATTAAATGTGAATAGCAAAACAAGGGTGCAATTTGGACATGAGATACAATGTTTTATAAATGCTCCGTGAATAGCGCTCGTCCAACTCATAATACGGACAACACTGACAGATTGAAACATTTAATAACTGTATCATGATTTATGCATACTAGAGCCCAATAATCGTAAAATAAGGCGCAGTACATAGCTCCAGACATATGACGTGTTGGTAGTCTGTTGGCTATGTTTATCATGCAATTAAGTCATGTGATTTTCTTTAAAAGTATGGATGTAACTGACCAATGTACTCGTGACAAAGGGAAGGCTTTCCCGAAACGCGTCGAGTGGGATGTGAAATAAATCCAGTTTTGCATACAACTGAGGCTTGGACATCGTTCTTTGACCAGTGGACGAAGAGTTGGAGTATTTTGGGATTGGCGATCCCGTCCAAAGCCCGTCGCTGCAAGGGGCCAAGACAGCTTAGCGCCAAAAACTCGTTTGGAATATATATATATATATATATATATATTACCAACTGGCGGTCACCAGTAGGTAGTTATAGTTAGGATCTACTTTCCAAAGGAAATCCACAACATTCTATTGGGAATAACTTTGGTGCCGGTGGACGAATCTTCGCAAATTTCTCCAAGAAAATGGCCCGCTCCGCTCCTTCCCTGAAAGTTTGGTGGGGATTTGTCAAGCGGGGGCCGAGATAAAAGGGGGGTCCCAAAACATGTTTTCCCCATGTCAATTTCCAAAGGGCAGTCGGTTTCACTTTTAGCCCAAACGGCTGAATGGATTTGCACCAAACTTGGCAAAATTGTAGGGACTGGTAGCCCGATGTGCCTTTGCTATGTCTCAAGATATGTGCTCCAGTGGTTTTTGAGTAATTTAGGTTCAAAAAAATATATATATCTATGGCAGCGCCCTGGTACGCGCTCCGGGCGTGCCACGCGACTTGCGCACGGAAAGCTGATTGGCTCTCGGGTGTCTGTAAACATTCGAAACAGTCCGGAGCGGCCACCATCTTGTGTCTCGGTAAAATCGAGACACAAGAGGTGGCAAAAACAAAGGGGGAAGTGACCATAAGGGGGCTGGGATAGACCCCCCTGACCCCCTAGTTTTGATGTGGGGGTCATAAAAGGGCCCCACGGGGCATACATTTTTTTTTTCCGATTTTCGCGGGGGAGCGCCCGGTACGCACACCGGGGAGCGCACCGTGGTGCGTACCATGGGGGAAAAAAGAAAGACAGTTTTTAAAAAATGTAGCATTTTCATATAAATTGAAGGTAGATCTGAAAAGAACAGTTTTTTTATTCTTTTTGTTGTTTTATATTTTTTTTGGGGGATTTTCTGAACAATTTTATATTTTTTTTGTAGTTTTTCTGGGGTCAAACAAAACACAGGGAATTGCAAACAGCTCAACTGGAGCAAAAAAAATAGAAAAAAATTAAAGTTGCTTGCTGCAGTGATGGTTGTCTGCAGCTCGATTGAGTAAAGTGATGCTCTGCTCACCATATGATATTGTTTTGTTGCAATATATGCAAACAAATTTAAATTTTGCAAACTTGGTTTGGACATTATGGACCATCTCCCTAGCCTCTGCACCCAATGGAGTGGGTTGGTTGGAGGTGCTTGAAGAAGAAGGATGGGGAGGGTTCTTGGTCAGTTCCCTGACCTCTGCTCTTGAATAATTGTTTGGGTGCTTCCTCTGCATATGCCTAATCATAGTGTGGTTCCCAAAAGAATATTTCTTGTTTGGGTTCCCTCTTGAAAGTTCTTAGTGACAGATGAGGCAAGTCACCTTAGCTGCATTCACTTTTTTGGCACCCCTTGGCATCTTGAAAAACTCCCAAATAAAATGTTCCTTGGGTCTGTATGGGGGATTGTCCTCAGGCATATATTGCCTCTCCTCCTGCTCCTCTTCATCCTCCTCTTCTTCATGACCACCAATGTGGTCTTGTGGTGGTCCTTGTGGTGGTGGCGGAGGTGGTGGTGGTGCAGATGCACCTGCAGCTGCTACTAGTGAAACAATTTCTCACAGAATGAATGCAGGTCTTCTTCACTCAAACAACAAAGTGAAAATGAGGAAAAAAGGTGGGGTCTTTCATCATTTGGAAAACAAAACTGTTGTGAACCAAGCAAAAGTGTTATTTTCAGGTCACATGACCCGACGAGCTTACGCTACGCGCCCCGGGGCGCGTCCCGGGGCGTGCCCAGGGGCGTGTCGCGTAAGCGTGTCGAATGCTTACGGGTGCGTTTACGCCGCGTGTATCATGCAGACGCGGCTACGCGATACGTCACGATCATGTTTTCGTTCGAGTTATTGGCGCTTACGGGACGCTCCCTGGTGCGCGCCCCGGGGCGCTTCATAAAACTACGCTTTCTGGGGCGCTCACCAGGGTGAGCACCGGGAGTGCTCCTAGGCAAAAAAAAAAAAAACAATATAAAAATTTGGCAAAATTGTAGGGACTGGTAGCCCGATGTGCCTTTGCTATGTCTCAAGATATATGCTCAAGTCTTTTTTACGAAAATTAACTTTGAAAAAAGTATATATTGGGCTATATATATGTTAGAGCTCAAATGTAGCCCAATGTAGCCCAAAGATGGCCACCAGAGACAAAAAAAAACAAATGTAGCCCAAATATCAGCCAGATGTAGCCCAAATATAGCCCAATGACAGAATGTCCCAGAGTGTTCTAAAGAACAACTAGAGCGCTAACAGTCTTACTTTTAAACTGAGACTTATAGTTAGGAATTAGCATTTAAAAAACCTTTGAAATTCACTGAAAAAAACATAGGTTTCACACCAGTTATAATTAGGAATTAGCATTTAAAAAACCTATTAAATTCAATGAAAAAACCATAGTTTCACACCAGTTATAGTTAGCTGGAACTTTTACTGACATAAAACCAATGAAATTCCACGTTATAGTTAGTTGGACTCACTATAACTTGCGCGTGTAATGCACTGCTGATGACATCACATATTACATCACTCATGACATGGTCAGTGACATCACTCATGACATCACTGATGACACCATCCGGTGAATGTGTGTCAAGTGAACTTACTTGAAGTTGTTAGTAAAGTGCCTCGCGGCGTAACAGCGGTGTGATGATACCAATACATACCACGTGAAGAATAAAACACTTGATAATTCAACAATCAGACTGTTTTTCATCAAAAATGTTTAGTGAATAAGACCAAGGTCTACATGCTGTGCATCGGTTTGTTCCCCTCCGAGTAGGGGAACCTTCAGACTTCTTGGTTTTTAAAAAAAATCATTTTGTCTAGGAGAGCTCAGGGTACGCGCACCGGTGAGCTTACCTGAGAGCGCAGCGAGAGCGCTATTCCGGCGTGCGAGAAAAAAAAAGTTTGTATTTAAAGTAAATAATAATGCAAGACATTT
Source organism: Lissotriton vulgaris (assembly GCF_964263255.1). Taxonomy (NCBI): domain Eukaryota; kingdom Metazoa; phylum Chordata; class Amphibia; order Caudata; family Salamandridae; genus Lissotriton; species Lissotriton vulgaris. The sequence continues at coordinate 865,250,173 of NC_141696.1, forward strand.
AGTGGCATACTTATAAAAGTTGTATTTTTGATTTTAAATACCCGTATTTTAACTTTAAACGTATTTCCGAAAAGCCAGCAAAACGTAATTTAGGCACACCGGAAGCGCCTACATTCATGCCGCGTAAGCGCCCCCAGAAGCGATTCGGTGTGCGCAGCGTAAGCGCGTCAAGTCATGTGACCTTAAAATAACACCTTTCATTGGATGTTAACAGTTTTTTTTTCAACTAATGACAACCCCACCCATTTCCTTCACTACCACTTTCACTTTGGAGAGAGCAAGACCTATTCTCTTCTTGTCTTCAAATCTTTCCAAAGAATGGCTGCAAGACCACCATGCAGCAGTGATGAGTCTGATGGGTTTATTGAGGAGGTCCCTCCTCAGCCAAAGGTGAAGGAGCACTTCATATGGAAATTTTTTTTAATACAAGAAGGGGAGAAAAAGGTAAATGCACCTAAAGTGGAGTACAAGATTTGCCAAACTGTTCTTTCTCGTGGTGACCGTACCAAAAAATATAGTTTTGGGAACTTCACGATTAATTAAGCATGTTCAAAGGAGGCACCCCAAGAACTATGCCCAGGAGAGTGTCAGAGACCTGGCACGGAATGCCCCGAGAAATGGTGCCTCAACTTCCACTGGAGGACAAACATTATCGGGGAGAGGAAAATCAGTGGAGCTGATTCCCAACATTCAGCCTGTTTTCAGCGACATCAACATTCGTTGTAAGCAGTGTAATGAACTGCTTTGTGTTGGAGAGCAGAGTATCCTCCTGATTGTTCGCAAAAGGGAAGAACACCGCTGCCCTCCCCAGCCCTAATTTTTCCCCTTTTTTTTGCTCCTGTTGAGCAGTTTGGCATTCCCTATTTTTGTTTTTGTTCTGATAAAAGTACCAAAAAAAAATGTAAAACGTTCAGAAAAAGAAAAAAAAAACTAAAAAAGAAGAAAAAAAACAGATCTTTTTAGAACTACCTCCAATTCTCCAAAAATAGCTATATTCTTTACAAATTCAAAAGGAGTGAGTGAAGTGGAGTGCAGTGAGAGAGGAAAGGAAAATGAGTGAGGGAGTAAAGAAAGGGACGAGAGGGGAAGGGAAGTGAAGTAGGGGGACTGAAAGAAGGTGAGTGTGGGAGGTGAGTGAGGGAAAGGGGAGTGAACATGGGAAATGAGGATAAGTGAGGAAAGCAGAGTAAAGGAACGGGAGTGAGGAAGGGTAAGAGAAGAGCAGTGAGGTTAAGGAAAGAGTGGTGATAGAGAGTGGATAAAGGCAACTGAGCGTGAGACAAGGAGAGTGAGGGAGTGAGGAGACAGAGGAAATGAAGGAAAGACTGAGAGAAGAGGACTGAGTGAGGGAGCAAAGAAAGATAAGTGAGGGAGTGTAGGTGAGTTATACGGAGTAAGTGGGACGGAAGAGGAGTGAGAGAGTGAGGGGACGGAGGTAGTGAAGCTTAGACAGAGGGAGTGAGTGAAAGAGAATGAGGATATGACAGGACAGAGGTAATGAGAGAAGGAGGGAAGGGGAATGAGTCAGTGAGTGAAGGAAGGAAGGAAAGAGAAGGGAAGAGGGCTGAAGCACAGCTACTGAGAGAAAGTGAGCTGGGATGAAAGAAAAGGGAAAAGAAGAAAAAGATATGGAATGAGGTGAAGTGAGGGAATCAGACTAAGAGAACGGGAGTGAAAGAACGGCAGAGAGCATGAGTAAAGAGGGATGAAAGAGGGTTGATAAAAGTGAGTAAGGGTAAGATAAAGGGAGTGAGGAAGTGAGGGGATAGAGGTACTGAAGGAAAGAGTGACAGAAAGGGACTGAGTGAGGGAGCAAAGAAAGATAAGTGAGGAAGTGTGGCTGAGTTATAGGGAGTGAGCGTAAGAGAACAGAAAAGAGAGACTAAGAGGATGAAGAGAATGAGGCTAACAGAGAGAGAATGAGGGAAGGGGAGTGTAGAAGTAAGAAGACAGAGGGAGTAAGAGAAGGAGTTAGTGAAGTGGAGTAAGGAGAGTAAGGGAAGGGAAAATAGTGAAGGAGCGAAGGAAGGGAAGAGAGAGGAAGGAAAGTAAAGGAGAAGGTCTGAAAGAAAGTGAGTGTGGGGAGGGAGTGACGAAAAGGGGAGTAAACGTGGGGATTGAGAGTAAGTGAGGGATGCGCAGTAAGGGAACGGGGATGTGAGTGGGTGAGAGAAGAGTAGTGAGGTTAAGGAAAAGAGTGTTGAGAAAGTAAATTTTGTACGTCAAACTTACCTTATATGTAATGTAAACCTAATTACATATTTTCAGTAAAGTGATGTCATGAGTTATGTCACTGACCATGTCATGAGTGATGTAATATGTGACGTCATCAGCAGTGCATTGCAGGCGCGCAAGTTATAGTGAGTCCAACTAACTATAACGTGGGAAATTCAATGGTTTTATGTCAGTAAAATTTCCAGGTAACTATAACTGGTGTGAAACCTATGGTTTTTTCAGTGAATTTAATAGGTTTTTTAAATGCTAATTCCTAACTATAACTGGTGTGAAACCTATGGTTTTTTCAGTGAATTTCAAAGGTTTTTTAAATGCTAATCCCTAACTATAACTAGTGTGAAACCTTTGCTTCAAGTGTGCCATACTTTTGTCATAAGTAAGACTGTTAGCGCTCTAATTGTTCTTTAGAACACTCTGGTTCATTCTGTCATTGAGCTATAGTTGGGCTACATCTGGCTGATATTTGGGCTACATTTGTTTTTTTTGTCTCTGGTGGCCATCTTTGGCCTACATTGGGCTACATTGGGCTACATTTGGGCTACATTTTGGCTCTAACATATATATAGCCCAATGTAGCCCAATATATATTTTTACAAAGTTATTTTTCGTAAAAACCACTTGAGCATATATCTTGAGACATAGCAAAGGCACATCGGGCTACCAGTCCCTACAATTTTGCCAATTTTTTTTTTTGCCTTGGAGCGCTCCCGGTGTGCGCCCCGAAAAGCGTACTTTTATAAAGCGCCCCGGGGCGCCACCGGGGAGGGTCCCGTAAGCGCCAATTTCGCGAACGAGAACATGATCGTGACGTATCGCATAGCCGCGTCCGCGTGATACGCATGGCGTAAGCGCACCCGGAAGCACTCGAGGGAATATGATCGCGCAACGTAGGCGTCCGACGCGCTTACGCGACGTCCCCGGGGCACGTAGCGTAAGCGCGTCGGGTCATGTGACCTGATAATAACACTTTTCATTGGTTCATAACAGTTTTGGTTTCATAATGATGAAGCCCCTGGTCATGTGACCTAAAAATAACACTTTTCATTGGTTCAATACATTTTTTTTTCAAAAGGATGAAAGACCCCATCTTTTTTCCTTATTCTGACTTTGTCCTTTGACTTAGGAAGACCTGTTTATATCTCTCTCCACCTTTTTCATCAATATAATGGCTTCAGTAGTAGCAGCAGCTGGTGCATCTGCACCACCATCACCACCACAACTACCAAGAGGACCACCTCAAGATATCATTGGTGGTCAACAAGAAGAAGAAGAGGAGGAGGAGGAGGAGGAGGAGGGGAGTTCAAGATGGCTGGAAGAACACAATACCCCATACCAGCCAATACCACACATTATTTGGGAGTTTTTTTCTATCCCAGAGGGGAAGAAAAAAGTAAATGCAGCCAAGGTGAGTTTCAAAATCTGTGGCATGGAACTTTCCAGGGGAAACCCAAATAAAAAATATTCATTTGGGAACAACACGATGATACGCCACATGCAGCGCAAACATCCAATAAATTATTCTGCTGCAGAGATGAGGGAACTGACCAGTAACCCTCCCCGATCCACAAGGATCACCTCAAAAAGGAAGCAACCCACTCCGTCGGCTCCAGAGGAAAGTGAGACAATGCCTTGCATTCAGCCACGATTTGCAGATTTCAGAATTATCTGTAAATATTGTGGGAAGACCATCTCCTACGGAGAACAGAGTGTAAAGCTCATCGTCCTTGCTGGGGACAACCATAAATGCCCCAATCAACCCTAATTTTTTCTTTTCTTTTTTTTTTGCACCAGTTGAGCCATTTTCAATTCCCTGTTTTTTCGTTTCTCCCCATGAAAAATACAAAAAAAATATAAAACTGTTCAGAAAACCCCAAAAAAGTACAAAATGATCAAAAAACAATAAAAAAATATAAAACAACAAAAAGAAGAAAAAAAACTGTTCATTTTAGAAGTACCTCCAATTTCCAAAAAAAGGCTACATTTTTGAAAAACTCTATCATTCATTTTTCCCCATGGGAGGCTCCCCGGTCCGCTCCCCGGTGCGCGTACCGGGCGCTCCCCAGCGCAAATCAAAAAAAAAATTTTTTTTTTGCCCCGTGGGGCCCTTTTATGGCCCCCACATCAAACCTAGGGGGTCGGGGGGGTCTATCCCTGCCCCCTTATGGTCATTTCCCCCTTTGATTTTTCCACCTCTTATGTCTCGATTTTACCGAGACACAAGATGGCGGCCGCTCCGGACTGTTTCGAATGTTTACAGACACCCGAGAGCCAATCAGCTTTCCGTTCGCAAGTCGCTTGGCACGCCCGGAGCGCTCCCCGGTGCGCGTACCGGGGCGCGTCCATAGATATATATATTTTTGAGAACCTAAATTACTCAAAATCCACTGGAGCACATATCTTGAGACATAGCAAAGGCACATTGGGCTACCAGTCCCTACAATTTTGCCAAGTTTGGTGGAAATCCATTCAGCCGTTCGGGCTAAAAGTGAGGTCGACCTCCCTATAGAAATTAACATGGGGAAAACACGTTTTTGGGACCCCCCTTTTATCTCAGCCCCCGCTTGACAAATCCCCCCCCAAACTTTCAGGGAAGGACCGAGGCGCCGCGAGGCCATTTTGAGGAAATTTTCAGGCAGATTCGTCAACCGGCGCCAAAGTTATTCCAAATAGAATTTTGAGATTTAACATTGAAAAAAATCCTAACTATAACTACCTACTGGCGACCGCCAGTAGGTAATACATATATATATATATATATATATATATATACATATATATTCAATGTTATAGTTAGTTGGACTCACTATAACTTGCGCGTGTAATGCACTGCTGCTGACATCACATATTACATCACTCATGACATGGTCAGTGACATCACTCATGACATCACTGATGACACCATCCTTGTGACAGAGTGACTGACCTCCTTTCACTGTAAAGTAACCCTTGAAACACATATTCAAAAATAGAAACTAACATTTACAAAAAAGTGGAGATACCTATACCAGTTACAACAACCAATTCAGTAATTCCACCATCTATATACACATCCACTCATTCACCAACAGTTCTATATAGTCATTCATACATATACTCACTTATCATATGTAGTGAGACACCTTTACATCCGTTAACACACCGACAGTCTTCCAAAACTTGCTGACACACAAACTCACACATGCAAATAAACTATTGAGCATCCATTTTTTTGCATATACAGCTATACACACACTACCACCTTACTTCTAAGGAAACTTACACATACTTACTCTCTTAAACAATCACTTATAGAAACACATACTTATTAAAACAAGAACTCTTTCAATCTCTCACTCCCACATATACTCACTTATATACATCAATACTCACATATACTAGATTAAAACATATTTAGTTACTGATAAAGACACTAGTGAGACAGTCATTCAATTACTAACACATACATATACACACTCACTCACCCATACAGTCCGGCACATATGCTGTCTTCAAAACACATACAAAAAGTGGGTCAGTCATTGATGCATCTATGTGCTAAGTAACACCCCCACCAAATCAAACAGACAATTATAAAGATACTAAAAAAACATCTAATAACCCATATACACACACATGCAGCTACTCACCAACCCATGTAGCCAATTATACACAAAGTGAAACACTTATACATATATTTAAATATTCAAAAATTACTCGCTAATATATGTATTCACTAAGATACACTTAATAAGCTAGTTAACCTATCAATTTTTTTTTTTTTTTTAAACATTCATTAAAACATTTATTTAAACATTTATTCTTCCATCGACCTTTACATATACATATATAAAAAATATTTATTTTTCAGAAAGATACACATTCATTGGATGGTGTCATCAGTGATGTCATGAGTGATGTCACTGACCATGTCATGAGTGATGTAATATGTGATGTCATCAGCAGTGCATTACACGCGCAAGTTATAGTGAGTCCAACTAACTATAACGTGGAATTTCAATGGTTTTATGTCAGTAAAATTTCCAGGTAACTATAACTGGTGTGAAACCTATGTTTTTTTCAGTGAATTTCATAGGTTTTTTAAATGCTAATTCCTAACTATAAGTCTCACTTTATAAGTAAGACTGTTAACGCTCTAGTTGTTCTTTAGAACACTCTCTCTTACATTCTATCATTGGGCTATAGTTGGGCTACATATGGCTGATATTTGGGCTACATTTGTTTTTTTTTGTCTCTGGTGGCCATCTTTGGGCTACATTGGGCTACATTGGGCTACATTTGGGCTACATTTGGGCTCTAACATATATATAGCCCAATGTAGCACAATATATATATTTTTCAAAGTTAATTTTTGTAAAAACCACTTGAGTATAGCAAAGGCACATCGGGCTACCAGTCCCTACAATTTTTCCCATTTTTTTTATTTTTATTTATTTTATTATTTTTGCCTTGGAGCACTCTCGGTGCGCGCCCAGTGAGCGCCCCGGAGAGCGTACTCATTTGAAGTGCCCCGGTGCGCGAACCGGGAAGCGTCCCGTTAGCGCCAATGTCACGAACGAAAACATGATCGTGACGTATCGCGTAGCCGCGTCCGTGTGATACGCACGGCGTAAACGCACCCGGAAGCATTCGACGCGCTTACGCGACGCGCCCCTGAAAGAGAAACGAACCACTTCTTCTTTCAGGCAAGATGTTTATTACAACCTAGCAGCAGTCAACAGATGACGCGTTTCGGGCTTAGGCGCCCTTGTTCACAATATATATACCGAAAGCAGTCCTTGTCCCGTCCTTGTCCCGTCAATGAATGGCAGAACCTAGTAGGTCTGGACCTCCAGAGCCACACGCAAAGCAGCAAAATAGAGCCAAAAGAACGAAAAATCCTCAAATGGTTAAGCATGGTTAAGCAATGGGAAGACGGTTTATTCAATAAAGATGACGCATTTCGCTCCACAGGGGAGCTTGTTCACATGATATATATATGTATGTTAAACCTGGCATCCTTGGCGGGGTTTCCCCCTACCTTTTTGCCTCTTCCTCCTGTATTTTTGATACTGTGCTAGATTTAGTGTTTGCTGGTTTAGATGCTTTGGGCACTTTGCCACTGCTGTTCAGTGTCAAAGTGCAAGTGCTCCCTGTGTAAATTGTTATTGCGATTGGTTATCCATGATTGGCATATTTGTGCCACCAATAAGTCCCTAGTAAAGTGCACTGAGTGTGCCAGGGCTGGTGATAACAAATGCTACTAGTGGGCCTGCAGCACTGATTGTGCCACTCACATGAGTAGCCCTAAAATGGTGTCTCAGGCCTGCCACCGCAGTGCCTGTGTGCAGTCTGTGAGCTGCCATGTCCTCCTGGTCAGTGTTCCCACTGGACAGGCCTAACCCTTCCCTTTCTATACATATTGGTCACCCCTATGGAAGGCCCAAGGTACCCCCTTCTGCAGGGTGCAGTGTATGTGAAAGGTAGAGCATGTACTAGTGCAGGTGACTTGCGCTGGTTGCGAATTACAGGCATTTTCATGTTTCACTATTGTGAGGCTATCTTGCCCTTAGGCTAATATGGGGAATGCTGGCTACAGTGGCTACCAGAATATCTTCCCATAGGAGCAAGATAGGACATACACTTATATATATATATATTCAGATCCAAGGATTCCAGAAGCAGGGAATTCAGGCGAGCCCACAGCAGTTGCAGCAAGTAAGTCTTTATTTTTGGCAGATAGGACGACGCGTTTCGACCACGTCCTTGGACTTGGTCACTGGGGGTCTCTAGTTGGCAGAGGTAGGTACCACTGTCCAAATAGTGATGTCATCAGTGATTTCATTTGAGATGTCTTCAGTGATGTCACTGACCATGTCATGAATGATGTAATATGTGACATCATCAGCAGTGGATTGCGTGTGCACGAAATATAGTTAGTACAACTAACTATATAGGAGCAATTTCAATGGTTTTTTAAATGCTAATTCCTAACTATATAAGGCCTGAAACCTATGGTTTTTTCAGTGAATTTCAAAGGTTTTTTATATGCTAATTCCTAACTATATAAGGCCTGAAACCTATGGTTTTTTCAGTGAATTTGCAAGGTTTTTTAAATGCTAATTCCTAACTATATAAGGCCTGAAACGTATGTTTTTTTCAGTGAATTTGCAAGGTTTTTTAAATGCTAATTTCTAACTATATCAGGCATGAAACCTATGGTTTTTTTCAATAAAATTCAAAGGTTTACTAAATGCTAATTCTATTAGCGGATAACGTTTAAATATGTTAATATCCTTGTGGGACCACCTGAGCAGCCCTAGGGGGTCAGGGTGTTTCAACCCTGCCCCCTTTTTGCATTCTACACGTTTGTTTTTCTGCTTCTTTTGTGCCTCGGTCTACCGAGCACAAGATGGCTGCCCAAACTTCCTGGTTTGGAGTGTTCACAATCAATCAATGCAGCCCATGCTCGGAAAGGTCTGCGTGCGCTCCTGATTGGCTGGCAGTCGTCTGAAGTATTGAGACCACGCCCCTTTTTACACCATGCTTGTTTCTCAGGAGAACTGAGGCACAAGAGAGCCCAAAACAAGAGTGAAAAACGCGAAAAGGGGGCAGGTTAGAGACCCCCTGACACCCTAGCCCTTCTCAGGGGGTCCCAGAAGGACCCCCAGGGCAAAAAAAAATAGTTTTTTTTTCAAAAAAATCACGGGGGAAGCGCACCGTGCGCGTACCCCACGATTTTTAAGATTTTTGAATTTTTTTCGAGTTTGGCGGTCCTCCTGTGAGACCACCACTGCTGCGCTCACAGTAGGACCACCAAGCCTGTGGTGCACCTGGTCACCGGATTCTGAGTTGAATCTAGGATGGGTGTGCGATGTGGCCACAGTGTCATGGTGGCAGTCTGTTAGGCTCATTAGAGTGCCGAACATGCAGACTTCTGGCATGACTGCGCCTACAGCAGGTTCCTGAACAGTGTATCATGCACCATGTCATGCCTGCCGTACAGTGCAAGAACAAAGGTTACAAGAAGAGGGGGCAAAAGATGTGCCCCTCCCACATTCACCCCATGAGCAAATTTGCAAGAGGGGCTTTTTAGGGCCCCTTTACTTGCATTCCTGCCACCCTTTTCATGGCAGGTTAACCGCCTTGACATAGGCAGTAGATGAGTAATTCGGAATGTGCTCAGCAGTGCCAGTATCAACACCACCAGCATATTTTCCTACCCCTCACACACTGCCACAGCTGCGCGATTCTGGATCCCAGGGTCCGAATAGGACCAGCAGTCCCCCAGAGGTGGCGGTGGTCGGACTGCCACCGCAAGTACAGCGGTCATAGGACCCTTGTACTCATAATAAGCCCCTAAGTGTAGAATACTCCACTAACAGCAAATTTGCTTTCAAAATACAAAAATTGTAGCACTAGCCTACATCTCTGTCACAGAGGTAGTCAACCACTACAACTTAGTAATAGAAATCCAAAACAAAGTTAGTGCCCGATTGGACGATTATGCAAATATATGGGCTGGCTAACTGCATCGGTCAGGACACAGACACCAAGCTAAGTGCCAAATACCATAGTGGAATGCATATGACAGCACCTTGGCACAGGAAACAAAAACAAATAACTCAGTGGAAAGATGGCACACTGCCTTCCAATCCACACTAGGCAGAACTCAAGCTACACTACACAAATTTATCAAAGCATTACAAAAAGAAAAAAGCTCCAAGAACTTAGACTACAGTAATTTGTTACCCAAATTGGCCCTAAACTAAGCAAACAAGCTCAAATATTCCATGAAATGATAAAGTTGAAAGTCAAACTCTTCATAAAATAACAAAGGACTACATTACTTAGAAATTATAGCCAAAAGCATATAATAAATTAATTATAAACCCACCAAAATCTCAAACACTACAACAAACTATAAAGCACCAAATTAAAACCTGTTTTTTTTAAATAAGAAAATATATATATATATATATATATATATATATATATATATATATATATATATATATATATATATATAATATTATATTACCTACTGGCGGTCGCCAGTAGGTATATATAGTTAGGATTTTTTCTCTATGGAACTTTTGAAAATTCTATGTCTAATAACTTTGGCGTTTGTGGACGGAATCGCCTGAAATGTTCAGGAAAATTGCACATTTTGTTTCTGATCAGCCCCTGAAAATTTGGGGGGGTTTCGTTAAGGGGGAGCCGAGAAAAAAGGGGAGTCCCAAAACGCGTTTTCCCATTCATTTTTCCATAGGGCGTTTGGCCTCACTTTTAGCTCGAACGGCTGAATGGATTTACACGAAACTTGGCAAAATTGTAGGGACTGTTAGCCCGATGTGCCTTTGCTGGGTCTCAATATATGTGCTCCAGTGGATTTTGAGAAATTAAGGTTTTAAAAAACAGATATATCTGTGATAGCGTACTAGTTCGAGTTCTTTTCGCGTATCTGAGCTTTGCAAAGCGAAGCTGATTGGCTCTCCGGTGTCTGTCAACATTCTAAACAGTCCGTAGCGGTCGCCATCTTGTCTCTGGGTAGGTTCGAGAGAGAAGAAGAGGTGAAAAACGAAGGGGGAATTTAATGAAAGGGGGCAAGGTATACCCCTCTTGACCCCCTAGGAATGTCGTTGGGGTTATTAAAGGGTCCCGTGGGGAAAATAAAAAAATATATATTTTTCACGGTAGAAGCGCTTTCCGGGCCGCGAACTGGGCCGCAAACTGGTAGCGAAACGGGAATTCGCCATTTTGTGCTTCGTTTTAATTAAATTACTAGATATAAGGGGGTGCCGGAGACGTATCCTAATCCCTTATGTTTTCTGAGGGTGGCTGAGGAGGCTCATATATGTTGATATATGTCTTCCAGCGGCTGTGCGTGTGCCATCTTGTCTCTCGGTAGGATCGAGAGAGAAGAAGAGGTGAAAAACGAAGGGGGAATTTAATGAAAGGGGGCAAGGTATTCCCCTCTTGACCCCCTAGGAATGATGTTGGGGTTATTAAAGGGTCCCGTGGGGAAAAAAAAAATGATTTTTCACGGTAGAAGCGCTTCCCGGGCCGCAAACTGGTAGCGAAACGGGAATTCGCCATTTTGTGTTTTGTTTTAATTAAATTACTAGGTATAAGGGGGTGTGGAAGACGTATCCTGATCCCTTATGTTTTCTGAGGGTGGCTGAGGAGGCTCATATATGTTGATACATGTCTTCCAGCGGCTGTGCGTGAGCTTTTTTTTTTTTTTTGCTGCGTGACGTCTGTTAACGTTCGATTCGATGGAAATCAGGAAGTGTTGACCGCCAATTTGTCAGTGCGATAAAATATTTTGTTATAAATGAATCCTTATTGAAAACATTGTCTGCGCCATCTTGCCTTTTTTCCAATGCCACAATTTTGTCATGCACGGCAGCCATTTTAGATGCCAGGCCGGTCCCAGGCTATCACCTAGCCCTGCGGATGTAGTTTATGGCCCCAGCTGTAGAGAATCCAGACATGCCAACCCTCCCGATTCAGGAGTGAGACTACTGATTTCAGTGCTAGTCTCCCGCTTCCCGATTTCTGCAAGCAAAAACCCGGGGGCATATTACCAACAACTAGCGATAATTTTTGTCTCTAACTTGTTTAGAGACAAAAATTATCGCCGCACATCGGCGATTTTTATCGCAGATAAACCTTGCTATTAGCAAGGTTTATCGCAAATGCGATAAAAAACGGCCGCAATGCATGAATATCGCTGAAAAGTCAGCGATATTCATGCATTATCGAGCAAATGCTCTTAGCCATGTTATCCACCTCCCATTGGATAACATGGCTAAGAACTGCTCAGGGCAGGTGTTAGCTTTTGGAGATATTCGCGCTTAGCGCGAATATCTCCAAAAGTTGGTAATAGGAGATAGCGATGTTAGGGACTGTTTCCAGTCGCTAACATCTTGGCACGCCCACTTTGCATGTCATTAGTGATAAATATCACTGACATGCAAAGCGGGGCCCAAGATGGTCGCTATCTCCTTTTAGCTGTCACTAACTGGTGTTAGCGACAGCTTGGTAATAGGGAGATAATTTTATCTCCGCTTTCTTGGCTTTTAAAGCCAAAAAAGCGGAGATAAACCCCCTTGATAATATGCCCCACGATTCCTCGGGGGTTTCAGGTGACAGGGCTTGGTATTGTGTTACGTGGTAATTCTTCCAGGAAACGTCAGAGGGTCGATGCAGGGGTTCTAGAAGGGGTGATAAACAATTTAAGCCTCATGAACAAGCGCATGGTCTTTTAAAGATCTGTGAAGTACTCGGGGCGGCGGTGTGTGTGTGTCCTCTTTCAGGAGCGGGCGGGGGGGGGGCACTGCCAGCAACTTGCCAGGCCAGGCAGTGTTCAACACTTGCATCACCCTTTCTCTGCCTGCTATTGTGCTCCATGCTTCGGAAAGGTAAGAAAAAGAACGTGCATTTGAGTTTGAAATGTCCGATCCTGTAGCAGTACACTTGCAAAGCCCACACATGACAATAACCCGATTCAAGGCCCCATTCACCCGATTTTTAAAAAATATATAGCACTCCAACAAAGTAGGATTATAAAACTTTATTAACTATAACGAACGCAACAAAAACTGTAAATACATTTAAACATTTTTTGACAAAAAAAAGCAACAATGGTCAGAAGCTGTCTTTTGTGCGAATAGTCCCAAGGCAGCACAACGTGCTGAGTTCTGGATGGCACCCAGGTGATGTCACCTGGGTGCCGCACTGGTTTTTGGTTTCCTACAATGCAGCTCAGAAAAACAGCGTGGGGCGTCCCGGGTGGTGCGGGGGGAGGCCTCGTCAGTAGCGGTCTGTTGTGCGAATAGTCCCAAGGCAGCAGAACGCGCTGAGATGTGGATGGCACCCAGGTGATGTCCAGTAAACTGCCGCACTGGTTTTGGTATCCTACAATGCTGCTCCGAAAATTGGCGTGGGGCGGCCCGGGGGGGGGGCGTGGGGGAGGCGGCGTGAACGGGCCTCCCCAGGTGGCGGCCATCCAGCTGAGTTGCGCCCGCTCTTGCGGCTACAGCGTCTCGCTCACCATGTAGTTGACTTCCGCCCACTCTTGCAGTGCAGCGATAGGCGGCTGCCACAGGACTCTTAAAATGGCGGACGGCTCTTCGGTTTTGGGCCTGGTCCACTAAAATGGCCCTGGGACACCTTGGAACTCGGACGCTTGCCTTCTAGGGCTTGGGCTCCATTCTCGAAAGCGTCCCCTCAGCCGTGAAGATTCTACAAAAGTCTTGGCGGCCCTCGACTCCTGCAGGCTTCCGGTGGGGAGCGGCTGCCATGATTGCTCGCGGAATGACCACGACGGAGCCACGAGATGGTGGTGCTCTCATGCTGACGCCAGCTTTAGTCTGAAACATCCAGAAACAAGGTGGGGCTTTCATCGTTTGGGAAAAAAAATGTTCTAAACCAATGAAAAGTGTTATTTTTAGGTCATATGACCAAGCCTTCCATCTTTAGGAAACCAAAAGTAAAATGAACCAATGAAAAGTTTTATAAACAAGTCACATGACCTGTTATGCGGCATAGGGCTACAAAAAGCGTAGAAAATCCGTTGGCACGTGAGGCGGCGTCAGTAGCGGACCGATGTGCGAATAGGCCGAAGGCAGCACAACGCGCCGAGATCCGGATGGCACCGAGTTAGTGTCCAGCAAGTTGCTGCACTGGTGTGGCTATCCTACAATGCTGCGCCGAAAGTCGGCCTGGGGCGCCCCATTGGCCTGTGAGGTCGCGTCAGTCAGTGGGGGCTGTGCGTCTCCCCCAAGATGGAGGCTCCTCGGCTGCAGTGGGGCGCCCCTTATCTTTTCACTCGCCGTCCAACTGAGTTGCGTCTGCACTTGCGGCTACAGTAGGCCGAAGGCAGCACAACGCACCGAGATCCGGATGGCATAGAGGTGGTGTCCAGCAAATTGCCGCACTGGTGTGGCCATCCTACAATGCTGCGCCAAAAGACGGCGTGTCCAGCTGAGTTGCGGTCACTCTTGCGGTACAGTGACTCGAACGCGCAGAGATCCGGATGGCACCGAGGTGGTGTCCAGCAAATTGCCGCACTGGTGTGGCCATCCTACAATGCTGCGCCGAAAGACGGCGTGTCCAGTTGAGTTTCTCCCGCTCTTGCGGTACAGTGACTCGAACGCGCCGAGATCCGGATGGCACCGAGGTGGTGTCCAGCAAGTTGCCGCACTGGTGTGGCCATCCTACAATGCTGCGCCGAAAGTCGGCGTGGGGTGCCCCGTTGGCTTATGAGGTGATGTCAGTAGTGGACCGATGTGTGAATAGGTCGGAACCAGCACAAGGCGCCAAGATCCGAATGGCAAGTCCTGGATGTTGAGTGCCATAGTTGAGAGTTCTGAGCAGTGCTTGTAAGACTGTCTGAAGCTTATTTGCACCTGCTGCAGCTTCACTATTGCCCTGGTGTGGCCAAAGATCGCACATGACATAGGCGGCCGGCTCCCGAGGTCCGGCGGAACTTTTTTCCTTTTCCTTTTTGCTTCTTGTCCCACAATCCGTTTCAACTGAAGACACGACCAGGTCCCTGAATGTGTGCAGGGGGACGTTATTGATTGAATCAAAATGGCGGCTTCACACAAAGCTGACTCAAGCGTTGCTGTTGATGCTATACAGACAAAAATTGGTTTTCAGTTTGTACATTCTTCAGGATTTTTTTTTCCATCCAAGGCTGATTGAGAGTTTGTAGAAAAATGGCTTCAGATTTTCCACATACTACTCTTCAACATTCTTCCTAAATGTAACAATGGGAGACTCACTAGGAGAACGGCTGTTTATCTTTCCTTTCAAAATGCTGCCAACAATATTTTCTGAATGGAAGACACCATCTTGTAGCATAAAGGGCCGAAATGGGTTCTGGTCTGGCCGATGGTTGGTGGAGACATTTTGACTATATCTTGGACCTGACCGGCCTCGCCCAAAATGGCGCCGGTATAAATGGGACTCATAACTCCATGTTGTGTACTGGTTGAACAACTTTGATATCACGAGATATGAATGCAGTTTTGATGCTCATGGCGGGCAGGGACGAGAATTGATTGAATATTTTGACATCCCTATTGATATTAAGTTCTGATGTGTTATTGATTACTGTAGTATTGAAAGTTCGAATTAACGTCACCCATGGTACTTGCCCGCAAATGTATATCTAGATGATTTTTTTGTAAGTGGCCCTGTCGTAATTTAATTACAAAATGTACGTCCACCGATTCCGCAACTGTTAGACACCTTAGTTCTTGCAACCTAATGGCCCGCTCGTTACGTTCCTCTATAATGTAAATGTCTCCTCATCATATACGATTTCAGTTTGCTCCGTGGCCGGCCCACGTGGTTATAGGCCCGTATTTGTATACTGACATTTTCACAATAAAGGTTTTTAAAACAAAACATGGTAGTAGTATTTACATTGGTAAAGTTTTTACTTTTAGTCACTGTTTTCGAATCAGTAAAAGGCAAGTGAAATAAAGCAGTCCAATTACTTGACGGATAAAAGGTATAATACGTAGGAACGCAGTAAAGATAAATGGTCAAGGGCAGTTGTGTTTTTCACTCCTGCAACATAAAGTGATCGATAAGAATCTGATAATCAGGCGTATCGGCGACTAAGACAGCAGGCCGAGTCTCTTTTACTCAACGGCTCCGTCATGGAACGAAGAAACGCCCTTTTTCTCGAAAAAGGAATATATTTTACTTGCAGGACAGTTGTAAATTTTCCGGGAAAGTACATTAGCCTGAAATATTATAATATATATGTTTAAAAAAAAAAAGTTCGAAATCAATAAAAAGCGTATTTTTTAGGTCATATGACCAAGCTTTTCATTATTAAAATAACAAAAGTAAAATGAACCAATAAAAAGTTTTATTAACAAGTCACATGACCTGTTATGCTTACGTTACGCGCTGCGCGCTGCGCCCCGGATCACTTCCGGGTGCGCTAACGCGGCGTGTCATATAACGCATTACGCGACAACGTAGGTCAAGAATATAGTCAAAATGTCTCCACCAACCAGCGTTCGGAACACAACCCCTTTCAGCAGTCCAAAAAGTTCTGTTAAATGACAACAGAGGGGACAGGCAACAAGAACCATCAGTCAAAGAGGGGAGGGCAAGTTCTTCTCTACCGGGTCATGTTGGGGCTATACCGGAACTGATCGAATTGGTAGTCTACAGTGTTTCTGGATGTTTCAGACTAAAGCTGGCGGCGGCATGAGAGCACTACCATCTCGTTGGTCCGTCGTGGCCATTCCACGAGCAAACATGGCAGCCGCTCCCCACCAGAAGCCTGCGGGAGTCGGGGGCCCCCAAGACTTTTGTAGAATCTTCACGGCTGAGGGGACGCTTTCGAGAATGGGACCCAAGCCCTATCAGGGAAGCGTCCGAGTTCCAAGGTGTCCCAGGCCCATTTTAGTGGACCACGCCCAAATCTGAAGAGCCGGCCTCCATTTTGAGAGTCCTGTGGCAGTCGCTTATCGTTGCATCGCAAGAGCGGGAGCAACTCAACTACATGGTGAGCGAGACGCTGTAGTCGCAAGAGCGGGCGGTAAACAGCTGAATGGCGGAAGAGGCACAGTGTAGCAAAAGCGGGCGGAATGGCAACTAAAACGGTAAAGGGGCGCCCCACTACAGCGTGTCTTCAGGTCAAACGGATTGTGGGACATGGTCCAGAATAGAAGAGTCATCAAAAGGCAAAAAGTTCCGCCGGACCCCGGGAGCCGGCCGCCTATGTCGGGGTGATCTCAGGCTAAACCGGTGCTATAAGACTTGGGGAGGGGGTCGGAGCCAAGCGTCTTCTCTGAGTCTGTGCCATCACACCGCCCCTCGGGGGCCTCCGTCAAGCGGTTTAGGGAGGTACCATATCACATTGTTTTCAAATGCAGTCAGGTCCACAAACGACCCTCACTTACTTTGAGAATAGTGAAGCTGCAGTAGGTGGAAATAAGCTTCAGACAGTGTTACAAGCGCTGCTCAGAACTCTGAACTATGGCACCCAACATCCAGAACTTATGCCATTTGAGAATGGCAGTGACATCGAAGCAACTCAGGGACCAAAACCATTAACGTACTTTCACGTATGAAAATCTTACTTGGGGAGGGGCCAGGAGCGAACCGCCCCCTCCCAGTCCGCGCCACCACACCGTATGTTGAAAATCTGAGCCATCGTTCTACAAACTCAACCAACCTTGGAAGGAAAAATCTAGAAAAATGTACAAACTGAAAACCAGTTTTGGTCTGCATAGCATCAGTAGCAACGCTTGCTATCAGAGTGCATGAGTTTCATGCTCGATCGATTGAGCTAGCCGGATCGGGCAATAAAAAGTATAAAATAGTTATGTAAATAGTTATTTAATAAAATGTTTTACCCTGTTTCTTTGCTGGTGTGTTGTATATATTTTTAATATTTGCATAGGGTTTGTCGTTATTTTGGGCGGGGTGGGTGACGGAGCCGAGCTGTCTTGCAGCCCTCATGGTGTGGAGCTCAGTTCATCTCACTATTTTCGTATTTCTCATGAAGAGTTGTTCCTAATATTTCTATTTTAGCGAGGTCAAAAAGAGATCCAATTAGTGGCCTACTGATTTTGCTCGATTAATTTTATTTTTTTACACGATTTTTCACGATTTTTTACTATCTGCAAAGACTAAACAGAGTATTGCGACTTTGTGCTTGTTTGTAAATAGAGAATAAACCAAAGAGAATCAATTGTAAAACAGTAAATGCTTGGATAACAATCAATCAAATGGAGAGACAAGCAGGCATGACGGATTACAACGGGGGTAAAGGCCTGCGTTAACTACTCTTCACTATCTGCAAAGAGAGAGTACTACTAAGAGAAAAGGGGGGGGGGCAGCGTTCAAAGCACATCAGCGTGCATAAACACGAAAAAGTTTTTACCTACCACGTACTTGACATTTTAAAGCTTTTGATATTTGCTATTAAAAAACCGTTGAAATTCACAGAAAAAACCATAGGTTTTAGGCCATATATAGTTAGGAATTTGCATTTACAAAACCTTGAAAATTCACTGAAAAAACCATTGGTTATAGACCATATATAGTTAGGGATTAGCCTTTTCAAAACCTTATTTTACTCACACAAAACCATTGAAATTTCATATATAGTTAGTTGCACTAACTATATATCGCGCACCCGCAATCCACTGCTGATGATGTCACATATTACATCATTCATGACATGGTTAGTGACATCACTGATGACATCACTGATGACATCTCAAATGACATCTCTGATGACATCTCAAATGACATCACTGATAAAATCACTGATAACATCTCATTTGACATGACTGATCACATCACTGATGATATCATTCATGTGATAATACCATGAACCTCTTCAGACTCTAATATAACCTTAGATACAATCAGTGTAAACAGACAGTCACAGACTGTCACTCATCCATGGAGTTACTCACACACCTAGTCAGTTATGCAAAAAATCAATCACACCTCCATTTTCTCAATTATACAGTTATACACACCTTACTTATTCAAACATATACTAACACATATTTACTCTCTTATACAATCCCTGATACATGTTCACAATGATCCATACAGCCACTCACACATTCACTGGCTCTTATGCACAGTTATTTATATATGTCAACTCTCACATGTACTGTGTTTTAGATATGTACTTACTTTGACATGTAGCACTGAGATATCCATTCACTCACTAATACAATCATGCACAGTCAACCGCACATACAGCTGTTTCCACATGCACTTTTGAACCCATACATATAGTGAATCAACTACTCACACATCTATGTACAGAGTCACACACCTCCCAGCCACCCATACACACACACTCAGTTTCCCATACAAATACTTGGACAACCAATGAATAACCCATACAGTTACTCATATAGCTACTGATCAACATATGCAGTAGTTTGTAGAACAACAGATATAATGATGCACAAATTAAAACAGTTTAGTCACTAACCCATGCACTCAGTGAGACACATTTAATCACTCACTCATACAGTCAGTCATGCACCTACTAAATCCTTCATCCAGACACTTATACATCCACTCATTCTTCAATATGTAAGACATATTTTAACTTTACAGAAACATACAGTCACTGGATGTTGTCATCAGTGATGTCATCAGTGATGTCATTTGAGATGTAATCAGTGATGTCATCAGTGATGTCACTAACCATGTCATGAATGATGTAATATGTGACATCATCAGCAGTGGACTGCGGGTGCGCGATATATAGTTAGTGCAACTAACTATATATGAAATTTCAATGGTTTTGTGTGAGTAAAATAAGGTTTTGAAAAGGCTAATCCCTAACTATATATGGTCTATAACCAATGGTTTTTTCAGTGAATTTTCAAGGTTTTGTAAATGCAAATTCCTAACTATATATGGCCTAAAACCTATGTTTTTTTCTGTGAATATATATATATATATATATATATATATATATATATATATTACCTACTGGCGGTCGCCAGTAGGTATATATAGTTAGGATTTTTTTCCTATGGGATTTCTGAAAATTCTATGTCGAATAATTTTGGCGTTTGTGGACGGAATTGGCTGAAATTTTCAGGAAAATGGAACATTTTGTTTCTGAGCAGCCCATGAAAATTTGGGGGGGTTTCGTCAAGGGGGGCCGAGAAAAAAGGGGGTCCCAAAACGCGTTTTTCCCATGCAGTTTTCCATAGGGCGGTTGGACTCACTTTTAGCTCGAACGGCTCACTGGATTTCCACGAAACTTGGCAAAATTGTAGATATTGTTTGCCTGACGTGCCTTTGCTATGTCTCAATATATGTGCTCCAGTGGATTTTGATAAATTAACGTTCAAAAAAATATATATATCTGTGACAGCGTCCCGGTTAGCGCCCCGGTTCGCGTACCTGACGCGTAACGGAACTTCGCGAGGAGAAGCGGATTGGCTCCCCGGTGACCACAGTCCGGAGCGGCTGCCATCTTCTGTCTCGGTAGGATCGAGACACAAGAGGTGGTAAAAACAAAGGGGGAAATGAGCATAAGGGGTCAGAGTACATCCTCCCTGACCCCCTAGGTTTGATGAGTGGGCTTTAAAAGGGACCCGCAGGGCAAAAAAAATAAAATTTTATTATCGTTTTTTTTGCGGGGGTGCGCCCGGTACGCGCACCGGGAAGCCGTCCGGGGAGCGTAATATAGGGAAAAAAGAATGAAAGAATTTTCAAATATTGTGTGTTTATTGATTGTTCTTTTTGTTGTATTTTTTATTTTTTTATTTAAGCACCAACATGTAGGTACCAATGCAGAGTCTAAAAATAAATAAACACCGTCTCCTTTGTAGATATCTTGCATGTTGTTTCAGAAGTTATTGTGGTATATGGAATTCATAGCATAGTTTGTCAGGAAAGCAGAAAGAACATGGAGGCAGGAGATGATAAAGAGATGTTAAATACACAATGGAGATAATATAGTGGGAGAAAGGAAGTAACTATGAGCAAACTTACTATGTAACACAAAAAAGTTGCACAGTATATTTTAAGTCTCACTTTATATTTTATCTTTTTGGGTACTATTTCATAATTTTCGTATTAAAAAGAATAATGTCTCAAACAATTTTAACTTTTAAAATTTAAATTTATTGTTCTGATTTTTCATACTCTAAGAGAATTTGTGACATTAAATCATCAGGTATGTTCTCCTTTTCATTCCAAGTATCACATTCTTCAGCACATTTTAATAATTCTTGGTCTAGTGTTTCATCCATAAAGTCTACTTCTTCTTTTTCTTCGTTAGGATTGTTTTCAATCTTAATTTGAAATGAAATTGTATTTTCTTTTTGCTGTGCTTCCATTTTCTTGCTGTAAATTGCATAAAAAATAAATATATCAGTGGAGATAGGGCACTGTTGGGTTTAAGTTCAGACAGGTACTTGTGAGTTTTTAACAGTGAAGTTATCTTTGGGCAGTGCATGGTTTCAGGCAGGAAGTAGAACTATTAAAAAGTGCATGTGATGAAGCCTAAGTAAATTCATAATTATACCACAGAAGCCTAACCCAATCAATAATTTAAATATTAAGTCTTTCTCAATGACTAACTCTTATAGAGGGACAGTATGTAACTATCTGAAAACGTTTTCCTAAATTAATTTAAAGTGCATAACATAGTTCTCCTTTCAATTTTTTAAAATTATATCTTACCTTTGAAAAATAAGTTAAAGTGAAAATGCTCTTCAAATGTACTTCAGGAAGTAGTAGTCAAAATGGCTGTGTTTCTCTCTCTTTTTTTATATATATTCAGGTACATAACCAATCAAATGTCTTGAAATAATAGTAGAAAATGAAAGTAACATTTTAATTGGTTGTCAATTCTAACACTTCATATGTGTTTTTGTCATGTAATTTACCTCAGGATATTTAGTCAGGCCTACAGCATGATTTTCTCAATGGAATTCCATCAAATTTGGGTAAATGGTAGAGACTGCTATGTAGTAGGGCCTATTCTATATTTGATGAAAGTGTCTCCAGTGGTTTTTCTGTAAATTACTTTCCCACCTTTTTTTAGCGAGCGCTCACCGGTGCGCGCCCCGGTACGCGCACCGGCAGCGTTACGGGAGTACTCCATTTTGTGTTTCGGTAGAATTGAGACACAAGATGGAGGGCAAACAATGTTCGGAATGGGTAGAAGGGGGCAGGGAAGACACTTGCTGACCCTCTAGGTTTTCTGAGGGGGGCTTAGGTCGCTCATATAGGCAAAAAAAAATGAAAAAATTAATTTTGCATGGGGAGCGCCCGGTATGCACACCGGTAAGCGAACCGGGGAGCGTACTTTGGTGAAAAATAGTGAAAAAAGTTAGAAAAAGAAAAACGTTTTGAATGATCAGAGGTAGGGTAGCTCTGAAAAGAGCTATTGGGTTCTGTGGCTAATTTAGGTACCTACAAGTAGGTTCCAATGCACAGTTTTAAATTCAGGAGGAATATTCTATTCCCCTCATCGGAGAAGTGCACACCATCTCCTCTGTAGATGTCTTGCATGTTGTAATGCAAGTTATTGTTGTATACTAAACCCATTCTAAAGTCTCTCATGTAAGCAGAAACAGATTTATTCACTTGTTTCCTTGCTTTCTCAAATTGTGGACAAAGTTGGTTGGACCAGTTCCATTTCTGTCTTTGGCATATATTGGAATATACCAAGGCAGTTTTGGGAAAAAGTGTCATCAATTAATGAAAGGTGTCCTTTAAAAGCATTTCCAGACCAACCCCAGTCAAAGTGCCCAAATCATTTCCACAACAGTGCACTATTAAGAGGTCAGGGTTTGGCAGATGCATAAAAAAATTATATTAAAAACATGTAAAATATATTTTTCCTTTAAAAGAAGAATACATTTTACAGCTTTTGATATTTGCTATTAAAAAACCATTGAAATTCACTGAAAAAACCATAGGTTATAGACCATATATAGTTAGGAATTAGCATTTAAAAAACCTTGAAAATTCACTGAAAAAACCATAGGTTGTAGACCATATATAGTTAGGGATTAGCATTTACAAAACCTTATTTTACTCACACAAAACCATTGAAATTCGTATACATAGTTAGTTGCACTAACTATATATCGCGCACCTGCAATCCACTGCTGATGATGTCACATATTACATCATTCATGACATGGTCAGTGACATCACTGATGACATCACTGATGACATCATCCAGTGACTGTATGTTTCTGTAAAGTTAAAATATGTCTTACATATTGAAGAATGAGTGGATGTATAAGTGTGTGGATGAAGGATTTAGTAGGTGCATCACTGACTGTATGAGAGAGTGATTAAATGTGTCTCACTAAGTGCCTGGGTTAGTGACTAAACTGTTTTAATTTGTGCATCATTATATCTGTTGTTCTGTAAACTGCTGCATGTGTTGATCAATAGCTATATGAGTAACTATATGGGTTATTGATTGGTTGCCCAAGTATTTGTATGGGAGAGTGAGTGTGTGTGTGTGGGTGGCTGGGAGGTGTGTGACTCTTTGCATAGATGCGTGAACAGTTGATTCACTAGATGTATGGATTCAAAACTGCATGTGGAAACAGCTGTATGGGTGGTTGACTGTGTGCATGAGTGTATTGGTGAGTGAATGGATATCTCAGTGCTACATGTCAAAGTAAGTACATATGTAAAACACAGTACATGTGAGAGTTGACATATATAAATTACTGTGTATAAGAGCCAGTGAATGTGTGAGTGGCTGCATGGATCATTGAAAACTTGTATCAGTGATTGTATAAGAGAGTAAATATGTGTTAGAATATGTTTCAATAAGTAAGGTGTGTATAACTGTATATTTGAGGAAATGGAGGTGTGATTGATTTGTTGCATGTATGGTGTATGAGTAACTCCATGGATGAGTGACAATCAGTGAGTAACTGTTTACACTGAGTGTATCTAAGGTTATATTAGAGTCTGAAGAGGTTAATCATATTATCACATGAATGATGTCATCAGTGATGTTGTCAGTGATGTCATTTTAGTTGTCAACAGTGATGTCATCAGTGATGTCACTGACCATGTCATGAATGATGTAATATGTGACATCATCAGCAGTGGATTGCGGGTGCGCGATATATAGTTAGTGCAACTAACTATATATGCGAATTTCAATGGTTTTGTGTGAGTAAAATAAGGTTTTGTAAATGCTAATCCCTAACTGTATATGGTCTATAATCTATGGTTTTTTCAGTGAATATATATATATATATATATATATATATATATATATATATATATATATATATATATATATATATATATATCAGTGAAATAAATATATTAAATCACCAAGTTGTTAAACATTGAAATAATAAAATATAAATAATAAACAGTTTATAAAAATACAACACTAATCTACCAAAAAATGTCAAAACACAACATCAAATAAATACAACATATACTCAAATCAATTGCATATAATATTAGCATACATATAGCATAAACAATATAATATCATATTTCTCACCCACAAAAATAAGTTAAAAAAACTTAGGGCCTCATTACGATGTTGGTTGGAAAGGCTCAGAACTGCATTCAAATTTTCCTAACATGTGTCGCAACCGATGTTTCCGACGAAATTGGATACATTTCTAACCAACTGACTATGATAGTAGGTAACTGTTCGGTCTTTCTAACTCGGTTCCAACCTGCATTTGGAGATTTCAAGTCGGTCAGAGCTGAATCGTACAGGTCTACAGATCGTATTTCCAACCGCCTTCTCAAGATGTCGGATTCGGACAGCCTTTCCGAATTGGTCTGTCCGACATGAAACGGCTGGGGGAAACTGAATTTGGGGGTCCGTAGCAGGACCCCCTTCATCTGGAGGCCTCCGGTTCCGGCCTGAGGGGGTACCCATGGAAACCCTCTTGACAACCATGCACAGTGTGGCAGGCAACGTGGGATGCCTGGACAGGGTGCAAGGTTTTCTGCAACCACCCCATTTTTCAATGGGAGTCTCTATTGTCGGTTGGAACACAGGTTCCCATTAAAATCAATAGGAGTCCAACCAAACAGTGTTTGGAAACATCGTAATCTGTCGGTCTGACTCTCCAGACCCAAGTCAATCAGAACCGATTCCAACAAGGAGTCAGTTGGAATGCTTTCAGACCGACATCGTAATGAGGCCCTTAAAGTTTGGTAGGTGCAGATCTTTTTCCATTCCCACAAAATAGAAAAAAGGAATCCCCAAATATATAAAAATCTGAAAGCAAAAATATCCCCCAAAAACACACATATATATATATATATATATATATATATATATATATATATATATATATATATATATATATATATATATATATATATATATATATATATATTCACAGAAAAAACCATAGGTTATAGACCATATATAGTTAGGAATTTGCATTTACAAAACCTTGAAAATTCACTGAAAAAACCATAGGTTATAGACCATATATAGTTAGGGATTAGCATTTAAAAAACCTTATTTTATTTGCACAAAACCATTGAAATTCCATATATAGTTAGTTGCACTAACTATATATCGCGGACCCGCAATCCACTGCTAGTGATGTCACATATTACATCATTCATGACATGGTCAGTGACATCACTGATGACATCTCAAATGACATCACTGATGACATCACTGATGACAACATCCAGTGACTGTATGTTTCTGTAAAGTTAAAATATGTCTTACATATTGAAGAATGAGTGGATGTATAAGTGTTTGGATGAAGGATTTAGTAGGTGCATGACTGACTGTATGAGAGAATGATTAAATGTGTCTCACTGAGTGCATGGATTAGTGACTAAACTGTCTTAATTTGTGCATCATTATATATGTTGTTCTGTAAACTGCTGCATGTTTAAATCAGTGGCTATATGACTAACTATATGGGTTATTGAATGGTTGCCCAAGTATTTGTATGGGAGACTGAGTATGTGTGTTGGTGGCTGGGAGGTGTATGATTCTGTGCATAGATGTGTGAGCAGTTGATTCACTAGATGTATGGGTTCAAAAGTGCATGTAGAAACAGCTGTATGGACAGTTGACTGTGTGCATGAGTATATTGGTGAGTGAATGGATATCTCAGTGCTACATGTCAAAGTAAGTACATATGTAAAACACACTCCATGTGAGAGTTGACATATATAAATAACTGAACATAAGAGCCAGTGAATGTGTGAGTGGCTGTATGAATCATTGTGAACTTGTATCAAGGATTGTATAAGAGAGTAAATATGTGTTACTATATGTTTGAATAAGTAAGGTGTGTATAACTGTATAGTTGAGGAAATGGAGATGTGATTGATGCTTTGCATGACTGACTAGGTGTGTGAGTAACTCCATGGATGTGTGACAGTCTGTGAGTGCCTGTTTACACTGAGTGTATCTAAGGTTATATTAGAGTCTGAAGATGTATTATCACATAAATGATATCATCAGTGATGTAATCAGTAATGTCAAATGAGATGTCAGTGATGTCATCAGTGATGTCATTTGAGATGTCATCAGTGATGTCATCAGTGATGTCATTTGAGATGTCATCAGTGATGTCATCAGTGATGTCACTGACCATGTCATGAATGATGTAATATGTGACATCATTAGCAGTGGATTGCGGGTCCGCGAGATATAGTTAGTGCAACTAACTATATATGGAATTTCAATGGTTTTGTGCAAATAAAATAAGGTTTTTTAAATGCTAATCCCTAACTATATATGGTCTATAACCTTTTTTTTTTTTAGTGAATTTTCAAGGTTTTGTAAATGCAAATTCCTAACTATATATGGTCTATAACCTATGGTTTTTTCTGTGAATTTCATTGGTTTTTTAAAAGCTAATATCTATAGCTGTAAAATATATTCTTTATTAAGTGACGTATCACGTAGCCCGTGAGACGCCTCATGATGCATCGCATAACTGTGACGTATAGTCTCTGCAGCGCAAACCAAACCCAAAACGTAAGCGCGCCAGAACACGCTTAAAGATATATATATTTTTTTTTAACCTTAATTAGACAAAATCCACACGTGCACATATCACAAACGTTCAAAATACACAATATGTCGGACTCCCGTTACGCTGCCGGTTAGCTGCCCGGTTAACGTACCAGGAAGCACCTTTACCGCGAAAAATCACAATTTTTTTTTTCTTTTGCCCCGCAGGGAACTTTAATAGCCCCCTCATCAATCCTAGGGGTTCAGGAGGGGTCTGCCTTACCCCTTTCATTCGTTTACACCTTTTTTTTTCCACCTCTTGTCTTACGATCCTACCGAGAGACAAGATGGCGGCCGCTCCGGACTGTTTACAATGTTGACAGCCAATCAGCTACTCCTCAGACTCCCGTTACACTGCCGGTTAGCTTCCCGGTTAGCTGCCCGGTTAGCTGCCCGGTTCGCGTACCAAGATGCGTCTCTACGGTGAAAAAATCGGATTTTTTTTTTTTTGGCCCCGCGTGGCTTTATAATATCCCCCTCATCAATCCTATGGGGTCAGAAGGGGTCTACCTTGCCCTCTTTCCTTCATTTCCCCCTTTGTTTTGGTCTCCTCTTGTCTCTCGATCCTACCGAGAGACAAGATGGCGGCTGCTCCGGACTGTTTACAATGTTCACAGCCAATCAGCTACTCCTCAGACTCCCGTTACACTGCCGGTTAGCTTCCCGGTTAGCTGCCCGGTTCGCGTACCAAGACGCGTCTCTACGGCGAAAAAATCTGATTTTTTTTTTTTGGGGGCCCCGCGTGGCTCTATAATATCCCCCTCATCAATCCTAGGGGGTCAGAAAGGGTCTACCTTGCCCCCTTTCCTTCATTTCCCCCTTTGTTTTGGCCTCCTCTTGTCTCTCGATCCTACCGAGAGACAAGATGGCGGCCGCTCCGGACTGTTTAGAATGTTGACAGACACCGGAGAGCCAATCAGCTTCGCTTCGCAAAGTTCCGATACGCGAAAAGTTCGCTAACCGGAGCGCTACCCGGAGCGCTGTTACAGATATATATCTTGTTTTAAACGTTAATTTCTCAAAATCCACTGAAGCACATATATTGAGACCTAGCAAAGGCACATCGGGCTAACAGTCCCTACAATTTTGCCAAGTTTCGTGGGAATCCATTCAGCCGTTCGGGCTAAAAGTGAGGCCAACCGCCCTATGGAAATTAACATGGGAAAAACGCGTTTTGGGACCCCCCTTTTTTCTCGGCCCCCCCTTGACGAACCCCCCCCAAATTTCCAGGAGCTGCTCAGAAACAAAATGTGCAATTTTCCTGAATATTTCAGCCAATTCCGTCCACAAACGCCAAAGTTATTAGGCATAGAATTTTCAAAAGTTCCATAGAGAAAAAATCCTAACTATATATACCTACTGGCTATCGCCAGTAGGTAATATATATATATACACTTGCATCACCCTTTCTCTGCCTGCTATTGCGCTCCATGCTTCGGAAAGGTAAGAAAAAGAACGTGCATTTTAGTTTGAAATGTCCGATCCTGTAGCAGCACACTTCCAAAGGCCACACATGACAATAACCCGATTCAAGGCCCCATTCACCCGATTTTTTAAAAATATATAGCACTCCAACAAAGTAGTAGGATTATAAAACTTTATTAACTTATAAATATATAGAACGCAACAAAAACTGTAAATACATTTAAACAATTTTTGGAAAAAAGAAGCAACAATGGTCAGTAGCTGTCTTTTGTGCGAATAGTCCCAAGGCAGCACAACGTGCTGAGTTCTGGACGGCACCCAGGTGATGTCACCTGGGTGCCGCACTGGTTTTTGGTATCCTACAATGCAGCTCAGAAAAACAGTGTGGGGCGCCCCGGGGGGTGCGCGGGGAGGCCTCGTCAGTAGGGGTCTGTTGTGTGAATAGTCCCAAGGCAGCAGAACGCGCTGAGATGTGGATGGCACCCAGGTGATGTCCAGTAAGTTGCCGCACTGGTTTTGGTATCCTACAATGCTGCTCCGAAAAACGGCGTGGGGCGCCCCGGGGGGGCGTGGGGGAGGCGGCGTGAACGGGCCTCCCCAGGTGGAGGCTCGTCTGCTGTACTGGGGCGCCCCTTTACCGTTTCAGTTCCCATTCCGCCCGCTTTTGCTACACTGTGCCTCATCCTCCATTCAGCTGTTTATCGCCCGCTCTTGCGGCTACAGCGTCTCGCTCACCATGTAGTTGAGTTGCGCCCACTCTTGCGGTGCAGCGATAGGCGGCTGCCATAGGACTCTTAAAATGGCGGACGGCTCTTCGGATTTGGGCCTGGTCCACTAAAATGGCCCTGGGACACCTCAGGCGCTTGCCTGCTAGGGCTTGGGCTCCATTCTCGAAAGCGTCCCCTCAGCCGTGAAGATTCTACAAAAGTCTTGGGGGCCCTCGACTCCTGCAGGCTTCCGGTGGGGAGCGGCTGCCATGATTGCTCGCGGAATGACCACGACGGAGCCACGAGATGGTGGTGCTCTCATGCTGACGCCAGCTTCAGTCTGAATCATCCAGAAACAAGGTGGGGCTTTCATCGTTTGGGAAAAAAAATGTTCTAAACCAATGAAAAGTGTTATTTTCAGGTCATATGACCAAGCCTTCCATCATTAGGAAACCAAAAGTAAAATGAACCAATGAAAAGTTTTATAAACAAGTCACATGACCTGTTATGCGGCATAGGGCTACAAAAAGCGTAGAAAATCCGTTGGCACGTGAGGCGGCGTCAGTAGCGGACCGATGTGCGAATAGGCCGAAGGCAGCACAACGCGCCGAGATCCGGATGGCACCGAGTTGGTATCCAGCAAGTTGCTGCACTGGTGTGGCTATCCTACAATGCTGCGCCGAAAGTCGGCGTGGGGCGCCCCGTTGGCCTGTAAGGTCGCGTCAGTCAGTGGGGGCTGTGCGTCTCCCCCAAGATGGAGGCTCCTCGGCTGCAGTGGGGCGCCCCTTAGCGTTTCACTCGCCGTCCAACTGAGTTGCGTCCGCACTTGCGGCTACAGTAGGCCGAAGGCAGCACAGCGCGCCGAGATCTGGATGGCACCGAGGTGGTGTCCAGCAAGTTGCCGCACTGGTGTGGCCATCCTACAATGCTGCGCCGAAAGACGGCGTGTCCAGCTGAGTTCCGGTCACTCTTGCGGTACAGTGACTCAAACGCGCCGAGATCCGGATGGCACCGAGGTGGTGTCCAGCAAGTTGCCGCACTGGTGTGGCCATCCTACAATGCTGTGCCGAAAGTCGGCGTGGGGTGCCCCGTTGGCTTATGAGGTGATGTCAGTAGTGGACTGATGTGTGAATAGGTCGGAACCAGCACAAGGCACCAAGATCCGGATGGCAAGTCCTGGATGTTGAGTGCCATAGTTGAGAGTTCTGAGCAGTGTTTGTAACACTGTCTGAAGCTTATTTGCACCTGCTGCAGCTTCATTATTGCCCTGGTGTGGCCAAAGATCGCCCATGATATAGGCGGCCGGCTCCCGAGGTCCGGCGGAACTTTTTTCCTTTTCTTTTCTACATCTTGTCCCACAATCCGTTTGACCTAAAGACACGACCAGGTCCCTGAATGTGTGCAGGGGGACGTTATTGATTGAATCAAAATGGCGGCTTCACACAAAGCTGACTCAAGCGTTGCTGTTGATGCTATACAGACAAAAATTGGTTTTCAGTTTGTACATTCTTCGGGATTTTTTTTTCCATCCAAGGCTGATTGAGAGTTTGTAGAACAATGGCTTCAGATTTTCAACATACTACTCTTCAACATTCTTCCTAAATGTAACTATGTGATATCACGAGATATGAATGCAGTTTTGATGCTCATGGCGGGCGGGGACGAGAATTGATTGAATATTTCGACATCCCTATTGATATTAAGTTCTGATGTGTTATTGATTACTGTACTATTGAAAGTTCGAATTAACGTCACCCATGGTACTTGCCCGCAAATGTATATCTAGATAATTTTTTTGTAAGTGGCCCTGTCGTATTTTAATTACAAAATGTACGTCCACCGATTCCGCAACTGTTAGACACCTTAGTTCTTGCAACCTAATGGCCCGCTCGTTACGTTCCTCTACAGTGTAAATGTCTCCTCATCATATACGATTTCAGTTTGCTCCGTGGCCGGCCCACGTGGTTATAGGCCCGTATTTGTATACTGACATTTTCACAATAAAGGTTTTTAAAACAAAACATAGTAGTAGTATTTACATTGGTAAAGTTTTTACTTTTAGTCACTGTTTTCGAATCAGTAAAAGGCAAGTGAAATAAAGCAGTCCAATTACATGACGGATAAAAGGTATAATTGGTAGGAACGCAGTAAAGATAAATGGTCAAGGGCAGTTGTGTTTTCCACTCCTGCAACATAAAGTGATCGATAAGAATCTGATAATCAGGCGTATCGGTGACTAAGACAGCAGGCCGAGCCTCTTTTACTCAACGGCTCCGTCATGGGACGAAGAAACACCCTTTTTCTCGAAAAAGGAATATATTTTACTTGCAGGACAGTTGTAAATTTTCCGGGAAAGTACATTAGCCTGGAACATTATAACATATATGTTTAAAAAAAAATAATGTTCGAAACCAAAAAAAAGCGTAATTTTTAGGTCATATGACCAAGCTTTTCATCATTAAAATAACAAAAGTAAAATGAACCATTGAAAGTTTTATTAACAAGTCACATGACCTGTTATGCTTACGTTACGCGCTGCGCGCCGCGTCCCGGATCACTTCCGGGTGCGCTAACGCGGCGTGTCATATAACGCATTACGCGACAACGTAGGTCAAGAATATAGTCAAAATGTCTCCACCAACCAGCGTTCGGAACACAACCCCTTTCAGCAGTCCAAAAAGTTCTGTTAAATGACAACAGAGGGGACAGGCAACAAGAACCATCAGTCAAAGAGGGGAGGGCAAGTTCTTCTCTACCGGGTCATGATGGGGCGCTACGGGAACTGATCGAATTGGTAGTCTACAGTGTTTCTGGATGTTTCAGACTGAAGCTGGCGTCAGCATGAGAGCACCACCATCTCGTAGCTCCGTCGTGGCCATTCCACGAGCAATCATGGCAGCCGCTCCCCACCAGAAGCCCGCGGGAGTCGGGGGCCCCCAAGACTTTTGTAGAATCTTCACGGCTGAGGGGACGCTTTCGAGAATGGGACCCAAGCCCTATCAGGCAAGCGTCCGAGATCCAAGGTGTCCCAGGGCCATTTTAGTGGACCACGCCGAAATCTGAAGAGCCGGCCGCCATTTTGAGAGTCCTGTGGCATCCGCCTATCGCTGCATTGCAAGAGTGGGAGCAACTCAACTACATGGTGAGCGAGACGCTGTAGTCGCAAGAGCGGGCGGTAAACAGGTGAATGGCGGAAGAGGCACAGTGTAGCAAAAGCGGGCGGAATGGCAACTAAAACGGTAAAGGGGCGCCCCACTACAGCGTGTCTTCAGGTCAAATGGATTGTGGGACAAGGTCCAGAATAGAAGAGTCATCAAAAGGCAAAAAGTTCCGCCGGACCCCGGGAGCCGGCCGCCTATGTCGGGGGCGATCTCAGGCTACACCAGTGCTATAAGACTTGGGGAGGGGGTCGGAGCCAAGCGTCTTCTCCAAGTCCGTGCCATCACACCGCCCCTCGGGGGCCTCCGTCAAGCGGTTTAGGGAGGTACCATATCACATTGTTTTCAAATGCAGTCAGGTCCACAAACGGCCCTCACTTACTTTGAGAATAGTGAAGCTGCAGTAGGTGCAAATAAGCTTCAGACAGTGTTACAAGCGCTGCTCAGAACTCTGAACTATGGCACCCAACATCCAGAACTTATGCCATTTGAGAATGGCAGTGACATCGAAGCAACTCAGGGACCAAAACCATGAACGTACTTTCACGTATGAAAATCTTACTTGGGGAGGGGGCAGGAGCCAAGCGCCCCCTCCCAGTCCGCGCCACCACACCGTATGTTGAAAATCTGAAGCCATCGTTCTACAAACTCAACCAACCTTGGATGGAAAAATCTAGAAGAAAGTACAAACTGAAAACCAGTTTTCGTCTGCATAGCATCAGCAGCAACGCTTGCTATCAGAGTGCATGAGTTTCATGCTCGATCGATTGAGCTAGCCGGATCGGGCAACAAAAAGTATAAAATAGTTATGTAAATAGTTATTTAATAAAATGTTTTACCCTGTTACTTTGCTGGTGTGTTGTATATATTTTTAATATTTGCATAGGGTTTGTCGTTATTTTGGGCGGGGTGGGTGACGGAGCCGAGCTGTCTTGCAGCCCTCATGGTGTGGAGCTCAGTTCATCTCACTATTTTCGTATTTCTCATGAAGGGTTGTTCCTAATGTTTCTATTTTAGCGAGGTCAAAAAGAGATCCAATTAGTGGCCTACTGATTTTGCTCAATTACTTTTATTTTTTTACACGATTTTTCACGATTTTTCACTATCTGCAAAGACTAAACAGAGTATTGCGACGTTGTGCTTGTTTGTAAATAGAGAATGAACCAAAGAGAATCAATTGTAAAACAGTAAATGCTTGGATAACAATCAATCAAATGGAGAGACAAGCAGGCACGACGGATTACAACGGGGGTAAAGGCCTGCGTTAGCTACCCTTCACTATCTGCAAAGACAGAGTACTACTAAGAGAAAAGAGGGGAGGGGGGGGCAGCGTTCAAAGCACATCAGCGTGCATAAACACGAAAAAGTTTTTACCTATCACGTACTTGACATTTGACAGCTTTTGATATTTGCTATTAAAAAACCATTGAAATTCACAGAAAAAACCATAGGTTTTAGGCCATATATAGTTAGGAATTTGCATTTAAAAAACCTTGAAAATTCACTGAAAAAACCATTGGTTATAGACCATATATAGTTAGGGATTAGCCTTTTCAAAACCCTATTTTACTCACACAAAACCATTGAAATTTCATATATAGTTAGTTCCACTAACTATATATCGCGCACCCGCAATCCACTGCTGATGATGTCACATATTACATCATTCATGACATGGTTAGTGACATCACTGATGACATCACTGATGACATCTCAAATGACATCACTGATGACATCTCAAATTACATCACTGATGACATCACTGATCACCCTGAGTGACATAGACTCTCTCCCCTCTGCTTTCAGGTACTCCTCGTCAAGAATCCATGTTTGGATTCCTCTGGACACTTAGTCTACTTCCAGCAGCAGTACTTTCCTGAAGTTTTCCAATGGATTCGACAGCGATTTCAGACGCCACTTCACACCTATGCTCTCGGCCGCTCTGGGATAGGTAACTTGGGTACCACGGTATCCATGGGTGGAGTGGCTCTCCAACCTTCTGTCTTCCTTGGGGTTTCCTCAGGGTACACAGGGAAAGGTCCCTAATCTTTAAAATGCCAACCGTGACTTGCACAGAGACTTGTACAGAGCACTCACAGTGAACACGCTCTCCGTGGGTTCCCTATCTCAGTAGGTCCCCAACAATTCTACATCCTCTCGACATTGTCCTGACTTGAGACGTGGTTCTTATACCACTTTCTTAGTATACTTTTTTGTCCCTTTCTGAGGCCCACTGTATATGGCACCTACCTGCATGGGGAAAGAGGGGTCCTGTAGGGGCCCTTTGTTTCCGCACTGCCAGCTTTTACATGCAGTGCTGACTGTCATGTAAACCTGGTGGTCGGGAATCTCAAAAAATGCATAGCGTTGCGGCTGCAGCTCTTCCAGTATATTCTGAGCCCCTGACTGCTGCGCCGCCACCAGAGAACACAGTTCCCTGGCAGTTGCAGTGGTCAAATGGCGGTCAACTGCCCAACTTATTTACAGCAGTCAGACTGCCGGTGCAGCAGTGGCTGGACCAGAACCACTGCACCACCACGATTCTGCCAGTGAATGGACCGCCAGACTCGTAATAAGGCCCTAAGCCCAATTCAGCATATTTAGAAGAACAATGTAGATTTAGCATTAAGATATTGATTACTGCAAAGGTGCATCAAAAGGCAATGGAGGAAAGCAGCTGTCTGAATTGAATGGGAGAATATGGAATTGGCACAGGTGGACCTCGAAAAGTTGCAGTCACAAATATGACAAAATATGTGATCTGGATTAGTGCCAGTGCAAGCTGTGAAAGTTGACAATTGTTGTGCAAAGGGAGGGTTTTGGGAAATGTGGGTATAATGTGTGAAGCCTTGCAGAGTATCAGAAGGAGGGTTGAAAGAAATGTTCTATATTAAATATTTTGTTCACATGTAAATGTATTTTTTCTTCCAATTTTCTATGTTTAACATCCTTCTAGTTAACCTGCGTTTTAGAAGTGGGAAATGCGTTTTAGAAGTGGGAAATGTTAA
Source organism: Lissotriton vulgaris (assembly GCF_964263255.1). Lineage (NCBI taxonomy): Eukaryota > Metazoa > Chordata > Amphibia > Caudata > Salamandridae > Lissotriton > Lissotriton vulgaris. The sequence goes on from NC_141696.1 coordinate 865,285,223, forward strand.
TTGTTACTTTACTTGTAAAACAAAAAACATTTGTTTTGTCAAAAAGCTGAAACAACATAGAAAACATGTAATGCTTGTTTCTCGTTTCTCATGCAGAAAATATCTTTTTGTTTTTTGAGACTGTGATGTAATTTATAAATTGAATGGAGTCCTTTCAACTCCATATGTCTCATCTGCTAGGTTGAAGGTCCCAATTGAAACCTGCTAGTGAGTAAGATTGATATATATTTTAATGAGATTGAAACTGTATATTTTCTGTCTTCACTTGATGTGTTTGATTTTTGGAGGAATTATGCATTGCTGATTATATTAGAGTTCTGTAGTTTTAGGAGTATGTTTGCAGAATTTAGTTTAACATTTCCATTCAAACTTCCTCTCTCTCATCCTGGAGAGTTAGATAAATTTTTTCATTGCTCAAGGAAGTTTATCTTTACTCTTGGGCAGATGTCTTCCCTGCTTACTAGACAAAGCATTATTTGAATAATCCACTTAGCATTTCAGAGGCTTTTCATGCTCATGTCTTCTGTCTGACTTTTACTCAACATTCCAGACTTTTTGCAGCTCAGCTGAGTAGCACTTTCCCTTCATGGGAAATTGAGTATGCTTTGAGACAACTTAATAACAGTTAGTCTTTGCATTTATGATTTTGAATTGCTTTGATTTAGACTAACTAATGCATTCATGTCTTGGCGATTTAGTTACAACTAATCTGATTATTTGAATGTGTAGCTTTTCATTCTTTAATACACCTTCATGGTTTGCAAATGTAATACTCTCTGTCAATCTTTATGGGGACTAATGTGCTTAATGTTACTAAATGTATTAATTATTATGCCAGTCTCTGTTGTAACTAGAGGGCATATTTATTTGTAACTTGCACTGCTGGAGCGTCAATTTTTGTGATGCTCCAGGCTAGCAACCTTGAAATCATATTTATGAGCCATTCAAAACCACTTTGCATGGCTTTGAATGGCCTCATAACTTTGGAGTAATTGCTGCATTGCTTTTGTCTGCCCTCGGGAGGCGTTCTACAGGCGTTGCAGTGGGTGTTCCCACGCAGCACCAATTGATTTTGATGCTTCTCCAGATTTACAAACCATTTAAACCTGGGGATGCACCAAAACGTTACGCCTCCCAAGATGAGGCACAACGAGGAGAAATAACTTCATTTCTGCTTGTTTATTAATCTTTCCATGTTTATAGAAAGAGGAAAAAGCCTCCTGAGATTGTTTTTGTGCCCCATCCTGCAAAAAAAAATCCTGCTGACAACACAGGCACCCATGCACCATGGTGCAAAGGTGCCAGAATTTGTGCTAAGCTGCCGAAACGGCACCAGTGAAGGGTGAAAAGACATGAATGCACTGTATTGGATAAATACATTGCATTTCTGCCTTTTCACTTTGACGTAGGGCAGATCAGCAAGGTGACTTCCTGCAATTACCTACACCAAAACCCTATAAATGAGGGCCTAAATATCCACCTACTTGATTGCAGCCTGTACTTGAGTTTACACCAGAAATGTGCATGATACAACATTCTGCATCGGTTGGGAAGGAATGTGGTAAAGTATGAGTCCATCCTGGGCATGATAGGTGGCTAAGTCGGCCCTAACAAGAAAACCTGTTTGAATCCCTAATCCAATTTTCTGTGCTTTTTCTCTGGCTAAGATGTCAACAGCTGTGACTGGCAGCAGCTGTAGCCAGCTCTACAGGAGAGTTGGAGAGGCAGAAAAAATACATACCTACTGACTGTTAGGAAGCATGGCAGGGTCTCAGGAACAAGCCAGTAGCAACGCTTCTGAAGTTGGACAACAAGCTTCCCGGAATGTCGGTTGACAGCAAGCATACAGAGAAATGCAGATGTACATATGGAAATATTGAAAAGAGAACCTGGTATTTGTTCACCCATTACAGCGCTGTTGGTTTCTCTTCCAATGTCTTTTGTGCAAAATTTGAAACATCTTACTAAGAATATCTAAGTATGGCACTCCAGACAAAAGGAAATTAAGTGGTTGTTTGTACACCAATCAGATGCGACCTTATTTCTTTTGAAAATTGCAAGAGTCCACATAAGGTATGTCCGATTAAATCTAATGTGGATGAGTCATCACGGCAAACATCAGCAGAAAAGAACCAATCAAACAACCGGACACTGACACCTGATGGTGTAATAGAGGAAACTAAAACAACAGGTGAAAGTCACCTTATCACACAAAATAACGGCCGCAAACCACTGGAAACAGAGGACTCAAACCAGGATGGGGAAATTAACCAAAACGACCATAAAGGCCTAACCAAGCGGCAAAAAAAGCGGGCAAGAAAAAACAGAAAAAACAGAAATCAGACGTCAAACCACCCGCTTATAAACACCCAGACGCTGGTCACTTTTCCTATCTTCAATCAGGTAAAAATCAAAACTAAACAGGAACTTACTGTCAAAGAGGGGACTAATCACTCATCAGTCGGGACACGCAAAGAGCAAAAAAACGGGAAAAATCAAGAAGGACAAATACCACTAAGCAAAAGCCCAAATGACCACACTCATTCGAGGACAACAAAAAAACCAACGAACAAAGAGGAGATAACCTCTTTTAACTCCAGTCACACTGATCTTTCAAGCCCAACACCTGCCGCAAGTGACACTGATCTGAGCCGGAATCAAGGGATCAGCAACAACACACAACTAAATAAAATCCTAGATAGTCGGCCAGTTGACCAACAAAAACCTGACTCCACCACTTGTCAAAAAGGTCGTACCACCAATGAAGATAAAAAGCATTCTATAAATGAGATCGATCAACACAATAAAAACGAACCAAACAGTCAGGGGTGGTAGTTAAAGCTGAGGACAAAAATCAAAAACCTCCCTCCATTCGCATCACTGTACCGAGTAATAACTCAGCGGTAGGGAAAAGCATCACAATACCAAGTGAAAATTCAACACTAGGGAAAAGCGATCAGAAAACTAATAGACAAGTAAGAACAAAGGCGGACAGAAATACGCACAATCAAATACAACTTATGATATTCACAGGCAACAACGGCACACAACAAATCGCAGAACCCACAAAGGTAGAATGGACAGGACCATGCCTCGGAACTGACACCAAAGTAAGTGGGCGCTACTCAGAACAGGTCAGCCCAAAACGAACAGGCCGAGAAGTAAAGGCCGTAGTAAACATGCCACTCACGCAAACCCAAAGCAATGGGTACAATCAAATAGCCCAATATATCCATCTCACCGCAAAGGATCATGATGATCACATGCCTAAAAAATCCTCTTCAGAGGGAAAAGCTCAGATTAGCAATGACCGACCATTGGAGAAGCAAACAGCTACAGCAGGAAAGATACTTTTTATCCCTAACTACGAGCCTCAAGGCACACAAGATCTATTAAATCGAGGGAACATTCTCCACCTTACATCCTCCATCCCAAGCTTAAGCCACCTAACATCTGCCGATTTACTATCAATCGAATTCATCCCATTAGGGGACAATGTGGCCAAGGAAGGCACGCTTGCCACCTGGAGGAATAATGAAATAGTAAAAAACTTACTCACAGAAACACGCAAATTTGAAGAGTGGGGAATCACGTTGAAAGAAGAAATAAAAAAGGGTTATCCGTCACCGCTACTAAGAAGATGTAGGAAAAGAGATGACTACAAAACCCGAATTACTCACTCAGTACTGCAAGGTGCCAGGGGGGCTGATACTCCGACTAATAATCACTGGAGACAGACATTGAGCACTAGTGACAATTGAACCCACTGGGAAGCGGAAGAGAGCAAAGGAACACTAATAAAGCTGCTCTCCTGGAACATCGCAGGAGCTAAAAACATCTTAAACAATAGTAGAAAAACAGTAACCTGGGACCAATATGACATCATAGCACTGCAAGAAACGTGGACAACAGAGCCAATCGATGTACCGGGAAGAGTATGCTTCCATGAAAGCTCGACACGTCTCCAGTGCTACGGACGCGCAAGGGGGGGTCTTTCAATATATATATCCACAGCACTGAAGATCAGAGCCTCACAAATGGCCACATCAGCATCAGATATACAAATTATTAAACTGGAAAGCACATCAAAAAACAATGCCAGAACAATCATCTTGATCAATTTATACGCCCACCCGAAAAAATAAGCTAAAAAGGACCTCTTCGACCGTGTAGTCAATGTAGTAGCCAACACCCGCCTTGAACATCCAAGTTGGGAGATTATTGTCACGGGCGATTTTAACATCAACCTTCTACATCCACCAGAAGATGAGGTCAACATCTCTGTAGCAAACGAACTGTGGGAAGTTGAACCCCAGGAGATTATACCTGTTAAGAAGATAGACAAAGTGGGTAGGCAACTGATGTGGGACTTTGAACGCCTTGGCCTACGGGTATTAAACGGAAGAACCTTTCATGACAAACCCCCTGCCGTTACCTATATAGGCCACAATGCAAGCTCCACCTTGGATTATATATTAGTTACACTACCCCTGCTAAGTCTAATTAAAAAATTCCAAATACTCTGCTCATTAGACAGCGATCACTCAATGCAACACATCGAGATGAAACTGAGTCCTTCCAGGCACATAAAGGCACCAACTATCCCAGGCATAACCTCAACAATCAACCTGAAGCCGGTAAGGTGGTCAAGTATCACCCTACCACAAATAGCGTCAGACGCTAAGAAACTGTTCAAACAAACAACTGCAGAAAAGGACTTATGTTCAGAAACCTGGTCTGACTTCCTGGAAAGGCTACCAAGGTCCAATAGCAACGCAAAAAAGAAGACCTATCGGAAGACTGATAAAAAACTCACAAAAGCAGCACTGTCTATGAGGAAACAACTTCAGAAGCTCACAAGACGGGCACAAGGATTAAGGACAAACCCAAGTATCTGGCAAGAAGTCCGATCGACAAGGAGGCAATACAAGAAGCTGGTTTAGATGGAAAAAAGGAACAAAGCTAACGAATTCTGGGTCAAATTGCTGCACAACATAAAAAAATCAGACTCCAGGGCGTTCTGGATACAAGTCAACTCCATTAACAGAGCAGCTCAACCTGTAAATATGACATGCATCACCGAAAGCGATTGGGCCAAACACATAATTGATACATTCTCAATAAACCTAACGGCGAACCAGATCACAACATCAACAACTGAACCTGAAATGCCAAGAGCTATGAACCAGGAAAGAACGACTATTACCAGCACTAATGGCTCGATCATCGGCCAGGAAGACATGGATCAATCAATATGGACAGACGACGATTGCCGAATACTAAAAATAATCAAGAAAGGCAAACAAGAGAGTGCGCCGGGGCCGAATGGCATTCCGCAGGCAATCTACAAAGAGGACCCCAAGTTCTGGGCATGTAAATTCAACATTCTGTTTCGGTCAATTAGCAACTCAGGTCGGGTCCCGGAAAGCTGGAGGGGTGCCATTATCAACCCCATCTACAAAGGCGGAGACCGCAAAAATCCAACTAACTACCGCTTAATAGCCCTGATCGATGCGGAAGCCAAATACTACGCATCTCTGGTGCTAGCAGATCTAGCTCAATGGTCGGATATGCACAGCAAAATCCTGTTAAACCAGACAGGGTTTCGTCGAGGAACAGGCACCATGGCAAACGCAATGGCGTTATGCTTAATTGGTGAAAAAAGCCTACAAAACCACCAGGAACTTTATACCTGCTTCGTTGACTTCAAGGCGGCCTTCGACCGTGTCAACAGGAAATTACTATGGGCCAAATTGAAGCAGCAGGGCCTGCCAGACTCAATCCTAACGCCGATCATTGACCTGTATAGTAACACCTGGATGCAGGTAAAGATCGACAATGGACAGAGGCTAACCCGGAAGATCAATACCTTCGATGGCTTAAAGCAAGGTTGTGTACTGGCCCCTCACCTTTTCAATTTATTCATGGCGGACTTAACAGCAAGCCTTGATCAAATCAATGCTCACCCAACGCGGCTAGGTAATCTCTGTATAACACAACTATCCTATGCCGACGATGTGGTCCTACTAAGCCAGACAAGAATAGGCCTGCAACGTCTATTACAGGAATTGGCCCGCTACACCAAACAGAATTTGCTAGCAATAAACAGTAAAAAAACCAAGATTATGGTCATAACCCGACGCCATAAAGTGCAACCAACCTTCACTATAGACAATGTCAAACTGGAAGCGGTTGAAAGTTATAAATATCTCGGGATACTACTGGACAAGCGTCTTAACTTTGCTACGCACCTAAACAGCATGGAAAAGAGGAGCATGGTCCTATTGCACGCTTTCAGTAGCCTGGCGTCCGAACTCAGAGGCCCCCTGGTCTCTCCCCTGCTAACAATAATGAAAGCCAAGCTACTTCCAACAATAGCTTATGGGAGCATATTACTTCATGGCAAGAGTGCACAACTCTTGGACAAACTCCAAATGAAAATCTACAAGCGTGTATTTATGTTACCAACGAATGCATCACCCGCACAAGTCAGACTCGAATTCGGTTTGCAATCTCAAGTCCTGCTAAAAAAGTACGAGACCATAAAATTCTGGTACGATGTGTGGATGAATCAAGAAATTGCGCTGTACCGTGCCATGTGGGAAACAATCAGCAAAAGTCCCAACTCGTACTATGCCAAGTACCTTAAATCATCACTTGAATCAACTAACCTGGCTGCACTTTGGGAATCCAAGCTTCCAGTGCTTTCCTTTAAACAGTTGACAAAAAAGGCTGCCAATAGGCATTCGTTGCTAAATGACAAAATAACTTTTAGTCATCGGTCCCATGCCTGGATGACAATTCAATCTTATAAAAAACTAGCACCAGCAACCTACCTAGACCTTGCTTTCTCGACATTCATCAAACGGAAATACCTCAATTTAAGACTGGGCAGCTTACCAACAAATGCCGAGTTACCAAAATGGAAGCCCCTAGAACGTGATGGATGCTGTTTATGTGGCGCAGGAAGACAAGACTTCATCCACCTGATCTGTATTTGCCCGGCCCTGAACCAGGAACGTCGGAGTTGGTTGAAGACCAAGTTTAAGGAATATGGAACACGCACCTGCCGGTCTGCGATCATGCTAATCCTGTGCTCAGTAGATCCGCAACTCATTTGCAGGGCAATCAAATTCATTGACAATTTCGAGGAAAAGCAAAAAAACTGGCGAAGTCTTGAGCCCTGAACACATTTACTTTATTAACCCGAAAGACGCTCTCATTTTTATAACATTTTTTACTCACTCAGCAGTGTAAATTTTCGTGTGTTTTAATGTTGCTGCATTCACATTTTGTAATGGTTTTTACTAACTATACAATAAATATTATTATTATTATTATTATTATTATTAAGTGGTTGTTTGTGTATTTTAATGCATTTTTTTGTTGGCTGTATGAAGTATGCAAAAGAAGTGTGCCTTTGGACATGCAGTCATAAAACTGACTCTGAGTATATGATATCTGCATAGGTGACCAGCACTCCACCACTTGGCAGAGAAAGGCAACTTTTTTTTGTCCTGCTCACAGTTGAGAGGGTATTGTACAGTTGGTTAGTAGGTAGGATACCTCATTTGGTTAAACACCTGCTCTAATGTTGTATGGCGTTTTAGATTCCGAATGAATTTCCTTGATTCATGCTCTGATATAAGTACCCTTATATAGACATAGAAATCAAACCCTTATTTAGGCATAGCCCATGCCACCCAAAAACAGGCATGGCTACTTCCAACCGTTCATAAGCGTCACAACGATTTCTTGGAAAACCAGACTCTTAAGTAGAAGGGACTTCCCCTAGCCTGGATATTGATTTCTCCAAGAAACTCATTATTATGCATGAACAACTATTCCTTAGGGGTTCATCCATGACGTTCATATGCCCGACTTTACGTCAAAGCTGGAATTTCTAAACACCTTCAAGGTATAAATATACCTTCACTTGCTATAGCAAAGCACGGTGTGGTTCGGTGCAGTTCGACTACCTACTTGCCAGACGCTGCTCGCTACAGCAAGTGCCGACAAAAGCCGACTCTCCAGCTGACGCACTGACAAGAAGCTCTCCTCCTCTGTCGGAAATCCAGCTCCAGTTTTTCTAACTTCCCTTGCGGGTTGTTGGGAAATCGAGTGCGAGACAGAGATACCAACCTTGTTCATTCGAAGGTATGGAGCTGATTAGAACCTAGAGAAACCTTTGGCAATTCTTGGCAAAAAACTAAACCTATGCTAAAGGCCATACTTACTTCTTCCTTCGTACTTGACTTAGATTAGGTACATAGGGGTAGGCATATTTTAGAAGCACCAGTTGAGTATTTTAGCCTGTGTTATTTATGTATGTATTTTTATATGTCATAGCACTAGACAATGCTATTACAGTATTGTTTTATAATACTATTCTCACTGTACGCATTATACTTTGCATTCTGTCTAACAATTATAGCAGTTCACCTCTCTTGCATGAGAAAGAAGACTATTCAATAAACCTTTTATTGAAAACGCCCGTCTCACTATTTCTCAGCAACTATGTAGAAACGAAGCATGCACAATTGACTGAGTAAAATAGTTATCTCTTGTTTACACAACTCTGAAGATATTTTCCAGTCCCAGGGAAACAAAGATGTCATGTTTATGCGGTTGTCAGAAACGAATCCCTTCTTGTGTATTCAAGAAAGTTTCCAGTGACCTCTGAGCTAGCTGACACTCACAATTAAGTTTAGTATATTTAATAGAGACCTACGGACCTCAGTCCTATGTCACATCTATGGGATATGTTATTCCAATGCGCAGAGCCTATTGGGAATATAGGAACTACACTACATGGCACCCAATGTTTGGTAAGGCCCTAATTTAACGCTAGATACTAAAGTAACTCAATTGTGCTTTTCTCAGAGACCCCTTTCCCAGTAAATACTCCAATAGACACCTGGAGTGGGTAAAGGGATAATATCCGCCATAAAAAAATCCTATGTATTCGCTTTTTGGTTTGTTCAATGTTAAAGGATATAGTGTTCCTAAATACTGTGCACCTTATCTATGTTTTCTTGAAGCTTGCTCTGCAAACTTTCAATCAACAAAATGGCCGACGAAGATAATCCAGGGGCCAGTGGAGCTACAGGCAACAACGCCGTACTAGCTTTCAACATAACAGGTTTTACTGAAACCGACAAGGATGCTATAAGCATTCCTATGAATTCAAAGAAAGCCATCAGTATAAAACTCATAAAAAATGGCCTAACATCGAGAGGTGGTAGGGTATTTTTTGTGATAGAGGCACATGAATATCACCAGACAGTGGTATTCTATTCATGGATAGTCTTCCCAGAAACAAATCCAGTAACACAGATGTTTCACTTCTACAAAGAAGATGAACCACCGGATGAGTATATTCCTTTCGAGGTTATAGAAATTCCACTCACATACCAGGAGGATTAGCTCTGGTTTAAAGGTACCCTAAAACATTGAAATCACATTACCAGGCTCGGTCCACTAGGTAGACCAGGAGCAACATGGCCGATCTTAGCCAGCTATACACCACATCCTGCCATTAAAGAAATGTCAGATGCGGAATTACGAACTCAGCTTAAATAGTTAATCAAAATATATAGATAATTGGTTCAATATGTCATGCAGACTCTTACAGTTCAACCTGCAATAGTGATTCCACAACATACATCTTACCAGGGGAATACACTAAAAAACACACCACAGACTTTACACTCAGTCATTGGTAAGTTACCTGCAAAATTGGAACAAATTTCATTCTGGATAGCTCAAACAATTACTCAAATCGAAGCAGTATTTCCTAATACTACCCCTCATGAGAAACACAGAATTTTAACAATCTGTTTACCAATGGGGATCGCACCACATCTGGAGGACTGCAACACTTGGGGTACAGTCTTTGCTGCTGTCTACACTAAAACACATGGTGTACCGTCTATTGCGGTAATACCTGACGTTCTGAAACAGATTCAAATTGAATACAGGGCAGAGCCTGCTATAAATTTAGGTATGAAACTACTGAAAGATTTCAAACAGGTCTCAGCAATAATATTAGCTAATATTAAAGGAAAGGCAGTATCAGTGGCGATCCGCCAAAAATTAAGGGAATTTGATGTAACTGAGCAACCACAAGAACTGGCCAGAATAATTGAATTAGGCAGAATTAGGGTGGGAAACCAGTGAAAACCCAACTGTCTGAAAGTCCTGAAAAGGTCTTTTCTAAAAACACTCCTACTCCTTTTAAAAAAAGTGGGAAAATAGCAAACAAACTTCTAAAGGGAAGCTTTCTCATTCCAGAGGCAGGTCTCCTCAAAAGGAGCCCTCTGAAAGGAGGCATAACCTCAGGAATAGGGATAATTTGAGAAAACCTGATAGATATCAAGACACTGATGCACGTTCCTCTCGTACCTTTCAGACTTCATCACAGAAATCCGAAAGAAGAGGACGGTCAGAAAACAACAAAGAACGCGTGAAGTCCAAAGACGATCAACACGTTCAGAAAAACAAGAAAACTCAATTCACCAAAAAGAAGGTAGCAGGTCTAAAAATCAGACATGCCGAGGATCTTGAGGACGAAACTCAAGAACGTGGATTTGGCTTAGACAATGTTGGACAGCGCAGCAGAAGTCCCCATAGCTCTCAAGAACTTGAAGGATTATCCAGAGACAGTGGTCTTGAATGAATTCATTCAAGTTGAACCTGTAGATACCAGGGTTAGTTCTCCATATAGGTTATATGAAATAACACTCCGTATGGAGGGAGACATACCAAAAAGATAAGAGCACTCTTTTGGGAGTGACTCTCTAAGGGTTATGACATTGTTCTAGTTGAACAAGACTGGCCACCACAATTTGTCAGGGAGTGCCCAAATGGCGGAGATATCATTATGCCTGCCTTCTCTAACCATATTCCAATTCATTTAAAATATACTTATGCCAGGAAATGGGCGATTGCTCAGGCTCCAGCATTATACAAAAATCATGTAGGATGGGATGAGGACTCTTCTCACCATAACATCCAGTTAAAAAATCAACCAACTGCACAAAGGCAGTACCCAGTTAAGCAAGAAGCTAAAAAACAGGTCAAGGAGATATTAGATCAACTTGAATACCAGGGGGTGATTGAAGCATGCACCTCGTCAATGAACAATCCTTTGTTTCCTGTCTCCAAACCAGACAATACATATCGTCTAGTATTGGATTACAGACATCTAAACTCTTGTTGCAAAACATTTGCAGTACAAAATGCACACAGAGCAGCATTAATGAACAGCATTGTGCGTAAAAAATATAAAACCACATCAGCTATTTCTAACTGTTTCTTTTGTCAAAACACTGCACCAGAAAGTAGGTATTTGACCGCTTTCTCAAATATGGGCACACAGCGTCACTTCTGTCGTCTCCCACAGGGTTTCAAGTATTGTCCTGAGTTATTCTCAGCAAGAGTAACAGAGTTACTACAAACATATGATGATGAAGCATTGTCATATGTCGATGACATCTATCTAACAGCTGATGACTTGGATAGGCACTTGGATAGGGTGAATAAAATTATATTGGAATTTGCCTCTGAAGAGTACAAATTCAATTAAAAAAATCTAGAATTGCCCATTTAAATGTCCTGTGCTTGGGATACAAATTATCAAGTGAAGGCAAAAGCCTGGCAGCAAACTTTCTAGAGAAATGTGCGCTGCTCCAACCTCCAAAAACACTGACAAACTTACAGTCGATTCTAGGTTTCCTGAATTTTGGAAGAACTTACATTCTAAACTATGCAGAAATGGTTAAACCTCTCTATGAATTAATCAATCCTGATTTTAAAACAGTAAATTGGACACAAAAACACACAGAAATTTTGCGTTCATTACAAACAGACATGTTAACAACTAAACATTTGCAAACACGCGTAAATGTACGCAACTTATTGATCCGAATCATTCAAGGACAATGCGGAATCAGGTACTTTTTTAACGTATTTATTTATTTATTTATTTATTTATTTATTTATTTATAGTGTTTTGTATAGCGCGAACAAGACCCGTGGGTATCAGAGCGCTTAACAAGGAAAGAATTACATATAGGCATTATAAAAGCAGTACTGACAGCAAGAGAATAATGAGGTAGAAAGCGATATACTGTATGGACGAGACTAAATAAATATATTCAAAATGACTGTGCAATTAGCATTAGGTGGTGAGCAAGGTTTGGCTTGTGTCATAGAAACAAACCCTGCTCGTTGAGGTAGGGTTATGAGGCGTCCCAGTGCATATCAAGGATAATAAGTATAAATAAATCGGTGTGCTAGAAGATATATAGTATGATTGTGACATATAGTTAACAGTTCCACATAAATGGCTAAATAAATCAAGTGAGAAAGAAGTTCTATAGTGTGACTGTGAGATATAGTTAAAGTTCACACATAAATGAGGTAGCAGCAAAGTGTCAGAAGTTCTATAGTATGACTGTGAGATATAGTTAAAGTTCACACATATATGAGGTAGCAGCAAAGTGGCAAGTCTCGTCTTGCGCACGGCATCATTTCCTTATCCGCTGATGATCTTCCAATTTTCCAAGAAGAGGGCGGCCCTCAGTTAGCTGAGTTGCACATCCCAGTGATCGGTAGGTTTCTCTAAGTAGGGTATTTACTCATCAAGTGGCTCTTCAGTTCTCGTTTGAATGTTGCTGTATTTTGAATCTTCCTGATGTTTGGAGGGAGTGAATTCCAGATTCTGGGGGCAGCTCCGGAGAATGCTCGGTTGTAGGTCTTTTTCTTGTGGAAAAAGGCTGGGCGTAATAGCAAATCTTTTGCGCTTCTAGTTGATCTGTTACCTCCTGAGAGCTTAAGTTTCTTGGCTAGGTATCTAGGCGTGTTGTAATGTACAGCTTTATGCGTGATACAGGCCATCTTCATTTGAATTCTAGCCTCGTAAGGTAGCCAGTTTAGTGCTTTCAGGCGAGGGGATATGTGATCGAATTTCTTCGTTCCCGTAATGAGTCTCACCGCTGCGTTGAGGCAGGCTTTTAGTGGTGCTGTGGATGATTTTGGCAAGCCCGCTAATGTGGTGCAGCCGTATTCGATCCTCGAGATGACTAGTGATTGGATAGCCAGTTTTAGATCTGTCTCAGAGATAAAGGGTTTCAGCTTTCTTAAGTAAGACAGGTGGAAGCGGGCGCTCTTGGCCAACGAGTTAATATGGTTTTTCATGTCGAGGTTCTTATCTAGTGTAATTCCTAGTGATTTGGCTGAATTAACTAGGGTCGGGGTGCAGTTTAGCGCTGTCACCAATTTAGTCCACTCTTTAACTTCAGATTGGCTCCTTGTTGGTGAGATTAGTAGGAATTCTGTTTTCTGGGCGTTTAGTTTCAGATGGTTCATTGTTAACCATCGCAAAGCACTCTTTAGTGTCTTGTTCATTAAGTCAATGTCCTCAAGGGAGGCGATCTTCAAGTATAATTGCGTGTCATCCGCATACATGTGATATGATACCTGAGATTTTTGGAGGATCTCCGTGAGAGGTTCTACATATAAGTTGAATAGATCTGGTGATAGCGTTGAGCCTTGTGGGACCCCGACTGCGTTGGGGCTCGGGATGAGATTGCTTGGTTAACCAGGAATCGCTGAGACCTGTTCTGTAGGAAAGAGTTGAACCATTTCAGCACGTTTCCCGAAAGACCCATCCTGTCATGAAGTCTGGTCATTAGCGCTTCGTGCTTTACCGTATCAAATGCTGATGATAGGTCTAGGAGGATCAGTAGGCAAGATTGATTACTGTCTAGGGCTTGTAGGGCGTCATCAACAATGTGCAGGATCGCAGTTTCAGTACTGTGCCCTGTTCTGAAGCCTGATTGGCAATCATCTAGAAGCGAGAATTTAGCGATGTGTTGACTTAGTTGGCCCTGTACGCATTTCTCAATGAGTTTAGCCAGTAGAGGGATGTTGGTCACTGGCCGATAGTTGTTCGGGTCTGTAGCATCAGCTGTCGGTTTTTTGAGGATGGGCATCACCTACCCTGTTTTTAGACAGTCTGGGAGGGTTCCTTGTGCCAGTGAGGTGTTTATTATCTCGGTCCATATTGGAACTAGAGTGTGGCTGATTTCTCTTACACACTTTCCTGGTAAAGGGTCTTGAAAGTGGTTATTCGGTTTGAGTTCCGCCAGCGTTCTGGCGATCTTTTCCTGGTCGAATAGCTCAAATGTGTCCCATTTTGCCTTATTTTTAGTTTGGAGACTCTCCGGGGAGATGTTGGTCTCATTACTAGGTGGAGGCAATGACTTGAGGTTAGTTGCTGCAGTAGTAAGATCATCTTCAAGCAATTTAGATTTTTCCGTGAAAAATGCGGAGAATTCCTCGCAGCTTATGGGAGTCTTTGTATTCTCTAAAACTGTTTTGGCTAGTTTATTTGATTGTTGTTTTAGAATCTCGAAGAGTTTCCTGGTCTGTTTCTGGCATTGTTCAATTCATCTCTGATAAATTCTTTTTTGGAGTTGATTATTTTCTTGTTGTATTCTTTCCTTGTTTTTCTGAGTGCTTTCAGCTCGGGGGAGGAGGGATGTTGTCTCCACCTCCTTTCAGCCATTCTCAGTTTGCGCCTGTCCTCATTCAATGATTCGTTAAACCAAGGATTTTTTGGTTTCTCTGATACCTGTTTCAGTTTTTGGGGCATGGTGTCATTGACGATATTACCGATCGAGGTTATGTAGTGATCCGTCAACTCATTGACATTCTGCTTATTGTTGGGTGGCTTCAGGTCTTTCTCACACCTTTTCACCAGTCGATCAATGTTAGCCTCTTTTGTGTCTCGGGTCAGTTTCTTGAGCTTGCGTGGTTGCACGGTCCTGCCCTTTGTCATTGTAGGTATCGCAAATGTTATGATGTGATGGTCAGACCAGTCACATGGGTCTATAGCAAGGATAGAAGTCTCATCCTTTCTTGAGATAATCCAGTCTAAGGTCGCTCCTCGTGAATGAGTGGGTTGGTTGCAAGCTTGTACAAGATTTAGCTCATTAGGAAGTCTTTAAGCGAGTTGACCAGTTTGTCACCGCCGTCATTCCAATGGAGGTTAAAGTCACCTAGGAATATGTTATTGGCGTCCGAATTAGAGTTGGTCGTTAAGATCTCCATCAGTTGTTCGGTGAACTTTGCGTTCTCTCCTGGTGGGTGGTAAAATATATGCAACTTGCAACTTTGATTCTTTGGTGTTCTCACATTAATACCAAGGTATTCACAGGATTCTAAGGGGTCAGAATGGAAATGGCCGATCTCGATCTCCGACCGGTGAATGCAAGCTATGCCTCCTCCCACATTCCCTGGTCTGTCTAGTCTGACGATGTTATATTGTGGCGGTATTAAGAGATCCATGGTAGGAGAAGATGATTCATTGAGCCATGTTTCCGTGAGGATGGCCAGATCAATTTCCTTATTGATGATGAGGGCGGCTATGTCTGCTGCATGTTTAGTTGCCGAACGACAATTAAGTAGAAGGCAGTTCAGGGGTTTCTGTGCTTTAACTAGTTTTCCATTATCCGATTCAGATGCAATAAGCTGAATATGTTGTAGATTTTGGTGAATTGCTTTCCTGTCATTCTTTCTGGCCCTTCTACTAGAGTCGATAGGTACTGTTTTGATATTCTCCTCCTTACTACGGGCAGGTTGTTCATACGACCTGAGTAAGGCCCTAGTTTCTTCATTCGACAAGGGCTTGGTCCTGTTAGGTCTATTGTTCCTAAGTACCAGATTCTGGATGTGTGAAACCTTGGTGTGGGTGCTTATCATCGTCTCCCAGATTTTTCCAATTGTCTGTGAGACTTTCAACGAGTTTTGTGCCAGGTTACCAACAAGTTTCTGGAGCTCCTTGATTTCAATCCGTGTTCGGGATGAGTTCTTGTGTGAGGTAGACCTGGTCGGATGAGCATTGCCGTTTGCTCTTCTCTGCAACTGATCTGCTCTCATTCCCACAAATCTTTCCTTGGTAAGGGATATTTTTGTGTGTAGGGATCTGCGGGATTCCGGTCTCGTATTCGAGGAAGGATAGGGAAGGTCGATATCATCTACCTTGCTCATATCATTGGCTTCCTGGAGAGATTCGCTTGGAGCTGGGGTACACTCTTCCAGCACGGTGGAGTTGTGCGTTAGCTGCAACTGTTCTTTCCTTGGGATATGGTTGTTCTGGTCATCTGATTGATTGGTGTCTCTAGTATTGGGGTCGATGTTTTCAAGTGTGATATCTGGTAGTGTCAGGTTTTGTTGCCGATTTGGTCCTTCTGAGTATTCCTTTAAGTTTTGGATAGTTAGCTCACCGTTCACGAGTTCTCTGCTGGTAACTTGAATCCGCTCTTCCTTGTGGGTCAGGCTCTGCTCTTCATTAGCCAGATTGGAAGACCTCCCTGTTCTTTCCGTCTTATTCTCTAAGGATACCATCTCAGTTTCCGTTATATCTCCAAAGCTGGGAGTTTGAGAGTTATGGCCTCCTGGTTGGATGATGTCTCTAGTTGTATTGGCACTGTTGTCCCGCGTGGCTTCATGCTGGGTCATGGGTAGTTGGTATCCTGGTCTCTCCAGGGTTTCTTTTACTATTAGGAAAGTCTTCTCAAATTCCTCAAGGTCCCTATTGGCTGCTTGTATCAACACTATTCCCGTTTTATATAAAGTGATGCATAGATCAGCATTGCAACTTCTTGATGGGGAAGTCATTATTTTTGTGCCATGAGGGATCTTTTTCATTTCTGTTATGACCAGCGTTTCTATGAGGGCATTGCGCCATTTCGCTGTTTTATTAGTGTGGAAAATCAAGTCATTCATTATGATGCCTTTAACCATATCGAAGTATGGGTCGGCGAACAATATGTCCGGGTTTTTTCTCAATGTGTTGTGTTTGAACTTTTTGGCAGCATTTTTGGATAGATTAGAGGGATATTTTATATTCTGTGTTTTAGGGCCTGTCGTCACTCGGCCTCTTTCATCCATTTTCACTTTCCTGTTGCCAAAATATGTTGATTAGATCTGAGTTGATCCCTTGTCAGTGAACCGTGGTAATCACCTTATTATTCCCAGTATTGGCAGATAGATCACGTATCAGAATTTCCAAATTTCGAAATTTCCCTTTCAGTGTTTATTGTAGTTCTGTGGGGGAGGGCATAATCTAA
The DNA here is from genome assembly GCF_964263255.1 of Lissotriton vulgaris. Classification (NCBI taxonomy): domain Eukaryota; kingdom Metazoa; phylum Chordata; class Amphibia; order Caudata; family Salamandridae; genus Lissotriton; species Lissotriton vulgaris. The sequence goes on from NC_141696.1 coordinate 865,302,361, forward strand.
GTTTCCATTTCTGTAGTAAGTCCACTTTCATTTATAATATATCCTGCCCCCTATCAGTGATGGATTGAACTATCATAAGTTCTATTATATGAGATCTATCACAAGTAGCACCTGTTGATGCTTTGCTGGCGATGGGTACACGGACCACTTTCTGTTTCTATGCTCCTGTGTTAATGTTATGGTGGCGATGGGTACATAGTCCCTTTTCAGTGTCTATGCCCTGTGTTGTTGATCATAGCTGGCGACGTGTTGATAGCGTTGGGCCATTTCCTTCTTCAATTTTATCCGTGTTCTATGTTTGCTCCTTACAAATGTCCTATTGTCAGACCTCCTCCGCTATATCATCTGGGCTGAATCTCTTGTCATTACTAATGGGCGGTGACGAGAAGATCGTGTGAGAATGTCTTAAGCGGCCGCCATTTTAGAGTCAGGCGCGCCGCTTTCTCACTCTTCTCTTCGTTCCCCCGGGTTATTTTCCTCGTCTGTCTTAAGGGGGGGGGGGCGCGCGATCGGGCGGGGCTGTTCGTACCTTGACTCTGCCGTTTGCCGAGTGTTGCTCCGCTCCTTCTCCGTGCCGTGATCGGATTGTGCTCGCAATCGTCAGAGGTGCCGTCTCGAATACCCCTATTGTCCAGCGTCGGGGGTATGGTCGCAGCAGCCTCTTCAATACCGGCACCGGGCAGCTCAGGTTGATGCCGGATGGCTCCCAGTACCAGCCGCTCCCCTTCCGACTGTCCACTCTGTAGGGCTTGTCCTCCGAGGTCCGTCGTCCGTGAAGTCCGATAAGTGGGGTCAGCCTTGTTGTTTGATGGCCGAGTCTGTTGTCTCCCGCGGTTTTACTTTTCGAGCCTTCTGTTTACAATCACTGCCCACTGCTCTGTTCCTGCAGTGTCCGCTTTGATGATTCTGTGTCGCACTCGGGTATTTCAGGGATTTATTCCGTTTTTAGGAGATCCCTAACCCCAGAGCTCTTCCCTAGGGCTCTTGTCCGGCGGAGGTGAAAAAAGTACCAATAGCTTACAAATCACACTTGTACACACAAGCAGAAATGAAATTCACTTCAACAGAAAAAATTCTGACAGCGGTTCAAACTGCAGTAGCAAAAGAGAGAGCCCTCGCACAGGGAAAACATATTATGTTGTCACTCCTGTACCTACCTTAGAGACAGTGACAAAAGCGAGCATTCCAAATGCTAAAGCTTTACATCCGAGATGGATACAATGGGTTAATTCTCTTGCTGCAACAGACATTGAATACGTTTTTGATCCTCATTTGAAAACACAAGCATTTCTACAATATGAACAAGAATGTCCTCTGCCTACTGAAATTCTGCCTCTAGAGCAGTATGAATGTATAATTTATACTGACGGATCAGCTCAACCCGCTATGGTGGGTAAACAATCCTATAGTGCGGCGTGCGTGATCATTAAAGGTTGCTGGCGCGATGGCAAATTCCGACCAATGATCACTAAAACTCAATCTCTAGGAGATTGTACAGCTCAGCGAGCTGAACTACAAGCATTCAAGATGGTACTTGAAAATACAGATCGGGAATTCCCCACACTCATAGTGTGCGATTCGTATTAATGTGTTCAATCTTACAATGAATACTTGCAAAACTGGCTTAAAATTGGTTACAAAGATGCAAAAGGTGGCACAATCAAGCATAAACTGCTTTGGGAACAAGTAGTACAGTTACGACAAGGACTACAAAACACTCACGTGATACATACTCTGAGTCATCAATGTGATGGCATTGACGTTGAAGGGAATTTATTGGCTGATGAAGCCGCGAAGGCTGCTGTGCGAACGGCTTCCGTAGCTGCAATCACTCGTTCAAAAACGAAAATAGATGGCGAAATAATGCTAGCTGTCAATGCATCAAGCAAAAACAGTGGCAAAACATTACCGAAAGGGTTTCCACTCAAATACTCGTATAACTGATGCGAACAATGTTCTGTTTGCTCAAATCCCTGGAATTGGGGATAGGGTAATTCCAAAAATGGAATATAGATTAGGACTAATTTTAGCAGCACATGAAGGGCTTGCCTCTGCACATGCAGGTATTTCAGCCACAGTGTCATTATTAAAACAGCAATACTGGTGGCCGCGCATGAGGAAACAAACCAGAAACTATGCTTTGGAATGTGAAATATGCCAAAGAATGAAAGTCTCTACTGTGAAACTTTCTGCGCAGACACCCCTGTTAATTTCAGATAAACCATTAGCTTGTGTTTACCTGGACCACTGCGGTCCCTTACAGAGGGATGGTAACTATAAATATATCATGGTCACAGTGGATTCATGTTCAAGGTTCATTTGGATGTGGTCTCAGCGCTCGGCTGATGCTCGAACTGTTATAAAAGATTTGCAAGTCTTTATCGGCACGTACGCAGTCGGCACTCTACAGTCTGACCATGGTCCTGTGTTTAACTCTCGAGCTTACAAGGAGGCCATGGCCAAATTGGATGTTGTATTGCGGTACTCTAGTGCACGCCATCCTGAGGGAAATTTGTTGTGGAGAGAAAAAACCGGGACATAAAGCAATCTATAACAGCTAGATTATTAGGCTCGGGTGACGGGTGGGTCAAACATCTAATAAGTGTCCAACGTAGTCTTAACAATCTGCCAAGCAGTTCTCTAGAAGGAATCACTCCATATGAAGTCCTTTTTGGGGCCAGAATATTAGTAGCGGATCTCGATTGTCAGACTTCAGTGGTAGACCAAAATCCATTTGATATCAAAGAACGTTTGGTTGTTTTACAGGACTTAAATGAAATAAGAACAAAACAAAGTAATGTGTTCCTGAAGCCAACCACCACTGAAGAGAAACCGACCGTCCCAGCAAGGCCTGTCTAGATTCCGAAGCTTAGGGATCTAGTCAGAGAGAAGATCGCGGACAAGAAGGAATTTGGGCTTTCTTACAGACAACCAGTACCTGTGTTAGCAATCCACGGATCAAGAACAGTATTACTGCCGCCCCTTGCTGGTAAAAAGGAGAACAGGTTTGTGTCAATCGACCTGGTCAAACCACATCATGTGGCTGATACTAAGCAGTAGGCCAAGTGCACTCCGACCAAGTAGCAGACGCCCTAATCTGGCTACTATCCAAGAGGTTCAAACTGAGAGACTCATCACCTTTGAGGAATCTGCAGTGCGAAATAAAGGACTATGCTACAAAGCAATGGAACTTGTACCTCTTGAAACCCAAATAACAATTCGACAAGAAACATCTGTCTACAATGAAGTAACAAGTGATCAAGTAGTTTCAGCGATTTCGACAAATCCGGATGCAATCCCCACCATTGACAAAGCTGCTTCTGGCTATTTCATTAACTTTGATATGTTTTCTGAAGATCCCAGCGAACCTGAAACGACGGCAGCAACAAGAACTTTCAAAGAACAAGCAAGAGACCTTTTCCATCACCTGGAAAAGACTTAGCTTGTTTCACCGTTAATTGAACTTTGGATTGTGTTGGGTGTGCTTTTTCTTCTACTTTGGTTGACTCTGGTAATAACTTTGGGAATGCTGATAAATGGAATGTGGACCGAACATCAACTTACTACTAAAGCCACACAAATCATCTCATCGTGTACAAAGAGACTTGTCATCAGTGAACATCATAGACGTTCCAATACCTGGTGGTATAGCTTGGGACAGAACTGACTATGACATTTTTGGCCCGTCGGAGCTGTTGAAGATTCCACACCAATTCAAGATTTTATAAAGTGACTTTGTTTCATCTGTTACCGTTTCTGATGATTGGGACTTCAAGACTGTTAACAATATGACTTAGAAATGTATGCAGTATTCACGAATCATGAATTTTTGGAACGTTCATCAGACTATGAACAAATGTATTGTTATATGCACTATGGTCAATAATTTCTTGCACAAATCTGCAAATCCTAGAAATGTAATAATGTATAACCAATGGGAAAATTGTCCAACGCCACCAAAGGGTAGCTCAAAAACATTTACTATAAAAATTCCATATTTTTCAGGGTTAAATGTATCCAATGCTGAATCATTTTACTTTAGAAATGTAAACAAAACAGGCACGAAAAGTATGTTGACAAATACCAAACAAATGTATTTTGCAGCCTTTAATGCTCAACTGCCTAAACTAGGTTTCAACTTTTGGAAAGACAACATTGACACAAAAACTGGCTGGGGCACAAAAGATTGGCAGGTACATGGGATAGAAGCTATGTTTAGAGCTTGTATCATCCCTGAGCAAATTATGTTTTTGAATGACAATGTCCAACAGACGTCTTGTCTTGGGTTAGCCGAGATAAAAGACCTGAACAATCCGTCCATACCTAGACCTACATCTGATAGTAACACTTCAGAGGGGGAGGTCGACATACATACTATTTTGCATCACAACAGAACAGATCCAGATTGGAATAAATGATTGATCTGGCCCACAGACACAAACAACTGTCAAGATAGATTCCTGAACAAAACACAGGGTTTCACATTCACTAGGCCAGACCCAAGATAAGTTCAAAGACAAATCCAGGAATAGTAACAACATACAGTGTATGGAAACTGTACCTTGAATGGTTACATAGATCTACACTCAAGGATGTAAAACAACACTTATCTTTACTTAAAGATGGCGGTGATCTTAGGGAATTCTTGATAGGACCAAGAACACCGCGTCATAAACGTTTTATATATGCGGGTATTTATGCTGCTTAAAATGAAGCATTGAAGATTACACAAGCAGAGACTGCAGAAAGAATACGAGAAATTGATCGTATTAATTTAGAGAAAACTCTCTCTGTGGTTGACAATGGGTTAACGACTCTGTCGTCCAGGATATATTCATTGGACAGCATAGTGTCTTCTGTCATAGACATCATGGAACAGGACTTGTTCATGTTGCAACATGGTCAGTCGCAATTACGTTCTATCATGCTATTAGGCTGGATGTTACAAAACCTACATTCAGGCTATGTGCCTCTACGTTCAATCAATACTACGTCACTGTTTTCATAATTTAATCTCACTGATCAACAGATGAAATTGGCACAAAGGGGAGCAGACAATACGGTGCTGAGCATTGAAAAACTGGAAAGATTGCCATTTACAGTCGCTGAAAAGCCAGCCACTGAATGGATTATACATGGAACAATCACTCTGCCTGTTACAATTTTCCATTTTCAGTATTGCCTAAAACACATACCAGCAGGCACATATGAAAGGTTGGGTAAAGAATACATCAAGATATCCTGGGAATTAACGTACACACACAGATGCTGGAGTGGGGTAAGAGAAGTGTTTCTTAGTGGTAGAAATTGTGAAAACGCACTAAGCGGTTCTCTCCTTTGTCAGGGTATTAATTTACATGGGGCCTGCCATGGTTCCTCTACCAACTTATCCTGCCACATGCAAGGTTCACCAGCTGCGGTGATTGATCCTATTTTTGGACAACTTTCCAATGGAAGTTACCTCATGTCGAACGATCACAGCTGCTGTGGCATGTTGCCAGGTTTACCATATCAAGTAACTGTGTCAGCCAGTGTCACTGACTGTATGCAAGTATTGTTTCCTAAAACTAAGACAGACAGGGAGTTGCCTTTATGGCCTTTACTGAACATCTCTTCCATACAAATTGATACTTTAAGCAGAATGAAAGGCATTCTTTCGCAAAAAACTGTGCCACTGACCTCGGCCAAAGAGACCTATGATCTGCAAGTCGCAAGGACTTCTGCCAAGATACATGCCCTATTAACTACAAACTGCCCTGTACATTTCTCAGAAATGTTAAGTCGTATCTTAAACATGTCTGATACAAGTGGTATTGTACATGTATTTAACACCGTATTTTCTGGACTGTTAGCACCTTTTGAAGCAGGCCTAGGAATATTTCTAAACTTCGTGCACTCAGTGTTTGGCGGACTGCCTCTCATTTTGAGACTCGCTGCAGGGATACTATTTTTGCTCCTACTGCTGCGATATGGCAAGCCAATTCACCAGCGACACCCAGTACTCCATGGAGGCAACTCTACTGGCGATGAAGTGTCATGAGGGCATCATCCAAGTTTCAGGATTAAATTGTTTACAAGAATTAAATACCACATGGTTTATGTCATTCAGACCAACGCTGCCCAGTGCTGCAGGGTTAAAATAGAGTGCTTCCAGAGGGAAAAACCAAGCGCTCACCAGGTCAGCATTCCCAAAGTAAAATACAGCACTCCCATGCTTCAAAAGTTCCAGGGAGCTGGGAAGAAAGGTAAAGCCAAAAGGGTCCCAGGACAAGGCAGAAAGAAGTATTCCAGGCATCCAGGCAAGCCTTCGCCTGAGCTCCAGCAGCAGCACGTCCCTGGCAGATTCCAGTCCAAGACAAGAACATTTACTTGGGGTCACAGCCCCTCTTTTATACACACATATCTTTTGTCTAAAAGGTGCAGGCAAGGGGAGAACCTGATGCAACTGGTTCTTGAGCACTTTGTTTTGCTCAGCCCCTCTCCCTATTCACAGGACAGGCCAGGAACATCAGACACACCACAGGGGGTGGAGCCAGCATTGTGGAGGGAAGGTCCAGCCCTATTCAGGTCCCAGGTGCACTCCTCCCTGCCATCAACATGCAGATCTCTCCATTCACCACCGGGGCAGACCCATCCTGACTCCTGGAGCCAGGCACACCAGCCAGCTCCAGCCAATCACAAGACAGTCAATTCACATTCAGTGCACAGACATGCCAACTTCTAGAAGTGGCACTTCTACACTAGACACAATAAATCTGCACACATCATCGCGCAGCATTTAATCTCACGAGTTCGCACATACCAAACTCGACCCTGCACTCCCCACACATCAGGAACTACCATGGACACACATATTCCCCATGCATTCCTATGGGAGGGCAGGGAACTCATCACACATACTGAGAGTACACACGCACTTTACACTGGGCCACAGTGCTAAAGTGCGCAGAGGCCTAAAATCACTACCACTATGCCAGAGGCTAAAGGAAAAAAGTTTAGGGGTGAACCTGCCAAAAAGGCCCATTTCCAACGGGCAGCATAAATGCTGCCTTTGCCCAGTATCAAAGTCTTCCAGTAAAGGAGAATAAAACGAAAGACTTGATCCATAGTACTAATGTATTTGTGAAAGCCAGCTTGTAAGACGGACAGCATACTGCTTTCCTCGATCCAGTCTAAAAAGAAATTCTGGGTCATCCTCCCAAATTTCTTCTGAATTGTGTCTATCAGACTGATAGCGGTACAAAAGGGGGTGGTGATGGACGGAGCATCTGAATCAATCAAACACACACACCCAGTCAAAAGATCTGGGTTTAATCCATCACCATTCTTTAGCCCACTCTGCCACCCCAGTTCAGACATGGCTATATGCAAATCAGTCTGACCCTGTGCCTCATGGTAACAGTCCAGCCCGAACTGCCAAGCCATGTCTTCCCTGGACCGGAAACAAGCTTCCGAGGATCGGTTTCTGGCATTCGTGCCGTCTTCAGCCCGGCTTGCTTGAATCCAGTGGCAAAGTGAGCAAGGGACTCACGTCTGAGCATACTCTGCCACATTTATGACGGCCAAAAGCGGTAGGGGGTGGTGATGGACGGAGCATCTGAATAAATCAAACACTCATACCCAGTCAAAAGATCTGGGTTTAATCGTATCAGACTGATAGGGCTGTAATTTCTCGGTTGAATTTTATCACCCTTTTTGTACACTGAAATTATCACTGTCCCTTTCCATGAAACCGGGATCGGGGCACGCTTAGCCGTAGCATTTGCCATCAACTGGATATATCTGCCCTACCGTATCTTATCATGAAGAAAAAAATCTGCGGGGACACCATCTGGTCCCGGGGCTCTTCCTCCAGCCACTGCGTTAAGAGCTATTAAAACATCATTATCATTAAAAGCCTCATCTTTATAAAAAACAAATCTAAGATCTTCAATTTGATTTTCTAAAGGGTTACGCGCATATTGTGGTCCAAAATAATTGAACCATTCTACCTGTGTGACATGATTTTGGGGCTGGTCAGACTGGCCCCCTCTGCCCCACTTGACAATGTTCCAGAATAATCTAGTATTCTTCTTATCACTTGCTTCTTTAAGGTCCTGCCATTGGAGCTCATCCCATAGGCTCTTGGCTTTATGGATAGCTCTTTTGTATTCCTGTCTAGCTAGGCGGACAACATCTATTTTCCCAACCTGATAGCATTACCCAGGGTAATTCTAGCTCGCATACAATCATCATTATACCACCTTAGTTGTTTAGGGGCAGCTAAATTCTTAGTTTTAATAGGCATAAGAAAATGGGCACTAATGTGCGTGAAAAGGCTATAATGAAGTTGAGTTACATGGCTCAAATTGCCTACTGAACTATTTACATGTTTTAAGTCGAATATGGTTTTATCAACCTCCTCACTTATATTATCAAAGACCTTCGACTTTGTCACTACATGTAACCAGTTGAGCCGACGCATATCATTAGTAGGGCCATACTAGGGGCACTAAGCTCAATCCTGTCTACCCACGATAGCTCCGACTTCCACCAGTCATGCTTAACACACAGGGGATTGTGATCTCTCTCCATGCGATCCTTGACCATCATATCAACTATTGTATGCCAGAGCTTCAAGCTGCAAAGAACATAATCAATCCTACTTTTGCTACGCCCATTGTTAAATGTATTAACCCCAAGTCCTGCCATTAAGAGCCCTAAGTCCCCTTTCGTAGCAGATGGTATTGTTCTGGATAACAACCTCTGTCCACTTTTTAACAGGGTTGAGTTCCAGTTTTGGTACCCCCCATTGGCTATCCTCGTCATCAGTAAGGTGCCAATCGGGAGTAGCCAAGGGCTCAAAAGTTGAGTTTAAATCACCTGCGACAATCACACTACTGTCTACGGAATGAAGCTCAAGGAGGGAATCTAAAGCCGCTATAACTTAAGACTTCCCACCCGGACTCCTCTCACGTAGACATTATAAATGTCCAGAGGACCCAGAGAACCCAGATCTAATATTATGGCCTGGATATCATTGCTCTTAGAGGGCAATTCTTTGATAGTCAAAGGCAGTTGTTGGTGCACCCAGATAGTTAGGCCACCCATTGGGCGTCCTTTGGCTCCTTTAGTTGCAGGAACAAAGAAATGTAGATATCCCTGGCAAAAATGCGGCTCACACAACCAGGTCTCTTGGAAGACGCAGACAGCAAATTCGTCGATGAACGTCAGCCATTCCGGTGATAGTATTTTAGCACCAAAGCCTGCTACATTCCATGAAATCAGTCTGCCACCCTTGAGGTCATGACCTACAGATGATGAAATATTCCTTCACTTGTGAAATTAGACCTGGGCTGACTCTTTAATCCAGAATTAAAAGGATTGTTTGACTGGGTTATGCTAAGAGACCTCCCCATAGTGTTAGTGGCAGCATCAGCACTATCAGTTTGGTCCTCAGCGCTATAACTAGACCAAAGTCTTTCATTGGAAATATAACTAGCAATTTCTCCCCTACCAGAGTCCCCAACACTAGCACTGGAAAAACTTAAGGCATATACATTAGAGAGTTAATCAATGTTTTCCAACCCAGAGCATCCAGTGCTACCCTGCGGTCTCCATCCAGAAAGAAAATGAATCTGGAATAAAGGAGGAATCTTCTTTAGCTGAATACACAAATGTGCTGGTGGACTAGTTCTAAATTCGAGAGCAAATACATTTTCAGCCAATAACTCTGACCGTAATGTCAATTCAATACAATCTTATTGCTCAGAGGGTAAGCTTAGCCTGCTCGCCTTAATAATATCGTCCCTGATTACCGATCGACACCCTCTGACATAACGTAGCCAATGAATGGCTTTGTTAGTCAGAGAGTCGGCACTCTCATTATTTCTCTCTGGAGCTAACATGGGAACATTAGTCATGTAGACTTTATTTGCTCTGTGTAATCCACGCATATTCGGGCCCTCCCTTCTAATTGGGGTTTTATCTCTATATACTACCCTTTTAGTAACACCCCACCTAGTATCAGCTAGCAAACACTCACTCTCAGCTGTCTTCGGCTGGTGGACTAGCCTATTTGTAGTGGATGTTAGTGGTTTATTTTGAGCGTTCAGGGGTGACGTGGGTTTACTTGTCTTAGCAACCTCACTATAAGGGGGGGGCTTTACGTCCGGCACCCACTGTCTTTCCCATGACCAACAGGTTTGCCGTACTACTGCCAGATTTCAAGGGAAAGGAGTTAATTCAGTTGTACTAGAGTTAAACAACGTGCGTGCCCCCCGTTCAGTACAGGCCCTACCATGGCAGATGGATTTACAATCAGAGTTTTCATAGACTCAATCTCATCCCTTAGAAGAGATACTAAATTCATTAGGTCTCAAATGTTTTGTAGGTCGTTACTACCCTGATCATTAAATAGAATTTGTGAATCTAGGACATGACTTGGTAAAAGATTTAAAACAGGATCCACACCTATTCCAATTGGTTGCAATGTTTGTGACATGGAGCTCTCACTACGTATATTAGCTAGAACAGAAAACCTATTAGTGCAAGGAACTAGTGGGTCACATACAAATCACTGACAACTATTAGCTAGGATGGGTTTGTCAGTGCCATTAGATGCAATACTCTCTTTCGGTGGGAGTAAGGTCCCTCTTGTGACAGGATCACTTCCACTTAAACCTTTTTGTTTTGGGAGAAAAATAGCAGGAATAACTTCTGTTGTAGAGTGGCCCCACCTACATGTGTGCTATTTTCAATATTCAGAATTGCCTCACACTCTTCTACAAGACTGTCAATGCGATCACGGATGCAATTAGAAGCAGGGTGCCTGGTCACCTTTCTAGCCTTCTTTCCTTTTCGGTGCTTAGAAGAACTGCCGACCTCAGCCCCCCCTCCCCTTTCCATTGACTTGCGCTTACCCATACCAATGGGCCCCTCTCTTGCTAAAACTTAAACTAAAACATTTTTTTTAATAACAATCAGCACTATTAAGCCGCTGATAGTCCAGGGCAGGTGGAAGAGAGTCTTTCAAACTAGCAAAAGCGATAACAACAGAAGGTTAACAGTACCTTTTGAGATTCTTGGAATAGGTTCACACTTTGCTTTGGAGCACCGTGAACTAGCAGAATGAAAATGTCAGGAGGATGGCCCTGCTCTGGCTCTTTCTGGCACTGACGGGCGCGAGATGGGCCCGCCCGTCCTGTGTTGCGGGAGAGCCGGCGCCCTCCGCTGACGTGTGTCACTGGCATCCTGCAAGGCCCCCTGGGAGGTGTAGTCCCCACCTGGACTAATGGCGTGAGGAGACTGGTGGTGCTCGGGCGGCCGTTCCCCTCACGGCGGTGAGCAGAGCGGGGTAAGGCGGGCAAATGCGAGCCGGTAGAGTAATTGGTTATGGCCATTCCCCTCACAGCAGTCACAAGCTGGATTTGCACGTCCTGCGTTGCAGGAGGGCCACGCTTCCTTTGAAGGCCTCCGGTGCCCTCTGCTGATGCGTGTCACTGGCATCCTGCAAGGCCCCCTGGGAGGTGTAGTCCCCATGTGGACCGATGGCGCGAGGAGACTGGTGGTGCTCGGACGGCTGTTCCCCTCATGGTGGTGAGCAGAGCGAGGTAAGGCGGGCAATTGCGAGCCGGTAGAGTAATTGGTTATGGCCGTTCCCCTCATGGCAGTCACAAGCTGGATTTGCGGGTACACCTACATACATGCTAGATACACTGAAGTATGTCTAGTTAGGGTTGCATCTTAGGAGTACACATTTTTGACATGTATTTATATACCTGCTTGTATTCATTGTATAGTTAAACAACAATGGGGTGACCCTGTGTCCCTCAGAACCTGGGTATATATAAGTAAGCAAAAGAAGATTCTGTCGGGTAGAAGGTGGTTACTTTCTGGTGCACTGTATGCCTTAATTTTAATTTATAGCAACTGTACAAAAAACAATTTATTTATAAATAACTGAAACATGACTCAGGATAATTTCTACTATTTTTGTTTATCAGAACTAATTCATTCATAGATATTCACAAATGTAGTAGTTGGAGGCTGTTGACATACAATGAATATTTACATATAAAAGTGATCATGTGACATAAGTGTTCAGTGCTCAATGCGTGTACAATATATACAAAGAGGTAGAGGGTTTATATACATGTGATGGATAGGCCAGACAATCATGTAACACCTATTAACACTAGTAATATTCTCTTGCTATGTGTAGAGTCTTGGTCAGTCTGGGCCTGGCGTGATCGTCGACATTTCAACCCGTAATGTGCCCCATTTCGTAGTCACGTAGGGTCTTCATCAGGACAGAGTGGGGGATGGGGGGTTAATGCCAGCCTAAAAATGAAAACAGGCGCATTTGTAGACTAGTTTTTATCTAGTATGGTTGCATGAGAGGCTAGAGAGATGCAGAATGAGTGGAGGGGTGGATTACTCACACTGGACAAGTCGGACACAGTCCTGGCTATGGTGGAGGACCACTGACTGTAGACTCAGAGTAGGCCCAATCGTCGGTTTCTCTATGGAGAAGGAGGTGGTAGTGTTTAGAATTCCTATACTATTCAAATGTTGGACCAATTAATATGCCAACTCTGGTGCTTACAGGACAATCTCGTAGAGCGCTATTAGAGTGAAGGAGTCAGCGCAGCGCATACAATTAACCGTCAATAATGGTGGCCATGAGAAGTGAGAGCACCAAGGTTTCAAGCCCTCATTGGAAATCAGTGCTTGATGAGAACGGCTTGAGTCGATGGCTGTGGGGCGTGTAAAACGCAGCGGTAAGAACTGTGGTGTTGCGGCATGGCGAGGTGGTGTGATGGCTTATTCTCCGTGCTCATAGATCGATATTTGTATGGCACCGGTTATGGATCGTGGGTAACGCATAAGTCAGAAGCGTAGTGCAACGGCTAAGGCCTAGCAAAGGAACAGTGATGATGCTGCGTGATTTGGTGATTCTAAGGCAAAATGTGGTAAAGTGCGGTAATGTCGAGGGAAACACGGCCTCACGCCAACAAGTGAATTCAGTATGGCAATAATTAGTGGTGATGCGGAGTGAAGGCCACGACCCGTGCTCATAGATCAATATGTGTAGGGCACGAGGGGCGCATAAGTATAGGCGCTCTGCTACCGTTCAACTAAATCGCATGAACCATTGCGTATGGCAAGACAACTTAAACCCGTGCTCATAGATCGATTTGTTTAGGGCACGAGGGGCGCAGAAGTAAAGGTGCGGTGCTACTGTTAAATTACATTGCATGATCCAATGCTAAAATTATAGGTTCTACGAACTAATTTGAATGAAGAAGGGGGGGAGGGAGGTTATGGAGGCTCGACCTTGATCTTGTGGATTCAATTGGTAGTGTGAAGGTTGCAGACAGGCATCAGTCCTGTGCTGCCGCTGCGAGAAGTCAGTGAGTCTCCATAGTGATGGACGTCTCTTATGGGGAGGGCGCGCCGACGTGGAGTCAGCTTGCACGCAGCATGCGTGCCTGGGAGACTCGGTTGCTAGGCAACGGGCGAGTCTTCCTGTTTCCTAGTGAATCTAAGCTGCCCTGGTGCCTGGAACGAGTCTTGTGTGAGTGGCAGGGGATCATGTAAATTACTTATACAGTTGTGCTTGCAACGTGTGTTCATATGGACACAATAGATTACATTCCATCCAATTTATAAGGAACAAGCTTACCCGTCGTGCGTTGCTGCGATCTCAGAAGAAATGAAATTTAAGGAAACTTGTTATGATAACATTCAATTTACATTGTGTCATTTTTATTGAAACATTCATTTTAATATGGAAAACATTTTAAAGTGTTGTTTTAATTCTGTTTATTTATTCGAGTGCTTGTGGATACATGGTATTTTTTGTTTTTCCGCCTGGTGCGTACACGAATCAATCAGAAGGTTTTCCGACACGTGAGCTGGCCACATACAGTTGTCCATGTGAGAAGCACGGATTCTCCAAATCTAGTCCACACACTTGCAGGGATTGTCCTTGTGCTTTGTTGATGGTCATTGCAAAAGCGAGTCACACGGTAAACTGTAAATGTTCAGTATTGGAAAGATTATGAGGGCCCTGGGGGGCCGGTATTTAACAAACTTTTCTTTTTTTGTTGCCAGAAACCTTTGCGGCAGTGTACTCAACAACTTTTAACAATTTTTGTTTTTTGCCTGAAACCTTCGCGGGAGTGTACTCAACAACTTCCCAAAGTTTCATGCCGATCGGATGAATGGTGTAGTAATGCATAAAGGACAGACATACTTTCGTTTTTATATATAGAGATTAAAATTCATAGTTATGACAAGCAGTTCGACCTGGCATGTGTAAATGGCTGTCACTCAATAACAATAGGAGCATGAAAATGCTTGCTTGGTATTACATGTGAGTAATTAAAAGATACAGGAGTTAGAACTATAAACACGAAATGCGTGTTTGGCATAGCATGTGTACATGGTTGCAATGAATCACATAAACCATGCGCTTTAAGATCAGGAATAATTATTCAGAAATTCATCGTACTAGTTCCCAGTTCAATATAGCATATATACATCGTAGTCAATCAACCATATAACGAGTATGAGAATGTGTGCACATTAGTACCTGTGAGTGCTTAAAATATACAGGAAGTGGGCGATAGCAGGAAGTTCGATTGTGGATCTTTAAGAAACTTCAACCACGGATTGTGTGTTAGACATAGCATGTGTACAGGTTGGGTACTGCAGTTGACAGATGGCTATAGTAAGCCCATCTGTTTGGCAGTCTGCTCATGTGCATTCAACCCACCTGCTATTGAGAACAAGGAGTGAATCCATCTAAACTCCTTTAGATTGAGGGACGCAGAAACTGAACCTCCTCTGGGGTGGGGACAGACCTTCTCAACCACCCTCCATCTAATGCTCTCTGGTGGGTGACTATGGGTCATGAAGTGTTCCACGAGTGGGGCTCTCTGTACCTTGCATCTGACCCTACTCATGTGCTGCAGAATTCTTGTCTTCACCTTCTGTGTGATCTTCCCTATATCGGGTGAATTACAGGGACAGAGAATAATGTAGACCACATTCATGCTGTTACAGTTCGTGACAATGGCAGTTTGTATGTTTGTTCTTAAAACATACAAACTGCCATTGTTCACAAACTGTAACAGAATGAATGTGGTCTGCATTATTCTCTGTCCCCTGCGTCCCTCAATCTAAAGGAGTGTAGATGGATACACTCCTTGAACTCAGTGGCAGCCAGGTTGAATGCAAATACCAACAGGGTATTGTCTTACTTCCATCTCATCCCTCTTTCATCTACCAATAGACACTCTCTGTCCTTATATCTCACTTACACAGCTTTTTTTTCAGCCCTGCTTTCTCCCTTTGTTACTGTATTTCCTTCTATCTCTTCCTCCTCCTTTTCCCCTTGTTTGCTTTTCTCTCTCTTGCTCCTTTCAAAGTCTGAAGAGGATAAATAAGTGCTGGACCTCCTAAATGAATGCTGATGGCCCCACCTCCAACAACCGGTTAAAAGTAAGCACTTGTACAATGTCCTTCTTCCCTTATACTGGAATGCAGTGCAGACCTACCATCAAGGGACAGGCACAGTGAAATTTGTCTTAGCTCTAGAGAGAGATAAAACAAGCATTTGCAATGCAATAGGTCTTGGATTTATCAGAGTTTAAGCTATTGGCATTGTAAATGACAATGTCTTTTATTTATGTTTTTTTTAATTAATACATAAATAAAAAGCATCTTCATTTACAATACCGATAGGCCAAACTCTTGTAAATGCATGTAAATGTAGGCTTGTTTTCCACCAAGTGCCTTCTTGCATAGGATTTTCACTATCTGTTGAACTCCAGAGGTAAAATGCACACTATTGAGCAGTGTTTCTGCGCCTGCACAAAAGCCTACATTGCTAATTGTTGATGAGTTATATTGCGAATAAGCTCTTCTAGATGTGAATGGTTGTTGTAAGAAACCGACGTGTCAGTCTGTGAAGAACTGAAAATAGTGTAACAATAATGTGACAATATACATTGCGTAGTTTGCCCTTAATCATATATTATTCTGCACAATTTTGTTTTCTTTTCTACTCCAATGCCTTTTCTTGTCACATCACTTTGTCAACCTACAGAAGAGGTTGGGCCTCCCCTCGGGGCTTCCATTGGCCCAGTGGGCCCATGTACAGGGCAGGTGACGGCTGAGAAGGCTACATTCTGGTGGAAGCTGTTTCAAGATTGTGTCCAAACAGCAGCAGCCGACTACAGACTTCTCCCAACCAACAAAGCAGGTCACAGTCTCCCGCATAGGAGCAACAAGATATGCTACCTCTAGCACACATGTTCTAAAGCTGCTCTTGCTTCTTAGGTGCCAATATATACCAATACCCCTAACATAATTTGTAGCCAGCATTAGAAACTCATTTACCCTGCTTTAACTATCCTGTCACATGCTTTCCTGCAACCGTATATGTTTTTTAGGCTGTGCGGCCGAGCTTTTAACTTATGTTATGTTTTTTGATTTAAGGCTGCTCACGCCATGATATATTCTCTTTAAAGCACCTTCATTTTGAGACATTCTTTGGGTTATTTTTTCAAGCACAAGGCATGTGTCAGGTTCCAGAATGGCGGCTGTGCATTTCTTTTCTTATGTGCAGTACGCCCAAATCAATCAACACAGTCAACAATGGAGCCCGCTGCTTGCAGCCCCTCATCCCTGTCTCGACCCGGGCACCACGCTTTAGATATACTTCATGTACGTTGAGGGCAGACTGAGGGGAAAATCTCTGACTCATTTAGAGTCCACTGAGCAGCCACCAAGGCAATGCTAGCCTCAGGTATGTGCAATGACAGCGCTCTGTGACATGGCTACTACAGGTACGGTGAAGCAAGTACCTGAGCGGGTCTGTCCAGGCTGCCCTGTGTGTGCGTTATTTATCTGCGTGCACCTGAGAATGAGTAGAAGAGCGGCAAACAGGACCCTGGCTGCATGTCTACATACTTCGTCTTCCCTGTCTCTCCCATGTGTTAGCTTCAAATGTCTGCTCAAGCGCATGTGTGCATGCATGTCTGTGGGAGTAACTGCACCTTCATGCATGTACTCATTAGGACAGCAATCAATGCATATATGGAATGTGCCTTTGCTAATGCTCACTTGGTATTTGGAGTCGTCCATAAAAGTATGTATGTCGATACAGATCGCTGGTTACTTTTGTCTTAGGTTGTACATTGTCATGTCATCACATGTATTTGAGTTGCTGCTGTTGTGCACAGATGTCGGTGCCTCAGAACGAGTATCTGACAATCTAACTTGCTCTTTGTGCTTGTTAAATAGGACTCTGAAAACTTACCAGTCTGCGGTTTCCGTCTTGCGCTGGGGGAGCGAGAAAAAATAATGCTTCATGCGCAGGAGGGTCTATTTAGCGTCTGCTGGACAACGCATGCACAATCTAGCCGGCTGGACAGGTCGTCAAAATAAAGTGCGCGACTCAACCAGCCAATCAGATTCGAAAAAAAGCATTTCTAATTGCAATAGGACTCGTATTACGCGAGCCCTATTGCATTATAAACAAAAGTGCATGACTCTAATACGGCATGATTGGGAGTGGGGGGGGGTGGGGTGGTGTGGGGTGTGCTAGAGAAGTTACAAACTGCGGGAGGGAAGAGGGGGCAGAGAAACAAAAGAGTTTGCAAAGTAAAGGGGCTGATAGCCATGTAAGGATTACAGTGACGACATGGCCATCAGGAGGAGGGACAAACAAGCCAGAAACAAATCAGAATTCGGCATTTCTGATTAAAGCCAATGAAAAACATGTACGAAAAGTGGGTGGAGTTTCCCCCATTATACTGTATACAGCATCTGTCGATGAGACAGAGCATGCGCTGCCTAGTCCGAGACCTAAAAATGGGATCTAAAATAAATGAACGAATGTGTGCATTTTTAGTAACTAAGTAACATCATAACGAGAATTATGCAGTAAGTGTTGCACAAATCTAGATATCCTATATTTATAGAAAAACTGCTAAAATGAATTACTAAAGTATTGGCAAATATAGAGCCACATAGGCCTAATGGGGTTAGGCTAAGATGGAGAGGTGAAAAATCGGCTACAGTGGAACCTTTAATCATAAATAAATGTATGACGGACATTGACATTATTTTATCTTTAGGATGTCTGTCTCATCAGGTTGTGACTCATTTTCTTAATATTAATATTGTCATTAATAACATCTTCACGGGAAAAAAGTAGACAAAGGAGGGAAAGGGATTGGATGGTTTGACCATGCCTGTACGTCCCTGCTCTCCCAACTTAAACAAGCTTTGGCCGTTATCCCAAGGGACAAGGATAGAGTCAAACTTTTAAGATTTGATTATAAACAGGCGCTATCTAAAAGAAAGAGGGAATTACAGCAGGAGGCCTGGGAGCATCTTCCTCAGGCAGCAGAGACTGCGGATAGTCGCCTGTTTTGGTCCACTGTTAACTCCCCATTCCTCCAAGATGACAAAATCCCGCATCTTTCATCTAATGTGGGGAGCGAGGACTGGGTGAACCATTTCTCCGCGATTTTCCAAGATAATACTATGACGCCCAATGAAAATAGGACATGGCCTGTAGTGCCTTTAGATATTTTGTTGGGAGAGGTGGAGAATGGTATCAAAAATAGTAAGGGGGTAAGGCCCAGGGGCCAGATGGAGTCCCGATAGATGTTTACAGGGCTCAGCTGCAGCTTTGGGGACCAATACTTACCTTGGTACTCAACGCTGCAGTAACTACCATGATTCCACCAACATGGGGTGACTCCATTATAGTCCCAATCTATAAAAAGGGGGACAAAGCCCTGGCAAGTAATTACCGGCCCATCAGCCTGCTCGACTCGTCTGTTAAAATTATGAGCAGAGTCCTGCTTCTCAGACTAGAGGAGTGGGCTGATGAGAATGGAATTCTTGCAAATCCACAATATGGATTCAGGAAGGGAAGAGGGACCCTAGATCAGTGCCTGAATTTTGAGTTGTTGATAGGCAAGTACACCAGAGCCAAACCCGGCAACATCTATCTTTGCTTTGCTGACCTTAGCAGTGCTTTCGATTTAGTTAATCACTCACTTCTTTGGTCAGTTTTGCTTGACATGGGTGCCCCGAAAGAAATTATCTTTTTTCTCGCCAGACTATACAGCAAGCTGAAAACATGTGTTCGGTATGGTGTTAGCGGGGAATGTACTAGAAATTTTAATGTGAGACGGGGAATTAGGCAGGGTTATGTCCTTGCGCCCCTTTTATTTACCCTTTTTGTTAATGGGGTTGAAGTCGCCTTGAAAAGTGTCAAGGCCGATGCTCCACAGGTTGCATGGGATAGTGTCCCAGTTCTGCTTTAAGCAGACGACGCGGTGCTCCTGTCACGGACACCCGTTGGTCTGCAACGTCTGATGGACAAATTTACTGAATTTATCGGGAGCAGGAGACTGTTGATCAACAAGAATTAAACTCACACGATGACTTGTGGTACTAAGGCGGGCAGAAACCACTCCTTCTTTATAGAAGGGGTTAAAGTGCAGAATGTGAACAGTTTTTGCTACCTGGGGGTAACTTTTACTAGTGATGGTAGGTGGGGGCATGAATTAACGAATGTTCGAACTAAAATGAGCAAAAGCTCTTATGGCATTTTTAAGTTTGCGTCTAAGCTAGGGGACAGGCGCATCAAAGATATGCTGGAAATCTACAAGGCACGCAGTGTATCCATTGCCCTCTACGGGGCGGGGCTTTGGGGTTACTGCAAAACTGATTGTCTACAGACTGAAGAAAACAGCTTTCTTAAGAAATTATTATGCCTCCCTAAATCCGCTCCAACAGAGTTGATCCATAGAGAGGCGGGGGTTTTCCATCTGACCGAGCTCGCCTCACTTAGGCCTCTATTGCTTTACCGAGCAATTTGGCTTAAGGAAGAGACCGAGTTCAATCAACTTATAATCAGAGAATGCCTTGATTAGACAACTGTATGCAGATACCGTGGCTCAAATATGTTGTAGACTGTTATAAAAGTATCTTTGATATGAATTTGTTGTTAGAAAACTGCCCCCCTAGAGGTCTTGCGAAACAGGAATTTAAAAACATCTTTATGTTACATAAAGCACATAAACGTTCAGTAATAACCAATTCCCTCGCTACTGTTAAAATTTACAATAAATATATTTCTGTTGAGGGATTTCAGTGTTATCTGAATGTAGTAACCAGGCCAACGCATAGGTTTGTATTGACCAGATTAAGAGTTGGCATTGTTCATGTAATAGTGGCCTTCCCACACTCTAAAAAGCCCCCTGAGGGACGTGTCCCTGTGACGGACATTCCAAGCAAAGCACAATGCACTTTATGCTCATCTGCTCCCTATTTCAGAACGTTAGGATCTCCTTTTTAACACCATTATTTCTTAAGTACAGAGTTTTAAATGTGGAGGATGCTATGTGTTTGTTGTATAACTTGGACCACCCCGACATATGTTTTTATACTGCCAGTTTTATATGTAAATCTATGGCTTTTAGAAAAAGTATGAGTTTTTAATCATGTTTGCACTCTTAATTTTGATGCCTGTTTGCTGTGCTTTTGTGGTCATTTTTACTATGTACCGAAAACAACTTCATGAACTGAACTGAACTGAATTACTAAAGTGAAAACAATGAGTAAATATGTAGAATGTAGAACACTTTACATTCTTATAATGTGTAATACACGTGTAGAAATCTTACAATGCTAGTATTTTTTCGTTTCATGAGATCTTCATATAATATGGCACTTCATTGTCACTAATTGCCCTTTTTTTGTATGCATTAAGAATTTTAATGCATCACTTGGCACAATATTACATTTTACTGAAAAAATGAAAGGAAAAATCGTTTTTAAGCCTTCTTTCTTAATTTGAGAGTAACTGGGCTGCACTGTTTATTCTTGAGATTTCTAAAAGAAAACATTTCGTTTTGTAATCTACACACAGTTTCTAGAAGAAGGATAATTGAAAAAGAAACTAGTTTGTAGTCTGTCTCTGTTTCCTGAAGCAATTCTCCCTTAGGAGAACTGGGGAAACAGGAGCAACTTTTGTTTTCAACTGCAAAAAATAGTTGTGTACAAAAAGGAGTAATACAAGGCGCTCCTTAACTTTTGAAGCACTGGTTGTTTTCAAAGCTATATAGTTTTGACCACTTTACCCAATTGAAGCAATTGATAGGTATGTGATTTATTGAAGAAAATGAACTAGGTGGCCTTTAAAAATCAGGGGGACGCTTTCTTTGTGTTTTGGGGTAAAGTGTGGGGCGAGTTTAGACAACCGGAACATTGGTCTAAGAATGTTGCGCTCAAATATTTATTCCTGCTGTGATAATTGGTCCACTGGAGAGCTCAGATACGATTTCTGGCAAAGCAGAAATGTACAAATGGCACCTAGCTGCTTGCAGTCTTTTGAGAAACTGAATGTACCTGGCGAGCTACAATCATATCCTCATTATAAGCGTTCACTCCAAGCACTCGTTTAATAATTAACATTCTAGTTAACTGCTTAGGGGTAGCTAAAGATTGTTAGTTTTAGGATAATGTGCATCTAGTGTTGCCAGAAAATGGAGAGCTATTTGCAGAATCTGCTCTGAGGCGTCCTACACAGGGCTTTAATTCACTCGTGAACACGCAGAGGCACATTCAGTGTAAGTGTTGTGTATTTGCGTGGGAAAACATATATTTATCTTCAGTGAATATTAAATCTATACGTTTTTTGTTTATTATCAGAAGTTTTTTTTTAGTTTTTAAAGAATACATTAATTTAGACAAAGTGTAAAAATAGAAATTATTTTTACAGCAAAATTGTACTTTAATTGACATTTTGTTTATAGTTAAGGAATTTATGCCTATAAGAAATATTTTATCCAGAGCACCCTTCTTGCTTTAGAATAATACGTTTTTTTAAACGTTACTGCTTATCTTACATATTCATGACAGAAACAAATGAGCAATAAAAATACAATAGAGAAAACAGTTCCTAATCTAAAAAATATCTAGAAGCAAAGGTTAATGTTTTAAATATATTTCAGCAGTGATGTGTGTGCTGTTTTAAACCTTTTCAAAAAGGTTTTAAAAATAATGGCAAGAAGCTAAAATGCTTGGAGATAATCCAGGAAACTGTCAGGCACTGGAATTGTCACTACCTCCATGAATAACTGGCAACTAAGACCAAGAAAAGGCACATTTCAAGCATCCAGCACCCATAGTTTAAAATCACAGGTCTCGAAATATACTCCTTCACTACTAACTAATTCCAGACCCAAAACTAAAGTAAGCCGTGATTATTACTGACATACTTCTAAACATCAGGAGTAAGCCAGCAGTACTACAAGAGTAAGTTTAATTTAGACGTAGCAAAATGTTTCTGAGTTTTGACCAAAAATGTTTGTGACTTTGACCAGATGTCTGTAATAAAATGTGACTCTAACATTATTATTACCTAGAAACAGTAACTATATGAAGAGGACTAGGTGCCTCTGAGAATTTACTCTGAGAGTTGAGAGAAAGCAACAACTTTGATCTGCTGTCATGCCCATTACATAGAAATATGATTCCCTACAGAATAACACTGGTTATTTTTACAACAAAGAAGTAGAAGTGTATATGGTAAGAAGATGGTACGGTAGGCATGAGAAATAGTCTGAAATGAGAACATGGACCAACAGCAAGCATCACAATAATACTGAAACAATGTTTGGCAAAAGAGATATCCGCAACCCCAAATACCACAGGAGGGAAAACCACCAGACCACGGGGCTATTCATTGCTGAATTAGTTAAAAAATTAAGTGCCAGGGCTCTCATACGGAAGCTACTGCAGTATGTAACACAGATTGCCCCTGGCAGCGCTGCCTATGAAGGTAACAAAACAACTAATAACCATCACACACCTACAACTGTGACAATTCGGACTATTTCAGGCCACCAAAGCTATAAGAATGGCTTGGGGGTCAGGTAATAGTTATTTTTGATGTATATTAAATTAATAATTGACTTTTGTTGTTATTATCTCTAAATGGGCCAGACAGCGCCACCTTGTGGCAGACTGTCAGTAGCACCGGTATTGACAATTAAGTGCAGGCGCAGAGCACAAGAAGCTACCAGCTCAAATTAAACGCTGGGGCTATTACATATCTTCTGCACGTGATAGGGAAGACGACTGAATCGTATTTCTGATTTGGGAGCTGCCAGTGTGATGACTGAAAAAATTATCTCATGCAATCATAATAACTCATATCTTAGAAAAAAAGGGAATCAATTTAACCTTGAGACATGTATTCAAAATATCTTTGTAGGGAAAAACTCCACTGTCCAGACACACTGCCAGGAACCCAATGAAAAAAAAATTCACTAATATGAAACGGCTTCCATAAGAAGAGGGGACCGAAGGATATGGACATGCTTAATACACTTGAAAAGCAGACTATTTGTGTTTTGTTACCACGGGAACTTGCTAAACACTCAGACATAGGAACCAAATCATAAATTCTTTTCTGCCAGTATATGTAAGTAACTATTGTAGTTTTCCGCGATTACTAATGTATTCCAGTAGCAAGGTAGGAGCACTGATTGCTTTCTCTTGAAATTCATGAGTAAGCTAGGGGCAGGGGCGTAACACAGGCCTCCGTTGCGGGGGGGGGGCTTGCTCCAAGGGTCCCTTCACTTCATCATGAAGTGAAATGTTGCGCCTGGCACTTAATAAATTAAAAGATGCACACAGCACACACGGGCCCCGGCCGGGCCTCAGAGGTTCTTCATTCATTACATAGTGTGCACGCCCTGTCGCCCGGCCGGGGCCCAGGGCTTCAGAGGCCTTCTGAGCCTCTGTTGTGTCGGGGCCCTAGGCCCACATGGTAGAAATGACTGCGACACGGCCATCAGATGGCTTGTTAGTTAATGAGCCTGGAGCACGTGCGCTCAGCTCTCTTTATTAGCTGTGTCACGTGGTCTCGTGACATCAGTGGTGGGTGGGTGTTAAGTGTTTCTTTACACTTTAAACAACTAGACTGTGTCTGCTAGGACACAACAGTCCTCCCAAAATTTGATAAAAATTAAGGAAAGACAAAAAGTCCGAACCTGTGGCAGAAAATATACAAATATACAGTCATTACAAATGTACATAGAGTCTCTTCAGCTGATTGCTTGATGACGACGATGGAAATTGCTGCTGAAACTTTAGTTCTTCTTGGCTTGACGTCGTGGTTCTTGGTGGGCGTGCGCTTGTGGACTTGCGCCATGGAAGTGTGTTGGTCAGTCCACTGAGATCTTGTTTTTGAGGATGACGTCAAACAGGATGACCTGACGTTAGACTGGGATGATGTTGTCTTCCGCTGGTCCGTCGGTTTCTTCACTGTCAGCAGCTTGGCTTCACATTGCAAAGGATGGAGTGTCTGAAGGACATTCTTCTCACTAGGACGTCCCTCTCTCGGGTGTTCTCCTGCCACGAGATGTACCGGAGGCCCTTTTCATCAGGTTTCCACTGGGCCGGGTATTATTCCACAGCGTTGCTCCAACTCCACAGTCTGCGTGTGAATGGAGGAGACGATGAGGGTACTACCTCACAAAGTCCGTAGCTCCACCTGAGGGTAGTTGTTGACTTCTGCCTTTGGGCACAAGTTACTCTTCTTCCTGGGAAGTGCAGGTGAGACGGCGATGGATCTATCTCTCGTATCGGGACCCTCTGCCACCAGTGTCCCTGAGGCCTTTGCCCCTTGGATCTCCACGGACTGGAGTGGAATGGTCAGTTCTCCTTGTTCAGGCCATCTGAGCTCCCTCCACATCCAGGTTTCCGCTCGATCCCAAAGGTGGGTGTTGCCAATGGTCCGGTCTTTGATCTCCTACTGTCCACGGTTTGTCAGGGTCTTGTGAATGGGTGGCTGTTCTGTTCTTGGTGCTATCAGTGTTCTCCAGGATGTGTTGGTCACTGTACAGGATATTGTGGTGTGTCACCTCTTCTTCTTTTAAGTGTGTAGACTTATCACACCTCTCCTCACTTTTTCCAGATGTTGTTCTTGGCGTCGTGCCACATGACTTCTCTCATCTTCTATACTCTTCATGGCATCATGCCATGCATTTCCCTTCTCCTTTTTGCGTCACAGTGCGGCCACCTTTCTTCCTTTGCCTTGCAGACCAAGCTTCTTCAAGCAGCGTGCTCTCCGCCTGTTTCCGTCTGGTCTTGTCCTGTCATTAGGACACGGTCTTCTCTCCACTCTTCGGTGGCTGGACTGGTCATTACGATCTTCTCTCTTGCCTCCTAATACTTCTTTTCTTTTGGATGTTGCGTCCGTCTCTCCGGGTCTTCTTTCGGACATTCTCCTGATCTCTCAGGTCACGGATGTCTTACGACAGGACATCTGCATCCTGACTTCTTGGCAGAATACCTTCGCTGCGCCTTTATGGCGGGTCAGCATTACGGCGACCTGTTGGCAGGTCGATTATCTTCTTTTTCCTTCACGGGCGATCATCTGGGAGATCGGCTTTTGCATTGGCGCACTTTTGTCTGCGCATCAGCGCACTTTCTTCTGCGCTCTTCTTATGCTTTGCAGGTACCGGAGGGTTACGTCACTTCTCCTTGACTCTTCTCCCGTGGGCGTACTTGTCCTACGCGATTCCGGTGAGGCTCTTTAGCTTCTGGGGGCGTTGACCGTGCATGGTTTCTTTGCCTCCTTTTGGCT
Organism: Lissotriton vulgaris; assembly: GCF_964263255.1. Classification (NCBI taxonomy): domain Eukaryota; kingdom Metazoa; phylum Chordata; class Amphibia; order Caudata; family Salamandridae; genus Lissotriton; species Lissotriton vulgaris. Next base: position 865,328,033 of record NC_141696.1, read on the forward strand.
GCAGGGTAACTTTGCTTCACTCTCCCATTGCACGTCAGTGTGCATTGCGGTCACAAGTTCTTGCTTCACTTCGTACCGGCCGCGGTACATCTTCAGTGTAGCTTTGTTCCTTGCACTTTTAGTTTCTTTGGCGTTGTTGCTCTTCCACTTGCGTGTCGCACTTTTCTTCCTCACACTTGGGTACTTGCCTCGTACGTCTTCTGGTGCTTTGGGTGTGGCTTCCTCTCTGTTAGGCGCTGTCCTGTACTGTCCGCGTCCGGGGTACACTTGCGCTCTTCCATCGGTTGCCTATGAATCTTGCTGCATGCGGTAGACGTATTGACTCTTCCTCTCCTGCCAGCGTGAGGTTGTCTTCTGCGATTGCGGTGAGCACCTGTGGCCACAGGCGTAACTTCAGCAGTGATGATGGGTCTCCATCTTCGTCCACGTCACTGCAGGCTTGCTTCACCTCCGTACGTTTTCCCTTGTGCTGTCTTGTGCTTGTTTCATTCTTTGTGCTTCTTTTGGGTGCAGTTTCCGTCAATGTCCACTAGATGGCAGTGTAGGATTTAGAGTCCCTGCAGCAGTAGCCTATTTCTTCTTGGTGCTTTCTTCCCATGTTGTCTGTTTTCCTCCTGAAGTCCCAGGCTTGTAGAATCTGCTGTCTTCCCTGGAGTGTGCAGGAGAGGAGGGGGCTGGAGAGCCTGCTGGCTGCAGGTAAGTCCCGTTTCCTTTCTTTCATTTTTGTTTTTGAAACATGGGGGGAGTGGGGGACAAGAATGTTTATGGTGCGATGGGGGGGCGGTGCCGGCTGAGGCTGCACTACTGGTGTCCCACGTGGGTTTGCCCTGTGTTCCGGGAATGTCTGCCCAGGGACTGTACTTTCTCTCGTTGTCCTCCACCCGCGGCAGGGTCCTTGCTCTGTGCTGCGCTGGGGTTTGTCAGTGTTGCTTTGGCTTGGGGCACTTGTTGTGATCGCAGGTGGGCTCCGCTTCATTGTGTCACCGCCCATCAGCTCTTCCACGCGCTGCTCCGAGTCTCTCAATCAATCAATCAATCATAACACTTGTATAGCGAACTACTCACCCGGCAGGGTCTCAAGGCGCTTGGGGGAAGGGGTCTGCTATTGCTCGAACAGCCAGGTCTTGAGTTGTCTCCTGAAGGCGAGATGGTCCTGGGTCAGCCAAAGATGGATGGGGAGGGAGTTCCATGTCTTGGCCGCCAGGTAGGAGAAGGATCTGCCACCAGCGGTGGCTCTTCGGATGCGTGGTATGGCGGCGAGGGCGAGGCTTGTCGAACGTAGCTGGCGGGTGGGCGTGTAGAAGGTCAGGCGGCCGTTGAGGTACTTGGGGCCCAGGTCGTGGAGAGATTTGTGTATGTGGGTGAGGAGCCTGAACTTGATCCTCTTGCTGACGGGGAGCCAGTGCAGGTCCTTCAGGTGGCCGGAGATGTGGCTGCGTCGGGGGATGTTCAGGATGAGTCGGGCAGAGGCGTTCTGGATGCATTGGAGTCTTTTCTGTAGCTTGGCTGTGGTTCTGACGTAGAGGGCGTTTCCGTAGTCCAGTCGGCTGGTGACGAGTGCCTGGGTGACCGTCTTCCTGGTTTCGGTCGGGATCCATCAGAAGATCTTGCGGAGCATGCGGAGGGTTTTGAAGCATGATGAGGAGACGGCGTTGACTTGTCTGGTCATCGAGAGGGAGGAGTCCAGGATGAAGCCCAGGTTGCATGCGTGGTCTGTTGGCTTGGGGGTGGCGCCCAGGGCGGGGGGCCACCAGGAGTCGTCCCAGGCAGAGGGCGATGGTCCCAGGACGAGGACTTCCGTCTTGTCTGAGTTCAGTTTCAGGCGGCTGTTCTTCATCCATTCGGCGACGTCTTTCATCCCTTCGTGTAGGTTCGTTCTGGCGGTGGCGGGGTCTCTGGTGAGGGAGAGGATCAGTTGGGTGTCGTCGGCGTAGGATATGATGTTGAGGTTGTGCTGGCGTGCGATGGCTGTAAGAGGTCTCATGTAGATGTTGAAGAGGGTGGGGCTGAGTGATGATCCTTGCGGAACGCCGCAGATGACTTCGGTGGCCTCGGATCGAAACGGGGGGAGACGGACTCTCTGTGTTCTTTCGGTGAGGAATGAGATGATCTACTCCAGTGCCTTCTCTTGGATACCGATGTTGCTGAGGCGTTGACTAGGGTGCAGTGGCAGACGGTGTCGAACGCTGCAGAGAGGTCCAGGAGGATGAGGGCCGCTGTTTCCGCGTTGTCGAGCAGGGTTCTGATGTCGTCGGTGGATGCAATGAGGGCAGTCTCCGTGCTGTGGTTGGCTCGAAAACCAGACTGCGAGGGGTCGAGGGATCCGTTTGTCTCGAGGAAGGCTACAAGCTGTCTGTTGACGGTCTTCTCGATGACTTTGGCAGGGAAGGGGAGGAGCGAGATGGGGCGAAAGTTCTTGAAGTCAGTGGGGTCCGCTGTTGGTTTCTTCAGTAGAGCGCTGAGCTCGGCGTGCTTCCAGCTCTCCGGGAAGGTGGCAGTGTTGAAGGAGGCGTTGATGATGTCCCGCAGTTGGGGTGCGATGATTGAGTCAGCTTTGTTGAAGACGTGGTGGGGGAAGGGGTCGGTCGGAGATCCGGAGTGGATGGTGTTCATCGTGCGGGCTTTATCTTCGGTGGTCACCGTGGTCCAGGAGCCGAGGGTGGTGATGGAGGTCGTTGGTTCGGGGGTTGGGTGCGTTGATGGTGCGCCGAAGCTGTTGTGGATGTCGGCGATCTTTCAGTGGAAGAACGAGGCGAGAGAGTCGCAGAGGTCCTGCAAAGGAGTGATGTCGTTGTTGCCGGTGCTGGGGTTGGAGAACTCCTTGACGATGCTGAAGAGTTCCTTGCTGTCGTGGGTGTTGTTGTCCAGTCGTTCCTTCAGTGATTTTTTCTTGGTAGTGAGGATAAGCTGGTGGTGCTTGCGGATGGCGTGTTTGAAGGCGGTCATGTTGTCTGTGGTCTGGTCGAGGAGCCAGGCTTTCTCGAGTGTGCAGCAGTTTTTCTTGGAGTCCTTGAGTTCGTCGGTGAACCAGGAGGCTTTCTTGCTTCTGGGTCTGCTGGTAGGGTTCTTAAGTGGCACAAGGTCATCGGCGCAGTCGGTCAGCCACTTCGTGAGGTTGCGTGCTGCTTCGGTGGGGTCCGTTGTGCTGGCGGGTGGGTTCTGACTGAGGGAGGTGGTGAGCTGTTCGGTGGTGATCTTGCTCCAGCTCCTGTGCGGAGCCTGTTGCAGGTGGTGGTGGGTTGTGGTTCTTTTGAAGCTGAAGTGGACGCAGCTGTGGTCGGTCCAGTGAAGTCCTGTGGAGTGGCTGAAGGTGATGTGCTTGCTGGATGAGAAGACTGGATCAATTGTGTGGCCGGCGTAGTGGGTGGGGGTGTTGACCAGTTGCTTGAGTCCGAGGTTGGCGAGGTTGTCCAGCAAGGTGGTGGTGTTGCAGTCGTTGTTGTTCTCCAGGTGGAAGTTGAGGTCCCCAAGGAGGATGTAGTCGGCGGAGGGGAGGGCGTGCGGGCTGATGAAGTCGGCGATGTCTTCGCTGAATTGTGTGCGGGGTCCTGGGGGTCTGTAGATGAGGGTGCCTCTGAGCGTGGTCTTTGGGTTGGTGTGGATCATGGAAATGAAGATGTTCGGCTGTCGTGAGGGTGTCGTCGGAGTTGGTCGTGATGCGGATGGTGTTCTTGTGGACGATGGCGATGCCTCCTCCAGTCTGGTTGACACGGTCCTTCCGGGTGATCTTGTATCCGTCCGGAATGGCGATGGCGATGCCGGGCGCTGAGGAGGCGTTCATCCAGGTTTCTGTCAGGAAGAGACGTCTGGAGATGTGGTGTCGAGGAGGTTCCAGGGTTCCACGGCGTGTCTGTGGACGGAGCGGGTGTTGAGCAGGATGCACATCAGGTGGTTACTGCTGGTGATCGTCTTAGCGGGTGCGGTGCAGGTCGGGATGCTGGAAAAGTTGCAGGATCGGCAGCAGAAGGGTCCGTGAGTGCGTCTCGGGGTGGCTCGGTAGCATCCGGAGGTTCGGCCGGTGTTGAGTGCGTTGAGTGTTGCGGCGTCATAGGTCCGGCGGATGGGATGGCCTCTGCGGGGGCCAGGGGTTCTGGCACTGGGCATGGGCCAGGCGCGGATGGGCGCAGACGGGCTTGCCTTTGGGGCGCCTTTGGCGCACAATTGGCGCGCCCGCTGCGCGTGACCGCTGCGCGTGCGAGGAGGCATCATAAGAAGGGAGCCGGGAGGGAGGGTCCGCTGGGTGGCGGGAGCGGGGGGACCAATCGGCTGGCGGGGGTGGGGCCGCAGGGAGGCAGCAGCGGGAAAAGCGGAAAGACGAGTGCGGGCAGCACAGCGGCAGCTGGGTCGCCTGCAGCGGTGAAAAGTACACAGGAAGTAGGCGGCACAACTGTGGGAGCAGCAGCAGGAGGAGCGTGGGGCGGCCCGGCATAGGAAGGCACAGTGGTCGCTCCCAAACGAGGGAGAGAAGTCCCCTAAGAAGGGAGCCGGGAGGGAGGGTCCGCTGGGTGGCGGAAGCGGGGGGACCAATCGGCTGGCGGGGGCGGGCCGCAGGGAGGCAGTGGCGGGAAAAGCGGGAAAGACGAGTGCGGGCGGCTCAGCGGCGGCTGGGTCGCCTGCAGCGGTGAAAAGTACACAGGAAGTAGGCGGCACAACTGTGGGAGCAGCAGCAGGAGGAGCGTGGGGGCGGCCAGACCTAGGAAGGCACAGTGGTCTCTCCCTCTCTGTGAGCTTCATGTGGGGGTGTCGGCGCTGCTCTGGTTCGCTGCGGCCCATACTCTGCTTTCTCCTTCTTGCTCTCCCCGCACGCGGCAGCTCCTCTGCTTACACGCTGTGTGGGGCAGGAGACAGGGGACACTTCAGGCAGGCCGCAGGTGGGCTCCGCTGGCGTTGCCTTATTCAATGTTAATTTTCGGGCACAGTGGGTGGGCTCCGCTTTCAATATTCTCCCGCCGCAGCAGCCTCATACTACACACGCTGCATGGCTGGGACAGGAGACGCTCCTAGCAGGCCACGGGTGGGCTCCGCTGGCCTTGCTTTATTGTAAAGTTTATTTTCTGCCGCATTTCTCGCGGCAGGGCGCCATGGCCATGCGGGTGGGCTCCGCTTGGTGAGCTTACATGAGGGGGGTCGCTTCTGGCATCCGCAACCCCCCGGGGCAATTCCCAGCACCCGGGTTCACCTCCGGCCTAAGGGCCAATTTTACCGCTGCGGCCGTGCGAGTGGGCTCCGCCCGGCCAGCACTCCGATCCGGGGGGAATCCCTGCTGCTGCGGCCGACCCGGGTGGGCTCCAGTCGGACCACTTGGGGCACAGTTGCGGCCGTGCAGGTGGGCACTGCCCAGTCTGCTCTCTCCTTATCGATGACTCGGCCCGGGGCACAGCACATGCCCCACGGGCCTCTCGGCGGCCGGCGCCACCTCTCCAGGGGGTGCCCTTCGCTGGGGCAGTATTCTCTCCCCCTCACCCATGACGAAAACGGCTGTGGCACGTGTGGACACAGCCACCACCCCTTGTCGCCAATGTTGTGTCTGGGCCCTAGGCCCACATGGTAGAAATGACTGCGACACGGCCACCAGATGGCTAGTTAGTTATTGAGCCTGGAGCACGTGCGCTCGGCTCTCTTTATTAGCTGTGTCACGTGGTCTCGTGACATCAGTGGTGGGTGGGTGCTAAGTGTTTCATTACACTGTAAACAACTAGACTGTGTCTGGTAGGACACAACAAGCCTCTTCATTCCTAAAAAGTGTATGGGCCCGGACAGGCCTCTTACAGTGGCAGTTCCTTTCTTCTTATTTCCTGCTGTAATTTTTTTTATTTGTTATATTCCCCGCCGATGCAAATAGCATTTTCACTTATTAAAGCAATCAGGCCCTTTTTTACAGCCACATTCCCTGCTGTCGCATCACTTGCGGGGCTTACCTTTCTTCAACCACGGCCCTAAAGCCTGCCAGACTACAACCCCCCCCCCCCCCCGCCCCCCCCCCCCTGTACGATGGTTCAGCCTCGCTAATTAAGCACAGCCCCGGCATGTTAGGCTTAAGCCCTGTACTTCCCGAGGCTGTCTGTCAACCAGGAAGATGCACACTGCATGTTCCCATCTCGTTACAGGGCAGGGTGTGATCAACGAGATTTACAGATCCCACCTCTCCCTGTGACAAAATGTGAAAGGGGCAGGGTTCAAAAGAGGCTCCGGATATTTGCATTGCGTCATCAGCTGGTAGCCTCAGCAGCAGTGCGCACCACTCTCCAGGAATTCACTGCCTTCCCTGCTTTAGATTTACTGGATGTTTGCGCTTCTGCAGTAACTTCATGCTTCAGTGAGGTACGGTTTGAAACATGAAGGTGATTTGTAGGCCTCACAATGTTAACCGTCTTTAAAGTGCTGCTGTGGAACAGAAGGGATTGTGTATTGGATGAAAGTTAATAATTAGGAATCGTGCATGATTTGAAATAATTTTGAAATCTTGCCAAGACCCCAAATAGCAAAATGCATTTGGGAAGCGAAAAAAACTCTAGGTTTAGAAAGTTCCAAATGCGGATCCCTCCACCTTCACAAAAGTTTGTCTAGACAGTGCCGGCTTATACACGACATATTTTGTTCAACTTTCCAAGGTTTGCAGTCAGTGATATTCTTTATCGTGTATCATGCATTAATTCAGATTTCCTCAAACATCTCAGGCTCACTTTGTCACTTACATTCTTCTGCAGGACACAGCTACAATGCCTTAAAATGTGAATAAAAAATGTTTGCCATATGGCTCTGCGTATCTGCTAGCCACTCGTTAGTCACAGAATATCATGTGCTGATGCTCTTTATTATGACAATACTTTCAGGTGAGGTCAGGGCTTCAAGATGGCCGGTAAAACTTCAAAACGGACATTGAAACGGGTCCCCTATGTTAGTTGTAATGGCAAAAACACTGATCGGTTTATAAATAATGAATGCAAAAACGTTTTAGGTAATCCATGTCAGCTATTTAATTTCAATTTATAGTTCACATGTTTTATTTAATATTGCATTCCCTAAAAGTGTTCGCTATTTGCAGGATGCTGTGTTTCCATATTTTTTTCATGAGTCCTATTACACTTGTTTAGTGCTTACTTTGAAGTGAGTCCTTTCCAGGTGTTTGTAACTGGCCATGACTGTTAGCTCTGTAAATGGTGGTTAAAGCTCCACAAGCTTCTTAGAGTGTATGCCACTGTGTCAAAACGGTGTTCAGAGTACATGGTCATCCAATAGTTGGCCTCTCTGCAGAGCACACAGAGCAATGGCCATGTATTCCAGGTGAAATTGTGCAAATAAGTGTGAAGAAAATACAGTTGTCAAAAAATTAACAAAACAAAATTAAACGAAAATGCAGAGAATAAAAGAAGACGTGTCAGTGCCTTCTCTGCGGCCTGCCCAGCTACGAAGTCTGTGCCCAAAACTCACCTGAGCAGTAACGCTCCCCACTTCCCCCACCTGGAAACGAGGCGTAACTTACCACTTTTATGCAGGCAGCAAAACACCACCCCCTCAGCAATTTAGTTGTACAAACCGTAAACCGCCATTGCTCATACAAGGCCGAACAAGCATTGAAGCGCCATTGAACAGAACCGAAGATGGTACTAAAGTGCCAAGAAGAGAACAGTGAGTGATATTTCCACAGGGCAAGAGGGTCTCAGAGGTGGTCGTTTGGCTGCTCTCAGGATTTACATCCGTGGCAGCACTGTGGCCTGCTTCATGTAATAATGAGTCTTTGCCATACAGAAATGCGTGTAGGAGTTTTCAAACAACATAGCTGAAAAACAGAATCACTCAACATATCGCCACAAAAATGTAAACGTATCAACGGCTGTTCTCTTTTACTTTATTAGTTACAGATAGACCCACTGTCTATAAGCTTAAGGAGTTTGTTACATAGGTCTCTAGGTATCAAGCACCTCAAGGTTCTATACTAAATAAGATGGCTTCGGAATTTTTTGCAGCTACCCCATAGACCCGGTGTTTCCCAACTACTAGTCAGAGGTTTGAAACATAAAAACTGAAAAAAACGAATGCCCCTGTTTTGGATCCCTGTCTGTAACCAACCTGCAGGTATCTGGTTTGTGTTCTGGTAATGTTGTACATTGGGTTACTGTGTTTGTGGTAGAATATCCTCTTGCATCTTGCCTGTCATAAGTACCAATCGCAGTAAAATAGAAGTGTATTATGCACCCGCAGCAGCCGCCAAAACAATTAAGAGGGTATTGTTTGTTATAAATGTTAATTAATAATGTAATGACACATAGCCTACAATACCATATACACAAAATGGCGTTTGATAGACGTTGTTTTACTCCATTATCTTGCACAGAGGATGTCCCATACCTTGCCGTCCACAATTGCTCTTTGATACCACACTCATTTTCTTCACTTTTTCTTGACTTGATAACATTAATGTATAGGTTTGTGTGTGTCGGCTTACTTGTGAAGTTACAGGGCACAGCACATTTTTGCTGACTGGAGGCGAAGGTAATGCTGTTTCCAACGGGGCGCTTTTTAGTTAAATATGATACATGGTCTAGGCCAGGGCTGAGGGCTCAAGTGACACTAGAAACTCCTGATTGGTTGTTTGTTGTCACAGCATTTTGAGCAGGGCTCCTTGGAGGTGGCCAGGGCATCGTAAAGTCAGCCTCCAATCCTTCAGTTTCCACGCAGGCAGCCGATTGGCATATGAAAAGTGTTATGGTTGTGCTGCAGCGTTTGCACAGTTCTCCTTTGAAGTAAATACATTTTATTTCATTGACTGTACAAATAAGCACTGCAGTAATGAATAAGATAGTGGTTAGCATCTCCTGCCTGTACAGCCATTAGAAAATCCAAATCAGAAAGAAAATATTTCTAATGTAAAAGAAATGGTCTGACACCAGTCATTTTTGGAGAACACCTCCTGGAAGTATTTATTAGCACTGCCAATGAACACATACCGGTTGGCAGACTAGATAATCGCTGTCCAGCTGTTATCACTATACTACCAGAAGTCACAAGCCTGATCTTGTTCTTACAAGGTATTCAGCGCTATCTTTGCTTACTGAGGATTGGTGTTAACCCGGGACTGTCCCAATCCTCTCAGTGCCTATATCAAGGTCCTCTCAACACCCCTTTGTTGGGAGGTTGATCTTTTCAATTGTTCATAACTGTTAATTGAAAATATATGTTTTAATATTACTTCTGAATATCTAATTTCATAATGGTATCCGCTTTATCGTAGCATGATGTGGTGAAGGTTCTACCAAGTTACCTTAAGTCATGTTTGACTTCTTGTGCTGGGTTTTAGAAAACAGCAGCACTTTGAGTGCTAAGCGTTTTCAATTGGTATGTAAACTTTAAAAGGAAAGTAGAAGTCCCTGAATACAACAGCTTTTCGCTAAAAAGCAGAGCCTTGATGTTGGTGTTAAACTTGATCTCTTACATACATTTAAGAGAAGGGACTGCATTGATCTTACGGGTGGATAAGCTAAGGTGGCGTGGAGCCTGTGTCGGCCAAAGATCTATTTGTAGGACTCTGGCACATCTTTAGGCCCTACTTAAATGATTGCCCACATATGAGCTAGGCGGATGGACAGGGGAGTTACAGCTTCCTAATCAATACCCAGCACTTTGTGGGAGCAGTGAACCTGAGTAGTGCATAGCATGTGCCCGCATCTCTAACCCTGGTTAGGGACAGCGAAGTAGGCGACCTGCTAGTCTCTGAAGAGGTAAGGGATGTCCATGTGGAAGAGTTTCATATTTCACATCATCTCTCACATAGCCAGTTGGAAACTTTTTGTTTGCCAGGTGTTAAGGGGTGGCCAGTTGGGAGACCTGAAAGTCTTGATACTGGTAAAGAGTTGCTCAATGGAGGTTCAGTTCTCTCCAGAAAAGCCAAGTTAAAAGCTCACAAATCTCTGGACTGCCAGATGAAATTCTGCATATCTCTGAACCTGGTCAGAAAAGGGCAGTTGCACAATTTGAAGACTTTAATAGTGTAATTTTTTATCCTTATATGGAGCTCACAGGCCCCTATGTAATGGAGGATGACATTATATGCTTACAGGACGCTTAACTATTTAGTGATGCACAGGTTGGAGATTCACAGGCATTTGTAATAGTTTGGGATTGGCAGAGGAGGCAAGCAGGTCACTTTCTTTGTTACGGGCGCCCAAATCTGTGACCCAGTTAGTGGTAATGAACTGGGAAACTGACCAGTCTCTGTTCTGGGCATAATGATCAGGTGAGACTTTGGTAAGTCTCTGGACAGGTCTCAAACAACGAAGTGGGGTACTTTTCAGTGCTTAGGTATGGCCAGGTTTGTGTGTATGTATATTCACATAGCACAGACTTAGCTAAGGAGCATTTGAATGCTGAACCACTCTTTCCTTCTCAAGTTTGGCCTGTGGTTGTCTAGGTATTAATTGTGAACCATATGGATAATGGCAATTTCTTATTCTTAGGATATGCAGTAGGCATATTTAAGGGTTTACAGCGTATTCAAATTGTGGCTATAAAACTAGCCTTAAAATCGCAGAGGATGTCTTCGGATTCCCTAGGATGGGATTCTCGTAATTGGTTATTGATTGTCAAGCGGGTCAGTTTCAAATCTTTGTATTTGGCCCATTGGGCTCTACATGGTAAGGGCCTGTGTTACATACAAAATAAGTTGATGTTTTTTATTCCAGCCAGAACTGTACATTCGGCTATTTAGTTGGGAGGCAACTCCTCAGTACAAGCTGTTGAACATTGGAACACGTTGCCCAGCTTTGCAGAAGATCCACAGCGGTTGTTTTAGTAAAGCTTAGAAACCTGGCTTTATAAACAACATTCCTGAACTGGTACTCTTATCTAATTGTAATTGGAATCTGAAGTTTATCTCAGCACAAGGATACAGTTTAGGTTTCAGTGCACTTTATAAGCTAATAATAATTACATTGTCAAGAGTGCATGGATATGATTGATTATCATCCACAAAAAGTAGAATCTTACAATGGTGATTTCTATTGTTAAGCAGTGTAGCGTTCTTGAAAAGGCGAATCTACAGGCACTTTCAGGATAGGGCCTTTCTGATGTTGATATTCCAATTCCTGGTAGCTTGGACAAAAAAAGCCTATTTTTTGTTTTTAGTGTGTTTACAATTTGGTTCTAATATGACAATGTCCTGTCTTCTAGCACAACATTGTGTGCCCCAGGTGTTTTTTTCTGACAATATAGAGGCATGTCATTTAAATGTTTGAGGTTTCAAATCAAAATATACTAGATTTCTGGGTGGTGGGGCAAAGTAGTAGGTGGTGGGCCGGGCCGCGGGGGCGGGGGGGTCCCCTCCACGTGCTTTGCAGGGGGGCCCCCTCAAGTTTCGTTACGCCACTGGCAGGTGTGCGGGCCTGGTGTTTCCCCCTGCGCAAAAGTTGGTGCTGGAGACAAAAGGCATCACTCTCAGACCCCAAAGCAGATCACTGTGGAAGACTCAGAAGATGGACTGCCCTGTGGCCCTGCTGCTGGAAGGACCGCCCTGATGACTAAGGAAGGAAGACTAGACCTGCAGCTTCATCCCAGAACCACCAGAGTAACTCCAAGGGCTTGTTGGCTGGCCTTTTGTTTGAACTACTGCCTGTCTCCACTGGGGTGATTCATTGTGAAAACTGAGCATTCACGGGCGCACAGTTTTTGCAATTATCATCCGACGTAGGAGAGTGACGGCGAGGAAGAGGAGGAGGGCAGCCCGGGTATGCCGCAGTACAGGTTAAGTGTTTTTTTAATTGTTTTTATTAATGTCTAATTACTTTTTAAAAGGGGGGGGCGGAGGTGGGTGGCGGAGCGAAGTTTGTTCCTGCTCTGCCAGCTCCACCCGGGGCTAAAATTTTCAGTTACTTTCTCACTTTAGACAGGAGTCGCCTTTTGAAAATCAGTTTTGACCTCATCCCAAATGGGACAGTGCATCCTGCACTTTTAGTTCATGGTCATCTGCACAGCAAAACAAGCAACTCTAGACATGTTTCAGAGTTGTTGGTAGTTATCAGTGATGTGATGCTTGAGTACTGTGGTACAGTGAGCTACAGGCCTCAGGTATGGGCATGTCTTTTGGAAGCTGGTGCCATCTTGTGGCCAACGTTCTTGTCATACTTGAGCCTCCTGAAGTGATGGAGCACGATCCATGTGTGTATGCGGTAGATTTACCTGTATGAGAAGAGAACACACAGCTCTATAATTCCCATATTTCAATTTTAAAGTTTAAAAGGCTGCCTTAAGCACAGTGTATAGTAACTTTCAATATTTTCAGAAAAATATGTTGCACAGATTATAGCTGCTGCCACATTTGGAGTTTCGGCTACATATTTTATAAACTGAGAAAAAAAAACATCATAGCTCGGTTTCTAATAGAAGAAGTGATTTTCTTTTTTAGAAAATTGCAGCTTCATAATAACATGGCGACTCCAATAGAGAGGTTACCTGTTGACTAAGCAATTTACCTCTGTAAAGTGAGCAGTTTTAGTTGAATACCTGCAAAATAGATTTCCGAGACGTGTATTCCGCAAGTTGGGTAACAATTTCTGAATACATTCCGTTTAACAACCCAAACCCTAAACTTTAATAAATAAACAAATCTGCAATTGATGTTATTTTCCTTTATGGACACGTTGTATTTATTTTTAGTGCCTGACTGGGTATACGCTTATAATCGCCTTGTAAGGAAGGAGTTTACAGAATCCTCAGTATAAAATTGAATACAGGACTATGATTTCTTATGTATTTAGATGAGATTTGTGAAGGGAATACTATTAAAGATTAATTGACAGTTCATGAATTAATTAACAATTCTGTTCTGTTCTTTCCGATATGCCTGTAAACTGTGATGAAAACAAAAACAAAAATGCATTGCGATGACTTCACTATTTTGTAAGTGCTTCCACTTATGTAGTGCACAATTAAATTAAAATGCCAAGCCATCTAAATTATGCATATTGTTAGTAAACCCCAATGAAATACTTAAATTGAGGTACACTTAACTACTTAAAATGTGCACTCATGAACAATATGTGAGGCATTACGCTGGCAGGCAAGGAACTATGCAGTGCATATTCGGAAGTTAGACATCATATGATGTCATTTTTCGACTGACAAAACAGGAATAATGGTCGTGCACTGCTGGGCTTTAATATAGTTTGACTGGTTGCCCGTGCTCCAAAGAATCACCTCCACCTCAGAGGTGTGTATTTAGTAACTAAGTTGCATCACTGCTGCTGCAGCGTGTCTCTCTGGGCACTGGGTTAATTGTTGCTGTGTATGCAGCTAGTATCAACAGAAAATAATCTTCTCAAACACTGAGTTTTTCTTAGATGATCATGTATTACGCTGGTAGTTCCAAAGTGATATTTTTACAATTCATTCCTTCCACATGGAGCCATTCTTAATAAATAAAACTTCATTTCCCATAATGCATTTGTCTAGCATGCACATGTAACATTGTCCCTATGCATTTCGGCATATAATGCCTTCGTCAGGGGAATATCTGAAAATATTAAAAATGATAATGTGTAAATGTATGTGCTTCACTTCCGGTACAACCACCACCGTAATTGTGACTGTGTAACTGTATCTCAGAAAACCATAAAGAGAATCTCATTTAACGAAATGAGGTCTCCTTTGTGTGAATCTACTGTTTTTATCACCGTGACTAGTGGCTTACTTTGGTTTTCGCCGATGTGAACTAGTGGTGAGTGACCGTTAAAGCAAACGCGTAGTTATTGGGCTGAGAGCGGACATCCTCGAAAATATGTAGAGCCGCTGCTTGCATTACTCTCCAATGAGCACGTTGTCCTTGAGCTGGGTGGTGACTCGCCCTGATATAACTAAAGTGGTAATGTGCGCAATAGCGTATAGTCGCATCAAGGTTCCTGGGGCCTCATTTATGAAAAGTGGCGCATCGCTGCGAGAAAACAGCGATGCGTCACTTTTCATTGCGACCTCCTTGTGACCCCAATGATGCTTCATATTTACAATATGACGCATCATTGCGCAAGGAATTACAGATACGTCAATATTTCTGACGTATCTGTAAGCGCAAAAGTGACGCATTGCTGGAGTGTGTCACAAAAGTGACGCAACTCCAGCAATGCGTCCTTTCACATGGGGAAAGCCCATGTAAAAGGGCTTGCGTCAGTCTTACGCCTGCTGTGAGGCAGGCGCAAGATTTTGAAGCAACAGCATCCTAAAAGTGACTCAGTAAAATCTCATAGATTTCACTGCATCGCTATTACAAGGCTTTTTGCCGGGGAACGCCCCCTCTGCATACATTATACCTGACGCAGGTATAATGTAGCGCAGGGGTTTACAAAGTGACACATCTGCTTATATGCGTCACTTTGTAACTAGTCTGCAACAGGAGGCTTGTTTTTCGCCGCCGATGCTTCACAAAAAGTGACACACCAGCGGCGTAAAAGTGACACACGGCCTCGTAAATGAGGCCCCTGTTGATTAAACATTGTCCCACTCGCTTACCGGTAATGTGTATCCATGCGTCCTCCCTCGATTATGTGAAAACACCGCAATGGCTTCTCGCGTTGTCTGTGCGCGTTGGTGTTACGTTACGCCTAATGACGTGCTTTCAAGGGACCATGTGTTAACGCTGGTATATATTTGCTAGCCTGCTTGAAGGGACCTTCTCTAAATTCTATATCGCGCGATGATGTGATATCAATAAAGTTATGTGTTTTTACTAGGATGCTCGCTTTTCTAAATATGTTACATTCTTGGTGTTGCTATGAATGTGTAAAAATGGAAATGATGAAGAAAACTTCAGGAGTAAATAAAGAAAGAATAAACACATGTCAAAAAGCATGCAGAGAATGCAAAAAATGCAAAAAATGCAGAAAAGGTAAACAAAAATTGAAAAACAGTACACAAAAATATAAGCTCGATATGCGACAACTGTAGTATCTGTTCCAGGAAAACTGTCACAAATGTTTATATAGTTCATGTATTATTATAGGTAACATAAAAACTAAGTTCTGTTGTTCATTCCATTGGGTTTAAGACTGTTCAAATGGTAAATCCAATGATTTTCTCTTCTTAGCAGCATCGTCTTGTTGTCCCTTCCTTCCTTTTTTCTCTACTACTTCTAGTATACACGCCCTTAGTTGACTGATATGATGATGTGCTTCTGCAAAATGGGTCGCTACTACTGATCTTATAGATTGAATCCTTAAGTTGCTCTTTTGTTCCTTCATCCTTATTTTCAGTTTTCGCTCTGTTTGGCCCACATAAACTTTGCAGCACTGGCATTTGAGCATGTTTATGATGTTAGACGTATCAAACGTGGCGTTTACTTGCAGTTTTATTTCATGGCCTTTCATGGGGTGTGTGATGTATCTTCTGCTCATGATGTTGCTGCAATTGTTGCAGTTCCAGCACGGTTTGGTGCCATTATATTCTTGTGTCTTTGGTTGTTGAATGTTTTGTTTTATGATTTTGCCAAGGTTTTTAGAGCGTGTGTGAGCAAAGATAGGTTCTTGTTGGTAAATGTTATTGAAATCTGGTTCCATTTTGAGCAACATCCAGTGTTTCTTGATGATCCTTTTGTAACCTTTGCTCGTGCTAGAATATTTGCACAAGCATGTGGTGCATTCCGTCTTGAGTAGTTGCTGCATATGTAATAGTTCTGGTCTGGTCTTTTGACTAACCCTGTGAAATGCTGATGTTAATACTTTCTCTGGGTACCCTCTGTCTCTAAATCGCTGTATCATGGATTACATTTGATTGATACCTTTATCCGGGTCCGAGACTATCCTTTTAACTCTCGAGAGTTGAGAGTATGGAAGATGTTGCTTTAGTGCTTGTGGGTGGAAACGGTCGTATTTTAACATGTTATTTCTATTGGTCGCTTTTCTGTACATGTCTGTTGTGAAACTCGCTCCCAATTTGATGATGGACACATCCAAAAAGATAATGGTATGTTCCTGTATTTAGAATGTTAATTGGATTCTCTCATTCAGAGTGTTTAGTCTGTGTATTTGGGTATCTAAAAATTCTCTTGCGCCTCTCCATATAATGAAGATGTTGTCTATAAAACGTAGGTATAATGTTAAGTTGTCTTTCCATTCTTCCGAGTTCAAGATGTGTTATTCCTCACATTCGTTCATGTAGATGTTGGCGTATGTAGGTGCCGCACAATTTCCCATTGATGTTCCACTTTTCTGGAGATACCAATTTTCCTGCAATCTGAAATAGCTGTGCATGAGTGTGAAGTCCAATAGTTCCATTAAAAATATTTGCATGTCTTCTCCGTATTCTGAATTCAATAAGGCTTTTTCTACTACCTCTATTCTTTCTCGGTGTGGGATTGATGTATAGAGGGCTCTTACATCGAGGGTACAAAGTATGTAGTTCTCCCCATCAGATAGTGTAATGCTGCCAATCTTATTTAAAAAATCTGTGGTCTCTTTCAAAAAAGATTTCATCTTAAGTACGCATGGTTGTAGATATCTGTCTAAAAACTTTCCTACAGGTTAGTGGATACTCCCTCGTGTTGAAACGATTGGACAGCAGGGAGGTCTTAATGCGTCCTTATGAATTTTGAGTACCATATAGAATGTTGGGCTGATCGGGTTGTTCTGTATCAGATATTTCTTAGCTCTTGCGTTGATGACACCTCTGTCTTCCACTCTTTGGACGATTTCTGTTAACATGCCTTTGATTTCCATGGTAGGATTTGAGTCAAGTTTCATATAGGTGTTGTCATCCTGAAGATGTAAGTTGACCTGTTGTAGATTATACGTCTTATTCATAAGCACTAGAGCTCCACCTTTATCCACCTTTTGGCAAATTATGGCCGTGTTGTTAGAAATTGATCGTAGTATACCTAATTCTTTGGCTGTGAGATAATTCATGGAGCTTTTTTTCTGTAAGTTGAGTGCTGAAAGATCCTGTTTGACCATTTGTTCAAATAAGTCTAAAGTTTTGTTGCCTCACTGGAGCCATAAATGTGCTGTGTGATCTTGATCCTTTTAGGATGCCTTCTTCTTCGGTTGTATTTTCTTGCACAATGTTTTCGAAAAAAATTCGTAATCTTAATTTACTCATAAATTTGAAAAAACGTGTATGTATTTCTAGTAGGTTTGTGTGCACTGTTGGTACAAAAGAAGTCCCTTTCTGTAGAATTTGCAATTGAACTTCGGTGAGTTGACCATCTGATATGTTCATCACTTAATTCTTCATTGAGTCCCTTTCTTCTTGTTCCTTTTCGCAATAACATTCCTCGTCTGAGGTGGGCCTTTCTCTCTTGGTTTTTCTTTTTTTCCGGCGGGGTCGTCCCTTTTGTCTTGGCCTTCCTCTAAAAAAAGAGGAGGCTGATATGGTGCTTGTAGTCGGTTGTTCTTGCGTTTCTTCTGCTTTGTTAATAAGCTTTCCCTCTCCTCTCCGATTTTAGTTATTCTGCTGTGAAGATTGCAGGCCCAAGCAAGCTATTTTTACCTATGCATGTTTGTTGAGAAGGCTTTCTTTTTCTTGCTCATTCTCCAACAGTAAAATAAAATAGTGGCCATGGTCATAGTAGACCCCCAGTATTGTGTTGTATTATCTTATTATTCATTTTATACCAGCAGTTCCCATGACATGATAGTGCAGCATAGCAGGCCAGTAATACGAGGTCCATTTGCATTTGCCAACCAAGTCAATATGTCCTTCATTGACCAATTTATTTCAGCCCTGCATTGCACTTCAATGACTCAGGGTCATCAAAAATCTGCTCCTCCATTAGGAAATGTTTTTGGTTGGCTTGGCCGAATTATATTTTCAATAGAAGATACCACTAACCAAACTGTAGTGATGTATTGCGGTTCTCTTTTGTGAAAAGAAAATAAGAAGGAGGGGTGTATCTGGTGTCTAAAATGTTTAATACTAATTCTTTCCACACAGACCACCAGTGCCAATGCCATTGCCAGTGCGCCATACATGCAGCAGAGGTGATTGGATGGGGAGTACCAGAGGTGGCGGGTGGTGGTAAGTCACATTGCTTGCTTAGTGACAAATTATTAGAATACTCTCATTCATCACCTCCCTGCCCAAAGCTTAGCACATGATGATCTGTGACACCCCACAATTCTATAAGCAAAACCTCTAACTACCTGGCCTAATCCCTCTAACTTACCCTGCAGTAGAGTACATTAAGAATCCCTTCCTTACTACCAAGCAAATGTACTCCTAGAAAATATTTAGTGGTGAAGGGTGAGGCCAGGAAGTAAAGTGGGACTGAGCATCTGATTTTGAGTTTTGCAGATGGGATATTCTGTAACAAACGTGCCACATAAAATCTATATCCCCTTCTTTTTCCTGTACTGAAGTGCAGCATTGTCCCACTGCAGACAGGGTATTTGCTATTTATTAATGACGTGTGATGTAGCATCATTACCATTCATCTGACTGTTTAAAGTCAGGGTAGAATTGAAAGGTAGTTGGAAAAGATCCGGCCTACTGGAATTAAAGCAAGATATTTGTCTATTAGAGCTGCCCCAGCTGCAGTCTGGAGAGAGTAGCAAATTACCTGACTCACTATCATCCCTCCTTTAATTTTGCACAACGAGAATACTTGTTCTGCATAGTGCATAATGCCTTACTCATTAATGAGAGGAAATGTATCTTCTTTTTACACACAAAGTGCCTGTTTAGTTTTTTACTAGAAAATCCTACAAAATAAAAATACACTTTGGCTTTTTTACTCTGGTGGTATTCTTGAACAATTCCTTGGAGCCAGTCGGTTCTTTTATAGGAGGCATGTGTGGGCAGAAAATGATCCTGTGAATCCTAATCACACTGAATTCCATTAGCCCTACGTGACCAGCAATGTACTGTGACTGTGCCACTATATAATTTTAAACAAGTGTTTACGGACAGCATTGTTTACAATTTGTCTTTTTTATTACATTTTTTCTGTCCATCGACTGGTGGCTCTGGAGGAGGAGGAGGCTGAGGCAGCATTCTGCCACTTCCCCGGTCCCCATTTCCTCAAGCCAGCTGCCAGTGTCTCCATTCAAGACTCAACATCACCAGGAGCACTGGCAGCAGGAAGCCACCTTAAACATCACTTCTGCCCCCCTCCAACACAGACCATTTTTTTCCAATGTCTGGTCCTGCACGAGGTGGCACACCTTCACCAGCAAGTGGCAAGACTCAAGCAGGAAGCTGCAAGACTCTGGACCTACATCGATGATGCCCTCTTATGAGTCCTTTTTATATTTTTTGTTTTGGTGGCAGGACTTGTTATGGATAGAGATGATGGGAATTGTGATCCGACCAGAACTTTTGGACTAGATGTCTTTATTCATTTGTTTTGACATTGACCGGGGATGGAAGGATTTGTTTGGGAAGAGGAGTTAGCCTGTTGTGGGTGGAGATGGTGGGTTGGTGAACTTAAAGCAAAGGGAAACATTATTCTTATACTTTGTGCCTGAAATAGTTTTTCTGTTTTACTCTTACTTTGAACTGTTGCCTTTTTGCGCAACATGTGTTTTTTCATTCGCTTCTCAAAGTGTATACCAGTTAGTTATAGTTAGTTATGCTTGTGTCCTACTATCCTCTGTAACTATATTGACCATTGCCATTGCCTACATCGCCTACAACAACCAAGATAAACAAGAACTTACTTATCTGCAGTAGAAGTTAGTTGCATACAAATTAAGCTACTTCATTTCACTCCAAAGTTATTCTACCGGAACATTAGGGCACTGTCTGCTACCTCTCTCAGTTGTCCAAAACCTTACTGCAGGGTTTTCCAAGGTGCCTTCTGAGTAGTGGTAGTAGCAGTAGCAGGCGAGTACGCTAACAGTGAAGGCATCACAAGCAAGGTCCTACTCCCAACTAGGTGAACTCCATCTGTAGAATTAATCAAAAGGATTATCCATCAAAGGCTATTAGAATGAGAGAAAACACTGAGTCAGTGGGTAATCTTCATATCATAAGTCTGCAAAGACTGAGACCAGACTACCACCATGACACAACAAAGTAGACCTGATATTGTAACAAAAACTAGCAAAGTAACGTCTTTTGAGCAATGGGGAGTTAGTATTTAATTAAAACTAAACTTACAAAATAACTTGGGCAACTCACGTCCAGAATGATTATGTTGACAAATTATGCTATATATCTAAAATATGGATTCCTTTTATGCATGGGTGGGGAATTTGGGCATATGTGGGCTGTTGCTCAGGTAATTGAAGATCCTGCAGTGAGTTGGTATTGCTTTTACCACATCCCCTCAACCAAGTGTGTGATCCATTTATGGTGTAAATGAAGTCACACCTCAATAAATCACACAACCTGAGGGAAGAGAGTTAGGAGTTAATTTAATGGATGGCAGAGGGGAATTGAGGAAAGGTGTGGCAACGAAAAACACTACATTATAACATTATTCATTAGAACGATGAGCAGCACATCATCATCAAACTGTTATGGAATTAAATGAATGAATGGCACAGTTCAGTTCAATGCATTGCAAACAGTCTTTCAGCTCCAGAGACCCAAGTTATATTATATCTAAATATTCCTTCATCTACATTTGAAAAATACAAATTATGGAAGAGTGACCAACACAGTTCTTAAAGTTATGATTTTTAAAAGAAAAATTATCCAGTATCTAAAATGCCAAATTGGGTGGTGCATCTGCATTTGTCTTGGAATTTAAGTTTTGGGTGCCTGGCTGAACTGGTCCGGTAAGGTAATCAGTCCTGTTATGGAGATTTCGTCTTATAAGCAGGAGAAGAGAAGGCCTGCACATTGTAAAACAGAAATGATTTTCTAGAGTCAAGGGGATGGACACAAGCTTCATGAGGAGTGTATCAAGAGTCAGAGGCAAAGCAAACACATAGGTTGCTGCTATCATTCATGTTATGATTCAAGTGAGATCGAATAACTGACAAGTGAGAGCAATTTACAACCAATCACGGAGAAGTACGCATGTACCAGTCCAATCAATCCTACAACTATCATCATAACATTTAGTAGAGTGTGTACATCATGTGATAATGATGTGGCATCACAAGTCTGTCTCCAGTTACAAGCAACAGGGGCCCCTCTGACCGGAACCACTGAAGAGGAGTTTCACATTTGAGCCAACACACACTCAGCAGCATTTCCCAAATCAATGTTCCTCTCTCCCGACCACAGAGCTTAATAGGCCTCAGAGTCAACATTATGTTGGTTTCCCTTAGAAGGTTCTAATTCCCTTCTTCTGGCTAAGGAAGTAGTCCTGGCCTGAGTCCTTTTATCCTCCCGACTCCTAGTAACAATTCAGTCTAATTCCACCCAGATCACAGTAAGATAGACCTGTGATGAACTGCTGTTAAAGCACAAGAAGAGAAACAGAATTTGAGTATTTTGTGTAGATTTGTGTTTGTTAAGTAAAGTGACTGGTCTGGTCTCTGATGAACCAGAAAAAAAGGAGTGGACCCTGTTAGTAAATCTCGTGAAGTGTGAAAGGGACAATCACATTCAGGAAAAATTATCACCCATCAGGCCCTAAATATTCATCAAAATCCCGTTTACAAATTAGTTGGACACCCTCCCTCACTGTCTTTCATCACATGAATCATCAATCATGACTCACAAACACTTAATAATATATAACTCGTTGATGTAATAGTTTCCTTATTTCATCCAAGCATGGTGGTACCCAAATTCATCTCCTCTTTAATGCAAGCAAGCAACACATTATAATTTAGCAGTTTTAAATCAAGTGATCTTAACTAGGGCAGCCCTGTAAGGGATAAAAAAAAGAAGGCTAGGCATGAGACAGAGGCAGGGATTGTCTCCAATATCCTTGAAGGGAGTGGGGAGACTACTTCTCTGTGTTAGGAATTGGACCTGTTTTCACAGGTAGTCTTGTTTTTATGTCTATGCACACATTGGGTCACATATCTGGTGCCTATGCTACAAAGGGACTGCTGGTGTAGGTCTCGGTGCTTATTGTCTTTAGTTTGAGCCTCAAGCATGATTTCCTGGAGAATTGCTGTTGGAGGTCGGAGCCCCCTTGTTGTTTGCTGAATCGATGCTGCTTGAGATTATTTGTTTTTCCCTTCTGGATCTCTGCTGCAGTTGGATCGGACTGCCTTTCCTTTGCTTCATGCCGGAACATTCTTGAGGCATGCGAGTATAAGGAGAAAAGTCTTATGAATGAAATAAGACTCTTGTTTCCTTGGAAGTCGTCTGTTCTTTTTTGCTGAAAGGTCGAATTCGAAGGATTTCAGTGAAAGAATCGAGTTTGCGACATTACTTCCTGGTTTTTGGTAACCGCTCTACTTCATTTTGTGATTGACACTCTGCACACTGGTCCAACTCCAATTCGGCCATACATGTGCCTGAAAATGGTGGGGCTGCATAAGTCAGACAAACACAAAATATATAATGTTCATCTAGCTGATTCCAACTTTTTTTGGGCAGAGCACTAAGGAGTTTGACTATAAATAACTAAAAAGTTCTATGGTGGCCTACTCATTCAGAAAAGCAGAGTTCCTCCTCAAATTCAGGTGGTTCACCCAGAAGTTAGTAAGCTATCACAAAAAATCATCTGACCGATCACACTAGTCCTCCACCTCCTCTTGTTGTATTTCAGAAAAGTGTAATTGTAGTGTTGGTTGGTACATAGTGATCACAGTCAATCTCTTAACGTTTTGAGGCAAGAGACTGGTCCTTCTCACCCTCACTATGACAACTGCACCAGCTACACCGAACATGCGCTCAGCAGACAGACTGGCTACCAGCTAACCCAGATACCTTATTACTAGGTAGCTGAGCTCTGGCCACTGGTACATCTTCCAATACCAAAAGACCAATGGCTTTTTATCAATGTGGACTTCTTTTTGGTTATCCAGGTAGTCCTGGAACATCCTCTGAATCGTTAAACATGTTGCCACTTGCTTAACGTCTTTAGCCTTCTCCTTTGCACTTGCCTTAAGCCCTACTACGTGAAACCAAGTAAATTCAGAGGTTGAGCCTTACTCTTCTGGTCCTGTAGCTGTTGTTGCCGGGGTTCTTGTTGCTGGTGTGGCTACTCAAAGACAACATCAACACCCTCTCTGGAAGTTGAAGGCTGCACCTCTGAACTTTCTCGATTGATTAAAAATCTATGTCTTGTTTAGTGAAACATCCATTTAAGAAAAAGAAAATAAAAGTGGTGCCAGCATTGTTTTGTACCATGGATCAAGTATTATGGCACAGATGTCCTCTTTGGACAACACAATGTCTCTTTGCAGCCTTGGATTAATAGCGAAGGATTAGGCTCTCAACCAAGTCATGTGCTTCTCCATTGCCATCCACACCTGCAAACTTCTGCAACACCTTTTTTAACTAGGCCTGTAGCACATGCAACAACAGAATAGCTTGGCTCATTGTCCTCTCCTCTTTGCTATCTTCCCGGTTGATAGCCTCAAAAGGAAGTAGAATTTGTTTAGTGCATTTGGATAGGCTCCATTTGTCATTGCTTGTCATGCTTTTTCCAGATGCATCCCCTCCTCTTTGACTGACATAGTCATTGATCTGTTTGTACTGCTGAAGCAGATGTTGCAACACATAGTAGGTTAAGTTCCAACATGTTGGCACCTCCTATATATGGCCTTTAACCCCTTCACAGGTAGTCCTCCCCCAGTGCTCAGCCTTTATTAGGCTATTTGGGGTAGTTTGCGCTTAGGCCCCGTAGCGTTTTGTTCACATTAGGTATTCCCTGCCAAATTTGTGTCATTTTATTACAACTTCCAAGGGATATTAAAGATACCCATGGTTTGTGTATTCCTCTGTAGGAGACCAAGAAATTAGCAAAAATACAGCAAAATGTTTTTGTTTTTTTTAGGGAAAACGTACTTCAGAAGAAGGCATCTGATTTTTTCCCTGCAAATGGTATCAACAAAGAGATTGCAGTACTACAATCACCATCTTACCAACTTTCAGGACCAGGCAGACCTTTGTCTGAAAACCAACATTTTCCACACAGTGTTTGCATTTTATTGGAATATAGCCTAGCTTTCCTATTTTTTTGTGCTTTGAACCTCCGTCCAGTTAGTGGCAGAAATGGGTTTGAAACCAATAATGGTCCTAAAAAGCTATACATTTCTGAAAAGTATACAACATTCTGAATTCAAAAGAGGTAATTTGTGTTGATCCTTCAAGATTTTCCTATAGAAAGTAACAGCTGAAATAAACAAATATTGAATTTGAGTTGAAAATCAGCCATGTGTGCCTACGTTTTCACCTGTAAATCCTTACAACTGAGCTGGGCCTTGCAATAGTTTTTCATTGTGTAGTGAGTATACCGCAATTCATTTGGTAAAATATAAAGAGTGAAATATAGGTATCAAGTAAACCTATGTATTTATGAAATGGAAACAACATATGGACTTTAGAAGCAGTGGGTATTTGCCCATCTCCAAAATTGTGGATACCGATACTAGCATGTGAATTAGAATGCTTTTTTCAAAATGACTTCTTTTTTACACACTGTCTTACATTTGGATGGCAGAATTGAATGGAAAGTGAATTGGGAATAAAAATTGTTCTACTATTCTGTATTCCCCTAGGTCACCGGATAAAATAGTGCCTCACTTGTGTGGGTAGACCGAATGCCCGCAATAGGAAACGGCCCAAAACGCAATGTGGACACATCACATTTTTCCAGTGAAATCTGACCTTTTTTCGCAATGTGTCTAGCTGTGGAGCCCCTTGCAAACCAAGTTGTTTTGTGATAAATTTGATGCATCCACAATACATTTGGGCCCTTCCCTTTTGTGGGTACTTGGCCCGCCCACACAACTGAGATACCATGTTTATCAGGCGACCTGGGGGAATGCTGGGTGGGAGAACATTTGTGTCGCCCTGGTGATCCCACACAGAAATGTGAGGAAAATGTGATTTAGTTCAGCTAAATTTGATGTTTGCATTGCAGGTAAGAAAACTTGTTGGAATACACTAGAGACACACCACTCAGTCCCCCCGGGTTTTCACACCTTGGCACAGAAGGCCAGAAAAGGCAAATATTATTGCCCATCCATCTGTTTCACAAGTACTCACACATATTTGTTGGATTTGGCACAAGGGTGAGTGAAAGGTTTAAAATGTATATTGTATTAGCCAGAGATTTCACGAAAATTAAATGCACTGTTAATAATTGAGCAGGGGAAATCCTGAACCAATGACTCACAGCTTGTGAGCTGTAAGGCTGCAGAAAGGCATCAACTGCTTTACAGGCCATTCACACACCTTTCATACATAATGCACACAAGACCATTCACACCACCAGCACATTACAAAACTGACAATAACAGACAATGTACTCCCTGGCAGAGGAAGACAAAGACAAATATTACTTGACAACCATCTATTCTTCAAGAGCATACATATACTGGTTGGATTTGGCATGAGGGTGATTGAAAGGTTCAAAATGTATATTTTATTAACAAGAGATTTCACAAAAATGATATGCACTGTTAATAACTGATCGGTGAAAAACCTAAACCAGTGACTCACAGCTTGTGATCTGTAAAGCCACAGCAAGGCGCCAACCTCTTTACAGGCCATTTACATACCTATTATAATTGACACACACAAGACCATTCACACCGACAGCTGTGGGCCCAGCAAATTACAAGACTCACATCAACAGACAGTGCCATTCAATGGCCCATCACTTTCATATGCCTGCATTACTGACACAGTAATCACACCGGATATCGGTTCACAGAGTGTTTGCACTGGTGCTTGGGTAGCAGTGTAGTGATCAACAGCAAGTCACTACTCATACACTGCATGATAAGCACCAGTACATGCACAACACCAGCCTAATGCCAGTCTATGCACACCTCCAGCCAAAGGTCAATCCACACACTGTGCTAGCCAAGCACCTATCCATTCACACTGCTAGCCAACTGCCAGTCCATGGTCACTACCAGCCATGCACCAGTCCATGCACACCGCTAGCAAAGCATCACTCCATGCACAATGCCAGCAAACTTTTTTTGTAAAAGGAATGGGCCCCTGGATTAAGGATAAGAATACCCTGGCTGGGAAAATACTAGTTTGGAAAAGCAAAAACACCGGGCACAGTATATTTTACATCTAGTTGACATAAAAACCCTAGACTGAAAAAGACACGTTATTCCATAGATAAATTTGATAGATTTATTTTTTCATTATTATTATTAGCTTTTTTATAGACATTTTTGTTAAATATTTTGTAGACAAAAGTATAAAGATATTTACAATATTAATACTGATTTATCAACCACATGTGTTATCTTCTTATAACAATTGATAGATTTCAAGGAATCTTTGTTCTATATGACAAAAAACATGATTTTCATATATACAATTCAGTTACCCATAAGTTGAATTTTTCATTTTAAACTCAATCAAAGAGAATTAATATTAGAAACACCATAAGTGACAAATCACACAATTACACAGAGACTGGCAGTTTGTTGACCGACTCCAGCCAAACCCCAATCCGAGCACACCACCAGCCAAGCGCCAGTCCACGCACACCACTAGCCAAGCCTCAGTCCACACACACCACCAGCCCCGTCCCAGACCATGCACACCGCCAGCCAAATGCCAGTCCACACATCATATTTTTTTAACAAAAAAGAAAACACAAACCAATTGAAAGTAGATATAAAACTAAAAACACAACAGCTGTAACTAAATATATCACACTAATGCCAACCATGAAACTGAATAAAAAATATAAAACAATAGAGACCAGGCAGTTTACTTTTACACTCAAAGTGCTCCCACAAACTCTTTTATGTATGATACAATCTAAAACATGTGGGCACACACAGACCAAGATTAGAAGGACTATCAGAGAAGTGCATATGAATCTCCTCTGGTACCTCTTGCATAAAGACTCTAGATCTCTTACAGGGATTGTTTTTTTGGAGCATGAGAGGAATATAATCAGTAAAGTGGGGATCTTCCAATATAAGCACATCCTCTAGCACTCCAAATCTAGGAACACTTGCCTGCTCCACTACAACAAGGCTGTCTTTCACAGACTCCTGAAACTGAACCAAAGTCATCCTTGACTCTAGAGAACCATTCTTGAACACAACAAAAGTATTAAAAGTTTCTAAGTTGTAGAGATGGATAGCCAACTTCTTATACAAAGTGTAAGATATATGAACAGCATTATAAGGTTCCAACCTCTGATCTACTCTATGTGCCTTTGTAGTCTAAAATGCACACAGGTTTGAGCACTTCAGCAACCTGACCCCAAACAGTCACAGGTGAAGTACTTTCATCATGGATGATAGTTAGCATGTAGATATTCTTCCTGTCCACAATTTTCACAGCTAGCAGTTCATCACTATGCAAGGCACTGTACTGTCCCTTCTCAAGCTTTTTACAAGCAAACTCCTTTGCATAACCTTTAAGGTTAGAGCGGATTGTGTCACAAACTACAGGGTCCACTTTTAACAATTGCCTAAACGATTGCACATCGGTGTAGAAGTTATCCAGGTACAAATGGTGACCTTTATTAAAAAGTCCTCTACTAACTTCCCACTCAATTTTTCACTTACTCCAAAAGTGGAAGGACAACCATGGGGGTCAATAGTGGAATCCTTACCATTGTAAACCTGGAAATTATAGACATATCCTGTACTACTCACAGACAACATATACATTTTAATTTCATAATGTGCCGTCTTGCTGGGAAACGTCCTGCCTAAAACCAAACGACCCTTGAATAGAACCAACGACTCATCAACACTTCTTTCTTTATCTCGAGCACAGATCTTGGAAAATCAATCTACAAAGTGATCAAACACAGGCTAAATCTTAAAAAGATGGTTGCAATCAGGATGATCAAGTGGCAAAGCTCAACCATTATTGACAAAATGCAGCATCTGAAGTGGAAGCAAATACCAATCACGACTCATGATTCCCGGAAATATAGTTACTGCCATCAAGGGACTAGTAGACTAACATACAGTCAGGGATGGCTTCCGTAACAAGCCCATCAAAAAAGTTAAACCCAAAAACTTCTTCATTCTTATCCAGATTTGTGGGAGTTCACCGGGTAGCTCTACAGTGGGGCCTATATTTGGCACTGTTGTCCCTCAAGTACTGTTCAGCATACAAATTAGTCTGCTCAACAATCTCAGCCAAAAATACATTGTGCATAAACAACTGAAAAAATTGTATAGGCAAAAATGTTTCACAATTTACTTTACACCCTGCAACACCAATAAAAGGCAGGCAATACTGGCTGTACCATGTTTTGGTCAACTCAGAGTCCAGCACTTTCAATGAGAAGCCTTGCAGCCCCAGGGTGCAATCCAGATGCTTCTTGCTGCACTATTGGCACACCAGCGCCCTCCTCTGAAACAGACACTTCATCTACACAGAGAGTAGCTTCATCAACACTGAGAGCAGCTTCATCATCAGATGATTCCTCTCGGACAGATCATTCACTTCCAAAATCTTGCACTTCCTGCTCTGCCTCAAATGCACTGTCAGTCTCATAATCATGGTCAGAGAAAGATTCAAAAAGCACACCAACAACCTGCAGAGCGTTAATCCTGCAGCTAGCCATAATCCTTACTAACAAGGCAACAACAGCAAACAATTTTTAAAATAAGTAATGAACAAAATGTGGCTTTATCACAAAGACCTATATACTCTAAACCAATACGAGTCACCACCACCTGCTCTGTACAGACACAGCAAGGACCAACGTAATTCCACTAAAAAAGAAAAACAGAATAAAAATGACAAAACAGAGAACATAACACACATTGTGCACAAATCCAAAGGGAGTTTTACACACAAAAAAATAAGCTAAATATGCTGCTAATGACACCATTTACAAAAATGCCATTCATGCTTGACAATGACACTCATTTGGAGTAAACACTACAAAAAAAGTGTTCCTTTCCAAACACCTGCAACTATACAAACTGCAGCTCAAGCCCTGCTGAAACCACACACAGGAATCACATCAAAGGAATCAAAAGCTTTGCACTAGAATAAAAAGAAGAAATAAAACATTACAATCAAATATGCAAATAATGCATCAATCAACACAAAATCCACCGGCCAAGCTAGGGGGCAGATGAAACCTAATATTATGGGCAAAACATTCACTCCCAAAAGGTAGCAAACCTTGCCTAAAGGTGGTCCACACAACAAAAATATTGCCAGATAATACAATCCCTGGTGTCCAGTGGCTTCTGCCCTCATTGGGGTCAAATGGTCAGAAAAGCATAAGGCTGATCTGCTCCCAACATAACCACCCACTAAAGGGATGCGACCCATGCCCAAGAGGCTGCCCCCCAACAACACATTCAAACTAACATCCCTGGTGTATAGTGGTTCAAGACCACCTTGGGGGCAGGTGGGCCTACAAGCATGAGGCTGATCTGCGACCACAGGGTGGAAATGGCCAAAATAGTCACCTCTAAAGGGCAGTGACCCTTGCCCAAGGGGCCGCTCCTCAACATAAAAAAAATAAATAAGGGGAAGCCCCCAAAATTTACTAAATTCTATGAATCCCAGGTGTCTAATGGACATTTTTTCTGCATGATCGCAGCCCCAGGCTGGATATTGTAGCAGGAATGTCCAAAGAGACATCAGAGGAAAGGAAAACCCTTTCCTTTCCTGCGATGCCTCTTTGTTACAAAACCGCCCTCCCCGAGGAGAAACTTACCTTTCTCCTTCAATGCTCTGGAAACAAATAGCTGTCAGCGTGTCGGGCAACATCTAATAACGTCAGTGCGCTGTGCCATGGGTGGGGAGTGGGAATGCATCAGCTTCCGCAGCTATTTCTTGTGGGAGTGTCAGCAAGGGTGGCCAAGGCAGGCAGACCCAGTGCATCCCCTGAGGGTGGGTGCCAGGACGGCCGGGAGCCATCTGACGCACAAGCCCACCGTGGCATCCGATGGTTCCCCGCCGTACGACACACATGACAGGTTAAGATCTAAGCAGGCTTGCACTAAAGTATGGTAAAGTTTAGTAGCAAGTGTGTCTGCTGAGTGTGGTGCAGTTGTCACAATTAGTAGGATCATCCTCTTGCCTCAAAGTCTGGAGAGATTGACCATAATTTAAAATGAACTATCACTTAATACCTCAGAATAACAGTGTTCTCCGTCCCCTGCCTATCCTTCTTTTCATTCCCTAGCAGGGTTGCCCCTGTAAAGATATTTTAGTTTGCAAGACTGCCAATGTGTTGCATCCATGGGAAAAGAGGAAGAACAGGTAACTAATGCACCAATGAGTGATATCTTTTGGAGTGAGTGATAATTGATGATTCATGTGTCAGCAGTGAGTGAATGAGGGTGTTCAACTAATTTCTAAACTTGATTTTGATGACTTGCAATGTTTGGGAGCTGATGAGTGATTTGCCCTGAAGTGTTTGGCCCTTTCAAACGTGGCTTGATTTACTTGCATTGTCCACTCCTTGCTTTATTTTTTTTCTGGTTCTTCAGATACCTGACCAGTCAGTTAAATTAAAAAATACAAATCTACAAAATATGACCAACATTTTTTGTTCTTCATGTTAATCAACAGCAGTGCACAACTGGTCTATCTCTCTCAATCTCATTTGGGCCATCTGTTTGGAATTGAAGGTTTCCATTCAGACCTATTTTGCCAGAGTTGCTGTTCCAGCACTCCATCATGATGTGCTGCAATTGGTTAGACAAGCTTTGCTGTAGAGTTCTGCTCACACTATCCACCTGAGGACAGCATTTAGACCAGTTGTCAAGCAACTAATTACATGTGTATCACTGCACACTGGATCTCTTTTGGGGGGGTTAGGCCACAGCTTTCTACAGGTCTCAGCACTAAAGAAACTTTTAAGGACGTACGGCAGCCGACAACAGTAGCAATTTCTGCCATTTAGAAATCCCAAACATCTTGAAAGATTTTAACAGCAAGTCTATAAAGACTGGCCCAGAGGTCTCAGAATTAGATTTGTTGCCCCAGACAATGGAAATAATATAGTCAAGGCCTTGGAAGATGTTGGGAATTTTTAGAGTCTATTTGGTGCATTGCTCAACCTGATTGTGGAGGACTCAAAAAAAGAAGACATAGTCAGCAACAGACTGACCACCCACAGAAAAATCTGCAATCATTTGAGTCATTCTTTTCAAATAAGAACCACCATTCATGGCATTATCATGCCAAGAGGCTTATGAGTAAACAATGCCCTCAGAATCTTCTTACACGACCTTGTGTTCCGCAAAGATTGGTCTTCCATCTTCTGGAAGTGTACGCTAGACTATCTTGTACTTATCATCAAGACAGCTAAGAGACTCGCGGAAGCCCTTCTAGTTGAGATTCAAACCTTTGAGAACAAACTCAAGAAAGTCATTAACCCACTAGTTTATAAAAAGAAACTAGAAGAGATAACAAAAGAGATGGAAGAGACTCAAGAATTTTTGATGCAAAGCAAATTACAAAAATTGGCAAAAGACCTAAAGAAGTTTAGCCAAGAACGGATGCATTCGTACACAAAGGAAGACTATACCTTCCCAGATCCAAGTTCGGATAATGAGTCAACTGGGAACAATTCCTCTAACAACTCCATCAGCAGCTCAGAAGACTACACCCCAAGAAGAGGCCGGAACAACTACCGATATCAACGCCCTAGGAGAGGTAATAGATGGCAACGACCGCATTATCCTAACTTCAATGGACCATTTTACCAACCATTCATCCCACAATATGGAGGATGGATGGATCCATTTAGTCAAGGAATGCAACAAATGCCACAGATAGTGAATCAACAAATGACAGGTCAACAAAACCGCCAACAACAAGAACAGCCTTTTTTATCCAGAGGCCAAAACCAACCTCGCGGCAGAAAAAAGTCTCTGACCTGGCAAGACCAACAGAGGAACATACTGACAAGGATCATATCAGCAGCACAACCCTCAACCAGCAAGAACAATCATTGATAATTAACCTGTCAGATACTGAACTCTCTGAAGATCAAATTAAGGTCCTAAATAGAGGTTTAGGATATGTACCAACTCCACCACTGGATACATTTAAACTCAAGTGTGAATTAGCAGAATTCTGCAGAGTACTAAAACTAAAGGCCTTTTTCGCGAATACTACGACTTCACCACAAGAAGGAGATACGTCTTGCAGAAGAAAGTCGACGTTCAACCCTCCAACAGGCAGTGTCCCCCCAGAACTACAAACTTTTGAACTAGCACTTTTAAAAGGAGTAGATACCATGGAAACCAATGAGAAGAAAACCTTTCAAAACTTAAGCAAAAAAGAACGCTTGGCATTAGAGGACCTACAATCAAATGATAAAATAGTAATCAAACCAGTGGACATGGGGGGAGGGATTGTAATTCTAAGCAAGGAAGGTTACCATCAACAATGTCTCGCCTTCTTGTCAGACACAAAATTTTATGAGAAGATCACGACAGATCCAACAGAGAGACTTCTGAACACCATAGCTATAATGGTTTATAAAGCGGAAATAAATATGTGGATTTCAAAAAAAGAAGCAGATTTCTTGCAAGCAAAAGAACCAAAGATCCCATATTTTTACTCCCTTCCGAAAACCCACAAAAACAGATCCCCCCGCCTGGACGACCAATAGTTACCGGCATCGGGTCGATTTTAGAACCCTTGTCTAAGTTCTCAGATGAGTACCTTAAACCTCTGGTACAAAAGACACCAACGTATCTCAAAGATACACGTGATCTATTGATACAGATCTCAAACAATAATTTTGACCCTACCTCTATGCTCCTTGTTGGCTTAGACGTAGAATGGCTGTATACCAGCCTACCCCAAGACGAAACTATACAGATGCTTGAAGACGTTCTATACATGGAGGACTGGCAACACAATACCCCAAGACATTTCATCCTTGAATGCTGCAAATTAGCACTCAAAGAGAATTTTTTTGAATACAATGGAGACTTGTATCTCCAAATCCATGGAACTTCCATGGGGAGTGCATTCGCACCATCTGTAGCAGGATTATATGTAAGTCAATTTGAAAGTCAGCACGTCCTGAATTATACAAATCCTTTCTCTTCCAGTATTTTATACTGGAAGAGATACATTGACGATATTCTTTTAATTTGGAATACAGAACAAGACCTTACACTCTTCATGGACTGGCTGAATAGACTCAATCCTTGGCTAAAATGTACCTACACTGCCAATAACACACAACTGGATTTTCTGGATCTCACAATATTCTCAGAAAACAATATCTTGCAAACCAAAACTTATACCAAGCCCACTGCTAAAAATAGCTTGTTATCCTTCAAAAGCTACCACCCTAAACCATTAAGAGATAACCTCCCATACAGCCAATTTTTACGGTTGAAAAGAAACTGTAGTAAGAATGAGGATTATAAAATACAGGCCCAGGAACTAAGTGAAAAACTGAGAAACAGAGATTATACTCAGAAAACCATCTCTAAATGCAAAAAAAGAGCAAGCAACCAACCAAGAGACTGCTTACCACAAATCCACCCAAAAGAACAAAAACCAAACTTAACCACCTGTGTGACTACATTTTGCCCTTCGACCTACGAGGTACAAAAACTGGTAAATAAAAATTGGCATATACTCAATACTGGGAGATTTGACTGACCAAAACCAAGGTTTGCCAATAGGAGAACAAAAAATCTAAAAGATGTGTTGGTACATACACGGCCCAGATAAAAGACACCATCAACAGAAACGAGAGATGTATCAATGACACCCAGAACAGGACATTACCCCTGTGGAAATTGTGTAGCATGCAAAACAACGAAAGCTTCTAAAACATTACAACTATCAGAAATCCTATTATGGACACAAAGACAGCACACCAATTGTAATTCAACCCATGTTATTTACATGATAAGCTGTCCGTGCATGAAGAAATATATAGGGATGACCTGTCGAAAAGTTAAAACAAGAATTGGGGAACACAGAAGCAACATAAGACTGCAGAAGAACACCACAAAACTATGTGCTCACTTCATTGAAAGAAACCACTCCTGTGACGATCTACACTGGACAATGTTAGAAATGTTAACTGATAAATCACAGAACCCTGAGAAAACACTCTATGAGAAGGAACAGAGGTGGGTGAATCGACTCAAAACCTACCAACAAGGTCTTAATGATAATGTCCCTTGGCATCAGTTTGCCAAATGACTACCCTGCCATTAATGATCTAAACAGGTTCAATTGTATAAACAGTCACACACTAAAGAATAACATCTATTCCACCCCATTTTCGAACTGTTCACGATCCTCAACCTCATGCCAAAATTGATCACAGAAACAGCCTTTTACTTCTTATGAGACTTTTTGTCCCTCACTACTGATTTAATGAAACAATGAGCAAGTTCGTACAAACTGTGTGCCCTAAATCTCCTTTCAATGAAAATCCGATATTTTTCTACCCATTACGGATTAATAATGTTTGAAGTCTCAAAACATCACATAAGTCTACTGCTCACATAAGCCGAAATAACGACACATAAAGTTATTTGGAAATACTCCTAGAAATCCGACTATTTCCTGTCATTACGGATTAATGATGTTAAAGTTCCAAAACATCAAATAAGTCTACTGTTCACATAAGCCGAAATAACGACACATAAAGTTATTTGGAAACGTCTAATTAACGTTACAGCCCCTTTAAATAGAAGCTCAACACGCAAGCTTCCACTTCCGGGGGCAGAGTCAGCACAAGTCGGTGAAGGACGCACCACGCGGGTAATGACGGGTTCCATCTCTTCTCTCCATATCGGTAAGAGGCAATAGCTATATTTCTAATGACCCACCCCTTGTCTCCAGCTCTGCGCTCTAAAAAGCGATACCCCCCGCTGAAGACTGGCACTCCTACAATACAGGTAAGATTCGTTATATTTATCTTACCACTTTATTACATGCATTCTTAGTAGTACCAGCCTACTTGTAATCAATTGACTATGAGGCAACTTTTTGGTAAAACCCCACTCTGCCCACTTTTCCTGATAGAATGGCTTATAGTTTGAGGCGGAATGAGAACAAAATACAAAGTGTAAACAACTGTTTGCCATACTGCTGTAGAAACAATCTTGTTCTCCCAGTTAGTTATGATTTGATGTGAACTGAAAAAAATTCGAATAATATGAGAAAGAAGAGGGCTAGCACCTTATATTCAACAAATACCTCCATAACGATTAATAATGGTAGAGGACAATCTGTACGATATTCAATGTGGCAATATGAGAATCAGTAATATAAAGTTACAAACAGAGGGCCATTCATTTATTTACACAGCCTTAATGAACTATATACACAGACTTAACCCATAATTTTATCCCATGCCTAGACATCTCCCTTAGCCTTTCAAATTCAATATACCAGCACTAATAAGTAGCTGGTGTTGTGAAATGAGGTTACTCTTCCTCATTGACGATATCCCGCACCAATAACTTTACATCAGTTGAATAATTCTCTGTACTGTTGTGTGCCTCTCTCGATTATATTACAGATTGTGGAGAGTGCGTTTCTGTTACTGAGGACCAGAAAAGGTACACACAAAGTTGACTGCATGAATTGTGTAAGTGAAATACCTATATGTATGTAAGTCCTGACGAAAGCTTTATAGACCCTGTGGGGCCAGAGGGTGCTGAAACATGTCCACAAATCCATTGAAATACTAGAAAGATCCAGTAACTCGATCTTGTTATAGTATCATTTTATTTTAAACAATTGAATCTCACCTCACAATAAAACACAATGGTGACCTTCTCTTTTTTAATAATTTTTTCATGACCTCTTGAAACGTTTTTTCATCATTTGGTGTGGGTAACCCATATATCTCTGGAAACTGCACTCTATACCAGAGGGCCTCTGGATGAGGCTGGCACTAAGCACATATTGGAACGCCCAATGATAACTGCCACAACATCAATGTGGGGCGGATGAAACATATATACCGCTGTTTCCGATAAAACATTGAGTTTTTGAGGACGTTTCAATTTCTGACCACTGGTTTAGATCTGCTACAAGTGTCCTTTTTTCGTTTGATTAATTCATCATTCTTTTAAAGGCCGGAAGTAATTGAGGATCATTCAGCGTGCTAATAGAGTACCAGTTAAAGCCCTCATATAGGAGGTGTCTGCGTACTGGAACTCAACCTACAACATGTTGTAAAATCTGTTTGAGCAGTACACACCTGTCAATGACTATGTCAATCAAAGAGGAGGGGCTGCAACTGTGAAAAGCATGACCATGGAGTTGGACAAATTGGGCCTAGCCACAGGAAGTCAACAGGGAGGGCAGTGTGATGAGCCCATGAGTTGGTTGGGAGATTCATCCTTTGCTTGACTATTAATCATAGGCTACATAGAGACATTGTGTAGTCCAAAGAGTACATCTTTGACACAATGCTTGATCCATGGTTCCATCAAATATTGGCCACTTTCATTCCTTTTTCAGAAGTGGATTTTCACTATACAAGAAGTGGATTGTTGAGCAAGTGAGAGACCTGGAAGAAGAATGGGTGAAAGTTAGGGTCCTGGGCAGAAATTCTGGCATGCAGCCTTCAATCGCCAGAGAGGGCAGTGCTATTGTTCCACAGCAACCAGCACCAGCAACAGGGAACCCTGCAACAACAACAACAACAACAACATCAACAGATGAGTCAGTGCCAACCTCTGCAATGGCTAAGTTTGACGTGACAGGGCTTAAGTCAAGTGCAGAGGTGAAGGCAAAAGAATTGAGCAAGTGGCAGCACCAAAGACAATTCAGAAGATGTTCTAACAGTATCTAGAGGACACAAAGGGGTCTAAGTCTATCAAAACCCATGTGTCTATTCATATGGGAAAATGGACCAGTGGACAGATATGTAAATTTAAATGTAAATGTGGCGTATTTGTATAGCGCGAACAGTGACCCGGAGGCATCCCGGCGCTTGTACTCCTACCACAAGGGAACCCCTCCTGGCTTTTCCTTGTGGGGTGTCCACTCCTGGGCATCCCATGGTGAAACCAGGCATCCCTTGTGTATCAGGGGGCCTTTGTGGAGACTAAGCAAGCTATTGCCCGGAGTTGCAGCGTGGGACCCATGCTTAGAATCGGCACTGAGGCAAGAATATCCGGTCAGAGGAATTTAAGCCCGAAACCCGCTGAGGCAGGAATCGAACCCTGGTCCCTAGCAAGCGTTCTGCATCAAGGTCTGCCACTCTAAGCATTGAGCCACACTTCTCCACAGATATAAGCAGGCTTGACCTAAAGTATGGTAAAGTTTAGTAGCCAGTGTGTCTGCTGAGTGTGGTGCAGTTGTCACAATTAGTAGGATCATCCTCTCGCCTCAAAGTCTGGAGAGATTGACCATCACTTAAAATGAACTATCACTTAATACCTCAGAATAACAGTGTTCTCCATCCCCTGCCTATCCTTCTCCGTTTCATTCCCTAGCAGGGCTGCCCCAGTAAAGATATTTTAGTTTGCAAGACTGCCAATGTGTTGCATCCATGGGAAAAGAGGAAGAACAGGTAACTATTGCACCAATGAGTGATATCTTATGGAGTGAGTGATGATTCATGATTCATGTGTTGGCAGTGAGTGAATGAGGGTGTTCAACTAATTTCTAAACTTGATTTTGATGATTTGAAAGGTTTGGGAGCTGATGAGTTATTTCCCCTAAAGTTTTTGGTCCTTTCAAACTTAGCTTGATTTACTTGCATTGTCCACTCCTTGCTGTACTTTGTTTCTGGTTCTTCAGATACCTGACCAGAGATTTAACAAATACAAATCTACAAAATATGCCCAAAATATGTTGCTCTTCATGTTCATCAACAGCAATGCACAACTGGTCAATCTCTCTCAATATTAAACAAAGAGAGGGACTTTGGGCTAGTTTAACGAGGTCTAGCGTACAAGCCCAAAAGGCTATGTTACAAGGGAGGTACGATGTTCCTCTGGTTGAGTGGGATCAAGGAGTCCTGAGCATGGACCAGTAGTGGGGTCACTGAGGGACCACTAATGTGTGTAAGCAGGAGGGGGAAGTCTCCTTGTTGGAACTAGGGCTCTAACACACCCAGCAAGCTAGGTGTCATGCTTCATCATTTGAGCCTGCCCCTCGTCAGGTCGGCGCTGCAATACCGGACGGGCACGCAGAACCAGGGCTCTTTATCGGGGATCTTTGTTCCTGCCGCTGGGTGCAGTGGGGGTGAGAGGCCAAGTGTGTAGAGTAGGAGGGGGATGTGAATTAAAATAGGTCAGTCAGTCCTAACCAAACTTTATTATCAAGGTAGACTGCCTAATTAAAATTGTGTAGAGAGGACCCAAACCTAGTTGTGAGGTGTCTAGTGGTGAGAGTTCTACTCTTGAATGATCTACATGTTTCGTGTCTCAAAGTCAGAAATGATCGGGACACTTCTTCAGGATCAATTTTATGCTATCCACACTTATAGGGTAAGTGTGAGACTACATACCCTGTCTTGTCATAGTAGACCTAAACTGCCTGCACAAAATGCATGCTACAGTACTCAGCGGGAAAAGGTCACCATATGGGTCCAGGGCGAAGTACGCGTCCATCTGTCTCACCTACCCTGCCGCCCAACTCCATATTCCCATCAATTCATCAAACCCCTAACCATCTTCCCCCAGGCTTTGTGATGAATTGAGGTGTGACTTATGAATATACACCGTAAATGGATCACCCGCTTGGTGGGGCGGATATGGTGGAAGTGACACTAGCCTAATGTCTGATCTTCTCTTACCTAATACATAGCCCACACCAGCCCTGCATACCCACATATGCATAAAAGGTACACATAGTCATACATACCAGCATGCGTCAACATCATTATTGTGGCCTTGTGTTGCTAAAAAGCTTAACCTTCTCCTGTCCTCAATCCACTAGAGGATTTCATAAGTTTAGTTTTAATTGTTTTCATAAAGTAATTATTCCCTTTGGTGCAGTGGATGTAATGGTTATGTCCTCTGCTGCAGTATTGCTGTGCCGAGGATGTAGCCATTAAGTCCTGGCACCTCCCCACAGGGAAGGCACTGGTGCTTCCCCTGTGGGCCACTAATTACCAGACCTCCACCTGGGATGGCCTCAGAAGCGCTTCTGCTGCCACCCCTACAATCTAATGTCAACATGCTCACGGTGCACCAGCATAACCATTTGCTGTCGGGAATTCACAGGAAGCCATTTGTTTCCAGAGAGAAGACTTTGTTTCAGTGAATCCTTCTCCAGGAGATTTGTTTTAGAAAGACTGACACAAGGTAGAGGACTTCCCCCTGCATCTGTACAGAGGTTATCCTGCTCCACAATCAGTGGTGGGGCAGCTATTGTGGAGCAGGAATCCACACAATACACTAAGGATGTTTTTTCTTATTGTTGGGCTGCGACCCCTTAGGCAAGAGTTGCTCCCCTGGGGGCATATTTGATCCATGTTTTGCTCCCCTGGGGGCTGATTTAGCAATTTCTCAGGCTGATCAGCCCCTTGGGGGTCAAGACACATTGGAAAACAGTAAATCATATTTATATATTGTTATGTTTTTGATGTGGGGGAGAATTCCCTTGGGCGAGGGTCAATTTCTTTGTAGTTCCACCCCCATAGGGCAGATCAGCTGTTTTTAGGCCAATCCTGCTTCTGGGTGGTGGAACCCGACTAAACCACCAGGGATAGTATTTAAGTTTGGGGAGCGACCCCTTGGGCAACGGTTACTCCTCTTGGGGGAGATTATTTTTAGTTGTTCCACTCCTCCTTTGAATGCAGATCAGCCATTTGTAGGCAGGTCTGCTCTCTGGGGGGGCTTTGTTTGAAAGTGACCCTTTGGCAAGGTTTGCTCCCCTTGGGTGAGAATATTATTTAGTTATTCCAACCCAGAGGGCAGAACAGCCATTTGTTAGGCTGAGATGCCCTTTGAGGAGGAGAAAGCCCCCTAGACACCAGGGAGTAATGTTTGAATGAGAATGACCCCTTGTGGGGTCCATATGTATTCTTATGCCACACTCTACGGAGGGCGGTTTGGGAATTGTTAAGCCAATCTGCCTTTTGGGGTGTTATTTTGCTCCCCAGAGAGATTTTTGAGTGGATTGGTCCTCAGGCTGGGTGGTAACAAACCCTGGGTAGAGTATGTGGAGTGGTGGAACTACTCTCCATGCCCACCCAAAGTAATTAAAAAGAATTAAAAAGGCACTTACCTGACCTGTCTGCCTCCGCTGCTTCCTCCTCACAATGGCTGATCCCTCCTGCCTCCTCCTCTCACTGAATAACCTCTACGATGTACGTCTTGTGCATGCGCATTTGCAAGACATACAACGTAGGGGTTATTCAGTGCGAGGGGGAAGCAGGAGAGAGCAACCATTGCGAGGAGAAGGCAGCTGAGGCAGACATTGAAGTTGAGCGCTTTTTAAATTATTTTTAATAACTTTGGGAGGGTGGAGGAGCTGGCTAACTACGCTCCGCCACAGAGTCATAGTTTTGCCTGAACTCCGCATTCAGAGCAGAATGTGGAGTAGGCAAAACTATGCAAACTACGCTGGCAAAGCATATTTACCCACCCGGGGTTACTGGGAACACTAGACTTACTGGAGAATAAGGTTATGTATGTGGTGTGAAATCAGGCATTCCATCTGGTGGTACTACGCCTCCTTTGGGGGAATATCAGCTTATTTTGATCTTTTGTTCTAATGTTTATTGGTGCTTTAATTTTCTTTTCTTTTTTATTGGAGAGCGAATTGTTTCCTTTATGAGGGTGCAGCTTTGGCAGACCTGCAGTTTGTGGAATTGTGGTTGGTAAGCTACTAATTTCGTATTTTTATCTAATGTGTATCCTTCACCTGTTTGTATAAGTTGTTTACTGCCTTGTGTGTAATGTTGTTTTTATCCCCTTTCTTTCCTGTGGGACTTCTTTAGTGCTGGCTGTGTCTGTGCAGAGTAAGTGCAGTTGATCCTCAGCGTTGCTGTTGCTGTCTCTGACAAGTGTGTAGTATTGTTTTCGAGTAGATAGTTCTTTATGTGCTTTGTATTGATTGACTTATCCTTCTAGGTTTTACTAAATCCCAGTAGATTTACACAGTGTTGTGTATTGTTGACTTGTTTGTCAAGTTACTTTTCTTTGTAAGGATTGTGGCTAGCCTCAGAATGACCGATCAGCAGGTCATTGGTATGCTTTTTGAGTGTTCTTCTGACCATGATTATGAGACTAACTCTGCGTCTGATGCAGAGGATGAAGGCCAGGATTCTGGCAGTGAATTGTCTGTCTGACTGGAATCATCTGATGATGAAGCCACTCTCAATGTGGATGAAATGCCGCTTATAGAGGAAGACACTGGCGTGCCAATAGTGCAGCAAAAGGAACAATTGATGGACTGAACGCTGAACAATGCAAACATTCACCACAAGTCACAAACGGGCACATGCATCATTGTCAATTGCATTCGCAAATGGTGCGAATCGCAATTTTCCGCCGTTTGCGAATGCAATTGACAAAATTGGGATGCATCATGTTTTTCGCAATTTTAGAAATCCCAATCATGTTGCGATTTCTAAAATTGCGATCGCATTTAAGAAATCGCAATTTGAGATTTCTGCAATGCATGAACATTTTAAATTTGCGAATTCGCAAATAGGGAGAGGTAAATTACTATGAAGTTGTCCTTCATGGTAATTTGCGAAAACTTTCAAAAATGCACAAAAGTGCATTTTTGAAAGTTTAATTTTACACACACACATGCCCTTGGGGCATGTGTGTGTGATAAATGCACTTAAAGTTATATTTTAGGGGTGCAGGAGGGGGGGTCCTTTGGACCCCCCTGCACCCTTGAAATTGCATTCTCAAATTGCGATTCGCACATTGCTAATCGCAAATTGAGAATGACTTACCTTTGATTCCTATGGGCCTCTTGGCCCATAGGAATCAATGGGAAAGGATTCCTTAATTGCGATTCGCAAATTGTGAATCGCAATTAAGGAATTTTTAGAAATCGCAAAAAATATTGCGATTTCTTGATGCATAGCCTTTTGCGATTTCTTAATTGCGATTCCTTAATTTTCGCAATTAAGAAATCGCAAACGGCAACAATGATGCATGTGGCCGAAAGTTCTGGTTTTAATCCATCATTTTTTGCTCATCATGCTACCCCAGTTTGGACCCACTAATATGCAAATCAGTCTTGACCCGGCTCCTCATGGGAAGAGTCCAGCCCAAACTGCGAAGCCAGGTCCTCCCTGGACCGGAAACAAGCATCCTGGGACCAGTTTCAGGGTATCACCCCTCATCAGCCAGGGTAACTTGAATCTAGTGGAGTGGGGAGCACAGAATCAACGTCTGGGCATACCCTTCCAACTAGGGGTGATAAATGCAAAAAGAACAAACAATGGACGGAATGTTGAGTCAATCAAACATTCACCTCCAGTTTGGGGTCAGGTTGCTGAAGAGCCCAAATCTGTGTGCATTTTAGATTACAGTAAGCACATGGGTGGTGTAGATAGAGTAGATCAAAGGTTGGAACCTTACACTGCTGTTTGTAAGGAGTACTTTAGTATAAAAAGTTGGTAATCTATTTATTTCATTCAGCAACCTTCAATGCTTTTGTTGTATTAAGGATTGTTCTCCAGATTAAAAAAGGATTTTTGTTTAATATTAGCAGTGTCTGATAGGCAGCCTGGTTGTAGTGGAGCAGGCAAGAGTTCCTAGAAAAGCAGTAGTGGGGGATGTGACTAGAGTGAAAGATTGCCCCTTTCCTGATTACATTCCTTCTACGGTCAGAAAACCTTTCTGTTGAGATACGTAGAGTCTGTACCCGATCAGATATGCAGAAGGAACATGGTATGTACTGCCCCGATTGTTCTTCTAATCCTGGGCGGTGTGTGCCCATATGTTTTAAATTGTACCACACAAAAATGAGTTTTTTGTTGCAACTGTGAGCGTAAATGTAAACTGACCAGTCTGTATTGTTTTATATTTGTGGTTCATGTTTCATGGTTGGCATTAGTGTGATGTATCTAGTTAGAGCTGTTGTATTTGTAGTTTTAGTTTAGTGTATCTACTGCCAATTGGTTTGTATTTTTTTTTGGGATAAAAGATGTGATGGCGGTGTGCGGGAACTGGTGCTTGGCTGGTGGTGTGTGTGGACTCATGTGTGGCTGGCAGTGAGTGTGGACTGGCACTTGGCTTGCGGTGTTTCAACCACAGTGGCACTGGAGATGGCAGCCCCTTTGCCCTGCTGTGATGATGCCTTCTTTCCCTTAGGTGCTGAAGAATGAAATAAAGGAGACCAAAAAAATAGATTAGTGGTACAGTTAATCTCCTCAAAAATATTTTGTGAGACAAAAGGAATAGCAACGTACTTTTGCAAATCAGATAGTCTATTCCCACATTCATAATTTCAAAAACTCAAGCCTGATTCCTAATTTCCTAAATGTAACCTACATTTTGAACTGCTAATGCATTGTAACAAATGATCTTTGCTTCTCCGCCGCCTTTCATGGGCCAACTCAGTCCCCCTTTTTAATACATTCTACACATCACTGGGAGAATGGGGCAGTATGAACTGCAAAAAGAAAGGCATAGAGAATGCTAACTCCCTGATATACAACTATCTTTGTGACAGGACAGACGTGTCTACATCACTTCCTAAATAATCAGCCTAGGCGAGCGCTGACAAGGACAAGTAGGTAGCACCAAGCACCTGGATAACTTGAGCTGAATCAGATATTGTTTGTAACATAAACTCAACTTACCTCTAAGTGTGAGCAGCATGCTATCTTAAAAAAATTGCATTTTTTGAAAACAAATATAATTAATTACTCACCAAGCCCACAACTTCGACACCCAGCAGGTCGAGCAGGTCCTTTTTCATATTGATTAGGTCTATCTAGTGGTGTGTCAGCTGTTGTGTGGTATGCTACACCCCAGTGCTGCTGAGCACACACTAACACATTCTCCTCCATAGCAGCCAATGCTCCTGCAAGGTATACCCTCTCCTGGGCCTGCCACCTGCTGGAGCATGGAGGTGAACTGGCGCTGGTCCCAAAAACCAGAATGGCCGCCTCTGCCAAAATGGGGCAGGACTGTACCCTCAAGTGTGCAACGTGTCGCTCTGGTGACACTGCCTGCTGCCTGTTGTTCTGTAATGGAGCTGACTGGAAAAAAAAGAAGTAGGACAAAACAAAGCAGAAAGGAAGAACTGAAGAAAGTGGAACACAAGGAAGAAAGGAAAAGCAAAAAAAAGTACAAAAAGTAAAGAAATACAGACTAAAATGTAAAATACACATTCAGAAGGATACACACTGATAAAAAGTAACACACTGATAAAAAAGTAAATAAATGAGGGGTGGAAGAGTGAGATGGGGTGGATTGGCACAGATTAAAAGTAGATTGAAAAGTGCTCCATGCACAGAACAGCAGAAAAAGCAGGTAAAACAAAATGGCTGCACTCATGTGTACTGCGTGGCGCTGATTTGCAGCATGAAATGTGGTACAGGTGTGAAAAAAGAGCATGACGAGCGAGCTGAATTTTTGGGTAACTCTGCAGAATTCCGAGGAGCAAAACTTTGTGAGTTTTGCCGAGACCTAGTAAAAATCTCACATTCCGGGTGGTGAAAAAGAAAAATATTTATCTTGATTTAATGGGCAGAATCTATTTTCTCACATGCTTTCATCAGCTGAGTCTTACGAGGAAGAATCAGCAACTATGGATGGGTATTCTTTTCACTTAAATAGACCCAGCCCAGCTTCCTGAATGTGCCACTACGAGTGGACATACACTCTGCACCTTGCTGAGGGTCATACTCACCACTTAAACCACCTCATGGGGCCCCAGGGATGCACCT
The DNA here is from genome assembly GCF_964263255.1 of Lissotriton vulgaris. Taxonomy (NCBI): domain Eukaryota; kingdom Metazoa; phylum Chordata; class Amphibia; order Caudata; family Salamandridae; genus Lissotriton; species Lissotriton vulgaris. The sequence goes on from NC_141696.1 coordinate 865,372,824, forward strand.
CAAAGGTGGCACCCCTAAAGTGCACCAGGCAGGAGACCGCTAAGACAGAGCCTTCACAGCCCGTCCCTAACATACTAGGCCCACAGGAAACACAAATTTCTCGCACCCTTCCACCATGGGAAAGTTTTTGGGGTCCCCACCCTTGTGGGAGGAACCCCTAGAGGTGTTACTGCTTGTGGGTAAACCTCCTGCCCTACCGTTCCAGAGGTTGTGGCCAGCGCCAATGGTGGGAAACATCTCTGTGGAGAGAATGATTATCTTTGGGCCCCCTCTCTGGAAAACTGCCCTTGACTAGTACTAGAATTTCCTGATGCCCCCTAATCACCTCTGACAACTCCAGAAGCAAGGCCCACCCCTACACCCCAAATCTTTGGTGTGGGTATACGTTGCTTGTCCTAAATCTTTAAGAGGAAACCCTTACTTATACAGGCCTAGTGTGAGTAGTGTTAAGGTTCTAAGGGACACTATGGCTTGGAACAACCTCATAGAAACATTCTTTGAAAGCACTACCCTGCAATCGCAACAGTTGTAAATGCAAACCTGTCATAACAACACAGTTTAAACATTAAACCGCCATATCTTCACATGATATATATGTGAACGGGGGCTTTCCTTTCCCATACTTTTAGTTTCCATAACCAAACCTTTGAGCCCATTTCAGAGCCTTGCACTCTAACATTTGCTCATTATTACACAGGTTATGTGTGGCACAAACTGGAATTATCAAAAGCTATCAATGCATACTGGAATGGGATGCTATGTTTCCCACCACTGAACACCAATATAAAAAAATGAGCCATTAGTTGTGTGCCTGCCCAAGTAAAGGGGCCACATTAGTCCTCCACTGGTAACCAAACACTCCATTGTAGCGCTTGACATTCACTGGCACACAACAATAACACTTAATGAATGAATGTCCTTTCTCTTTTGAAGAAAGGAAAGGTACATTTATTACACACACCACTCCAAACTACATAGCAATTTACAAATATACATAAGGCTGATCAAAATACCTTTTGATAACATTGCATAATCACCTCTGACCCCTAAAAGTGTGATACAACAACATCAGGAAAGTACATTGAGCTGGTCAAAGGTTCAAGAGCAACAAACCACATGTCAAAAATCATTGTTTTAGAAATACATGCAATAATTAATATCACCAAATGGGAATGCACTTAATAATGATAATAAAGCCTCTGTACTTTGATCAGGAATTGCTGTCAGCATCATTATTTCAATAAAGCATTAACAGAAATAAATAGGCGTTGCTCATGGGTGTCACATTTTATTCACAAACTACTTGTTGCCACAAACTTCACCACTAGAGGGCACTGTACAATATGTACTCTTATTAAATACCTTCATGCTGCAGCAACTGAAGCCATAACCTTAGCCCCGGGAGAACACTGCACTCTTAACTGTAGAGCACATTTTCCAGCCTTAGGAATGCTTGAACTCGAATGAAATCCCGGGGTAGTCATCCATTCTGTGACCCTTCCAAATTAGTGTCAGTACTTTTAAAAACACTTCCTTGGGCCCTCAAGGGGAGCTGCTATACCTCTGCAGCTTACTTTGCTCTTTTTTATGTTCTGGTGGCTGCTCTGGTTTCCTGGGGCCACTACAAGTGGATGAAATGGCTTGGTGATGTCAGGCCCCTGCAGGGGATTATGGGTCGCTCCTCCAATAGCAGTAAATAATTGATGAGTGCTCTCCTGCTGCTTCTGTGAGAGACACTGCCTTTCTCTTTTTTTGTTTTCTTCTGTGTGGCATAGTGCAGACTTTTTCTTCTTTTTCAGGGGTGCCAGGTTCCACCCAGTCACCCATTACAGGCTCAAGGTTAGGGCAGTATGGGGAGCCCACCCCTGGCTGCCTCCACCAGCTCCCAGCTCATGAAGCATTCCTTTGTGCTGCCGTGGGAGCCATCTGACTTCTTCAGCCCTGCCCACTCCTGCGGGCAAGGTGCTGAGGTTTGTGGTGGCCTCATGCTCCCCGCAGACGTGGACACAGACACAGGGGGCTGGGTGGGTAAGCCAGGTCTGGGAAAGTGCAGCTGTGCTCCCTCTATTTCATTCTGTTCTTGGGCCCAGGGATTGGGTCCTGGGGCATTTCCTTCTCTCTCTTGGTGCGGGGGAAGTGCAATGGGTTCTTTGTTGCATTGGCTGCCATTGGAGACCTGAATATTTGTTCCTGGCTACCCAGTTATGAAACTGGCCTGGGAGAGCCAGATCACAGGCCCACAGGAGCACTGGTGAGAGGGTCCTATGCACGCCCCATCTGACTTAATTTTTAGGAATTCCCCCTCACTGCGACCCCTAGGATCTGGCCCACCCCAAGGGGGTGGAAAGGATCCATCAGTGGAGCTCCTCACCCTTTGGGCTATGCTGGGAGGGTCAAAGGTCAAATCCTTTGCAGGCTCATATCTCGGGCCCCTTTGGGTAAATTCTCTTGGTCTTGCTTTGCTCTGGAAGGTATTCTCTAGCCACCCAAAGCATTTTCTTTTGGCCTCTTGGTCTATATGATGACAGACTTTTTAGGGAGTTGGTTTCACTGCCTCCCTGGGCCAGCACTTGTCTTTGTTGCCTCTGGTCCTCTCACCTTCTTAGAGCAAAAGTCCAGTTTTTTCCCCAACTAGATGTCACGGGGTGTAAGGGGACCAACTTTCCAGATTCTGGGGAGAGCCCCACTGGATCTGGGGTGAATTGAAGCCACAGTCTTTAGTCCAGATGGCCATTAGGAGGTTCCCTCTTCCAATTGTACATGGCAGCTTCCTCCAGTCACAGTGTCCAGCAGAAAATCAAAACTAACAGAAATCTCTACCTCCTGCACAAGACTTTTTAGGTGGAAATGGGAGGGTCCAGCATTGAGGCTCCGCTGGCCTATCCTGTGATGGTACATCACTACTCTGCATCTGACTCAATCTTCTGGCACAGCCGGCTGGGACATTTTGAAATGCGTGACTTGCCACATTTCCTCTAGGAAACTTTGCCCCTTCCTGACATCACTGTCAAGACCCTTCACAGCAAATCTCTGGGGTTGAATACAGAGGTCTGGGCTGCCTCCTTTATTTAGTGGGCTTTGGCAAGCTAATCCCTGGAACAGTGTGACAGCTGGTTGATTAATGCAGAGCACTCTGTCTCACCCATTTTTTCCTCAAGAGCCGAGGGAAGCACTGCCAATTGCTCTCTTTGTGTAGGAGGCCTTTGTTCCTGCTGCTGGAGGCAAATGTAATTAACTTAACACACCAGGGTGACAAAAGGTCTGGGCTCTGATCCTGAGCTGAGATAGAAAAAAATGGCATTTCTTGATGGCCCATGAGCTGTACAGATATACTTGTGGAAATTGCAGGATTAATATTCAAATACAGGTTAGTCACCAGCAAAGCTACTCACACACCCCTTTTTACACCCACACAGCCACTTACACGAGTATACACACAAGGATACATATAGTCACACAGCTACTCACTTAATATATTTTAGGGAAGCAGTATCACCCGGTAGTAGTGCACCTAGTGCACTAATTTTACTTTTGTAGTAGGTCGTATATATGTCTAACACCCATAAACTCTTAAAAACACTTACACTCACATTATGATGTCATCAGTGTTGCCATCAGGGATGTCATTTGAGATGTCCTCAGTAATGTCACTGACCATGTCAACAGTTATGTAATATGCGAGGTCATAAGAAGTGCATTACGACGGCATAAGTTATAGCTAGCTCAGGTAACTATAACAGCTGAATTTCACTGGTTTTGTATGAGTGAATTCTGAGTCTAACTATAACGTCCCTGTAACCTTTGTTTTTTCAGTGAATTTCTAAGGCTTTTTTTAAATCATATTTCCCAACCATAACGTCCCTTTAACCTTTGGCTTTTTAAGTGAATTTCTAAGGTTTTTCAAACTCTGTTTCCTAACTATAACGCCCCTGTTTTAAAGTGATTTTCTATGTTTTTCAACTGGAATTCGCATTTGCAGTTTGGTGGAGAAAGTGGGCGGGCCTCTGAACAGCTCACAGAAATCCTGCTGTTTTGGACTTACTGTAGGTAACTGGAGGGTTTCTTGGCACCCAAGGAGCTTCATCATCCAAGAAGACTTCATTCCCCAACCATTAGTGGGTCAGGAGATGCTTTTGCAGAGTGGTGGAGAAGGGGGATGGAGCCTCCATCCAGTTCTCATTCATTCGCGCTGTGTGAGACTTACTGGAGGTAATAAGAGTGCTTGTTGATGTACAAGGACCCTTAGAGGAGGGGAGGGGGCTACGTGGGCCCCCTCTTGGTCCAATTTTGAGCCAGGGGATGTTATATATTCATATTAATAAATTTCTTTTCTGTATCTCAAAATGTCTTGTGTGTTGGAATGCTGCCCTTCAGTCGTGAAGATTCCCTGAACGTCATTCTGGACGTTGGCCTCTTCACGACTGGACGGCTCTGGTCGTGGGTGCTTTGGATATAAATACCAATCTTCAATAAACCCGCATTTGAACTACCTTCAAGACTCCGGTGCAATTTTTAACATCTTGGCGACGATCGGGAACTTCCCTGCACCCACCGCCAGAAAGACAAGCTCTTCGGAAATTGGCTATACCCTAAGTTCTCACCGAGACACTGCTGTTCTTCGTCTTCACTCATCCTGCCCTCGGCTCAACTCTCCGCCTTCGACTTCTTCCTCAGGTCATATTTCATGGAGTTTTTATAAGCAGTATGAGCGGATGTTGTGACAGTTTGACTCTGCCTCGCGCTTGAAAGTGTTCATCCTCAACAGCCTCTTTCTCGCGCTACAGTTACGTCACAGTTGAATAGTTCAAGGCCAAGGCCTGTCAAAAGTTACGCTTTACTGTAACCCTGACAACGGCATCGGTCAGCCATTTTCAAGTCTTCATTCACAATCATTCAGCGATAGGCACGCTTTACTGTCTACCACATTTATATAAACTGCAGCAAGGCATTTATAAATGCAAAGCTTTTCTCCAGCTATAGGCACACTTTACTGCCTACCATGTTTATCTACATTGCAGCAAAGCATTTATAAATGCAAATCTTTTCTTCAGCTATAGGCACGCTTTACTGCCTACCATGTTTATCTACATTGCAACAAAGCATTCATAAATGCAAAGTTTTTCTTCAGCGATAGGCACGCTTTATCTTTTTCACTTGCCTGTCACTGTTTAATTGTTCTTCAGCATGCAAAAATTGTTTATAATCTCTTTGCTTCTTATTTTATTACAACTCACTGACAAGCAGTTCCTTTCTTTTAAGTCGTTTTCACCATGGCTTCTTCTCAGCAATTTCAGACACCAGCTCCATTTTTGCAAACTCCAGGCAAGCCTCCTCTCATTTGGCGCAACTGGCTCAAAGGTTTTGAGAACTATTTGGTAGCCATTGATGCCACTAAATATGATCCTCCTCCCAAGTAATTCACAGATGTTACTGGGAATTTGCACTTCTTCTTTATCACCAAACTTGCATCCTATAGTCGATGTAAGACTTCCCACAACTGCTTGTCATGCTCTTGTTGGTCCTTTCCATTAATTAGCCTTTCCGACCTTGTGTCAGCTCGATATTATTGCATGATCCCTTTTCTATGCCGTCACACCGACCACTGCGCCATAATTACTAGTGCTCGAATCACGGCAGGAGACATCATCAGCTTTCTGTTCTTGACACATGCTTTATCGAATGTGTCCTACCAATCACTGCACCGTTTTTATCCACTTTTTCATTTCATTACCACCTTCATGCTCACAAGATCTAATGCATGAACCCTGTGAGTGTGGTCCTGTCATTGTTTAAACACACTGACTGCTGCGCCTTACGCATAAGTGTTCACGTCACGACACTAGATTGCATCCGCATTTAAATTAATGCATGACCAACCCAGATGTGGTCTCTCAGCAGCCGTACAATACCAATCACTGCGCCGTCCTCCCTTTCACTTTATCATAATGTATTCTGTATAGATTGATCGGCAACGAGTGGTCTCACCTCTTTGACCACGCACAAAAGGCACTCAGTCATGCCAAACCTTCCTCCCCCACTCGTTGTTCCACACATCTCGCCGATTTTAAACTCACAACAGTCACATTTTTACATGCCTAACAGTATTCATGTTTACCAATACATGTTCCTTTTTGTTTCTTTCCCAATTTCTCTCCTGTGTCATGTAATTGTACAGTAATGCGATTTAGGCATAGTGCAATTGTAAATTCATAAAGAGAACAATGAAATATTATGTTGTCCTGAGGATGATGCCCAGTATCTAGTGGTGGCATCGAAACGTCGGCGACACCAAAAAACGCCATATGCAATATGACTATGCAATATTGTAATGTGCAATGGTGTATAAGAAAATGATCTTAGTCTGTTAAAACTTTCAAATAGGAGTGTACAGACGTATTTCACTTTGCCCTTTGGCGATTCTGTGCTTCGTTTTGTTGTCTCACTGTTTTGTGGGTCACGGCTGTGCCCACTTGTCATTGAATGTTTCTAACAATTTAATTTTATATATATTTGCAAAATAAATTCTTGTCCGGCTGGGCAAAAGACATACTACCTATTTAGACTATGATTATTGTATATAAGTGATGCTTCCTCTGAAAATAGGGACAATTGTTTTCTATAACATGATACTGCCCAAGGTCCCTATACTATACCTTTTGGGTTCCCTTGTTTTTTGTAACAGCTTGAATCTGGATGAAGCAATACCTGGTGATAAGCGGTAGACAAATCCATGACACTGAAACATTTTGCATCTTTGATTAAAGCTAGAATTTCTGATGTATTCGGTAACGGCTGTCTGCCAACCCAAATATGCTTGTTGATCACATGCAAGTCCACACACATGTGGATCCCTTTTCCCCATCTTTGGATGCCAAACAATCAGGATGACCACTCTAAACACTCAATCTCCTCATTGATACCAGCTCCCAATAGCCTTTTTTAACTCATGACCTAAAGGCTCCATCATCATGTGTGGTACCTTCCTCACTTTGCTCACAAAAGACTGAACTCCTTGCTTCAAAATAATTGTTTGCTCTGAATTTTTGAGCAACCCCAAATCATCACTGAATACCTTTGGAAATTGTGAACACACATCTTCTGGCAACTGATCATTAGACAACAGTAAAACTTTTTTCCGGAGTATTGGGATTTAAGGTAATACCCATATCCCTTTGGTGTCTACATCCAAGCAGATTATCAACTCTTTTTGTCCCACATACTTTCACTACAGTCTCCCTGTCAATAAACTGTATTTTCCTGACCAAATAACCCAACACATAAATTGATTTTGATTGATTCATTTTGATATTTATATAGTGAAACAATCACCCGAGGGCACCACAACGTTAGAGAAAGACCGCAAATAATACATCATCCAGAAGAGTAATGGAGGATCTTTAGCTCACTGTTTGCCTGAGAACAGCCAGGTCTTATGGACTTTTCTAAACAGGAGCAGATGAGGAATAGCTCTAAGTCCCAAGGGTAGGGAATTCCAGAGCTTAGACGCTGCCAATGAGAAAGCCCTATCCCCCCACTTCTTCTTGGTTCTTGGTACCAGAAGTTGCATTTGATGGGAGGAGCAAAATAGTCGGCCTGGGGAATGCCATTTGAACATGGTCTTCAGTCTCAAAGGATAGGAGGCATGCAGTGACTTATGACCATACACAGTGCTTTAAAACTGATACGTTGTTCAATGGGAAGCCAGTGTAGGTGTTCTAGTCCCTTTTTGGTTGATTGACTTTTGGGAATGCCCAGAATGAGTCTTGCCAGTGCATTCTGCAGTACTTGGAGTTTATGTTGCAAGCCCTTACTGGCAGCCAGGTACAGGGCATTGCAGTTGTCTAATCTGGCCATTACCAGAGCCAGAGCTACCTGGATCCTGGCTGAACTCTGGATGAAAGGGAAGATTTTTTTTAACATCCTTATATGCCAGGATAATGAGGAAATGGTATGGTTCACTTGGGCCATGAAGCCAAGTTCCGTATTCATCAAGACTCCCACATTCTTGGCCTTTTCCCTCGGGACAGGACAAAATCCTAAAGATTGAGGCCAGCAGTTACTATTCCATTTGGCCATCCCTGATCCGAATATCATCACCTCCGTTTTTTCCCCATTAAGTTTAAGGAAGTTAGCCGACATCCAGCTTGCAACTCCGGACATGCATTTGTGGACATTCTCTGGCCATGAGCTCAGCCCCTTATGGATGTAACCATAATTTGAATATCATCTGCATATGACACCACCTCTAATCCAAAAGAGTCGATTACTGTAGTGAGGGGTGCCACATACAGGTTAAAGAGGGTGGGACTCAAGGAGGACCCCTGCGGGATCTCCACAAGGTAATGATTAGGAATCAGAGTGAAAAGATTTTAGACTCTCACTTTTGGGATCTCCCTGTCAGGAATGAGGACAAGGGCCTGATGTGATATACCAAGATTCCGGAGTCTGTCCAGCAGCAACATAGGAGAGATGGTGTCAAATGCTGCTGTCAGATCCAGGAGAATTAGCACCACTCCCTGCCCTTCATCCACCTTACGCCTGAGGTAGTCAGAGGCTGAAACCAAGGCCGTTTTGGTACTGTGATGCCTTCTGAAACCAAACTGTGACTCATTAAGCAAGGATTGCCTATCTGCCATTTCCATAAGCTGCCTAAATATTATCACCACCGTAACCTATAGGATTGATGTCAGGTGGGGATAATTAAATCTCATCCTGTCCAAACACAACCTCCCAATTCATGTTACCAACCATAGTGTAGGGCAAACCAGAATTTGCCAGGGCTGAGAATTGTTTCTCACCTATCAGAATTTTACATTCTGGCATCTCCAACTTATCACCGTCCACAACGCCATCCTCTCTCACACTCAGCATATACTTCTTCTACAGAAAACACCACTTGGCCTTTAACGCTGCAGCATACACGTGCATAATTTCCCTTTTAGCCACACTTATTACATGTGACAAACCTTGCAAAACAGTTAGGGCTATTGGCAGTGGCGGCTGGTGAATTTTGAAAGTGGTGAGGCTGTGGGGACAACGTTGTGGGTCGTGACATAGCGGGTGTTTGGGACAATTCCCCCATGCAATTTCTTTTAATAAATGGGTGGAAAATATGCATTTTTATTAGAAGAAATCACTGAACAACTCAATCAATATCACACTCACGTTTCCTCTCAAAAACGATTAAAGAATACAATAGTTGTCACCAGAAAGTGTCAAATGAATTCACAAATTAAAGCCTTTGCATGCTCAAAGCAGCCTTTTCCTGATGTCTACAGTGCAGCAACACCATTCCTGACTGCCACGTCCTTTGCTTCACATTGTTGGAGGCCCGCTCTTTGAGGAAAGTGAGAATATAAAAGATAAAGGAGGGAATTAAACCATCTGGGAACTGGATTTCTGTTGCCTTAGATTAGAAACTGCTCACTGGAATTCCTCACCAGTTCAAACGTCCCTCTCACTGAGGTAAGTGACTGGCAGAGTTTGTGGATGATCAAGCACTGTCAAACATGAGACTTGGCAGGCAAATGAACTGCTAATTTTTTTAAGCTTACACACTCCAACAAACTCTAGACTCCCATCTTTGTTTTGACCATGGTCATCATCATTCATCATTCAGTGGAATGCCTCTCTCATTTGTTAATGTTTGTATAATTTTGCAGCAAATAGTTAATTTACAATTTATAAAAATCTTGGTGACCACACAAAGGACAACATTATGTGTCTGTAGTCCTTCCATAGTTATTGATCTTATTGTCTTCAATGCTTTTTCATTTATAAGACAGAAGCATTTTACAGTACATTAATTCATCACTTAGATCCTGTCATGACTATATCATTTCACAAACTCAAATGCCGGCAATTTTTTTTAGCACTAAATGTAGAAAACACTGCAGTATTAAACATTATGTAAAATACAAGCTACTATTATCAAATACATATTTGAAAATTAGGTAAAATGTGATAGAACTTCAATGTGTACATCTCATGAAACCCTTGATATTAATCTTATGACCGAGTCAACTTATTCCAACCAGAATTCATCTTCTGATGTCACATCAACATTATCTATGCTCAGTGTTAGGATATATGGATACGATCTCTTAATTAAATGAAGGCATTATCTGAATATTCATTATGTAATGCTATTAATGCTCCTATGAGCTATGCTGGCATATCACCTTCATGTAAAATTTTACACAGAAGAAAAGAGCAACAACCCTCACTTGTGCTCAGTTATTTTTAAATGATTGTTCTCCGGAGAACCACAATTAGTGTATCACAAATTACTCTTTCCCTGGGAAGCAGCCACCATGCCTAGATCAGAATTTTAAGCCGTAACATTTGCAGTATGAAGGAACCGATCTCTCGCTGCATTGACACAGAGAAACAGCCTGCATTATTCATATAGTTATGTGCTAACATGTACAAACTAATAATGAGACTCTATTTAATTGAATAGGTGATCGGCAACAACTGAAAGTATGCTGAATTGCCAGAAACATTACTTTGCCAGCTCTCTGTGCCAGCTAATCAAAATAATACAACGTCTTGCACAAAGGAAATCTGGGGCTAATCATTAAAGGGTTGGTCATTAGCAATAAATGTATATAGAATCCTAAAACATGTGCACATTGTGGGAGGCCTGCTCTTTCCCTTACAGTCAGAGGCACTCCAAGATAGACAAGTCATAAACCAGTCAGCAGTCTGAAAGAAATGCATGATGTGGGGGGAACATTAATTAATTTATTGCCTACCCAGAAAACACAACGGTTAGTCAAAAGAGTATTTTGTTCTTTCTAATGCTATGGGTTATGAAATGACTTCTGCTAAGACTCTAAGACACCAGTTCTCTACTGCTGACCCAAGCAGACGTTAGCCATGCAGGTTGAGGGTTGCTACTGCACACTCGGACAACTTACGAGAGTTGATAATGGGGAATAAGCAGGGCACAGAAGCTCGTATCGCCAGTCTCCAGGTGAAGAAAGTAGAAAAAACCTGCATTCATTTTGCTCTAAACACACCCAGTACTTGTGAACACAGGTTCAGAGCGTGCACACGTAGCACAACTAATTTCACAGTTTTGCATAAATGCCCGGTGCTGCTTCTATTCTGGACACTGTACTGTAGGACTGTTGGAACCAGGTGTGACAGTTAATTCAATGTCGGGTCTTCCTCTGCAACTCTGCTCATGTCATGTCTTACCTCCCTTGGACCAACCCTCGGCACCTCCCCCTCAACACTGTCATTTGCAGTCATAGGCATTGTGAAGCCCCCAGGCCTTCTCCCTTATTTGGAATGATGGGTATTTGGCACGCCACATGACCAGGCCAGTATTTACCCTCTTACTCTAGGAATGCTCCACTGCAAAGATACACGGGATGCCGAAGGAAGGAGAAATGCCACACAAAATATTTTTTGTTACTTCTGATGCTCTCAAAATTATTGCTAGCAAAAAATATGGATTTCTTTTCCCTGTGCCTCGGGGGAAAAAATAAAGGCGGCGGAGCCCCTCAGCCCATGACTAGAACCCCCCACTGGCTATTGAAAAAGTGTCCTTCAAGCCCACATATGAAACATTTAGGACCACTCTTGCTACTTCTAGTACTCAAATGTTCACCTCACTATTGATTACTTTTTTTAACCTCACTGCTTTTTCCACCCTCTTTCTTGATTTCATGTTCAACCCTTTCCGCCAAAGAAGTATCATTGTATTTGTGCTCCGTCAATTTCTCGAACCACATACTGGTCTTCTCCATGCCCTCCACAATAGCTATGGTCACTTTTAAATCAGTTTTTTTTGCAAGACGTTTTTGCTTGACCATGACATCATTTGTTCACCTAACTATTTGATCTCTTACAAGAAAATCATTGAGTTGTTCCAATTCAAAAGTACATGCTAGTGTTTTTAGGGTTACTACATAACTACCAATTTTTTCTTGTTTGCCCTGTACTCTTGTGAAGAACTTATGTCATTCCAACACAACTTTATCTCAGACATGTCAAAAACATTGTCTGGTTCACCTTCACCATGCCCCAAAACAATTTCATGTAAACTGTCATACACATGCCTCCCTTTTATGCCCAGATTATGTAACAACACAGCTTGCTTGCTCAACACAGAAAATGTTTCACCACATATGGCAATTAAATATGAATCAAATAAGAGTTTCCATCTATTCCATGGCAAAATTGGGTCACCCTTGTAAGAAAGAAATTGAGGTGGTTGAGACATAATGGATGATGCCATGACGGTACAGCAATCACCATATGGCAACTAAAAATTAGGAAAATCAATTAAAGCAAGAAAATAAGAAAATAAAAAATATTAAAAAACTTCCTCCAAGATTTCACATAGTAAGCATAGTAAATATTTGAAATAGTACCAGAATATTCCTTAAAGCAGGGAGAGAGAGAAAATAATCGACTTATGCAGTGAAATTCAGAGTAATGAACACAAGTAGATGTGCAAACATTCAGTACCTCTTGGTGTGCGAGTCACTGCACTGTTTTTATACGCAAAGTTCTGATCTTGAACAGGTCAGATAACTCCTGGACTCCGTATGCAGGAAAAAGTGAGTGTGTCACTGTGCACACTTGAAATAATTAATATAAACAGGAGCTCTGATATCTTGAAAGGTGTGCTTTTCACTGCGCATGCCTAAACTGATAACAATGACCCGGAAATCAGCGCGAAGGTGAGTGCATCACCGCGCACACTCGACAAACCTGGAAGTGTCTGGCAGCATAATCAAATAACTCGATGCTCATTGTGTCTCCGCGAACGAGGAGATACGTGTACGGAACTGCCTTATGCGACCACAGTGAACCTTGAGCACTCCCCAAGTCTTGACATCGCCATGAAGATCCTCTTGAACTGTCTCACAGCGGAATTAGCAGGTAACATACGTCACAAAGACGCATCCTCTCAAGCGTGCACAGACAACGAGCAGGCAATTCAAAGAATAACACCCACTAAAATCTTGAAGACTGAGGCCAATGTGCATTGTTTTAGTACATTGTCAAAATATATTTTAACTAAGATAGAACTCTCAGACTCCAAAACACACCGCAGAATACCTGAAACTTCACATTGTTCCTTGTAGGCCAATATGTCGATTATGCTAAAAGTAATGCAGTCTTTGCGGGTCCATGAGGAAGATGATGGTCCTCAAACACCCGGCCCCCAGCTGGCACAGCTCTTCGCCAGTGGTAAGTTGAGTGGTCAGACACGTGAATATCCTTTTTGAAGTATGTATTTAGTTGGTGGCATACGGACCACCATCCCCTGCAGCAGCTCAATTCAAACTGTCACTTATCTCTACCAGCCCTTCCAAACCAGGGAAGAGTTTTGTGTTGTCATTGAAGACTAGTGGAACCAGTGTTGCCCAGCAATAGGGACCGCCCTGGAGAGGTGGTGGTCTCCCGGCCAAGAGGTGGGGTCCAAGAGGCCCCCGATTTTGTTTTTGGCACATGGCCCCAAAGAAGTGGAGGCCCCCGTATTAAAATACATAAGCCCCGGGGAGGTTTTAATGCCCAGGACATTAATAGGGCCCAGGAGGGTGGGCCTGTTCAAACTCTCCTATATTGTGAAAATGAACCCTGAAACTGGCCCACCTGGGGGGGGGGTGATTGCTTATTTTTGTTTTTAAATATTCGGCAGGTGCCGCGTATCCAGCGCAACTTCCCCCAATCTAAAAAGAAAATGCTTTCTTGACCCTGTGTGATCCCTAGTGGAACCCCTCCCCAAGAGGCCTAAGGAGGTCAGAGTATTTCCGTCCTGCCTTCTTTTCTTTTTCTTGGATGTTTCTTCTGGGACTCAGGTCAAACAGTGTCCCACAATGGCTACCAACACTTCCTGGTTTGAAGTGTTGGCAGCCAATCAGATTTGAGGCCGGGGACTGTGGGATCCTCAGTGGATCTGCATCCCAATATATATACAAATTGGTATTTTCCTTATTATTTCGAAAACTACTGAACAGACTTATCCAAATTTACAAAAAGAAGGCTTTCTGGACCAAAAGCTACCCTTCTGCCAATTTTGGCTTATTTCCGTTAAGCAGTTTAGGCTGTAACCGTGTCTAAGGTTCCGTTGGGAATTAACATGAGAAACACATGTTTTTTAGCCCCCTTTTTTCTCTGTCCCTCTTGACTGATCACACTGAAGCTTTCCATGTGCAACAAGAACCACTGGGACACTTTTTTAGAAAATATTTCACAAAGATTCATCAAGCAAGACTAATTATATACGCAAGTCAAAAAATGCTTTCCTCTTTAGAAACATGGTACTAATTATTACTGAAACACAAAAGAGAGTGAGGAGAAGGGCCAAAGGAAGAGTTTAAAGACCTGCGAGAAGTGAAGGGGTGCCGCTCGTAGTCGTTTGGCAGAGGACACTGAGGATTGTTGCCTTCCAGCACGGGAACGGAAAACCTTCACCGCACGGACTAGCTGGGGCTTAATTGACATCGGGCGTGTTGTTCCAGAGTGGGACTGCGAGTCCCCGGAGCCTGCGCCGTTCCTGGAGCCGCACCTGTGGCTCTTTCCGCTGACCTGGCCTTCCGCCACCTGGGTGCTACATCACGACTCGCGGCCCCCGCTCCGCGGGAGCCGCTCGTAGTCATTTGGCAGAGGACACTGAGGATTGTTGCCTTCCAGCACGGGAATGGAAAACCTTCACCGCACGGACTAGCTGGGGCTTAATTGACATCGGGCGTGCTGTTCCAGAGTGGGACTGCGAGTCCCAGGAGCCTGCGGCGTTCCTGGAGCCGCACCTGGTGCTCTTCCCGCTGATCCCGCCTCCCGCCCCCTGGGTGCTACATCATGACTCACGGCCCCCGCTCCGCGGGAGCCGCTCATATTCGTTTGGCAGAGGACACTGAGGATTGTTGCCTTCCAGCATGGGAACGGAAAACCTTCACCGCACGGACTAGCTGGGGCTTAATTGACATTGGGCGTGTTGTTCCATAGTGGGACTGCGAGTCCCAGGAGCCTGCGGCATTCCTGGAGCCGCACCTGGGGCTCTTCCCGCTGACCACGCCTCCCGCCTCCTGGGTGTCACGCCCCCTTTCCATCGATAACAGTGGGGCGTCTGACGCTCATCGCGGGACGCTCGAGGGGCAAAGCGCGGAGCAAAGACCGGGCAAAGAGCGGGCCGTTTGAGGCCGTTCGAGGACGGCAGAGACCGGACCGGGCCGCCCCCCTCTTTAGGCCCATTCTCTTTGCTCACACACTGGCACCAGGTCTTATCCAAGTCGTATAATAGCCGCTCTATAATGAGCAACATGGAGACCAGGAGCAAAACAACTCTGGCTGCGGCTGGACCCGTTGCGGCTGGATCCGCCCAAGGTAAAATTGACAGTTACTTTCTAAAGGCAGGATCTCTCTTGATCGAAGATATCACAGTCCTAGAAAGACGTATCTCCCAGGAAATTGAGTCGGTCAGGAGATCATCCATGGGCATATTAGCGCTAGCTAAGACCCCTGAGGGAAGGTTGGATGCAAATGCATTACTGGCTGGGGCGTGTGGGGGTGACCAGTTACCCGCCAACCTGGACCTCTCCGAGGAAACATTAAGTGACCTGGAAGACATGAGCCTAATGAACCTCCCACTAACCCAAATAGCACAACCCCCAAACTTACTCAGGGAGGAAGCCCCCCCACAACCCCCAAACTTACTTAGGGAGGACGCCCCGTTGGCATTCAATACCCTCGACACAGCAGACTCACCAAGCAGAGCTAGGGGAGCAAGGGAAGGGGCTATACGAAAAAGGAAGATGGGGGGACCATGCAATAAAGAGAGGAAGGCAAAAACACCGAGACTAGGTACCACACAAGATAAGGGTAGCCCTGATAACACTAGAGTGTGACCTCTATATTAGATAGAACAGAGCCTGCTCCATCTGTTAATGTTTCCACTGAACCTCCACCCCACATAATGGATGACACCCTGGAGTCAGTTGGAGAGGATATTACACTTGCAGATATAGGTACTCTGTTCAGGTCCCTGCTTAGCCCCATAGAAGCTCGTCTGATCAGGATAGAAGCAAGGCTGACCAACATTGAGAAATCCACCACCCAGTTTGTGGATAGTTGGAAAGCCGAGAAGAACGGTCCCACAGTAAGCACAGATCCAAAGACTAAGAAGGGTCCGGAGCCTCAGACCCTGATCAAGAAAAAGGGGACAGAAACCGCCAAATCCTTGAACCCAAATCCCAAGCAAAAACCCACTACCCAGCAGGCGGCTAGTGCAAAAACAAGTAATCCTCCCCCACGCCCATAGTCATTAGCAACATCCACTGATGTAGTACATTCACAGCCAATAGCTACTCCACTTCCTAACCTTTTACAAACCAATTCCCAAAACCCAAATATCACAATACAGAAACCACACAAAACTGTAACAGGGAATCTACCACCAGAGGTAGCTACATACACTGTAATTCTGGCTGGGGTACCGGAACTAAAACCAGCAGCCATTGAAACAGGGGCCTCAATAATAAATAAGGTCATAAATTGGCTATCTACATTCAGGCCGCTCCCTAGAGGCATGACTAGCGACATTCGTATGGTGAGAAGAGTCTCCTGGGTGGGGAAGAGGCCCAAAACAATCAGTGGCGACTGTATACTGGTGCAAAGAAGCTGACTACACCCTAGTAGCAGGTGATTTCAATTGCACCTTTGAGCCACTCCCCCTAGATGGCATCCCTGACTTGGGCGAAGATGACAGCAGATGGGGTATCCCTTCACTTTCCATCCCTCCAATTAGGCGTTGGACCAGCAGTGCAGTACAGCTAAACGCACTGACTCTTGAGTTTGGGCTAAGAGCCGCTAATGGCCGTGCACCCTCCGACCGGAAGGGTGCCCCGACGTTCAACAGGGTTGGTCATACCTCTAGGATCGACTATATCCTGTTGGACCTGGGGCTTTGGAACAGGGTCGTAGACATGACAGTCATACCAACTGTCGAAAGCGACCATAACTCGCTCTCTCTAACTATTACGAATCTCTGGTCCAACGAAGTATTGCCAGCACCCCCCAAATACTCACATAAGGTCACTGTCTCTTCCTGTGGGAGGCGCCTAAAGTGGGGCAAAGTTGCCAGTAATCCTGGCAAACTTGCTTATATAGAAGAGTCTTGCGGCCTCACAAATGGAACTTGACTCTATCGACTTAACCACGGTAGTGGATGGGGCAACATCCATTTTTGAAGCTGCTGTTAAGACTATAGGTGAAGTCTTCTGGGTTAAGGGCAATGCTGGGAGACATGGTTCCCAGAATAATTCCAAGGGTGTGCATGTTTGGTATACAGCAGCCTGCAGGAAAGCCAAGGCCCGGTTGATAGAGGCTGTTAAAGGCAAATCTCAACCCCAAATACAGCTAGCCAGGAAAGAACATACGAGAATAATAGGCCTAGCAAAAAAGGAGTGGGAGGAGGCTTACTGGTCCACTCTTAAAGAAGCTAGCTCCAAGAGGGACCCAAAAAGATTTTGGGATACTATCAGAGCTCGGAATAGGCCCAACCGTGACTTAATAACTTGTAATATCCCTAGTCAGGCTTGGGTCGAACACTTTTCCAAGCTTTATACCCGCCAAGCCGACCAGTCGCAGACAAGCGACTCACAAGGGGGGGTTAGGGGCTTACCCATGCTCCGTCCACCTTGGAATATTCAGCCTAGCGACTTTGATTTTACCATCAAGGAGGTCGAATACGCAATAGGCACTATTATCTCCCAAAAAGCGGCTGGCCCCGATGGTATCCCTGGTGACCTCTTAAGATCAGATATTTCAAAGTGGGGAAAACTGATCCATTCCCTACTTGTCGCTATCTGTAGGGGCGCCCCCGTCCCCTCCTCGTGGAAGGGGGCGGAGGTGGTCCCTATTTACAAAAAAGGCCCCAGGGATGATCCGGCAAATTATAGGCCCATTAGCCTGTTAGATATCAGCCAAAAAGTGGTTGGCAAGGTTCTACTGCTAAGAATTCTTAACTGGGTAGATGAAAACAAAATCCTTACCGACTACCAGGCGGGCTTTAGAGTGGGAACTGGGACAATCGAGCAAGCCTTTAGGCTTATGTTGGTCTACTGGAAAGTTGTGGTTATAGGCAAGGGCAGTCTTTATCTCGCGTTTATCGATCTAAAGACTGCCTTTGACCTTGTACCTAGAGAGACCCTATGGAGCGTACTGGCTGATATGGGGCTACCACACTACCTGCTTGTGTTGCTTGTTAGGCTGCACAAAAATAGTTTTGCCCAGATCAGGTGGGGCCCAGGGGGGGAAAAAACCAGCAGTATCCCGGTAGAGAGAGGTGTCCGTCAGGGATGTGTGCTAGCCCCCACCCTTTTCTCCCTTTACATCAATGGGGTGGTGGAGCACCTTCGGAAACACCCCTCAGATGAACCATCCTTGGCTGGCGAGCGCATACCAACCCTCCTCTTCGCGGATGATACGCTTCTAATATCCAAGACCCCAATAGGCCTCCAAAGACTTTTGAACAACTTTCAATCTTTCTGTGCTAGTCGTGGCCTGGTAATCAACACAAGCAAGACTAAATATCTTGTGTTGAACCCTCCCAAAAAACCAGTTCGCTCTCCTATCTTGAACGCCGAACCACTGGAGAGGGTTGAAGTCTTTGATTATCTTGGGATACGCCTCTCTCACAAAATGGATTGGACACCTCACTTGGACAAAATGCTTTTAACTCATAAGAGAATTACAGGAGCACTCTTGAAAGAACAACGCTCCTGTATAATAAGACCCATAGCTACAGTCCTAGAAATATATTCGGCTAAGGGTGTCAGCTCTGCTCTCTATGGGGCTGAACTCTGGGGGTCATCCATTTCAGATGCTCTACCAAGATCAGAGATGAAATTTTGCAGAGCAATCATGTCTTTACCGCAGGGAACTCCCACGGTCCCTCTAATGCTGGACCTGGGATGTTGCCCAATTGATGACCTCGCAAAATTTCGCCCACTCCTGCTTTGGGCGCGGCTCTGGCGTGTGGAGGAACTAAGTAAATATGCTCAAGGCCTGGCAGAAATCATGTCACTACCAGGGTGGCACAAAATTAAATGGTTAAGAGACATGAAAGTGCTGCTATCTAATTTGGGTTTAATGATGCATGGTCAAATAGAACTTCACCACCGAAGCTAACGCTCAAGAAACTATATTGGGACTGGATCTCTTCAAAAAGAAACACTACTACTTCTCTGGGTAGACTTACGGAGGACTTCCTGAAGTTTAAAGACAAACCCAAGCGGGAAGTGTATCTTGACATTATTGAAAAACCCTTTGATAGGGCTGTATATTTTAAATTCAGAGCAGGAACCCTTCCCCTTCAGTCTTTTACATCAAGTTGGAAATCATGTAAACAAACCACAGAGCTTTGCCCAGCGTGCCTAACAAAAATAGAGACATTGGCACATTTTATGTTCGAGTGCAGTGAATATGCAAATCCAAGAAGGGTTTGGCTCAAAAATGTATGTCGGCAGTTAGGTACTAGGAGTCACGTGACTGCAATCAGGATATTAATGTCTGATAGCCGTGCCACCTTTGCCTGTGTTTTAGCCAAATTTTTATCATGGGCTTGGTCCATCCGTACCAAAAGGCTTAAATTGACTGTTTAATTCTTTTTTTAAATAATTGCTTCTTAATCAATTGCTGTCTAAATCAACGAGTATGGTTTTAACTTGCTTGTATGAATTTTTAATTGTTGTACAGTGACATTATGCATTGCTTTTATGATAATTCTTTTATCGAAATAAAGCCTTTTTGACTTGACTTGACTTGTATACTGGTCAGTTTCAAAGAACCAGGAACAGTTTCCTACATCTGTGGTTGGATTCCGGATGATGAGGGGAATAACATCCAGTCGCTCCCTCTCTCATTCTTCTATCCATCAAACACTCATATAGCTAACGATCAGAGATGGGGATGCCCCCGGATTCATTGGGGAATTGGGAGTACAACCAAGGAGGGAGGAGAGACCCATACCACCAGAGACGAATGGCATCGGGGCATGCTATGATACATGACGAGGCTGAGGGCTGGGAAACTGTCATCAGGAGGGGGTTGGGAAGGGGTGAACGAGAGCGGGGAACACCCTGGCCCCCTAGATATCACCAGTCCCCTTATCTCCCAACTTTCAATCGGTATGATTGCCTTGAAATGGTGGATTGACAGTTCGAATCCAAAGGCAGGGCACACTTCTATGGGCAAGCTACTTTAAATACTACAGAGGGCGGCGGGGAAAAGTTGCCTGCTATATTATGCAACACTAACCAAGGGAAAGTGCATGCCGCCCGCATAAAGCTAGTAGATCTCCAACATAGAGTAGTAATGGCACCCGAATCACTTGATGACCATAGGGGCCAAGGGCCCACATGGGGGGTATCCCCTAAATACTTTAATAACCTATTGATAAATCCAGGTACACTGTAGAGCAGGCAGCATTCCACCCAAATAAGAGAGTATCACACTCTAAATCTGCTGTCATGGAATGTAGCCGGACTGGCTAACAAAATAGACTCCCAATCGTGGGCTGCCCTAATTGATTCCAAAAGTGTATGCCTGTTTCAAGAGACCTGGGCAAGGGAGGCGCACACTTTTCGGGGCTTTGAGATATTTGCGATACCGGCAAAATGGGGAGGGAGGGGTCGTCCATCGGGAGGACTCGCAATCTGGGTGCCATCCCATTTGGGTTGTCTAGCCACACGCCAAGATGTGGACTCAGAAGACATACTGGCCATCCTTTTGGAATGGCCCAGATTGCTTAAACTACTCATAATAAATGTTTATTCCAGACCACTCCCTATATCTAGTGTTTCAAAGACCATAGAAGAACTGTCGTCTTTCCTGGATGCCATTAAGGGGGTACGCCCTACGTGGTGGGGGGGTTTAATTCACACTTCGAGCCACTACCGGGCCTACTTGATGGACCCTCCCTAGAGGAGGATTCAAGTTGGCAGGTTCCTCCATCAGAGGCCCCCCGCTGAGAGCATGGACACCACTAGCCGTGCAGATAAATACACTTACCCTCACCCATGGCCTCAGGGCTTGCAATGGCCGCGTCAAATCTGACATCCCGAGCAAATGTACATATAAAAAAACAGGGAGAGAATCAAGACTTGACTATCTCCTTGTACAGCTATCTGCCCGGAAACGGGTCATAGACTTTAGAGTGATAGACAGAGAAGACAGCAACCATAACGCCCTGGAACTGGAATATGTCATCCCACGTACAGAGGACAGGGTACAGGACGACCAAAGGGTCACGGCAGGACATCTCCTAGAAAACAATAGAAAGAGAATGAGATGGGAGAAGCTGTCCACCAGTGACGACAAGATAGCGATCCTCTATGCCAGGATCACACCGATTCTGGAAGAGGCATTTGCCTCGTGGGGGCCATCGAGTACCCCGGAAAACAGAGACCAGCTCCGGAGTATACATGAACACTTAATTAAAACTCTAGAGGCGGATCTGTTTAGTAGTGGACCTTCCAGGACCAGGGGAATACACAAAGATACCTGGTTTAACACCACATGCCGAAACTCCAAATGTGACCTTGTGCTTACAATTAAAGCGGGGGGAACACGGGAGGAGATTCGTGCCAGAAGGTGGGCGTATAAGACACTCGTGGCAAATGCCAAGGTGGAATGGGATATCCAACACTGGGAGAAGCTCTCTGAGTCACTAGCAACCAGGGACTCCCACAAATGTTGGCGTGTGGTCAACCACGGTTCCGAAAACCTTCTGTCGGCAATTGAACCAAACATTGCTCTGAGTGTATGGCAAAACCACTATCAGTCCTTATATGCCCCGGAGGCTGAATCCTTGGAATCCCCATCCCAAATCCCGCAAAGTAATCAGACTCCAGACCCCTTTACTGAAAAAGAGGTAAGGGCGGCGATTGCAGGGTTATCCTCTGGTAAGGCCCCGGGGCTGGATGGGGTGCCGGGAGATTTATTTAAACAGGAACCAGATATCAAGGCCCCCTACCTTCTGTTGATATTCAATGAAGTCCTTGAGGGGATGGAATTACCTGATACTTGGCTGGGGGCGGAGGTGGTCCTGATATTCAAAAAGGATCTCCCCTGCTTCCAGCCAACTACCGCCCAATAAGTCTCATTGATGTATCACAGAAGTTATTTGGCAGGCTAATACTCAATAGCCTACAGACCTGGTTGGACGAGACAGACACCCTCAGTCCAGGAGTTTCCACAGTCGGTCAACTATTTCGACTAAATATCATATACTGGAAGACAGCACTGATCGAGGGTGGCACTTTGTACGCGGTCTTTGTGGACCTACGTGCCGCTTTCGATCTGGTTCCGAGGGCAAAACTGTGGGAGGTAATGGCCGAGTTGGGCGTCCCGGGAGACATCCTTGAAATCCTAATCAGACTCCACAAAGATAATTATGCACGAGTTAGGTGCGGGAAAGGTGGCAAGCTGACTGGCAGGTTCCCCGTTCGCAGAGGGGTGAGGCAGGGTTGTGTGCTAGCCCCGACCCTGTTTTGCCTCTTTGTGAATGGGGTGATAGAACACCTGAGGAGGATTAGTAACATTGATGCACCAAAATAGAACGGCAGCAGGGTGCCCGCAATCATGTTTGCGGATGACACCCTGCTGTTGTCCAAATCACCAATGGAGCTACAGCGGGTGCTGGACGGATTTCTAGGTTTTTGCAACGAAAGGGGGCTTGAAATCAATCCTGCAAAGACTAAATTCATGATTCTCAACCCAAAGGCCAATAATCGCCCAAACCCCCGCCTGGGCAGAGCATGTTTGGAAAGGGTACATACAATAGAATACCTTGGGATAACCCTAAACCAAAATTTAACATGGTCGGCCCACATAACAAAAGCTAGCATGAAACTATCGCAGAGGGCGGGAGGTATCACAAGAATCGCTAGTAAATCCCCACTCCGCCCACTGGCACCTGCCATTCAGATTTATAATGCCCAGGCTCGGGGGGGAATCATCTATGGAGATGAGCTGTGGGGCCACACCTCAACACACACCATCCAAAGCATAGAAAACAAATTTATTAGACAGCTGGTTGCCCTCCCCCCAAGTACTCTACTTCTCCCATTGTGACTAGACCTGGCTTTGAGGCCTATTACAGAAGAACTGGGCCTCAAACCTCTGATCTACTGGCGCCGCCTCTGGAGCAGCCAGGATCTTGTCATCTACAGATCGTAGCTGCAGGAATTTCTCATGCTACCAAATGCCACCAACATTCCTTGGCTAAAGTATATAAGGAGAATGTGCGAGACTCTTGGAGTGCCTGACTTATGGTCGGATCCCGAAAGTGCGTTCACGAGGATGTCCAGAAAAGCATTGTCTACTTTGTTCTACAATCACATGCTTCAAAAAACACTGGATACCACTCGGAAGGGGTCCTTAACAGATCTCTTCATTAAAATCAAAGACTCGTACAGCCATGAATGTGTCCTGGATGGCATGACACTGGTGCTTACAAGGAAGATCTTTCTGCAATGGAGGTATGGGTCTCTCCCTTTAAGGTCCTTCACAAAGGCTTGGATAGATGGATCGGTGACAGGGGCGTGCCCAGCATGTGCCTATAAATTGGAGAATGACTTACATGTGGTCCTGTTCTGTGGAGCCTATACCAGAATTAGGAGACATTGGTTGATCCCTCATCTAAAAAACTTGGGCTTCAGAACATATGCTCCGGCCTATAGAATACTAAAGTCGGATCTATCTCCGCCAACAGTGTTTGCTATGGCAACATTCCTGACTGCAATGTGGCTGGCTCGCGCTCGAATAATCAAGGGCATCACAACACTGTGAACACCTCTTCTTCTTCCCTTGTATTTGGACTCACCCATTTTTTAGATTTGTATTTTATTAAGTATATCCATATACTGTTCTTATTGGATTTTTACATGTATTTTAATGATTATTCTATTCTGTGTATATCTTTTATGATCTTTTATGATCGAAATAATGATTTGAAATTGAAAAAATTGATTCCCCATAAACAATACCTGCAACGCAATACTCCTCGGGTCTGACTTAAAGTGAAAAAATTGTGTCTCTCAACAAAGCTCCTCTGGGGAGCAATCCCTTTTAGGACGAATGCCCTCACCCACCATAGGTGGCATGTTTCATCATATGGGCTTCTCCTCCCACTGAGAAAACCTAGTCTCACTGAGGGCTACAACTCCCTCACTTTGAGGTAGGAGCTCTGGGATGTTTTTCTTGAGTGTCCTAAGATTTTACAGATGCTAAAATCCTGTATGTGAATGTTAGGCGTTGTGAGGGTGCAGAGCTGAAAGTGATAGTGACAAAAAAGTGTGATTCTAAGACTACCTAGTCTGGGCAAAAACTTATTTATTTCCTTGTCCAAAACTGGCAGGATTAAAAAGCAGTGCAAAGCAGTGTAGATTAGACTGCTAAGTTGGTATGGTTGGTCGACATGTTTCAGCCTATCTGGTCTTTAAGAATTGTCCATTCTTTCATCAGGACCATAAGAAAAAACAATGGTGCTGCATATGTGACGAATCAATAAAGAAAATAATAAATCCAGTGATATCAAACCAGCAATCCAAATGTTCGGTACTACTAGAACCGATCTGTGGAAGTGAGACACAAAAAACATAGAGCAAAAAGTAACAATACATTGCAATACAATTATGTTATTGTCAATGAATGATGGACATAGGTATGCAGCATATACATAGAGTACTAATGTTGTACCCGTTACTATTCCACTCACACAAACCGTTGGATAAGTAGACCCACCTCTACCTGGCAACAACTCAGGGAAGGGGGCCTGCTCTGTAAAAAACAAGGACCATGTGTCATTCAATCCTTGTGTGTAGTGTAGACACATGTCTAAATACGGCAACAGTAAGTATTGGTGGTGGGCCCCTCAGCAAACATGATGCAACAAAGGGCTCCTTCAATTTATCCTGTCTGTAATGGTGCTGAAGAACTCTGCCATATGTGACTTATCATGTGTCTCAATAGCTATTGTATATCCAAATGTGACAGAGGCTGGTGGTATGTTCCATAATGCCATTGCAAATGGTATTGCTCTTATACTTATAGGGTTTTCTTTTTAATTAGTTAAAACCCACCTCTCTATCAACTCTGGGTTTCTTCCAAGCTGTACTAAGAAGCTGTAAGTATAGTTGAACTAAACGCCATTAAGTACACTATGGGGAATTAATTAGACTAAGACGGAACTGTTCACTTGACAAAGACTTTGAAATTGAAAATACTAAAGCATTTGACCGCTTCTCTAGGAGAGGATACAAGAGAGGAATTCTCCAGAAAGCAATTGACAAAATGAAGCAGGTAGTGGGGCAACATCTTATATCTACTACAGATGACACCAAGGAAAGAGAAGGTGCAGGTCAAATTAGGATGATCACTGAATATTCGACAGGGTCCACTGAGTTCTTTCAGGTATTCCGGACTAATTGGAAAGTCTTGAGGGAAGACCACACCATAGGATCACTTATTCCAAAATCCCCCTTAAATACATACAGGAGAGGTCTAGCATTAAAAGACCAGCTGGTGAGAAGCTATTTTTCTAAAACATATATATGTGTTTCTTTCCTTCTGTCTCTCTTTCTTTCTTTCTTTGCTACTTCATTGCCATTTTGGTACAAAAAAATTTTTTTTATGTGAATAGCACCAACATGTTACACTGTGAACAAAGTTCCTGCATTGAAATTTCCACTCAGGGGAGCCGTATCCTTCACTGTGCCTGCCAACTGCTGCCACCATGAGGAGGAAATGGCACTCTACCAAAAAGAATGCTGGTGCCAAAACCTCATCTGGAAAAATGTAGTGCAAGATTGTGCCTGTGTGATGCTTTCAGGAGCTGGTGGTGATTTCCTCGGACCTACTGCCTGCCTCTGCATGACTTTGGGAGGTAAAGAGTAATAAAAACTAAACGCAGAAGGGGCGGGGTAAGAAAATGAAAATCGTAACACAGGGGCCTGCAATATAGACAAAAAAAGTGAAATGAAAGCTGGAAACATTAAAGGGATGGTCAGGAAATGGGTCATTGTGGAGGGCGATGGTCAGGGTTAACGCAAGGGAACTTCTAGGCAGGAGCTGACTAGAGTGAGAGGTGTCACATGCCAATTAATCACAATGGCTGTATGCATGCTTCCCATGCTTCCATGCTCTGTTTTTAGTGCAAAATGCATCTTTGCCTCATTTTTTGTTAGCGAGATGTCGGGGACTCATTTCGCATAGAAATTCTGTTAATTTACTCCCAGTAATATCCCATTCAAATGCTTACTTGGGTGAATCAGAATCAGTATTTAGCTTGGCACTTGAAATACTATAATTTGGATACTAGGATTTCAATAGCCAAAACCTTTATGCTGATTTCCAGTTTCAGCTGTATATCCCACCTTTCAGCTGAAGTTATATCATTATCATTATAGATAAACAAAAAAACAAAGAAAAGCACAAGTACACATAAGGGACATAGAAGTTAAAGCAGTCAATCATAATTGTTATGAATGAGAAATTCCTATTCAGGCAATTATTCATTTCTCAATTTATGGTAAATTTGGAAACAATGTTCACCGGGCACTGATATTGAAAATGTCACTCTTAAAATGGCCGCTTGGACCCAGTGGGTGAATTCGATGCTAATGTGTAGAAAGTCCACGAGCACATTCAGGTTTGCAATTACTATTGTTGTTTTTTTGTAAAACATCCATGTTAAAGTAATTTTTCTGCTTGCAATGCAAAAAACGTTCTGCAGCGTCACAGTTAACATGATCTAATTCAAAGCATATGAGATTATGGGCAATATGTCTCAATGTTCAATTTTTACAAATCCTCAGGAGTTATTTAATCCTCCCTTTTTATATTTTTACTAGCTCATTTCATACCACGGACCAATCTGCAGAATATTTTTACAGTTCTGGCTAGAATAAACGCATAAGAGAAAGGCTATTTAGAAAAGCAAAATGCCAAGACAAGATGCTACACACGAACGTCAAGTCCATCTTATAATAGCCGAAAAATGCTAATTCAGCCAATTATTCATTAAGACATTTTAAGGTTTTGTCTTCAGTAAGAGCATTATTTCAATTGAAAGATTTGTTTCTTCTTTCCCAAGAGAGTAATATGTTGCATATAAATGTGGATAGTTTTACAAATGGAGAGACGTGGGAGCCTACAGCTATCACGGCTGCTATAACACAAAGGGTACAGAGTATGTCTATAATATATCCTTTGATGTCAAACCTGCAAATTAGGCATTAAAAATGCATGCATAAAAGTGTTAAGAAAATAGCCTCTCTGTTAGAACATTAAATCAAGGAAGACATACATGGCTGTATTTCCAAATGTTTTTTTTTAAATACATTGATTGAGGTTGGCATGCTGCATTCTATTATTAGAGACGTTTTAGCAAATGCCTTCATCATAGGAAACAACTTTATAATAATGGGAATAAATATTACATGCGTTGGGCCTGATTCACAAAAGTAAATTTAGACCAAAAGTCTAACTTGACTACTTTTCGGTATTCACAAAGGTAAGTTACTCGTAGCATATTTACGTCCACACTCGGGCTGGAATCTCCACACTTGGGATGGAGATCTGCCCCGTCTGCGGAGATCGCAGAGATTGAGGGGTCACAGAGATCGACTCTGGGTATGGAATTGAATCTCCACACTCGGAGCAGAGATTCTGCCCGAGTGTGAAGATTCCACCTTTAGTGCAGAAACTACACCTTGAATGCAGACATAAATATATAACTTGTAACTTACCTTTATGAATACCGAAAGTCATAAACTTCGACCTTTGGTCTATGTTTACCTTTGCAAATCAGGCCCCTTGTATTTAAAATATTATGTACCACAGAATGAATTGTGTTGTAACATTTATACATCGCTCTCTGCCACTACTTTTTTTTGGGGCCTGTTAGTAGTTTATAAGGTGATGAGACACTTTAAAATTGATGACAAAATAGCAGACCGTCAGTATGAATAGATTACATACACTTTAGATGCTATTTTTACCCACGGTCCTTGTGTTTCCTTTGCATTTTTCCTACCTATCCAAACATTAAAGATATGCCCTTTAAATCACCTGTTTCTATTTGCTGCTATCTATTTCCACCATCAACATATCTCACAGTTGGAAAGGGACCAAATGTGGTTAAAGCTACACAAAAGCATTAACAGATGTGTATGGTTAGCTTTTAAGAGCTAATCCTCAGTATATCTGAAACACAAAAGTAAGCAAATCTGATTGGGCCATGGATCATCTTTTCGTAACTGGTATTTTAGCATTCATGGAATCTGGATTCACACTGGATTCTTGATTGCGATGGGAGTACTCTCCACAACTCGATACATTGATTCACAAACACGTTTACTGGAATATAAGTAACTCTGAGACCCATGCTGAATGGGACCACTTACAGGTTTTGCCTGGACTGTGGCGAATGTGCTCATGAATCTAAGTTTGCCCTGAGGAAGTTGATGGGCGATATACCCAAGACGAAACATGTGTTGGCAACATCTTGGCTATACCAACTACGCCAACCTTGTAATGTGTAATACATCTACGGTTGTGAACAGGATGAGGTAATTAAGAGATGAGAAAATAAAGAAGAATATTAACGCACAAGATTTGGACTGATACGTTTGTGGATTGACTTTCTGGTGATTTACCTTTGATTACTCATTTGCCTTTTGCTCGGGAACGGTATTTTGTTTTGAATCTGGAT
Organism: Lissotriton vulgaris; assembly: GCF_964263255.1. Taxonomy (NCBI): domain Eukaryota; kingdom Metazoa; phylum Chordata; class Amphibia; order Caudata; family Salamandridae; genus Lissotriton; species Lissotriton vulgaris. The sequence continues at coordinate 865,401,562 of NC_141696.1, forward strand.
TGCTGACTGTAAGCAAAAGATGTTGTTGTGGTCAGTGGATGCCAAGGAACTATGCCTGCATTGTGGCTCTAAGAAATTAATGTGGTCACCGTATTAGAACTGTAGCTTCCTCTTAAGATATGCAGTTAGTGGTCTCCGACCTAGGGCTTATGGGGAGCTGGACAAAGGACATGGCCAAATGCCCACAACCTGCCAGCACTCTTTTGCCGCAGGTTCTGAGGGCACATGGTATGTAGAATGAGGCAGTGTATGTTAAAGGCAATTTGCTTTGGCTTTCTCAAATAAGGTTGGTGCTATTTGATGCATCTCCATAGAATGTGTCAGAGGTTTGACACACCCATATCTGGTTCTATGTTTCTTATTTTCAAGCAGGTTGCTGATAGGGACCCATTACTTTTGGGGTGGTTCAAAAATGTGTTTTCCATTTTAAGTCCCAGACGAATGTTCTGCTCTCTGCTATAGCATTACGTGCTGAATAGAAATAAGTCAAACCTGGACTGAAAAGAGAACTTTTTTTAGAATAGATCCGTTGTTTAACATGGTGTATCTCTCTATGTTCAGTATTTGTAGGTATACAAATGGTACAAAATGTGTGGGCCGGGCTTCTAATGATTAATTTTATGAATAACTGTGTTATTGCTAACAGCTGTGGTTCTATTTGATTAACCTGCTTGAAAGTGGAAAGATACTTACAGCCTGATTCATGAAAACCGAATTCTGCGAATTCTAAATTGCGATTGACAGCGAATCGTAATTTAGAATTCGCAAACCGGCATTCATCAAAATCTGCGAGAAAATAAAGCGATTCGCACGCGGCCGCAAAAAGCGTTAGCGATTTTTAAAAATCGCAGAAAAATCACTATTTCCGTCAAAATCCGTGTAGGAATTGCGATATCGCAATTTGCGAGATCGCTAAATGCGATCTCGTAATTAGCGAGATCGCAAAAACGGGAAGTCGCATTTCGAGCACAGTGATGACATCACAACCAGGAAGCAGGCAGTTCCCAACCCCATTCAGAACAGTGAGGCAGATCTCGAGGCTGCTTCTCACAGAGCTCCTTCCAGAACACCTCCAAACTTTCAAATCCTTCACTTTTGTGACTGCAGCAATGGCAGAGGATTCAGCACCAGGGCCCAGTGACACCGGGCGCAAGCGGAAGCTAAAATTTTCTGAGCAGGAGTAGGAGCACCTGATAGATGGAGTGGGTGAAAACCACCCAAAACTATTTGGAAAGGACTCCAGGAGGGTGCCTGAGGCGGAGAAACGCAGACTGTGGCTGGGGATCGGCGCAAAAGTCAACCCTGTGGGCGTGACACACGGGTCGATTGAGGAGCTAAAAAAGAGGTGGTACGACCTCCGAGGTCGTGCCAAGGAGAGGGTGGCAGAGAGGCTGGGCGAGAGCCTGGCTACTGGAGAAGGAGATCCAACAGTCCCTCCCAACACCCCCTTGGAGGACCGTGTGGAGGACACACTTGAGCGAGAGGCGTGTATAGGGGTCATCAACCTGGACTCATCCCGACCCACCCAAGACAGCCAAGGTAAGTGGCATGCCACTGCGACCCTGTCCCCTAACAATGGCCATGACCCTATAGCCTCCCATAATCAACCCAAGTCATGCAATCCATGCACATTAGGTCATGCCCAAAAGCATTGTGGGACATGTAGTCTGCCCACAAAAACCCCAATGCAGCCAGACATGTCCCAAAGTACGCAATGCCACAGCCAGTCAGGGAATGTCAGCCAGCATGCATGTAGCAACTGCACGTGTGACAGATACATGCAATTAGTCTACGTCCACTTCCCCTCACAAGGGGAGCTAACAACAACAGCAGCGACAGCGACAGGCTGCTCATAGACGAGGCACCAGAGGATGCAGAGGAGGTGCCAACAGCCACACATCCTGCACCATCAGGCGCTGCACCAATCCCTGCTGCCAGGGCACCACCATCTGCGCCAGCACCATCAGGTGCTGCACCAATCCCTGCTGCCAGGGCACCACCATCTGCGCCAGCACCATCAGGCGCTGCACCAATCCCTGCTGCCAGGGTACCACCATCTGCGCCAGCACCATCAGGCGCTGCACCATTGTCAACCGCAACACCACCACCAGCGGGACCCCCAACATCTGGTGCTGCTAGTGCGGTGACAATGCGCACACCCACTGTGGCCAGCCAGCACAGCAGGCATGGCAGGGATCGCCAGCAGAGCACAGCACGCAGCAGCAGGAGGGGGATGGCTGTGCGCGTGCCAGGGCTCAGCATAGAGCGCTGGATGCTGCGCATCCATCAATTGCAGACACGACGGCAAGGGGCAATCCATCTCCAGCTCCACAACATTGGCCGCAATGTAGTAAATGTGTCGGACAGGATAGATCGGATGACAACTGCCATGGAGGCTAACACTGCGGCCATCATCTCGCAGCGCAACACCGCCCGCCGCCGCCACCGCCAGCTACTTACGCGGCTATCTGCCTACACGTGCTCAAACTATGTCATTGGGAATGCCACCTCCCAGCTCTCACGTCGGTCCCTGGCTATGCAGCAGCAGATGGTGCAATGCTGCGAGGATGTGGCGTGAGTCTTGGAGCAGGTCACGAGTGCCGTACTGGCACTACATCCAACTGGCCCAGCCAATGTTGGTGGGGACGACACCAGTGAGGGGACCTCCAGTGTCAGCAGCCTGCCTGCCTCACAGGTCGGTGTGCTATGCCGCAGCACCAGGCCCACTGCGGGGTCACGTGCCGTCCCTGAGGATGAGCCAGAGAGGCGATTGGGTGCCGCGCGCCGGAGGCGCACTTGACTTTACTGTCCATTGGCAGGGACATGCTGATGATAGAAGCATGTCCTGTGTATGGTTTGGAGCAGTATGGCGCAATACTGCTCGCATGTAAAGAATTGCAAAATGACATTATTATTGTGCCTTCAACAATAATATTTATTCTAGCATCGTACATCGGCCTCCTGTCATTATTTCCATTGGCATGCAATTGTGAATTGTTGGGTGAGGGGAGTGGGTGCACTAGAAACTGTTCATTGTGATGTGCTTGCGGCGTCTGTGTCCTTCAGCTGGATTCTCCCCGCGTGCATGACGCACATGTGCAGGTGGCCGGTCGTCCCCTTCCGACTCACTGCCAGAGATCTCTACAGGTATCCGGCGCTTGGTAGCAATGTTGTGTAGTATTGCACACACAGCCACAATGCGGCAGCACACATCAGGACTGTAGTACATGGCCCCACCAGTTTTGTGCAGTATGCGGAATCTGCTCTTCAGTAGCCCAAATGTCCTCTCAATGCAATTCCTTGTGCGTATGTGTGCTACATTGTAGCGCCGTTGCTGTGGTGTACCAGGGTTGAGGTATGGGGTGAGGAGGTATTCACGGAGGGCGTAGCCACTGTCACCTGAATGAGAGGAGCAGAGGGTGAGTGCCTGTGCAGCGCAGCTACTTCATCACAGTGTAACAGTGTGGGCCAAGTGTACTTACCAAGTAGGTGTCCTTCACCAAAGTCTCCCCTGGCCAGTCGTGTGTGGAGGCCGCAGTGCCGGAATATGAAGGAGTCATGTGTACTCCCCGGGTACTGTGCCACTATGTCTGTGATGTATGTCTTAGCATTGCACACCATCTGGATGTTGAGGGAGTGGTAGGACTTGCGATTGCGGTACATGTACTCCGTTGCAGCTGGTGGACAGATGTGGACGTGGGTACAGTCAATGCATCCTATCACATGTGGGAAATGCGCAACATTGTAGAATTGATGCTTGGTCTCATCCAAGTCCTGTTGGCTGGTGGGAAATTTGATGTGGTGGTGTAGCTGGGTCAGCATTGCATCTAGGAAACTCCTTAGGCAGCGGGACATGGTGGGCTGGGGTATCCCCCCAGCAGCCGCAACTATCCCCTGGAAGCTCCCGGAGGCCAGAAGGTGCAGGCTGCACAATACCTGGACATGTGTGGGCACAGCATTGGTCCGCCTTGTTGGGTGCTGCATCAGGGGGTCAAGGTCCTGAATTAGCTTGATGATCATTGGCCCATTCAGGCGGTACTTTGCGTATATTTGCTCTCTGGTTTGGCCCAGCAGGGTGACCCACTGCGGAATATCCTCTCCTAGATTCTACGTCTCCTCCGTGCTGCTCGCTGTAGCCTTCGCTGCCTGACCACCATGTAGAGTCCTGGCATTGTGAGACTCCTAATGCTGCTGCTGCATCTCCTTAAGTGTGTTTGGTCAGGCCTGCACCTGTTACTGATTGGGCAACGGATTTTCAAATTTTTTTTTATAATGGCTTTGATGGTTACCACCTGCTTTGGGTTGTCCTTAAATTGCGCCTCACAATCAGCGATTTACGGGGTTTTCGCAATTTGCGATTTTTCCTGAATAGCGATTGCGATTGTATTGCGATTTCGCAATTTTCTTCGCAGAATCCGTGGTTTCTCGCAATTTCTGATTCGCTAATGGTCTACTGCCGGGATTCTGTGAATGTTTTTGCAATTTCGCTATTCTGTGTTTGCAATTTCGCTTTTTTCTTCAAGAATACCGATTTTGTCAATTGTGCTCGCAATAGCTTTTTCACAGCTATTGAGATCGCAATTTTGCTTCATGAATCAGGCTGTTGGTTTATTAAACTAATGTGCTTTAACTAAGATTCTGTGAAGTCTGTTAAGAGGAACAAAATAAAGTTAGGGATGATCTAGAAACAATACTTCGCAAATCTTGACATGAGGACTCTTCTGAACAGATCTGATTAATAATACACCAATGCAAATCAACAAAAACGGCCATGACAACAACAAAGCACAAGAGCATCCCAACAACACTCAACAGAGCACCACATGACAACGCAACAATACAGCAGTACCACCGACGCAAAAGCATACAACACAATACAAAAAGAACAATATTACAGACAAACGTAACAAAACAACAGAGTACCTCAATAATACAATAACATAAAAAGTATGGAACACAATATGACAAGATAGCACACAAACACAATGACATACAAACAAAATAGTGCAAGGCAACAACCGTACATAAGCAGCACAACACAACACTAAAGCATCATGAGCCTCCCATGCAAAACACATCATAAAAACAAAATAATCCAACAATACAACCCAAAATCGCAAATTAACCACAGTGCAAGAAAACAGAACATTATGTACTGCCACCAACACAGTAAGACAAAACATTTAAAAATCCACTGCACAATAGCACCCACAAATAATAACTCAAACATTACTACATCATATTCACACAATAACACATAGCAACACACCCGTTACTGCTCTTAGTAGACACATTTATTGTCTGTTAACAAATCTTTGTTAGTCAGGCTCTTAGGTTTTTTAATCACACACTTTATCAACTGTCTGGAATTTGCATATACCCTTGGCCTCAATGTCAGCAAACTCGGGCGCAGAGTATGGCCTTAGGCCTAATGTCCCTTCCATAGTAACCGTGCATGCCGCCATTGATTTTTCCAGTATGAAGTTGCCACAAGACCCGGGCTTTGGTTATGATCTTTCCTGTGTCTCTGACTTTGGAGAACAAGGCATGGCAATGTGCAACAACTTTTGGTCAGTTCAAGTCTGCACTGTTCCCATAGATGCAGGGCTTGCCTTTGCCACACTTTGAACCTAGTACTCTTCTCACAGTGTGTATTAGATTTACCCTGTGGTAATGTCCAGTATACATTTGCAAAATACTTTAGCCACTTTCTGCGCCAGTACCGTCCATAAAAGGCTTGCAGCCATGTCCTGTCTGTAGTGGGCACAATGTCTGGCCTTCACATATGGCACAGTCTCAAGCTGTGACACAGTCTCTGGCTATGCCTTGAACAGTACCTTCAGTCACCATGTGACTAGAATCTGTGTCTCCAGAACCCACTAGAAATGGACAAAGGCTGCCCCTACCATGTACAATGGCTTGTCTTCTGCTTCTCTCAGTGCAGTACTTCTCACCCTCACAGCAAATGAGGGACAGTGATTGGTTTCTATGAAACAAAAATGCTCAGGTTGAGAGATTGTCTTGGGAAAAAAGACCCTTCAGCCATGGCACCATGATAGATTGATTCACCGTGAGTTGAGTAATCAAGCCATTTTCCTGAAAATACACTTGTTGTGTTGTCCATTCTAGTAAACATCCCAAACCCTATAGTAGGAATTTCTAATTATGATGGATGGGTCATCGCAGGGCTGACAAAGCCAGGGATTTTGCCACCCCTGTAGCTTTGTGGGTGTATATATATAAATAGAAGTCACAAGGTCCATGACTGAAAGGCAGCATCAGATGCTGTAAATATAGCCATTGTTGAGTGCGTTAAAGGGGACAGAGGCTATTGCGAAATGTGCACCCTGCCATTGTAGCTCATGATAATCCACTATGTGTTTTTAATGGAGTCATTTTGAAGAGTGTTGGAACTTTAAAACAGCAGCAGATTTTACTAACATTCTGAATAGTGCTTACAGCAATGTCTCAATATTTTTACAGGGATCCATCAGGATTTTTTATTCTAATGTTCAACTGAGAGATTGCATAAACATGATGCACTAAGATTTGAGCGAAATATGGTTCACACACGACCATTACAATCTAAATAAACACAAACTGCTGCGAGAGATGAAGTGTAATGTCTAAATTTAGTGTTTTACATATATAAAGGGAGCACCAAAATGGCGGTTTTAGATTGATAAAGACAGGTGGTGTACCAAATTGCGTCTCTCTTAACTGCTGGGTTGAGGGAGTCCCAGCACAATATCACAATAAAGAAATAGTTTTGATCATGCAAGCTTTGTGTGTGTGATTTTTTCTTTCAAGGGAGTTGGGAGTTGTGTATATATATTTTTTTTTCCACTGAAAAAAAACAAAGGTTACTGGGATGTTATAGTTAGGCTGGCTTTTCACCCGTACAAAACCAGAGACATTCAGCTGTTATAGTTAGGCAGCTAACTATAAATTGTGCCCCGCAATGCACTGCTTATGACTTCACATATTACATCAATCATGACATGCACCCTTTAATGTACCGGACATAGGCACCATGGGACATTGCTGGAGCCAGCCCTAGGGGGTAGCGGTCCCCAGGCCCATGTAGGCCTTCACAAGGGGGGCCGTGTTTAGGAAAGTAGGATCTGCTTCTTATGGTTACCCCTACTTTTTGCTGGTCTCACTGTTTTTGGCTCGGAACGTGGAGGAATCACGGTTGGGAATTTATCATACCTGCATTACGAAAGATCCTAAGGACGAAAATAGGTTACCCAGATTCCCGTGGAATTCCCGTCTGAGGTTTACTATCGAGCCCCTGTGACCACTAGAGACCACGCCTGCCGCTAAAACGCAGTATCCGTTTATCTCTTTGTGGACGAGATCCCAAAATCTCGCTGATTCCTTACTACCTGGGATGAGGACTTTCTACATGTGCATTGCCTGAAAAAGGATCATTGGATTTGAATTATTCTTGATGCAAAGGTGTCCCTCTCCATGAACTCTGGAACAGGGATCGTTAGTGTGCCGCCGCTATTGATGCAATATACTCTCTCTAAGGTAATCAAGTTGGCCCGGCCCTGAGATTGGCCGCTGGGTTAAGTGTTGTGTTCTGCCCCACTCCCCCGACGTGAAAGCCCTGATGAAGGTGCGGGCATAAGATCGGACCAAGCACCGAAACGCGCGTCGGCGTTGTTACTTTGGGTCCTGTTATTACTACCTTGAGTCTCCGGCTTTTTGTTGAGAAGACACTTCAGGGTCCCATCAGTGTATCACTCTAGGAATTGGTGATGAGGATGGTGTATGAACTGTGTTTTGTGTAATTAGCTGTTTGAATGTGTGAGGATTTGTAAGAGAAGAGAAGTGATGATGTTGGATGAATCTTGAGAAGGTGATGTGGGGCCTATATGAAGTTTTGATAAATGTGATTTGTTACCAATTTTATTGTTATTTAATTGCTTATGCACTATGGAAGTATGCACAAAAAAGAAAACAAAAATTTGTATTTTTCTACATGTGGTCTGATTAATCATGTGGTCTGACCATGTTTTGTGGTGAGCTCAATGTTGCAAATTTAAAACCACTGGACTCCTTGTGAGCCTTTAATATGCATCATTGAGGGCAGATCGTTTCTAGTTTGGTTGCTCACTGTTTTTGGACTAGTCCGACTGGGATCCTGCTATCCAGGACCCCAGTCTACCTGCTTTCTCCCTTAAATTGTTGTATATGTACTTTAGGTACACTCCAGATTGGATACTGGGGTACCCCTTATAAGTCCCTAGTATCCTAGTATATGGTACACCATGTACCCAGGGCATAGATACCCCAGAGGCCTCCCATGGGCTGCAGCATGTATTACATCACCCATGGGAGGCCATTCAAAATGACACAACAGGCCTGTTACAGCAGACTGTGTAAGCTGGTGCTTGCACCACTTACTCAAGATATTGGTTCACTATATCTATCTAAATCACTACACTTAAAAACCACTCAGTCACCCCTGTAGAAGTCCTTATCAATCCTGAAAGCAGGGTGAAAGGTTTTATGTGAGAGGGTACCCCTGCATGAGCAGAGCCCCTTTGCAGCCATCGGAGACCACTTCCCGGGGTTGTCTGTGATGCAGCCAGGCATGTATGTTTAAGTGCATTGTAACCTTGCGGTAAATGCTAACTTTAAAACGGCTGCTTAGAAACATGTCGTGTTTGGTGTCGAACACCTTGGAATCATGCCTCCACACCAGTAACTGGTGTGTGAGGTATGATTCCACCCTTCTAGAACTACTACTGTGGGTCACCGGTCTAACCGTTAGCAACTTTCTCGACCTGCGCAGCGCAAAATGGATGCTGCCAGCGACAGACATAATTCTTCTCTCCTGCTGCTGAGCCAAGCTCAAGCAGAGGAAGGCATGACAATAGGCATCCTGTCACAGGGAGGTTGGACCACCTCCCAGATAGGATTTAGTCTATTGGGGCTGGGTGGGTGTACCCTGAGAGTGCCAGAAAGTCTGCACTTGGGGCACATTTGGTGTCCATGTGCATAGCCCAGCCAAACCAGTTCTGGGAGCCATTGGATCCTCCTCTGGTGCACAACTGGACAAAGGATATGGGTCTAGCCAGTCCTCTGTCCTGCCCCTCCCCTAGGAGGGTCCACAGAATCTTCCCAACCCCTTCCCATGGGTATAAAGTAAGTTACCTGGCTACAGGACTTTAGATTTTCCCTGTACAAGATTCTGCTAAGAAGAAACCAAGTACTTCAACTGCCTGCAATACGATTGCACAACTGGATTTTTTCCCTTGGAGTGAAGGAGTTACTCTCCTGAAGCAGCAGGCACCTAAACGCATCTGACTGGTTTGCTTCTTCAGAGCTCCTGCGGACTCTGAAGATTTCAGAAACACAGGAGGAGGGTTCCCGAAGGTCCTGAGGTAGATCTGACCTCTCAGTGATTCAGAGACCAGTATCCCTTGTAGGGGCCGTGCAACCTATACCTCTGTGCACCGTGTACATTTGCAAGGGCATATGCTTTTTGGTGAAACCTGAGCCTGTGCATTGGACTCCGTTTAGTCCTGCCTCTGAGCAGTATTTGCACTGAAGATATCCGGCCTCCACTCACGGAGTGCTCTGTGGGCTGGTGCTTGGTAAACTTGCTTGAGGTCTCCTCGCGAACCCTGGTCCATTGGACTGTGGGTCCTGGGGATGGTCACCTTGTTTGTTCTTTGACTTACCTGGTTGGTCCAGATGTGCCCTGACTTTCCAGTGCTTGGAGAGTCCCCTGGAACTTGCTGGTCCACACCGTAACCATTTTCCTCTGACCATGTGCGTTGCATTTGCCAAGGCTTGTTTCTACCCCAGCCGGACATCGACCCCTCAGTACTTGACATCCTTTGTGTAACAGCTCACTTCCGGATCCTGGTTGTCCTTGACATATTCTGGTCTCCGTGGCTGCAGAGTCAAGCATCACTTCTTCACACCTGAAGCAGCCAACATCGGTGGGGATTCGACTGCTGAGCCTCTGGTCGCTTGCCCTGACCCAGAATCTGTTCCCTCTGCTTTCAGCTTCCTCTGACCTTGAATCCAGGCTTGGATTCCACCGGACACTCTTCGCCTTCTTGGCTGCAGTACTTCTTTGCAGCTCCCAATTGAAAATGACAAAGGTTTCCGACACCACTTGACCCCTATGCATCCGGCTCCTCTAGGATAGGTTACACAGGTACTTCGATACTCACTGGTGGCTCTAGAACCTCCTATGTTCCGTAGGTTTTGCTTGAAGTCCTTGTAGAAGTGTCCTTAAACTCTAACTTTCCAACTGCAACTTTCCCATAGAGTTGTATGCAGCATGTGGTAGTGTTTCCTCACTGCACCCGTCCTCCGTGGGCTACCTGTGTCACTCCTCTGGGTGGTTCCTTGGGGTCCCAGCGATTCTATGTGCTCTATTCACTGTGTCTAGTGAAGTCGTGATTGTTATACTTTTTTTTAGTATATGGTTTGGTCTCCCCGTTGAGCCTGCTGTGTATTTTGCTACTTACGAATGTTCTATTGTTACAGTATTGTGTGGGTTCTAATCTCGTGCAGAGATTAGTAGAGATAGTTATATTAATAAAAACATATTTATATATAACTACTGTGTGGTTCTCTTCTCATTTAGTCATTCAGGAGGTGATATTCTGGTAAAACAAGCTGCTTTACATTCCTTGAAGATTAAGCCTGAAGGCTGCTCTCCCCAGCTACTACTAGGATAGCTTTCTAAAGGTTATCTTTGACCTCATACATCATAATGGTTATGTGGCGTGGTACAAGGTGCCCACTTTAACTAGTGGACAGCATATACCAACCCACCTTCTCACACAGTTCGGCCCCCAACCTTGGTTAAGTAAGCCCCAGGGAGGTGGTGATCCCCAGTGGTCTGCAATGCACCCCCTTCATTATTGTATTTGTGCCCCTGTGAGGTGGTGGTGTCTGGAGCTGGGTGGGGGAATAGAGCCCCCCAAGCATTTTTATCTATTTAGCCCAGGGAGTCGGCAGTCCCTGGGGCTGCGGGCAGGTCTTTGGGAGGGAGATGATGCTTCATTTTTGAATTATTTTTGCAGCAGATTCTCAGATCCACCACGAGTCTGCAACAAAAAATTGCTTTTAACCCCCGGCTTGTTCCCTGTGGGCTCCAGCACTTGCTTTAGGCTGACCTCCGGGTGAGCCTAATCCCTGGAGCATGGGAAAAATAAAAGAGGGGCACACGGAGCCTCCCTCCTTGGACTACTCAAAGCCCCAGGGACAGCCACCTCGCAGGGGCAGTGTTATAAGTATATGTGGGGGGAACATGCGGCTCCTCTGCTGCCCCAGGGATGGCCATTTACCCTTGGACCATTTTTAGAAAAAAGCAAGGTGGTGGAGACCCTATGGCCTACTTTGAAGCCCCAGGGACCGCCACCTCCCCGGGGCTAAAATAAATTAAAATGTGCCGGGGAGGTTCTGCACCTCCACATAGCTCCGGGGACCACCATCTCCCCTGGGCAGAAATACAATTATTAAGGGGGCTGTTGTGGACCCCCAGCCCTGGAGACCACCACCACCCTGGGGCTTACTGGGGCTTACTGAACAAAGGAGGGGGTCACGGGGCCCCCACCCGGAGCCCTAGATGGCCCTGGGGACTGCCACTCCACAGAGCTTGCTCCAGCAATGTCCCGGGTTGCCCACGCCACTGGACTTTGTAGTTTGTTATGGCTTGACAGGAGCACTGCTCCCACCTTTCCATAGCAAACAGTGAGGGCCTTCAGGCTCCCCTGCGGTCCCGAATGATATGGCCGTTGCCCAAGAGATGGGGTACCCGTCCCTTGAAAGAAAAAAAAAGAAATGTCTGGCCACGGGGGATGGGGTACTCAGGGTCAACCTGTAATACCCAGGGTATCAACCTGTATCCTTTTCAACATAAGTATCTGCAAAGGTACACTACAAGTAGGTCATACATAGTAAGGAGTGTGCTTTAAACTGAAAGAGTACTGCATCAAATTTGAATGTCCATCGCCTATCATGTCTTAGGTATGTCTACACTTCTACCTGCACTCTGACACGTGTGGTGTGGCTGATCACCATAACTTAAAAACTATACAGTCCATTATACCCTGGCACAAATGTTGTCAGTGCTACTTCAGTATTTAGTTTCAGAAGCACAGATCTCTTAGCTAGGCAGGAGTAATGCAAGCACCTGAACACACAGCTTTATATAAGTCTGCCCTCTATAATGAACGAAAGGTGATGAATGTAGCTTCTACTGTACACATTTGGAGAGCATGCAGTCTGAAACAGAGGTAATCTAGTACTATAGGCTTCTTTACTTGTGTCATCTTGCCCCTAAAAAGGCACTGACACTCTTTGAGGTCACTAGAAAGATGCTGACGCTCACAAGAGTGGCATGACAGGAGTTGGTTTTTGATTTTGGGCTAGGCCTGGTATTGCAAACTCTGCCTCTCTAATGAAACTCATAGAGAAAAGATAGCTTTAAAACATGTTCACGATGTATTAACCTGTATCCCAGTCCATATAAGGATCTGCAACAGTAACCTGCAAGTAGGCCATACTTAGTGAGGTATGTGCTTTAAACTGAAAGCGTAAGTTGTCAAGTTTGAATATCTGACTGTTACCATGATTCAGATATGTCAGCACTTCTACATGTAGTCTGACATGTGTTGTGCAGCTGATGACCCTAACTTAAAAACTATACAGTCTATTATACCCCTGCACACATTTTGTCAAGGTTACGTCAGCCTTCAGTTCCTCAACCACAGATCTCTTAGCTAGGCAGGAGTCATGGAAGCACTTGAACAAACAGCTTTATACATGGTAGCCCTGTATAATGAACAGTAAGTGATGCATGCAGCTTCTCCTATGCACATTTGTAGAGCATATGATGTGAAACAGATGTAGTCTACTACCTATAGGCTTCTTTATATGCGTAATCTTGTCCCCTAAAAGGCACTGACACACTTATTGAGGCATTGCGAGCTCTACCTCTCTAAGAAAACTGAAAGAGAAAAGTGGGGTTTAAAACATGATGTATTAATCCTAATCCCAGTCCATAAAAGTCTCTACAGCTGTGTGGGTTTTACTGGAGGTAACAGGTGGGCTAGTTGGCCACCAAGGACCCTCAATAGCCAAGGGAACTTCATCCCCCTACTAGTAGTGCGCCAGGGGGCCCCTTTGCAGAGTGGGGGAGAAAAGGGGCGTGGCCTCCTAGTAGATCTGAGCTATATTTCAGATTGAGATTTACTGGAGGTAAAAGGAGGGGTGGCTGGCCCCAATTACCGCTCCTGTTATTACCAGTAAGTCCCATACAGCAGGATTGCTAAGAGGTCTTCAGGGACTACGCCCCCTTTTTCTACCACTCTGCAATCGCAGCTAGTGGTGTACTACTGAGTCTGGCATGAAGTCCACTTTACTCCTGAGAAACCCTAGGGGCCAAGAAGCCATCCTGGTACCTCCTGTAAGTCCTACAAAGTGGGATTCATGAGAACTGGTCGGAGGTCCTGCCCTTTTCTCCACAACTGTACAAACGTACCTGCTAGTTAAAAAACATTAGAGATTCACTGAAAAATCCAAAGGTTACAGGGATGTTATAGTTAGGCTGACATTTCACTCATACAAACCAGAGAAATTCAGCAGTTATAGTTAGCTGAGATTGCTATAACTCGTGCTGCAGCAATACACTGCATTCTTTATGCTGTGTCCCGGGGTTTGGCTGCCCAGGACATATCTAGTGAGCCAGGCCGGGAGTTGGGGCACCTGGGGCCATTAATAGCTCAATGAGAGAGGGGGGTACATTGCCCCCTCCCTTTTCAAATGTTTAGCAGCTCTGAGGGATGGTGTCCTTGGGCCATTAGAGGCTTTGGGGAGTGGGTCAGCCTGGCCTGTTCCCCTTTTTCAAAATATGTTTAGCTCCAAACATCCACCTCCAAGCTATAACAGGCATCAGGTTACCCGCCCCCAGGGCCAGGCCCTGTTATGGCTCAAGGAAGGGGGGTGAATGCCTCTTTCCCCTTATTCAATGATTTTGGCCCCAGGACTGGAGTCCCTGGGGCCTGTGATGGTTCAGGCAGGGGTGCCGCACATAAACCATCTCTATGTACCCATCTCTATACCCAATGTTTTAGCCGTGGAGTGGCTACCCAGGCTTCTGATGGACTGCGGAGGGAAGAAGCATGCCACGCTCCCCATACATATCAATTTCTGGCCTGTTTGTGGACTCTACGTGGCCTACAAAGACTAGGGGAAGAAGGCCAAGTGCCCCCTCCCAATAATAAAAAAAATAGTGGCCCCGGCTGCCATTTTTAGTTTTTTAATGATCCCACAGAAATCCTGCTGGTTTGCAACAATTTTTGCCAGTTTGTTTTGTTGTTTGGCCCCGGGGGTCCTCTGTGTCCTCCCCATGTGGCCTAGGGTGGCCAGGGAATCCCTACCTGACTCTCCAAGTCCTGTAATGGCTGCCAGCAATTTTTCATGATCATGATCCTGGCAGCCAATCAAAATGCTTTCACCAGAGGGAGCAAATTGGCGTAAGAGGAAAAAGAATCCCTGGGTCAATCAGAATTTTTAAACTGGAGCACCCGCAAAAGTCTCTCAAGCCTACTGCTGAACTAACCGCCCAGATTTACAATTATTTTTGAACCTTCATTTCCCAAAAACTACTAAATAGATTTACACCAAATCACAAAAAGCACAATCTACATACCAAGATCTATCTTCCTGCCAAATTTGGTGTCCTTCCTTTCAGCAGTTTTTGCTGTAGCCTTCTCAAAAGAAGTCAATGGAAAATGCATGGGATTTAGCATTTTGGGACCAGCTTTTTTCTCAGCCCCCACTTGACTGATCACCCCAAAACTCTCCATGCACAATCAAGCAAAAAAGTTGCCTCTTATTTGAAAGGTTTAGTGGAGATTTGTCAAATGGGACCAGTGGAGAAGTGTGGCTCAATAGTTAGAGCGGCAGACCCTGATTCAGAGGTCTGGCCTGGGATCAGGGTTCAATTCCCACCTCAGTGGGTCTTGGCCTCAATTTCCTCGGACCTGATAATTCTCGCCTCGGTGCCTATTCTAATCATGGGTCCTACTCTGCAACTCTTGGCAATAGCTTGCTTAATCTCCACAACGGCCCCAACAGCGCTGGGATGCCTGGCTTAACCTTGGGGGTGCCCAGGAGTGGGCATTTCACAGGGAAGAGCCAGGAAGGGTTCCACAGCGGTATGCGTACAGTGCCAAGACACTTCAGGGTATAAGTGCCCTATACAAATTCATTTCATTTCATTTCAAGGCTATTAACAATAGAAACAAATGCATTTCCTAAGGAAACACGGACATAACTATATCTATGCTGTGGTGATTGCCACTGAATAATGATATTTATACATATATATCCCAGGAGGGAGCAGGAGAATGGCACCTGCTCCCACCAGCTCCACAAAGCATTCTGGCTGGGGAGCTTGGGCTGTGGAGGTCTTGTGACCCCCAACAATGCCTTCATTGTGGGTGTCCCAGGTAAGCACCAGAGCACCCAGTTACCAAAAACAAATTCTGATTACCTCCTGCATCAGTATGGTTGCTGCAGCCAGAAGGGATTGCGGTGTTTGGTTGGCCAATAAAACAATTATATTCAGATTTCTTTGGAAACAACCTTACAGCAAATCATACTCCTAATAATTGTCCTGTCATATATTGCCACATGACAAATGTAACTTGTCATTTTCACAATTATTCTAGATGATCTGCGGCTATGCAGCTTCTAGGGGCAACATCATTTCTGACAGTAGCTGAACATATTTCATTATCTACACATATGTGTCAAAATGTCTGTGTACAATCACGTGCAAGATTTCATAACATCAACCAAACCACTCACTTGTCATTGAATCTATAAGGCATGAGTTACCCAGCTGTTTCTGTTGGACTGTACAGAATCATTTCACTAAGATGGGTGTGCAATTGTAGGTAATTCTGCCTGTTTCCCCTATAAATATGTCTGCAGTGTTACCCATATGCCCAGGGGTCTTGAAGCAAGTGGTTCTAGTGTGACGTAAACCTCGCTGATCATGTTACAGTATAATAAATCAGTGAGCTAATCAGCATTGTTAGGTGGGGGTCCACTGCCCCACTGCACTGCCAGTCTTTGTTTTGTTGTGAGCAAAGCCACAGCTGGCTAGTTATCTTATTGTCTTAGGGAATTTGTTTACTGCTATGTTCAAAGTAGTTGAAGAAAGCAGTAGCATAAACGCAGAGGGGCATATCATATCTGTTCTTAACTCATATCAATCAAGTTTTTCAGTGTGGTAGTTTCTATGCAAGTATCTACAGTGAATAGCTCTATGCCTGCCTTTGAGTAATAGTTTGCTTTTCTGTTGACAGTAAAATCTCCACCTGCATCTGTTAGCTGCAAACAAACCCAGATCCACTTCCCAGCATACTCAGGCATTGAGTTGGCACTTTGTGCCTATCTGTTGTGCCATTTTTTTAAGTTTAAGTACCAAGTTATGGGGTGTTGAAGCCATTATGTTAAGGGATATCATTTGAAGTGATAGTGGTTTAAGTGGGTGTAGTACTTGGAGTAGCTTTTAGTGTAAAAGAGAGAAAATATCTAAACGTTTGCTTTGCAAGTTATTCAAGGGATATACATGTGTTACTGGGAAAGTAATCCCCTAATTTGGTCATATTTAACTTGGAGCTGGAGATGCATTTGTGATTTAGGTCTATATGTCAATGGCATTTAGGTGGTTGCATGTAATTACTTTAATAATAGATGATTTTAGTGGTGATCATAATATTAAATATCCTGCTGATTTCATTCTGAAATTCATGCATTAGTGGTATTGGTCAGAAGGTTTACATATTTGGAAGTTTTGAGTGCACTATTGTATAACACTGTATTTAGGTGATCAAGGGTCACAATAGCTTCTGTCACTACATGGGGTGCAGCCCGCGGTAGTTGATGCCAATATTAGGCACCATGTATCTGCAAATATATCTAATAAATGGAAATTGGGAACTCTGAGTCCACCATCATCATAAGGATTTTATAACCATATTCCATTTAATCAGTAGCTGCAGACTTGCCCAAATCAGCTAAGTTAGAATTGATTGTAGAGAGGAGAAAAAGTGTAGGTTTGAGTATTTTGGAATATTGTTGAATAGCTAAATTAGTTTGGGCAAGATCACAATTTGAATTAAGGTGATTCACCCCATTATAGTTATATGTTGTCGGTGAAGCTTCTCACCAATGTTAGTTGTGAAAAAGCACTTGCTAACTGTAGCAAAAATGTCAACAGGGGGCTCTTACATACCCCATCATTGCAGCAAAAATTGGCACTCAGGGCACTTACATACCCCATCATTGAATGATTACCAAACTCCAGAGACAGGGACACAGAATTGAGATTGAAAATCAGAGCAGTGCATTCCACTGCACGAGCTCATCTTGGCTAAAAAAAAAAAAAAAAAAAAAAAAAAGGCCCATGCCCCGGGGGATGGGGTCCCCGGGCAGATTATGGTCTCAGGAGGGGGGCCACGTGGGCCTCTCCAAATTTTTTATATAAAAAATAAAAAAATTCTCTAAGGTTCTAGGTTGAGGTCACCATCTCCTCCAGGTCAGTGAGGGGGGTGCTGTGTTCTTTCCTCCACCAGTTTTCGATGCCTGCTTGTCGTGGTCTGCCAGTTTCTTTTTTGTGAGGCTCCTCAGGTCATAGAACCTCTTTTTCAAGTCTTCTGTGTCTCTGGTGGTCACTCCCACAGCATTAACTTTGTCCAGTATATCCAGCCAAATCTTCCTTTTGGCAGATTCAGCCACAGTGCGGGACTGCCTGCCAAACAGTTTGTGGTGCACCTTCACCACCTCCTCCACAAGGACCTGTAGCTCCATGCTGCTGAATGCCAGCTTTCTCTTCCTCTCTGGCTGCTCTGTGTCTTTGCTGGTTGCCATTTTAGAGGTTTTAAACTGCACAAACTCTTTCTGCTGCTGCTCCCAATCTCTCTGCTCCAACTGCCTCTCCAGAAGCTTCTAATTAGTTGCAGCTGCCTGTGCAGCCACTTCCTAGTAGGGAGGGGGAGGGTGGTAGCACCTGATTGGCTGTTTTCTTAAGTTTCACTTTTGCTTGCTTTCCGATTCGGAATTTACCGAATCGGTATTTACCGAATCGGTATTTCCCATTCATTCCTATGGGCCTTCTTTGGCCCATAGGAATGAATGGGAAATACCGATTCGGTAAATACTGATTCGGTAAATACCGATTCTGTAAATTCCGAAAGTCCGATTCCGAATTTTACCGAATCCGTAAAAAATACTGAATTTTTACCTACATCTCATTTACCGATTCATGAATACTGAATCGATAAAATTCTGTATTTAAGAATCGGTAAATGAGATTTTCCTACATCTGGCCCTTAGAGAAGTATTTTGGTAGTTCATGCGTCCTTATGTGACCCCCTGAGCAGGAGTAGCATGTCAGGGAGTGTCTACCCTGTCCCCTTTTCACATTTTGAACACATATTTCACTGACTTCCTTGGCCTCGCTTCTACTGAGGCCCAAAATAGCTGCCAACAGTTGCTGATTTCAAATGTTTACAACCGCTTGACAGCCACTTAGAATTCAGTGCATCATCGGGAGAGTGAGTTTATCCAACGAGGCCAATCTTCGCACAATCCGCGGATCCTTCGCACCCATAGATATATAAATGACTTTAATTGTAATTTTCAAATAAACTACTCAACAAATTGACTCCAGATATGCCAAAGGCACAAGTCGGAACTGAGGACTACCACTCTGCCAAATTTGGTGTAATTCCATTCAGCCGTTCGGGCTGTAGCCGTAGCTAAAGGTCCTATGGGAAATTGCACAGGGAAAACACGTTTTTGGACCTCCCTTTTTTCTCTGCCCTGCTTCAACAATCACCCCCAAACTTTAAGGGAAGGAGCGGAACTGAGCTTGCCAAAAGTTTAGAAAATTTCATGAAGATAAATCAATCAACGCCAAAGTTATTGGCAATAGAATGTTGCGGTTTTCCTACCCTAAATCTTAAATATAGTTCTGCAGACCCTTCGACACTATCCAAACACCAGTTTATTTTTTACAACATTACCACAACACGACACTCTATACCACAGAAAGACCAGTGCAGTAATCTAAACTCTAAATTTACCCCTAGTATGACCCCCTACACTGTATAAACACCGCTGTACTACCCTGAATAATAAAACAATACACAGCATGACCATGGACACTGCTCAAATACCATTGCATTACTCTAAACATTACATTTATCTCACCACCACCTCCTACACTACCCAATCACGGCTGTACTATTGTAGAACACTACTCCAGTATAACCCCGTACACTACTGAAACACTACTGTACTAATGTAAAACACTACACAAACACCACTACAGTACTTAAACTGTAAAACACTATCCCTATTATGACCCCATACACTACATAAACACCACTGCACTATCCCAGCACAGTACCTCACCACAATCTTCTACACTAGTCAAACATCATTGCAGTACTCAGCATGACCACCTACAGTATGCAAACACCACTGCACTATCTTAAATCCTAACATCTTTACATTATATAAAGGCCACTGCAGTATCCTAGAACACTGTCCTAGCAGGACCCTCTACAGTACACAAAGTCCACTGCACTACCGTAAACACTAAATCTACCCCCAGTACAACCTTCTTCACTACCCAAACCCCGTTGCACTACCCTAAACATTAAAGCAATGTCTGCATGACATCCTACACTACCCAATCACAACTGCACTATCCTAGAACACTACTCCAGCAGGACCCCCATACACTACACAAAGACCACTGCACTACTCTAAACCCTAAAACTACACCTAGTACGATCACCTACACTATGCAATCACCAGTGCAGTTACCTAAATTCTAATACATTAACCCAGTACGATCTCCTACACTACCCAAATACCACTGCGCTACCCTAGAACACTACCACAGCACGAGTCTTTACACTAGACAAACAACACTGCACTACTCTAAATTCTAAATCTGTAGTGTTCCAAAACCTTAGTGACTGTTTATGTATCATGTAGTAATCTATTTACTGAAGTAAAAGTGAACCAATTATGAATTAACTCAGTGTCTTTCCTTATAGTATTGTGATCATTTAGATAATAAGTATGTACTCATAGACGGCTTCAGGTTTTAGTGTTATGGAGTGCTTCAAACTGATGTGCACTATGTATGTAGTGCTCTTACAACTTTCACAGTTCTGCTTCAGGTCTTCAATATTTTAGTTTTTGTATAAATTGTGTTTGTATAGTAATATAAATGAATACGTTTTTAAAGTTGTTAATTAATACTTATATATGTTTATTTTTTACAGATACTGTTTATCATCCTTAAAATAAAGTTATCATACCGCACAAAGAAAGACGAATAAAAAGTCAGAAAAAGGATCCATATTTGAAAAGAATTCAACCACAACTCTTGAAAGACCAACATAATGTGGCGAAAAAGAGAACAATTTCTGGTAAGACTTTATAAAAAAGATTACTAGATGGAGAAAAAAAATGTAGAAATATGGAAAGCAGTGAAAATGTTCCACGCACAAGAAAAAGCAAAAAGAATAGGAGAGGCAAAAAAACCAATGTAAAAACAAAGGATACAATTTATAGTAAAAGAAGAAAAAATGAATATAAAGAAATCCACCAAAAGTTATTTTACAACAGAGTTGTGAATAACTTACTGTAAGACACAAAAAAATATAGAAAGGGAACACAATTTTAAAAAAAGAGGAAGCATATTGAATCCACCGTTGAAAAGGCTTTTGACGTAAAGAGAAAACTCTTCATTTTTGTACTGAAGAGAATTCGATCATTAGATAAACCAATACATTTAATGAAGGCCAAAAATAAGAGGAAAAGAGTAATTAACAAAACTAATTTTTGTGATATTTTTTTAGGACAATTGAAACATGGTTCAAGTTCTGAGCCTTTTTTTAATGAAGATAGTTATTTACAGAGCAATAATTTGTTGCATGCAGTTGACACCAGTGGTCGAGTTTATGACGTTAGAGATGGTTGTACAATTGAGAAAGAGCAAATGGTTCCTAGAAATGCAGAAGAAGTGATAGCTGATGAAGTTCTAGGCAGACGTCCTAATGCCCCAGAGTACTCTTGGGATTGTAGTAGTATTTGTAGTGAACGGCAAGAATCTATTGATAAATTACGTCATTTCTTACAAGCATATAGTAAAAAAAGTGTTAAACAAAAGATTAAGCTGTTGCAAGGATTAGACCCTTGCAGGGTGAGAAAATTATGACGTATTATTTGGAGGAAAACACGTCATATTTTTGGGAGATCTGCTGCAACTGACTCCTGTAAAAGGACAACCAGTTTTTAAAACACTTGCGCATGAAGACACCAGAAAGTCTATGGGTAGTGTTGGAAACGTGAACATTTGGTCATATTTTGAATACAAAGAACTCATTACAAATATGCGACAGGCAAATGATGTTGATTATGAAACTATTATCTAAGATATAAGAATTGGACTACTGACAGAACATGGCAAACAATCTTTACAGACTCGATTACTTTATAATTTGTTTCCAAATGAATATTGAGTTCCTGAGAAAATATACATGGAAATTGCAGATAAGAAATCTGTAATCTGCTTAATGCCAACACTGCGTGAGTGTTCTATATTCAACGAACAACTTTTGAAACTGGAAAATGAAGAATTAATAAAATTGGAAGCCATTGATAAAATGGAACATGAAGAAATCACTATTATTTTGAATGAAAAATTGAAGACAAAATTTGATTCTTTAGAAAAATCAATATCTAAAACTGCTCGTTTAGAAAAGAATCTTTATGCATGTAGGAACTGTCGGATCATTTTAAGGCGTAATTTGGATGTAGAAAAAGTTTTAGGTAATGGAGCAATGGGCAAAGTTGTGGATTTTGTCATTATCAAAATAAAGATGGTATTGAATTCTTAAAGATTAAATTTGATCAGATTGAAGAAGTGAAACAAATTGTTTGTTGTTCTGTTCGTTTTTTGCTTGTTAAAGATGTATATGTCTGTAGAAAACAGTTTCCATTTTCTCTGGCATATGCAGTGACTATTCATAAATCTCAAGGTTTAAGTGTTGACAGTGCTTTGGTGAACATTGAAAGTATTGTGTTTAAAGAGGGTATGGCACATGTTGCTTTGTCGCAAGTCAGAACATTATCTGGTTGGTTTTTGATTGATTTTGATGATACCAAGATTACTGCAGATGCCAATTGTGTCAAAGAATACATTAGGTTAAGAAGAACATATGCTCCTAATTTAGGTCAATATCCTGTATTTGAAAAGCGTGTGGGTGCTCCAAAAAGGAGGCAGGAGAATATCTGTACCAAAGGTGTAGAGAAGGGAAACAAACAAGAAAATGTTGTGACTGCAAGAAAAAAGAAATAGGACACTGTTGAAGAGATTGTTGGTTTTCAGTTTGAAAACAGTTCTATTGTGAACTGCTATGCTAATGTAGTGGTCAATGTTGTTTTGTTCTTGAAGGTTCGCAACAGCAAATTATGGAGAATGGGGAAAAAAGATTTTGTTCTTTGTTACATTCTCTTAATGAAAAATTGAGAACAGATAAAAGTAAAATACAAGGCGTTTCTGATGGTCATAATCTTTTGGATGTATGTTCTGGTTCTACACAATTTACACAAAATATCCAACAAGATGCTCAGGAGTAACTAATGTATATGCTTACAGAATTGGAAAATGAAGGTGTAGACATAGAAAATATTTTTGGTCTTTGTTATAAATGGGAACATCAATGTGATGTATACATGTAGCACTAATATAGACAGTGAAAGATTTTCAAATTTGAGATTACCGGATTGTAAATTAGTGTCTTTCAGTAAATTACTTAAAGCTGCAAACCAAAACAAAGAGTGTAGGCAATGCAAATCAGAAATTTTATCAACATTATTTATCCAAAGATATGGAAAATATATCATTTTAATGATGTAACGTTATACAGCTGATGGAAGAAAATTGGACACTTTAATAAAACATTTTGTTGCTGCACAACTATCAATATCTGGAAGGACTTTTGTAGCAGTAGCAATAATTTTCCACAATGGTCCTTCAATAACATCAGGATATCTCACTGCATATCTCAAAAGTGAGAAAGGCTGGAGTCTTCGTAATGATGCTGAGTTGGTTTTCAAACAATGTTTGCCTTTAGAATTGCCAAATTCCTATCTAAGATTTTTAAAGCCAAAGTTTTGAGAAGATAATTCAGCCTCTGAGGAATTTATTGTTATCATTTTATAGGATGATCATTGGACAATTTACATGAAAATTACTGCAAAAATACAATTTGGCCTCAAGGAAATGTATTTATTTGAATTATGGACTTTTTGTTGCACATTGTCTCGATGTATAATTTTAAGTGGCATTATTTATAGTGTTTATAAATTTAAGTTATATCATTTTCTTAGCAGTAAACATTTTATATACGTGTGATTTGTATTATCTAGTATTTTACTATAGATGTATTACTGTTTTTTTTAAACAATCTAATTGATTGTTTTTTTTGCCTGCTGTTATGTGATGAGTCTTTAACTAGAGTAGTTAGTTCTGAAAATAACTTTTTTTTTCTTTTTGTTGTTTTTTTTGGGGGGGGGGGGGTTTGAACGATTTTGTATTTTTTTTGTTTTTTTAAAACGGGAAAAGATGAGAACTGTGAAAAGAGAACTAAAAACTGGGAGGAGAGGAGAAAAGAAATATAACAATGGTGGTGGTTAACAGCTCGACACACCAGATCCACCGACTGCTCTCCATAAGCTATCAGCCGTCCACATTTTACACAGGTCATTCTAAGTTTTCCAAATTGAGGATGAATATCAGGGTGTGCCGTAGAGCTTGGTGGGGTTGGTCCACTCGTACACCAGTAACATTTGTTGCCGTCCCCCTTTTTAACCTCTTAAGTGCTGCGCCTATACCAGCGGCCGACGGCACCACTACCTCGGGAGTGCTGCCATCGGCCGTTGGACGTTCCAGCTGCACCTGCGCAATGGAACGTTCAGCACTGGAGCTGGACGTTCCAAAGCAGCTAAGGTGTTAAGCCTGGTGAAAAGGTGAAAAATTTCCATACAATACTGGTATATTTTTGCTTTAGTGGAGGTTCAGAAACAAATTCTTGCTGTGATGAGTTCTCTGAATCTGAGGATTATGGTGGATTATCAGCCATAGTATCTTTAAATGAATCTCTTCTTCAAAAAAGAAAAAGCAGCACATTTTCACAGGAGGTCTTTCCCTCAGAAAAGTTGTAATAAGAGTGATTGAAATGGGTGGGGTCCTATAATAGTTTCAATAGTACGTGTAATGAACCAATTAAATCTCTGTTTTGAAAGTCACATAGGGTGCGCGTAGGATGTGGACAGTCAATAGGCACCCTGCTTGCATCGGGCTCACATCCAGGGAAAGATCATGAAATTGCATAAAAAAGTTATGTGCTTTTTTAGAAAGTTAAAGAATATTATTTTTTTGATAACCTCAGAAAATCTCTTCTCTTAATATTTATATTAAATATATAGAAAAAAGTTTTCCAACATTAAAAAAATCACAGAAGCAGCACACCCATTGCTTCTGATATGCATATGGCGTCACGAGCTACCGTGCGTCCGTCATGTCACGTTATACGTACATGTCACGCATGCACCAGGCATCGCGAACATGGTGCATAGCAACCGCGTTGGAAAAGTCGTACCCGTCATGCACCCTAATCGGATCCTACACATTGTCCATAAAAGGGCGGACACGTTTTGCTTAGTAAACGAGCAGGGTGTTCGTACGGTGCGCAACTCCATAAAAAAAGAAAAAAAGAAATAAAAATAATGTAAGTATATTATGAACAATATATAATAATGAAAAAAAATATATTTTTATTTAAAAAAATTTAATTAAAAACATGTGTAATGTAATTTAAAAAATAACATCTAAAAATAAAAAGATTAAAGAAATATAGTTAGAAAATATTAAAAAAACAATAAATATATTTAAAAATTATGATTTTAAAAATCTTTAAAATTCACTTTAAAAACATAGGTTTTTCATATGTTATAATTACGAATTAGCATTTACAAAACCTTAGAAATTCACTTTAAAAACATAGGTTTCAGACATGTTATTGTTAGGAATTAGCATTTAAAAAACCTTTGAAATTCAGGCTGGTTAGATTTGCATATAGAGCGGAGGGCCTTGAAACGCGTCGGCTGCAGTAAAAATTCAGACACAAGAAGGCAGGCTGCATGGTGAAGCCGAAAAGCAGAGTGGAGGCGAGTGAGCTCCCGAAGGCTTTGGCGCATTGGGAAACAATATTTACATGCGGTAGTCCAACCGCGGGGTGCGCACCATTACCAGCTGGAGGAGACATGCAAACCAGCAGGCAAGGCTGATGTTATGTCCATATGACTGGATTAGCCCTCCACCCTATATGCAAATCTAGCCAGCCCGAATGTGTCATAGCAACTAAAGAATGCAATCATAGAAAATGGAATGCAGGATGAACATTTTAACTTACCAAAGTAAAACGGACACCTCGTCCTAAGGACCCAATATCCCATAATGCAATTGAATGTGGCTGCACTATGCACAAGCCCACTGTGGGAATTGAATAAATACAATGCAAATGAGAAGGTACGAGCTGCAGGTGTCACATGTTATTGCCCATGAAGAAGGGGTTGAAAAACCTTGAAACGCATCACCTGCAGTAAAAATTCAGACGCAAGAAGGAAGGCTGCATGGTGAAGCCGAAGGGCACAGTGGAGGGGAGTGAGATCCCGAAAGCTTTGGCGCATTGGGAAACAATATATATATATATATATATATATATATCCAGGCTCGAAAACTCTGTTTAAATCTCCAAACAAAGTAGAAGCACTCCGTGGTGGGTGGTCAAACGTTTTTAATCCGGCAACAAAAAGACGCGTTTCGGACGTCTAGTCCTTCATCAGTGTTTAGCACATAGCGAGTGTTTCCTGGCTGTATATAAACACATCATTGCAAGCTGGGCATAGAACGCAATGACAGCACAAAAGACATTTCATTTCACATGTAAATAGCGCGGCCATTTTTTAGGTTATATATTCTCATATTTATACCTTAATAGCGCTCGTAATCTACGGCGCTACATATATATATATATATATATATATATATATATATATATATATATATATATATATATATATATATATACATATATCCCAAAACATCCCTCCAAAGAAGAACGCGGAGAGCCAAGGGGATAAACAGGTCAGCAAGCACGTTTATTTTCCTCCTCAACAATGGCGGCGAATGCATTTCGGCTTGTTAAAGCCTTCCTCAGCGCCCAGCATTGCAGCAAATGGCATTCCCAAATGTTCCTTCCTGCACCTGTATAAGTTCAGCGCCTGACGCTCCTCCCTCTAATGCAATCGGCACATCACGTTGGAGTCCGTTTGAGTCCTGGACTTCAACTCCCAGAGTGCACTGTTCCTGCTTCACTGGGTCGATGGTGTGGGGGAATGGGGCTGACTGTAAGTCCCGCTGATGGCAGGTAGGTGGTGAGCGGCATGGGCCTTGGCAGGAGAAAAGTTCGACGGCCGCTGTCCTGTGTCCCCTCATGAACCCTGCACCAGTGTACCAAGGGTGGAGCGCCGGGTTCGGGCAGCCAAATGCGAGCTGAAAATCCCTTATTATATATTCTCATATTTATACCTTAATAGCGCTCGTAATCTACGGTCGCCAGTAGGTATATATAGTTAGGATTTTTTTCCTATGGGATTTTTGAAGAATTCTATGTGGAATAACTTTGTCGTTTGTGGACGGAATTGGCTGAAACTTTCAGGAAAATGGCACACTTTGTTTCTGAGCAGCCCCTGAAAGTTTGGGGGGGTTTCGTCAAGGGAGGACCGAGAAAAAAGGGGGGTCCCATAACGCGTTTTTAGCATTGAGTTTTCCATAGGGCGGTTGGACTCACTTTTAGCTCGAACGGCTGAATGGATTTACACGAAACTTGGCAAAATTGTAGATATGGTTTGCCCGACGTGCCTTAGCTATGTCTCAATATATGTGCTCCAGTGGATTTTGAGAAATTAAAAAACAGATATATCTGTGACAGCGCTCCAGTTAGCGCCCCGGTTCGCGTACCTGACGCGTAACGGAACTTCACGAAGCGAAGCTGATTGGCTCTCCGGTGTCTGTCAACATTCTAAACAGTCCGGACCGGCCACCATCTTGTCTCTCGGTAGGATCGAGAGACAAGAGGAGGAGAAAAACGAAGGGGGAATTTAATGAAAGGGGGCAAGGTAGACCCCTCTTGACCCCCTAGGAATGATGTTGGTGTTATTAAAGGGTCCCGTGGGGCAAAAAAAAAAATTCGATTTTTCGCCGTAGAAGCGCTTCCCGGTACGGGAACCGGGTCGCACACCGGTAGCGTAACGGGAGTTCGCCATTTTGTGTTTCGTTTTAATTAAATCACAAGATGGATGAAAAACAATGTGGGAAATGGGTATAAGGGGGCACAGGAGACGTATCCTGACCCCCTAGGTTTTCTGAGGGTGGCTGAGGAGGCTCATATATGTTGATACATGTCTTCCAGCGGCTGCGCATGAGCGGAATTTTTTTTCTTCTGCGTGACGTCTGTTAACGTTCGATTCGAAGGAAATCAGGAAGTGTTGACCGCCATTTTGTCACTGCGAGTAAATATATTGTTCATTTCAAAGCGTTGGAACATGGAAAAGGGAGAAGGTAGAGATTGTCTTGCTGCGTAGTTTTTCTCAGGGTGTGCAGTAAGGCCCCGGTTGTTGTTATACTCACGGTGGGGTCTTCGAACACTTTAGCAAATGATGATCCAAGCTGAGGCAAAGGAGGGTGTCAGTCGGGGGGGAGCAATGGTGATTCTCACTGTAAGATAGGTAGTGCGGACCCTTGTACCCCCTTTTGTAATCTGTAATGCCTATCTTCTCCCCACTGATTGGTAATTGGTTCTACCCGGACCATTTATTAGAGGTAGCTCGTCCGGCCCCACCGGAGGGCACCCCTAATAAAGAGGACATATATATAAAATACGGATTAGCCACGGTACCTTCCTAGCAAATTATTGCAAAACGAAAGGAATCGAACAAAATCAGTAGGACACTGATAGGATCCTTTCTGACCCTGCTAAAACAAGAAACACCAGGAAATAGCCCTCCGCAAAAGTATGAAACCAGGGGGAGGAGCCAAGCTCGCAGTCGGGATGGCCACGAGGTAGTTCGGCTCCGCCGCCCTCGCTGCCTAAGCATGCCTGCCCTACCAACCATCCCGCCCAATAACCGACAAACCCTATACAAATGAAAGTCTGCTGATACCCACTATCGGCCTCACCAGATTGGACTAGATCACGCACAATTGGACTATGTCTTTTTCTGGTTATACAGTAACATCTTTGTGCTTGTTGCCACATTACAAATATATAGCACTCCAACAAAGTAGTAGGATTATAACACTTTAATAACTTATAAACATATACAACGCTCCAACAAAGTAAACACGTTAAAAAAAACATTTTAAACAACTATTTACATGGCAGCCTGCTGCAACATCCATCTCAAAGCATTCACCGTCCGCTTGACACTGTCCCTGCCCCTCCCTCCCCGGAGTAGCAACAATGGGCTGCTTTGGGCGGTCTTTTAGTCGGCTTTTGGCTATAAAAAGCCTACAAAATCCGTCGGCCTGTGAGGCGGTGTCAGTAGCGGACCGTTGTGTGAATAGGCCGAAGGCAGCATAACGCGCCGAGATCCGGACGGCACCGAGGTGGTGTCCAGCAAGTTGCCGCACTGGTCTGGCCATCCTACAATGCTGCACCGAAAGACGGCGTGGGGCGCCCCGGGGGGGGGGAGGCGGAGCGAACGGGCCCAGGTGGAGGCTTCTCAGCTGCAGTGGGGCGCCCCTTGGCATCCAACTGAGTTGCGCCCGCTCTTAAGGCACAGTGCCTTATCCGCCATCCAGCTGAGTTGCGCCCGCTCTTGCGGCACAGTGCCTCACCCGCCATCCAGCTGAGTTGCGCCCGCTCTTGCGGCTACAGCGTCTCGCCCACCATACAGCTGAATTGCGCCCACTCTTGCGGTGCAGCGATAGGCGGCTGCCACAGGACTCTCAAAATGGCGGCCGGCTCTTCGGATTTGGGCCTGGTCCACTAAAGTGGTGTTCTCATGCTGACGCCAGCTTCAGTCTGAAA
This sequence comes from Lissotriton vulgaris, assembly GCF_964263255.1. NCBI lineage: Eukaryota > Metazoa > Chordata > Amphibia > Caudata > Salamandridae > Lissotriton > Lissotriton vulgaris. The sequence goes on from NC_141696.1 coordinate 865,430,799, forward strand.
CATCCAGAAACACTGTAGAATACCAATTTGATCAGTTCCGGTGGAGCCCCAACGTGACCCGGTAGGAGAGAACTTGCCCTCCACTCTTTTGACTGATGGTTCTTGTTGCCTATCTCTTCTGTTGTCATTTAACGGAACCTTTTTTGACTGCCGAAAGGGGTTCTGGTCCGACCGCTGGTTGGTGAAGACATTTTGACTATATCCTGGACCTTATGAAAATCAAATGAGGGAGGTAGAGCTGGTCGTTGGATTCATGCTCCACAGGAATAGTTACATAAACAAAGTGAATCCAACAGGGGAGAGGGACAAGAGTGATCAAAGGTGATTGAAGCACTCAGAGTTTTGAAAAATACCCCTCACACACCAAAAGGCCCCTTGGTGTCATGCTTCATCATCGGGGTCTTCGCACCCCTCTATCGGGATGCGGCGTGCTGCGACCTACGACTACGCGGGAGCACTTGCAGTGTTGACTATGTGTGGTGTCTAGTGTGTGGGGTATACAAAGAGTGAGTGGGGGGTGTGTAGTGAGAAAAATAGTTAAAAAGTACCTGGCACTAGAGTGTGAAAGAAAAATTTATTCTGGACTCTGGCTGGTACTGTTAAAAGAAGTGCAGATTGAGGTCTAAGTTGTATAATGAACAAGACCTCTGGTGTGGGTTGTTGTCGACATGTTTCGGAGACAAGCTCCTTCCTCAGGACGGGGGCACAACCTCCCCTCCCTACTCACGTCTTGTTAAAAAATGTGTATTTACAGAAAAGTGAAATATTAAATTTAATATTAGGCTAAGTGTGCCTACAGCGGTCTGCTACAAGCACAATGACTTGTGAAGCTTTCTTGTAGGCTTCATGAGCATAGTCAGGACGCCGGGGTGTTGCTTCAATGGCTATAAGCACAGGACTCCTTGGTCGCCGTCTTACCCCGCACGCTGCTCCGCTTCACAAGTCATTGTGCTTGTAGCAGACCGCTGTAGGCACACTTAGCCTAATATTAAATTAAATATTTCACTTTTCTGTAAATACACATTTTTTAACAAGACGTGAGTAGGGAGGGGAGGTTGTGCCCCCGTCCTGAGGAAGGAGCTTGTCTCCGAAACATGTCGACAACAACGCACACCAGAGGTCTTGTTCATTATACAACTTAGACCTCAATCTGCACTTCTTTTAACAGTACCAGCCAGAGTCCAGAATAAATTTTTCTTTCACACTCTAGTGCCAGGTACTTTTTAACTATTTTTCTCACTACACACCCCCCACTCACTCTTTGTATACCCCACACACTAGACACCACACATAGTCAACACTGCAAGTGCTCCCGCGTAGTCGTAGGTCGCAGCACGCCGCATCCCGATAGAGGGGTGCGAAGACCCCAATGATGAAGCATGACACCAAGGGGCCTTTTGGTGTGTGAGGGGTATTTTTCAAAACTCTGAGTGCTTCAATCACCTTTGATCACTCTTGTCCCTCTCCCCTGTTGGATTCACTTTGTTTATGTAACTATATCCTGGACCTGCCCGACCTCGCCCAAAATGGCGCCGGTATAAATGGGACTCGCAACTCCTTGTTGTGTACTGGTTGCCCAGCCTTGATATCACGAGATACGTATGCAGTTTTGAAGCACATGGCGGGTGGGGACAAGTACTGATTGAACATTTGGACATCGCTATTGATATTAGGTTCTGATGTGTTAATGATTATTGTATTATTGAAAGTTCGAATTAACATCACCCATGGTACTTGCCCGCAAATGTATATCTAGATAATTTTATTGTAACTGGCCCTGTCGTACTTTAATTATAAAATTTACGTCCACCGATTCCGCAACTGTTAGACACCTTAGTTCTTGCAACCTAATGGCCCGACCGTTACGTTCTTCTACAGTGTAAATGTCCCCTCATCATATACGATTCCAGTTTGCTCCGTGGCCGGCCCACGTGGTTATAGGCCCGTATTTGTATACTGACATTTTCACAATAAAGGTTTTTAAAACAAAACATGGTAGTAGTACCTAGATTGGTAAAGTTTTGAATAATAGCCAATGTTTTCGAAACAGTAAAAGGCAAGTGATATAAAGCAGCCCGATTACATGACGGTTAAAAGGTATAACACGCAGGAATGCTGTAAAGATAAATAGTCAAGGGCTGTTGTGTTTTCCACTCCGGCAACATAAAGTGATCGATAAGAATCCGATATTCAGGCCTATCAGCGACTAAGACAGCAGGCCGAGCCTCTTTTGCTCAACGGCTCCCTCATGTGACGAAGAAACGCCCTTTTTCTCGAAATAGGAATATTTTACTTGCAGGACAGTTGTATATTTCCCGGGAAAATACATTAGCCTGGAACATTGTTAGTGATAAACTGTAAATGCATCTGGGTCCTTTGCTTTACAAGTCAGAGTGAGAAAAAAAAAGGTGGGGCTTTCATAATTTTGGAAAAAAAAAGTTCTAAACCAATGAAAAGTGTTATTTTTAGGTCATATGACCAAGCCTTCCATCATTAGGAAACCAGAAGTAAAACGAACCAATGAAAACTTTTATAAACAAGTCACATGACCTGTTATGCTTACGTTACGCGCTCCGGGCGGCGCCCCGGATCGCTTCCGGGTGCGCTAACGCGGCGCGTCATAAGACGCATTACGCGGTAACGTGATACGTCGCGCTTACGTGACGCGTCACAAATCCGTCGGCCTGTGAGGCGGCGTCAGTAGCGGACCGTTGTGCGAATAGGCCGAAGGCAGCACAACGCGCTGAGATCCGGACGGCAACGAGGTGGTGTCCAGCAAGTTTCTGCACTGGTCTGGCAATCCTACAATGCTGCGCCGAAAGACGGCGTGGGGCGCCCCGGGTGGGAGGTGGCGCGAACGGGCCTCCCCCGCCTCCCCAGGTGGAGGCTCCTCAGCTGCAGTGGGGCGCCCCTTTGCGTTTCACTCGCCATCCAGCTGAGTTGCGCCCGCTCTTGCGGCACAGTGCCTCACCCGCCATCTAGCTGAGTTGCGCCTGCTCTTGCGGCACAGTGCCTCACCCGCCATCCAGCTAAGTTGCGCCCGCTCTTGCGGTACAGTGCCTCACCCGCCATCCAGCTGAGTTGCGGCTACAGCGTCTCGCCCACCATCCAGCTGAATTGCGCCCACTCTTGCGGTGCAGCGATAGGCGGCTGCCACAGGACTCTCAAAATGGCGGCTGGCTCTTCGGATTTGGGCCTGGTCCACTAAAATGGCCCTGGGACACCTTGGAACTCGGACGCTTGCCTGCTAGGGCATGGGCCCCATTCCCGAAAGTGTCCCCTCAGCCTTGAAGATTCTACAAAAGTCACCGGGGCTTCCGACTCCCGCAAGCTTCCGGTGGGGAGCGGCTGCCATGATTGCTTGCGGAATGGCCACGACGGAGCCACGAGATGGTGGTGCTCTCATGCTGACGCCAGCTTCAGTCTGAAACATCCAGAAACACTGTAGACTACCAATTCGATCAGTTCCGGTGGAGCCCCAACCTGACCCGGTAGGGAAGAACTTGCCCTCGCCTCTTTTGACTGATGGTTCTTGTTGCCTACCTCTTCTGTTGTCATGTAACGGAACCTTTTTTGACTGCCGAAAGGTGTTCTGGTCCGACCGCTGGTTGGTGGAGACATTTTGACTATATCCTGGACCTGCCCGGCCTCACCCAAAATGGCGCCGGTCTAAATGGGACTCCCAACTCCTTGTTGTGTACTGGTTGCCCAGCCTTGATATCACGAGATACGTATGCAGTTTTGAAGCACATGGCGGGTGGGGACGAGCACTGATTGAACATTTGGACATTCCTATTGATATTAAGTTCTGATGTGTTATTGATTACTGTACTATTGAATGTTCGAATTAACGTCACCCATGGTACTTGCCCGCAAATGTATATCTAGATAATTTTATTGTAACTGGCCCTGTCATACTATAATTATAAAATTTACGTCTACCGATTCCGCAACTGTTAGACACCTTAGTTCTTGCAACCTAATGGCCCGCCCGTTACGTTCTTCTACAGTGTAAATGTCCCCTCATCATATACGATTCTAGTTTGCTCCGTGGCCGGCCCACGTGGTTATAGGCCCGTATTTGTATACTGACATTTTCACAATAAATATTTTTAAAACAAAACATGGTAGTAGTACCTAGATTGGTAACGTTTTGAATAATAGCCACTGTTTTAGAATCAGTAAAAGGCAAGTGAAATAAAGCAGCCCGATTAAATGACTGTTTAAAGGTATAATACGCAGGAATGCTGAAAAGATAAATGGGCAAGGGCTGTTGTGTTTTCCACTCCTGCAACATAAAGTGATCGATAAGAATCCGATATTCAGGCCTATCAGCGACTAAGACAGCAGGCCGAGCCTCTTTTGCTCAATGGCTCCCTCATGGGACGAAGAAACGCCCTTTTTCTCAAAATAGGAATATTTTACTTGCAGGACAGTTGCTAATTTCCCGTGAAAATACATTAGCCTGGAACATTGTTAGTGATAAACTGTAAATGCATCTGGGTCCTTTGCTTAAAAAATAAAATATAAAATATATTTTTGAATTAGAATAAGAATACATTTTACAGCTTTTGATATTTGCTATTAAAAAACCATTGAAATTCACTGAAAAAACCATAGGTTATAGACCATATATAGTTAGGGATTAGCATTTACAAAACCTTGAAAATTCACTGAAAAAACCATAGGTTATAGACCATATATAGTTAGGGATTAGCATTTACAAAACCTTGAAAATTCACTGAAAAAACCATAGGTTATAGACCATATATAGTTAGGGATTAGTATTTACAAAACCTTATTTTACTCGCACAAAACCATTGAAATTCGCATATATAGTTAGGTCCACTAACTATATATCGCGCACCCGCAATCCGCTGCTGATCATGTCACATATTACATCATTCATGACATGGTCAGTAATATCACTGATGACATCACTGATGACAGCTCAAATGACATCACTGATGACATCACTGATGACATCTCAAATGACATCACTGATGACATCACTGATGACATCACTGATGACATCTCAAATGACATCACTGATGACATCTCATTTGACATTACTGATCACATCATTGATGATATCATTCATGTGATAATACGATGAACCTCTTCAGACTCTAATATAACCTTAGATTCACTCAGTGTAAACAGACACTCACAGACTGTCACTCATCCATGGAGTTACTCACGCACCTAGTTAGTCATGCAAAGAATCAATCACACCTCCATTTCCTCAACTATACAGTTATACACAGCTTACTTATTCAAACATATACTAACACATATTTACTCTCTTATACAATCCCTGATACAAGTTCACAATGATCCATACAGCCACTCACACATTCACTGGCTCTTATGCACAGATTTTTATATATGTCGACTCTCACATGTACTGTGTTTTACATATGTACTTACTTTGACATGTAGCACTGAGATATCCATTCACTCCCCAATACACTCATGCACACAGTCAACTGCCCATACAGCTGTTTCCACATGCACTTTTGAACCCATACATCTAGTGAATCAACTGCTCACACATCTATGCACAGAGTCATACACTTCCCAGCCACCCACACACATACTCAGTCTCCCATACAAATACTTGGGCAACCAATCAATAACCCATATAGTTACTCATATAGCTACTGATTAACACATGCAGCAGTTTACCGAACAACAGACATAATGATGCACGAATTAAGACAGTTTAGTCACTAACCCATGCACTCAGTGAGACACATTTAATCACTCTCTCATACAGTCAGTCATGCACCTACTAAATCCTTCATCCAGACACTTATACATCCACTCATTCTTCAAAATGTAAGACATATTTTAACTTTACAGAAACATACAGTCACTGGATGATGTCATCAGTGATGTCATCAGTGATGTCATTTGAGATGTCATCAGTGATGTCATCAGTGATGTTATTTGAGATGTCATCAGTGATGTGATCAGGGATGTCACTGACCATGTCATGAATGATGTAATATGTGACATGATCAGCAGTGGATTGCGGGTGCGCGATATATAGTTAGTGCAACTAACTATATATGCGAATTTCAATGGTTTTGTGCGAGTAAAATAAGATTTTGTAAATGCTAATACCTAACTATATATGGTCTATAACCTATGGTTTTTTCAGTGAATATATATATATATATATATTACCTACTGGCGTGTCGCCAGTAGGTATATATAGTTAGGATTTTTTGTCTATGGAACTTTTGAAAATTCTATGTGTAATAACTTTGGCGTTTGTGGAAGGAATCGGCTGAAATTTTCAGGAAAATGGCACATTTTGTTTCTGAGCAGCCCCTGAAAATTTGGGGGGGTTTCGTCAAGGGGGGGGCGAGAAAAAAGGGGGGTCCCAAAACGCGTTTTCCCATGTTAATTTCCATAGGGCCTTTGGCCTCACTTTTAGCTCAAACGGCTGAATGGATTTGCACGAAACTTGGCAAAATTGTAGGGACTGTTAGCCCGATGTGCCTTTGCTAGGTCTCAATATATGTGCTCCAGTGGATTTTGAGAAATTAACGTTCAAAACAAGATATATATCTGTAACAGCGCTCCGGGCTGCGCTCCGGTCCGCTTACTTTTCGCGAAACGGAACTTTGCGATGCGAAGCTGATTGGCTCCCCGGTGTCTGTCAACATTCTAAACAGTCCGGAGCGGCCGCCATCTTATCTCTCGGTAGGATCGAGAGAGAAGAAGAGGTGAAAAACGAAGGGGGAATTTAATGAAAGGGAGCAAGGTATACCCCTCTTGACCCCCTAGGAATGTTGTTGGGGTTATTAAAGGGTCCCGTGGGGAAAATAAAAAAAATATATTTTTCATGGTAGAAGCGCTTCCCGGGCCGCGAACTGGGCCGCAAACTGGGCCGCAAACTGGTAGCGAAACGGGAATTCGCCATTTTGTGCTTCGTTTTAATTAAATTACTAGGTATAAGGGGGTGCGGGAGACGTATCCTAATCCCTTATGTTTTCTGAGGGTGGCTGAGGAAGCTCATATATGTTGATATATGTCTTCCAGCGGCTGTGCGTGCGCCATCTTGTCTCTCGGTAGGATCGAGAGAGAAGAAGAGGTGAAAAACGAAGGGGGAATTTAATGAAAGGGGGCAAGGTATTCCCCTCTTGACCCCCTAGGAATGATGTTGGGGTTATTAAAGGGTCCCGTGGGGAAAAAAAAAATTATTTTTCACGGTAGAAGCGCTTCCCGGGCCGCAAACTGGTAGCGAAACGGGAATTCGCCATTTTGTGTTTCGTATTAATTAAATTACTAGGTATAAGGGGGTGCGGGAGACGTATCCTGATCCCTTATGTTTTCTGAGGGTGGCTGAGGAGGCTCATATATGTTGATACATGTCTTCCAGCGGCTGTGCGTGAGCTTTTTTTTTTTTTTGCTGCGTGACGTCTGTTAACGTTCGAATCGATGGAAATCAGGAAGTGTTGACCGCCAATTTGTCAGTGCGATAAAATATTTTGTTATAAATGAATCCTTATTGATAAACATTGTCTGCGCCATCTTGCCTTTTTTCCAATGCCACAATTTTGTCGTGCACGGCAGCCATTTTAGATGCCAGGCCGGTCCCAGGCTATCACCTAGCCCTGCGGATGTAGTTTATGGCCCCAGCTGTAGAGAATCCAGACATGCCAACCCTCCCGATTCAGGCGTGAGACTACTGATTTCAGTGCTAGTCTCCCACCTCCCGATTTCTGCAAGCAAAAACCCGGGGGCATATTACCAACAACTAGCGATAATTTTTGTCTCTAACTTGTTTAGAGACAAAAATTATCGCCGCACATCGGCGATTTTTATCGCAGATAAACCTTGCTATTAGCAAGGTTTATCGCAAATGCGATAAAAAACGGCCGCAATGCATGAATATCGCTGAAAAGTCAGCGATATTCGTGCATTATCGAGCAAATGCTCTTAGCCATGTTATCCACCTCCCATTGGATAACATGGCTAAGAACTGCTCAGGGCAGGTGTTAGCTTTTGGAGATATTCGCGCTTAGCGCGAATATCTCCAAAAGTTGGTAATAGGAGATAGCGATGTTAGGTACTGTTTCCAGTCGCTAACATCTTGGCACGCCCACTTTGCATGTCATTAGTGATAAATATCACTGACATGCAAAGCGGGGCCCAAGATGGTCGCTATCTCCTTTTAGCTGTCTCTAACTGGTGTTAGCGACAGCTTGGTAATAGGGAGATCATTTTATCTCCGCTTTCTTGGCTTTTAAAGCCAAAAAAGCGGAGATAAACCCCCTTGATAATATGCCCCACGATTCCTTGGTGGTTTCAGCTGACAGGGCTTGGTATTGTGTTACGTGGTAATTCTTCCAGGAAACGTCAGAGGGTCGATGCAGGGGTTCTAGAAGGGGTGATAAACCATTTAAGCCTCATGAACAAGCGCATGGTCTTTTAAAGATCTGTGAAGTACTTGGGGCGGCGGTGTGTGTGTGCCCTCTTTCAGGAGCGGGCGGGGGGGCACTGCCAGCAACTTGCCAGGTCAGGTAGTGTTCAACACGTGCATCACCCTTTCTCTGCCTGCTATTGCGGTCCATGCTTCGGAAAGGTAAGAAAAAGAACGTGCATTTGAGTTTGAAATGTCCGATCCTGAAGCAGTACACTTGCAAAGCCCACACATGACAATAACCCGATTCAAGGCCCCATTCACCCGATTTTTTAAAAATATATAGCACTCCAACAAAGTAGGATTATAAAACTTTATTAACTTTTAAATATAACGAACGCAACAAAAACTGTAAATACATTTAAACATTTTTTAACAAAAAAAAGCAACAATGGTCAGAAGCTGTCTTTTGTGCGAATAGTCCCAAGGCAGCACAACGTGCTGAGTTCTGGACGGCACCCAGGTGATGTCACCTGGGTGCCGCACTGGTTTTTGGTTTCCTACAATGCAGCTCAGAAAAACAGCGTGGGGCGTCCCGGGTGGTGCGGGGGGAGGCCTCGTCAGTAGCGGTCTGTTGTGCGAATAGTCCCAAGGCAGCAGAACGCGCTGAGATGTGGATGGCACCCAGGTGATGTCCAGTAAACTGCCGCACTGGTTTTGGTATCCTACAATGCTGCTCCGAAAATTGGCGTGGGGCGGCCCGGGGGGGGCGTGGGGGAGGCGGCGTGAACGGGCCTCCCCAGGTGGCGGCCATCCAGCTGAGTTGCGCCCGCTCTTGCGGCTACAGCGTCTCGCTCACCATGTAGTTGACTTCCGCCCACTCTTGCAGTGCAGCGATAGGCGGCTGCCACAGGACTCTTCGGTTTTGGGCCTGGTCCACTAAAATGGCCCTGGGACACCTTGGAATTCGGACGCTTGCCTGCTAGGGCTTGGGCTCCATTCTCGAAAGCGTCCCCTCAGCCGTGAAGATTCTACAAAAGTCTTGGGGGCCCTCGACTCCTGCAGGCTTCCGGTGGGGAGCAGCTGCCATGATTGCTCGCGGAATGACCACGACGGAGCCACGAGATGGTGGTGCTCTCATGCTGACGCCAGCTTCAGTCTGAATCATCCAGAAACAAGGTGGGGCTTTCATCGTTTGGGGAAAAAAAATGTTCTAAACCAATGAAAAGTGTTATTTTTAGGTCATATGACCAAGCCTTCCATCTTTAGGAAACCAAAAGTAAAATGAACCAATGTTTATAAACAAGTCACATGACCTGTTATGCGGCATAGGGCTACAAAAAGCGTAGAAAATCCGTTGGCACGTGAGGCGGCGTCAGTAGCGGACCGATGTGCGAATAGGCCGAAGGCAGCACAACACGCCGAGATCCGAATGGCACCGAGGTGGTGTCCAGCAAATTGCCGCACTGGTGTGGCCATCCTACAATGCTGCGCCGAAAGACGGCGTGTCCAGCTGAGTTGCGGTCACTATTGCGGTACAGTGACTCGAACGCGCCGAGATCCGAATGGCACCGAGGTGGTGTCCAGCAAATTGCCGCACTGGTGTGGCCATCCTACAATGCTGCGCCGAAAGACGGCGTGTCCAGCTGAGTTGCGGTCACTCTTGCGGTACAGTGACTCGAACGAGCCGAGATCCGGATGGCACCGAGGTGGTGTCCAGCAAGTTGCCGCACTGGTGTGGCCATCCTACAATGCTGCGCCGAAAGTCGGCATGGGGTGCCCCGTTGGTTTATGAGGTGATGTCAGTAGTGGACCGATGTGTGAATAGGTCGGAACCAGCACAAGGCGCCCTGCACTGTTGAGCCTTTTTCAATGCCTGTTTTTTGTTGTTTCCCCTCCATCAAAAACAAAAAAAAATATAAAACTGTGCAAAAATACAAAAAAATCAAAAAATGTTTAGAAAAGCAGTGCTTGTAAGACTGTCTGAAGCTTATTTGCACCTGCTGCAGCTTCACTATTGCCCTGGTGTGGCCAAAGATCGCCCATGACATAGGCGGCCGGCTCCCGAGGTCTGGCGGAACTTTTTTCCTTTTCCTTTCTGCTTCTTGTCCCACAATCCGTTTCACCTGAAGACACGACCAGGTCCCTGAATGTGTGCAGGGGGACGCTATTGATTGAATGAAAATGGCGGCTTGACACAAAGCTGACTCAAGCGTTGCTGTTGATGCTATACAGACAAAAATTGGTTTTCAGTTTGTACATTCTTCAGGATTTTTTTTCCATCCAAGGCTGATTGAGAGTTTGTAGAAAAATGGCTTCAGATTTTCCACATATTACTCTTCAACATTCTTCCTAAATGTAACAATGTGAGACTCACTAGGAGAACGGCTGTTTATCTTTCCTTTCAAAATGCTGCCAACAATATTTTCTGAATGGAAGACACCATCTTGTAGCATAAAGGGCCGAAAGGGGTTCTGGTCTGGCCGATGGTTGGTGGAGACATTTTGACTATATCTTGGACCTGCCCGGCCTCGCCCAAAATGGCGCCGGTATAAATGGGACTCGTAACTCCTTGTTGTGTACTGGTTGAACAACCTTGATATCACGAGATATGAATGCAGTTTTGATGCTCATGGCGGGCGGGGACGAGAATTGATTGAATATTTCGACATCCCTATTGATATTAAGTTCTGATGTGTATTGATTACTGTACTATTGAAAGTTCGAATTAACGTCACCCATGGTACTTGCACGCAAATGTATATCTAGATAACTTTTTTGTAAGTGGCCCTGTCGTATTTTAATTACAAAATGTACGTCCACCGATTCCGCAACTGTTAGACACCTTAGTTCTTGCAACCTAATGGCTCGCTCGTTACGTTCCTCTATAATGTAAATGTCTCCTCATCATATACGATTTCAGTTTGCTCCGTGGCCGGCCCACGTGGTTATAGGCCCGTATTTGTATATTGACATTTTCACAATTACGGTTTTTAAAACAAAACATGGTAGTAGTATTTACATTGGTAAAGTTTTTACTTTTAGTCACTGTTTTCGAATCAGTAAAAGGCAAGTGAAATAAAGCAGTCCAATTACATGACGGATAAAAGGTATAATATGTAGGAGCGCAGTAAAGATAAATGGTCAAGGGCAGTTGTGTTTTCCACTCCTGCAACATAAAGTGATCGATAAGAATCTGATAATCAGGCGTATCGGCGACTAAGACAGCAGGCCGAGTCTCTTTTACTCAACGGCTCCATCATGGAACGAAGAAACGCCCTTTTTCTCGAAATAGGAATATATTTTACTTGCAGGACAGTTGTAAATTTTCCGGGAAAGTACATTAGCCTGGAATATTATAACATATATGTTTTAAAAAAAAAGTTCGAAATCAATAAAAAGCGTATTTTTTAGGTCATATGACCAAGCTTTTCATTATTAAAATAACAAAAGTAAAATGAACCAATAAAAAGTTTCATTAACAAGTCACATGACCTGTTATGCTTACGTTACGCACTGCGCGCCGCGCCCCGGATCACTTCCGGGTGCGCTAACGCGGCGTGTCATATAACGCATTACGCGACAACGTAGGTCAAGAATATAGTCAAAATGTCTCCACCAACCAGCGTTCGGAAAACAACCCCTTTCAGCAGTCCAAAAAGTTCTGTAAAATGACAACAGAGGGGACAGGCAACAAGAACCATCAGTCAAAGAGGGGAGGGCAAGCTCTTCTCTACCGGGTCATGTTGGGGCGCTACCGGAACTGATCGAATTGGTAGTCTACAGTGTTTCTGGATGTTTCAGACTAAAGCTGGCGTCAGCATGAGAGCACTACCATCTCGTAGGTCCGTCGTGGCCATTCCACGAGTAAACATGGCAGCCGCTCTCCACCAGAAGCCTGCGGGAGTCGGGGGCCCCCAAGACTTTTGTAGAATCTTCACGGCTGAGGGGACGCTTTCGAGAATGGGACCCAAGCCCCATCAGGGAAGCGTCCGAGTTCCAAGGTGTCCCAGGGCCATTTTAGTGGACCACGCCCAAATCTGAAGAGCCGGCCGCCATTTTGAGAGTCCTGTGGCAGTCGCTTATCGTTGCATCGCAAAAGCGGGAGCAACTCAACTACATGGTGAGCGAGACGCTGTAGTTGCAAGAGCGGGCGGTAAACAGCTGAATGGCGGAAGAGGCACAGTGTAGCAAAAGCGGCCGGAATGGCAACTAAAACGGTAAAGGGACGCCCCACTACAGCGTGTCTTCAGGTCAAACGGATTGTGGGACAAGGTCCAGAATAGAAGAGTCATCAAAAGGCAAAAAGTTCCGCCGGACCCCGGGAGCCGGCCGCCTATGTCGGGGGCGATCTCAGGCTAAACCGGTGCTATAAGATTTGGGAGGGGGTCGGAGCCAAGCGTCTTCTCCGAGTCCGTGCCATCACACCGCCCCTCGGGGGCCTCCGTCAAGCGGTTTAGGGAGGTACCATATCACATTGTTTTCAAATGCAGTCAGGTCCACAAACGACACTCACTTACTTTGAGAATATTGAAGCTGCAGTAGGTGGAAATAAGCTTCAGACAGTGTTACAAGCGCTGCTCAGAACTCTGAACTATGGCACCCAACATCCAGAACTTATGCCATTTGAGAATGGCAGTGACATTGAAGCAACTCAGGGACCAAAACCATTAACGTACTTTCACGTATGAAAATCTTACTTGGGGAGGGGGCAGGAGCGAAGCGCCCCCTCCCAGTCCGCGCCACCACACCGTATGTTGAAAATCTGAAGCCATCGTTCTACAAACTCAACCAACCTTGGATGGAAAAATCTAGAAAAATGTACAAACTGAAAACCAGTTTTGGTCTGCATAGCATCAGTAGCAACGCTTGCTATCAGAGTGCATGAGTTTCATGCTCGATCGATTGAGCTAGCCGGATCGGGCAATAAAAAGTATATAATAGTTATGTAAATAGTTATTTAATAAAATGTTTTACCCTGTTTCTTTGCTGGTGTGTTGTATATATTTTTAATATTTGCATAGGGTTTGTCGTTTTTTTGGGCGGGGTGGGTGACGGAGCCGAGCTGTCTTGCAGCCCTCATGGTGTGGAGCTCAGTTCATCTCACTATTTTCGTATTTCTCATGAAGGGTTGTTCCTAATATTTCTATTTTAGCGAGGTCAAAAAGAGATCCAATTAGTGGCCTACTGATTTTGCTCGATTAATTTTATTTTTTTACACGATTTTTCACGATTTTTCACTATCTGCAAAGACTAAACAGAGTATTGCGACTTTGTGCTTGTTTGTAAATAGAGAATGAACCAAAGAGAATCAATTGTAAAACAGTAAATGCTTGGATAACAATCAATCAAATGGAGAGACAAGCAGGCACGACGGATTACAACGGGGGTAAAGGCCTGCGTTAACTACTCTTCACTATCTGCAAAGAGAGAGTACTACTAAGAGAAAAGAGGGGAGGGGGGCAGCGTTCAAAGCACATCAGCGTGCATAAACACGAAAAAGTTTTTACCTATCACATACTTGACATTTTACAGCTTTTGATATTTGCTATTAAAAAACCAATGAAATTCACTGAAAAAACCATAGGTTATAGGCCATATATAGTTAGGAATTTGCATTTACAAAACCTTGAAAATTCACTGAAAAAACCATTGGTTATAGACCATATATAGTTAGGGATTAGCCTTTTCAAAACCTTATTTTACTCACACAAAACCATTGAAATTTCATATATAGTTAGTTCCACTAACTATTTATCGCGCACCCGCAATCCACTGCTGATGATGTCACATATTACATCATTCATGACATGGTTAGTGACATCACTGATGACATCACTGATGACATCTCAAATGACATCACTGATAAAATCACTGATAACATCTCATTTGACATGACTGATCACATCACTGATGATATCATTCATGTGATAATACCATGAACCTCTTCAGACTCTAATATAACCTTAGATACAATCAGTGTAAACAGACAGTCACAGACTGTCACTCATCCATGGAGTTACTCACACACCTAGTCAGTTATGCAAAAAATCAATCACACCTCCATTTTCTCAACTATACAGTTATACACACCTTACTTATTCAAACATATACTAACTCATATTTACTTTACTCTCTTATACAATCCCTGATACATGTTCACAATGATCCATACAGCCACTCACACATTCACTGGCTCTTATGCACAGTTATTTATATATGTCAACTCTCACATGTACTGTGTTTTACATATGTACTTACTTTGACATGTAGCACTGAGATATCCATTCACTCACTAATACACTCATGCACAGTCAACCGCCAATACAGCTGTTTCTCCATGCACTTTTGAACCCATACATATCGTGAATCAACTACTCACACATCTATGTACAGAGTCACACACCTCCCAGCCACCCATACACACACACTCAGTTTCCCATACAAATACTTGGACAACCAATGAATAACCCATACAGTTACTCATATAGCTACTGATCAACATATGCAGCAGTTTGTAGAACAACAGATATAATGATGCACAAATTAAAACAGTTTAGTCACTAACCCATGCACTCAGTGAGACACATTTAATCACTCACTCATACAGTCAGTCATGCACCTACTAAATCCTTCATCCAGACACTTATACATCCACTCATTCTTCAATATGTAAGACATATTTTAACTTTACAGAAACATACAGTCACTGGATGTTGTCATCAGTGATGTCATCAGTGATGTCATTTGAGATGTCATCAGTGATGTCGTCAGTGATGTCACTAACCATGTCATGAATGATGTAATATGTGACATCATCAGCAGTGGATTGCGGGTGCGCGATATATAGTTAGTGGAACTAACTATATATGAAATTTCAATGGTTTTGTGTGAGTAAAATAAGGTTTTGAAAAGGCTAATCCCTAACTATATATGGTCTATAACCAATGGTTTTTTCAGTGAATTTTCAAGGTTTTGTAAATGCAAATTCCTAACTATATATGGCCTATAACCTATGGTTTTTTCAGTGACTATATATATATATATATATATATATATATAGTCACTGAAAAAACCATATGTTTCACACCAGTTGTAGTTAGGAATTAGCATTTAAAAAACCTATTAAATTCACTGAAAAAACTATAGGTTTCATACCAGTTATAGTTAGGTGGAAATTTTACTCGCATTAAACCATTGAAATTCCCACGTTTTAGTTAGTTGGACTCACTATAACTTGCGCGTGCAATGCACTGCTGATGACATCACATATTACATCACTCATGACATGGTCAGTGACATCACTCATGAAATCACTGATGACATCTCAAAGGACATCACTGATCACATCATCCAGTGAATGTGTATCTTTCTGAAAAATAAATATTTTATATATATGTATATCTAAAGGTTGATGGAAGAATAAATGGGTAAATACATGTCTAAATGGATGTTTATTTTGTGTAAAATTGATTGGTTAACTGACCTATTAAATGTATCTTAGTGAATACATATATTACCAAGTAATGTTTAAATATTTAAATATCTGTATCTGTGTCTCACTTTGTGTATAAGTGGCTGCATGGGTTGGTGAGTAGCTACATGAGTGTGTATATGGGTTATTAGTTGTTTTTTTGAGTATCAGTATCAGTGTCTGTATCGTTCGGTGGGGGATATTATTCAGAGCACAGATGCATGAATGAGTGACTCACTATTTGTATGTATTTTGAAGACAGCATGTGTGCAAGACTGTATGGGTGGATGATTGTTTGTATGGGTGGGTTAGTGAGTATGTGTTTTTATAATTGATTGTTTAAGAGAGTAAATATGTTTCCGTTTCTGTAGAAGTATGTGTAGTGGTGTGTATATAGCAGTATAATCAAGTAAATGGTTTTTTGATAGTTTATTTGCATGTGTGAATTTGTGTGTGAGTAACTATATGGATGAGTATTAGTGTGTAACAGGATGTATAGGTGTATGAGTACATATGATGAGTAAGTACATGCATGAGTGACTATATAGAACTGTTGGTGAATGAGTGGATGTGTATGTAGATGTTGGAATTACCTAATAAGTTGTTGTAATTGGTATTGGTTTCTCCTTTTTTAAGAAAATGTTAGTTTCTATTTTTGAATCTGTGTGTCAAAGGTTATTTTATGCTGATAAGAGGTCTGCCACTTTGTCACAAGGATGTTGTCATCAGTAATGTCATTTGAGATGTCATCAGTGATGTCATGAGTGATGTCACTGACCATGTCATGAGTGATGTAATATGTGACGTCATCAGCAGTGCATTGCAGGCGCAAGATATAGTGAGTCCAACTAACTATAACGTGGGAATTTCAATGGTTTTATGCAAGTAAAATTTCCACCTAACTATAACTGGTGTGAAACCTATGGTTTTTTCAGTGAATATATATATATATATATATATATATATATATATATATATATATATATATATATATATATATATATATATATATATATATATATATATATATATATATATATATATATACCTGGCGGACGCCAGTAGGTAGTTATAGTTAGGATTTTTTTCAATGTTAAATCTCAAAATTCTATTTGGAATAACTTTGGCACCGGTTGACGAATCTGCCTGAAAATTTCCTGAAAATGGCCTCGTCAAGCTCCGGTCCTTCCATGAAAGTTTGGGGGGGATACGTCAAGCGGGGGCCAAGATAAAAGGGGGGTCCCAAAACGCGTTTTCCCCATGTAAATTTCCGTAGGGCGGTCGATTTCACTTTTAGCCCGAACGGCTGAATAGATTTCCAGCAAACTTGGCAAAATTGAAGGGACTGGTAGCCCGATGTGCCTTTGCTATGTCTCAAGATATGTGCTGCAGTGGATTTTGAGTAATTTAGGTTCAAAAAATATATATCTATAGGCGCTCTCAGGTGCGCGCACCGGAGTGCGCTCCAGGCGCGACACGCGACTTGCGCGCAGCAAGCTGATTGGCTCTTGGGTGTCTGTAAACATTCTAAACAGTCTGGAGCGGCCGCCATCTTGTGTCTCGGTAAAATCGAGACACAAGGGGTTTGAAAAAAAAAGTGGCAAATGACCATAAGGGGGAAGAGTAGACCCCCTCTGACCCCCTAGGTTTGATGTAGGGGCTAAAATAGGGTCCTGCGGGGCATTACATTTTTTATTTTTTTTTTCGTTTTGCGCGGGGGAAGCGCATGGTACGCGCACCGGCGAAGCACGGGGAAAATCCAGGACCATATTTATGAAGGCCTTGCGCTGCTAGTTTTGCGCCTCCTGTGCGTCAATTTTTGTGACGCACCAGCGGTGTAAAAAATGCGCATTGTTATGCAATATTTAAAAAGTGACGCATCTATCTAGATGCGTCACTTTTTAAATATAGTGCAACGAGGCACATTTTTTTACACTGCTGTTGTGATGCGTCACTTTTCTGTGCGCACTCCTTATGACATTCCAGATGTGTCATATTTAATGTATGACGAATCATGTTGCAAGGAGTTACAGATACATCAGTATTTCTGACATATCTGTAAACATAAAAGTGATGCGAGGCAGGTGCAAGATTTTGACGCAACAGCATCCTAAAAGTGACGCAGAGAAATCTTTT
Organism: Lissotriton vulgaris; assembly: GCF_964263255.1. NCBI lineage: Eukaryota > Metazoa > Chordata > Amphibia > Caudata > Salamandridae > Lissotriton > Lissotriton vulgaris. Next base: position 865,448,786 of record NC_141696.1, read on the forward strand.
AGATTTCAGTACGTCGTTATTACCAAGCTTTTTGCGGGGGAATGCCCCCTTTGCATACATTATACCTGACGCAGATATAATGTGGCGCAGAGTTTTAAAAAGTGACCCATGTACCTAGATGCGTCACTTTTTAAAAATAGCGTCAGGTATAATGCATGCAGAGGGGGTGTTCTCCCGCAAAAAGCTTTGTAATAGCGACGCAGTGAAATCTTTGAGATTTCACTGCGTCACTTTTAGGATGCTGTTGCGTCAAAATCTTGCGCCTGCTTTACAGCAGGTGTTAGACTGACGCAAGACCTTTCACATGGTGCTTTTTCCATGTGAAAGGACACATTACTGGAGTTGCGTCACTTTTGTGACGCACTCCAGCAATGCGTTACTTGGAATGTCATAAGGAGTGCGCACAGAAAAGTGACGCATCGCACCAGTGGTGTAAAAAAATGTGCCTCGTTGCGTTATATTTAAAAAGTGACGTATCTAGGTAGATGGGTCACTTTTTAAAATCAAGCGCCACATTATATCTGCGTGAGGTATAATGCATGCAGAGGGGGTGTTCCCCCGCAAAAAGCTTTGTAATAGCGACGCAGTGAAATGTTTGAGATTTCACTGCGTCACTTTTAGGATGCTGTTGCGTCCTTTAAATATAGTGCAACGAGGCACATTTTATTACACTGCTGGTGTGATGCGTCACTTTTCTGTGCGCACTCCTTATGACATTCCAGATGTGTCATATTTAATGTATGACAAATCATGTTGCAAGGAGTTACAGATACGTCAGTATTTCTCACATATCTGTAAACATGAAAGTGACGCGAGGCAGGCGCAAGATTTTGACGCAACAGCATCCTAAAAGTGACGCAGAGAAATCTCATAGATTTCAGTACGTCGTTATTACCAAGCTTTTTGCGGGGGAATGCCCCCTCTGCATACATTATACCTGATGCAGATATAATGTGGCGCAGAGTTTTAAAAAGTGACCCATGTACCTAGATGCGTCACTTTTTAAAAATAGTGTCAGGTATAATGCATGCAGAGGGGGTGTTCCCCTGCAAAAAGCTTGGTAATAATGACGCAGTGCGTCACTTTTAGGATGCTGTTGCGCCAAAATCTTGCGCCTGCTTCACAGCAAACCTTTCACATGGTGCTTTTTCCATGTGAAAGGACACATTACTGGAGTTGCGTCACTTTTGTGACGCACTCCAGCAATGCGTTACTTTTGTGTTTACAGATACGTCAGAAATACTGACATATCTGTAACTCCTTGCGAATTGATTAGTCATATATTAAATATGACATATCTGGAATGTCATAAGGAGTGCGTCCAGAAAAGTGACGCATCGCTGTTTTCACGTAGCGATGCGTCACTTTTCAGAAATGAGGCCTCCAGTTTATTCACTGTGTCATAACTTTCTTTTCTAACACTCACCTTCTTTCATTCCTCCTACTTCACTTCCTTTCACCTCTCATACCTTTCTGTTCTTTCTTACTCATTCTCCTTTCAATTATCAATGCACTATATTTCACTTACTCTTCATTTTTTTAAGAATATAGCTCTTTGATGAGAATTGGAGGTAGTTCTGAAAAGAACTTTTGGTTTTCTTCTTTTAACTGAACAGGAACAAAAACAGGGAATGGAAACTGCTCAACAGGAGCAAAAAGAAAAGAAAAAATTAGGGGTGGGAAGGGCAGCGATGGTTCTCCAATGCTCGAACCATGAGCAGGACACTTTGTTCCCCATAGGTGAGGAGTTGATTGCAGTATCTGCATTTGACGACCCCATGGTTAAATGCAGGTTGTATGTTTGCCACCTGCTCCTGCGATTGCTCTCTCCCAGAAGAAGTTGCTCCTCCTGTTGATGTAGAGGCCCCATCTCTGGGAACCTCTTGTGCCAGAGCCCTGACACTTTCCCGGGCAAAATTCTGGGGGTGCCTCCTCTCCACATGGCGAATCATGGTGAAGTTGCCAAAAGAATACTTTTTTGGGGGGTTACTCCGTGACAGGACCTGTTTGCAGATCCTGCACTCTACTTTTGGTGCATTCACCTTTTTCTGGTCTGCTGGAAACTTGACAGATGAAATGCTCTTTGACCTTCGGCTGAGGAGGCTCTTCATCAATGAAATCATTGGAGTCATCTTCACTGCTGGATGGTCTGGCAGCCATGATTATCCAAGAAATATGCAACAGCAAAAAAGGCAGGTCTTTCAGTCACAAAAGTGAAAGAAGAAGTGAAGGAAATGGGTGGGGATTTCATTCATTGTAAAAAAAAACTGTTAGCAACCAATGAAAAGTGTTATTTTAGGGTCACATGACCCGACGCGTTTACGCTGCGCGCTCCGGAGCACTTCCGGTGCGTTTACGCAGCGCGATCGTAGGCGCTTCCGGGGCGCAAACGTGGCGCGATCGTAGGCGCTTTTGCGTGCGTTTATGCGCCGCGAACGTAGGCGCTTTCGAGGGCACTTACGTTGCGCGCCGAAGTGACGTCATCAAACTTTTACAGAAATGCATAATCATTTTCCTTATTAAAAAAAACTAATTTTATTTGTATGGTACGAAATGTTTTGCATTATTATTAACTTTTCATTCATATTTTTTTTCACGAACGACAGTTGCGCTCTGGGTGCGCTTTCAGATGAGCTCACGGAAAAGCTTACCGGAGAGCTTAGCTGAAAGCTTCCCGGAGCGCGCACCCAGAGCGCAAAAGAAAAAAATTATATAAAAAAAATGAATACTTTAAAAAAAACAGCAAATTGTAAAAAAAAAAAAAGGTTAGAAACTCGATATACAAAGGAATTAGCATTTAAAAAACCTATGAAATTCACTGAAAAAACCATAGGTTTCACACCAGTTATAGTTAGGAATTAGCATTCAAAAAACCTATTAAATTCACTGAAAAAACCATAGGTTTCACACCAGTTATAGTTAGCTGGAAATTTTACTGATATAAAACCATTGAAATTCCCACGTTATAGTTAGATGGACTCACTATAACTTGCGCGTGCAATGCACTGCTGATGATGTCTTAATAAGCCAGTTAACCAATCAATTTTTAAAAACCATCCATTTAGACACTTATTTAAACATTTATTCTTCCATCAACTTTTACATATACATATATAAAATATATTTATTTTTCAGAAAGACACACATTCACTGGATGGTGTCATCAGTGATGTCATGAGTGATGTCACTGACCATGTCATGAGTGATGTAATATGTGATGTCATCAGCAGTGCATTGCACGCGCAAGTTATAGTGAGTCCATCTAACTATAACGTGGGAATTTCAATGGTTTTATATCAGTAAAATTTCCAGCTAACTATAACTGGTGTGAAACCTATGGTTTTTTCAGTGAATATATATATATATATATATATATATATATATATATATATATATATATTAGCTGTACATGGCCACGCGTTGCTGTGGTTCATTCTGGTTAAATGGAAGTGAAAGAAAAGAGTAAGCGCACGTTTCTAATATGTTTAATTTCACAATGCTTGTGGGTATACAATATGTTTTTGTCCATCCTAATATATGTAGACTATTGTCTACATTCGTCCCTCGTATTTGTTGCTCAGCAACCAAATCAATAGGGTCTGTTTGGGTTGCAAAGTGAACCAACTCCTCCTCCCTCCCTCCACCCACTTCCCGGTCTTCCATCCTTACACCAACTGTCCATCCTAATATATGTAGAGTATTGTCTATATGCGTCCCTTGTATTTGTTGCACAGCAACCAAATCGATAGGGTCTGTTCGGCCTTTCGATTAAAAATATGGGCGTATAGGATAGCTCTTTTTTGAAACCAAGGTTGTGTATATATAAACACACGCTAATGTTGCAAACTGAAACAACTCCTCCCCCCGCCCTCCACCCACTTCCCGGTCTGCCATCCTGACACCAACTGTCCATCCTAATATAGGTAGACTATTGTCTCTATGTTTCCTTTCTTAATGTTGCCAAATGAACCAACTCCTCCCCCCGCCCTCCACCCATTTCCCAGTCTGCCATCCTGACACCAACTGTCCATCTCAATATATGTCGACTATTATCTCTATGCGTCTATTGTAGTTGTTGCGCAGCAACCCAATCAATAGGGTCTGTTCGTCCTTTAGATTAAAAACACGCGCGTATTTGACACGCGCTTATTCAAATCCAATGTTGTGTATATATAAACACTTGCTTATTCGAATTGAACGTCATGTCAAAATTTCAAATCAATTGGTGAAGAACTTTCGTAGATTTGGGGGGCGAAGCTTGCTTGCGACCGAGATGGCCGCTTGAGCCTTGAGCTCCTTCTTGCCGAGTCATTATCCTAATTATATCCTGCATCCCTTGATCGAATTTAGCCTCCAGAGACATTGATACTGCTGTATGAGGAGCTGTGCTGCGGACGGGAGTAACTCTATTCTGCCTTGGGGGAGTGAGCTCGGAGAAGACACGGTGGGAAGCGGATTCAGCTGCCAGGCAGACAAGCCGCGGGCTGTGGGGGGTGGCACGTTGGTACTGCGTCAGAGGACGTGCAGCACTTTCCCCAGCACCCGATAGGCAAGCAACAGATGCCAGCGGTGCCCCGAGACCAGTGAGTGCGGCACAGGTGTGCCGGGGGGTGAGTGGCCTGTTCTCCCCGGTCTCGGTTTACAAGATTCCCCTAGCTCAAAGAGCATTACGGCAGACTCTCCCCCTAGTGCGGAGTTGCGGTGGGTGGGGGAGTGAGAGGCCCGCATGACGATCACCCCCCCCCCAGAGTGACATCAGGGAGTTGAGCAGCCTTGACAGGAAGCTCAGTCTGCCTTGGAAGACTGCAGACCTGAAGTGAATGTGGCCCACAGGGGAACGAGGAGAGCAGAGCGGCACAAAGACCTTAGAGGGGCCCCTCAACAGACCTGGCAGCCTTGCACTTGCCGAGCACTATTGCAGGGCACACAGCCTGCGCAGGTATCTGGCTGTGGCTCCGGCAAGGGGCAGGAGGAGCTCTGGTTGAGGCAGCGGAGGCAGGTCAAAAAGAGCGGCTGATACAGCGGAGCCCCCCTATAATGGTCCAGGGGCTACACCCAATCCAGCAACCAGGCAGCAGGTGCGACGTGGGATCTGCTCCTCCCCCCTGCTTGCATGCCAGAAGTGGAATACATTAGCAGGAATAAGAAGGGACTGGCCCTAGCTGGGCCTGGCTGCGCAGGATACTTGTAGGCATGCGGTGTCCACCGGTGTGGCCCGCAGGATGGTGTGACGCCCCCCTTCAGCATCGGAGTGGCCTGTCCGCAGCTGAGGTTGAGCCTGGGACTATGAGTGCAGCCCCACTTTGCCCCCACACAGGACAATATGGGATGAGGAGACAAGACCCAGTCCAAGCTACCATTCGCGCAGAAACGCTCGAAATCCCACGACGCAGGCGATGCTGAATCCACGAGACTGCCGGCTACAGAGAGAGAACACTAGGGTGCGGATATCTGGAGCTTAGTCTTATCTATGGAGAAAAGCTTACAAAGTGGTGTAGCGACGTTAGGTACGAAAATGGATGCATTGACTTACAGGATGGATAGAATGGAAGAAGTGCACACTACTCTTGACACTGGTCCCAGGAAACTGGAGAAACTCATGTAAACCCTGCAGGACAAGACAGAGGACTTGAAGGCCCTCTCGCGACTCTGCAACCTCAGATTCATGGGCCTGCCGGAGACCACCCCTACAGGGAATATGGAGCCGTTCACAGAGAAGCTACTGGTCACACTACTTGGATACTTGGAGAGGGAGTATTCTCAACAATGTTTGTAGTAGAATGGGTGCAACGCTCTCTTGGCCCCCGGCCCCGTGCCCCCCGCTCCCATTATTGCAAAACTGCTTAACTACAGGGACGACAGAGACACAGCACTACGAGTGGCATGGGAGAAGAAATCGCTGAGGTTTGAGGGCTCGTATATTTTGATATATCCTGACTTTACAGCGTGAGTGCAGGAAGCACGTAAACACTTTGTTCCACTGAAGAAACAACTGCGTGACCTGGGCATAGACTATGCCATACTGTACCCTTCTAAACTTTGTGTGAATCAGCAGGGGCGATCCCATATATTCATAGACCTGAAAGCTCTCTAGCAGGCTTTAAAGGGATAGCCAAAGGAACAACGTAGAGGCCTGGAGAGTCAGATGTCGGGTGGAGCAACTGGTGGCCCGATGGAAGAGCAGGACTGATTATAGTTGGACAATTGCAACAAATAGAAGTGAGGCTGTGATTCTGGGGAGTGTAATTCTGGGGAGTGTAATTGTAGGAGAAAACCTGATATGTCTCAGAGCAGACAGTGTATTGAAATTGGTGGGACGAAGGGAAGTGTTAGCGATACGAACAAAGAGGCATACACTAGGCATACATGTACGGTTTTTAGATTTGAGTGATGCGCAAGGCTTGACACGGCGGGACAGGGAGAGGGCACCTAGCAAAGTGTGCTACAGCCACACTCTACACTCGGAGTGACCTCTGCCCACGCGTGCTGAGCACCACAGTACTTGTGTTTTTAAAAAAAATATATTTTTATTTACTGCAACATTCAGGTCAGTATTTACATCAGCTTGTTCATTATAGCTTGCAATATAATTGTACACTGTACACATGTATCAAAAAGTATGCATAACATTGCAGTTTTTGTGTTTACATAATTTCCCTTGTAATTCGTAAGCCGCCCTCCCGCACTTCTTCAATTCGCCTGTGTGCTTTGCGTTGTACTGGGACATCTCTAATCATTGCAATAATACTCGCTATAACTCCTACTTCCAACACTCCTGCTTACATTAATACTTCCTCTGAGCTGCTGTTATCGGAGTTTGTTAGTAGGGTGTGTTCAGGGGTGCACAGGTTGAGGCCCGGGGTACTGCGTGACCAGGTTGAGGGTGGTCAGCTCTGGTGGGGGGGAGGGATGGGTTGAAGGGAGTTTATGAACAATGGTTTGTTTGGGGGAAACCAGATTTTGGAAGGTGAGGGGTATGTTTTGAAAAGAAATGGTTGTCTTACTGTTTGCAGCACGCTATGTACACGAACACAATGCACAAGTGTTTACAAAATGGTTGCGGAGGATTGTAGGTTTATGAGCTTTTGGCGACTTACTACACCCAAGACTATTGTTGGTGATCTATTGCACAGGCATAACCCGGACTAATGGCACGAGCTAATGAGGGAGAAGAACGGAAACAAGTAGAAAGCTTGAGTGCCGTGACTTGGAATGTTAGGGGACTTAATGAATTCCGCAAGGTGCGGAAGGTACTAAGTTATTTGCACAGGCACAATGTTGATGTAGCACTCTTACAAGAGACACATCTTCCCCAAATGAGTGCGATACTGCGAAGTAGGGGACTTGTATGAAACATTAGCACCGCAGGATACGCAATGCACGCCAGGGGGGTTATGATGCCCTGTGTTAATCCCAAATCAGTTTACATACTAGTTCCGCTGGAGTCGGACCCTAATGGGCGGTATGTTATCTTGAGGTGTACGGGCTTAGGGATGGATCTGCTGCTTTTCAATGTATATGGCCCTAATTATGATTGCCCTGACTTTTTCTCGCGGTTAGTATCCACAGTACAGACACTATAGGGTGTATAGATCATGTGGGGAGGAGATTTAAACATGGTCAGGGACCCAGGTTTGGACCGGTCGTAGGGCACATATAGGAAACCATCGACTGCTGCGAGGGAGCTGGAAAAAGTGATGACTTGCATGGAGCTAGCAGATGTATGGAGGACACGTTACCTACTCCCAGGGGGCTTCACTCACTACTTTGCATACCATAACATACATACCCATATAGGTTTCTGGTTGGTCTCCACTGCAATGTTGGAAAATGTCTGAGCCTGTAAGGTGCTGCAGCGTACACTCTCGGATCACTCGCCGGTACTATTCACATTGGTTACCCCCAAGAAAACTATCCCCCCATTCACCTGGCGCTTCCCGCCATATTCGTTGCTGGACCCTGTTTTTAAGGGGGAACTGGCGGAAGCTATAGAAACCTTTTTCGAGGTCAACATAGGATTGATAGATAGTTTTCAAACGGTTTGGGAGGCCTTCAAGGTCTATATACACAGTATCGCAATGGCCAAACATTCTGGGGTGCTAAAGGCAATACGACGGAGGATGACGGACATAAAACGAAAGTTAAAACAATTGGAGGATCAGCAGGGGCTGGAGGGAGACAGGGGACGGGAGGAAGAAACTAAGGTCCTATTAGAAAAATGAGGCAGTGGATAGTGAAATTAAACATCTAGCCAAACATGCTACAACTCGCACATATGGGGAGGGGGAACGGCCGGGCTCTGTACTGGCCCGGATCTTGAAAGCAAAACGAGGGAAGACACTGATAACACAGGTGAGATCTGCAGAGGGAGATTTGCTTACAGAAGAGGTGGACATTGTGGAGAGATTCAGATAATATTATGTGGATCTTTACACATCCAGGTCAGAGGAAATGGAAGAGGAAATACAGGACTACCTAGAACATAAAGCACTACCCTCCCTTTCGGATGTGCATAGAGAGTTTCTCATGCTTCCAATAGAAAAAGACAAAATATTGGAAGCATGAAGTCAAACAGTGCTCCGGGGACGGATGGCCTTACGGCCAACTGTTATAAAGCCTTCATAGACATCTTATTCCCACACTTGGCCTAGCTTTTTGATGATCTATGTGTTGCAGGTACCATGCCGAGATCCATGAGTGAGGCTATTCTAGTGGCGATTCCTAAACCAGGGAAATTACCTGAGGAATGTAGCTCATATTGCCCATTGTCACTTTTAAATGTGGACACAAAAATATTCGCAAAGATTCTGGCCAATCGGCTGGCCCTCCTGTCTCCGATATTGGTGGCACCAGAACAGGCAGGATTTATACCGAACAGAAACCTCACATAATATATCCGTACTGTCTTTGGCACTGTGCAATATGTGAGACAGGATGTTAAAGTGGTAGCAATTTTCCTAGACATGGAAAAGGCCTATGATTTAGTGGAATGGGCGTTCATGCGCAGAGTATTGACAAGGATGGGATTGGGGCCAGTTTTTTCACGACTAGTTGGCACATTGTATCACAGGCCCACAGCTAGAGTACGTATAGGTAACTTAAGTAAGTAAGTAAGTAATCAACTTGGGGGGAGGAGGAATTGTTGTCCATTCAGTTCCCCATTTCAATACTAAAGTAATCAAGTGGTGGAATGGACACTTGTAGCTACTCAACCGTTGGTTGGCATGGATCACCCTCATAAACGCTATGTTTTTCGATGCGGTATATTTCTGTACTCCGCCCCACATTAGCGTTACGGCATTATCATTGGATGTCCAATATCGTGCTGTATGCCGGCCTCACCCAGAGGCAAACCTCAGGTTCTGGCAGCAGTGTCCAGAGAAAAGGAGGTGAAGGATGTGAAAGGAAGGATTGTTTAAAAGCAGAACTTAACCAAAATGAAACTTTATTAGGAAGAGGTTAGGTCTGTCAATAAAAATGTGGGTGGGTATAGATAAAAGAGCTAGTTACTGGATCTTACTATACCACTTAATGAATAGCGTCGACATGTTTCAGCTCCCTAGTGCCCAGCCGGGTCTATGGAGCCTTCGTCAGGACAAACAAACATAGATTACTTATACCACTTGTGCAGTAATTCACAGTGTTAGTTTATAACACAGGATTAATTTCTGTTTTTGCTTTCAAACCTGTAGTCAAAGGAAAAGAAAAACAAGCACATATAGATAGATACATCTTTATCCAACATATCAGCACAATTCTACAAATTCCCGAATTTGGGGTTTATGAGCTTATCTTAAGCTAGAAGTTCAGGAGAGGGGTCTTACTAAGGACCTTCTGGGGCCCAAATACACTTAGAACAAATTTAGTGGCGTAAGTTGTGGTCAATTTTGAACTGTTTTTATGCAAAATAGTAATTTGTGAATGATTATCGATAGTATCTCTAAACCTTATAAGGAAGGCATGTAAAACGGCTGTTGTTTGTTGTTAAATTGCACCTGAATCATTTACTAACCATTGGGAGAAGATGGTTATCAGTCTCTGAATGTGTCACTAAGAAGAAAATAAAAAAAAAATAAGAAAAAAACAGACCATTTCAACATCACTAGAGGCACCAGACGGGGCTGCCCATTATCGCCACTGTTGTATGCCCTGGTTGCGGAGCCCCTGGCATGCGCCCTCCGTGAATACCACAATCATGAGGGCATTGGCTTTCTGACAAATAACATAGCTATATCTACCTATGCTGATGAAACACTGCTATATGTGCGACAACCCGAACAAAATCTGATGTCGGTGCTCCCGGAGGTGGTGCATTTTGGGGCTTTGTCAGGCCTGAAAGTTAACTGGACCAAGTCCATAGTTTTTCCGCTAAAGCCTGTCATGGAGGAATTCGAGATGGAATATCCTCTGCGTTGGAACACTGACTCGGTTTGATATTTAGGGATCCAACTACATACAGACTCTGAGAGGGTATTGCGGGAGAACTACGGCAAGGCAATAGACAAACTGGAGGATGATGTAGAGGCTTAGTGCAAGCTTCCTATGTCCTTGATGGGAAGGATTTCAATTATGAAAATGGTGGTGCTGCCTAGGATGCTGTTTCTCTTCACTAATATACCAACAGTACTATCACGTGCCTTTTTCCAAAGACTTACACAGTTGATGCTGAAGCTAGCGTGGGCGGGCAAGCAGGGGAGGGTTAAATGGCTGCTTCTCATACTACCTTACAGTATGGGGGGTCTAGGAGTACCGGATTTCGAGCTTTACTATAGGGTGGCACAGCGCTCGCATCTACACGCTTGGATCCATGACGAGGCAGGTACACCGTTCCTGCGTATGGAAAAGTTATTCGCTGCCCCACACTCGCCTCCGGCGACTATCTTTGAAGACCCTGGTCGTAGAACTGGCTTTCTTGACTCGATGAATGCTACCAGGCACGCATGGCACTGCCTGTTACAACAACAGGCGGTAGCGTTATTGTACACACCGTCCATGCCCATAGAGTGGGCTCGCAACCTGACCCCATGCAGGGACAGAGGAGTCATTCGGGCACTACAAGAGTTGAATATAAGGGTTGTGGGCGATCTTTTTCATGAAAGGACAGCAAAAACCTGGAAACAGGTAGTAGAAGAGGTGGAGGCGGCCACGCAGTTGCAGCGCTTCCAGTTTTACAAGGTGCGGCGGGCCATGCTAGAACATTTCGGAGCGGATATGCAGGAACCTCTGGCAATTCCTGAACTAATGTATGTCATCAAATCCAGCTCCCCTCGCAAGATCATAACCAATATTTACAGAATTGCGATGACACATAGAGAACACAAATACACAACAGCTAGGTTGGTATGGCAGAGGGACGTGCAAAGAGCAATAGATGACAAGATGTGGCAATAGTGGGCAATAGTGCTGCTCAAACACGCGGCGAGTTTCACTACACGGAAAGCACAGGCTCATTTATTTTAAATTTCTTAACAGAGTATAATACACAACAGAACGGCTATGTAGATATGGACTCAATTGAGGTGTGAGCGGTGTGGTGCACAGATAGCGGACTTCATGCACCTAGCTTGGAACTGCCCTGGCATTCCAGCATACTGGGAAGAGGTTTTCCGGGAGCTGGGGAGGATAGTGGAGATGAAGCTGGTTCCGGATCCAGTCATGGCCTTGTTGGGATTTTCCAAACCACTGCCCAAGGCCGTACGCAGACTTGTGGATATGGGATTTTTAATAGCAAAAAGGGTAGTGGCACTATGTTGGATGAGGGGCCCGGTGCCAACAGTGAAAAGATGGTCGCAAACGTTCTCACCCAGGCTGACTTGCAGCAGAGGCAGGACACAGAAGTGATGGGCAACATTGTAGTCAATCTTTCTGATCATGCCCTTACAGAGAACGAAAAAAGAGTACTTAACAAAGGTTTGGGTTTTAATCCCACTCCAACCCATGATGCCTTTAAATGCAGGATCGAGTTCCATGAAACAATGAGAAAAATCAAGTTGAAATTTTTTTTTAAGGACAATAAATCATCGGAAAATACCACTTATAATTCCAACTTGAGAAAACCTTCCTCTTTTTGTCCACCTGCCTCTTCGGTTGGTCCTGAGATAGTGGTTTTTGAATCTCTTGTCCTGCAGGATATAGAGAGAATAGAACAGACCTAGAAACAGTTTAGCCACAAAAATATATGACAAAGGAAGACTGGGAAGCGGTCAAAAGCCTTCAAACAACCATAAGCTGACCATAAAGTCGGCAGACAAGGGCGGGGCAATCGTCCTACTCAACACGGCCGACTATGAGGCTGAAGTCTTACGTCTTCTCAGTGTGAAAACTAACTATCTACCTCTCAACAAAGACCCTGTGGAAGAATTATCTAGAACCATCCGTGATATGGTTGGATCAGCAAAAGAGAAAAAATGGATTTCAGTTAAAGAGGCGGAGTTCCTGGTGAACACCAATCCCAGAACTCCGTCTTTTAACATACTCCCAAAAATCCATAAACCTACACGTCCACCCCCAGGATGCCCTATTGTTGCGGGTATTCAATCAGTGTTAGAACCGCTAACCCAGTATGCGGATTTCTTTCTAAGAGAATCTGTGGTCAACCAGAGATCGTTTGTTAAGGACACGACCAACATCTTGAACACCCTTGAGGGCATCCAGTCTGACCCTGTGAGCGAATTCTTTGCCACAATCGACATCGAATCTTTGTACACCTGTATACCCCAGGACGTGGTGCTGGTGGCAGCAGCCCGCGCCCTGGGGAGCCAGGAATGGTTTTACGACACCACTCAGACATTTGTACTCCAATGCATTGAGTTAGCCCTTACAAGGAATTACTTCGGCTATAAAGATCAGTTCTATCTCCAAATATCGGGGACTTCTATGGGGGCCACTATAGCCACCAGCATAGCCTGTATCTATGTTGGGCAGTTCGAGGAGCACGTCATCTATCATAATAACAACCCCTTCCAGAGTCATCTCCGGCTCTGGAAGAGATATATAGATGACGTGCTCTGCATTTGGTCAGGTACGGGGGAACATCTCCTTGAATTCCTGAATTGGCTAAATGTACAAGATGTGAACCTCAAATTCACCTGGACTTATGACAGGCAGAAGGCAGTGTACCTTGATCTGGATATTGAGTTTAGCAGCGGCACGATTAATACCTGTGTACATCAGAAGCCTACGGATAGGAATTCTTTACTCTCTTATAATTCTTTCCATCCTAGGGCGTTGAGGGATAATCTGCCCGTGGGGCAATTTTTGAGATACAGACGCAATTGCTCCTCGACCAACACCTTCTTAGAACAATCTGAAGAGTTGGCATCTAAGCTTACCAACAGGAACTACCCCACGAAAATTGTAAAACAAGAAAAAAAGAGAGCGCTCAACACACCCAGGAGCACCCTCTTGGAGAAAGTAGTTAAACAGAGAGATGAATGTGTACCTGTCGTCATGACATATGACCCTATAGCCACCAAAATTCGACAGTTCATTCGAAAGCACTGGTCTCTGTTGTCCAACAGTGACTTCCAAATGCCACCCCCTAGATTTGCATTCAAGAGGGCATGCAACTTGAAGGACAAATTGGTACACTCAAGAGCCCCTAGTGCACACACTAACACTACCTCTACGGTACCTAACGGCCATTACCCATTTGGGACATGCTCAGTGTGTCCACTGACTAAGAAGGCTGGATAGGAAAAGTCATTATCGTTAGTGACAGTGACGTAGTCGAAATGTACTACGTTACCAAGGCCTTCTGTACCAAAAACACATTTATTTAATTTTTCTGGTTTTTAGATTCATCAAAACATATGGGCAAACCAAAGACTTGTCACGACAGTGAGTACATGAATACAGTATTTACATTTATACACAACTACCGATGTACATTATTTACAAAGTGAGAAACACACAATTCGAATGAACACAGTTGTAAAAGACACACCAAAAAAGCAATAACATTAATCAATATCCAAACATAAATTGTATTTATGTACAGTGAAAAGGTTCCTACAAACAAAAATACGACCAGTCCATGGGGGTGTGAAACCAAGGGACAGGCGGGGACAGATGGAGTAGTACGCCTGACTGCCTGACAACACTGTGGTTGCGATTTATATTGGGTTACACCACTAGGGTTCCAAGTGGTATTTTACTTTCACTTCCTAGGTGCACCCTTTTTGAATGACCACAGGGTAGGTATGTCGACGCGTTTCGAACCGGATGGTTGACGGTTCTCTTCAGGACGGGGACTGGGAACAATACATCTGTAATGATATACAGAGTGGGTGTCAGGATTAATTGTGGTAGTTTAACAAAAATTTTTTATTGGAATTGACTCCACAGCTAAGAGAGACTTTTACCTGCACGTGGCAAAGAATGTGCCTTGGTGTCGGTAATTCGCCGGTGTAGGAATAGATTCTGTGAAAACATACAAGATTGATGCTTAGCACCCTGGGCCATGGTCGAACGTTTAAAGCTGTATTGATACATATCACCTATTGTCCAAAAGGACCAGAGTTCGTACCTGTAGTTTGCCGGTTAGGGTTCTTTCAAGTGTAGTTGTCCGCCACGCGGTACACACACGGGGGTTGGACTGTTCACATAATGACAATGTTTCAATTCACAGGCTGAAAACAACACAGAGAGACCAGTGCGCGAGATTAAACGAGTGTTGGAGTATGAAATGCATCGTATACCTCAAGAAGCCGAGTAGCATTTCCTACCTGGGCAAGTAGCTTGTGTAGCGTGTGGCTATAGATATCAAGGATCACTTCAGAACTGATAGAGAATAAGCCGGTACCTGCATTGCAAGAAGGCAAGGATTAATTAAATCAGGCTAGCCCGTGGGGCGGGGAGTAATGGTGATCTAGCGCTTCGCGCATTTAGGCAGAGGACATGCACGCCGTTTACTTTGTCAGGAGGATTCAATCACTCGAAGTCTCTCAGACGGGAACACGCACGGTCTGTCAGTGTGTCTCAGCACTGGCTAGGGTGTTTTTTTGAAAACTCCCGGGCCGGTTGGCTTGTGGGAGTGGCTAAGGGGCGTAGTCAGTGAAGGATCATGGTCCATGTAGTTCGGGCCACTATTAGATAAATATTAACACATATTTATCGGGCATTGTGTCCGAAGGGCCTGAATCGTACAGCGTGTGATCATACCGGGACAACAGTATTAACGAGCAAATAAACTGCGTGGTGGACACTATTTCCAAAATACATAGTGAGATCAGAATATTCAGAGCCTGTCACAAGTTGGGCCGGGTGCCAAGGCAGTGTAGCATCAATCATAGTTAGTACCTCATGTACAGAGTATTATGCAGAACATAAACAGAAAATAAACAGCCGGGTTAAAAACAGCAGCAGCACAACCAAGCTCGGCCGAGGAACTAAGAAGTGGATTACAGACTGGAAATTTCGGACATTTCGTTCAGGCCAATGTTGGAAGTGTCGAACTTCAGAATGAGATACGCCTCTTTCTGGGCTAGGCGCAGATCAGGGTCTCCTCTGCCACCCCTGATAACTGCCAGGACTGTCCATCTGATATCTTGACTGGAATGGTTTTTTTGCAGAAAGTGTGAAACAAGCGGGGCTGTCAAGGTTTTGTTATTGATTCTCGAGCGGTGCTGGATAATGCGCTGGCGGACCTCCTGGGTGGTCTTACCGATGTATAGCATCTTACATGGGCATTGGATGGCGTACACAGTGTACTTGGTTTTACAGTTAGTATGTTCATTGTGGCGCCAGAATTTCTTCCCATCTGTGAATAATGACCCTTCCATGGTAAGTTCGCAGACGGAACAGGTTCCACACTTGCGGTGCCCCGTGACAGGATTTGCTCCAAAGATGGTATTCTGTTGATCCCTTTTGGGTTGCGGTCTGGTTGATGTTATCATTTGCCCAATGCTCCTGTTCTTTTTCAGCGCAAACAGGGGAGCACCTATGTCCGGAAGGATTTCCTTTACCAGGTGCCAACTGCGTCTGATGATTTTTTGCAGCTGGTTTGTGTGGGGGCCAAACGTGGAAACGCATACCATCCGGTCTGTTGCGGGTTTGGTTCTTTTCTCCAGGAGGTGTTCCCTGGGTGTCCATCTAGCTCTCTTCATAGAGTGTTTCAGGAGTTTCTGAGGGTAGCCACGTTCCTGTAGTTTGGATGTCAGTGCTTGTCCATGTAGTTCGAATTGCTCGACGGTGGTGCAGTTACGTCGCACCCGGAGATATTGGCCATAAGGGAGATTATCCCTTAGGCTGCGCGGGTGGTAGCTCTTATAATGAAGAGCATTGTTCTTGTCCGTCTTCTTTTGATACAAAGAACATGACAGGGCATATTCTTTTACTGAGACTTCAACATCCAGGAACGGGAGAGTTTTTTCATGATAGCACAGACTGAATTTAATGTCCGGGCTCCTGTTATTCAGCCACACATGGAATTCTTCCAACTGTATAGATGTGCCATTCCAAACACACCAGACATCATCTATAAATCGGAGCCATTGTCCGATGTGATCTCTGTACGGGTTGTTATTCAGGACATATTTTTCTTCAAATTGGCCCATGAACAGAATGGCCATTTCAGGGGCAAAAGGACAGCCCATAGCTGAGCCTTTGATTTGTAAGAACATTTCGTCCTCGAAGGTGAAGAAGTTTTTCTTGAGGGCCACTGTAGCCAAGGAAATTATCAGTTCTGTGGGTACCCTATGAGGGCGCGGTCGATCTTCCAAGTACAGTTCCATGACATCCAAACCGTCTTGCTGGGGTATTTGGGTATAAAGCCTGTGAATTGAAACATTGTCATTATGTGAACAGTCCAACCCCCGTGTGTGTACCGCGTGGCGGACAACTACACTTGAAAGAACCCTAACCGGCAAACTACAGGTACGAACTCTGGTCCTTTTGGACAATAGGTGATATGTATCAATACAGCTTTAAACGTTCGACCATGGCCCAGGGTGCTAAGCATCAATCTTGTATGTTTTCACAGAATCTATTCCTACACCGGCGAATTACCGACACCAAGGCACATTCTTTGCCACGTGCAGGTAAAAGTCTCTCTTAGCTGTGGAGTCAATTCCAATAAAAAAATTTTGTTAAACTACCACAATTAATCCTGACACCCACTCTGTATATCATTACAGATGTATTGTTCCCAGTCCCCGTCCTGAAGAGAACCGTCAACCATCCGGTTCGAAACGCGTCGACATACCTACCCTGTGGTCATTCAAAAAGGGTGCACCTAGGAAGTGAAAGTAAAATACCACTTGGAACCCTAGTGGTGTAACCCAATATAAATCGCAACCACAGTGTTGTCAGGCAGGCAGGCGTACTACTCCATCTGTCCCCGCCTGTCCCTTGGTTTCACACCCCCATGGACTGGTCGTATTTTTGTTTGTAGGAACCTTTTCACTGTACATAAATACAATTTATGTTTGGATATTGATTAATGTTATTGCTTTTTTGGTGTGTCTTTTACAACTGTGTTCATTCGAATTGTGTGTTTCTCACTTTGTAAATAATGTACATCGGTAGTTGTGTATAAATGTAAATACTGTATTCATGTACTCACTGTCGTGACAAGTCTTTGGTTTGCCCATATGTTTTGATGAATCTAAAAACCAGAAAAGTTAAATAAATTTGTTTTTGGTACAGAAGGCCTTGGTAACGTAGTACATTTCGACTACGTCACTGTCACTAACGATAATGACTTTTCCTATCCAGCCATTTTTGTTCTGTTGATTACATTGTTGAGATCCGGGCTGGGTAGACGTAGGATCCACAGCCTTTGTTGTTCTACACTGACTAAGAAGAACACGAGTGTGACACTTGCATCGGGTAAGGAATGGTTCCTCAACCAGTTTAGCAATTGCATTTCAACACAAGTAGTGTATAGGTTAACTTGCCAGTGTGGACTACACTACATAGGACTCACATCGCAAAAATTAAAGTGCGAGTACAAGAACATCTGAGCACCATAAGAGCTGGCAAATTGACAACTAAGCTGGCTCAACACTGTTTCACAGAGAAACACACCTTCCAGTGGACAGTGTTGGAAAAGGTTAAGGGTTCCCCTCACAACATCGATGGGATCCTGCTGGCCAAAGAGGCCCGTTGGATTTACAACTAGAAGACTGACCGCATTGGGCTAAATGAAATTATAGAATGGAACAAGGTCAAACTATGACTGGTACATTCTTTCTGGGCCTTAGGCTTGTTCGGGGAGGGCTATATACCCTTATGTTCTTAAAGGGGGTGCTGACTGGTGGTGAACTAGGTGTAGCTCACAGTAGGAAGTCCACATTGTTATGAGGCTGCAATATCCAGCAGATAGGATGGGCAGTTGAGACATACATCTAAGCATTATGGAGTGCACATCCCTTACCTAGTCGCATTGATTGGGGGGCACTAGCTCTGTGTGGAGGGTTTTTCAACATTATATGAATACACCAGGAGGTGCTCTGTCTAACCCCGGCAGCTGCTTGTTGTGTATAAGAGGTCAGTTCAGGGATGTATCCTTTATACATCTTATACAGTTTGTAGAAATTGTTTCACCATACATTTTTGAGACAATTCCGGAGTGTGAGCAATACACTACTGTGCTTGAGTTTTACTTTACCAACATGGTTGGGCAGATCCTGCTTTTGCACTGTAAACTGTAAACACCCCTTGTAGTTTCCCATAGAGGCACTTTTACCCTGTTTATGACTAGGCTAAGATGGCCGCCGCGTTCGGCACAGGGGTCACGTGAAACAAACCAAGGGGTGGGGCCCCGCCGCATTTCCGCATTTCAATGGGAATTGCTGTGGCAGCCGCACGGCGGAGGAAAGGCGTCTTCCTGTGTCTGGACGGTGAGGCGAGTTGGTTGTATTGTAAGGCAGCTTTCAGGAAAGTACGATGAGGCTGACTGGGTGCAACTCTGATGGCCTTGTTACGAGCGCGTGTGTTTGTTGACATAACAGGCTTTACTACACACGAGGCTCCGAGCTGGGTTTTCTTAAAAGCGCTGGGCTCTAGTGTGATTGGGCTTACTGTGGCCACGTTCTTAACGGACAGGGAGCGTTCGTCTACCAAACATGCAGATGAGGTGGGTCCCGCCTGGTTGACAGCAGCAGCACGAGCTATATTCAGTGCTCCATAACGATGTGTACAGTTGGCATTGATTTTCAGATGCAGGCTTGTTTTAATGTATGTACAATCCCCATGTGGAAACGAATCTAGTAGTGGGGCTGTAGATTCTATACCAGAAGTTGTTCAAGGGAGTAAGGGCTATGTGTTATAAGGTGACATGGTAGTGTGTGTGTGGTGTCTACGAATCTGCATGATACAAGCTGTTATACACTCTCTTTTTAACAGAAAACTTAAGACTAAGAAAAAGGGAAAACTTGCGATTGGAGTACCCTGTTACCTTTGTGATACTGGAGCGGCGGGTAAGACTAACTTGGCTGTTTCCTGGTAATTTTCCTCACACTTTACCATTTGTTTCCATACATATTGCTAACCGTGGGTCCTCATGTTTTTAACATTGTTCTTCCACCTGTTCTCTCTTGGCAGTACACAACAGAACTAGTGTCCAAAAGTGGAGTGCAGCATATGAGTGCAGCCCTGATGAAACTGCTGAAAGCATTATAGCAGTGAAACATGTCGGCACTGGCATTAAGTAATGGTATGCATGAATAGCTACCAGCCTTTTTAATATAAACAGCACATTATCACCTCCCTATGAATAAAGTTGGTTAAGAGACTTGTGTGCTGTGTTTTTAGGCACTCGTTTATGTGTGTGTTTGTCACAAGCAAATTTGTCTGCTCTCCACTGTTTGTCACAAATTCTGTTGTTTGTTTTGGACACCTCTTTTCTTTCTTCGTATTTCTTTTGAGAAGCAAGTGACTACCGATGATGAGACAGGGGCTTGTCTGGAAATTTCATACCAGTTACCCCGTTGGTGGTGTTTCCGTGAGGCGTCTCTTGCTTCTCTCACATTTTTTCTAGTAAGATCTTAGTCCAATACTTTGTGTGGACTCTTGCGATCAACTTTTTTGTGTCACAATTTATGTGGTTCTGTGGTACTGTCGGTGAGAACAGGTGTGTTTTTTAACGTGGGCGCAGTACAGTGCATCACCTCCTTATAACGTATATAAGAGAGTGCCTAGGAGCAGTATATTTTGACTGCCCTCTTTCAGAGTCACTGATATACCTTGACGCCGCTGGATTGGGTCTATTGTTGAATTACAGGTTTAGAGTGGAGGGCGACCCTTTCCTTATCCCTCTTAGCTCCGAGTTAATGTTTGAATTTGCCACCACTGCGACATCACTACTGGCATCATTGATGACATCTTGAATATGACATCACTAATTACTTCATCTACAGACCCACACACACCCACTCACACCCCCATAAACCACTCACACACCCACTCACATACCCATTCATAGACCCATTGAACTACTGACACAGTGGGTGTGTGAGCCTCCAGGTGGGTCTGTGAGTGGGTGCATGTGTGTGGAAGTAGCTGTGTGAGTCTCTGAGTAGGTTTGTGAGTCAGGGCACAAATGTGTGATTGGGCAAATGAGTCTCTGAGTGGTTCTGTGAGTATAGGTGTGAGTCTCTCACTGTGTCTGTGAGTGGGTGGATGAATCCTTCAGTGGATCTGCAAATGGATGTGTGTTAAGCATGGGCGGAAAATCCGTTTCGCTCGCGGATTTTGCGGATTTTCGGTAAATTCGCAATCCGCGAGATTCGCGAATCTCCCGCAAAATCCGCAAATCCGCGAGCAGCGGATTTTATGGCTTGCTCACACTGTTCGCGTGAGTTCGCGGCTTCCCAGTACAACTTCACGCCCCGCGAATAAGCGCTAAATTGCAAAAATACGATCTTAGCAAAACTGAAACTACTTACCAGGTTCAAAAGTTCAGGCTCATCATTAGTAGCCATTTCCTGTAGTGCTTCCTGAGGGGCCCCTCCAGAGTTCAGTTGCCAGTTGCAACTATTATGTGACCCTGCTCTGAACCTCAGAATAGTTACACATATGCCACAAAGGTCCTGAAATACAGCTAAGGGAGACAAGCAGGAGCCAGGCTGGAAGTTCAAATCCATTAATCAGCCCCTAATTCATTATTGTCAGTTGGGGCAGGGCAGGTGTTGTAACTAATTTTGCAACAATGAAAGCACTTAGCAAGTGCAAAAGATCACTAATCAGGAAGCACTAAGGAAGCAGGTGCCAGCTAAAAAAATATTCTGTGACACATTAATCAGCCCCAAATTAATTCAGGTCACTTGAGGCAGGGAAGGTGTGCTTTGCTTTGCCACAATAATGTACACTGACTGGACAACCAGAGGGTGCTGTGATGAAACAGAGGGTGGCATGGGTGGGCCAGAGGGTGGCATGAGTAGTCAGAGAGTGGCAGTGGTGACAGAGAGTGGCAGTGATGAAGAAGAGTGTCCCAAACAGGCTGGACACGTAGAAACAACAAGTTCGCAAAACTTGCGACCCGACAGGTAAGTTCGCGTTTGCGAAATTGTACAAAACCCTCGCGAACTGGCAGAAACCCGCGCGAACACACACAAAAAAAATCCGCAAATTCGCAAGAATTCGCGGATTTTGCGGATTGCGAGTTCGCAAATCCGCAAAATTCGCGAACGCGAGATTCGCAAAATTCGCCCATGCTTAATGTGTGTGTCTGAGTGTGTCTGTCAGGGGGTGCATGAGTGTATGAGTGGTTCTGTGAGTGGGTGGATGGATGTGTTTGTGGGTCTGTGAGTGGGTGCAGGAGTGTATGAGTCGGTCTGTCAGTGGGTGTACAAAAAGTAGAGGAGCACACGAGAGCAGTTCCTTGTGCCAGCTACCCTGTGACAGTCCTCCTGTACAGCTTGCCTGCAATCCACTAATCTCTGCTGCCTTCAGCTTTGTGCCTCCTCTGTTTGTTTTCTCCTCATTTTTTTACTCTTCTCTGCTGACTACTGCCCTCTATGTTGCCTCTTTCTGCTTCTTCCTCCCATTTCTTGCCTCTTTCTTCTTGCTCCTGTCCTTTATTCTGCTCCTTGCTGCTCGTTTCTGGCCTCTATTATACCTGTAGCTGCTCGCTTCTCACCTCCATTTTGCTTCTTTCTGCTCATTCTGCCCATTATTTTGCTTCTTTCTACTCGCTGCTGACCTTTAATTTGCCTCCTTCTGCTAATTTCTGACCTCTTTTCTGACTCTTTCCGCTCGTTTCTGACTTTTTTCTTGCCTCTTTCTGCTCTTTGGCGACATTTATTCTTTCTCTTTCTGCTCATTTATTACCTTTATTTTGACTTTTCCTGTTCGTTTCTCACCTTTATCTAGCCTTTATCTGGTCATTACTGACCTTTATTCTAACCAGTGGTGGCTGAGAGTGGTTGGTGGCTGAAAGGGGCGCGGGTTGACAGAAAACACCACCGGAGTTTGATCATTAAAAAAAAAAAGAAAAAATACTTACCTGGTGCTTGTGGTCCTCTGCTTCCGGGTCCTGTCCCAGCAGTCCCTGGGACAGCATCACAGGCTCCCCATCCATGCCCCACGCTGCTCTTAAGCATAAGAGCCGTGTGGGGATTGGCCTGAGCAGGCTGGATTACCGCCCATTCAGGCACATGGAGTTTGTGCAGTTTCTCCAACCCGGCTGTGCAGTACAGCTGAGTTGGAGAAACCGAAGTGTGCATACCAGTTTGCCCAGCCTAAGTGCATCTACAACTCTTCCTCTCCCTGACTCAGCCAGCAGTTAGAAAATAAAACGATAATAACATATTGTTTTAGTTTTCAGCTGCTGGCTCTGATACAGTGGGACGATTCTCCTCCGCCGTTGCGGAGGAACCGCCTTCTATTCTAACTCCTTTTGCTTGTTTCTTACCTTTATTTTGCCTGTTTCTGCTCATTTCTGACCTATATCTTGCCTTTTCATATTATTTGCTGACCGTATGTCTGCCTTTTTCTGCTTGTTTCTGACCTTTGTTTTGCCACTTTCTGCTCATTTCTGATCTCTATTTCATTTCTGGTCTCTATTTTACTTATTTCTGCTTGTTTCTGACATTTGTTCTGCTTCTTTCTGACGTTTCTGACCTTTATTTTGCCTCTTTCCACTCGTTTCTGTCTTTTACCCTGCCTCTTTCTGCTTGTTGCTCACCTTTTTTCTGCCTCTTTATGCTAATTTCTGACTTTTACCTTGCCTCTTTCTGCTCATTCATTTTTGACCTTCATTTTGCCTCTTTCCACTCATTTCTGAATTTTAGCTTACCTCTTTCTGTTTGTTGATTACCTTTATTCTGCTTCTTTCTATTCATTTCTGACCTATATTCTGCCTCTTTATGCTTGTTTTTTACCTTTTTCTTGCCTCTTTTTCCTTATTGCTGACCTTTATTTGGCATCTTTCTGCTTGTTTCTCACCTTCATCCTGCCTCTTTCTACTCATTTCTGACTCATTCTGCTTCTTTCTGTTAATTTCTCACATTTATCTGCCTCTGTCTGCTCATTCCCCTAGGATGGCAGGGGAGCCTCCAGGCCCCTGTGGTCCCACCTAGTTTTCCACCTGTTGCGGGAGCCAGCATTGCTGCTACAAAGAGGGAATAGCCAGAAAGGCAGTTCACACCATACATGAGCAATCATTGCATCTGTGTCCCTGCCCGCATGTCTGTGGGCAGGAAAAGATATGAAACTTTCACTTTCAGCAGGCGGGAGCACTTTGACAGCTCCCGCCTGCTGGAACCGGAGTGTTTGCCTTTGCTTAGCACTAGCTGTCAGCTCCCGCCAAGCAGCAGCAAACATCTATGTACAGGGGAGGGCACCCTGGGAAATAGCAGGAGGTGGCCATGGGGGTTGCATTCACTAGGGCCATTTATGGCTCCAGGAAGGGAATATAGCTAGGGATTTTACAGACTCAGATTGTCAAATTAAGGAGAAGTCTAACTCACATCAGTGAGTGTTAGATGTTAACGACAATATCTCAGAGTTATCCCAAATTATTAGTAGCCCAGAAAAACTATAGCATTTTCGGAACTCTGGGTCTCGTGTACAAAAGTGAATATAAGAAATCGTAAAATTACAACTGATAGCGATTTTCAATTTATAATTTCTTATTTGGAATGTACTAACTTGATTTGGTTAAAGTGGTTGCAATTTGCTGAATGCTTTGGTACTTTTTGAACCTTCATATGTACTAATGGGTCGGTAATCAAAATACTGAAGCATAGTGGGTCACAATTCGATTTACCTCCTTAATATGCATGAGGGGGTTACAATTGCGACCCAATATAATATGCCAAAATCAAAAGGATGGTGGCCTGCTGAGATCAGCAGACCTCCTTGCCTGTGACTACTTTTAAATACAACAATCTTTGTTTTTAATATGCAGCCAGTTTTCCTTAAAGAAAAATTAGATGAAATGAAACATAAATTATGAACTTACACAAATGTTATAAACAGAGTAGGCAGTGGTCCCAGGGACAATAGCCTACTCAAAAAAAAATGTTTGTCCATATTCCCAAAGGGGCCTTCCCATTTGTGAATGAGTTACTACCTCCTGCAAGTTGGTGGTAAA
The DNA here is from genome assembly GCF_964263255.1 of Lissotriton vulgaris. Classification (NCBI taxonomy): domain Eukaryota; kingdom Metazoa; phylum Chordata; class Amphibia; order Caudata; family Salamandridae; genus Lissotriton; species Lissotriton vulgaris. The sequence goes on from NC_141696.1 coordinate 865,473,324, forward strand.
ATATTAATTTTTTCTACTGGATTTTAGTTGTAAAACATTAATACATACCATAAGAAATTAGTACTGGGAAGAAAAGTCCTTAACATGTCCCTCCCAAATAATGTTTCGGTATGTACTCACAAGCCCAAATTTGCTATTAGATAATGTTTTACTGAATCACAATTTGAGTTTTGTGCATATTAAAATGCAATTTTAAGGTTGCAAAGGCTCTGATTCATATAAGCATAGCCTTTGCAACCATAAAATGAATATGTACATGAGGCCATCTCGTATAATTAGATATAGATCCATGCTCAGTTCTTTGACAAATAGTAGCATGTCATCAGTGTATAGTGACACTTGTACTTAAGCTGCTACGCAGTTCAAACATTTGTGTGAATGGTGCTGCCTGAGATTGCATACATGATGTTCTAGTCCCACTAAAAAGATCCGGGTAGAAATAGGACAGCCTTGCCTCGGGCCAGTGGTTATTTTTTTAATCATCTGCTAAATGTTTTAACACTGATATGGGCAGTGGGTTCAGTAGGGAGTAGCTTCATTCATTTTAAATAACTCTGTAATAATCCAATTTGTTCAATAGTGTAACAGATACAGCCATTCAATTGAATCAAAAGGTTCTGGCATTTAGAAATAATGCCACCACCTGCAATTCAGTGTTCAGCTGATGTATTATCGAACACAGAGTTTGAAAGTTGTTTGAGGTTAATCGGCCTAGGCTCTTTGCTTGATGCGGAAGTGAGGCCAGTAGACCTCATAACAACGTATTACCTACCAGCAGTATTCACCTGAGCCACTGTAACTACATTTGAAAACTGCCATCTTAAAATAAAACATCATTACCTTTTGCTCATAGTTTGAATCATATCTGTAACTCTGCTTCAATTAACTTTCAGTCTGGTCTTTCTTTTGTCTGTTTAATCTTTCAGGCCTGGGGGCCTGCACACCAGTCTTTCATTGCTCCTCTAATTCATCATGCATGGCGGCCATCTGATCTGTCGTCTACTCTAACAGCTCACCTACTGCTTTTCTGCTTGTTGCAGAAAGTTGCTGCTTCTTGAGCATCATTAAATGTGTAGTTCTTTCCCTCTAACATGACTTTCACACACGGAATGTATAACATCACATAGGGGATGTGAGCCTGTTGCATTTTCTTTTTAATATGCAGATACGTTCTCCTCACTTCTTGCACTTTTATACTGCCACCTTATATGTGTAATACCTGTATGATGTGCCATTTAGGTCTGAATAAGACAACAACTTTCATGTATAATACATCTTGGAAAATTGCAAAAAACACAGTTGATGGACAGAATGCAGAACAATGTCTTACATTCACCCCAGTACAAAGATTAGGGCTTAAATCCATCGTTTTTTTGCACTCCACACCACACCACCCTAGGTCAGACACTGGCTATATGCAAATCAGCCTTGACCCTGTGCCTCGTGGGAACAGTCCAGCGGAATCAAGCATCCAAGGACCGGTTTCTGGCTATCTGCCTTCTGCAGCCTGGATAGCTTGACTCCAGTGATGTGGAGAGCCTGGGACTCACGTCTGAGCATACCCAGCCCACTCAGGGTGAAAATTGCACAAAACACAGTTGATGAACAGAAAGCAGAACAATGTCTTACATTCACCCCAGTACAAAGATCTGGGCCTAAATCCATCGTTTTTTTGCACTCCACACCACCCTAGGTCAGACACTGGCTATATGCAAATCAGCCTTGACCCTGTGCCTCATGGGAACAGTCTAGCCCGCACTACCAAGCCATATCTTTCCTAGACCGGAATCAAGCATCCAAGGACCGGTTTCTGGGTATCAGCCTTCTTCAGCCTGGATAGCTTGACTCCAGTGATGTGGAGAGCTTGGGACTCACGTCTGAGCATACCCAGCCCACTCGGGTGAAAATTGCAAAAAACACAGATGATGGACAGAATGCAGAACAATGTCTTACATTCACCACAGTACAAAGATCTGGGCCTAAATCCATTGTTTTTTTGCACTCCACTCCATATATATATATATATATATATATATATATATATATATATATATATATATATATATATATATATATATATATATATTCTCTGAAAAAACCATAGGTTATAGACCATATATAGTTAGGAATTAGCATTTACAAAACCTTATTTTACTCACACAAAACCATTGAAATTCGCATATATAGTTAGTTGCACTAACTATACATCGCGCACCCGCAATCCACTGCTGATCATGTCACATATTACATCATTCATGACATGGTCAGTGACATCACTGATGACATCACTGATGACATCACTGATGACATCTCAAATGACATCAGTGACTGATGACATCTCAAATGACATCACTGATGACATCACTGATGACATCTCATTTGACATTACTGATCACATCACTGATGACATCATTCATGTGATAATACGATGAACCTCTTCAGACTCTAATATAACCTTAGATACACTCAGTGTAAAAAGACACTCACAGACTGTCACTCATCCATGGAGTTACTCACACACCTAGTCAGTCATGCAAAGAATCAATCACACCTCCATTTCCTCAACTATACAGTTATACACACCTTACTTATTCAAACATATACTAACACATATTTACTCTAAGCATGGGTGAATTTTGCGAATTCGCGATCCGCGAGTTTGCAGATTTGCGAATTCGCGATCCGCAAAATTCGCGAATTTTTGCGAATTTGCGGATTTTTGTTTTTTTGCGTGTTCGCGGGGTTTTTTGCGTGTTCGCGGGGATTTTTGCGTCTTCGCAAGCCGCTTGCATAGCGAAGTTACCCATGCAGTCGTTTATGGGAGAGGGAGAGAGAGATAAATAGATAGATAGATAGATAGATAGATAGATAGATAGATAGATAGATAGAGAAAGAGAGAGGGAAAGAGAGAACGAGAGAAAGAAAGAGAGGCCCGATCTCTGAAGGGCCAGATTCCTGAGTTGCCCCTACAGAACATACAGCTTTTTATTTTTAGCAAAATGCATATGAAAATTGTGCTGTAAAGGTCTCTTTTAGTTTAACCCCTCCTGACAACTCAAAATGGGTGTATTTGCCATCCTCTCCCTTCTTCCTGTTTTTTATATCTGTAAGTGCTTCCTGATGAGGTTTAATTCCTTGGACAGGTGCCTCGTTGCCTACTTGTAACTATTCTCAGACCCTGCTTCAAGGGTTAGAGCAGGGTCAGAGAATAGTTACAAGTAGGCAACGAGGCGCCAGGAAGCAATTAGCAGCAGGTGTCCAAGTTGGAGTTAATTTGTTTGTAACCCTTTTGTAAAAGGTTACAAAGAAATTAGGTGCAACTTTTGCACCTGCTGCTGTAACCCTTGCTTGGCTGAAAATTCGTCCCCGCTGATTCGCGGATTTTACCGCGATTTCGCGAGATTCGCGGATCGCGAAATCGCGGAAAATCCCCAAATTCGCCAGCGAAACGGATTTTACGCCCACCCTTAATTTACTCTCTTACAAAATCCCTGATACAAGTTCACAATGATCCATACAGCCACTCACACATTCACTGGCTCTTATGCACAGTTATTTATATATGTCAACTCTCACATGTACTGTGTTTTACATATGTACTTACTTTGACATGTAGCACTGAGATATCCATTCACTCACCAATACACTCATGCACACAGTCAACCGCCCATACAGCTGTTTCCACATGCACTTTTGAACCCATACATCTAGTGAATCAACTGCTCACACATCTATGCACAGAGTCATACACCTCCCAGCCACCCACACACACACTCAGTCTCCCATACAAATACTTGGGCAACCAATCAATAACCCATATAGTTACTCATATAGCTACTGATCAACACATGCAGCAGTTTACAGAACAACAGACATAATGATGCACAAATTAAGACAGTTTAGTCACTAATCCATGCACTCAGGGAGACACATTTAATCACTCACTCATACAGTCAGTCATGCACCTACTAAATCCTTCATCCAGACACTTATACATCCACTCATTCTTCAATATGTAAAACATATTTTACCTTTACAGAAACATACAGTCACTGGATGTTATCATCAGTGATGTCATCAGTGATGTCATTTGAGATGTCATCAGTGATGTCATCAGTGATGTCACTGACCATGTCATGAATGATGTAATATGTGACATGATCAGCAGTGGATTGCGGGTGCGCGATATATAGTTAGTACAACTAACTATATATGCGAATTTCAATGGTTTGTGTGAGTAAAATAAGGTTTTGTAAATGCTAATTCCTAACTATATATGGTCTATAACCTATGGTTTTTTTAGTGAATTTTCAAGGTTTTGTAAATGCTAATTCCTAACTATATATGGTCTATAACCTATGTTTTTTTCAGTGAATTTCAATGGTTTTTTAATAGCAAATATCAAAAGCTGTAAAATGTATTCTTCTTTTAAAGGAAAAATATATTTTATATGTATTTAATATCATTTTTTTATGTATATAAATTTTTTGAGGGAACAAATTTATCAACTATCATGCTGAAGAAGAGTGTGGGAAAAAAAAAAGAGGAGGACTAAGAGGAAAGAACAATCAGTTCAAAAATACAATTGCTTTAAAGCATGAAGTGCTTTTCCACACATTTACATTTAAATAACCCATATTAGAACATACAAAATATCTACAGAGGAGACGGTGTACATTGAATTTTAGACTCTTCATTGGTACCTACACACAACACAACAGCTCTATTCAGAGCTACCCTACCTCAAAGCACTCTAAAATATTATTTTAGTATTTCCCTTGGTTTTCCCCTTGTTACGCTTTCTGGAACGCTACCTGGTGCGCGGACCGGGCGATAACTGTGCGAAAATTTGAAAAAAAAAGTTGGGTTTTTTACATATATGGGCCTCCTCAGCCACCCTCAGAAGACCTAGGGGGTCAGGATATGTCTCCCGTGCCCCCTTATACCCATTTCCAACATTGTTTATCCTCCATCTTGTGACTAAATTCGTCCCAAACACAAGATGCCGGACTCCCGTTACGCTACCGGTGAGCTACCCGGTTCGCGTACTGGGTGGCGCTTCCACCGCGAAAAATCGAAAAAAAATGTATTTTATTTTTTTGCCCCGCGGGGCCCTTTAATAGCCCCCACATCAATCCTAGGGGGTGAGGGGGGTCTACCTTGCCCCTTTCATTCATTTCCCCCTTCGTTTATTTCCACCTCTTGTCTCTCGATCCTACCGAGAGACAAGATGGCGGCCGCTCCGGACTGTTTAGAATGTTGAGAGTCACCGGAGAGCCAACCTGCTTCTCCTCGCGAAGTTCCGTTACGCGTCTGGTACGCGAACCGGGGCACTAACCGGGACACTGTCACAGATATATATTTTTTTTAAAGTTAATTTCTCAAAATCCACTGGAGCACATATCTTGAGACCTAGCAAAGGCACATCGGGCAAACAGTCTCTACAATTTTGCCAAGTTTCATAGAAATCCATTCAGCCGTTCGAGCTAAAAGTGAGTCCAACCGCCCTATGGAAAACTCAATGTTAAAAACATGTTTTGGGACCCCCTTTTTTCTCGGCCCCTGCTTGACGAAAACCCCCCAAGCTTTCAGGGGATGCTCAGAAACAAAATGTGCCACTTTCCTGAAAATGTCAGCCAATTCCGTCCATCAACGCCAAAGTTATTCAACATAGAATTTTCAGAAATCTCTATTCAAAAAAATCCTAACTATATATACCTACTGGCGACCACCAGTAGGTAATATATATATATACATATATATATTGGTTACCAAAATCAAGGATGGCACTGACACCGTGAATTCTACTCAAGTAAAAGTTTTAATCCATCATGCTGCTACAGACGCATTTCGTCGGAAGCCTCCGCCTTGCTCACTTCATCTGCCATAAGTGACGCTAAGGGTTAAATACATTCTAGCACATACACAGTTACCTCACTGTGATTGGTATATCGTTGCCTTGGTTACCATAGAAGTGACGGTATGCTAGCAAACGACATAGAAGAGTTTAAAGCATAAAAGTTGCACAACATAAACGTAAATTCACTCAAATATTCCTTGAAGGTTAACCCCACATTTGTGTATTTACAATTCCGTGCATGTTGCCCGGTACCATTGGAAATTTTTAATACATTTGAATAACGCAGATGCCTACCAAGTGGTAATCCTGGTTTCATGCACATTTTGGAAAACGGTTTCTATGTCAGTGTTTGCTAGCTTCGGAAAAGGACCTCGGATCCCACACATGCGCTGTGAAAATATGCATATTCGTGTTTCTCCATATGATTTTGGTAAAAACATGCTTATTATGATGCATTATGTTTGGTAGAGGGCTTGGTTACTGTCTAATAGTAATTTAAGTTAAACATTTGGTATATATTGTATATAATTGTGTGCGTTCAAACAAATCACATTACAATTGCAGATGAATACATCTACCTAGTGACCACGCCACACCTCTCATCATGTCCTCTATAAACATTTGTAAGAAGACAAATTTCTCAAATATAGAATTCACACGCAAGGATACTTAAACAAGCTTCGTCTCCAAGTGGAGTAAATTAACGTGTGAAACCCTATATATAGTTCAATATGTGGCTGAAAAAACACAAATATTTATATACCTTTAAGTTTACTATACTTCCATTACCCTCTGGTTGATTACAAACATTGGTGTAGATGCGGTAGGCCTCCCTTAGTGATGGTGCAAGGTCATTATGTGCTAAAATTATACAATGTGCCTAAATGAAAATAAAGTATATACATAAGTGAAGTAGCAGATGTTTGGTAGTGGGTTAAGTTAAGGGAGTGGGCTACGCTGAACTATATGTGTACTGCCAGTATTGTTGGCATTTAACCCATTGGGGATCTTGGAATCCAAAAGAATTATGTATCTGGATTCCAAAAGCTGTAAGGCCAATCTGCGGTTTCCCCCTCTGATATTTTTGCGATACTACCGATGACAAAGTATTTGATGTTGTTGCTGTTGCCTGAGTGTGATTTGTTAATGTGTCTCGCCACTGGTTATGTTTCATCGTTGTTGCTTATGGCTCGCAAGTGCTGTAGGATTCGGACATGTGTCGGGTGAATGGTGCTTCCTACATAGCGTTTTCCGCATTTGCACACAAGAACGTAAACTGCATACTCTGTTTTGCAAGAGTTGCAGCCTCTGATGATGTAGGGTTTGTTTCTAAATGGGACTTCGACCTCTCTGGTGTTAATTCCTTGTTTACATGCTTTGCATTTTGCGCACTTTGTGAACCCTTTCGGGCTATGTAACCATATAGGTGGCTTGGTTACGGTCGGTGCATTGCATATCAGTTGGTTGCGCATCGACTTGGCCTTCCTGAAAGTGATTGATGGGCTTCTGCCACTCCAACGACCTATTACTGGATCATTCTGCACCAGAGGCCAATGCTTCAGTAAGATTTCTCTCACATGATTGTGGTAGGCATTGTACCCCGTTATCATTCTGGGAATGTCTGGTAAGGGCTTACTCTGTTTCTCCTTCTAATCTTTTTTGTCAGAAAACAGGAGATCCCTCCTGTTTACATTTTGACAGTTCTGATCTGCCTTTGCTAAAGTTTGGGAACTGTAACCTCTTTTGCTGAGCCTCTCAAATAAATTGGATTTGGCTATGTTGGCACCTGCCTGAGTGCTGCAATTTCGGGTCATCCGTAGACATTCTGCGTACGGAATGGATTCTTTTAGTTTAACTGGATGGAAACTTTGTGCATGAAGCACAGCGTTTCCCGTTGTTGGTTTTCTGTAAGTTCTAGTTTGGATTTTGTTCTCGTCTACGTACAGTTCCAGATCCAGAAATTGAATTGTTTCTGTGCTCGTGGAGCATGTGAATCTTATATTGAGGGTGTTCTCATTGATGGCAGCTGCGAATGCTTGAGCGCTCTCCTCTGACCCTTTCCATGGGATGAAAATATCATCTATGTAGCGCTTGTAAATTATCACATTTTCATCTATGCTTGCTGCCTGGGTTATTGCCAATACTTGCTCCTCCCACCAGCCCATATGCAAACTAGCATAGCTGGGGGAGAAGCAAGTACCCATGGCCGAACCTTGTAGTTGTTTATAGTGCAATCGGTCAAATATAAAGGTGTTGTCAGTTAAGCACCATTCTACCATCTGTAGTAACATATTGGTGTGTTGGTATAATGCAATGGGTCTCTTATTCAAATAATGTTGTAGTGCTTTAAGCCCATCTGTGTGTCTGATGCTTGTATATAGTGACTGCACAACAAGAGTCATAAATACATATTCCTCATTCCAATTTAAGTCATAGATTTTTCGGAGAAAATCTCCACTGTCTTGAACATAGGTAGGTAGATCTTTCACAAATTGTTGCAAGAAACTGTCCACATAGATGCTAGTATTCTCAAAAAGACCACCTATGGCCAAGATTATTGGTCTCCCCGGGGGATGCAAAGTGTTCTTATGAATTCTTGGTATTAGATAAAGCTGGGGCATGGTCGGATAATCATTTTTAAGAAATTCAAGTTCCTGCTTGTTGATCAAGTTCCTGCCTTTCCACTTATAGAGTTCCGTATGGTAGCGTTCTTGAATTCCCACAACCAGGGTGGGGCTTACCCTGCAATAGCATTCACGGTCCTGCAATTGTGTCATCGCTTCATCGTTGTACATCTTAATTGGCCAAAGTACTATATTTCCGCCTTTATCAGACCATCTTACCACTATATCTGGTCTGTCTTTGATTTTAGTCATGAGATTGTTGTATTCGAATCTCCTATTGTAGTTTTTGGTACATAAATTCTTCGTGCTCATAAGAGATAGCTCCTTTAGATCTTTGATTACATTTTCAGAGAATAAATCCAATCCGTCTTTTAATAGAATTGGCATAAACACAGATTTGGGTCTGAAATTGGTTTTCGTTGTGAGATGGGAATTCAAATTCGATTGGGCGGCTATATCCCCTGCTGATAACTGGCTTAGTGATTCATCATATTCTAGTGCAATCATGTCACTCAGAACCACCATATCTGCAATAGCTAGTGTTTTTTCTGTTTCTGGACCCAAATCCTTCTCGGAGTCTTTTTTGGCGCAATTCCAAAAATACTTCTGCAGTTTTAGTTTTCGTAGGAATTGAAATAGATCTATCCGCGTTTGGGCGTAATCAAAGTTTGTTACAGTACAATAAGTTAATCCCAAAGATGGAATTTTAGTCTCTTGCTCAGTTAATTGTAAATCTGTTAGGTTCACAACAGTGTTATCCATATTTCCCAAGTGCTCATCTGCCATTATTGTTTCTTGTTCTTTCTGTAATTGGGCTTTGTTTGTTTTGCCGCCACGTTTGCCCCAACATCGGTCTTTTCTCCGTCGGCTTTTTGGTTTTTGTCAGATTTTGTTTTGCCCTTGTACCAAGCCTGCCACTGAGTTTGCGGCCGGAGTGTTGTTAGGGACTGTAAACAAAAATAAGCTAGTTCTTGCTCTGGTTTGGGAATTGGACCTGTTGCCCCAAGTGAGCTGTTGCTATCTGTGTCTGAGATGGATGTGCTTAAGTCTGTACCACTAGCTACTGATGTTGTATCCCCCCCGCTTGCAGTTGCGGAGAGTTGTTGTCTCTTAATGTTATCGAATTTTCTAGCGAAGGTGTACACTCGCCCATTGACATAGTCATTTCGATCTCTCTGAAATTTTATGGCTTTTCTCTCTTTGATTTCTTCCTCATGTTTTGACAATCTGGTCTTTATTTCTTTCATCATTTTCGTAATTTCCTCCTGTTCATCCCTCAAATCTAGTTCTTTCAAAATTTCTTCGATTCTGGCTATTAGTTTATCACGGTCACTTGCTGCAGCATACTGGATTAGTATTTTGACCATGTTTTGTGATGCCTGGGCACTATTATCGGCCCAGTCCTGAAGCATGGCCGGATCAGGATTTTCAAACGTTGGGGATACTAAGATTCGCAGTCCCCTGGGTATTCTGCCCACGTCCAGATATCTTCTCAAAGATTTGATCTCCCACCATTTGGCTATCTCTTTTTTGCGGAGTTTTTCCAATTCCCCAAACACTTTTTTAGTGCTGTTGTCTGTTTCAGATTCTGTATTTATGGCCGCTTGTTTGCCTTTAGCAGACTTGCCTGTGTCTGCAGCCACGAAAATGTCCAGCGCAGCCTCCTCCCGCTCCTTTTCCCACTCAGCAGCCATATTAATTCAGGAATATCTGTTGCTTGGGAAATTCACTGCCCGTTTCTCTTACTTTTCAGATCCGGGACTACCTCTCCCATAAACCCTTGCGCTATTACTGTCACTACCACAACAAACTTTTGCCGTCTTACCTGACTACCTGCAATTGCCCTCCAGCCCTCACAGGAATCCAGCAAGTCAGTTGCCAGTCCATGCGCAGTAAATACCGTCTCTTCACATTGATGGGTTTCGGGGGGCGCTGCGTATCTCTCTCCTTGAGGGTTTCACCACCAATAATCCTGAAGACACAGCGCTGTCAGAGCGAGGAGGGTCAGTGTAGGATTTTCCAGGAAAAATAAATACTTCGTATTGGTTACCAAACTGCATTCCATTCGATCAAGGATGGCACTGACACCGTGAATTCTACTCAAGTAAAAGTTTTAATCCATCATGTTGCTACAGACGCGTTTCGGCGGAAGCCTCCGCCTTGCTCACTTCATCTGCCATAAGTGACGCTGAGGGTTAAATACATTCTAGCACCTACACAGTTACCTCACTGTGATTGGTATATCGTTGCCTTGATTACCATAGAAGTGACGGTATGCTAGCAAACGACATAGAAGAGTTTAAAGCATAAAAGTTGCACAACATAAACGTAAATTCACTCAAATATTCCTTGAAGGTTAACCCCACATTTGTGTATTCACATTTCCGTGCATGTTGCCCGGTACCATTGGAAATTTTTAATACATTTGAATAACGTAGATGCCTACCAAGTGGTATTACTGGTTTCATACACATTTTGGAAAACGGTGTCTATGTCAGCGTTTGCTAGCTACGGAAAAGGACCTCGGATCCCACACATGCGCTGTGAAAATATGCACATTTGTGTTTCTCCACATGATTTTGCTAAAAACATGCTTATTATGATGCATTATGTTTGTTAGAGGGCTTGGTTACTGTCTAATAGTAAATATATATATATATTACCTACTGCGGTCGCCAGTAGGTATATATAGTTAGGACCTAGTTACCATAGGAAATCCCCAACATTCTATTGGGAATAACTTTGGCGCCGATTGAGGAATCTGCGTGTAAGTTTCCTTAAAATTGCTTCTCTCCGCTCCGCTCCTTCTCTGAAAGTTTCAGGGGGATTTGTCAAGCGGGGGCCGAGAAAAAAGGGGGTCCCAAAACATGTTTTCCCCAAGTTAATTTCCTTAGGGACCTTTAGACACGGCTACAGCCCGAACGGCTGAATGGAATTACACCAAACTTGGCAAAATGGTAGGGCCTGGTATGCAGATGTGCCTTTGCTATGTTTGGTGAAAATCCCTCCAGTAGTTCTTGAGAAAATTGAATTTGAAATTTTTCAAATGGCATTTTCTATGGGACCTTTAGACGCGGCTACAGCCCGAACGGCTGAACGGAATTACACCAAACTTGGTAAAATGGTAGGGACAGGTGTGCAGTAGTGCCTTTTCTATATTTGGTGAAAATCCCTCCAGTAGTTGTTGAGAAAATTGAATTTGAGCAAATTATATATCTATATGCGCTCAATATTCTATTGGGAATAACTTTGGTGCCAATTGAGGAATCTGTGTGTATTTTACCAGAATTTTGGCCAGCTCCGCTCCGCTCCTTCCCTGAAAGTTTATGGGGGATTCATCAAGCGGGGGCTGAAAGGGGGGTCCCAAAACGTGTTTTCCCCATGTTAATTTCCATAGGGACCTTTAGACACGGCTACAGCCCGAACAGCTGAATGGAACTACACCAAACTTGGCAAAATGGTAGGGCCTGGTATGCAGATGTGCCTTTGCTATGTTTGGTGAAAATCCCTCCAGTAGTTCTTGAGAAAATTGAATTTGACATTTTTCAAATGGCATTTTCTATATGACCTTTAGACACCGCTACAACCCGAACGGCTGAACGGAAACACAAAACTTGGCAAAATGGTAGGGACAGGTATACAGTAGTGCCTTTTCTATATTTGGTGAAAATCCCTCCAGTAGTTGTTGAGAAAATTGAATTTGAGCAAATTATATATCTATATGCGCTCACCGTACGCGCACCGTACGCGTACGGTACGGTACGCGTACGTGCGTGTACCCTTACGTCCGCGAGCAAGTTTCTGATTGGCTGGCAGTCGACTGTCAACATTCCAAACTGTCCAAGCCAGGAAGTGTTGGCCACCATCTTGTTTTCAGGAGAACTGAGCCACAAGAGAGCCCAAAACAAGAGTGGAAAACATGAAAAGGGGGCACGGTAGAGACCCCCCACCCCTCTAGCCCTTCTCAGGGAGTCCCAAATGGACCCCCCAAGGGCAGGAAAATATATATAAATTCGAAAAATTTGCAGGGTACGCGCACCGTACGCGTACAGTACATGTACCGTGCGCGTACCCCGCGATTTAAAAATAAATACTTTTTTTTGCACTTGCTGGTCCTTCTGGGACCTCCTGAGAAGGATTAGGGGGTCAGGGGGTCTCAACCCTACCCCCTTTTCGTGTTTTCCACTCTTGTTTTGTGCTCTCTTGTGCCTCACCTCTCCTGAGAAACAAGATGGCTGCTCAGGTGGTCCCAGAAGGATAATAACATATATAAACGTTATGCGCTAATAGAATTAGCATTTACAAAACCTTTGAAATTTATTGAAAAAAAATAGAGGTTTCACGCCTGATATAGTTAGGAATTAGCATTTAAAAAACCTTGCAAATTGACTGAAAAAACCATAGGTTTCAAGCCTTATATAGTTAGGAATTAGCATTTAAAAAACCTTGCAAATTCACTTAAAAACCATAGTTTTCAGGCCTTATATAGTTAGGAATTAGCATTTAAAAAACCTTGCAAATTCACTTAAAAAACCATAGGTTTCAGGCCTTATATAGTTAGGAATTAGCATTTTAAAAACCTTGCAAATTCACTTAAAAAACCATAGGTTTCAGGCCTTATATAGTTAGGAATTAGCATTTAAAAAACCATTGAAATTGCTCCTATATAGTTAGTTGTACTAACTATATTTCTCGCACCCACAATCCACTGCTGATGAGGTTACATATTACATCATTCATGACATGGTCAGTGACATCACTGCTGACATCACTGATGACATCTCAAACGATTGATATGAACAATATAAAAGATAATTTGTTGCTTTATTTGGGTTTCTTCTGATGCTGAGTAAGTTTGATTGACTGACTGATATTGAAAATAATGTGACTTGAAAGATAAGGGGGCATATTACCAAGAAATTAGCAATAATTTTCGCTATGTTGGCTTAGCGAGAATATTCCTATCGCCGCCCTTCACCTGTTTGTATCGCTGAGATACCTTGCTATTATCAAGTTTTATCTCAGAAGCGATAAAAAACGGGCGAAATGCGTGAATATCGCTGTCAATACAGCGATATTCAGGCATTACCGTGACAATGCTCTTAGCCATGTTATCCACCTCTCATTGGATAACATGGCTAAGAACTGGTCAGGGCAGGCGTTAGCTTTTGGAGATATTCGCGCTTAGCGCGAATATTTACAAAACTAAGCCATTGTTGGTAATAGGAGATAGCGATATTAGCGACTGTTTCCAGTCGCTAACATCTTGGCACGCCCACTTTGCATGTCATTAGCGATAATTATCGCTGACATGCAAATCGGGCCCCAAGATGATCCCTATTGCCTACTAGCTGTCGCTAACTGGTGTTAGCGACAGCTTGGTAATAGGGCGATCAAATTATCGCTGCTTTAGCGGGAAAAAGTCCCGCTACAGCGGCGATAATGACCCTTGGTAATATGCCACAAGGTTCTTTCGGTTAATCATTTCAATAGGTAGTGCTCCTTCTCCTATAACTCTTGTGATTTTGATCTTTGAGGTGTTCTTAACGGTTGACCCTAGAAGAGAGCACGTCTGAATTAGCAACTCTACATGGTGCTGCATTCTATACCACAACCATTCTTCTTGGACTTTTGAAATCCAAGTATAAGTCACTGATATATGGCTCACTTATATGTCATGAACGTTTTGTCCCTAGACAATCTCAATTCTGTGTACCTGTCTCTGGAGTTTAGTAATCATGCAATGATGGGGTATGTAGGAGCACCAAGTGGCAATTGTTGCTGTAATGATCAAAGTGCTCTTTCCACGACTAAGAGTGGGGAGAAGCTTGATTTCTTAAAGACATCTGTAAGTAGCTTTCCTACGAATGTTTCCATAGACCCAGTTTATGTTGACTCTGAAATATCCACACTTTTTAGGGCTCGCCTATTAATATCCCGCAGGGATATAAAAGGCAAGCCCTGTTGGAGTGAAACCAAGAGCTAAACTAAGCCCTCAAAAGCAAAGCGGATTTCTAGAAGTGCACGCCCACGTGCACGAGCTTGCCCGAGCCTTCCAGCAGCATTTCTCCTCCCCTTACCATTTGCTCCTGCCTCCGAGAGCTTCGAAGAGATCTGCTTCCCCGCCCACTGCTTCACACTTCACGGCCACGAGGCCGTGACTCGCATTTCTCCTTCCTTCGTGCCCAGCCCCCCTCCCAGTGCTGCCTTGTTCTAAAGTCCATCTGTGGCTCCTCTTAATCTCGTCCATCTTCCCTTTCTTTCCCTTGTCTTCGATCCCTTCATGCCCTCTCTCTTCTTCCCGCCACTTTGCCTCCCCTCCCGTCTTCTCTCCTCTCTCCTCCTTTCTCGCCTCCTTTTACACCCATGCCCTTCAGCTTGTTTGAAAAATGTTTCTATCCTGTGTTATTTTGGAGGCGCTGTGAATATGCTGTGGTTTGGTTAATTTGAGGGCAGCGCAGAAACAAATAGTCACTGTTTACCCAAAAGAAAACAAACAAACCGTGCCCTAGTGACCTTTATACGCAGGCCAAGCGAGAAACTCCGACTACTTCCCACCAACGTTTGGTCAATGTTGTTATAATCCTTCGAACGTCAAATACGTGTACCTGCATAGCGCCTTGAATGGCCCACTGAATCCAATAAGAAAGAGTGCACAGAATTTACATTGCATGCAAGACAGTCATTATAACTTGAGTTTTAGAATGGGCGTCTCTTCCCCCACAAAATCCATTGTACCCTGGTTTCCTTCACAGAATGCTAGTTAAATTGAATGCGTGCGCAGATGTGGGCACACAGAAAGGCCTCTCTGTTGAGGCCACAGCGTTAGATGGCTGCCATGATACAGGGTCATTGCCTCAGGTGCTGGCCTCGCGCTGACAAAGTGTGACCACGGCTAAGGCTCACTGTGCTGTATGCTTGCCTCTCTAATTGGATTACTGGTGATGGTTTTAGCGAAGTACAGTCTGGATTATTCTGACAAAGCTTTTTCGCTCGCAATAGCTGCAGGTCAGGTGATCCACATTAGTCAACAGCGATTAGACATTGTAGGCCATTCAATAAACTACAAGTACCAGAATGCACGATATTTGACAAGAAGTTCAGACCTGTTGAACGTGTCCAACATGTATTGTGCGCTCGGCAGCTTTGACCTCTTCTTTGATTTGAGAGGGCGAAGCAGTGGCTAGCTAGCAGCGGGGCAACATGGACAGGCATAGCATACCAGGGTAGGAGGGTACCCCAATTGCTGTTTTTTAAGATCCATACAGGGGTGTGGCTGGGGCGTTTGCTCTGCTTGCGTTAGGGCCCATGGCAGCCGTGCCACTCCACTGAGTAGAATGTGGTGATACCTAGAGCTGAATATGCTATTTCAGAGGGGATATTAAAAATTGCCCAATTCAGAACTGATATATAAAGCATTGTTAGGAGGACTATATATAGCACAGAATGCAAAGGAAACACATTTAATTTGTATGCCAGCAACAGGACAGCCTCAATCTGGCACACTCAAAAAAAGCTGCCAAATAAAATACACAAAAAGACGCCCCTCCCCCGCCCTCACTGGAAGAATAATAGCACCCGGCTTCCAAATCACCTGTGTGTGACACCAACAACTGGTCCGGCATTGTCAGTTATTACAGCTCAGCTCTTTGTGATTTTTTAGTGCCCCTTTTAGTTTCGTAGTCTCTCGCAGATTCCAGCATGCAGCGTGTTTGCCTGAATATACCAACCCTGCATGGGGCCCACTGGCAACCTTATTAGACCTTCAAGCATGCTACGGGCCCCGCTTGAACCTTCGCTCTTCATTGTAAATTTGTATTTGTTCCTGTACATTCCTCACCCCTGCGTGCTGTGTTGGATTTTGTATTTGTTTACCCTTCATTTTTAGTCTTTGTAATGTTCTATTGTGTACCACTTTTCTCTTGTAACGTATCTAGCTCTATTGTACAGCGCTCTGACACCTTCAGGTAATGTCCGACGTGCAGGTTTGTCTTAGGATGCAAAACATGTCTATCTCTCCTGTGGTACACACACACAACAGATTACACCTACAAGCACACAATATTTACGAATACAGTATATTCAGACGTCTCTCCGATCGCACAACGTGTAGATCTTCTACGGAGATTACACTATGTGCAGCTGTCCCCTGGTGGTACGCAATGTGCGGGCTTCTCCCAGGTATACACACAAAACTTATGAGGTGAGGGTATCCACAACATGATGCACGGCACACAATACACAATTCTTTACAGGGGCACACAATGAATAGGTTTCTGAAGATACACAGCATAGGTGCAGAAGTTCGTTCTGCAAGAATAGGTCTCTCCCTCACACCCACTCACCCTCACACCCCCCTCACCCTCACCCTCACACCCCCTCACCATCACACCCTCACACCCCCTCACCCTCACACCCCCCCACTCACCCTCACTCACCCTCACATCCTCACCCCTCTCACACCCTCACCCTCCCACCCTCACCCTCACACCCCCTTACTCTCACCCCCTCACCCCTCACCCTCACACCCCCCACACCCCTCACACATCCTCACACCCTGTCACCCTCACACACCCTCAATCACCCTCACACCCTCACCCTCACACCCCCTCACCCTCACACCCCCTCACCCTCAACTTTTTGTCTTCACATCTAACATGGGCTTCGATTGGAATTCCATAGAGCATATTATCAAGCCCATTATCGCCGCTTTATCAGCAGTTTTCTGCCGATAAAGCGGCAATAATTTTATCTCCTGTCGTGATAATATGTCCCAAAATGTCAAAAGGTAAGTGCCTAAAGGGAAGTATAGATTTATTATTTCTAACTCCCCATGTACCTACCTTGAAGGTATATGTACCTCGTAGGTACATACATGTGGAGTTAGGTATAGAAATTCTAGACTTAATTACCTGTCGAAAATTGTTTCTCAGCATTTTTTCCTCGATATTGTGAGCCATTGATATTCTGGGGTCGGTATTCAGGGAGCGCACCCCAGGGTGTATATCACATAATTAGTAGTTCATATAACTTGTCACATTTGCCTAATGTGTTGCATGTTGAGACCTTGGTGTGAGAGAGATTATAGTTCAATACATCGCTATCGTTAATGACTGGACCATTGTAACCTACCATACAATACAAATGCATTATTCAGTTGTAGCCCATACAGAACCTAAAATGTGAAAGACTGAAAATTATTTTGGACTTAAGCTCATTGGCCAATCTTGTCTACTAATTGAGATGTCATTTTAATATGGAGGCTGTATATAGAAAACTTTGGGGCATATTATCAAGCGGCAGCGATAATTATTGCTGGCCGCTCTTAGCGAGAACTTATTTATCCCCTGATATTGCTGGCAATTATTGCCATTCTGTCGCTTTATTACCAACGCATAGCGCAATGGAGATAATTTTCCAGCAATAGCATTGTTTTCCATGGAACATCGCTGGTTTTCCAGCGATGTTCCATAGAAAACGGCGATAACCTTGCTGATATGACCCTGAGGTCGCATCAGTATAATCCACCCCCATTGTTAGGTATAGGTAAGTCAGCATTTTAGCAGATGTTAGTTTTTGGCAAAAACCGTGGTTTTCACCTAAAACTAAAATCTGCTAAAATGCATGGGCACCTTGTAAATATTGCGATGTACATATAGCATTATTTTACAAGGTAGTCCATCAGGGGTACGCCCAGTGATGCCCACTTTGCATCTCATTAGAGATGCAAAGCGTGGGTTCGGGAAAACGGGTGCTAACATGCGCTAATGCATGTTAGCACCACCTTGTAAATAGGGCGATGAAAATATCGCTGCTTTAGCTGCAAAAAGTGCGACTAAAGCAGGGATACTGCTCTTGTTAATATGCCTCTACCTTCTCTGATTTACATTGTTCGAGTTGACACAATAGACCCGGGAAAACGCATCGAGCTAAACAGCTCTCTGCCTTAAACTGTCAGTAACTCCTGAAGAAAGACGATTTCAAGCTTGCAATGTTTATTTAAAGGCAAACTCGTTTAATTCATGGTCTTGGTGTGTAGCCTTTTTGCATTCTATGGCACTATTCACAATTTGAGTTCCTGTGGCATTTCCGGAAATACTGTTCTTACTTGGCTTTTAGTCATATCACTTAAAGCGACTCATCCCATCCTGATTTCCTTGCATAGCTTTCTATCTGCTTCCTTCCCCATATTGCGGAGGAAAACCTAATTCCTTTGCCACTATCTGTTAGGCCTGATGTGTTCAACATTACACCTCCAGCCTTGTGGCATAAATAAGAATCAATGAGTTAAAAAATGAAAACAGGTGATTCACAATCTCATTATATAGCAAACGTTAGCAATCTTGAGCCATATTATCAAGAACGACAATAACATTATCGCCTCTTTGGCGGCAGGAAACTGCTGCTAAAGCGGTGGCAAGGGGCTTGATAATATACCCTTGTGAATTCCCATAGAGGCCCAGGTTCGCACCAGAACCTGGGCTTCTATTGGAATTCACAAGGGCATATTATCAAGCCCCTTATCGCCGCTTTAGGGGCCGTAAAGCGGCAATAATGTTATTGCGTTCTTGATAATATGGCCCCACATTTCTAGAGATATTTAAACATTGAGTAGCACAGAAAAGGCATTATGTCCAAATTCCCATTCTCCATGAAGGGGTTTTATTTATTTCAGAGCTTTAGATGGGAGGTATGATGGTGAAACACTGACCCAGCGCGAGCAGAGCCCCCTTCTGTTTTTCCCTAGAAGCTTCTTAAAAATACCTAGAAATTACATTTGCATCTCCTTCTACGTCTGTTAGAATACATTTAATTAAGTGAAAAAGGCATACTATAGGACAAAATTAAGCCAGCAGATTGCAATGCATCGAGACTGAGATTTCCCTGTGTGTTGGTTAAGTGAAATTCTTTGGGCTCACAATTTTGAAACTCCTCACTTCCTGTCTGGAAGGACCTTCTTAAATGAAGCCCCTGCATATTTTTTGTCATCTTTACACTGTTGCAATTTGTAGTCCCCAATATTCTCAAATTCCACCTTTGTTGCTAGTCCTCCAAGGTCCTCATTACGAATTTGAAGGATTCTGGTATGAATATACTCAAGGACCAGAATTTCACATTCCAGCAGGCATTCCCAAACCAAAATCTATAAATGACATGTTTTCCAGCCAGAATGGGGAGCATCCATAGGGGCACAAAGATATAGGGCCAGATGTAGGTAATTCCGATTTACAGACTCTTAAATACCGAATCATACCGATTTGGTATTTAGGAGTCTGTAAATCGGAAGGGGGCAGATGTAGGTAATTCATATTGCAGAATTACCGAATCTGTATGATTCGGTATTTACCGATTCGGTAAATACCAAATCGGTGTTGCCCATTGATTCCTATGGGCCTTGAAGCCCATAGGAATCAATGGGCAATACCGATTCGGTATTTACAGAATCGGTAAATACCGAATCCTGCAAGGGTGCAGGGGGTGTCACTTTGACACCCTCTAGCACCCCAAGTACAGGCTTGTGTGACATGTGGCACACATACATGCCCTAAGGGCATGTCTGTGTGTCACATGGCACAGGTGTACATGCACAGATGTGCATGTACACCTCAATTCGGTATTTTACCACCCAATTGGATTGGGTGGTAAAATACCGAATTCTGAAGGCCTGTAGCACTGTAAACAGTGCTACCTACATCTGGAATTTACCGAATCGGTCAAATTACTGATTCTGTATTTTACCGAATCGGTAAATTTACCGATTCGGTAAATTTACCGATTCTGTAAAATAAAGGGCCCTACATCTCAAAATCCAATAACTGGTCGGTAACGGCCGAATTCGGCCGTTACCGACCGGTAATTGGCGACCTACATCTGGCCCACAGTGTATTTTTCCATGTGGTTTTCCCAATTTATGGGAGTTGGAAATGGGGGTCTCTAGTTGGCAACGGTTTGCACCATTGTTCAAGTATGGACCCTTCTTCCAAGTCAGGGTAAGTGGGTACACTTCTAAAATAACCCCAGCTCACCCCCTTGGTAGCTTGGCACAAGCAAACAGGCTTATCTGAGAGGCAGTGTGTACAGCATTTGTGCACACATACAGTATTACAGTGAACACCCTACAAATGGACACCACACTAGTTTAGAAAAATAATTATTCTTTATCTAAACCAAACAAGACCAAAACAACAAAAATCCACAATACAGTAATAAAACTATGACTTTTAAGAGCTAGAAACAGTTCTGTCCATAGCAAACTATAGATGCAACACTTTCAACACAAAGTACCTTGAATGCATCAAAATCATAAACAAAAAATGCCGCAGGGATAGTGCAGTGTGGGTTTTACGCACAGGGAAGGTGATGCATCAGTTCCGTACTCCAGGGGAGGTTATGCGCCGCTTCCCTACTGCCACACAGGGGAGGTGATGCGTCGTTTCTTGCTGAAGGGGAGCTGATGCGTCGGTTTTTTACTGTGCAGAGAGGTGATGCATCAATTTCGGCCCCAGCATTGATGTCGACTTGGCACTCCGGTGAGGTGCGTGAGGATTGGAATGCATCAGCTCTCGATGGGGCGGCAGCAACAGTGCTGCGTTGATTTCTGTAGCTGCACTCCCACGTTGCGTTGGTTCTTGCGCTGCACAGCAGGGCCTGAGTCAAAATCAGTGCAGTGATCTTGGCCTTCAAAAATTGGCGCACTCGATGCAGCATGCAACGATTACTCTAGCTGCAGGCAGACGCTGGATCAGTTTCTTCAGCAATGCATCAGAAACAGGTGTGGATGCGCCGTGCTTTTCTTCAGTGTGTTACTTTTCCAGGCCCTTAAGACAGGGACAACCCCTAGAGGCCCAGAAAAGCATCATGCACATCCGGCAGGTCAGAACTCTCAGCAAGGGAGTTCAAGGGAGTGTGGGGTGAAGTCTTTGTATCCCTGAGACTTCAAAAACAGGAGGCAAGCTCTTTTTCAAGCCCTTGGAGATCTTCCTCAAGCAGGGGGTACAGCATATAGCCAAGTCCTTGTCCTTTCCTTGCCAGAAACAGACACTGCAGGTTAACCCCAGACCGCAAACAGTAAAGGGGCAGTACTTTTCCTCAGTTTCTCCAGCTCTTCTCCTTGGCAAAAGTTCCTCTTGAATCAGAGAAGTGAAGTATTTTCTATCCCTGAGACTTCCAACATGAGGCAAGCTCTACTTCAAGCCCTTGGACAAAAACTCTAACAGCAGGACGAAGAAAGCACAGTCTAGTTCTTTCCCAAAAAAGGAAGCAACCACTGCAGGCCAACCCCAGCGGCATACAGCATAAGGGCAGTACTCCTCCTGCATCTTTCCTGGTTCTTCTTCCAGGCAGGTTCCTTAGTTCATCAGTAATCTAAAGTTCAGGGGTCTGGGCCCCATTTTTTTTATAGCGCAAAGGCCTTATTCTCTGGTGGCAGAGAAGCTCTCTGTACAGGCAAAATCAGTTCTGTCCTTTCTGATGCAGCTGCTCGGCAGGAGGTGGAGACAGCATTGTGTAAGGCAGACAGGGCCTATTCAGGTGGAAGGGAAAACTACCCCCTTACTCTGAATGCAGCCCAGGTCTATTCTGCCCAGCCCTGACTCATTCAGGAAAGGCAGGACACTCATCAACCCCACCCCCAGTGGCTGTCTGATAGAATGCAGATCCCCAGCCCCTGTCACTCCCAAGCCAGACAGTCAATATGCAAACCAGCAGAGGCACACAGGATGGCTAAGCAAGAAAATACCCACTTTCTAAAAGTAGTACTTTTAAACACAAAATATAAAAATCATTGTTACTAAAAGATGCATTTTTATATTCTGAGATCAGGCATACTAAACTCCATCTTTCTATCTTGTACCAATGCGAATTTATATTTATAAGATGTTATAAATAAACCCCCATTCTATCCAATGGGACAGATAGCCTTTCAATAATCAAAAACCAAATGCACTGTATTTCACTATGAGGACATGTTACCCACATCAGGGCATGGCCTACCTTTCACATACACTGCACCCTACCCACAGGGTTACCTTGGGCCTTCCTTAGGGGTGACTCACATGTAGGAAAATAAAAGGTTAGGGACTGGCAAGTGAGTGTTCTTGCTAGGTTGACATGGCTGTACCAAACTGTGCACAGACACTGCCGTGGCAGGTCTGAGCTACATTTACATGCTGCTCATGTGGGTGGCTGTTGGACTTGGCCCTTTTTGCAGGGTCATCCCAGAACTTTTTGCTTTCCTCCTAGCATCTTTTCTAACATGGTGTTGGTGGTTTTAGGACTCTGGGCACTTTAGCACTGGTTAGCAGTGCAAAGTGCTTGTGCTCTCTGCCCTCCATAGGCTAACATTGGGAACCCCCCCTTATGGGGTAAATCCTAAATGGGACAAGATAACTATGTCATGTTTGGTATGATTGGAATGGAAATAATAAATGCTGTGCAATGGTGTGCACCGATTTATTTTCACGATTTTAGGAATACCATGTTTGGAATTTGGCATGTCTGTGTGCTGTGTGCCTGCCTGCCTGATGTGTATTGCATGTCTGGTTCTAGAAGTGACCAGGGTTGGTGAGGTGTGGGTGGCTCCAGGGAGAGCAGGGTGAGTCAGTGTCAGGCTGAATAGGAGATCAGCAACTGGAGTAGTCGGGGGAGAAGTCCCATGTCCCTGAATAGGTCTGTGCCTGCCCTTTACAATGCTGGCTTCGCCCCCCTGTGGTGTGTCTGATTACCAAGCCCCAGCTCACAAAGGGAGGAGGGAAGCCTGGTAAACAAAGTGCTCTACACTCTGCCACAACCAGTTGACACTAGTTTCCCCAAAGACCCTAGCAGAAGCTTCTGCCCCCTTCTAGTAGCAGTTCAAGAGAAAACAGGGAAACCCTACTCATTAAGAAACCAGGGTAATAGTTATATAGGAAAAACAATGGTTCCTGTGTAATAATAAACTATGAGGTTATGATACATGAGCACATTCGCAATATAGAAGGTTAGATAATGGCAGAGTGCGAAGGAACCACTAACTCACCGATTCCAGTATAGTGTATTTTATGGATTTTTTAAACAATAAAGTTAGGAGTAAACATTATACAACAAAACCACATTTGTGCATAGTGATAAAGGGAACCTAAAAGTAAGTGACAATGGGAATATTATATACAAGGTTTCCACAGTTTGTACAAGTCGACCATTATGAAAATAATTCCATGTGAACATCAGCTATATACAATGATATGCGCTGGGGAAATATTTCTCGTCTTCTGTTTGTCGATGGCGTTTCGACCCTCAAAACTATGTGGGGTCTCTTCAGGACTATTGATGAAGGTACATCTGAATTGTGCAGCCTTGTGAAAATGATGTGCCACACGTGAAGAATAGAGGAAAAAAGGTTTACTCACATGAGGACTCTTCCGGGTACTCAATGTGAGGACAGGCTGTCAATCCAATGGGGTATGTAGGTGGGCCAGAGGGGCTCAATTAATTTTATGCCACAGCTGTAGCATTGTAGAATCTCTTTGTGGATTAACAGTGACAATGCACCGAGAGTATTTCTCAGTAGAAGAATGGAAAAGCAGGCCAACGCTCCACGTGTAGATTCAGAAAAAGCGAGTCAGTCAGCTTGGTTCGGTAGTAGGAGAGTATAAGTACAGGGGCTGTTACCCCATGAGGTGTTGCGCTTTGGCTGACTTGCAGGGACACTCTGCCAGGAGGAGCCCCCGCAGGACCCAGCTGCTGCTCCTGAGGGTTACTGCGTGCTGGCCTGCCTGACTGCACCAAGGACTTTTGCATCTGCTGGACCCAGGAGGAGACTCGGCAGGGGTAAAGGCTCCTGCACTGGAAGGAGTGCATCTTTGTTGTGCCTGACTGTTCTTAGGAATTGCTGCTCTGTCTAGTGTGCTGTATCCTTGTCTGCGGACCTTGCCCAGCCTTGCCTCTTCATCCTGGGACCTAGTGCTTTGTGAGCACTATGACTTTATTTCAGCCCCTTGGACTTCCCTGCCTTCTACCTAGCGCCTCATGAGTGCTATATTCTAATTACTCGAGTGAATGCCAGGGTGCGGGATTCCCCCTGGGCTGCCTACGGAAGAGCAGGAGTTCACCCCGCATGTGAATACCTTCTAAAACTGGTCTGGGTGCCCACCCTGCGTTTTCTGCATATTTTATTAGCGGGAGCCCACACCACGCCAAAGGAACGGGT
Source organism: Lissotriton vulgaris (assembly GCF_964263255.1). Classification (NCBI taxonomy): domain Eukaryota; kingdom Metazoa; phylum Chordata; class Amphibia; order Caudata; family Salamandridae; genus Lissotriton; species Lissotriton vulgaris. The sequence continues at coordinate 865,497,994 of NC_141696.1, forward strand.
GCCCACCCGTTCTGTGCATATTTAATTAGCGGGAGCCCACCCCTTGCCTTGTGCCTTCGAGCGGGAGCCCACCCCGCATCTTCTGCATATTTTATTAGCGGGAGCCCACCCTGTGTTTATGCCGCATTTGAATTAATTATATTCAGGAGCCCATCCCGTTGGATGCACAGTTCAACAACTGGAGCCCACCCTGCATTCCACTGACCGAAATCATGGCCGCGCCCCAAGACGAGGGAGAGAAGAACCGCCAGCCCGACCCAGAAGCCAGGCAAGTCTGCCTGACTGTGGGCAGGGCCAGCCACTCTGACCCGGAGACTGCATTCGGCCAAGGGGGGCTCCAGTGAGTCTGGGAGAGCCCACGGTGTTGAGGAAAAAGGATCGTAGTACCGAGGGAATCCCAGGAGGGAGGCAGTCAAGGCACATGGTAGGTGCTTGCCCCTCCTCCTACGGAGGATGACCGGAGGAGACCCAGTACTGCGGTCAGTGGGGGCTGGCCTGGGGCACGGGAAGCTGATGCCCTGAGGAGAGGAGACCACAAGGGAGTCCCCAAGAGTGGGACTTTACGGGTGCTTGTTCTTCTTGAGCAGCATTCACAGGAGAGCGGGCCAGTTCAACATTGGGGGAAATTGTAATTCAGAATGCCCCAGTGTGCGGACCCCAGAAGTGCCAGCACCATTTTTTCTGCACAGCTGCCCTGCAAGTTAGTAAGAGGCACATCAGGGGCATTCTTTTGAAGAGGTCGGGAAGTGGCACACCTGCACCCTTTGTGCATGACACAGTGTCCTTTGGGCTACACAGCGGCACAGCCGTTCCGGGTCCCTGCAACGTTTTTGGCAAAACTATTTTCAGAGTGGGGCTGCAAGGGCACAAGGGTGCCCAGATGAGTTGGCACAGCTGTAAGCCTCTTTAGCGGCAGCTACAACATATGGGGAACTTTTCCTTTCTTTGAGAGTCCCAGAGTAGGGGCTCCACAGGCGCAGTGGCACCAGAGGCTAATCTACAACGTGGAGCACGGTGGTTTTTAGTGGCAAGGTTGGCCCTACAGGTACCTTAATGCTAATGTGATGATGATGCCTAATGTATATGTTTATGCCTAATGTGCTCATGCTAATGGAATTAATGCCTAACGTGGTATAATGCTGGGTATTTTGCCAGTAGCTACTGGCTGTTCTACATTTATTACTGGTGGTTTTGTATTTACTGTTCATGCTTTACGATGGTTCTGGCAGCGGCCCAATTGGCTCTGCCTTGTACATAATCCCCTGTAAATAATGACCTGGTGCCTGTAAGCACAGTGTAAATATCTGTGATTGTGATTCTGTGTTTTACATAATACAAAGGCTATTTTTACATAATCTCGAGTGGAGTCTCTTTTGTAGTGTGCCTAGTGTGTCGCCACTGTGTGTGTATGTGTTGCGCAAATGCTTTGCACATTGCCTCTAGGATAAGCCTAACTGCTTGTGCCAAGCTACCAAGGGGGTGAGCAGGGGTTATCCTCAGTGTGTAACTCCCTTGCCCTGACTAGAAATGGGGGTTTCTGCCTCGCTTTGGCGCATGCCCTAGCCAACCTGGAATCCCTGTTTTTAACAGTGGCACAATCAGGCTGCAGGACCACTAGCAGCATTTGATTTACAGGTCCTAGGCACACACAGTGCACTGTACTAGGCACTTACCAGTAAATCATATATGGCAATCATGGAATCACCAATCCATAATTTCATTTACAGGGAAAGCATATGCACTTTAGCACTGATCAGAAGTGGTACAATGCACAGAGTCATATAACCAACAAAAACAGGGTCCAAAACAGGAGGCCAAAAAGCTTAAAGTCTGGGGATAAACCCACTGGAAAAGCCAGGTCTAACAATGGGGAAAACTCTGTTGAGGTGGAAATTGTTAGGTAAAGGGCTGATGGTGGTCAGAGGGTTTGGCTCAGGGGCAGGGGGCAAAAGTAGGATTTGTTCTGTCTAGGTGAAGGTTGGTCTGCTCCCCAGTACTGCTCCAGATGTTGGTTGTGAATCGGACTGGGCTTCTGTCCGCAGTCCCTATCCCTGGAGCTTTAAAAATGATCCAGGACATTTGAGCAAGGAATTATCAAATCCAGAGGGTGTGGACCAGGTAATGCCAGATGCAGAGATACTTCAAATTGTAGGTGGTGGAATTTCACCCAGGGTTATCTCTCAGGGCGAACATCTGCCACTTGTAATGAAGGCCTACGTTTTCCACCTTGATATCAATATCCTCTACTTTCTGTTGAATGGTTTAATTACCTTACTGTTTGCAGTGGACTCCTCTTCAAAGTAAGTCATCTTTCACCTCACCTGACTAATTCTCACCCTGTAAATGGGCTGGAGAAACTCCTTTCACCAGTATTCAGCCAGTAGAAAGAATATCAAGGGAATGGACACATTATTTTGCTGCACTTCAGAGTCAATCAAAGTAAAGGTGTCTACAAGGGATTTCACTTGTTTTCCCAGTAATGTTAATTCAAAATTATTTATCAGTCAGTTACATGAAATCAGACTCGTAGGTGTCCCGCTAAAACAACCAAGCTAAATGTAATTAATGAAGCACCAAAGTATGGCAAAGCACACGAGAGGTCCTAGTTGTATAAAATTATTTTATCTGATTTGAGCATGTTTTAAAATTGAGAAGGGTACAATTGAACAAAGTAAATATCAGCAAAAGAGTTATGACAAAGATGCACAAATAAATTTGAACACACAGTACATAACCTACGTCAGCTCCTCAAAATAACAAAGCAAATATTATCCAAAAATCAATAAATATTGCTTTAGACAGACAATTTTTCTTGGAGTTGGCGGGACTGTCGATGTTTCAGTCTTTGTGGCTTTAGTCCATTAGACCATCCTCAGGACAAATGACTTAATGCAGGATATACAACCTTCTATGTTAATCACCAGGAGGCAAAAGTTGACCTGGAGTCAAATTGGCAGTGGAAGACAGCGTATAAATCACTGGCAGTGGTAAACAGCGTAAGAATCACTGGTCGTAGCGGACAACATACATGTCAGAATAGTGAAGCCAGCAATGGGTCTTCCTATATTCTTCTAGGATGGAAGAACTTCGAGTTAACAGCCGATGTACGGCTGATGGAGGTATTTCCAGACAAAAGGGCATGCCTTGACGCAACACGGCCGATTTTTCGTCGCGTGGGACTACTCATCAGTCAACTGTGCCCTTTTGTCTGGAAATACCTCCATCAGCCGTACATCGGTTGTTAACTCGAAGTTCTTTCTAGCCTAGGAAGACCCATTGCTGGCTTCACTATTCTGACATTTATGTCGTCTGCTATGACCAGTGATTCTTACGCTGTTTACCACTACCAGTGATTTAAACGCTGTCTTTCACTGCCAGTTATAATAATAATATAATATCGAGTTTGTAGAGCGCTCAGTAACGCCATCACGGCGTGTCCCCGCGCTAACACTGTCCAAGAAATCAGCATACAGATGGCCCGGATTAAGAGGAGTAAAGATGAGTTTTGAGCAGGGCCCTAAACCGCGTTTCATTGCTCTCCAGTCTCAGTGCACAGGGGAGTTTATTCCACTGTTGGGCTGTTTGGAGTGCAAATGAGCGTCCACCCATTCTAGCCTTCTTAGTTCTAGGCACTTTCAGCAGTCCGGCGCCCTCTGATCGAAGGGACCTGGTAGGTTCATATATGCTGATTAAGTCCCTGAGATAAGTCGGTGATCTGTCCCAGACGATACGGTGACAGAAGAGGAGACACTTGTAGCGCACCCGTTTCTTTACAGGTAACCAATGAAGCGCATCCAGTGCTTTTTTTGAGTTGGCTCTCCTGGGTCTTCTTAGCACCAGTCTGGCAGCTGAGTTTTGTATGACTTGTAGGCGACCTATGCTGCCTTCGGTGGCCCCTAGGAACAAGACGTTGCCATAGTCTAAACGCGCGGTTACTAGTGCTTGCGTTAATGTTCTTCTGGCCGATAGAGGGAGGAGGTCTAACGTTTTGTTTAGAGTCTTTAGTACTCAAAAACATTTGCCTACAAGACGCCTAATGTGGCCATCATAAGAGAGAGCAGGGTTCATCCAGATCCCTAGATTCTTTGCCTCCTGACATGGTATGGGGGTAGGACCCAGACATGTAGGCCACCATTCATCCGACCAGTCTTCCCTTTTTCCCCCTACCACCAACACCTCCGTTTTAGAGCCATTAAGTTTTAAGCAGTGGGCGTCCATCCATTCGGCTAGGGCCTGCATACATGCTTTGAAGTTGTGGGGGGTGTTGGAGGTGTTTTGTGATAGGGAGATGAGCAGTTGGGTGTCGTCAGCGTACGACACCAATTCCACCCCATAGGACTATACCACTTTTGCTAGTGAGGCCATATATAGATTAAAAAGAGTAGGGCTAAGAGCCGAGCCCTGAGGCACTCCCTGGTCTAGTGACACCTCCGCTGATCGGCAAGTCCCTTGCTGTACTTGGAAGCATCTTTCCGTCAGAAACGATTGCAGACAGCCCAGCGCAGGACCAACGACCCCGGCTTCTTTTAGACACCGTAGCAAGATGGAGTGTGCTACGGTGTCAAATGCTGCGCTAAGGTCAAGCATAATCAAGGCCATAGTGTGACCTGCGTCTGCCCCTGCTCTTAAGGTCTCAGTAGCTCTACGGAGGGCTGTCTCCGTGGAGTAGCCCGCCCTGAAACTTGATTGAGAAGGATGGAGTACATTCCATTTTTCCAGGTGTTCAGTGAGCTGAGCGTTGACCACCTTCTCAGCCACCTTGGCCACGTATGGCAGTAGGGAAATGGGTCTGAGGTTTTCCAGAACCTCCAGGCTTATTGTTGTTTTTTTTCTAATAGGCAGTACTATGGCCTTCTTTCATTCCATCGGTACCCGTTGAGTGGAGAAGGAGGTTTGTAGGACGTGTCTAATGTGAGGTTCCAGGGCTGTTAGGCCCTCTGAAAATACCCAGGCCGGGGCTGGATCATTAGGGGAACCAGACTTCACACTTCGACAAATCTTTGTTAGTTTGTCAGCTGTGGGGACGTTAAAATCTCGCAGTGTGGACTCAGGGGCTGTCGATGGACTGTCTGCTTTGAAGTCTAGACCCTTTCCTGGTTGTTTTGAGAAGGAGGTGTAGATCTTTTTAACTTTATTGGAGAAAAAGTCTGCGATTTTATTGCAACCTTCTGTGGAGGTATTTGTAGGGGTATTGGAGCTGGAAACTATAGAGATTTCTTTGTAGATCCTGAACAGTTCTCGTGAGGAACATTCAGAGTCCTCGATCCGTGTCTGAAAGTATTTAGCTTTTGCTCTACGCACCGCGTACTGGTAGCTACGGTGGGATGAGCTATAGCTGGTTTTGTTTTGTGCACTTGGGTTCCTTCTCCAGGTCCTTTCTAGCTTTTTACAGTTCGATTTTAGTTGCTGTAGTTCTATAGTGAACCATGGGGCAGTACGCTGTCTGCCCTCTTTGGTTTTACCATTGCACATTGGGGCTATCTCGTCTAAGGTGGAGGTAACAAGTAGATTAAAGTCCTTGTTCGCCTGTTCACTATCCGTGGGCAGGGGGAATTGTGCTTTCTGAATTACGTTTATAAATTTTTCTTTGGAGTATAATCTCCATTTGCGTTTCTTAGTGTTTCCTTTCCCATGTTCAATGTTCTTCGTAGTGTGGTAGAAACATTGAAAAGGGACCAGGAAGTGATCGGTCCATGGAAGCTGACATGGAGTGAGAACTTTAATCATATCCCAGCTTGCAAAAATGGGGTCCAAACAGTGCCCTTTTTGATGGGTGGCTGCGACACTTAGAAGTTTAAGTTGTAGTTCTTGTAGGACCAGACGCACGTCTTCTGCCTCCTTGTGTCCTTGATCCTCTAGGTGTAGGTTTAAGTCGCCCAATACCAGAACTTTTTTATGTTTAATCGCGGTCTGAGCAACCCCCTCTAGTAGGCTACTGCGGAAGTTGCCCAGGGACCCAGGGGGTCTGTAAATTAGGATGCCCGAGATGTTCTCATGTTGAGTCATTTTTATGCTGAATTCGCCTGCTTCGCTATCATCAACTTCTGCTGGTTTTAAAACACACTCGAATGGGTGTTTAACGATGATGGCGATACCGCCTCCCCTACCTTTTGTCCTGTCAAGTCTGTGGAGGGTATAGCCTGGAGGGATGGAGTCTACTATATCTGGATCTGAGTTTTCTCCCAACCAGGTCTCCGTCAAGAACAGTATGTGTAGGTCCTCCTCCAGTAAGAGATCCCATAGCTGAAGAGTGTGTTTGCTAATGGACCTGCAGTTAAGAAGACCCCCCTTGACCAGAGTCGCTTCCGGGTTTTTGGCAGGTAGCGCTAAGCTACTACCTCTAAATGAGCAGTGTGGGCAAGGACCTAGGTTCTGTGGCTCCATTGTATTATGGCAGAGGGTAGGTGTGATGGGACACAGGTCTCTCAATTTACTGCTAGAATAGCACTGTCGGTGGCGTATGGGAGATGTAGGGGTTCGGGTCCCTGGTCCCGGCTGGTCGCGGACGGGCGCAGACGGGCTTGCCTTAGGCGCGCCTTCGGCGCGCAAACGGCGCTCCCGCTGCGCTCGTCCGCTGCGCTTCCTCTGGCTGCACATAATATAGTCAGCCCAGGGGGCATGGCCTGTGGGGGGCGTGGCCGGAATGCTCGCCAGCAGTGGCGTCGAGGATCGTTGCAGCCGTCGTGTTCTCGGGAACACACTCGACTGTTTTAGGTGAGTTAGGCTTTTTTTAAAAATACAGAGTAATCAAATTCAAACAGTTTTTAAAAAAATCAGGTGAGACGGCTCCCGGCGTGTGCCTGCGGAGAATCTTGTCAGTGTTGTCTGACAGCGCTCGGTAGTGGCGCTTAAATAGTAGCCCAGGGGGCGTGGCCTGTGGGGGGCGTGGCCGGAATGCTCGCCAGCAGTGGCGTCGGGGATCGTTGCAGCCGTCGTGTTCTCGGGAACACACTCGACTGTTTTAGGTGAGTTAGGCTTTTTTTAAAAATACAGAGTAATCAAATTCAAACAGTTTTTAAAAAAATCAGGTGAGACGGCTCCCGGCGTGTGCCTGCGGAGACTCTTGTCAGTGTTGTCTGACAGCGCTCGGTAGTGGCGCTTAAATAGTAGCCCAGGGGGCGTGGCCTGTGGGGGGCGTGGCCGGAATGCTCGCCAGCAGTGGCGTCGGGGATCGTTGCAGCCGTCGTGTTCTCGGGAACACACTCGACTGTTTTAGGTGAGTTAGGCTTTTTTTAAAAATACAGAGTAATCAAATTCAAACAGTTTTTAAAAAAATCAGGTGAGACGGCTCCCGGCGTGTGCCTGCGGAGACTCTTGTCAGTGTTGTCTGACAGCGCTCGGTAGTGGCGCTTAAATAGTAGCCCAGGGGGCGTGGCCTGTGGGGGGCGTGGCCGGAATGCTCGCCAGCAGTGGCGTCGGGGATCGTTGCAGCCGTCGTGTTCTCGGGAACACACTCGACTGTTTTAGGTGAGTTAGGCTTTTTTTAAAAATACAGAGTAATCAAATTCAAACAGTTTTTAAAAAAATCAGGTGAGACGGCTCCCGGCGTGTGCCTGCGGAGAATCTTGTCAGTGTTGTCTGACAGCGCTCGGTAGTGGCGCTTAAATAGTAGCCCAGGGGGCGTGGCCTGTGGGGGGCGTGGCCGGAATGCTCGCCAGCAGTGGCGTCGGGGATCGTTGCAGCCGTCGTGTTCTCGGGAACACACTCGACTGTTTTAGGTGAGTTAGGCTTTTTTTAAAAATACAGAGTAATCAAATTCAAACAGTTTTTAAAAAAATCAGGTGAGACGGCTCCCGGCGTGTGCCTGCGGAGAATCTTGTCAGTGTTGTCTGACAGCGCTCGGTAGTGGCGCTTAAATAGTAGCCCAGGGGGCGTGGCCTGTGGGGGGCGTGGCCGGAATGCTTGCCAGCAGTGGCGTCGGGGATCGTTGCAGCCGTCGTGTTCTCGGGAACACACTCGACTGTTTTAGGTGAGTTAGGCTTTTTTTAAAAATACAGAGTAATCAAATTCAAACAGTTTTTTAAAAAATCAGGTGAGACGGCTCCCGGCGTGTGCCTGCGGAGAATCTTGTCAGTTTGACTCCAGGTCAAATTTTGCCTGCTGGTATTTACCATAGAAGGTTGTATATCCTGCATTAAGTCATTTGTCCTGAGGATGGTCTAATGGACTGAAGCCACAAAGACTGAAACGTCGACAGTCCAGCCAACTCCAAGAAAAATTGTCTGTCTGAAGCAACATTTCCTGATTTTTGGATAATATGTTATTTTGAGGAGCTGACGTAGGTTATGTACTGTGTGTTCAAATTTATTTGTGCATCTTTGTCAAAACCCTTTTGCTGATATTTACTTTGTTCAATTGTACCCTTCTCAATTTTAAAACATGCTAAAATCAGATAAATTCATTTTCTACAACTAGGTCCTCTCGTGTGCTTTGCTTTTCTTTGGTGCTTTGTTAATAACATTTAGCTTGGTTGTCTTAGTGAGACACCTAGGAGTCTGATTTCATGTAACTGACTCATAAATAATTTTGAATTTACATTACTGTGAAAACAAGTGAAATCCCTTGTAGACACATTTACTTTGATTGATTTTATTGCCCAAGCCTACAAGGGTTTATTGGGCCCACCAGTTTTTCTTAAGCAGTTCAGAGTCAACATTAAGAGATTCACCTAATTATGAAAGATATAAATAGGCTGATTCAGAGTGTGCTGTAGAGGATACACCCTCACAACAACAATTGAGTACTCTCTGCATCCAAACCTATGGCCCACCCACCAGTATGTTGACAGTGAAATCTACTCCAGCTACCTCACTGACATACCCCTCCGACGGCAAAATAGAGTGTGGGCCATCAGGGGATAGCCATCTGACGAGCCAACCAGTTCAGAGTGAGTTGTTGGATGGCTTTTTATTGTTTGCCATTGCCAGGTAAAATCTGGAAGTGATGGAAAGTAAAAATAACAAAAATGGGCATCATACCATAGGAGAAAACTTAGAAGGTGTGCAGGGTCAATAGTTTTTCTTTTTTCATAAGCAAACTCCTGCTTTGGGAGTTTGTTTTAAAAAAAGTAAAACTCTGTGAAAGGTTGATGGCTGGCTGCCATGTTTGATGGAGCCGTATGTCAAGCTTCTACTAGATTGACAAAAGTAGTGGTGACAGCGGTTTTTAACAATGTTAAGAGCGGTCCGCAGTGCTGTGGACATCTCTGAATTTGGTGGACGGGATGTCTATCAGGGTGACACAGCAATTTACTCCATCACCCTGATGGACATTACTCTGTGCTCCAAACTCTAAATCAAGCCCAAAATCTGTAAGGCATGTGGCAGTTGAATTTACCTTACTGGTATCTCCGTTGGACAAAGTCTTTTAAGAGAGTGAAAAATGTTCATTCACGCCAGTTGTTGATTCAAAGCAAATAAAGACATAAACACGCTCTTCAAAAAGTTGGCCTGGGCCTGCATACACTGTTTGACAGATGCAAGGGAACTCACGTCTCCCTCCTATTTCTAACAGGGGCGTAACACAGGGCCCCGCAGCCCACCTGGTGCGTGGGGCCCCTAGCTCCAAGGTCCCCCCTCAGCACTGAACTCTGGCCGGAAGAGCTCCTGATTGAGCCCGGAGGGGGCCCCCCTAAGTACCGTGCAGGGAGGCCCCCTCACTTTTCGTTACGCCAGTGATTTCTAACTATAGATCATTCAAGAGATGGGGGAATTCCCAGCTTCCACCATGGTGTTGTCATTCGAGGTGCCATGGTTGATTTGGTTTGATTTGATTTAAAATTATTTCTAGAGCGCACGTATACCAGCGGTTTCTTGGCGCTAACTCTAACTGGATCCAAAGCTAATAGGCGGGGAGGGGGGGGAAATTAATCAAAAGACTTCTTGAACAGGTAAGTCTTTAGGTGCCTACGGAATTGAGGGTACTGTGTAATGGAACGGAGTTCAAGGGGAAGGGAATTCCAAAGGGTCGGGGCAAGGGTGGTGAATTTAGATCCTCCCCACTTCTTTCTCCGGAAACGGGGAACAGTGAGGAGGGATTGAGAAGACGAGCGGAGTGCCCGAGTGGGAACGTATGAGGTAATCTCGGACGAGATAAAGGCCGGACCCAAGCCAAGTCGGGCCAGAAAGGTCATAGTTGCAAGCTTGAATTGGACCCTGGCACCCACAGGGAGCCAGTGTAAAGATTTCAAGAGGGGGGTAGAATGGTGGAATTTAGGAAGTTTAAAGGCCAGGCGGGCCGCCTGGTTCTGAATCTGTTGTAGACGCCGCAAGCTGTAAGCGGGAATGCCGGCATATAAAGCATTGCCGTAATCCAGGCGGGACACCACCATGGCCAGGATTATAAGCTTGAGGGCAGGAAAGGTGAAGAAGCGAGACACTCTGCGAATAGTGCGCAGGGAGAGGAAGGAGGAAGATACCACAGAGCTAACCTGGGAGTGAAGGGTGAGTTGTGAGTTGATTTTTATACCTAGGGTCTTAACAGAGGAGGAGGGAGCAGGGGAGGGGCCAAGAGAGGTAGGCCAAAAGAGAGAAGACCAGGGGCTGGATGAACCACCCGTCAACACCAACTCGGTCTTATCAGGGTTGAGTTTAAGATGGTTGTGGTTCATCCAGTCCCTGATATGGAGCATGACAGATTGAAAGTTTAGCATAGAAGAGGAGGAAGAGGATAGGTTGAAAACAAGCTGGAGGTCATCCGCATAGTTAAATACGGCGACCTCCATCTGTTGAAGGGAAAAGATAAGAGGGGCAAGATAAAGATTGAACAAGAGGGGAGAAAGGGAAGAGCCCTGGGGAACCCCGCACCGAACTCTCTGGACGTCCGCCGTAAAATCACCCAGACGAACAGCCTGGGTGCGGTCACTCAGGAAGGAGGACAACCAGACCAGGGCAGTCCCCCGGATCCCCGCCGCCTCGACACGGGACAACAAGATGGTATGGTCTACCGTGTCAAAGGCGGCTGAGAGATCGAGGAGCACAAGGGCCTGGTGCTGATTGGTGTCCATACCCTCCCTGAGGTTGTCCAGGACCGAGATGACGACGGACTCCGTAGAGTGAGCGGAGCGGAAGCCGGCCTGGCGGGGGGCAAGGGCTCCATGCGTCTCCACAAAGGAGCTCAGAGTGCGGGTGACGTGACGCTCGAGCACCTTAGCCAGGAATGGTAAGAGGGAGATGGGGCGGAAATTGGCAGGGACAGAGGGATCAGCCCCAGGTTTTTTTAAAATGGGCACAATGACCGCCGATTTCAAGGAGTTGGGAACTACGCCTTGGGCGAGGGAACTGTTGAGGAGGTGAAGGGGGGGATCCGGGCAGGTAGCAAAGATATGACGGAGGATGTGGGCCGGGCAAGGGTCAAGAGGAGAGCCAGACTTGACCACAGGCAGTAGAGCGAGCAGACTTTCTCTAGTGATGGGTGGGAGGGTGGTGAGTTCGCCCTGGGGAGGGGGACATTGAGGATCCACAAAGGAAAGGGAGGGGAGGGGAATGTTGGCCTTGATGGTGGTGATTTTGTTAATAAAATAATTGTTTAGAGAAAGGCAGAGTTCTTCAGACAGGGCGGGCTTGAGGGTTGTTCTGTCTGAGAACGCTAGGCTGTGAACGATTGTGAATATTTCCTTGGACTGGTTTTCCGCGGCTAGAATTTTGGAGGAGAAGTATGATGTTTTGGCCTCCAGGATGGCTTTTTTGTATTGGGCGAGAGTGTTGGAATACTCCAGTTTGAGAATGGGGCAATAGTTTCTTCTCCAAGCCCGTTCAGCGCGACGTACTTTTAGCTTGATGGTCTTAAGCTCGATGGTAAACCAACGGTTGGCGTCCTTCTCCCGTTTGGAGGTGATGCGTTTGAGCGGGGCGACAGAGTCGCGGCCGGAGGAAAGCCATTTATCTATGGCATCCACCTGGGAAAGAGTGGAGAGGCCGTGCAGAGAAGGGAGGGAGGAGCTAAGAAGGGAGGAAAAACTATCTAGGTTAACTCGACCCCATGATCGGACCCAGGTGTTTTTGGGGCAAGGGGGCTTAGTGGGGGAGTGGATAGGAAGGGAGAAAGAAATCAAGTGATGATCAGACCATGGACAAGGTGAAATTGAGAGAGATTCCACAGGGAAATTCAGGGACCAGATCTGATCGAGCGTGTGACCTTTAATATGGGTGGGTGATTGAACAAAGGATGTGAAGTTAAGGGATTGAAGGGTTTCAGAAAATTCCTTGGAGGATGGACATTCAGCAGGATCAAATGGCCAGAAATTGAAGTCTCCAAGAAGCAGAATAGAAGAATTATTGATTGTGACTGTGGCCAGAACGTCCAAGAAGTCAGAGAGAAACTGTAGCGGGGATTGAGGAGGACGATAGGTAAGAAAACAGGTCAAAGGAGGAGAAATGGAGGTGGTACGGATCACCAAAAATTCAGAGGTTGCGATGTTAGGCAAGGATAAGCTTTGGAAAGGTAGGTCGGTACGTACGATGACCGCTACACCGCCATGCGGGCGATCCGCCCTAAGGGCGTAGTAAATGGCCGGTAGGGTGGATAATAGGGCGGGGAGGGAGTCGTCACAGAACCAAGTCTCCGTTAGAAAAAGGAGATCTGGGGCATGAAGATCTAACAGGACCGAAAGCTCATGCGCATGGGCGACAGCCGACCGGGTGTTAAGATAGAACACTTTAAGGGCTTTAAGGGTTGATTGGGGAACAGTACAACAGGGTGGGAGGAAGGTCCCGGCTATGGGAGGGGGAATAGGAAGGGGGGTGGTGGGGGTGAGACCAAGAGAGGAGATGCGAGAGAGTGTAGAGGCCGTGATGGGCCAAGGTCCTTGGAGGCATCGCAGTTGGTCCGGGGAATAGATGATACGCGGGGCAGAGGCGCGGACGGGCGCAGACGGGCTTGCCTTAGGCGCGCCCTCGGCGCGCAATCGTCGCGCCCGCTGCGCTCGTCCGCTGCGCTTCCTCCCCAGGCACATAATTTATGCAGGTTAGTCAGGTCTTAAAGGGGGCGTGGCCAACCGAGGGGGCGTGTCACGTGGCACACCTCGCCCTCGAGACTGGCACATAATTTATGCAGGTTAGTCAGGTCTTAAAGGGGGCGTGGCCAACCGAGGGGGCGTGTCGCGTGGCACACCTCGCCCTCGAGACTGGGGACCCGGATCAGGTGGTTCGTTGCAGCGCCAGCGCGCTGTTTGGGAAAGTGCCAAGGAGTGCGAGCAAGTTGCAGGTTTTAAAATCAAGGTAATAGACACAAATGTTTAAAAAACAGAGTTTCAAAGCTCCCGGCTTTTCGCCTCAGGAGTCCAGTTGTAGTGACGCGCTGTGAGCGCCGCGCGCACTATTTATAGGTCTTAAAGGGGGCGTGGCCAACCGAGGGGGCGTGTCGCGTGGCACACCTCGCCCTCGAGACTGGCGACCCGGATCAGGTGGTTCGTTGCAGCGCCAGCGCGCTGTTTGGGAAAGTGCCAAGGAGTGCGAGCAAGTTGCAGGTTTTAAAATCAAGGTAATAGACACAAATGTTTAAAAAACAGAGTTTCAAAGCTCCCGGCTTTTCGCCTCAGGAGTCCAGTTGTAGTGACGCGCTGTGAGCGCCGCGCGCACTATTTATAGGTCTTAAAGGGGGCGTGGCCAACCGAGGGGGCGTGTCGCGTGGCACACCTCGCCCTCGAGACTGGCGACCCGGATCAGGTGGTTCGTTGCAGCGCCAGCGCGCTGTTTGGGAAAGTGCCAAGGAGTGCGAGCAAGTTGCAGGTTTTAAAATCAAGGTAATAGACACAAATGTTTAAAAAACAGAGTTTCAAAGCTCCCGGCTTTTCGCCTCAGGAGTCCAGTTGTAGTGACGCGCTGTGAGCGCCGCGCGCACTATTTATAGGTCTTAAAAAGGGCGTGGCCAACCGAGGGGGCGTGTCGCGTGGCACACCTCGCCCTCGAGACTGGCGACCCGGATCAGGTGGTTCGTTGCAGCGCCAGCGCGCTGTTTGGGAAAGTGCCAAGGAGTGCGAGCAAGTTGCAGGTTTTAAAATCAAGGTAATAGACACAAATGTTTAAAAAACAGAGTTTCAAAGCTCCCGGCTTTTCGCCTCAGGAGTCCAGTTGTAGTGACGCGCTGTGAGCGCCGCGCGCACTATTTATAGGTCTTAAAGGGGGCGTGGCCAACCGAGGGGGCGTGTCGCGTGGCACACCTCGCCCTCGAGACTGGCGACCCGGATCAGGTGGTTCGTTGCAGCGCCAGCGCGCTGTTTGGGAAAGTGCCAAGGAGTGCGAGCAAGTTGCAGGTTTTAAAATCAAGGTAATAGACACAAATGTTTAAAAAACAGAGTTTCAAAGCTCCCGGCTTTTCGCCTCAGGAGTCCAGTTGTAGTGATTTGGCAGTTTCCACTCAAGCTATATTTAGTGGCGTTAGCGAAGATGTGGGATAATTATTTTTATCCAAAGTACCTGGTCACAGGCCTGTGTTTTCAGGGTAATAATAACTGTAGGACTGACAACTGGGCTGGTTTGAGCTTGGGCTTCTGAATATGGTGTGGAGTGGGGGTCCAATGGAGTTTGGAGTCTTCTGCTTCATTGATCCAGGAATAGAGGGGCTTGAATTCTCAAAAGCGGAAGCAGCCTATTTATTAACATCTAAAGGAAGGAAAAGCGAGCAGAACAGTTACCATCTGATAATCCAAATGGTAACTAGAGAATGCTAGTTAAATGTGGTCTGTTTGGTTAGTAGCAAGAGTTGCGGTGGGAGATCCCTCAGCTATTTCCATCCATTCATTGGCTCCATCAGCAGAAACCACACACCCAAAATCCACAGGTATGTGCCTGATAAAAGCTTTGCTACTTGCTAGTTCAATATTCCTAAGCATCAGAATAATTATTGAAGTGTACCAATAGAGTACACTTTACTTCCACCCTTTGGAAAGCTCCCCTTTTCGAATGTTCATTAGAAGCCCACAAATACCAAAAAGAACTCATCTAGGTACACTAAACAAGGGACAGTTTCTCTATTTGGTTTATCTCTCTTTCGTTCATTCACTTTCATACTATCATGAGTGAGAGCTCAAATCAATATGAGTGCCCAATATCCGCAAAAATGTATACTTTGAATTAAATTGATCTTCATTAAAAAGTGTTTCTTTAATAAGTGTTTCCACAGATCTACATTGGACAATACAACCTAAATCAGGCCCTATCAGTAATTTGGCAGCACTTTTTGCAACTTGTATCTTAGTACATCTGGCCAACTATTTTTCTCTGTGCCAGTGCAGTTGCAAAAAGAACAATTGATGAACAGCATGCAGGACAATGTCCCAGGCTCACTGTGCCACTGTACTTAAGCTATCCTGGCTGATGAGGTGAAACACCGAAACCAGTCCTAGGATGCTTGTTCCGGTCCAGGGAGGACCAGGCTTGGCAGTTCAGGCTAGACTGTTCACATGAGGCACAGGGTCAAGACTGATTTGCATATGGACAGGTCTAAACTGGGGTGGTGAAGTGAGCCCAAGAACAATGGATTAAAACCCTGATCTCTTGACTGGGGGTGAATGTTTTGATTTGTTCTGCATTCCGTCCATCAATTGTGTGTCTTGTGCTTTCTGTGGCAGCACAGAGACACCAAAGAGAGCTGTTATATTAATTTCATACCAATTTGTTCATATGTTAACACAATAAGCGCAAACACTCTGTACATCCCGAATAATATAAATTGAGTGGCAAAGACAACTTTCTGAACAGTGCTGTTCTGAGATTCCAATACAGACTCGAGGCCTGATTTAGAGTTCAGTGGAGGGCTCACTCTCGCACAAATGAGATGGAAAACCCCTCTGTCATATTACACGTGCACTACATTCAACGGAACCTGCAATATGGCGGACGGGATAGCCATCACCTTTGTTATGGAGTAACCTGTCCACCAAACTCTAAATCAGATCCTCGGCCTTATAACTGAGAGTGGAAAAAAATCCAGTACTGCACTGGGAGTCACAGAGGGAGCAATCTGAGTGCACACAAGTAAATAATAAAAAGAAAGTTGGGTCATTTCATAATAATCTGCTATTTATAAAGCGAGAACAATTACCCTTAAGGGTGGCAAGGCGCTGTGGGCTGTCGGGAAGATTAAGCGAGCTATTGCCCAGAGTCACATGGTGCTGGGCAAACCTGCCGCCGGAGATCGAACCGTGCGCCACCGGGGCCAGCTTCCCCAGCCGCTGCGCCACACCTCTTCCAGAAGCTACTCCAAAACAGAAACTCTAGAATAAGAGCTATCTTGGACAAGCATAGTCCTCGTCAAATACTGCATGCCAAAAAACATTTCTAAGCGATGTTCATGAGGCATGGCATTAGCCATCGTTTTTAATTCTGTAAAAGAGATGTTCTTGACAAAAAGCGATTTATTAATTGTAGGAATCAATAAAGTTGGAGACTTTTTAAAGCAATGGCAGGCTTCATTATCAAGAAGTTTTGATTTCATCTCGCCTAAGCAGATGAAAAAGCGAGGGACGTTAATCAAACTTCAACCGTTTCTTTAGTGAAATGTGCAAAGGCAGGTGTTGCTATAGTTACAGTATAATGTGGCTTTAGTTCATTTTACATTTATCTGGAGAGGCGTGAGACATATGGTTGAAACACATAAGTGGCTTTCAAAAATCATAAAAATGCGTATTAATGGATGACTTGCCATTTCTATAGTGGTTAATGTCTCTCGTCGTTACTACAGCTGAATAAAGGACCGATACTTATCAAATAAAGTGGAAATGTGCACAATGGCTTAATGGTTAGAGTGAAAAATGTCACATTACTTTGCAGTCAATTCGCAGACCAATTGTCTAGAGGCCGTTGCATTTATAGAAATATGTGACATTGTGTGATATTATATATCCGTAGCAATCTGTGCCTATTACACCAAGGAAGTTTACTACTGGCTAAGTGAATATCTGTAGCTTTTTGTCAGAAAGTAACACATTAATTCCACGAGAAGTACGGTCAGGAATGTAGGAAACGACGTCAGTCGCTACATGTTTAGTATGATATAGAATCAAATCAAATCAATGTGAGGAAGCCGTCCCACCATAGTTTATGTAGAATAAAAAAGAACCAGTGGGTGGAAGCCGGCCCCCAATCGTTTGAGAAGGACCACTGGGAGTCTGTCGGCATCTGCTGAGGGAACAAAGTAAAATGTTAGGTAATCATCAGGAGTTTGTCGGAATAGGGCGGGATATTACCACAACTGTTAAACAGGGTGTACATACCTCATATTCTGAATGTCTAAAAGGAAAATGGAGCCTAACCTGCGAAATTGGGGGCATATTATCAAGGGGGTTTATCTCCGCTTTTTTGGCTTTAAAAGCCAAGAAAGCGGAGATAAAATTATCTCCCTATTACCAAGCTGTTGCTAACACCAGTTAGCGACAGCTAGTAGGAGATAGCGACCATCTTGGGCCCCACTTTGCATGTCAGTGATATTTATCACTAATGAGATGCAAAGTGGGCGTGCCAAGATGTTAGAGACTGAAAACAGTCGCTAACATCGCTATCTCCTATTACCAACTTTTGGAGATATTCGCGCTAAGCGGGAATATCTCCAAAAGCTAACACCTGCCCTGAGCAGTTCTTAGCCATGTTATCCAATGGGAGGTGGATAACATGGCTAAGAGCATTTGCTCGATAATGCATGAATATCGCTGACTTTTCAGCGATATTCATGCATTTCGGCCGTTTTTTATCGCATTTGCGATAAACCTTGTTAATAGCAAGGTTTATCTGCGATAAAAATCGCCGATGTGCGGCGATAATTTTTGTCTCTAAACAAGTTAGAGACAAAAATTATCGCTAGTTGTTGGTAATATGCCCCTTGGTTTTTAATACGCTAAATTGTGCATGCTTTGCACATTTTCTGTGCCTATCCTTCAGATAACTTTTGGCAGGTTTAACCTGCTAAAATCTAACGGAAGAAAGCAGATGCTGTGATAATTATCACACAACTCGTAATTCCAATCCATGTCCAAACACGTGTTTGAACAGAGTTCGAAAATTAGCCTATGGTTGTAATCGGGGCCAATGAGGGACAGTTTCCGTCTATTAGTTCTATAGGTAAAAGGCAAGCAGCAGCAGCCGGTACAAGTAAGGGCGGTGGGGTGGTGCGGGGGGAAGTCGACAGATGACGGAATAGGGAAACATAAATCCGATTCCGTCATCTGTTTACTCCGCCCCCCCCCCCTCCCTCCCCACCGGCCCACCGTGCTCACCCGTTCCAGCCGCTGCTGGGTGAAAGATCCAGTGGCTGACAGTTCTCACAGCATCAACGAACAGTAAGTCATCAGAATATTTTGACGGAGCCAATATAGATTGGATGCCGAGCCAAATGCGAACGTTATCTCTGTGTTTTGACGAGACCTGAAATTATCTGGATGAGGGTTGAGATGTTCTCTATAACCTTATTGTACCGAATTAAAGAAGCAGCTATTGCTTAATTGAACAGACAAATTCTCATCTTTGAATGGTATTAGTCGAACTTTTGGGTTTGCCAATGCTTCTTGCCAATAGTGAAAAGCCTCAGCAAAAAAAAGACAGGAATTGGTCATGTCAGTGGGTCTGGCTGTTTATTTGTGAAAATGCCTGATAATTGATGGACATGTATACGTGGAGGTTTATGGATGAGGAAGTCAATGAATGTGGGGGTTATTATCGGGTATGATTTTGGATGTATGGATACAAGGTTGCGGATAGATCAAAGGGTGGGTGCACAGATACCACATGAAACACCTGTATAAGACTTGTAGGGTTTGGGGAGAGTCAGTTATATGCCTGGCTTGCCGTGAAGAAGCTTATGGCACTGGTCTTTTTGGAATTCTCCATATTACTCCAAAATAACATGCATGTTCTTGGAAAGGGAGGTTGGTTATTAAAGGTGGCTGTGATACTTTGAGTTCCGTCCTGGAATTAATGCAGGGAAAAAAGTCTCAGAATTTGGTAAGCAGGTATATATTTCTCTCCTGGTACCAGATAAATACTGAACAAATACTCATAAATACAGTTTAATAAATGCATTAAAGGAGTTTTTGATAGCAGTGGCCAGTCCATTGTTAGGACTGATACTGAGCTTAAGGGCAGGCAGGTGTAACGGGATGAGCATCAATTAATTGATGACACCAACAGTACTGCAGACACGTTTCAGCTACTGCAGGAAGTGAAGACCTTACTCAAGAGTGAGACTTTGAGAGTCCAGATAGCCCTTTGGCACCCCTAGTGTGGAGAATGGGATATTTGCCCTAAAAATGACTATACCGGAGAGGCAAAGGTAACAAAAACCACACTAAGCATCAAGGGGAATTGAGCGGGGAATTGGGCCATCTTGCAGCACACTACCCTCACACTCTCTTGCCCGGACACTTTTTTCTGCAACCCTGGGAAACACATTTGAGTTTACCCCCAATCTGCTCAGCAGGAGACAGAAAGCACATTGGATACATAGAATTTCTTTTTGATTACATGTTTGTGGGTCTGCCCATGATTGCATTAGCCTACACACTGATAGCCCAGAGGCCACCACTGCCTTTCTGATAACCTGGAAGGCTAGTTGAACACCTTGTCTAAAGTTTTTCACCTATTTGGGCAGAAAGCACCACTAGATATCAAGGATTACTGGACTACTAGTTTTAATCAAATATGGGTGAGGGATTCAGCCGCTATTGACATTGGGTCACAACACTCCAACCAAGGGCGTACCAAGTTTTTCTGCCCCCTGGGTGGCAGAGTGGGTAGTATACCCCAGTCTCCTTGCTCATGATTACAGAAAGCACCACTAGACACCTGCAATTACATGACTTTCTTATTCTATATAGGTTGGGGGCCCAGAAGCCCTCACAGACTTTCTACCCCACTATGGGCATATTTTTAGTTTTACCCCCAACCTGCTTCGTACCAGTGTAAAACACACTAGACTACCTGGGTACATTTCTATAAAATAGATATAGAGTAGGGTGGGGGCTGGCACTGTCCTAGCTTTGGGTTGCTCCATCACCCCTGGGCTCTAAGTAGTCTTTTTTTCCCCCTGGGAGAGGCAGATTGGGAAGTTTATCCCCTCTGTACAGTCCTATATATACACCCAAAGAAACCCTGATAGTTCCTCACTTGTTGTGGAGTCGGCTGCATTTTTCAGGCTCACAGTTTGCTACTGTCCAGAAAGCCCTACCATCCTTGCGCATTTTTGAAACCTAAAGGCCCAGGGGAATCTAGTTTGGTGTAGGTTTCATACATCTCAACATGCTATCTTGCCTAGATTTTTCTGCAAACATCAAAATTGTACCTACAAACACAAATGTCATCTCTGTTATCATGACAGTTAGGTGCACCATTTACAACTGTGGTTAACCAACCACCGGGGAGGTTTACTAACCCTATGTGTATCTGGAAGCTGGAGAAGCAGGGGAATCCGAGGTGGTGTGTCTGACAAAGATTTCAGAGATATCTGACCAAATTCCCAGAGATATCTGTCCAAATTCCCCAGCTACCCATATCCCAGGATTGATTGGAAAAAAATCTTGTTAAGCCCGCCCAATGAAGTTGGGAGTACTGTTTGTTTGCGAAGTAAGGGAATACTGACTGTTGGAACTTTCAGAATCCACACAGATTCCCGAACTTTCCCTCACAGAATTGGAGCAACTTCTGTGATATTAGCCAAACTTTGACATTTACAGCACAATCTGGGTAACAAATGTGTTGTGGTATTTGTAAAACATGAATGTAGCTCAAAAGCAAGAGAGCACTCCTCAGAAATCATGGCTCTAGAAAGGTACAATCATCGGAGAATTTTAAGAGGTAAGGGTAGGGCGCCTCAAAGATATGCTTTTTCACTTTTTCAATGAACTGTATAAGAATCGGTGGTGATCTGATGTTGATAGGGATGTTAATTCAGATCCTGGGAGCATGAATTGAGGACTGCCTTTTCTTTGTTTCATTCTTGCAAAGTTTGGTCTTCAGTCTGGAGGTATACCGGCTCCTGGTCTGACACTGTCTCATAGACATAAGTATTTTGTTTTCTGGGTCAGCTGGTATCTCATTTAGAGGCCCTTATAAGTTATAAATCCAATTTTAAAGATGATCCAGCATGGTATGGGTGGGATCCTGCAGGTCCTTTAACATGGAATGACAATGTTGAATTTCGTCGAGCCCTTGATGAGCCATGTCAGTGTTTGCGGCTTATTTTTAAAAAGTGCTGGGATGTTTGAGAGGACTGTACTGAATAAAGTATTTCCTCTGTTCAGGTTGACTCCCACCAGCAATTACTTCTCTTTCTTCAAGAGAGAATTGAAGCAACTTGGATTGGCCTTCCTAATATTATGCTGCTTAAATGAAAGGTCTGTGTTAAGGGCGGGTGCCAGAGATTTTCAAATGTATTTCGGCTTGGGGATCAAGACTGACAGATTAAAGTTGGGGAGCCAGGTCAGAATCTGGGGTAGTTTTGTGCCGTTGACAGTAAGGAGGAATTCAGTCTTCGTCGGTTTTATTTTCATGCTAGGAGTTGACATCCAAGATTGAAAGAGTTAAGTAAGGATTTGAATCTGCGTATGTCATTGGGTGAGGATACATTTAGGCAGAGTATGGCATAATTTGCTTATTGATGGGTTTGGTGCTGCTATATGCAAGAATGGATTTGAGGGAGCTCATGTGAAGTTAAAGATCATGAGACAGTGGTTGGAGCACTGTGATACTCAACAGGAGAGGGAGTGTCCCCTTTAAAGTAGAAAAAGTGGAGTCCTAGCAAGTCACTCCAACCTGGAGTCACCCTGGTGCCTAGTTTACATAAATGTTTGGTTGGTAGGTTACCTTGGGTGCCGGTTCAACCATAGGCAAAAATACCACTGCTTCCCCACCCCAGAAATAAATGTAATTCAGAAAAACAATCTTGCCTCTGCAATTGTGTGTTTTTGGTCCATAGATGTTCTGTATGAGAGGTCCACCAATTCATGTAGGACGCCATTTTTATCAGGAGAAAGGTGGAAATTAAACCATTGCGCACTGGCAAACTCCATTATCACAATTAAAGTTCTCCTCATCCCATTCATGAAGAAGTGAGGAGGCCCCCCCACCAACAGGATTGTAACACGCTTGCCTGTCTATAGTTTCAATTAAACCCTAGACAAAGGCCCATCACTCCCTCCCTCCTGCATCTCCTGTTAGCAAAATGAAAGTCACTTGAGATGCAAAATCTGTGGGAGAGAAGCGAGGGGTTTGACAGGAACGAGGAAGACCTAAATTGGGGTAATGAAGATTATCAGTAAGTAATGGTTTCATTACGTCCGCATGGATCCACCTCGACCCAGTTAGGGAATAGGGAGGAAATCGCAAGAATGAGACCAGTCATTTTGCACCATTCTCTGTCATTAAGTACTTTAATATGAACACCAATTACTTAATTTCTGTTTTGAGTACCATATTTCAATAATTGTCAGAAACTGGATCAACCACGTCTAACCTGTAATGGAGAACAATTATGTGGAAATAAGCCCATGTGGCTTTCCTACATATTTCATCAACAGAGACCCTCCACGGATTCTGCCCAAGATGTAGAAACTGGCCTAGTCCATCTACCATGAATTTGGGATGGAGGGACTTCATGTAGTGACTTCATTTTCTTTCCTTTATTAACACTCCCAAAAGACCTAAAAAGTGAACTCAAAAATCTGAACTCGTGGACTCACTGCAGATATATCAACATTGACCTCCTTATATCCGACAAAGAAGGAACGTGTGGAAAGTCTTCTTCAAGAAACACCAGAAGAATTATTTTGTAATGCAGATGGAATATCGAGTTGACCTTTGGGATGAACTGAGTATCCAGTTTTATAATGACCTTACCTGGAAGACTCCTTAAGTAGGGGGTAGGAAATGACCAATGACCTTAACCCACCCAACCATTTGGCAGATGTAATGTCCATTCAAAAAAGCTGGTTTTGTTGACAACAATACCATGCTTGAAGTTTCTAGAGGTTCAAAAGGTGCAACCTGTAACCCCCTGAGAACTATGGGTAAATCCCTGGTTGGAAAATTCCCCTCAGTAGACAATTTTCATGAAAAATCTTCAAAAGCCTTGAAACCAGTGAGGCTCAGCTATCCAATTCTCCCTCAGTATCCACAAATGCTCTAATAGTTGTCCACTCTGCAGCCAGGGAAGAAGATGCCAGGTTATTAACAAAGCCTTCCATTGAAAATCTAAAAATCTTGAGTGGATCCCCGGCCACTGGATTGAAACCATCAACATAGGACCATTTAGAAAAGGAACCTCAGTTGTTCCTATAGGAAGATTGTGAGAATTTGGGTTGTTGGCTGAGTGAGTGAAAGTCTACTTATGCAGCAGCTGTAATCCTGGTCAGGGTAATCCACAAAAAGTCAATAAATTATGCTGCACATAAAGTTCTGGTAGCTTGGCCCATAAGCAGTCAGGCTTAACTCAGAGGCAACATGTAAAGTATTTATGCAAAACCCAATGAGAGGGGAGGTGAACAGGTATGTGGGAAAGGCCCTCAGTTTCCCCAAACTCATATACATGGGGAGTATGTCTCCCAAAGCAAGCAATCACTGCGCCCTGTTCCTTAGTGCTCACCAGGCAGACTACTTGGGTTCTTATAGAACCCTCACCCACATGCTAGTTTTGTTGCATGCTTCATCATCGGGTCCTCACCTGATGAGGTACTCACCAACAGGTGGGCTGAACAGTGCAGTAGGAGGAAGCTCCTTGAGATCCTCTATGTTCTCAGTGGGGTCTTAGAAATGAAAACATTAAAATATCTCCATGGAGCCCTAGTTCAATTCTTTAATAAGAGGGACCAGTGATATAGTTACATTTTAACATGACAAAAAGAGGCATTCACTGACCCAGTGTGTTTATTCTAGGACACCATTTTTCAACTGCTTCGCAAGATGCACAGAATTTTTCAGGACCTCTAAAACCCTTGCGCTCCTAACCTATACTGAGCAGCAGTTATGCATCATACTGAGCAAGAGTTATGCTTCATTGGAGACACCCTACACTTTATATGTTGCTTTTGTTTTATGTATGAAGTATTTATGCAGCATTTAGCAATAAAGTGAAAACACCACACAAATAAATTAACACACCTATTTAGAAAAATAGGGTACATTTTAATTAATTATTTGACACCAAAACGACAACAATCCAATCAGTACAACTAGAGGTATGCAATTTCAAATATTTCAGGTAAGTATAGTGCCTAAAAGCAGAAAGTACCACTGGTGGTTATCTGATAGTGCGAGACTGGGTGGAAGTCATACGTTCAGGCTGACAGTGAAGAAGCTCAGGTGGATACAGAGACTAGATTAGTCCTCCTGAAAAAGTTACCTTCTAAATTCCAGCGCAAAGAGTATTGTTTATGGTGGAGTAGGCCACGAGGAACAGGGAGAGGGTCATGGATGGTCGTTGCTGTAGCCCTAAGAGCGGGCCGGGCATCTCAGACAGTAGTCACTGTAGTGCAAAGATAATGTTCAGCATCAAAGATGGTTGTTGGAAGAGATTTGCATTGGTGGTCATCGCAGGCTGTCAATGCCTTAGCGTTCAGTGCAGTGCTTGTGTTGCTGGTTGTCACTGGCAGTTACTCTAGCAGGAAGTTCACCGGAGCTTCTCGTGTTGGGCGGCAGGACCTGAAAGATCACAAATTAGCCTGTTTGTGGTTGTAAAGAGCACAAAACTTCAGGATTTTTTCTTTCTTCAAGGAGGAGCTCAACTGATGGATCCAGGACCTAGGAAGCTCAACTTGGCGATCAGGGACTCACTCCAGCAGAGGCCAAAAGGGTTCAGACAGGTACAGTTGCAAGTCCAGTTGCAGAGGGTTTTCTGGGCAGTTGCAGCCAGGCCTCTGTAGCCTGTTGTGTCCCTGTAGTTCAAAATAGGAGGTTAATCAGCTGACCAACCAGCTAATCTTTGAAGTTACTTCACCCTGAGAATAAAGGGGCAGGTCCTGTCTTCTTTTTCAGCAAGCAGGGACGCAGGTCATCCTTCTTCTGTAGTATCCACAGGTGTTCTGAAGAGTGGACTGAAGTTTTAATATTTGGTGCCTCCTTTGAAGTGGGAGAAGCTTTTAGGGCTTTTCCCCCACAGGTGTGTCTGGAATTTCGTACCCCGTGCCCTGGTCACAGTCTCTCTGGGGGCACATGCACATTAGGCTGGTGTGAAATCCATTGTGTTTGAGCACAGCCAATGCCTTTGTGTTAGGTGACAGCTATGCCTCTCCATACTGTCAGAATTGGCCTATATTACCAACAGCTAGTCCTCCTATTTAGGTACTGACTGGGAGGAATATTCAAAGGCCAACTGCCACCTACACTTTGTCATGTAAAAGAGGAAAAGACTCCAGGCATCAAAGGGTTAGTACAAGAAACTACCAACTTTCTAAAAGTGCCATTTTTGAAATCATGATTGGAAATACGACTTTACCCTAAAAGAGGTTTTTAATTATAATTCTACAGACATCAAATATGAATTTTCAACCTGCTTTCAATCAAAAGTTATCAGGCATTACATTTAATAAGGTAACCCAATGGGATCCTCTCCCTCACCAACAAACCCACATCTGATAGAATCAACTTTCACCATGGAATAAAGGCTGTTGCAACCTGGATGAAAGACTGCTTCCTCAAGCTGAACTCGGACACGACCGCAGTAGTCATACTGGCCCCCACCACCTCAGCCTGGGATGACTCCTGGTGGCCTGCCACAGTAGGAACTGCTCCCACCCCTACAGACCACACACGCAACCTCAGCATCATACTGGAGTCCTCGCTCACAATGAACTCCAAATCAATGCAGTATCCTCATCCCGCTTCGACACGCTCTGCCTGCTTCAAAAGACATTTAAATGTATCCCCACAGAATTCAGAAAGATGGTCAACCATGCACTCATCACCAGCAGATGTGACTATGGCAAAGCACTCTATGCCAGTGTCACACAGAAACAGCTCAGGAAACTAAAAAATGTGCAAATCGCCACTGCCTGACTGTCCCTTGACATCCCACGCCTCAGCCACATAACACAAAAACCTCCTACTACTCCACTGGCTCCCAATTAACAAGAAAATCACCTTCAAGCTCCTCATACATACCTACAAAGCTCTCCATGATGCAGGACCTGAATATCTGAATTGCTGCCTTGTATTCCACACACCCACCAGAAAAATCCACTCCACCCAACTCAACCTTGCTTCCATACCACGGATCCACAAGACCGGAATCAGAGTAAGATCCTTCTCATACCCCGCCGCCAAGACCTGGAACACCCTGCTCCTCCACCGCAGACAATCCGCATTGCCAACATATTCAGGAAGGACCTCAAGACCTGGCTCTTCCACTGAGCCTCCATACCAAGAGGGATCAGCAGCTCCTCGTTCTCAGCACCTTGAGTCCCTCATAGGTGAGTAGCCACACCATACAAACCCCTAACTGATACTTTAGGAGAGGTAGGCCTTGTACGAGTGAAAAATAAATGGGGAGTTTTTTACTATCAGGACATGTAAAACTTAAAAGTACATGGTTTACTCTGCCCCAGGGCTTTTTAAGGCCTAAACTAGGGGTAACTTATATGTATCAAAAAAAAATAGTTTAGGCCTAGCAAAAAGCTTATTTGTCAGGTCAAAATGGCAGTTTACAACTTTACCCACAGCCTGCAATGGCAACTCCGAAATATGTTTTCAAATGGCTACTTAAGTGGGTGTCACAATATGTTCTGAAGGCCTACTAGTAACATTTCATTTACAGGCCCTGGCTACATTTAGTACCACTTTACTAGGGACTTATAAAAAAATTAAATGTGCCAACTGGTTATAAGCCAATTTGACTATGTTTGAAGGAAAGAGTGCAAGCACATTAGCACTGGATTACAGGGGTAAAGTGTGCAGAAGAATGCATGACGTTACTTAGCATGCTATTACTTAGCATGCCTTTTCTACGCATTTTCTACTTCACAAATGCCTATACTTAGCCGTTTTTTTTACTACGCATACCTTTACTTCGCAAAATCAATTTAAATCATTAAATTGGCATTACGTAGCAGTACATTACTTTGCAGGATTTTACTACGCATAAAGTTTTTTTTTTTTAATTCCCTACACACCAACACTACCCTCCATGCCACCTACACTACCCAAAACCCTAAAACACTACCCTACACTACACATACACTATATCACTACTCTAATCCCTAAAGCACTTTTCCTACACTACACATACACTACAACACTACCCTAAACCCTAAAACACTTCCCCTACCCTACACATACACTACAACACTACCCTAAACCCTAAAACACTACCCCCTACACTACACATACACTACAACTCTACCCTAAACCCTAAAACACTACCCCCTACACTACACATACACTACAACACTACATATACCCTAAAACACTACCCTACACTACACATACACTGCAACACTACCCTAAACCCTAAAACAATACCCCCTACACTACACATACACTACAACACTACCCTAAACCCTAAAACACTACCCCCTACACTACACATACACTACAACACTACCCTGAACCCTAAAACACTACCCTTCACTACACATACACTACAACTCTACCCTAAACCGTAAAACACTACCCTACACTACACATACACTACAACACTACCCTAAACCCTAAAACACTACCCCCTACACTACACATACACTACAACACTACCATGAACCCTAAAACACTACCCTACACTACACATACACTACAACACTACCCTAAAAGCTAAAACACTACCCCTACACTACACATACACTACAACACTATCCTAAACCCTAAAACACTACACCTTACACTACACATACACTACAACACTACCATAAACCCTAAAACACTACCCTACACTACACATACACTACAACACTACCCTAAGCCCTAAGACGCTACCACCTGCACTACACATACACTACAACACTACCCTAAACCCTAAAACACTACCCTCTACACTACACATACACTACAACACTACCCTAAACCCTAAAACACTACCCCCTACACTACACATACACTACAACACAACCCCCTACACTACACACATTACCCCCTACACTACACATACACTACAACACTACCCTAAACCCTAAAACACTACCCCTACACTACACATACACTACTACACTACCCTAGCTACACTGCCCCACTTACCTCTCTCTGCCCCTGGTCCACTCTTCTCCTGCGAAGTAACGGCATATGCTAAGTAAAGGCATATGCGAAGTAAAGGCATGCTAAGTAAAAGCATGCAAATTAAAAGTCAATGCTAACTAAAAACTGCTAAGTAACATATCTGCTAAGTAAAAGATGCGAAGTAAAGGTTGTTTCCCGTGCAGAATCCTAAGACCAACAAAAAAGAATTCAGCAAAACAGGAGAAGTGGGAGTGAAGGTAACACGTTGTTGGGAGGACCACCCTAAGGCTGACAGGTCCAACAATGATAATGTTGGTTATCTTTGAGAAAACTGGATAGCTTTTGCCAACCCACTTGTTCTGTTCTAAGGCTCTTGTCTCAAATTCCAAGCTGTCAGTTTGAGATTGTGGAGATGGCTGAACAGCAGAGTTAGCAATTGGAGAGAAGACATAATTAAAAGTATATTGAAGAATTTGACCCTGGAAAGACTCAACAACACAGGGTGTGTGTCCAGAAAGGAGCTATCAGAATCACCAATACACTCTTCTCCCAAATATTGTGAAGCACCCTCAGGAGGTTGGTAATTTCGGAAAAAGTATAAAGAAGGCCCTGGAGCCCTGGGATTGATAAAGCATCCACACCCAAAGCCTCCTGACAATTATGTTCAGTGAAAAAAATTGGCACCATTACATTGGACGAGGAGGAAAATGTGTTAATCTACAGGTCCCTGAATAAACGGCACTTCTGATAGAGAAGAGGGAAGGGCCGGGGATAAAGGACTGATGAGGAGAGATTGTGTTTACCAGGAAATGTAGATCTTCCTGTAGGTAAACTGCTCCCAAGGACAAGAGATGCTGCTACGCACAGGCACATATGCGGGCTGCCAAGAGGTTCAACTAAAAACTCTTGGCTTGCCCCCTGGCAATTTATGTAGCATTGTGCTACTTGATGGTAACTACGGACTACAAGGCCTGCCCCCCAAACCCTGAGGCTTACATCTGTTGTGAGTTGCTTGTGAAATGGAAAGTTAAATGGGACAACCTTCTATAACAAACAACTCAAGGGCAGGACAATAGCTTGTGACACTGGGACCTGAGAGTCTTAGTTGGCCGAGGTTGGATCCCAGTGTCTTAGTAGGTGATTGATCAGTGGCTATAAATGAAATCATGCCCACGGAACTACCACCTTTATTGCCACCATCAGTCCTTGAATTTTCAAACAAAATCTGGACAGTATGAAGGGAGAAATATCAGTCTGTACATTTTTCAGGAGAGTCATGCCTGTTCTGTAGAAGAAAGACAGTTGCTTTCTTTGTGCGGAACACTCCCCTTATGAATTGCCTCTGCTAAAGAGGCTGTAGGTAGCATTTGAGAATGTTCCATTTGAAATCCACCCCCTGAAGAAATATTGTTGTATGAGCCTCTGTCTGTTGTACCTTAGAGAGAGAAGAAGCACAAATTAACCAGTCATCAAGGTAAGGAAAAATAGAAATCCCTCGGAGCAGCAGGACTGCTACAACCAGAGCTAATACCTTGGTGAAGGTCCTTGGAGCAGTTGAAAGACCAAATGGCAGAGCTTGGAACTGGTAATGTTTCCTGTCTACCACAAACCGAAGATAGAGTTGCCTGTTGTCATGAATGGGAATATGAAAATTCGCATTTCTGCACATCTAAGTATTGCCAAGTAGTTACCATTTTGATCAAAGAAATTATAGACTAGAGCGATATCATTCGGAATGGCTCCAGTTTGACGTATTTGTTGGAGGGTTTCAAATTCTGAACTGGATAAAAAGATGTGTCTTTTTTCCATACCAAGAAAAGAGTTGAACAAAAACTGTCTAGTTCCTGGTTAGTGAGTGCTGGGATCACATCTTTTTCCCTTCTAACAATGTCTCTTCATAAAGTTGTAGGTTGGAACTTGGCCCTTCGAGGAGAGTGAGTAAAATGAATCCTGTAATTTTCTCCCACAATCAAAAGAGCCCATTGGTTGGTGACAAATAGTGACCACTGAGAATGTTAAAAATGAAGTCTGGCTCCCACCTCCGAAGAGTCATTTCTAACCTGACTTCTGATTGGACTCTGCCTGTTGTCGGGCTTTGTTGCAGATTGTAGCTCCCCGAGCCCGGCCACAAAAGAGACGTCTAGCTTCTTGCTGCCCCTGATGGTTTTGCTACTGCACAGAAGGATTTTTTTTTTCTGTGAAACAATTTGAAAGGTTACACTTTTTTTTCATCTACCCATGTTTGGACTATCTCTTTAAGTTCTACGCTGAATGCCTTAGGGCCTGAGAATGGAAGCCTGTGTATTAAAGACTTTTGACTTGAATCGAGGTTACATGGTTTGAGCCACAAGGTCTTATGTTTCGCGACTTCTGCACCTGCTGCAGATGGCGTGGCCCATAAATTGTCAAAGGTTACATCAGACAGACATTGGAATAAAATCTTCATTTTGACTGAAATGTCAGTATGATACCCTTATATTCTGGCATACAGTTTCTCAAAATCTTTCAAAAGTTCTGGGAGGCATAAACGCACAGGAAGCAAACATTAGAGGCAGCAAATGATCGCTTAAAGGCTGCCTCCCCTTTCTTTTCAGCTGGATAAGAAAATGTAGACTCCTCAGAAGATAGAGAGAAGGAGGAAGAAGTAGATGACAAAATGGAATATACTTCAGGGATCTGGGCAAAATGTTCATCAAAGCTTTCAATAAGGTACCGTGCATTGAGAATCCTAGGCACATTTTGTTTGTCAATGTCTCCTTGTATGCCAGGAATCTCCTTTATCTCTTCATGGAGCAGAAGATCTTCTTCTGTAGGCCCATTGTACTGAGCATAAAGCGCTTCCTTATCCTATGGCGTCTGTGGAAACCCTGGTACTTTGGGGAAGTATCCAGATCATCATCGAGATCAAACTTTCCCCTTTGCTTGGGGGTCAGATAATTCTGTATCCACAGCCTGTTTAATCATTTGCTGGAGTTGTGCCTTGGATATTTCCAAAATATCCTGTCTCCAAAACGTCCACATTCTTTGTCTTTGTATTGATTTGTCCCCTGCAGGAAATGAAGCCATGCTGTAACAACACTTGGTCAAAGAAAATAAGAAATATGAAGTGCTAACAACACCACCTCTACATATACTGGTTTCCAAGCATCCAAATATCATGTTAAACGAGACAAGTGTGCTGCCTTCCTAGCGTCAAGCACGCAGTGTGCACTTTCTCAGGCTTTGAAAATCACTCGCACTTTATTTCTTGAACAGCCCGCCTGCAAGGTGCTGATCTATTTCTCCCTGTCCCAGACTTACACATGAGTCGGGAGCCCCAGCATCCCATTTACACAGCATAGCGGTAAGAAAATACAATAAAATGTGAATTTAAAAAATGTGAATCGTTTATTCCCTACCTGTCAGTGAGAGGAACTGAAAACAGGAGATGCGGTAAGGAGGATTGGTCCTTGTCTAAGGTTTCATTAAACTATAGAAGAACCAACATGTTACAATCCTGTCGGTGGGTGGGGCAGCCTCACCACATCAGGGCTAGGAGGAGGAGGAGGACATATGAGGAGGTAATGAAGAAAAGGAAAACATTTGTTATTATTTATTTAACTTCTCTACATTCCAGCTTCCAAATGTAAGTCAGCGTTCACACATTTTGTAAGACACATTTAAAATCTTCACACATTAAGCATAACACCAAATTCAGAGTGGTACAATTAAACACTATTCTTAGACTAAGATGCTTGTGTTACCAAATGAACTTATGCATTTTCAAAGCGCATTGAAAAATGATTATAAAGCGCAACTGACATTCATTATTACTCTGTGACTAGCACAGTCTGACAGACATTACAGGATACTGCTTTTATAGCTCGGCCTTCCCTTGAAAACCTTAAACAACAAAACATTATTACCTATGTTTCCTTCTTAGTTTCAAAATGTTGTAGTTAAACGATTAATGCCTTTGATAAATGTATGTGAAAACCGACTTTAATAACCTCTTGCTGAAATCAGAATGGTGTCTACATTTCAGAAATGTATAATTTTCTTGATTAACTCCTAGGCTTCACACCTTTTTCCTAACCCAACTGCTATTAGGTAGATATCACAACAATAGGAAATATAGCCCACCTCCTAGAAAGTTATTATTTTTCAATAAATCTGTTTCATAAAGTTGAAAAGAGGCTGATTTTAGTTATGCAGGAATGGGGATTCTTACATTGAAACTGTCAAGTGTAATCATCAAATAGCCCCGCCTTTGGTGTTATGGATCTTTGTTAGCCGACAAAGAGAGATGATAAGGAGCTGTCATTTATATAACCTACCATGAACAGTGAAGTCCAATTTGGGCTTCACAGAAATCGACAAAGAGATTTAGGGGCAGATTTATGAAGGCCTTGCGCCGCCGGTGCGTCATTTTTAACATGGGAAAAAGTGACGCACCGGCGACGCAAGTCCTTCATAAATCTGCCCCTTAGTGTTAGTTTAAAGGGTTTATTATCAACTTAATTCAAAATCAAATATTAATTCAGTAAGTATTACAATGTGCATCATTATTACAGATTCAAATAATCCACAAGCCTATACCTTAGGGCAAGATAAAATACCACATTAGTAAGAATTACAAATAAGACAGAGAAAATGCATCAAGTATGTTCTATAAAGGAAAATCCCTAATTCTAATAAAGAAGGTTGGGTATAAAGAACAATTAATTTCAGCAAGTCAGGTAAGGTGTCAGTTCAGAAAACATAAATGAAACGTTCTGATGAGAGAAGAATGCCTAAGCATGAAACTTTGTCACTCAAGCAGTGGACATTTTCAAGGACTGGAAAGGTATCTTAAGCCCAAAATCAGCAGACATATATAAGATATGCCTCCTAAGTTCTGCAGCAAGCTCCCCGCATCTATTCTTAGGTCTTTGGAGAAAGGGTGCTCCTAAGACATTTTAAGGATTTCAGGGGCCTTGGGCTGGGAGTAATTTGGGGGGGCCCTCTTTGGCACAGCTTTGATATTCACTATTCAGTTTCATCTTTTTCATGCCCACTTTGGCCAGGTCACTGAAAGTGCACAGGCACATTAGTCCAGAATAGTGATGTGTTTTCAATATTAGGATATACTGCATACACTCACTAATATTATTGCAAATAATCTTTGTAACCCCCACCCATTTCTCATTTGTGACGTCCTGGTTTCATCTAAAAGAAACTTTTTAAAGGATGTTGCATTGTGTTGAAAAACAAAAACATTTCTCTGCAAAATGATTGTAATAGACTCCAACACATCACCTTCATTAGAACATTGGAATGTTGGGAGCTCCATTGAAGACAATGGATTGCTCCATGCTTTTACGGGCCAGTAAAGGCCTGCAAAGCAACATTTCAATGTTGTTTTCAAAGGCCTCTCGGAGCCCGAGGGTATTTAAACCCCCGCGAACTCTGAGAGGCCTTTGTTTTATTTATTGGAACATTCTGCCCTCTAGTGGCAGAATGTTCCAATAGCCATATAGCCCTTTGTAGCTGGGCTAAACTGGCTATTAAAGTCCCGCTCCCTTGTTAAAGTCCCTCGCCTTCGGCCTTTAACGCTGGAGCAGGCCTTTAATAGCGGGTACAGCACGCTAAGGTGGGCTATAAGGCTATATTAAAATTAAATTAAAGGAAAACGCTGTTTAAAATAATCTGATTAAGAATTATTCAAGGTCATCAGGCATCTGCATAAAAGAGCTGGCTGTCTCAGGAGGCCACCTGAAAGTCTGGGGCCATGGACCTGGGCCAACTTTCCCATGCCTTAAAAAGTTTCTTGGGATCTCAGAAAAAAAAGGGTTATCTCTGGGTACGGCTTTGACTAATGTAAGGAGCATTCACTAATATAATTCACTTCAATATATTAATGGCAACACTATTCCCATTTCCTGCTCATGTGAACCAATCATTCCTCAGCAAACTCTTGGAGCAAGTAAACTTCCCACTATCTCACATCTTCAATATAGGCTATGCTACTATGCCAGTCAGTCAGTCAGTCAAAACACTTTATTCGATTATTTAAAATCATAAAAGACAAGGTTACAAACATTTCATATATATAAAATCAACAATAACAATCAGTATACAATAAATACCCATATTTTCATTCAATAAATAATAAAATCAGACAGGATTGTTAAGGATGGCTAATCTTTTAGTTTTGCTCTGGACGGCAGCCACCAAAAAACTGGCAACACAAAAGATGTCGCGAGTGCTACTTAACATCTGTAAATAAGTGAGAGCAGGCCTAACTTGTAGAAAACCCGCCTTTCTTAGTATTGGTATTAAAAAAAATTCTGAATGTCAGAGTAGAACTCACAGAACTTAATAAAGTGCAGAGTGTCCTGGGTTGAAAAATTATCACAATGACATGGATTAGAGTTTTCAGGTTTACCCCAGGTAGGAAAAAAACCTAAAGTTAAATTAATTAAATTGAATCAAAATCTAATCAGAAGCTGGCGATGAATAGGTCTAGTTACAATTTTTAAATAGGGCTCAAGTGAGGGAGTAGCTAATAACACATAATTAGCCTTTACAAAAGGTTTCTTTAGCTCCTGCTCCTCAGGTTCCATTGCTAACATATTTAGAAAACTAGTTTTTGTCCAGCTCACATCCTCCTTTTTAATACAATCTGGTGACGTGTAAATCTCGGGGCGCCCTAGTCTTGTAAACATTAGTTTTACATACACAAGCCAGGGAACCCTGTTAGCTTTATCCATAGATACACAATCACCTAAAATATTATGATTCAATGTAATTTCTTGGTTTAGCCAAGTCTTTACCCAACACATCAGTAGGGCAACTTTCAACAAATCAGTTACATTTCCCAACCCTAGTTCAGTATGTATTGAAAAAGTTCTGGTAGACTGGGGTACTGAGAGAAGAGATCTTAAAAACTTGTTTGCAGCAACTTGGATCCTGTCCTGCAACGTGTGGCCCCATATAGAGGAGCCTCCACTGGTCTTGCCCCCAACCGCTTTGCAAAACACATGAGTGCTGAGGTAGATCTGGCTACAGCATTACTTTTGAGCTTCTGTTGGGGACCCCAGGTGCCTCTTTCATCAAAGAGGACCCCTAAATATGTAAAAACGGGCACCTTTGTGACCTGAGCTCCATTACAAAAAAAAAGATTTCGACTTCAATTTCCTACAATGTTTCCCAACCACCATGGCATGTGACTTCTTGATATTTACTTTCAAATCCAAGGACACCATAAAATCCCCAAACGAGTCCAGCAGCCTTTGTAGACCAAGGTCAGTACGGGCCCTTAAGAACAATGTCATCCGCATATAGGAGAACCGGAATTACAGAGTCTCCTATACGCGGAACATCCAGTTAGGCTCCTCCTAAGGATTTCTCCAGAGCATTAATATATAAAGTAAAAAGGTGGGGGGGCCAGGATACACCCTTGCCTTACACCCCTCTCTGAACTAAAGTAACTAGTGCATCTACCATCCTGTGTAACCCTGACTGACGCTAAAAGACCCCGGTGAAAAAACTGCAAAAAAATTAACCAAAGGTGAATCAATGCCTAGGTCTAATAAAATTGACCACAGTTTTGCCCTATTAACCAAGTCAAAAGCTGAGGAAAGATCCATAAAACCATTATAAAGGGACTCTTCCTTAGCCACGGTGTATTTACTTAAAGCTGTAGATTCAGGCACTGATCAAGGGTGCTTCTCTTTTCCCTAAAACCATATTATAGATTAGAGAGGACCCCCCTGCTATCTAACCAATCCCTGAGTTTATACAAGATGACTCTGCCCAATATTTTTACTGCTGAGTCTATCACAGAGATTGGTCTGTAGCATGAAGGGTCCCCTCTCTGCCCCCTTTTAATAACCTGAATGATAATGGATGCAGCACAGGAGGCAGGAAACCCATTAGAGCCTGAGGCATTATAAACATTGGTTAAGATCTTAGCCCAGAATTTAGGTATATTCCCGCACAAATCCGCCGGTACCCCATCCGGGCCCGGTGCTTTATTTTTTGACATATCCAGGATTGCTCTTTCTACTTCAGCCACTTCAAACGTTATGGGTGGCAAAGGCTGTGTAGAAATATTATCATCTACCAGAGACCCCAGGCCCTGATTGCCATAGATCTCCCTAAAATGTAATATCCATTGATCATCAGGAATGATACAATCCAGGCATATGTTCTCTTGCCCCGAAAAAAATGGATGGTTAATAGTTGACCAAAATTTACCACTGTCCCGCAAGACTTCAATTGATAAAAGATTGTTCCACGCTTCATCTTTAAATTCTTGTTTGTGTTGGGCAATAACCAATTTGTATGTTTTCCTCAAACTAGCAACGGATTCCCTGTTTCTTGGTCTTTCCTTCAGGGCTTGAAGCAGAGCACCATGAGCCTTGGAACAGCTTCTGTCAAACCATCTTTCTTCCTGATAAGGTCTTCATTTAGTTTTAACCTAATCATTTGCAATCTGGCTACACATAGCAACATAAGCACCAATTATCTCCGAGCTAGGAGCAGAACTATCTAAGCATACGGCTAAGTTCACATCAGCCTTAGAGACAAAATACTCAAAAAATGTTTCAGGAACCACCTTAGACCACTTGAGCCTCCTCCCCTGGTCTTTTGTTGTCAGGTGACTTACAACCAAAAACACACCATCCCTGAAACCCAAAGCTACTCCTGATTCCACCTCCAGAGTCACCGGATTATGGTCACTAAACACAGAAAACACAACTTTATAAGGCACAACCTTAGATAAAACACAGGAAGACAAAAAAATATAATCAATGACAGTACCTGTGTCATTACCTTTAAACGTAGGGACCCTCCCCTCACCATCACTAATACCTGACTCAAAAAGATTCATGTTACTAGAAGATCCTCCAGAGCCTCTCCCTGTCTACTATGTTCAAAATGTGGAACCACAGAACAGGGAGGCCCCTGATGATCATCTATATAACAGTCCAAACTACATGGGTGAATATTAAAATCACCCATAAGGATAATATCGAATGCAGTTTTGTTTTATTCTATATTCTGACAAAAAACAATCCAAATCCAGGGAGACCAAATGTTGATTAATACACTCACTCTCTCTGGCATTATAAAAAATGATGAATAATATTTTAGACAAATTGGGCATAGCCCGCTCAACTATTAAAAAATTACTAGAGCCTGACTCCAACATCTTTAAGGAACCATTCAGTTTTAAAGAAAAAAGGAGGATTAAACCTCCTTTCGATCTACCAACTGTCCTTGACATTGCAAGAACAACAAAACCTATATAGCCATCCAGGCAGAAGTTCTTAGTTGTGTCCCATGTTTCCTGCATGGCAATAATGTCATATTGTTTTATAAAGTCCAACCAGATGTCGTCATTTCTCTTAGACCTAATTCCTGCAACATTGCAACTTAGAATTTTGCAGGAAGAAGCTAGATTTGGCTCCATAAGTCTCTCCACTTGGTGCTGGGCAGTATCTTCTAGTCAATTATTATCCTCCAAGTTTGTCAATGGGGTAAAATAATTAGTTAGAGCTGTGTCCGTATCCTGTTGTTTTGAAAGTTTAAAAAATAATTGTGCGGGTGCTTTAACACTCTCAATTATCTGGGGAGGCCACCCTGCTACTTGGGGCTGAGGAATATCATGCAAAGTATTAGGAGCCAATAGAGGCCTCTTCCTAATAAACATAAGTGAGTATGTAGCATGTGCATTTATGTGTACAGCTGATGGTGGATAAAAATAACCCAATGGTAATGGTCTAATACCAGAAGTTTCTAAGTCTGAAACGTCCCAGAACAATCTATCTGCCATGTTACGTCTATTAAAATTCACTACCACACAATCCCCATCCAGTCTCTTAGGGCGCGTCAAATCCATCTGACCCTTCTGGTCATAATAATGCTAGATGATATATCTAAACCCCCACAGCTATATTGTATACACCAATTTCTGGACTGCCTTAGGAGTTCTTGGGTAGATTCAACCACTTCATCACCTAATGGGGGTACGCCTGTAACAACAGCCACCAAAGGAGCAGCTTCTGGGGGAAGATCAAGATTAATGCCACAAGGATTTACTAGCCTTTTGCTAGTACTGGGATACCTGACGATTTACTCTCCAACTATGTTGTTGCTGCCCACCCTTTGGGTGGTACAGGGAATAAAACTCCCAATATCGTGTTGTGAAGTATTACCAATGGCACCCAAACTCACATTATTAGATGTTTTTGTAAGTTGATCCTGCGTTAGAGTTCAGCTAGTAATACAAGAATGACCCTCTTTATGCCCAGATTTGACAATATGATCTTGCTGGGCCTGTCTACCCAGCTCTTGCTGACCTCTATACTCCTTCATAAATGAGTCAATTAATTCAAATTTTTTCAAAAGACCTGCAACACAAATATTTAGAGTATCTATGATGTCCTTGGCAATGCCAGCTAAAGCTGGCTCCAGACGTAAATTAAACATCTCCTCCACCATATCACCCAGATTTTTTTGGATGTCACAGTCAGTATGTTGTGAAACAGCTACTTGTTTTGGCCGCTTTATGCACTTCTTGATTCCTCTTCGTTTCCCCAAATTACGTTGTGCTGTTAATCCAACTCGTTCTCCCCCAGGGGACTGACTGTCAGTAAAAACCTCACCAGCAGCCTCTACTATACCACTTTGTGTCTCAGTCACTCTCGTGGAATTAGTTATCACCACAACCGGATCTAATGGTACCTCGGTCACAGGCACAATATCAGTCACTTCACATACAGTTGAGGGGAGATCCAATCCCAACTCCTTCTCCGCATTGGCAATCTCTGTACTTAAAACCCCCACAGCTGATGTCAAATAAGAGATGAAGAGATGAAGGATTCTGACTTCCTCGGCACCTTTGCCTTTTTGCCCCCCTGCTCCCCATTGTTCTGCTGCTTCCGCTTACCCATTTGCAGGCGTTAAAGGGGTAGCCCAGCCCGGCCTCAGACGGCCACAGACGGCCGGCCCTTTGCCTGGCACGGCCCGCGTTGCCTAGGGGCGGGAGTGCTTTCAAGGCTGGT
Source organism: Lissotriton vulgaris (assembly GCF_964263255.1). Lineage (NCBI taxonomy): Eukaryota > Metazoa > Chordata > Amphibia > Caudata > Salamandridae > Lissotriton > Lissotriton vulgaris. The sequence continues at coordinate 865,537,148 of NC_141696.1, forward strand.
GCCGGCGCTGATGTGCCGTGGCTCCCCTGCGACTCTGGAGGGGCTACTGTGGAATGTAGGCCATTCCCCTCACGGCGTGGACATGACAATAAAAAGCTGTTCCCCACACGGCAAACAGAGCACGAAGGCAGCCGTTCTCCTCCCGGCAAACAGGTAAATACAAAAGCGCATCCAGCGTTGCGTGGGGGCAGGAGCGCTTTCAAGGCTGGTGCCGGCGCTGATGTGACGTGGCTCCCCTGTGACCCTGGAGGGGCTACTGGTGAATGTAGGCTGTTTTTCACGGCGTGGAGATGGCAATAAAAAGCCGCTCCCCACATGGCAAACAGAGCACGAAGGCAGTCGTTCTCCTCCCAGCAAACAGGTAAATACGAAAACGTGTCCCGCGGTGCGTGGGGGCGGGAGCGCTTTCAAGGCTGGCACCAGCGCTGATGTGACGTGGCTCCCCTGCGACCCTGGAGGGGCTATTGGGGAATGTAGGCTGTTCCCCTCACGGCGTGGAGATGACAATAATAAGCCGTTCCAAAGCACGAAGTCAGCCGTCTCCTCCCGGCAAACAGGTAAATACAAAAGCTACTATGCTGTTGATTTGTTACTTTGAACAGATCTTGTCGGTCACGTAGTTCTGCCTATGAGTTGCTTTGTTTGACATCTCCTCTCTTCCCGGTCTGAACCTCGCTATCAGTTGGCTAATACATAACAAATGCCTTTTCACTAGCTAACAGAAGGAGTCTGGCAAATTACAGCATTTGCAGTGGAAAGAGAAAAATATCTTGGCAAAACAACAGTTTTAACATGAAAAAAAGGCTTCTAAATCCTAATGCACAGCATTGAAATTTAAAATTGCATCAGTTGGTATGCTAACTTGATTCAATAGAATGTTAATTAATATGAGTGCTTATAGTGCCTAAATATGATTGCGTACTACAATATTTGAGTTTATTATACCTGTGTTATTCATTACCTTTGTAAAAATGAAGAGATTTGCTCTATCAATTATCACTGCAAACTTTCTGTTGATACCATTTTTAGAACTCTAGGGGGCATATTACCAAGGGCCATTATCGCCGCATTAGCTGGACTTTTTCCCGCTAATGTAGCGATAATTTCATCGCCCTATTACCAAGCTGTCGCTAACACCAGTTAGCGACAGCTTGTAGGCGATAGCGGGCATTTAGGGGCTCACTTTGCATGTCAGCGATAAGTATCGCTAATGACATGCAAAGTGGGCGTGCCAAGATGTTAGCGACTGAAAACAGTCGCTAACATCGCTATCTCCTATTACCAACTTTTGGAAATATTCGCGCTAAGCGCGAATATCTCCAAAAGCTAACGCCTGCCCTGAGCAGTTCTTAACCATGTTATCCAATAGGAGGTGGAGAACATGGCTAAGAGCATTAGCTCGGTAATGCATGAATATCGCTGACTTTTCAGCGATATTCATGCATTTCGGCCGATTTTTATCGCTTAGGAGATAAACCTTGATAATAGCAAGTCTCCTAAGCGATAAAAATAGGCGAAGCACGGCGATAAAATTATTGCCGCTAACCAAGCATAGTTATAATTATCGCTTATGCTTGGTAATATGCCCCTCAGTACTTTTACAATCCCAAACATGTGGAAGATAAAGAGGCAAATGCGGCCTGTATATCTTTTATCCAAAATGAAATGTGAACAGTCCCAAATATTGTAAAAAGGACTGAGCATCAGAGACGGGCCACCCTGGCAGTCAAGAGATTAAAAGAAACAAAATCTCACATTATCTCTGGGTCAATTTGTAAATCTACTTTGCTTTAAACCTTCGATAAGATGTTTCCGTTTCTCAATATCTTCCCATGGTGTATTGCACGTAGTTGAGGCTGCAAAAACATGAAGAGGGTATAACTCCTCATGAGAAAGCAAACGCCTCAGTCAAACATACTAACCAGCAGTGAATATGAACAGAGCCATTAACAGTGTACACAAAACACTGAAGGCCTCATTTAGGAGGTTTTGGCGTAGGTAGGCGCCGCAAGGAATGTTTCTGCATTGCCCTACGTCCAAACAAAAGGGCACGAATTTGCCGTTTCTATGAGATACAGTGCATTCTTGTCATTTTTCCCTGCGCTGGCACATAATTGGCTGCCATGTGCCAACACAGCCACCATTGCACCATAGTGCGAGGGAGCCTGCATTGCTGGGTTCATAGATTTTGTGCAGGAAGGTTAACCTTCCTGCGCCAAATCAATCACTTCAGGCAATTTCCTCATTCTTTGTGTGCTGCAGAATGCAGCACACAATGAGAAAGGAAAAAAAGAGGAACGCCTCCCTAACACCACCCTGGCGTCAGACTCTAACGATTTCTCGTAAATCTGGGAATGTTTCAGATTCCATGAGTGTTGCGTGCAAACACTCACAGCAACATCCATGAAACGCCCATTGCAATCAGTGTTCTGCCTGAAAGGGTCACATATTTACAAGGCCATGAAAAGCCATGTAAAGTAACTTTACATGGCCTTGGAACGTCAAAAAAGAGACGTTACGGTGGCGCAAAAGTGCACAGGGACCAATACAACAGAGGCAACATGGAAAGAAGGTATCAATTCCCATACCTACTGCTCTATGGAAGGCCTGAGGTTTGCACTATTTGCATTTCTATATATTCTGTATATTTCTAATTTTCTGTACTGTTTTCCTGTCTGAGGGGGCATCAAACGGTTGTGATGCCCCCCTAGTCACGCAATTACATGCCACTTTGAAGCCAGCTCCAGTCCTCAGAGCAGCGCCACGCATACTTTTCAGAACATCTTCACTGAAATCACCACCGAATATTCCCGCGCACGAACACCACGTACGTTTCAATCTCTATCGAGTGCAGTCTTCTGCTTCAATGTACCATAAAGATCGCTTATGCTCTAACATCAGTAATTGTTAGTTAATCCTTACCGAACACTCAGTAAGAGCAGCTGTTGTTTGCATGTCATTTGAAATATGAAGTTATATGTACATGGTTATTATTAGAGACAAACACTGTGCAGTGCGTGCTTTACAGTTAATAATAATACATTTTATTCCATGAAATGACGTGTCACCCTTGTGCTCTGTTACCACAAAAACGTTTTTTTTTTGCAGCACCCTGCAGATGATGAAAATAATTTCATACAAGAAACAGGACATCTTCCTTTCGACAAACGCAGAAACATACACAATAAATTACTATTTTCAATGGAAAGAGGCAGTCTGTAAGACAAACACTGACATTTTTTAGGCAGAAGTGGATGCTAAAAGCCCATCTGTCCTTAGTCAGACTAGTGAATAACAGCACGTACACAACCATAGTACATTTTTAATGGATTGATACAAGCATGTCTTTTCAGGGAGCTGGGGGTCAAATAGAGGCCCTTGAGATGGAAATTGCAGCTTTCCAGGATATCTGAAAGCTTGGTGAAGGGGGAGGGTCTGCTGTAGTCGGTGGGACTCGAAGGGGTGGGGGGTGTGAACGTTTCGACCAGGGCAGCCCTGCCATGCTGCTGCTGTCGTTGGCCTGTGTTTGTTTGGCCTTGGTTGCTGTTAAAGCTGACTCCCTCAAAGATGCCGCCTGGATCTAGGCACAAAGGAAGTGCTACTTACTCCTATTTCAGGGCAATAAGATAATATATCCCCCTACGAGAAGAAGAAATGGTTTAGCCTAGCCAGAGAAAATGTAAACACCTGTTCAGCTGAGGACACTGCTGTAAGTGAGCTTTGCATTTACACACCAACACCAGATGAGCAGCACGTTCGCAAACCTGTTAAACAAAATACCTGACAGTGTTCGTCCATAAAATAGAGCTATAGATTTTTTGAGGTACTATTTCTGAATGGGCACCCATTTTAAGTGTGCTGTTTTTCGCACTGTAAAAATGGATACTGTGGCGTGGAGTCAATGGTACACATCTTTTTTTTGGTGTTGATTCTTGCTAGAACCTTTTTTAGAGGGGCCACATGGCATGCAGAGGCGACTGGGCCCAACTGTGGTGGTTGAGGCCTTTTACTCCTCCTGTCTTGGGGCACACCCCATAATGGATCCTGAGCAACTGGGCTTAGCACCCCTTCTGCACTTGACTGTCAGTGGTAGCTGTGGACGAGCGGTCAAAGGCTCCATCCTGAGAGGGGAAGTGTAAATACAGATGATGAACAAGACTCATAACTCAAAGTGCATACAGTACTGATTATACAGCAATGTCCTGTCAAATACATACTTTCATAACAAAAAGAAGTATTTTATTTCTAACTCTACACATGCAAAGGAATAATGGCATTCATGAGCAGTAACACCCCCCCATTAATGTTAGGACACTAGTCATTGTCAGGCAAATTCATGTTCCACCATACTTCTTACAACGTGGTCGGAGTTGTACTTCATTCACTGATGGCCGCATCTAGTAAATGCTTACTAGTAGGTTGTTCTCAAGAGTTCCATTTTGACTACTTAAAGTTTAGTCAAAAGCATCTGTGGTGCTGCAGGACCATTAGCAGTGAGAGCCCTGGGGCTCCAAAGGCTCAGTTCCAGTGCTCCCCGCTCCGGCCGTATAGGAGCCCTCTCCACGGGTGCTCCCAAGTCCTGATCCTGTTCAGCGAAGTTGGGCTGCTCATGTACACGCAGTATAACCCAGCAGATCCAGACTCTCTCCTTCAGCACCACAAGTCCATTCTAGTGATCGGATCTACATCTGTTTGACAAACATGAAGCAATTTACTTTTTTCTCTAATGGGGGGTAGGGATACAATCCTCAGGCTACTGACTGCAGCCCCAGCAAGGTGCAACAACTTCATAAGCATCCTTGCGGTCCTTGAGGAATCCGTTAGGTGCAGATCACAGGGAGTCGGCTTGAACCATTGACCTCAGTAGTAGTCCTTTCATCCAGGCAACAATCCAAACTCTTGGCCAGAGTGGTACCAGCAACCCTGCCTGGCATACGAGGTTGCCGCCTTACTCACTGTGTGTGTGCACACTCTTCTGGTGCGATCGCCCTCACTACTGAGGCTCCTCTGTGTGATCACCCTCACAATGGTGGCCTCTCCTGACATACAGAGTTGTCGCTATCTGTGGACACAGGTCTCACACTCCTGGCCCCAATAGGTTCAACTGTGTCCGCCTCTGGCATATGGAGTCACCACAACAAGGTAGTGCAGGCCTGGTACTTCCAACACAGTGCTTCCTGCATTGCTTAGATCACAGCAACCCTCTAATGAGATACAGGGTTCCCTGGAAAATTCCTGCATATGGGCAATTATCCGATCAGTGCTCAGCCATTCTCATCACACCTCCTTATGGAGATTTTTTGGTAGGGCTCCCCATTGTCCTTCCGCCCTCTGACGCTTTCCTATTCCTCATAGGGCACGCTGTTCTTGGCAAGCAGCCAGGTGCTGGTGCTCCAGGCTCAAGGGCATGAAATCTTGGTTTCCCTCTGTGATGTCATCCCGCCCGGCAGAATAGCAGTCCTTGTCCCCTGGTCGTGATCACAGGCAGAAGTCTTGCAGAGAGATTCTTCCCTCCTCACACAGCCTGTCTGGCTGCTTGGCGGATGACATAGTTTAGGGCTTTAGCCTCCCTTTCTTATATGTGATTTTGGGTGTGAGTCTTTGACATTATATGTTGGAGTTCTGCGTCTTTTGAAGTACACTCTTTTCCTTTTCTTCATTCCTCATGAATGGCTGTCTTTCATAGCAGGCAAGACTCCAAAGCATATTATCCCACAACACAGTTAATGGTGAGAGTTCACACATAGATATCATTCACAGTGATATATGCATCAAAAAAATAATTCTGGGCTCCCAGCCCTAATCTTTATGACTCTTTCTTTAGATGTGTCAAGGCCCCCTTCCTTGTGATCTATTTCTAAATTAAAGAGCAACATTTTAAAGTGGAAAAGGAGAGTCCCATCCTTCCTTTCTGTGTGTGTTCGACTCAGCTCACAGGAACATAGCAATACGCAAATCTGTCTGGGGGGGGTTCTTTCACTCCCCAATTCTTCACCAGGCTGGCCTGGGCTTCCCAAAATAAATGGAACTCATGGTCCTCCATGTAATATCCCATTGGAGGAAAACGTACACTTAGTGTACACTCACAGAACACTTACTGTCCAACACTGTTATCTCCATGCATCGCACCATTACTGGCACACATATATTCAGCCTACACATTCAGTCTGAGCACACTATTCAGTACTGTCGCTTTTCTGTATTGTACCAGGGTTTGCTATTTGCAAACACACAGTATTAGCACACACAATGTGCATGCTGCAAAATACTTCTCTTTTCATTTATTCTACTTCGTGCAAGCACATATACACCCAGCCCATGCTGCACTGCGTGCGGACTGCACAGCACTACATGTCTCATGTAATGTATTCCCAGCAGGCATACATACATGCAGTACATGCACTAACCACACATATACTGCACAGTACTGCTCTTACCTTGTACTGTACCCTTTTAAGGCACACATACATACAGTGCAGCGTTACTACTCCTGTGTGTTGCAGCACTCCACATCTACCTGATGGAGGGCAAGGGTGAGTTACGAACACAGCAGTGGAACTTTTAAAAAGGCGAGTGACCCTTTGACTTGTCCTTTATTGTATAGATAGTTGTAATTTGTTGCTGATGCACAGATTTATTATTTGTACTAGCATCTTATGGGAACCATGAACTGGTTCTATGTTAAGCATTGTTACACCTGGGTCTGGTATATGGTTTTTTGACAATAGCTTTAATTGAACCAATTGCTATAATTTGTTGCTGATCCACTGCTCAGTTACCTTTTACATATTCTCTTATAAACACTGTCCATGTACTGCATATAAGTGCTTAATTGCTCACAAGCCCTGTACGTGCTGTACAAAACATTAACTAAATACATCAAGGGATAGATAGGGTATATCAATGCTCATGGCAAATTGAAATTGCACAGCAGACCTCACAGATATGCTCTAATTTGCTGCTAGTCCACACCAAACAAGGTAGGAGGATGAGGGAGGGAAGTGTTAATTAGTGCAGACGAAAGAAGTGTAGATGGTAGGAGAGGCTGAGCAAAGAAGAAGGAGGAGGAGAGAAGGAGCAGCACAGCATTCATGGTGCGTTACATGTTGGGAGGATTCATATAAAGATTGACATTTTCAGCTAGACAGACACAAGCCTGGCAATTTCTGTTTTTCACACCAATGGGAATTAAAAATGTAAAATGGCATCATAATTTATTTATATATATTGTGGGATAATGAGAATGCATTTGTGGCAATGTGTAAAATAAATACAGAGATGGCAATATTGATTTATTATCATAAGTCTTCCCCAGTGGTTTCCAAACAGTTCAACTTTTGTGGGGGGTTGGGGGATGTAAGCCTGGCCTCAGGAGTACTTCAGTTTTTCTCCCTGAAAATAATTGGGATGAAGCTGATGAAGGTATTATAATCACATGCAGGGTGTTTCATATTATTAAGGGAGTGCCTCTAATAAAATATTCCTAGTTACACTTCTCTGTCTATGCCTTTTTTAGAGAACCCTCACACACATTGTTATCCCATTTACAGTACTAGATAGCACCCCTATGCATGTAGGCCTCATTGCCAAAGTGTTTCTGCGCTTAAAGAATATTTGCATGCTCTTCCATTGCTACCCATGTCATATGTGCCAAAACATCTGTCCCAGCAGGGTGACACATGATTTTTTAAACCAAATACAGCTTTATTTTAGCTTCCCCCTCCCTAAAATTGCCTCCCATTCAAAGCAAGCCAAATAAATTCACAATTTCTTTTTGAAATGTCCCTCTTTCTTCCTTCCAAATGTTTGCACTGTGCCTTATATGGTTTTTTACTTTCCTGTGCTCATGGAGAGAGCAGGCATGTCTGGAAATGTGTGTATATGGAAGAAATGTGTACTGGAAGTACCTATGGTTCAAGTACACATGTCAATACTTAATAACACTTAATGTGTTTGAGAGACAGGACAACTTTACTTTCCTGATAACTTGCATTGGTGTCAAATGATTTCAGAAACAACGAAACTATCACCAAGTCTAAACAAATAAATGAGGAGTCTTCCGCTTACTTTGAGGGTGTTGGAATATGGGATTCCAGTGACATATGGGGGTTATCGCCCTAGACATGCCATCAATTGAGTAAGATGTTTCCAGCTTTAAGCATGTCACTTACAAATCCTTGATATCATGAGTTTAAATCTAATCAGTTTAAATGAAGCCAACATATCCTTCAACATTAAATGCATTAAAGTGCTTGGTGCGTGGTTCCTCTGACTAGTTTTGATGGTGCACCTGGAAGCCATGGTGCACATATTGGGAACCACTTGTCTACCTTAATACATTGTACTTTATTATGTAAAACATAAGAGTAATGCATAAACTGCACATATACCTGCTCCACACCCCTGGCTTCTAGGAAACTGAGCAACTCCATACCTTGTCCTGTACCATCACACATTGAGTAGGTTTCTTCTACGGCAAGGAGCCCTGGCATATTTGAGCATAAGTGATCATCTGTGATTGATTGCCCAATGAACACAAGTCTGACATATGTGCCTTGGAATATTTAAGTATCACTCTTATATTTTGGATGTGTCCTGCCATATAGTGGCAATACCCTGGCACATGAGTGCCTCATTTATGAGGGTATTTTACTTGTTGATACATAACTTTTATAGGGATGTTAACTGGGATTCTGAATCTGGAGTACTCTCCAAGCTGCAATACAAGTTTAGATCAGGGATTGGAATGATGAAACAGTGCCTAATTTGCATCTTTTGATTAGTAAATACACCATAGCCAAACATAGCTCCATTTATCTAGCCTAAGCATGGGCGCAAAATCTGTTTCGCTCGCGGATTTTGTGGATTTTCGGCAAATCCGCAATCCGCGAACTCTAGCGAATTTGCCAGAAATCCGCGAATCCGCGAGTGGAACGGATCCAGGGGGCAAAAGTTCAAGCTTCAAGCTTGTAACTATTTTAGAATGGCACCGGCAAGCTGCCAGCGCCATTCTAAAATAGTTACTAAGTTAGCAGGAAGCACTAATAGAAGCAGGTGCTCGATTTTAACTGAATTCGAGCACCTGCTTTATTTTATCTATTAGTGCTTCCTGATGAAGCTAACTTAGTAACTATTTTAGAATGGCGCTGGCAGCTTGCCGGCGCCATTCTAAAATAAAACAGGAGAGGGGCAGAGGGCAGAAGGGCACAAAGACGAGTGTGGCAAAGGGCAGAAGGGCACAAAAACGAGTGGGGCAGAGGGCAGAATGGCACAAAATCGAGTGGGGCAGAGGGCAGAAGGCCACAAAACGCGTGGGGCAGAGGGCAGAATGGCACAAAAACGAGTAGGGCAGAGGGCAGATGGGCACAACAACGAGCAGGCTTGCAATAAAAAAACCCCGCGAACACGCAAAGCGCCCTGCAAACACGCAAAGAGCCCCGCGAACACGCAATTCGCCCCGCGAACACGCCAAAAAAAATCCACAAATTTGCACAAATTCGGGAATTTTGCGGATCGCGAATTCACAAATCCGCAAATTTGCGAATTCGCAAAATTCGCCCATTCTTAATCTAGCCTTCATGGATCTCTCTTGTGATTTCAACAGCGTGGTCAGGTCCAAACATTTGACAACGCTGGAATCCTTGGGGGGTAGAAAAGGGGCTGATTGGCTTCTGGGGGTCTTACATTATGACCTCTTTCCCTCAGTTATATATGGGGAAAATAGGGAGTCCACACTTAGGGAGGCATTAAGGTCCTAATGCAGGGCGCCTGCATTGAAGAAGAATATGAGGTCTTAAAAGCTGTTCAGGGAACGTTGGCCGGAATTCAGAGGGATATTTAGACTCTGGAGCTGCAGTACTTCCACTCCAATGACACTGACGCCCTGTTCTGTGTCCGGGATAAATTCTCAAAATTTCAAGTCCGCCACGAGACTCTCTATTTACACCTTAATAGTCAACCTAGATGCTACGGGGAAGGAGACCACCTGTCCAAAACCCTTGCAAATCTGTTGCACAGTGCGCATAAATTTGGTTATGTTTCTGAGCTCCTAATCCAACCCTGTATTTTCCACTTTGGAGCTATTAGATGTCATGTCTTCCTTTTATGAGCAATTCTATTTACGCTAACCTGACAATTTGCTCAGCCACATTGATTGACTATTTTGTAGGCCTGGATGGAGTTTGAAGAGTTCCGCATAGTGGAACTCAGTGAAGTGACCAAAAAACTACACTGTGCTATGTGGAGTTTTGATAGCGGTTAGGTAGTGCTAGTCGCAATGAATTTCAGCAATGGGTGTTTGTTCCACGCTGGAAAGTCAGTGTGAAAGGCACTATGCGCACTGCAAGAGGCACAGCTTCTTTCTGTCATTTGAGAAGATCTTCTACTCGAGTGGCAGCTTCTTCAACGCAAATGGAAGATTTGTCAATGCAAGCGGTAGCGGGCAACTGGTTGTGGCCCACGTTGAGAAATCTCACTGGAAAGTGGTCTGGAGTAAGATTTTCCACATTCACCAACTTAGCGTTGGCAAGCGCAAGCAGGGAAAAAATTCCCCTTGCAAACGCAACTCCCCACACTATGCGGTGCACAGAGTGGGAAGAACTCCAAAAACTCTCTGAGCAGATAGGAATTTCATGCCCAGGCCTTCTATTGTGACACAATGCAACAGCTATAGTTCGATCATGCTTTTGTGCCTATCTAGCCTTGCCCATTTCAACTGAAGAAATCAAGTAGGTTATCAGGAGCCTGCCTGGTGACCAGACACCTGGCCTAAGGGCTCACCATTGCCTATAAAGAGTTTGCCTCACTGCTGGCCCCACACCTTCTAGCCATGTACCAGGACTCCTTGGACACAGGCACCCTACTGCCCACATTGATAGATGCAGTAATCATTACCCTCCTTAAACCGAATAAGCTAGCCAATCTCTGCAATTCATATCAACCCCTTCATTAATAAATTCCGGCAATAAAATGTATGCTAAGGTCCTTGCAAATGAGCTACTGCCCCTCTTACATATTATTGTAAGACCTGACCAGTCACAAAGCCTCTGCATTATCTTTGCGGTAATGCACCACCCTGGACCTAGTGTCTCAGAAGTCACTGCCTTACTAGACGCCACAAAGCTTTTGACTCCATAGACTGGGCATACCTCTTCCCCCTCCTGGCACTACTTGGCCTTAGTCCTAGCTACTTTGAGCAAGTGAGGCTCTTTTACAATCTTCCCACCACCCTGGTGCCCTCAAATGGGGTAATCTCTGATCCTTTCCTGGTCACCTAGTGAACCGGTCCTTTTTGCCATCAAGATTGAGCCATTGGCAGGGATGGTTCAGCAACATCACATGAATAATTGGCTTCACCACCAGGGGATTGGTGGTTTCGATGTATGCGGACAATATTACCTTATACGCATGCGACCCGTGAGAATATCTGGCTTCCTTGATGTGTGAGGTGGTGAGATTTGGCAGCTACTCAGGCATAAAAGTTAATTAGATGATATCTAAATTATTCCCCCTTACTGATAGTACACGACCATTGCCAACTGAGTATTCTTTGAAATGGGCAGCGAACTCGGTTAGATAACGGGGCATATGGCTCAGTCGTAATACAGAAGAACTGTGAAGCACAATCTATGATAGGTCCATGACCTGGCTGAAGGACAGAATACCTACGTGGTCGAAATTACCCTTATCCTTAGTTGGCCACATTGCGTTAGCAAAGATGATCATCCTTCCTTAATTCCTTTACCTTTTCCTTAACACCCCCCTCCCCTCATGGCTCACTTCTTCAAACATTTGAAATCTAACATGATGACTCTACTATGGGTTGGCAAACAGCCGCAGGTCTCCTGGAAACTCCTCACTGTACAACTTGCACAAAGTGGGCTGGGTGCACCAGATCTTATATTATATGCCTACTGCGCACAAGCTCAATTTCTTCACTTCTGGTTGTACCCAGCTCCATTTTATCCACATATGGCCATCGAGACAGACCGCGCTGCCCCATGCCCTTTATCAACAGCACTAAATTTAACCTATAAAGCTCCTAGGGTGGAGTTTAACATGGTTGAATGTGGCCACTGTGCATGGGATGGCCTGAGGAAAGAGGCAAGGATGTCTCTCCTCTACGTCCATTCCATCTCACTTTTCAACAACCCCCTGATACCACTACTTCTAGATAAGGGTGCTATCGCACATGCACAAAAACACAATCTCAAACTGTTCCCAAACCTGACAGGATTAGCAGTTACTCCCACTGCTCGAGGTCGTGGCTCCCCCCCCCCCCCCACTTTTCTGGATGCCCTACTAAACTATCAACTACAGGCTACATGCCATGTGATACACAACACGTTTCCATCTTTACCCCCAGCACGCCCAGTGCTGGAACATACCCTCACAACCCTGTCCCCACGTAAATTGATAACCCGTTATTATCAATTACTTTCCCAAAAGGGAGGGTGCTGTGGGAGACTGACACTGACCGGGTCATAAGGAATGCACAGTGGTCATTATGCTGTGGGCAATTCGAACTTCTCTCCCAAAATTATAGATTATGGCTAATTCACTTCAAAGTTCTGCATCACCTCTATTGCACCACTCTAAAACTATTCAAAATGGGGCTGGTTTCTGACCTTCACTGCTTATTCTGCAGCTCACCACAAGCCTCCTTTCTCCAACTTGCTTGGCAGTGCCCGGGGTGTGGTGTCCTTCTGGGGGAGGTTTGTGACCATGAAAAAGATCACTGGGCACCTAATTCCTCACCCCCCCCCCCAGTTGAGCTGCTGGGATATGTTAAGGATGCACCCAGTATGCACTGTCTTCTCACTGCCATGTTACTCCGGCTGGCTAAGCGTAGTGTGGCCATACACTGGGGTAGGAAACCCAATCCCACCCTTAGATAATGTCTGAGTGATGAAGCATATTTTCAAGAGCACCTGACTAACTTCTAAGAACTCATGCTGATCTGCTCCCACCCCATAGATTTCAGGGAGCTGTTTACAATTCTGGCTTCACCAGAGGAACTCTCTCTTGCCAGCACCTACCTTAATGCCTTGAACATCGTGTCATGATTGGGCTATGTCTGTTTGCCCCTGGCCTGGGGGGGGGCTGTCACCTGGTTGACTTGGACATCTAGTTTCACTGAAACTTTGTGTCTACTCAATGTAATATGTAGCCATTCTATTGTTACTCTAGACTCTATTATAGACTATATCAGTTTATACCTCAGTACATGTGAGCAACATAAGGTGTACTTTGCTCTGATCAGGATAGTTCACTTGTGAAAGTGTTCTTTTTTAACTCTCTCCTGGCACCCCCCCCCCCCCCCCTATTATCCGTCCCTTTGCTTCCCTGTCTTTTTTCCAGCTGCTGTTGTTTTTTTGTTTCTAATGACAAATGCCAATAAACACAATTTAAAACAAATGTTGGTTTTGTGACCAATCTGGCTTTGACCATAGGTAGGAAGGCTATTTTGACACTTTTAAGTTTAAATCTTTTTATTGATTTAGAAATTGATAACAACAGCAACCACCTACATCCACAGATCAGTGGGGAACAATAACCAGCATGAAAATAGTAAGAATGAGACGGAAGAAGAGAGGGAAAGAAAGGAAATCATAAGAAATAATAAATAGATAGAAGTACTCGACAGCTTAGGCAAGGAATACCAGTAGATTTAAGAGCTACTCCTTGTGTAGGCACAATAAATCTCCTCAATAGACAAATTATGCATTTGTAGGAACTGCTTGGGTGAGGCGAAGGGCCAACAAATACTTTGGGCAAATCAGTTTGACAAACTCAGTTACTAAAAATGTAATAGTTGAGCCCCATGTGTTTTCAAAGCGTGGCAGCGTGTGTGTTACATTTGACATCATTTTCTTTATATCGACAGTCTACCACAGTTTATGCAGCCAATCTAAACTAGTTGGCACCACAGTTGCAGTACCCCAGCAGGACAGCAGAGTCTGTTTAGCTGCTCCCAAGGCCACAATGATGGCTTGCCCACAACACGATTTTAAAGAGTAGGCCAAAACATTTGGTAATCCCAGTAGTATGTAGCTAGTGAACCTGGGCAGCTCTGTATCATATTGCTGTCAATATCTTTCAGGACAGCTGTCCAGAATTGCAGAACTTTAGGCGATTGCCACAGAAGGTGCGTTAGAGTGCCCTCCTGTCCGCATGGCATGACATGGGTATACTACCAATGGTGAGCTATTTTAAGGAACATTTCCTTACCTGTGGTGCTGCATGAAGAAGCCCTAACTCTAGGGGCAATATCTTGCCATTCTTTAAGTGAAAATTCACGCTCACATTCAGATTCCCACCTAGTGATTTGGTGTGGTGTAGGGTTATGAGGAGAAAGGAGTATATATCTGAGAGTAGGCATTGATACAATTGGCATGTAATAAAACATTTTTCAAAGTCTGCCAATGGGCGGCCAGCATGTGGGCAGATGTTGGTCTGCGTGACCCAGTGCCTCAGGGCAATATATTGCCAAAAGGCCTCAGGAGGCATACAGTAACCAGAGTGGAGTTGGGTCCATCACCCCATCTGCATCAAACAGGTCCCCGATTCTCTTACATTTAGCTTCTTGCCACCTAATATATTTATTGCCATCAATTGCTGGTGGGAAGTCTGGGTAGCCTATAAATGGAGTCAGAGGTGATGTGTAGTCTACCAAGCCACAACAGTATGTGTTTTTTCCAGGTCAAGTGTTTTGTTCCACCATTGGCAAGGAGAGCAGAGTAGTTGTCTGGGGGCATGCATTCAGTCATGGAAAATATCTGGAGTTCCAGATATATCACTCCACTAGTCTCACAGACAAAGTGAAAAATAGTTGCCAGTCGTATCTGTTCAGCTCTGGGATAGTGAGACTGAGGGCCTGCGTTTTCTGAAGGTTAATCTTAAAACTGGACACTAGGTCACAGTCCTCCACTTAACGCAAAACGGGAGGGGCAAGGAGGTAAATGTTTGTGATAAAATAAGCATAACATTGTCAGCGTAAAGTGATGTTTTCTGCTCTCTGTCTCCCAAGCGGATCACAGAGATAGAGCCGCACCGATGAATTCTCCCCTCAAGGGGCTCCATGTAGAGTGGAAGTGTAAAAGGTAAGGGGGACAAGGGACACCCCTGTTGGGTGCCCCGCGAAATCCCAAAGGTGCAGGATGATATAACATTAACTCGAATCTTGGCCTCCAGGGCGGTATAGTTACAGCTCACCCACCACTAAAATCTCTCACCCAACCAAAATCTAGCAAGCACCAGGTGCAAGTAGGGCCAATGTACCCGGTCAAAGGCCTTTTCAGCATCTACTGACTGGAGCAAGGAGGGTCTCTGGGAGAGTTGTGATTTATCAAAGAGGTGGCAAAGTCGCTTGGTGCCGTCACTGCAGCTTCTATCAGGGATAAACTTGGACTTATCGGGATCTATGAGGCCCTGCATATAGGGTGCCAGGCGGGAGGCCAGCACATTAGTAACACATTTTAAATCCACATTTAACCATTAGATAGGCTGATACGAAGCGCACCACATTGCATCTTTCCCTAGCTTTGGGATAACTACAATGAGGCTGTCTGCATGAAGGAGGTGAGACTCCCAGAGTCGCTAAGCGAGTTGTAAATACATGAAAGTAGCAGAGTGAGAGCAGATGCGAATACTTTATAAAATTCTGAGGTGAAGCCTCCTTCCCTGGGAGCTTTACCTGTGGGGAGTTTTGGATATCTCGGAGTACTTCCTCAGGATGAATGCTGATGTCCAATTTGGATGACTCCAAATCGGGGTGTGGAGTCACTGGAGCCCGCGCCACATAGTCTGCCAACGCAGCCTCATCAGGCGTCTCTTCTATATATAACATGGAATAAAGTGTTCAAATTCTTCTGCTATAAGGTTGTCAGTCTGCAGTCTCATCCCCTGCGTCCCCTTATTCTCTGAGACCCATCGGTGAGCAATTTGAGCCCAAAGTTTATGCGCCAGTAATCTACCGGCTTTGTTGCTTCCCTCAAAATATTGTTGTCTAGTGCATAGGAGCAAGTCTTCTGCCCTATCTGAGTCCAATGCCCTCAGATGTTTTTGAGCTGCTGTTAGTTGGCATCTATCTTGGATGAATCCTGTTTGCAAATGAACCTCCTCCAGTTCCTTAATCATCCCTTCCAACTGCTCCTGTTTACCCTTCCAGTCCCTGTTCAGTTTGGTTGCTATAGCAATAAAATGCCCTCTGATCACTGCCTTTGATGTGTCCCACAGCAACGCAACAAGTGTAGTGACATCATCATTGGAGTCCAGAAAATTTGGGATTGATTTCTGTATCTCTACAATATTGGAGTCATATGTGAGCAATTTGTGATTCAATTGCCACGTGTGTTGATGAGGAGAATCCCGAGGAAGACCCATATGAGGGTAATGGGGGAGTGATCTCATAATGCTGCCACCCCTATATCAGCCGCCACTGTAGCCAAGGTAATGCAAGGAGATGTCAGAATGAGATCTAGCAGAGCGTACATCTGGTGTGCTGCAGAGTTAAAACTGTACTCCTTGACAGTGGATTGTGCTGGTGCCGTATGTCCACAAATGCAAAAACCACAGTTGATGGACAGAATGCAGAACAATGTCATACATTCACCCCAGTACAGAGATCTGGGCCTAAATCCATCGTTTTTTTTGCACTCCACATCACCGCAGTTCAGACATGGCCATATGCAAATCAGTCTGACCCTGTGCCTCGTGGGAACCGTCCAGCCCAAACTGCCAAGCCATGCCTTCCCTGGACCGGAAACAAGCTTCCGAGGACCGGTTTCTGGCAATCCAGCCGTCTTCAGCCCGGCTTGCTTGAATCCAATGGTGTGGAGAGCATGGGACTCACGTCTGAGCATACCCATCCCACTCGGGGTGACAAATGCAAAAACCACAGTTGATGGACAGAATGCAGAACAATGTCATACATTCACCCCAGTACAGGGATCTGGGACTAAATCCATCGTTTTTTTGCACTCCACACCACCCCAGTTCAGACATGGCCATATGCAAATCAGTCTGACCCTGTGCCTCATGGGAACAGTTCAGCCCAAACTGCCAAGCCATGCCTTCCCTGGACCGGAAACAAGCTACCGAGGACCGGTTTCTGGCATTCCAGCCGTCTTCAGCCCGGCTTGCTTGAATCCAGTGGTGTGGAGAGCATGGGACTCACGTCTGAGCATATCCATCCCACTCGGGGTGACAAATGCAAAAACCACAGTTGATGGACAGAATACAGAACCATGTCATACATTTACCCCAGTACAGAGATCTTGGCCTAAATCCATCGTTTGTTTTGCACTCCACACCACCCCAGTTCAGACATGGCCATATGCAAATCAGTCTGACCCTGTGCCTCATGGGAACAGTCCAGCCCAAACTGCCAAGCCATGCCTTCCCTGGACCGGAAACAAGCTTCCGAGGACCAGTTTCTGGCATTCCAGCCGTCTTCAGCCCAGCTTGCTTGAATCCAGTGGTGTGGAGAGCATGGGACTCACGTTTGAGCATACCCATCCCACTCGGGGTGACAAATGCAAAAACCACAGTTGATGGACAGAATGCAGAACAATGTCATACATTCACCCCAGTACAGAGATCTGGGCCTAAATCCATCGTTTTTTTGCACTTCACACCACCCCAGTTCAGACATGGCCATATGCAAATCAGTCTGACCCTGTGCCTCGTGGGAACAGTCCAGCCCACACTGCCAAGCCATGCCTTCCCTGGACCGGAAACAAGCTTCCGAGGACCGGTTTCTGGCATTCCAGCCGTCTTCAGCCCGGCTTGCTTGAATCCAGTGGTGTGGAGAGCATGGGATGTTTGATTGATTCAGATGCTCTGTCCATCACCACCCCCTTTTGTACCGTATGTCCACAAGCCCCACCTCCGCCAACTATTTCTGCATGGAGTCTGAGAGCGCAAGAGCCTGCTTTTCCCTCAACGCCAATCTATCCAATTCGGAATCACCAACTAAATTAAAATCCCTTCCTATCGGTAGATTCTCATCCAGGGACACCAGCACATTGACCAGTGCATTACTGAGGAAGGTTTCCTGCAGATGATTGGAGGCATACAGAGAAGCAAAAGTATAGGTGCAGTTCCCAAAGTCCAACCTCAGGAAAAGCAACCTTCCAAGGACTTCGGCTTGAACCTTAAGACTCTTCCCAGGGAAGTGTGTTGCAAGCAGAATGGCCTCCCTGCCCTTTTCCCAGATGTGGATGAAAATTGGCAATTAAACCACTGCAATATAATATGTTTCCATTTGGTGTTGAGTAAATGAGTTCTTGTACAAAACAATCACCACATCTTTCCTCCCTGAGTAATGAGAAAAGATTCAGCTGCTTTTGCTGGTGTATTAAGGCCCCGTACATTAAGGCACAGCATCTTAATTATGAGGTTAGGAATAAGTAGGACGTATAGCTGGCAAGTAGATAAAGGGTCAACCCCCTCATTGAGGAGTCTGGAGTAGAGCGACATAGCAGTCATAATGCAACTGACAGAGCAAAGCTGCTAAGGTAAGAAAAGAGAGGGCCAACAATTCCCTTCTAGAGTAAAACCAAGCAAGCATAGACTTTCCTCACTGAGAGTACTCTCCGAAATGGTGTGTGATAGCATTGCAAAGTAGCGTAATTGGACGGGGGATCATATAGAAAAGGTCACCAGATTCTGTCATTAATCAAAGTATGCAAATGACCCCTATCAACAGTCATTAAGAATTAAATAGGATAGAGCCATATTGAGATCCATTAGTTAGCTTGCAGATGCACTTCCAGCAGACTGGATTGGAAAGTGGATGGATATCCCCAAAAAGATATAACAACATCAGACAATGTCACCATTGAGGAAGGGTTCATCTGTTAGGCGTCCAGCCACCTCAAGCCCACGAAGGCGAGGAAGGAAGGGGAGTCCCAACAAGGCAGGGCCACTGTGAATGAAGCACTTCTGCATCCCCTTTTAGGATGAGGAAGGAGACACAGAGCTCATGCAAACCTCAAGGGGGATACCTATATTCCCACTTTATCAACAGGTTCCTCATATTGCTGCAGTGGGCGCAGAAGTGCCTCCTATCCCTATGGTTCTCAGAGTCGGAAGGTTTCATCAGAAAGTCCTTCCTGATCCGGGGCAGACATCTAGGCTTGACACCAGGCTGCATTAAGGATTTATGTTGTAAGTGGCAGGTCAAAGCCCATCACAGAATACGCTTCCTCCAGTGAGCAGACTGCATGGGTCTTGTGATTCCATACAAAGATCAACCAAAAGGGATGACCTCACATATATTGAATCCCTTTTTCATGTAGGAAGGTTGTGGCCAGTTTTAAGGCTTTCCAACTTTGGAGGGTAAGTGGCAAAAGATCCTGAAAATGTCAACCTGTATTCCTACGAAGGATATAACTAGTAAGTTTAGGGACGCTGCCATAATCATCTCTTTTTGCTTGTAGGAATGGAAACAGGTAAGTATGTCCTGCGGCCACCCCAGCCCCATGGATGAGCGTCAGCTCTATGAGTACGATTGAGAGGGATCTGCTTGTCTCCCAGTGCTTGAAAAATATGATGGAAAAGCTGAACTACAAAATCTTCCAGTTTCCCCACATCCGCTTGAAGGAGAACACCTTTTATACAAATGTTGGAGTGCCTGGATCTGTTCTCTAAATCCTCCAGGCGGCAGTGCAGCTCCTTGTTCTTGTCTCTCAGTTCCAGCAACTCACTGTCATGGTCATGGAGTTCATCTTCCTGTCGGTCCCCAGCTCTCTCCAGGGAGTCCACCCGGTCCCCCAAGTCAGTAAGATCAGACCTAATGTTCATGATGTCCATGGCACGTTCTGTTGCAGGACACCAAAGTCGTCCCTCTCATGCTACCAGTTTGACACACCTAAACCCAGCACTCACGAGAAAGGACAAATGCACTGCTGCACCATTAAATAACACATGTAAAACAGCACTCCCAAAAGACAAGGCATTAAAATGAGACCCAGCACTCTCTTAAGGCGAGGCAAGAAAACAAATTCATGTGCATTTAAAGTGACACACACAAATATATTGATTCAATACTTTGAAAAAGAAGGCAAAATATATTGGTTGATGCAGACTCCCAAATACCAAGTAACTTAAGCACAGGACCAGAATAACATGTAGCATATATACATGTAGCAAAGAAACATTGAAAATATATACACAAAGTAAGTAACACCTCACCAATCGTTCACTTGATATCCTTGCCAACTCAAGCAGGGGAGCCCTTGACAGCCAGGCATGGACTCTTGACCAGGACTCAAGTTCCATTCTTTTGTGCCGACACTTCAGCCCCACAAATGAGCTCCAATCGGCCTGTTAACATTCTTTGGCTTTTATGCCTTTTACTCAACATGATTACAACAAGGGGTGGTGAGGGACAGAGTCTCTGAATTAAACAGAATACTCTCACCCAGTCAAGAGATCAGGGCTAGATCCAACACCGTTTTTTAGCTCACTGCACCATCCCAGTTTCAGAACCTGGCTGTATGCAAATTAGTCTGTTCCTGTCCCAGTGCATGATGGGAACAGGGCAAACCAAACTACAAAAGCCAATTCTTACACTGGGAAGGAAACAAGCTACCGGGGACCGGTTTCTGGCATTTCAGCCGTCTTCGGCCCGGCTTGCTTGAATCCTGATGGTGCAATGAGCAAGGGACTCACATCTGAGTATACCCTTCCACGCTTAGGGTGGACAAAAATATTTACAACAAGGGGTGGTGAGGGACAGAGTCTCTGAATTAAACAGAATACTCTCACCCAGTCAAGGGATCAGGGCTAGATCCAACACCGTTTTTTAGCTCACTGCACCATCCCAGTTTCAGAACCTGGCTGTATGCAAATTAGTCTGTTCCTGTCCCAGTGCATGATGGGAACAGGGCAAACCAAACTACAAAAGCCAATTCTTACACTGGGAAGGAAACAAGCTACCGGGGACCGGTTTCTGGCATTTCAGCCGTCTTCGGCCCGGCTTGCTTGAATCCTGATGGTGCAATGAGCAAGGGACTCACATCTGAGTATACCCTTCCACGCTTAGGGTGGACAAAAATATTTACAACAAGGGGTGGTGAGGGACAGAGTCTCTGAATTAAACAGAATACTCTCACCCAGTCAAGAGATCAGGGCTAGATCCAACACCGTTTTTTAGCTCACTGCACCATCCCAGTTTCAGAACCTGGCTGTATGCAAATTAGTCTGTTCCTGTCCCAGTGCATGATGGGAACAGGGCAAACCAAACTACAAAAGCCAATTTTTACACTGGGAAGGAAACAAGCTACCGGGGACCGGTTTCTGGCATTTCAGCCGTCTTCGGCCCGGCTTGCTTGAATCCTGATGGTGCAATGAGCAAGGGACTCACATCTGAGTATACCCTTCCACGCTTAGGGTGGACAAAAATATTTACAACAAGGGGTGGTGAGGGACAGAGTCTCTGAATTAAACAGAATACTCTCACCCAGTCAAGAGATCAGGGCTAGATCCAACACCGTTTTTTAGCTCACTGCACCATCCCAGTTTCAGAACCTGGCTGTATGCAAATTAGTCTGTTCCTGTCCCAGTGCATGATGGGAACAGGGCAAACCAAACTACAAAAGCCAATTCTTACACTGGGAAGGAAACAAGCTACCGGGGACCGGTTTCTGGCATTTCAGCCGTCTTCGACCCGGCTTGCTTGAATCCTGATGGTGCAATGAGCAAGGGACTCACATCTGAGTATACCCTTCCACGCTTAGGGTGGACAAAAATATTTACAACAAGGGGTGGTGAGGGACAGAGTCTCTGAATTAAACAGAATACTCTCACCCAGTCAAGAGATCAGGGCTAGATCCAACACCGTTTTTTAGCTCACTGCACCATCCCAGTTTCAGAACCTGGCTGTATGCAAATTAGTCTGTTCCTGTCCCAGTGCATGATGGGAACAGGGCAAACCAAACTACAAAAGCCAATTCTTACACTGGGAAGGAAACAAGCTACCGGGGACCGGTTTCTGGCATTTCAGCCGTCTTCGGCCCGGCTTTCTTGAATCCTGATGGTGCAATGAGCAAGGGACTCACATCTGAGTGTACCCTTCCACGCTTAGGGTGGACAAAAATATTTACAACAAGGGGTGGTGAGGGACAGAGTCTCTGAATTAAACAGAATACTCTCACCCAGTCAAGAGATCAGGGCTAGATCCAACACCGTTTTTTAGCTCACTGCACCATCCCAGTTTCAGAACCTGGCTGTATGCAAATTAGTCTGTTCCTGTCCCAGTGCATGATGGGAACAGGGCAAACCAAACTACAAAAGCCAATTCTTACACTGGGAAGGAAACAAGCTACCGGGGACCGGTTTCTGGCATTTCAGCCGTCTTCGGCCCGGCTTGCTTGAATCCTGATGGTGCAATGAGCAAGGGACTCACATCTGAGTATACCCTTCCACGCTTAGGGTGGACAAAAATATTTACAACAAGGGGTGGTGAGGGACAGAGTCTCTGAATTAAACAGAATACTCTCACCCAGTCAAGAGATCAGGGCTAGATCCAACACCGTTTTTTAGCTCACTGCACCATCCCAGTTTCAGAACCTGGCTGTATGCAAATTAGTCTGTTCCTGTCCCAGTGCATGATGGGAACAGGGCAAACCAAACTACAAAAGCCAATTCTTACACTGGGAAGGAAACAAGCTACCGGGGACCGGTTTCTGGCATTTCAGCCGTCTTCGGCCCGGCTTTCTTGAATCCTGATGGTGCAATGAGCAAGGGACTCACATCTGAGTGTACCCTTCCACGCTTAGGGTGGACAAAAATATTTACAACAAGGGGTGGTGAGGGACAGAGTCTCTGAATTAAACAGAATACTCTCACCCAGTCAAGAGATCAGGGCTAGATCCAACACTGTTTTTTAGCTCACTGCACCATCCCAGTTTCAGAACCTGGCTGTATGCAAATTAGTCTGTTCCTGTCCCAGTGCATGATGGGAACAGGGCAAACCAAACTACAAAAGCCAATTCTTACACTGGGAAGGAAACAAGCTACCGGGGACCGGTTTCTGGCATTTCAGCCGTCTTCGGCCCGGCTTGCTTGAATCCTGATGGTGCAATGAGCAAGGGACTCACATCTGAGTATACCCTTCCACGCTTAGGGTGGACAGAAATATTTACAACAAGGGGTGGTGAGGGACAGAGTCTCTGAATTAAACAGAATACTCTCACCCAGTCAAGAGATCAGGGCTAGATCCAACACCGTTTTTTAGCTCACTGCACCATCCCAGTTTCAGAACCTGGCTGTATGCAAATTAGTCTGTTCCTGTTCCGGGGCAGACATCTAGGCTTGACACCAGGCTGCATTAAGGATTTATGTTGTAAGTGGCAGGTCAAAGCCCATCACAGAATACGCTTCCTCCAGTGAGCAGACTGCATGGGTCTTGTGATTCCATACAAAGATCAACCAAAAGGGATGACCTCACATATATTGAATCCCTTTTTCATGTAGGAAGGTTGTGGCCAGTTTTAAGGCTTTCCAACTTTGGAGGGTAAGTGGCAAAAGATCCTGAAAATGTCAACCTGTATTCCTACGAAGGATATAACTAGTAAGTTTAGGGACGCTGCCATAATCATCTCTTTTTGCTTGTAGGAATGGAAACAGGTAAGTATGTCCTGCGGCCACCCCAGCCCCATGGATAGCGTCAGCTCTATGAGTACGATTGAGAGGGATCTGCTTGTCTCCCAGTGCTTGAAAAATATGATGGAAAAGCTGAACTACAAAATCTTCCAGTTTCCCCACATCCGCTTGAAGGAGAACACCTTTTATACAAATGTTGGAGTGCCTGGATCTGTTCTCTAAATCCTCCAGGCGGCAGTGCAGCTCCTTGTTCTTGTCTCTCAGTTCCAGCAACTCACTGTCATGGTCATGGAGTTCATCTTCCTGTCGGTCCCCAGCTCTCTCCAGGGAGTCCACCCGGTCCCCCAAGTCAGTAAGATCAGACCTAATGTTCATGATGTCCATGGCACGTTCTGTTGCAGGACACCAAAGTCGTACCTCTCATGCTACCAGTTTGACACACCTAAACCCAGCACTCACGAGAAAGGACAAATGCACTGCTGCACCATTAAATAACACATGTAAAACAGCACTCCCAAAAGACAAGGCATTAAAATGAGACCCAGCACTCTCTTAAGGCGAGGCAAGAAAACAAATTCATGTGCATTTAAAGTGACACACACAAATATATTGATTCAATACTTTGAAAAAGAAGGCAAAATATATTGGTTGATGCAGACTCCCAAATACCAAGTAACTTAAGCACATAACCAGAATAACATGTAGCATATATACATGTAGCAAAGAAACATTGAAAATATATACACAAAGTAAGTAACACCTCACCAATCGTTCACTTGATATCCTTGCCAACTCAAGCAGGGGAGCCCTTGACAGCCAGGCATGGACTCTTGACCAGGACTCAAGTTCCATTCTTTTGTGCCGACACTTCAGCCCCACAAATGAGCTCCAATCGGCCTGTTAACATTCTTTGGCTTTTATGCCTTTTACTCAACATGATTACAACAAGGGGTGGTGAGGGACAGAGTCTCTGAATTAAACAGAATACTCTCACCCAGTCAAGAGATCAGGGCTAGATCCAACACCGTTTTTTAGCTCACTGCACCATCCCAGTTTCAGAACCTGGCTGTATGCAAATTAGTCTGTTCCTGTCCCAGTGCATGATGGGAACAGGGCAAACCAAACTACAAAAGCCAATTCTTACACTGGGAAGGAAACAAGCTACCGGGGACCGGTTTCTGGCATTTCAGCCGTCTTCGGCCCGGCTTGCTTGAATCCTGATGGTGCAATGAGCAAGGGACTCACATCTGAGTATACCCTTCCGCGCTTAGGGTGGACAAAAATATTTACAACAAGGGGTGGTGAGGGACAGAGTCTCTGAATTAAACAGAATACTCTCACCCAGTCAAGAGATCAGGGCTAGATCCAACACCGTTTTTTAGCTCACTGCACCATCCCAGTTTCAGAACCTGGCTGTATGCAAATTAGTCTGTTCCTGTCCCAGTGCATGATGGGAACAGGGCAAACCAAACTACAAAAGCCAATTCTTACACTGGGAAGGAAACAAGCTACCGGGGACCGGTTTCTGGCATTTCAGCCGTCTTCGGCCCGGCTTGCTTGAATCCTGATGGTGCAATGAGCAAGGGACTCACATCTGAGTATACCCTTCCACGCTTAGGGTGGACAAGAATATTTACAACAAGGGGTGGTGAGGGACAGAGTCTCTGAATTAAACAGAATACTCTCACCCAGTCAAGAGATCAGGGCTAGATCCAACACCGTTTTTTAGCTCACTGCACCATCCCAGTTTCAGAACCTGGCTGTATGCAAATTAGTCTGTTCCTGTCCCAGTGCATGATGGGAACAGGGCAAACCAAACTACAAAAGCCAATTCTTACACTGGGAAGGAAACAAGCTACCGGGGACTGGTTTCTGGCATTTCAGCCGTCTTCGGCCCGGCTTGCTTGAATCCTGATGGTGCAATGAGCAAGGGACTCACATCTGAGTATACCCTTCCACGCTTAGGGTGGACAAAAATATTTACAACAAGGGGTGGTGAGGGACAGAGTCTCTGAATTAAACAGAATACTCTCACCCAGTCAAGAGATCAGGGCTAGATCCAACACCGTTTTTTAGCTCACTGCACCATCCCAGTTTCAGAACCTGGCTGTATGCAAATTAGTCTGTTCCTGTCCCAGTGCATGATGGGAACAGGGCAAACCAAACTACAAAAGCCAATTCTTACACTGGGAAGGAAACAAGCTACCGGGGACCGGTTTCTGGCATTTCAGCCGTCTTCGACCCAGCTTGCTTGAATCCTGATGGTGCAATGAGCAAGGGACTCACATCTGAGTATACCCTTCCACGCTTAGGGTGGACAAAAATATTTACAACAAGGGGTGGTGAGGGACAGAGTCTCTGAATTAAACAGAATACTCTCACCCAGTCAAGAGATCAGGGCTAGATCCAACACCGTTTTTTAGCTCACTGCACCATCCCAGTTTCAGAACCTGGCTGTATGCAAATTAGTCTGTTCCTGTCCCAGTGCATGATGGGAACAGGGCAAACCAAACTACAAAAGCCAATTCTTACACTGGGAAGGAAACAAGCTACCGGGGACCGGTTTCTGGCATTTCAGCCGTCTTCGGCCCGGCTTTCTTGAATCCTGATGGTGCAATGAGCAAGGGACTCACATCTGAGTGTACCCTTCCACGCTTAGGGTGGACAAAAATATTTACAACAAGGGGTGGTGAGGGACAGAGTCTCTGAATTAAACAGAATACTCTCACCCAGTCAAGAGATCAGGGCTAGATCCAACACCGTTTTTTAGCTCACTGCACCATCCCAGTTTCAGAACCTGGCTGTATGCAAATTAGTCTGTTCCTGTCCCAGTGCATGATGGGAACAGGGCAAACCAAACTACAAAAGCCAATTCTTACACTGGGAAGGAAACAAGCTACCGGGGACCGGTTTCTGGCATTTCAGCCGTCTTCGGCCCGGCTTGCTTGAATCCTGATGGTGCAATGAGCAAGGGACTCACATCTGAGTATACCCTTCCACGCTTAGGGTGGACAGAAATATTTACAACAAGGGGTGGTGAGGGACAGAGTCTCTGAATTAAACAGAATACTCTCACCCAGTCAAGAGATCAGGGCTAGATCCAACACCGTTTTTTAGCTCACTGCACCATCCCAGTTTCAGAACCTGGCTGTATGCAAATTAGTCTGTTCCTGTCCCAGTGCATGATGGGAACAGGGCAAACCAAACTACAAAAGCAAATTCTTACACTGGGAAGGAAACAAGCTACCGGGGACCGGTTTCTGGCATTTCAGCCGTCTTCGGCCCGGCTTGCTTGAATCCTGATGGTGCAATGAGCAAGGGACTCACATCTGAGTATACCCTTCCACGCTTAGGGTGGACAAAAATATTTACAACAAGGGGTGGTGAGGGACAGAGTCTCTGAATTAAACAGAATACTCTCACCCAGTCAAGAGATCAGGGCTAGATCCAACACCGTTTTTTAGCTCACTGCACCATCCCAGTTTCAGAACCTGGCTGTATGCAAATTAGTCTGTTCCTGTCCCAGTGCATGATGGGAACAGGGCAAACCAAACTACAAAAGCCAATTCTTACACTGGGAAGGAAACAAGCTACCGGGGACCGGTTTCTGGCATTTCAGCCGTCTTCGACCCGGCTTGCTTGAATCCTGATGGTGCAATGAGCAAGGGACTCACATCTGAGTATACCCTTCCACGCTTAGGGTGGACAAAAATATTTACAACAAGGGGTGGTGAGGGACAGAGTCTCTGAATTAAACAGAATACTCTCACCCAGTCAAGAGATCAGGGCTAGATCCAACACCGTTTTTTAGCTCACTGCACCATCCCAGTTTCAGAACCTGGCTGTATGCAAATTAGTCTGTTCCTGTCCCTGTCCTGGAACAGGGCAAACCAAACTACAAAAGCCAATTCTTACACTGGGAAGGAAACAAGCTACCGGTGACCGGTTTCTGGCATTTCAGCCGTCTTCGGCCCGGCTTTCTTGAATCCTGATGGTGCAATGAGCAAGGGACTCACATCTGAGTGTACCCTTCCACGCTTAGGGTGGACAAAAATATTTACAACAAGGGGTGGTGAGGGACAGAGTCTCTGAATTAAACAGAATACTCTCACCCAGTCAAGAGATCAGGGCTAGATCTAACACCGTTTTTTAGCTCACTGCACCATCCCAGTTTCAGAACCTGGCTGTATGCAAATTAGTCTGTTCCTGTCCCAGTGCATGATGGGAACAGGGCAAACCAAACTACAAAAGCCAATTCTTACACTGGGAAGGAAACAAGCTACCGGGGACCGGTTTCTGGCATTTCAGCCGTCTTCGGCCCGGCTTGCTTGAATCCTGATGGTGCAATGAGCAAGGGACTCACATCTGAGTATACCCTTCCACGCTTAGGGTGGACAGAAATATTTACAACAAGGGGTGGTGAGGGACAGAGTCTCTGAATTAAACAGAATACTCTCACCCAGTCAAGAGATCAGGGCTAGATCCAACACCGTTTTTTAGCTCACTGCACCATCCCAGTTTCAGAACCTGGCTGTATGCAAATTAGTCTGTTCCTGTCCCAGTGCATGATGGGAACAGGGCAAACCAAACTACAAAAGCCAATTCTTACACTGGGAAGGAAACAAGCTACCAGGGACCGGTTTCTGGCATTTCATCCGTCTTCGACCCGGCTTGCTTGAATCCTGATGGTGCAATGAGCAAGGGACTCACATCTGAGTATACCCTTCCACGCTTAGGGTGGACAAAAATATTTACAACAAGGGGTGGTGAGGGACAGAGTCTCTGAATTAAACAGAATACTCTCACCCAGTCAAGAGATCAGGGCTAGATCCAACACCGTTTTTTAGCTCACTGCACCATCCCAGTTTCAGAACCTGGCTGTATGCAAATTAGTCTGTTCCTGTCCCAGTGCATGATGGGAACAGGGCAAACCAAACTACAAAAGCCAATTCTTACACTGGGAAGGAAACAAGCTACCGGGGACCGGTTTCTGGCATTTCAGCCGTCTTCGGCCCGGCTTTCTTGAATCCTGATGGTGCAATGAGCAAGGGACTCACATCTGAGTGTACCCTTCCACGCTTAGGGTGGACAAAAATATTTACAACAAGGGGTGGTGAGGGACAGAGTCTCTGAATTAAACAGAATACTCTCACCCAGTCAAGAGATCAGGGCTAGATCCAACACCGTTTTTTAGCTCACTGCACCATCCCAGTTTCAGAACCTGGCTGTATGCAAATTAGTCTGTTCCTGTCCCAGTGCATGATGGGAACAGGGCAAACCAAACTACAAAAGCCAATTCTTACACAGGGAAGGAAACAAGCTACCGGGGACCGGTTTCTGGCATTTCAGCCGTCTTCGACCCGGCTTGCTTGAATCCTGATAGTGCAATGAGCAAGGGACTCACATCTGAGTATACCCTTCCACGCTTAGGGTGGAAAAAAATATTTACAACAAGGGGTGGTGAGGGACAGAGTCTCTGAATTAAACAGAATACTCTCACCCAGTCAAGAGATCAGGGCTAGATCCAACACCGTTTTTTAGCTCACTGCACCATCCCAGTTTCAGAACCTGGCTGTATGCAAATTAGTCTGTTCCTGTCCCAGTGCATGATGGGAACAGGGCAAACCAAACTACAAAAGCCAATTCTTACACTGGGAAGGAAACAAGCTACCGGGGACCGGTTTCTGGCATTTCAGCCGTCTTCGGCCCGGCTTGCTTGAATCCTGATGGTGCAATGAGCAAGGGACTCACATCTGAGTATACCCTTCCACGCTTAGGGTGGACAAAAATATTTACAACAAGGGGTGGTGAGGGACAGAGTCTCTGAATTAAACAGAATACTCTCACCCAGTCAAGAGATCAGGGCTAGATCCAACACCGTTTTTTAGCTCACTGCACCATCCCAGTTTCAGAACCTGGCTGTATGCAAATTAGTCTGTTCCTGTCCCAGTGCATGATGGGAACAGGGCAAACCAAACTACAAAAGCCAATTCTTACACTGGCAAGGAAACAAGCTACCGGGGACCGGTTTCTGGCATTTCAGCCGTCTTCGGCCCGGCTTTCTTGAATCCTGATGGTGTAATGAGCAAGGGACTCACATCTGAGTGTACCCTTCCACGCTTAGGGTGGACAAAAATATTTACAACAAGGGGTGGTGAGGGACAGAGTCTCTGAATTAAACAGAATACTCTCACCCAGTCAAGAGATCAGGGCTAGATCCAACACCGTTTTTTAGCTCACTGCACCATCCCAGTTTCAGAACCTGGCTGTATGCAAATTAGTCTGTTCCTGTCCCAGTGCATGATGGGAACAGGGCAAACCAAACTACAAAAGCCAATTCTTACACTGGGAAGGAAACAAGCTACCGGGGACCGGTTTCTGGCATTTCAGCCGTCTTCGGCCCGGCTTGCTTGAATCCTGATGGTGCAATGAGCAAGGGGCTCACATCTGAGTATACCCTTCCACGCTTAGGGTGGACAAAAATATTTACAACAAGGGGTGGTGAGGGACAGAGTCTCTGAATTAAACAGAATACTCTCACCCAGTCAAGAGATCAGGGCTAGATCCAACACCGTTTTTTAGCTCACTGCACCATCCCAGTTTCAGAACCTGGCTGTATGCAAATTAGTCTGTTCCTGTCCCAGTGCATGATGGGAACAGGGCAAACCAAACTACAAAAGCCAATTCTTACACTGGGAAGGAAACAAGCTACCGGGGACCGGTTTCTGGCATTTCAGCCGTCTTCGGCCCGGCTTGCTTGAATCCTGATGGTGCAATGAGCAAGGGACTCACATCTGAGTATACCCTTCCACGCTTAGGGTGGACAAAAATATTTACAACAAGGGGTGGTGAGGGACAGAGTCTCTGAATTAAACAGAATACTCTCACCCAGTCAAGGGATCAGGGCTAGATCCAACACCGTTTTTTAGCTCACTGCACCATCCCAGTTTCAGAACCTGGCTGTATGCAAATTAGTCTGTTCCTGTCCCAGTGCATGATGGGAACAGGGCAAACCAAACTACAAAAGCCAATTCTTACACTGGGAAGGAAACAAGCTACCGGGGACCGGTTTCTGGCATTTCAGCCGTCTTCGGCCCGGCTTGCTTGAATCCTGATGGTGCAATGAGCAAGGGACTCACATCTGAGTATACCCTTCCACGCTTAGGGTGGACAAAAATATTTACAACAAGGGGTGGTGAGGGACAGAGTCTCTGAATTAAACAGAATACTCTCACCCAGTCAAGAGATCAGGGCTAGATCCAACACCGTTTTTTAGCTCACTGCACCATCCCAGTTTCAGAACCTGGCTGTATGCAAATTAGTCTGTTCCTGTCCCAGTGCATGATGGGAACAGGGCAAACCAAACTACAAAAGCCAATTCTTACACTGGGAAGGAAACAAGCTACCGGGGACCGGTTTCTGGCATTTCAGCCGTCTTCGGCCCGGCTTGCTTGAATCCTGATGGTGCAATGAGCAAGGGACTCACATCTGAGTATACCCTTCCACGCTTAGGGTGGACAAAAATATTTACAACAAGGGGTGGTGAGGGACAGAGTCTCTGAATTAAACAGAATACTCTCACCCAGTCAAGAGATCAGGGCTAGATCCAACACCGTTTTTTAGCTCACTGCACCATCCCAGTTTCAGAACCTGGCTGTATGCAAATTAGTCTGTTCCTGTCCCAGTGCATGATGGGAACAGGGCAAACCAAACTACAAAAGCCAATTCTTACACTGGGAAGGAAACAAGCTACCGGGGACCGGTTTCTGGCATTTCAGCCGTCTTCGGCCCAGCTTGCTTGAATCCTGATGGTGCAATGAGCAAGGGACTCACATCTGAGTATACCC
Organism: Lissotriton vulgaris; assembly: GCF_964263255.1. Classification (NCBI taxonomy): domain Eukaryota; kingdom Metazoa; phylum Chordata; class Amphibia; order Caudata; family Salamandridae; genus Lissotriton; species Lissotriton vulgaris. The sequence goes on from NC_141696.1 coordinate 865,568,605, forward strand.
TTCCACGCTTAGGGTGGACAGAAATATTTACAACAAGGGGTGGTGAGGGACAGAGTCTCTGAATTAAACAGAATACTCTCACCCAGTCAAGAGATCAGGGCTAGATCCAACACCGTTTTTTAGCTCACTGCACCATCCCAGTTTCAGAACCTGGCTGTATGCAAATTAGTCTGTTCCTGTCCCAGTGCATGATGGGAACAGGGCAAACCAAACTACAAAAGCCAATTCTTACACTGGGAAGGAAACAAGCTACCGGGGACCGGTTTCTGGCATTTCAGCCGTCTTCGGCCCGGCTTGCTTGAATCCTGATGGTGCAATGAGCAAGGGACTCACATCTGAGTATACCCTTCCACGCTTAGGGTGGACAAAAATATTTACAACAAGGGGTGGTGAGGGACAGAGTCTCTGAATTAAACAGAATACTCTCACCCAGTCAAGAGATCAGGGCTAGATCCAACACCGTTTTTTAGCTCACTGCACCATCCCAGTTTCAGAACCTGGCTGTATGCAAATTAGTCTGTTCCTGTCCCAGTGCATGATGGGAACAGGGCAAACCAAACTACAAAAGCCAATTCTTACACTGGGAAGGAAACAAGCTACCGGGGACCGGTTTCTGGCATTTCAGCCGTCTTCGACCCGGCTTGCTTGAATCCTGATGGTGCAATGAGCAAGGGACTCACATCTGAGTATACCCTTCCACGCTTAGGGTGGACAAAAATATTTACAACAAGGGGTGGTGAGGGACAGAGTCTCTGAATTAAACAGAATACTCTCAGCCAGTCAAGAGATCAGGGCTAGATCCAACACCGTTTTTTAGCTCACTGCACCATCCCAGTTTCAGAACCTGGCTGTATGCAAATTAGTCTGTTCCTGTCCCTGTCCTGGAACAGGGCAAACCAAACTACAAAAGCCAATTCTTACACTGGGAAGGAAACAAGCTACCGGGGACCGGTTTCTGGCATTTCAGCCGTCTTCGGCCCGGCTTTCTTGAATCCTGATGGTGCAATGAGCAAGGGACTCACATCTGAGTGTACCCTTCCACGCTTAGGGTGGACAAAAATATTTACAACAAGGGGTGGTGAGGGACAGAGTCTCTGAATTAAACAGAATACTCTCACCCAGTCAAGAGATCAGGGCTAGATCCAACACCGTTTTTTAGCTCACTGCACCATCCCAGTTTCAGAACCTGGCTGTATGCAAATTAGTCTGTTCCTGTCCCAGTGCATGATGGGAACAGGGCAAACCAAACTACAAAAGCCAATTCTTACACTGGGAAGGAAACAAGCTACCGGGGACCGGTTTCTGGCATTTCAGCCGTCTTCGGCCCGGCTTGCTTGAATCCTGATGGTGCAATGAGCAAGGGACTCACATCTGAGTATACCCTTCCACGCTTAGGGTGGACAGAAATATTTACAACAAGGGGTGGTGAGGGACAGAGTCTCTGAATTAAACAGAATACTCTCACCCAGTCAAGAGATCAGGGCTAGATCCAACACCGTTTTTTAGCTCACTGCACCATCCCAGTTTCAGAACCTGGCTGTATGCAAATTAGTCTGTTCCTGTCCCAGTGCATGATGGGAACAGGGCAAACCAAACTACAAAAGCCAATTCTTACACTGGGAAGGAAACAAGCTACCAGGGACCGGTTTCTGGCATTTCATCCGTCTTCGACCCGGCTTGCTTGAATCCTGATGGTGCAATGAGCAAGGGACTCACATCTGAGTATACCCTTCCACGCTTAGGGTGGACAAAAATTTTTACAACAAGGGGTGGTGAGGGACAGAGTCTCTGAATTAAACAGAATACTCTCAGCCAGTCAAGAGATCAGGGCTAGATCCAACACCGTTTTTTAGCTCACTGCACCATCCCAGTTTCAGAACCTGGCTGTATGCAAATTAGTCTGTTCCTGTCCCTGTCCTGGAACAGGGCAAACCAAACTACAAAAGCCAATTCTTACACTGGGAAGGAAACAAGCTACCGGGGACCGGTTTCTGGCATTTCAGCCGTCTTCGGCCCGGCTTTCTTGAATCCTGATGGTGCAATGAGCAAGGGACTCACATCTGAGTGTACCCTTCCACGCTTAGGGTGGACAAAAATATTTACAACAAGGGGTGGTGAGGGACAGAGTCTCTGAATTAAACAGAATACTCTCACCCAGTCAAGAGATCAGGGCTAGATCCAACACCGTTTTTTAGCTCACTGCACCATCCCAGTTTCAGAACCTGGCTGTATGCAAATTAGTCTGTTCCTGTCCCAGTGCATGATGGGAACAGGGCAAACCAAACTACAAAAGCCAATTCTTACACTGGGAAGGAAACAAGCTACCGGGGACCGGTTTCTGGCATTTCAGCCGTCTTCGGCCCGGCTTGCTTGAATCCTGATGGTGCAATGAGCAAGGGACTCACATCTGAGTATACCCTTCCACGCTTAGGGTGGACAGAAATATTTACAACAAGGGGTGGTGAGGGACAGAGTCTCTGAATTAAACAGAATACTCTCACCCAGTCAAGAGATCAGGGCTAGATCCAACACCGTTTTTTAGCTCACTGCACCATCCCAGTTTCAGAACCTGGCTGTATGCAAATTAGTCTGTTCCTGTCCCAGTGCATGATGGGAACAGGGCAAACCAAACTACAAAAGCCAATTCTTACACTGGGAAGGAAACAAGCTACCAGGGACCGGTTTCTGGCATTTCATCCGTCTTCGACCCGGCTTGCTTGAATCCTGATGGTGCAATGAGCAAGGGACTCACATCTGAGTATACCCTTCCACGCTTAGGGTGGACAAAAATATTTACAACAAGGGGTGGTGAGGGACAGAGTCTCTGAATTAAACAGAATACTCTCACCCAGTCAAGAGATCAGGGCTAGATCCAACACCGTTTTTTAGCTCACTGCACCATCCCAGTTTCAGAACCTGGCTGTATGCAAATTAGTCTGTTCCTGTCCCAGTGCATGATGGGAACAGGGCAAACCAAACTACAAAAGCCAATTCTTACACTGGGAAGGAAACAAGCTACCGGGGACCGGTTTCTGGCATTTCAGCCGTCTTCGGCCCGGCTTTCTTGAATCCTGATGGTGCAATGAGCAAGGGACTCACATCTGAGTGTACCCTTCCACGCTTAGGGTGGACAAAAATATTTACAACAAGGGGTGGTGAGGGACAGAGTCTCTGAATTAAACAGAATACTCTCACCCAGTCAAGAGATCAGGGCTAGATCCAACACCGTTTTTTAGCTCACTGCACCATCCCAGTTTCAGAACCTGGCTGTATGCAAATTAGTCTGTTCCTGTCCCAGTGCATGATGGGAACAGGGCAAACCAAACTACAAAAGCCAATTCTTACACTGGGAAGGAAACAAGCTACCGGGGACCGGTTTCTGGCATTTCAGCCGTCTTCGACCCGGCTTGCTTGAATCCTGATAGTGCAATGAGCAAGGGACTCACATCTGAGTATACCCTTCCACGCTTAGGGTGGACAAAAATATTTACAACAAGGGGTGGTGAGGGACAGAGTCTCTGAATTAAACAGAATACTCTCACCCAGTCAAGAGATCAGGGCTAGATCCAACACCGTTTTTTAGCTCACTGCACCATCCCAGTTTCAGAACCTGGCTGTATGCAAATTAGTCTGTTCCTGTCCCAGTGCATGATGGGAACAGGGCAAACCAAACTACAAAAGCCAATTCTTACACTGGGAAGGAAACAAGCTACCGGGGACCGGTTTCTGGCATTTCAGCCGTCTTCGGCCCGGCTTGCTTGAATCCTGATGGTGCAATGAGCAAGGGACTCACATCTGAGTATACCCTTCCACGCTTAGGGTGGACAAAAATATTTACAACAAGGGGGGTGAGGGACAGAGTCTCTGAATTAAACAGAATACTCGAACCCAGTCAAGAGATCAGGGCTAGATCCAACACCGTTTTTTAGCTCACTGCACCATCCCAGTTTCAGAACCTGGCTGTATGCAAATTAGTCTGTTCCTGTCCCAGTGCATGATGGGAACAGGGCAAACCAAACTACAAAAGCCAATTCTTACACTGGCAAGGAAACAAGCTACCGGGGACCGGTTTCTGGCATTTCAGCCGTCTTCGGCCCGGCTTTCTTGAATCCTGATGGTGTAATGAGCAAGGGACTCACATCTGAGTGTACCCTTCCACGCTTAGGGTGGACAAAAATATTTACAACAAGGGGTGGTGAGGGACAGAGTCTCTGAATTAAACAGAATACTCTCACCCAGTCAAGAGATCAGGGCTAGATCCAACACCGTTTTTTAGCTCACTGCACCATCCCAGTTTCAGAACCTGGCTGTATGCAAATTAGTCTGTTCCTGTCCCAGTGCATGATGGGAACAGGGCAAACCAAACTACAAAAGCCAATTCTTACACTGGGAAGGAAACAAGCTACCGGGGACCGGTTTCTGGCATTTCAGCCGTCTTCGGCCCGGCTTGCTTGAATCCTGATGGTGCAATGAGCAAGGGACTCACATCTGAGTATACCCTTCCACGCTTAGGGTGGACAAAAATATTTACAACAAGGGGTGGTGAGGGACAGAGTCTCTGAATTAAACAGAATACTCTCACCCAGTCAAGAGATCAGGGCTAGATCCAACACCGTTTTTTAGCTCACTGCACCATCCCAGTTTCAGAACCTGGCTGTATGCAAATTAGTCTGTTCCTGTCCCAGTGCATGATGGGAACAGGGCAAACCAAACTACAAAAGCCAATTCTTACACTGGGAAGGAAACAAGCTACCGGGGACCGGTTTCTGGCATTTCAGCCGTCTTCGGCCCGGCTTGCTTGAATCCTGATGGTGCAATGAGCAAGGGACTCACATCTGAGTATACCCTTCCACGCTTAGGGTGGACAAAAATATTTACAACAAGGGGTGGTGAGGGACAGAGTCTCTGAATTAAACAGAATACTCTCACCCAGTCAAGAGATCAGGGCTAGATCCAACACCGTTTTTTAGCTCATTGCACCATCCCAGTTTCAGAACCTGGCTGTATGCAAATTAGTCTGTTCCTGTCCCAGTGCATGATGGGAACAGGGCAAACCAAACTACAAAAGCCAATTCTTACACTGGGAAGGAAACAAGCTACCGGGGACCGGTTTCTGGCATTTCAGCCGTCTTCGGCCCGGCTTGCTTGAATCCTGATGGTGCAATGAGCAAGGGACTCACATCTGAGTATACCCTTCCACGCTTAGGGTGGACAAAAATATTTACAACAAGGGGTGGTGAGGGACAGAGTCTCTGAATTAAACAGAATACTCTCACCCAGTCAAGAGATCAGGGCTAGATCCAACACCGTTTTTTAGCTCACTGCACCATCCCAGTTTCAGAACCTGGCTGTATGCAAATTAGTCTGTTCCTGTCCCAGTGCATGATGGGAACAGGGCAAACCAAACTACAAAAGCCAATTCTTACACTGGGAAGGAAACAAGCTACCGGGGACCGGTTTCTGGCATTTCAGCCGTCTTCGGCCCGGCTTGCTTGAATCCTGATGGTGCAATGAGCAAGGGACTCACATCTGAGTATACCCTTCCACGCTTAGGGTGGACAAAAATATTTACAAGGGGTGGTGAGGGACAGAGTCTCTGAATTAAACAGAATACTCTCACCCAGTCAAGAGATCAGGGCTAGATCCAACACCGTTTTTTAGCTCATTGCACCATCCCAGTTTCAGAACCTGGCTGTATGCAAATTAGTCTGTTCCTGTCCCAGTGCATGATGGGAACAGGGCAAACCAAACTACAAAAGCCAATTCTTACACTGGGAAGGAAACAAGCTACCGGGGACCGGTTTCTGGCATTTCAGCCGTCTTCGGCCCGGCTTGCTTGAATCCTGATGGTGCAATGAGCAAGGGACTCACATCTGAGTATACCCTTCCACGCTTAGGGTGGACAAAAATATTTACAACAAGGGGTGGTGAGGGACAGAGTCTCTGAATTAAACAGAATACTCTCACCCAGTCAAGAGATCAGGGCTAGATCCAACACCGTTTTTTAGCTCACTGCACCATCCCAGTTTCAGAACCTGGCTGTATGCAAATTAGTCTGTTCCTGTCCCAGTGCATGATGGGAACAGGGCAAACCAAACTACAAAAGCCAATTCTTACACTGGGAAGGAAACAAGCTACCGGGGACCGGTTTCTGGCATTTCAGCCGTCTTCGGCCCGGCTTGCTTGAATCCTGATGGTGCAATGAGCAAGGGACTCACATCTGAGTATACCCTTCCACGCTTAGGGTGGACAAAAATATTTACAACAAGGGGTGGTGAGGGACAGAGTCTCTGAATTAAACAGAATACTCTCACCCAGTCAAGAGATCAGGGCTAGATCCAACACCGTTTTTTAGCTCACTGCACCATCCCAGTTTCAGAACCTGGCTGTATGCAAATTAGTCTGTTCCTGTCCCAGTGCATGATGGGAACAGGGCAAACCAAACTACAAAAGCCAATTCTTACACTGGGAAGGAAACAAGCTACCGGGGACCGGTTTCTGGCATTTCAGCCGTCTTCGGCCCGGCTTGCTTGAATCCTGATGGTGCAATGAGCAAGGGACTCACATCTGAGTATACCCTTCCACGCTTAGGGTGGACAAAAATATTTACAACAAGGGGTGGTGAGGGACAGAGTCTCTGAATTAAACAGAATACTCTCACCCAGTCAAGAGATCAGGGCTAGATCCAACACCGTTTTTCAGCTCACTGCACCATCCCAGTTTCAGAACCTGGCTGTATGCAAATTAGTCTGTTCCTGTCCCAGTGCATGATGGGAACAGGGCAAACCAAACTACAAAAGCCAGTTCTTACACTGGGAAGGAAACAAGCTACCGGGGACCGGTTTCTGGCATTTCAGCCGTCTTCGGCCCGGCTTGCTTGAATCCTGATGGTGCAATGAGCAAGGGACTCACATCTGAGTATACCCTTCCACGCTTAGGGTGGACAAAAATATTTACAACAAGGGGTGGTGAGGGACAGAGTCTCTGAATTAAACAGAATACTCTCACCCAGTCAAGAGATCAGGGCTAGATCCAACACCGTTTTTTAGCTCACTGCACCATCCCAGTTTCAGAACCTTTCTGTATGCAAATAGTCTGTTCCTGTCCCAGTGCATGATGGGAACAGGGCAAACCCTCTGTTCATCACCACCCCCCTTTTTGTAAATCGTTTTTGGCCACTATAGGTGTGGCAGGGTATACTCAGACATGAGTCCCTTTCTCACTGCTCCATCAGGATTCAAGCAAGCCGGGCCGAAGAAGGCTGAAATGCCAGAAACCGGTCCCCGGTAGCTTGTCTCCTTTCTGGTGAAGAATTGGCTTGGTAGTTTAGTCTGCCCTGTTCCCATGATGCACTGGGCCAGGGACAGACTGATTTGCATATAGCCAGGTTCTGAGCTGGGATGGGACAGTGAGATAAATAACGGTGATGGATCAAGCCCTGATCTTTGGACTGGGTAAGAGTGGTCTGTTTAACTCAGACACTCTGTTCATCACCACCCCCCTTTTTGTAAATCGTTTTTGGCCACTATAGGTGTGGCACGGTATACTCAGACATGAGTCCCTTTCTCACTGCTCCATCAGGATTCAAGCAAGCCGGGCCGAAGAAGGCTGAAATGCCAGAAACCGGTCCCCGGTAGCTTGTCTCCTTTCTGGTGAAGAATTGGCTTGGTAGTTTAGTCTGCCCTGTTCCCATGATGCACTGGGCCAGGGACAGACTGATTTGCATATAGCCAGGTTCTGAGCTGGGATGGGGCAGTGAGATAAATAACGGTGATGGATCAAGCCCTGATCTTTGGACTGGGTAAGAGTGGTCTGTTTAACTCAGACACTCTGTTCATCACCACCCCCCTTTTTGTAAATCGTTTTACTCAACATCAGGCAGAGGTTCTAAAAACCTCGCCTCTTTCTTCTGTTATGAAAAACGGAGCTGGCCGTACTGGTCTGTGTCAAGGTCAAGACAGAAGCTGACCAGGCTCCTGTATTTTGACACAGTGACAGAGCCGAACATTCCACCCATTCCCTGAAAGGTACCAAGCACGCATCCCACACAACACGTTCCAGTTCACTCTGATCCGTAAGGAGCGAAGACAAGTGAAGAGCAAAAACATCCCCGTCCCACTTTGCAGCTACGTGTGAGCACAGAAAATGTAGTCTGTTACACAAGAAGGAGTCAGCACAGAAAATTGAGTCAGTTATGCAAAATGAAGTCAATGGTCAATATATCATTCTTGATAGGGCTACAGTCCTGCAGCGTACTAAACAGTTGTTCCAAGAAGCTGCGGGTGACCAGTTCTTCAGTGACAGTCTCCTTTGCCCCATGGCCTGCATCGTGTGTGGAGGCAGTGGAGAGTCGGGGCTCGCCTTATTTTTTTTAGTACTAGGCTTGTGCAGTAGGTCCTTTATGGAAGTCTCTTTTTTGGAGCGGTTGGTCGACATCTCAGGGAATACCGGCTCACTGGAGGCAGTTCAGTAGCGCTCCAGGGGGCCACCCCTTTGCCTGCAGACAGTCACAAGGCAAATGCCACCTCATTCTATGGATCTTTTCATGCTGGGGACTGCACATAGTGTTAGGTACAATGAGGAGAAAGTGTTGCTCCAGTCTGTGCAGTTTCCTTGATGTGCAGAAATATGGGTATATCTAGAGTTCAGTTTCTCGGACGGCTCTTCATCCCCCACACCACAACAGGGCAGGTTAATCTTCCCCAAATAGCTGCAAAAGCCTAACAGGCATGTCCGCCCATCGGGGTCCTCCTGGGCATCAGAATGTACTGCGGCACTCTGCTCCCAGATCTGGGACCCGTGGTCTACGTCTGCTCTCTCAGCATCATTTCAGGTATCAGATTCTTCAGGTATCGCCTGGGGCTCACAATGGTTTTGACTTCGTCCATCCTTCAACGCCCCAGACAAGGGCAAGTTTTCATGGGCCTCATACTCTATGGTGGTTCTCGCTCACCTCAGCCACCAGATCCAGGGGCCGCGGTCTCCGTCCGCTCTCCCAACACCACACCAGGTGTCAGTTTCTTCCGATGACGTTCAGGGCTTCCCATGGTTTTGACGTCTTTCACCCTCCAATGTCCTGGAGAGGGGATACCACTTTCACAGGCGCAGGCCTCAGCCTGCACTGTAGTTCTCTGTTCACCTCTGCTACTAGGTCCAGGGGCCGCGGTCTCCCAACCCCACACTAGGAGTCAGTTCCCTCAGATGCTGTCCAGAGCTCAAATTGGTCTAGCCAGCCTCCGCCCTCCAGAGCCTTATGCAGGGGCCGCCATATTCATGGATGCTCCAAAAGTGCTGGATCAGTCCTGCCGAAACGTGCCTGTTACAGCAGAATTGCTTTTTTCAAGTTGCCCTCTATGATCCTGCATTTGACACGGCCCCTGGCAGGTTATCAGGGGCCTTGTGGTGCTGGCTTCAATTGTAGGTGTGGGCCTTGCCTGGCAGAGCTCTGTGGATGAACGGCTACACTGCCGCCATCTTGGTCATGCACCTTTGTGCCACTTTTAGAGTGTACAGGAGGAAATGCCTAACTGTGTTAACCTAAGGAGCAGGTCTTTGGGGCAACAAAACTGTTCAAAGTCTCCAGGCTGAGGAAAACAGAGTCTTGAGACAGTTTTTAAATCGTCTTCTGAACTCATATAATTTTGCTATCCACTAGGAGATTGGTTTAGACTATGTTGAAGACCAGGTTAAGTTGACCCCATTAATATTGTGGTGCTCAGTCTGGTTCCCATGCTTAGTTTAAAAAGGAGGTAATAAAGCACTGCCTGACATGCGATTTGTGTCGCTCTATCCCCTTGGTGGATTTCATTAAGTGGGTATTCACAAATTTGGGAAGATCAACAGGATTTTCCAGACCACTTGAATAATCCAAAATAGATAGGACCAACATTTCTTACATATATTGGAGAAAGCAGGAAAAGGAGGTATTAACCAAAATCCAGACCTACTTTAGGCCTGGAGCCATATTTAGACTTTGTGATTAATACGTAAGATAGGGCTCTCTTAACTAGAGTTAGGCAAGATAACATAAGATGGTATGATACCCAGTATGAACACACGTCCATTGTCGATTGTCCTCGTGATCTAAGATCTTCACAGAGTTTTTTTGTTTCACCTTTTTCTGTAAATGTTATTGTTTTACTAAGAACTTCCTAATTCCTGTTTTGAGAGCTTCTTGATTGTCCAAGTTCAGACCTTCCCTACTGTATTTGCAACCGTTTCACACACCTGAGATTTGTCTTAGCATATTGTTGTCTTAAAAATGCCATTCATGATAGGAAATCAATGCTCCTTTGAATTAGGGTGGCGGGTCCTTTTTAATGAAAAGTTTTTTATTGTGATCTCTTTTAACTATTATGCTGATCTGTTTAGTTTTTTAAAATGTTGAAACAGTTTTTGTTAGATCGTGCTATTTATTGTGTTGATTGATGCAAAACCAACAGTTGATGGACAGAATGCAGAACAATGTCATACATTCACCCCAGTACAGAGATCTAGGCCTAAATCCATCGTTTTTTTGCACTCCACACCACCCCAGTTCAGACATGGCAATATGCAAATCAGCCTTGACTCTGTGACTCATGGGAACAGTCAAGCATCCTAGTACCGTTTTCTTGCTATCAGCCGTCTTTAGCTTGACTCCAGTGGTATGGAGAGCATGGGACTCACGTCTGAGCATACCCATCCTACTTGGGGTGACAAATGCAAAACCAACAGTTGATAGACAGAATTCAGAACAATGTCATAAATTCACCCCAGTACAGAGATTTGGGCCTAAATATATCGTTTTTTTGCATCTATTGTGTTGAAACATGAATTGCACTTGCTTTTATGATCATTATCTAATATTTTAATAAAGCTTTTTGATTTATGAGGGTATTTCCCTTTTTGGTGCAATAGCTTTTACTTGGCTATTAACTGGTGCAGGAAAAGCAATATGCATTGCTTCATGGCACAGTATGTATAAGTTGTATTAAAACTCCGTGCATGGGATTTAGAATAGCCTCAAAAATGGATTTTGGGCACACAGAACCTGAATAGCAAGCGATCTCTCGCAGTTGCTGAATGTTCTTTTGTGGTAGTTTTGTTTTCACCCAAGTTATGCAAGCACGTAATTATGTTATTATTGGTAACTTCACATTAAAAACTAACACAGAATCACCAAAATTAATCTGATTACTCCAGCATAATTAAAATTAAGCCCTGACCTAAATATTTATAAGCATCTTTACGAAGCCCTACCTTGTTCAAATTTATTTTTGCTGATGTTGTCAGGTCCCCACTCGCTGTTCTTGAATAGTGCATTCAGCATTTCTCAATTTGCTTTGTGCTGAAGAAGACTGTATCAAATTTAGGGAAACTCTAAATAGGCTCCTTAGACATTTGGTCAGAACGTTGATCGCATCTCCATATTGTCATAATGTCTAATCCTATTCTTTGAAGTCTCGTCCATTTTTGGAAATTAAATAAAACTATTAAATGGAAGTTTTGTGAGGTAGTGGGGAGGAAACTAGGCATATATATTTCTGTTTTATACAGTGAAATTTAACAGACTATACACTATCATAAAAGAATAAAGTTGTGATACAAAGGATCCAGTGAAAAACTCATTCTAACAGTTGTTTGGACTTTTTCAACTATGTGAATTGATTTATTTAAATATTTGTCCATATTCTGTTCAATTTCCTTGTACTCAACAGAATCAGAAATTTGGGAGACCTGGGGAAATGCTGGGTGGTAGGAAATTTGTGGCGTCCCAGAAATCCCACAACTTTCCTACATGTAAAAGTGAGGATTTTTTTTTTAGCTAAATTTAAGGTTTGCAGGGGATTCTGGATAGGAGGATGTTGGAATATCTATGCAAGCCACACCTCCCTGGACTCCCCTGGGTGTCTAGTTTTCAGAATTGTCTGGGTTTGGTAAGTTTCCCTAGATGGCCACTGAGTCCGGGAACAAAAATGCAGGTGACCCGCTTGAAAAACCAGTTCATTTTGTGATAGATAGGTGGGCACCTGTGCTTTTGGTCTCGGGTTTGCAAATATCTAGGGGAACTTAAAAAACCCAGATATTTCTGAAAATTAGACCAATGGGAATCCAGGGAAGTGTGGCTAGTGTTGAGCCTCCAACATTTTCCTTTCAAGAATCCGCTGCAAAGCTCAAATTTAGCTAAAAAGTCACATTTTCCTCTAATATCTGTGTGGGAAAGTTGTGAGACCACTGCACAGCACACAATTCCTACCACTGACTCTTCCCCTCAGTCTCCCAATAAAAATGATACCTTACTTGTGTGGATGTGCCAAGTGCCTATGACATGGAAGGGCCAAAAAGGTGTGGAGATTGAGGGGGCCCAAAGTGGGTCCAAAAGGGGAGATTGTTTAGAAATTCTTAGGCTGACGCTAAGTTTGGCACCCACACAAGTGAGGTATAATTTTTCTCAGAAGACCAAGGGGAATGCTGGGCAGTGGGAAATTTGTGCCTGTGCAGTCATCCTCTAACTTACCCACACAGAAAAGTAAGGAAAATGCTCTTATCCTCTAACTTACCCACACAGAAATGTGAGGAAAATGTGACCTTGAAAGCAAATTTGAAGTTTGCGGGGGATTCTGGGTAAGAAAACACTGCGGAATCCATTCAAGCCACACCGCCAGCCAAGAGTCAGTACAACCACAACACCATCAATGTGCACCACCAGCCAAGCGCCATCCAGCACACTACCAGCCAAGCAACATCCACATACACAGATAGCCAAGCACCATCCATGCACACTGCCAGCCAAGCACCATCCAGGTACACTGTCAGCCGAATGCTATCAATGCACACTATTATCCAAGCAAAATCCATGCACACCGCCAGCCAAGCACCACCCACACACTGTACCAGCCAAGCACCATCTCCGCACACCACCGGGCAAGCAGGGCCAGACTGGGAACAGCAACCAGCCCTGGCAGATTGCTGCTCTACCAGCCCTATGGGGGCATTCTAGTAAAGAGCACCGCTCCCCCTTTTGTTACTGGGACCCGATATTGCACCACTGCTGCAAAACCGGTCCCCAGTGACAAAACTGCCCCCTATGGCCAGAAAACCAATGTCCACCCCTCCAGCCCACCAGAAAAATACCTGGTTCCCACTACGGCCAGTCCAGCCCTGCAGCCAAGCACGATCCATGCACACAGCCAGCGAAGCACCAGCGCACGCACACCACCAGGCAAGCGCCATAATCCTTCATCAAGCGCGAGTCCAACCACACCATTACCCAAGTGGAGGTCCACACACGCCACCGGCAAAATGCCTGCCAAAGGTCAGTACACGCAGACTGTCAGCCAAACTCCAGTTTACACACACACACACAAACTCTCCCTGGTTTCTACTGGTTTTTTGCCCCCACTTGGGGGCAGATAAAAATTAAAATATCACAGAAATGGCTAAAATGTGTGCCTAAAAAAGGGCGTGATCCTTGCCTATGGGGATTCTCACTGGCATGCCCATAAGTATCTCACTGGTACCTAGTGGGCATTCTGCCCCCCATGGGTAGGTAGATAGGGTCTATTGGCATTAGCATGTCCATTATACACTACAGAAATAAAAAATCCCTGGTTCCTAGAGTGCTTTCTGTCCCCCACGGAGGCAGGACAGGGGCTATTGCCCCCATTTGTCTCCCGGGGGGGGCAGAAAGACTGTAAAATAGTGCAGGGTAGGGCATTGCCATGTCCATCTGGGGCAGACCCCACCCCCAAATAAAATATAAAAAATAATCCCTGGCATCTAGTGGGATTTCTGCCTTTCCCGTGGGCAGATTGGAGGCTACTGCCCCCATATGCCTCCTGGAGGGTGCAGAAAGACTGTAAAATATTGCATGAATGGGGGCATTGGCATGCCCATATCGGGCAGCCCACGCCCCTAAATAAAATATAAAAAATAATGCCTGGCTACTAATGGGATTTCTGCCCTTACCGGGGGGGGCAGATAGTGGGCTATTGCCTTCATCTGCCCACCAGGGAAGGCATAAAGACTTTATAATATTGTGGGGGTGGGGGCATTGGCATTGGAGAATCGCAGCCTTAAGGCCCGGTGGTGCAGGGAATGCCTAAATCCCCAGAGTTCACCTGCCTTGTCAAAAACAGAGACACAGACTCTTCGTCTGGCGTAGAAGATGGTATTTATTAGCTGCAGCTAGTACAGTTGTCTTAGAAGTCGTCAGTGCAACGAGGTTCAAAAGAGACTGCCTCTTAACTCCGTGGCGCACAGACTTATATATGATACAATACAATGAAAAATGCAATCACACACGAGCATGAGCTACAGGCAAACGTTATAGACAATGTTTTAAGACTAAAGCAACTCAAGTTCCCGGTTCTTGTTTGTCATTCGAACCCTTAAGTAAATCACAAATGAATCCACACAATTCGATTTACAAGCAGAGAAAACACAGCTGCATGTTGTAGAAGGACAGTTTGTGAAACAGGAGAATACATGAGACATGTAGCGAAGGACAGCAGATAAGATAACTTAGAGGAAACAATGGTGTGAAACGACATGTAGTCCGGACGGGGATTAATCAGCTCAGACAGAAATTAGTGTACTCGGCCAGACCCTGACACTCGTTAGTAAACATAGGCGAGGATGCCACCTGACACGCAAAGCAGAAATGACAAAAACTTCACATTCGCCGAGCTGCCTGAGTGAGGGCAACATAAAATGGCGGCGATCACAAAATGGAGGCTGAGCACGAACGAATTCGTAATTTACAGAACCCCAGACCCTCCTTTTGCCATTACTCAGGCAAAAACAGACCAACTCATGCTAATCTGAGTCAGAATCAACACTGATGTTCATAAGATCTTCAAGCTGTTGCTGCACCATCATTATAATATTCTCTGTCTTCTGAGCAGCAGATCGTGGAACACATAAAGTAGCCAACAGGCCACAAACTGCAGGACCACACTGAACACATAGGCAACAAGAGAATATGACGGCTAAAATTGCTTCAAGGAACGTTAAGATCTTCCATCCTCAAGTTGACAATATTCCCTAAAACCATCCCATAAAAGACCAATCTCCTTCGTCCTGACAAATCGACTTGGAGACAGTCTGCAATTTGGAAATAGCCTGGTATACTGCTGGAGCGTCATCTGGAATATAAATGCAGCAACTAGATCCGATCAATCTACAGACACCATCTCGGTCTGCTAAGATCACGTCTAATGCAATTCTATTTTGAAGCGTCATAAGACGGTCAGCTTGAAGTTCTGCTGTAATGTTACCTATCGCACCTGCAGTAACATTGATAGTGGTCTCAACCACTCGAACCAGTTGCCTGATGTGTCTACTACTAACCATCGGGCCCCAAAAGGGAAGGAATCCTTTAAGAAAGTCTCCTCCCTCTTGTTCTGCCGTGTCTTTGGCATCTATTACACCTCTGCTATGTCTAACTCTGTGATGGTCTGACAAAGCCGTATATGTAGGGGGAAGAAGGAAAGGTATATAGCACGTTCCAGAAAAGTTGGAAGGTAGCCAAGTATGAGCTCGATCGTTACAAACAAAATATGTTCCTTGAGACGGAACTAACGGAGGGAAATATATGTGTATGTACATTTCTGATTGTCGTCGGCTTTCTTGCTATTGATTTGGAGACAAAAATTTCCTTTATGGGGCACAGTCCATACTGGGGAAGACTCGCTCTTTTTAGTTTTGTCACCAAGGATAGAGACATAGTGGGTAGCATTCCATCCATCATAGGCCTTCTTCCCATCTAATGAAATATTACTCTTCCATATAATCTTGACCATTACCACTATACCTTTTGATTAAGGAACTATGGCTAAAATCTAATCCGTTTTCAAAAGTTCTCACAGGGCTTCTAAGTCTGTTGTGGTATGGGGCTGAAAACAGTGTCAAATAGACCCAAGCTGAACCTTCGTATGAGAAAGGAAGAACCAAATATGGCATTTCCTTTTGTGTATTGTGTGGCATGAGTCCACACCCATCAATCAGTCATATTAATGGCCAACTGATGTTGGTGAAACAACTGAACAAACGTACTATTCATATACTCAGCTCTCCTTATCTGTTCATGAGGGGGTAGAGTATGCATTTTGTGTGAAAAGACAGAAAGACGAGAAGGCAAAGGAGTCATAGAATTAACAACATTTCTTGATTGCAAGACATGAACAACCCAACCTGTGCAAGCTAATAAAATACACAAAGACATAAGAACACACAAAGTTACGCCAAATCGACAAAATAATAATTTACAATATTTTGATCTCATTTCCTGCTTCCTATTTTCCTACCTACAATTGTTGTACCATCCATCTTTATCTAAAAAAAATGTCGCTCACTGCACTCTTCCTCAATCACTCAGCTAGTTACTTCTGTATATCCTGAGGCACTAGCCACTTACTAAAAGAACAAACTCAGGTTACAGTCTGAGTCTCCTACCGTGACCCTGCGACGGAGACAGATGGCACATCTAATACTAAAGTCACACTAAAAAAAAGCAAAAAGAACCAAAACTAAAATTGTCCTTTAATCAATAAAAGAAGTGTTCAATAAAAATATTCAGTTCTTATTTGTTGGCCCTTAGACGTAAGTTGTAGCGTGTTTTACTCGGCACGGTCTGCTCCTTAAACAGTGTTTATGGATTCGTAGTGTCTATTCGACGATGTACAGGCACAGCAGCTTGAAGAATATCGTCATCGGCTTTTTCAGACTGAGTCCCATAAATCTGAGCGTCACTGAATGGAACAAAACAGGGGACTGCTGCAGTATCCGATTCTCTTACACCACTGCGAATCCACTGATCAAAGGGTAATGGAAGTGGCACCTTTTTACAGTGTACTCCATGTGCCCATCTTTGTTTTCCAACTACTTTGATAGCCGTGCGAGTGACGAGCAGAACTTGAGTAGGCGTAGACCAACCAGGCTCCAAATTCTTAGTCCGTTGAAAATTCTTCACACAGACCCAGTCACTGGGCAAGATGGTGTGACCTGGGTCTGTGGAGGCCTCCGGCAGAACACTTTGCACCTGTTGACGAATAACACTTAATTTAGTAGTCAGATTATGTAAATAGTCAATTAACAGAGGATATGGTATGTCTGAATATCTTTTGGGACGGGGGACGCCCCAAACATTAGCTGGGCGTCCGAATACTTATTCATATGGGCTAAGTCCCATACGAGAGTGCACAGTAGTTCTGGTTGACAAAAGAGCTAGGAGCAGCGCGTCAGGCCAAGCAAGACCTGTACTGGCTTGAATCTTCGCCAGCTTAAGCTTGAGCGTACCATTGTAACACTCAACCAAACCCGCTGACTGTGGCTGGTTTTCCTCGTGGAATTTTTGTCTAATTGCAAGACCAGAACATACTTTCTGCATAATCTGGCCCACAAATTCACTTCCATTGTCACTCCAGACAATGCGCGGTAAACCAAATCTAGGGAAAAATTCCTTAATTAGTACTTTAGCAGTTGACAAAGCAGTGTTATCATTCAAAGGGTAGGCCTCTATCCAGCGGGAAAAGGCACATACCACCACCAGAACATGCTTGAGGTTGTTGCAGCGATCCATATGAATGTAATCAATCTGCAACACCTCGAAAGGATATGACGGGGGAGCAAAATGACCTGCTGGGGTTGGGGTACCTTTTCGGGGGTTATGCATTAAACAAACAATGCAATGTTTAACCACATTTTCTGCACATTTCGGGATTCCTTCATTCTGCCATACCGGAGCCAAAAGCTTACATATGCCTTTTGCACTAATGTGAGCTGGGCCATGAGCCATAGTCACGACCGGCAACACATAAGCGTCCGGTAACAACCATCGCTGATGTTCCGACAATTCTGTCCAACAACCCGTTGAGTCTAACATTTCCGTCCTTTCTTTCCACATACTCAATTCTCTCTCAGTAGCTTCTCCCTGAATCGTTTTCACACTCTTGATCGTGTCTTCACACATTCCAATTTCCCTCACCCAATTCGCAGGACCTGCCACATACATTCGACTAGTAATGTTTCTAGCCGTAGCTTTCGCTGCCTCATCTGCAAACGCATTTCCACGACCTACATCGTCTGTGATTTTCTTATGTGCACTGCATTTTATGATCGCTATCTGTGCAGGTAAAGTAAGTGACTCAAGAAGATCAGTCACTAACTGACCAGGTTGAAACTTTGTCTCGTGAGAGGTAAAGAATCCTCTCTCACTCCTTAGCTTTCCGAAACTATACGCAACGCCGAATGCATACTGACTATCCGTATACACATTCACTCTCTTTCCCTTCGACAACACACACACTCTAGTCAGGGCTATCAATTCAGCTGCTTGGGCTGAATTATGTCCAATACGTGCCGTCTCAACGATAGTGCATAAGGTGGTAACAGCATAGGCAGAATTGGTTTCTCCATTCGGAAGCTTAAAGCAAGAACCGTCCACCCACAGGATCCCATCCGGGTCCTTGAGCGGAGTGTCCTTCAAATCAATCCTCCCCTTTGTTTCTTCTTCAGTTCGAAGAAAACAATCATGCTTTTCCTGATCGTCTTTCTCATCTGGGAGTGGCAACAGTGTAGCTGGATTCAACGTGTTACATCTTTTGATATGTATATGGCTCGCTAGAAGTGTCAGCTCGTAACCAGACAAACGAGCACTCGTGAGATGCTGTGTCTTGGTTCTATTTAACAAAGTATCCACTGCATGTGGAACCATAACAATGAGTGTGTTATCCAACACTAATCTGGCGGATTGTCTAATAGAAATTGTGGCAGCTGCTGTAGCACTGGGACAACTGGGCAATGCTTTAGCAACTGGGTCTAGTGTAGCGGAGAAATAGGCACTTGGCCTTTGCTTATCTCCGAATTGCTGTGTCAACACTGACAACGCGCAACCTTCTCTCTCGTGTACGTACAATGTAAAGGTCTTACTATAATCTGGGGTACCCAACACTAGAGCGGAACACAGAGCAGTACGTAAGTCAACAAAACTTTTCTGACATTCATCTGTCCAAGGGAGCGGATGGGGCGTATCTTTCAACGTTAGTGCCACCAATGGTTTCGCCAAAAGCGAAAAATTGGGAATCCATTGTCTACAGTAGGAAGTAATACCCAAAAAGGCGCGTACTTCTCTCTGTGTGGTGGGTACAGACATCTGTGAAATAGCATGAATACGTTCTGGGGTCAATCACCTTCCCTCCTTCGACAAGAGATGACCTAAGTAGGTCACTTCTTGTCGGACATACTGCAACTTGGAGGGTGATACTTTATTATTCAAAACAGCCAAATGATGCAACAACGCAACAGTCACATTCCTACACACATCTTCCGTATCAGCAGCCACCAGTAAATCATCCACATACTAAACAAGCGTAGCGCCTGGAGGCAAAGAGAAAGTATCAAGTTGACATTTAAGAGCTCTGCTACAGATAGAGGGACTTTCACAATAGCCTTGAGGAGCTCTCCTAAATCGGAAACTTCGGCCACCCAAAGAGAAACCAAAAATATCCCTACTTTCTTCAGCAATGGGAATGCTAGAGAAAGCGTTCTTAAGGTCTAATACTGAGAACCAAGCCGCCGAAGCAGGAATCATTGTCAATAAAGCTGTAATGTCCGGAACAACAGGGAACTGTGGTACCACTATTTTATTGACTTCCCTCAGGTCAATGACAAATCTATAGACAGGAGGCTGTGAAGGATCCGTCCTCTTAAGGATCGGAAGAACAGGACTGTTACAAACATTGCCTCTAGTCTCTTCGAACACACCTTTCTGAATAAAATCATCAACAATAGCCAACAGTGCTCTCTCTCCGTCACTAGAAATACGATATTGGGGAATGCGTGGCATTCTAACATTATCCTTAACTGTGACAACATACGTGGGATCGCAAGATGACCCACGTCATTCGGGCCCGTGGCCCAAAGGCTTTCTGGGAGAGAAAGTAACTCAGGTGGAAACTGGTCCTGTGACAAATACATGGGGGACATCAATCTCTTTCCCAATGTAAGATGCACACCAGAAGGGGAACAATACAACGTCGCATGCAGTCTTTTCAACAGATCCAAACCCAGTAAATTCTCACCACAACCCGTTGTCAAGATAAGTGGAGCTTCCAAGTCATAAGGACCAATCGAAACAGGCAAGGGGCAAGAACTGGATTACGGACTGGAGCGCCAGAAAATCCCACAGATGTATTTATTAAGCCAGACAAAGGTGCCCCAGGGAGTTTAGAAGAAATGATAGAACTTCTCATCGCACCAGTATCCAAAAGAAACGGTTCTGAAACACCCATGGTATTGACAGTGACATACGGCCCATTTTGATCTACTGGAATCGACACAACTCCCTCACTTCGTCCATGGCCGTCCTATTCAGTCTGAAAATTATCAGTCCCTTCCTCAGCGTAATAATCATCACTGTAATATTGCGTAGAGGGAACTGTCTGCCGATCAAAGTAATTCGAAGTAGATGGCGTAAGAGAACGCTGCTCCTGGGAGGACGCACCTCTTCCTCTACCTCTAGGTCCTGTCTGAAAATTACCACGACCTCGGGAAGCAGACATCCTATT
Organism: Lissotriton vulgaris; assembly: GCF_964263255.1. Lineage (NCBI taxonomy): Eukaryota > Metazoa > Chordata > Amphibia > Caudata > Salamandridae > Lissotriton > Lissotriton vulgaris. Next base: position 865,589,154 of record NC_141696.1, read on the forward strand.
ATTATGCTGTAATAAGACCGGACAACTATTCTTGAAATGTCCTTCTTCCCTACATAATGCACATTGATTAGGACCTAATGAAGGTCGCAGAGTAAAATACTCAGGCTTTTGTAACAGTCTCTGAAACTGTGGAGGCCGCTGAAACTGAGAGTTCTGCTGATGCTGATTCGAGCGAGGCGGATACGCCTGCTGCAAAAGCACTTTTGTTTTCAAATCTTTATTTTTCATCTCTTGCTTCTCCTTCTCCTCCTTATCCCTATTCTCGTAATACTGTGCAGTAGCCAGTATCTTAGCAGGAGAAGAGACAGCCCATGCACTTTCAGAACTCTTTAGTTTATTCGATAACTCGGGAAAGAGGTTATATACAAACTTATCCACAAAAAATTGCTGACCACCCTCTACACTCAAATCCTGACCACTGTGATCTATAAACGTTTCTTCAAAGTGAGTGAACAAATCCGAAACGCTTTCATCTTTCTTTTGCTTACATGCGGCCAGCTTATCCCAATTTACTCGCACTGCAGGCATCATTGTCTTCATCAATTCAATTATTCTACCTGGAAGAGCCGTAATCAAATCCTCTGGTTTTGCACCACCCACCTGATTCGCATCCGCAGCTCTAATAGCAGCCCAATCAACACCCAATTCAGCTAAATGGTTTTCCCTACGAATCCGTGCCCATATACCTTGCGGAACAACATTTCCAAATAGCATATCAATGTCGGCCAAATTCATAATACAAGCGTCAACTGTTTGAGACAATTCTTTGTAATATCCAGCAGGATTTTTACGGGGGTCGGGAAGAGTTTGTTAAAGCGCCAATACTTCGGTCCTCTTCCTGGGTTCCTAAACCCATATACGCTGGAAATGAGCAGCGACAGGAGGCGGACCAACCAACGCTTCTCTCCATACGGGAGGAACTTCACGCATCGGATAATTCTTGCTACCTTGCTTATTAGCGGGATCAGCCTCAGAAAAAGACAGAGATAATAACATTGTTCGAAACACAATGAGTCCACTCACTGCCTCCTCAATTCTATTTCCTACAATAAAACCTTTATGAAAATCAGCTTGTAATTTTAGTAGGTCCAAAGGAACTGTATCTAACTCCATATCTTCCCAACCTCTAATAAGGGTTTGACACATAATGTTGAAAACACATCTCTGTGTGGGCTCTCCCCATTGGTGAAAACAACTCATGATATCTTCAGTACTATATTCTGGTCCATGCTCAATCCATTTACGAGCGAGAGAACCTAAAACTACTTGCTCGTTCGCAAGGGGAAGTTGACCACAAGATTGTCGTTTAAAGAAAGCTGGAGACATTTGTATAGACCTAACAAAAGGAGAAAAGACATTTGAAACAGCATCCGCTAACCTCCTCTGTGAAATAGGAGAGTCCCTCAAGAGTGTAGGAGGTATCACAGATGTAGAAGGCAACGAAGACTGAAGCATAGTATGCCGAAGAGTAGGAGCGGGAGAAGATGGGGGCTGAAGTACAAGCTGCGAAGGCGGAGCAGAAGCAGGCAAAGAAACATTAGGGGGCTGAGCCGGTTGCTGGGCAATCTGTAATTGAGCAATCAGTGGTTGTGGGACAGGAAGGGGTAACGGAGGTGCATTAACATTCTGAGCATAGGGCGGAGGAGAATTCAATAAACAAGACATTAAGGGATCTTCTTCTAATTTCTTACTTTTATCTGAAGAGGAAGTAGGCAACATCAGATAGCATCTATCTATCGCCATGCGATGTTGTCTCTCTAATACCTCCTTCGCATCATCTACTTCATTATCTTTAAACTGATGGGCAGCCTGTAAAATTTACATATCTTGTGCTTTCTTATCCTTTTTTGCTTGTTTTATTTCTTTCTGTTTGGCTTCTTTACGCCAAAGCCGAAAGGAGTCAAACATAGCCGTCCGGGCTTTTCTACTAAACAAAATCGTTTCCAAATTATCTAATATAGCAGGATCAAAGCAACCATTCTGGGGCCATCTCAAAACACCACTATTTTTCGTGTATCGGACCCATGTCTCATTAAAGGTAATGGGACCAATACCATGTTTCGAATAGAGCTCATAAGTGGGAGTTCCAACTGGAGGGATCAGACATGATTCCTCCAACCGGGAATCCCTTGTGCAACCCAAACAACAAAATCTTTTGAACTTACTCAGCCCAGGCATCGTCACTTCCCTAGACTGATCACAAACAACAAGGGGTACAAATCAGTGAGACAGTACAATCGTACTTACCCCTTGGCTTCAGCTATTGCAATATCTGAATAGAAACAAAAACAAAGCAAAACAAAGGTCTGTGGGAGCGACCCACCAAATACTTAACTAAGAATTGTTTTAAACCAACGAAGGTCCGTCTATCGCTTCGCTCTACCAAACTCTTCAGAAGGGTCCAAGGCAGGGCGACAGTCAGAGCAGCAGTCGTCAGCAGCCGTCGGAAAGGAGTAGCTGCGCCGTAAAAGACCTTCGGTCCACTTTCCACATACAGGGGTCGATCACGTGGTGCGCTTCCTCTGGAGTTTTTCTTGCGAGGCTCCTCACGACCCTCGGGCTCAACCGCTACCGCTGAAGCCAGTTGGAGAATCGCAGCCTTAAGGCCTGGCAGCACAGGGTACGCCTAAATCCCCGGAGTTCACGTGCCTTGTCAAAAACAGAGACACAGACTCTTCGTCTGGCGTGGAAGATGGTATTTATTAGCTGCAGCTAGTACAGTTTTCTTAGAAGTCGTCAGTGCAACGAGGTTGAAAAGAGACTGCCACTTAACTCCATGGCGCACAGACTTATATATGATACAATACAATGCAAAATGCAATCACACACGAGCATGAGCTATAGGCAAACGTTATAGACAATGTTTTAAGACTAAAGCAACTAATGTTCCCGGTTCTTGTTTGTCATTCGACCCCTTAAGTAAATCACAAATGAATCCACACAATTCGATTTACAAGCAGAGAAAACACAGCTGCATGTTGTAGAAGGACAGTTCGTGAAACAGGAGAATGCATGAGACATGTAGCGAAGGACAGCAGATAAGATAACTTAGAGGAAACAATGGTGTGAAACGACATGTAGTCCGGACGGGGATTAATCAGCTCAGACAGGAATTAGTGTACTCGGCCAGACCCTGACACTCGTTAGTAAACATAGGCGAGGATGCAACCTGACACGCAAAGCAGAAACGACAAAAACATCGCATTCGCCGAGCTGCCTGAGTGAGGGCAACATAAAATGGCGGCGATCACAAAATGGAGGCTGAGCACGAACGAATTCGTAATTTACAGAACCTCAGCATGCCCATCTCAGGCAGCCCCCACCGCTAAATAAAATATAAAAAATAATCCCTCACAACTTGTGGGCTTTCTGCCCCCGGGTGGGGCAGATTGGGGTCTACTTCCCCATCTTCCTCCCAGAGTTGGCAGAAAGACTGTAAAGTAGTGATGTGGTGGGGGCATTGGTATGCCCATCACAGGCAGCCCCCAGCCCAAAATAAAATATACAAAATAATCCCTGGCATCTAGTGGGCTTTCTGCCTCCCAAGGCTGTTGGGTGGAAACGGAAATCCCTCTGGTGCCCGCACCAGAATGATTTCCAGTGCCATGTGCGAGGACGGGCAAACGAGTACTGTAGCGCAAGACGGCTCTCAGCCGTCCTGCACATGGAAGGGGTTAATAACCAAATGTTATTTATTTTCAAAGACAAAACATCGAAACACAAAGTAAACAATACTGCATGTCTATGAAGGAAGCACAGAATCAGATGACACACTCCCCTGTCACACATTCGGCCCATGATATTTCCATAACCTGACCTTGTCGTGTTTCTGTGGACACCCACTCGCCTCATAAATTGATCATTCATGGCGGGTGCACCAGTTTACTCCCCCCTCTATTCTCCCATTGAGGGGCATCAAAGATTTCCATTTGCATGCAATGTGTTGTTTGGCCACCGGTGTGGTCACCTCAACAAAGCACTGTTCCATCTCCCCCCAACCTCCTCCAATAGACCCAACAATGTAATACTGGGAGTGAGGGGAATTAGGTGGTCTTGGACCAAAGACAACCCCTTCCCAAAGCTGGGCCAGGGCCGGACAAGCCCAGACAATGTAAAAAATATCAACCTGTGGTGAGGATCGTCCTGTACATCAATCCTGTAATCGCTGAGGCCAGGTAGGTAAGGAGTAGGTAATTGAATTGGAGAATGCAGAGTCAGACGGAAATAGCCAGCTCTCTGAGAGCAAGGCATGCTTCCCACCAGTCATCATCATCAAGGTCCCTGATCCAACTCTCCCACTTCCAACAAAGGTCTGTAAAGTGATGTGGAGCATTAATTATTAGATAGCGGTTTGTTCTAGAGATAGCACCTTTCCCCAGCATCCCCATCAGGATCTTAGCTTCAAGAGGGTTGCATTCTGGAATGTATGTTCCAGTGGGTAAGTGTTTCTACAAATCGTGGTGTGGCTGCAGATAATGATCATTTGAGTATGGGAGAGCCAATATTGTTACCACATCTCCTGAAATGACATCAAGGCGTCTCCTCGTCAGAAATCTGCCAGGTGGGTGATCCTTATCTTGTCCCACTGTGCAAAGCCCTGTAGACCCACCTTGTGGCTCAGCCATGTTCCCTGTCACAATTAGGTCATGGCAGTAAGTGCGTGGTCCCATTTGTTGAAGCAAAGTGCTGCCCTCCAGCACAGTAAGGTCACTCGAGTAAAATGAGGGAGTGACTGGGGAATGTGAGTCCCATAGAGCAGTCCCAGAAGACCGCATAAGCCCAATAGGTGCAGTTTTGCCCAATAGACAGGGTCATCTCAACCCCTATTAAACCAGTCATTTATCATCACGATATGGTTGGCCATGTAGTAACCTTATAAGCTCACCATCCCCATCCCCAAAGGGAGATTGTCTGCTGGTAACACAGGCACCTCTGCAGCAGCCCCCCGCCCAGAGAAAGGTGGTGACCAATGTCTGGGAATCGGATAGGGAAACTTTGCAAGGCACATGATTTTAAATTGTGCTACTTGCTAGGGAGCTTCAAGTATGGCTGTCTTCGCTGCTGTAGGTCTAAATTCAACCTTGTCATGAGGGGGTGTAGACTGAGACTCCATGCTAGCATTGGAAGATGAGAAATGTGAATGCCTAGGTATTTAAAGGAAAGACGGCATAGTGGGATCTCGGGACACCAAAAGTTTCCACCTGTATCGCCTTTTCCCAGAAGGGATTTTGTTTAATTGATTCAATTCCGGGGGCTCTCTCATAAAGGCAGAACATCTCCAAACATTGAAGGCTTGAAGGTAGTGGGTCTTCGAGGAACAGTAAACGGTCATCCATTCAGAAGGCTATATGCTTCTTCTTTCCTACATCCCAGGACCACCCCTTTACTCGAGCGCCACATCTGAGGAGACGTGCCTGGGGCTCAAATGTCGATGCGAATGGGAGTGGGGAGAGGTGGCAACCCTTATGGGTTCCCATGTGGGTTCCCATGTGGATCGGAAAGGGTGGCAAAAGGATACCATTCATCCCTACTTCAGTTGTGGGCCTGGCATAAAGGAGTCCCACACGCCTACGAAAAAGGGTCCCACAGCTTGCCTTTTGCAGCACCAACTCAAAAAAGGCCATTGCCATGGTATCAAAAAGTTCTCAAAGTCAATTAGAAGCAAGGCAATAGGGCTGTTGATGCAATGTGCTTGGGATAAAGCTAGTTGGCAAACACCTTGGTGTCAGCGTTCATAAGAGAAAGAGGCATGTATGAGGATCATTGCTCAGTGGGTTGTCCTTCTTTAGGTATCACAACAATGGTAGCCCTGTCCTTGTATGGGGGAAATGACCCACTGTCCGCCTCTAAGTGTATATAGTGCCAGGTGATGGGAAAGTCGTAGGACTTGAAAGTTTTAAAGGAACTCGACCGGGAAACCATCTGGGCCTGGTTTTTTACCTGAGACCAGGTCTGATAAGTCTTAGTCAATCTCTTTGGCAGTAATCGGTTGGTCAATGTTGTGAGCCAAGGATGGTGGGATTGATGGCAGTGTAATCTCAGTTAGTATTGGCGTTTCAAGTTTCAAGTTCCAGCTCATAGGTGCCATCATACGTCTCAAACAGATTGTACAATTCTAGATGCTGTTTCTTTGGTTGACAGCCAGTAGAGTAATTTGCTTGAATAATCTCAATGGTCATCCACTTGTTGGGTCGATGCCCTCCAAAACTGGATTTCTCTAAGGAGATTTTTTTCAAATGGGTCAATTTCACTCCAGGGAAGGGATCTGGGGGTCCAGGCAATCACCTATCCCAGCCTCTGTGTTCTCTTACTCCAAATGTAGCTTCTGATCACACCCCACAGGGCAGGTTTATAGGGTCCCAGCAGAGGCTACTGTGTTGCACTTTAGTGCAAAGAAGGACTTACTCTCTTTTTCCATGAAGTCAGAGCAGTCCTGATCCACAAGGTACCAGGCATTAAGATGCCACAGATGTCTCAGGTGACTCTAGAGAGGTCCCATCTCAAGGAAGAGGGGAGAGTGATCTGAAATTTCATGGGGGAGAGGTTGTACACGCGTCAGGTGAGGAACATCGGAGGCTGGGAGCCAAAACTGATTGATACGTGACAGTGTTTTATGTGCTGCAACTACGTGGTATATGCTCGTATTGTGGGGTGCAAGGTCCTCCACAGGTCACAGAGACCCATCGAGTCCACCCAGAGAGAGAGTTGGGAGGAAAGGCACAGCGGCCTGTTCAGGGAGGATCAGAGGTATCTAGAGCATGATCGGAAATGGCATTAAAGTAGTCTCACATTAGTGTAATACACTAGGGAAGCGCCTGAAGGTGATCACAAACTGTCTGCAGTGTTGACTGAAGCCGCTGTTGGGGGACATAGGCCGAAATTAGGTTATAGTGCCGGCCATCAAGCCGGCCTTCAATCACTACATAGCATCCCAGGGGGTCAACATAGGTGGTGGAGACCACTAGTGGAAATTGTTTATGCAGTAAAAGAGCCACACCTTGGAATCCTCAGGAAAAGATGGAATGAAACACCCAGTCATAGTCAAAGTGACTGAGAAAGGAGCATTGCTTGCCCAACAAATGTGTCTCCTAGACCTTCACCACTTCCAAATAGAGTGAAGTAGTGTGGCTCACTGGTTAGAGGCGGCAGACCCGAGAGCAGAGGACGGCCCAGGACCAGGGTTCGATTCCCGGCGCGGCAGGTTTCTGGACTAGGGTCAGCGGACTCGATAATTCTCTTGCCTCGGTGCCCACTCTGATCAGCAATCACACTCGGCAACTCTGGGCATTAGCTTGCCTCATCTTCACTAACGGCCCCACCAGACTGCCGGGGATGCCTGGTCTCACCCTGGAGATACCCATTAAGGGACCGTCTCTCAGGGAAGCCAGGAAGGGTTTCGCAGCGGTCGAATCGCCTTGGGACCCTACGGGTAAGTAGTGCGCTATATAAATGCCTATACATTTACATTTACATTTAGAGGTGTTTCACATGTCATAGGATAGTTAAATGCTGAATACGGTCTATAAGACCATTAACTTTTCACAACAAGACTGTAACCATTGGAGATGGGAAGGGGTTCGGGCAGGGTGGCCATTTCGCAACAGAACGACCTTGGTACCAGGTATAGGTTGGTCAGATTATGACCCAATTGAGCAATGTGTTGCACCGTGTGTGCATCGTGTATAAGGATTGTGGTACCTGTGTGTTCAAGCACGTCAAAACAGTTAACCAAAACATCGACCCCTCCCCACAACTCTCCCCACCCTACACTTCCAACTCTGAAGTGTCTTTCGCCTCACCCCAACACACATCAATAGTCAAGAAGGGCCCAAGTGTGTCCTAAGGTCCCTAGTTGCCCCTCCAAAGGATGATGGTGCCCAACAGCAATCTCGATGTCTCGTGTTTCAAACCACTAAGAATACCTTCTCAGCCCCCCACCCAACCGGCCTCAGGAGAGCCTCAGATAGTAATACTTATCGCTCTTATGGCTATGTCCTCTGTGTTGCTTCAGACCAAGAAGGTCCGCAGGTAGGAGCACCTTGGGCCTCCAGTCAAGCATGCAGGTGAGAAACAGGAACAGACCCCCCCAGCCGTCCACATGAGAGGCCAGAGCTGGTGTCGGCAATGTGCTTGAGGCCAGGGGCCTCAAGGGGCAATGCAGGCTCCCAGTGGTCGGGTGCAGGCAGGGTGGGGGGGACCACAGGTGGTTATAGGCAGGCCGGTGTAGGCTGTGAAAACTCATTGTAGCAAAGCAATACCTGCAAGTGTGCTTAAATAAACTTTTGAACTTACTGTGGCTGTCTTCAGTCTCACTACAATGCTGCTGGATGGTGCCAGTAATTCAAGCTGCATGACAACATAGTTGACTGCCTTTTTTTACATCTCCAGCTCAACATTGCTTTCCTGACACTTAAGGCATTCCAGGTTGCTAAATAAGCCAAAGAACACCTGGTCATGTCTAGCTATGGTGTCCATTCTGGTGGCCATTTACCTGTTTGAGGTTCTCCCTCTGCACCAGGGTTGACAAGGTTGTTTTAAAACAAAGGTGCCTCCAATATTCCTCTGTTTTGGCCTATTGTTCCCCAGGCATTGTTAGTCAAGGAGACGGCGGTGGTAATGTTATCTTATGGGTAAAGAGTGCGTACGAAATAGGCAGTGACCAAGGAGCCTCATCCATTTCTTCTAATATTTTCACTTTCAAAATCAGTTACATGAAAACCTCCTTTTTCACAGGAAAATGTCAGTACTCACAGTTCACTCTAGCTCAGTGTTTACCAAATTGTGTGTCATGACCACGGTGGGTTGAGAAAGTCAAAGCAATAAATAAAATCCCTTAAAGCACTGTATTTAACGTTTCACATTTGCTGGGCTTCAAAGACAGAGGACACATAACAAGCTATATCTTCTGATAAAGTGCTGCTTATTTTTTTAAACACAGGGATTAGTGTTTACAAATTCCTCTCAATTTGCAGTGAGTAAGACAAGTAAACGGAATTACGTGGCAATCTTTTTGGGGTTCAAAGAGGGTGAATGGAAAATCTGAAGGATGTCATTTTTTGAAACTCAAAACAAAACGCATATACCTGTAAATGAACTGTACACCTTCAGCAGGCAGGAATGAAAAAACGAAGAACATTTTTTGTACATGTTTAGCTTACTGGAAGCAAAGATTTTAATAGATTAAAACACAATCAATACACTTTATTGGTGATGTACAAATGATAACATTTCACTGAATCCTGATTTCCACACATTATCGTTTGTTTGCAATATAGCTTTGTCAGTGACATTGTATGTCTGTTCAAATTTAGTGGCCACTTCAGTAGAAAATGTGTTGTCTGTAAATGACAGTGTGCTGCCACACGATGTGTTAGTTACATTAGGACATTGCCCACCTTATTGCCATTAAAGATAAATGGGCGGGCAGCGAACGTTTCTCTTTCTAAAAAGTGGGTCATGGTTCTAAAAAGTTTGGAAAGCAATAATCTAGCTGGTATACCTGCTCAATATAAATCTGGAAAGTAGTGAACCAATGGTTGTAAAGAAGTAGCGTGTAAATAGCTTGTGGATGTTAGCAAATAGATATAGAAATGCAGGTAAAGTAACCATAATCTGGCCGTCGTAAATATCGGACGTTTTAGACATTTGTCGACTTGAACAGTCAACGCTTTTATTGTTTTTTTTAAAAAAAAAGTTAAGAGTTGTCTCTAATTATCATATTTTTGGCTCTCTGAATTTCGACACCTATCACATAGACTCATTATTCCATTTTAATGGATGCAATGTTTTACTTGATGCAGTCTTGGGGCTGTTGTCAATTATTTCAGACTTGTTCCAGTTTATTTCATTCCGGATAGAGCCCAATACATACTATCGCCCAATTATCAGCCTTTGTTTATGTATACATTTGAATAAATCACTATTGCTAGAACCATACAGAACATTATTAACTTTTTCTTCTGAAAAGGACACTTTTCATGCTTGCAATGTGCACATTTTGTCCTATTATGTTTTCTATTATGTTTTCTTAAGTTAAAGCAATAAATTATCTAGGGCTCAATTAATGAGTTCACTTCAGAACACGGTCGCGGGTTACCCATAATGCAATTCTGGCAAGTGCACTACAGTGCATCTCACATTCGCACCTCTAGAATATCGAATACACAGTTCAACACTTCATTTCCTTGATTAGCGAATTGCTGATCAATTTTGCCTCAAGCAGACTACCTGAACGATCGTGACTAGAAAAAAACAGGCAGGGAAATTTATAACATAGTAAAAATGTTGGTTTGAGAAAAACGCAGGGAGCATGAAATTGTAGACACACATTTTTAGTAAACTATTAAGAGTTTAATGGTAATGTGTTGTATTTTAAATATGCTCGTTGGTTTGCTTACACTGGGATTGCAAATTTAGCAAATTTCACTCAATGAGTATTTAAAAGTGTTAATAAAGCTCTCTTTGCCAAAATAAAGACATACGACCTGATCGTTTATCAAACGTTTCTAAAATTAATTTTATAACGAGCTTTTATCACCTATTATATTTATCAAGATTAAAGACATTGGCCAGGATTTACTAAACTTTGATGCAACGCAGCAAGAGAAGTTCCCGCGCTGCGTCGTGACAAAGGAGGCAGAGAAATAGGTTAGAACTCTTAAGATATGGTGCAATTCTACTCTCACATAACACTAGTGCACATTTGACTGTCTAGAGCCAATGCAGGCACACATGCCCCACCTCGCAGGGGTGCCTATGCTGTGGTCAGAATAGTTTTTGTACGGAAAGGGATAATATCCTGTACAAAACAATTTTTTGAAGTGTATCCCTCTTTGCATGAATGCTGCAGAATGCACAACACATAAAAAGAGGAAGTAATGAGGAGAAAAAAGATATTTCTCCTTGTTACGGCATCCTAGCGTAGGTGCACTATTTGGGCGCAAACCCATGTTAATGTGATTTGCATCAAATTCATAGCAATAGAGATGCTAACTACTGCCTTGTATTACTATTTTTTTTAAAACCCCACAAATCGGGCTTTGCTTACCTTAGGAAATACCAAAATAGTTTTTGCATCTGGGCTACTTTAACCCCTCCCATGCTGGTGACGAACCCCAGCCGTCACGCCCCACGGTGGGCGTGTGCTGATGATGGCTGGGGTTCGTCACGGCCCCGCCCTGTTCTTTTGTTTACCGCACAGCTGTAAAATCGCGGCTGCAGCGAAAGGGTTAAAAAAGTGACACTATCCTGATGCAAAATCTTGGTAAATCTGGGCATTTGTTTAGAGATCCATGGGTGCAGGACCGCCAAAAAGCAACAGATATACATACAGCCTGACTTAAAGTATGTATATGTTTCAAGCCTCTAAATTGGAAGGATGAGACATCTCATCCACTGCTTTGGATATTTCACATCTGCAAAATCGCAATCTGACCTTGTGTTTCATGACACTACTTCATCTACTTGGTCTCCAAGCAGTAAAGCAAATAAACACTACCAGTATGGCTCTAACATCTACTTCCCACTGACTTCCACTTACCTTTTCCTGTTTTTTGCCACTTTCCCCTCCCTCCAAGTCGTTAAGGACTGGCCTATCAAACAGCTTACTTTTTAATATTCCTACCATCCTCCTCCCCCACTGTATGTGTCAGCTCTTTACAAGTTGAACTCCTTTTTAGACCAAAGCTTGTATGAGTCCTTGTTTAATTCAACCCTATTACTAACTATGTAAATAACTCTTAATATCCAAATTCAGCCTAATATTGTCCAATCCAATTTCACACTACCCAGAACCTACACTCAAAGAGGTATTATCTCCATTGACTGCACTCATGGTGCCACATCATCTGTCAAGGCCACTGCTGTTGTTAGATATTTCTGTGGTCCCAAATACGACAGAAACCCTCAATTCTGCTTGATCAACAAAGAGAGTCTAGGGGGGCATATTTACAACCCCCTATTGCCACGGAAACGTCTCTTTGAGGGACTGTTCCGCAGTGATAGGGGAATTTCCTTATTTACAAGGCAGCGTAGGAACTATGGAGAATATATCTTTAGCAGGGAACCATTTGCATTTGTTGTCAAGAAGGGGTTCTGGTTCATATGCCAATGTGAGATCAAATGAGAAAGTTGCTCTGCCTATATGTTGCACTTCTGTATACTTCTGCATACGTGACAACAGATTTGATTCAGGCAGAAGACTCTCGGGGCACATGTACAAGCCCCCATTGCCATCACAATATCACTTTTACAGATGTTGGGGTGGTGATAGGGGCTCAGCCTTATTTACAAGGCAGCGCTAAGCCACTTAACGTTGGTTAACGCTGCCTTGTACAAAAGGCACCCTTTCACGCTATGGTTAGTATGAAAGGGGTGGGCAGCGGGTGTTGTGGTAGGCTTTTCACCGCAATTGCCATTGATTTTGAAACTCCCCCTATTTACAAGGGCAGCATAAATAGGAGGCGGCACCAAAATTAAGAACATGGAAAACCTGGTCTTAGCTTGGCAAAACGAGGAGAAAGGCTTTATTTTTCCTCGTTTTGTAGCACACATGGAAAAAGCAAAACACCTTGGATTGTTTATGTTCAGGAAGGTGACCCTTCCTACACATAAAAATCTTTTTAACAAATGACATTTTGTAGCTGCCATGTGTGCGGCACTAATCAACACAGACAGAAGTGACAAAATGCATTTCAAGATTGTTTATGTGGAGGAAGAGGGACTTTCCTGAACATAAACAATCTTCCCCTCAATGCAGACACCCTTGCACTATGGTGCAAGGGTGTCTGCGTTAGTGCTACAATGCAAAGTGAAGCAAGGAAAGGCTGCAGCATATTGTTGTAAATATGGTGCAGCCTGTGTTTCTTAAGTGGCAGAGTGAGGCGTTAAGACATGACAGCTAACTCCTCACTCTGCCACTCTTTTGTAAATATTCCCCTAGATGTTTTATTTTGTGCTTCTCCAGCAAATCAATTTTCTGCATCTACCCAGTTAGCAGTCACCGTCATTTGACCTCCTTGTGTGCTCAATGTTTGTGCTTGCTTCGAAACCTTTGAACCAATTGCTGTATCCATAAAAGTACAATATTTTACAACAATTTTTGTATCAGCTCTGGCACTTTCCTAATGATTTTCATAAACTATGGAACTGTTATCTGCAGTTGGTCTTTCTCTCAAGTTGAATGACAATCAAATTATGGTGTGGATTCTTCTCACCTCAAAGTGACAATTGTTGTATTCACTACGACTCTTCCTTAGTCTAATTGCTGCATATTTGCATTATCCAAGAAACACTTCAGCTGCCTTCTGTAACTTTTGGTAGTGCGCAAACCATACCACTTCACAATTTAGTGCCAGCAGATTAAATTGTTTATCTTGCTAGGGCTATTAGCTGAGCTCCCCCAGCAATTACATAAAGACTCTGGCTTCTGACATCTGCCTTATTTCACCTCCTCTGCTTTAAGGCCTCGTCTAGTCTTTATAAATGTACAGAACAATAGAGAAAAGTCACTGATAAGCATCTGGTAATGACCATGTTGGATGGGGATGTCCCCTGCATGATCTACAGTCCTGACCCCTGCCCTTCAAGCTTGAACTACATATACCCGCGTTGTTTGGTAATGTATGTTTACAAGCTCATTCGTCTAAAGTTACCCTGCTCACAAACAACCCAGAACTGTAATCGCTGACATTCTGTTCATACATGTGCTAAGATTGATAAAGTGGCATGCACAAGTGATACAGCCCTGCTGGTTCCATTTTGGAAGCCCATATCTGGAGTTCAAGATGGAGAAGAGGTTGCTTTCTCCACACAGCATATGTATACAGCTTGCATCTTCTAGATGGGAGGGAGAACAACAGACACTATTGGTAGAAAAGAGAAGACCAACTTCATTTGGAAGTGGCAGGGTCCTTACTGATACATTATGCTGTAAATTACTCTTCCTGCAGCTCCGGTTAGGAGATGACTGGGGTGCAGAGTAAGGCCTGCAGTATCTGTTGTTAAGTAAAGGAGGCCTTTGAAGGGGCACAAATTCTTCCTTTCTTCCTGATCTCTGGGAGGAGGGGTCATAACTGGCTAGGTGCATCCTGCTCACATCTCTTTGTACTTCTGCACTGGAAACTCTACCTGGAGAACTAGAATACACCTCTTCTATCTGAACTCGGAATAAGGATAGGAGCCCCAGACCCAGTGTTGTTCATAGTTGTGGTCTCCTTTACAGAGGACGAGGTACTCAGCAGAATGCTCAGGGACCACTATGTCACATTGACATCCAACTTTCCAAATGTGAGGGAGGCACCAACCCTGCAAGAAGTGCTGATTGTGGAATGAACTGCAGCAAGACCCTGGCATATGGTCTGTCTGACAGAGATTTGACAATCAATGCAATTGAAGGAATCGCAGTATTACCAGACTGGGCAATGCACTCTTTGTCACTTATCCCTTTCAAGGCACATGAAGCTGTGCGTCCCAGTAGTGGGCTGGGTCGGACTGGCTTATAGGCCAATTAGGTAGTGCCCGATGGGCAGGTCTGAATAGTCAGTTTGTGGGCCCTTTTTTGTCTGTTTGTGGGCCTGTTTTTTTGTTTCATTGGCCGGTTTTTATTGTTGATTTCCCTGATGCTGCCACAAATAGTGCCTGCAGCAAGCACAAATGCATGCATTCCCCATATCCTGCAAAGCCCCTATATAACGTAACTTTACAAGTTGAAAACTGCCCTGATTTACAAATGTTGACTAATTTTTTACCTATCTGATTCATTAATTGCAGCCTCTTTCATTTTGGTGCCAGGGCCTATTTTCTGTCTCAGTCAAACCTTGATAGTAGGAATTATGTTATAAGCTACTGCTGGTTTCCAATATGCCCCATGTGTGGACTACATGATTTTTGCATTGCCTAAATGTGTCATTGAGTCAGGTCCAGTCAGAAAACCAAGTAACCAGAAAGATGCCCCTGTACTACCTTCTGCAGTAGTGAGGTTGTTGGCTTGAGGCAGTAAGTGCCAATTATAGCGCCTGGCATCTGTCACACCATAGAATCATCGCCTGCTGGCATGTGGCTGCCACACTTACAGAGAAGCATCAATTACTCACTGGAGTGTCAGAGTGAGGCACACCATGAGTCAAGTACCACCAAACAACAGAGGGATCAACAGCCTGATGCACGTAATAGGGCCCCCATTAGAAGCCTATGCTCTTGCTGCAATCCGCGGGAGTCCAGCATTGGGTGGCCTGCTGTCATGCAGATCCCTGGAAAACTGCTGTGTGCCAAATGGAAATTTCTTGCTGCCTGTGGGATCCCACTGTCACAGGTGGTCCTCAGCCTGAGAGACAGAGTATTAAGACCAAAGTGCAGGAGGAAGCATCAGACGCACCTATAGACCTTACCTCAAAGTCTAGACCTGTGGGGAGAACCTAGAGAAGAGGGGGACCCATAAAAGGACACTTGGAGGGGTAACTGGATTAGTTAGCAGAGGCCCCTGAAAACACAAAGCCTAACACCAGTGAATCAGGTATTTGAGGCTTATTGATTAAGTAGTGGAATTCTATGTTTTCTGTGTAAAAAAGTACATTTCATTTCTACCAAGAGAATCGCTGGGCTGGATATTGATCTTGCTGGGGCTGTTGGTATTACTTCCTAAGCCGGAGTACACCAACCTTAACCACCCTGAGAAGCCTGTGACTGCTCACTCACACTACCACTGAGTGTCAAGTGCAAAAATGGTTTTACTTGGCAAGGTTGCAGACCCATCATAAAACAGCCACTGGGACAAAATATGGCAAAAACTCTCAACCCACACAATTGTGGTCCAGTAGTCGCTTTCCGCGCACACAATTTGGGCAACCTCGTTTTTTAACCAGAAATACATTTAAGCAATTCTAATATCTTTGTTTATGAAAAACACTAACTGCTTTTTGGTGTGTTTAAATTCATATTATAGACTCTGCTTTTATTCTTCTTGTCTGCAATAAAAATGACATCTAGGTTTTAAGCAGTTTGTGGGAAAGGAGATGCTGTATGTATGATTAATAAGAAAAAATAGCCTTTGCTGCACATCAAAAGGGTATTGCAAGTCAGCTCAGAGTTCCATGACTTTAGAAAGGAACATTGCTATCTGCTTCTTATAGTCATGGAATTCCTGGGAGACTTGCAATATCCTTATATTATACAGCAAGGATACGTTATCCCATATATGTTGCAATGATCCAAGTATCCCTGCAGAAGACTATATTGTACAAGCTTTTTTAAATATCTTGTTTTGAATTTTCTGCAATGGTAATCAAAATTCAGTGTTTTTATTCTCTTTCCCTCTTGTTTCAATTAGCTGATTCTTGACACCTACAACTAAATTTCTTGGAAATATATCTTTCACATTTCTTTGAGCTAAGCATTTCTTGGCAGCTCCAGGCTTCCACTGTAAGGTCAGTTTTGTTATATTGGAAAGGAACTGAATATTGTTGCTTTTAGCCCAGCCTTCTATCTTCCATACCTACCTGTTTAATTTCTACTTGTGTTGCTTTTGGTTCAGTTTTGACATCCCCAATGAGGCCTCCCACCGACAATACTAGCTCTTTCCTAAAGGTAATAGCAAATGGCTGTTAGGGAGGTTGCTGCTAAATGATGTGAGCCGGATGTTGTAACATCTGGAGCTGCTCTTCAGTGTAAACTCCTGCCCAGCTACTTGCAGGCAGCTGCATGTTAGGACTTCCTGATTACCCATAGCCTTTGCCATTGGCACGAGAATCTTGCACCTTTTACTATTTGTGACATTTCTCTTTTTCCCATCTCAAAATGCAGCACTTTCTTTTTCAGATTTGCAAGCCTGAATAATTCCCCCTCGTTAGTAATTTCTGCTAAATTAAGGACCTCAAAAACATAACACAAGACTGCACTACAAATCCCACTGTGATGCAAATATGAATCCCACATGTACTAGGATATCTTGTCAGGTGTGTACTGTGATGGACTTCACTTCATCTAGCCTATTTTCTCTTTGCTTATACCAGCCCTCCAGGGTTTTTTGAAAACTCATCTCATCCATTGGTTAATGCCAATAGATAGGTTTTTCTGTAAATCAGTACCTCCAGTGTTATTCATGCCTATCGGTAAAATTTCTCTCTATCAATCTATCAATCTATCTATCTATCTATCTATCAATCTATCTATCTATCTATCTATCTATCTATCTATCTATCTATCTATCTATCTATCTATCTATCTATCTATCTATCTATCTATCTATCTATCTATCTATCTATCTATCTATCTATCTGTCGGTCTATCTGTCTGTCTGTCTGTCTGTGTCTGTCTGTCTGTCTGTCTGTCTATCTATCTATATAAATATAAAGAAGAAGGGTGTCCCCTCTCTGTAAGTATACATAATACATAACTAAGTCAGCTCTTTGTGTTAAACTAAATCAATCATGGACAATCCCTGACACGGTGTTAATGCTGTCAATCACATTCTTATTCCAGTGGGTGTCCCCAGGACAACAAGTGTGGTCTGGCACAACACCTAAAGACTACAGAAAGGCTTTTCAATTGCTTGTTGAAGCAACAAATCTGAAAACCAACACATGCTCGTCATGTTCAACATACCTCAGTGCTGTAGTAATCCTTGTATAATTTGTCAGGTTACAATGCCACAACGATGACTCATCACAAAATAGACTATGTAGTGAGCTGTATTGATACATTGTCAAAGACTCATCCTACAAACATAGATATCTATTGACTCTAGAGGTAAGGGAAAATTAATTGTCTGGATCAAGGGTTACAGCCAACCAACATGCCAATCAACTAGGATACAATTATTCCGGAGGCCACACTAGGAATATATTATCAGCAATAGTGTCCACATCTCACATTAGTCCCCCAACCTGTCTGTTCCCTATTAGTACCCACCATGAGTCTACATTGTGCCACTATGGTAATATGTGTCTCCATATCACTCAGCAGTTCACCTACCAATATGAACCATAGTTACATGCGTCTCCCCCACATGAATCAATATCCACTGTTTAGCTGTAATTCAATGTTATCAATAAGTAAAACCAATTAGCTATGTATCATACCAGTGTAGCCTGTTACTAAGTTACAATGAGCTGTTTCACATAATCAAACCACTACTTATGTGCAACCAATCACTTATTTAACAACGAGGTGAACTGGTTTCCTTACTTTGTAATAATAACAACAACGGGAGAGAGAGGGAGAGGCACTCTCGGTCCCCCAAGAGGTAGTTACAAACAACAGAAGAGTGCCCACTTAAGGGTACAAATGTCCAGCACAGAGACAAGGAAAGTCAAATCTACCTGAATAGGAATTTCCCAGGGATTCTTTTTAAGCCCTCACTCACCACCCTGGGTGGTGACATGCTTCATCATTGGGCCCACCAGGAGAAACCGAGTGCCTCCCTGGTGTGCTGCGACGCCAGGTTACTGCGGAGCGGGGTTTTTTTGTGACAAAATGTGCAAAAAAGTGAGTTTTAAAAAATACCAACAGCTTTTACCACACAAAAACTTTATTCCGTGGTTAGCTGGGTATTGGTTAAAAATATGTGTAGGGAAATATACCAACTAATGTGTTGGGTGTTTTCCCCTTTTGGATTACAGCGGGGTCAACATGTTTCTGCCCTTTAAGTGTACGTATGTTACTGGGCATTCGTCAGGACCATGTAATTGTGTACCTCGGTGGTATAGGCGCGCTAAGGCCTACCCTAGCCAGAGGACGTGAAAGTTAAAAAACAGAATTATGTGTCAAAAAAGGGTGCAAAAAGAACAAACCAAAAAAGGGGGTTCGAACTAAATTAAGCGAACCTGTGGTCTGAAAAAGATTGACAAACACACATGAAAAGACAAAACAACAAGGTTACTGAGTGGCCTGGAGCGTCTTTCTGCTAATACTGAATACTGAGTTCTGTGCTTGGACTAAGGTGGAAAAACGTGCCCCGGGTGAGATTTATAGGTATTTTAAGCCTGAAGCAGTGAAGGCCAGGCTATCACAGGGCATCCAGCTTATAAGCAAAAAGGACGATCGCCATGCAGACAACGTATCATTCGTGCTAGTGCGATCAATGCGCCCAAAAGTGGGACTAGTGACTATGTTGGACCATAGCGGTTCAACCAGTATATACAATTTACTTAAAAGGAATAAAAGAATAAAAATGGCAAATTTCTCACTTGTGTGTTAAAAGATCCACACCTCATGGGTCTCGGGAGGGGGGTGGTGGCGACAGTGGCACACCCTAAGAGAATGAGTAAAGGGACACAACCTTACTTTAGCGATTAGAGTGATATTGGGATTACTTAGCTTGGTGTAAGGCAGGGCCTGATGGTATGAGCAGAGATCCTTACGCCCGCAACGCCAAACACCCGCTAGGCACCTAGCGCTCTCCTCGAACCGGACCCCGTGGATGGATGTCCGGATAACGAATGGCATAGATATACTCTCTCCCAGGTAAAGAGCGCAGAGATGGGCGTCGCTTCCCGGGGAGGTAGGCGTGTCTGGGGTTAGGGGTGTGCCCAATCGCAGTCATGGACAAAAACGAGGCTTGGAATACAAGCCCTCGCGTTGTTATGGTGAAGGATTGACGCGTGCGTGTCAGTAGCCCGGTAGGGAAAAACGTCAGACCAAGGCTAGTGAACCACACAAACATTCGCGTTGTCATGGTGAATGATTAGTTAATGTCTTACAGTGACAGAGAGCCTGTTCGTCGTAGACCATTATTGTGTTAAGACTAAAAACACACAGAGAGGGAGAAACTCATTGGGAGCAGGGGGGTCAGAACTCTAAATGAGGTAGATTGTGAAGATCACAAATGGGTAGAGCAAAGGATCGAGACAGGCTGTCGTTTGAGAACAGACGACCATGGGATCTGGTCATTTAACCCATTAATGTGGGTGCCTAACCTATAGACCCAACGTTGCTCTTTTTCGAAGAGAATGTTGGTGGTATTTCTCTCCGAGGTTACTTGCTCGATTATTGTCCATCTTAGATCATTGGGCGTATGGTGTTGTTGGAGGAAGTGTTCACTCATTTTGGTTGCAGACTTATGACACCTGATATTGCTGCGGTGCTCGCAGATTCTTTGTCTGATTTTGCGTGTTGTCATCCCGATATACCTTTTGTGACACGGACACGTTATCATATAGATGACGTTAGTCGAATTGCAATTAGTGTGGTTCTTCTGTGTCCATGTTCTCCCCAGTTCGAGTGACAGTTCCTTAGTATGCATTGTAAGGTGGCATACACTGCAGTTGGCACAAGGAAAGTGCCCTGTCACTGGTGGCAGGCCCCATGCTTCAGTGATGGATCTTACCGTACCGGAGGTGGAAGTGTCGACCTTCGGGCGTGTATGAACCAAAGAGTCTTTTAGGCTGGTGCCTTTTTTGAAAGAAAAAAGAGGTTTTTCCCAATTTCTTTTGTTGCTGTTTAGGATTTTCCAATGTTTGTTGACCGATTTTTTCATCGCGTCCGAGATAGAGCTGTAAGTGGTTACGCAAGTCAGTGGTATTTCAGTTGGAGCTCTGATGCTATCTTCCAGTAACGCCTCTCGTGGTTGATTCCTGGCACGTTTGTTCCCCTTTTCCAGGAGTTCTGACCCCCCTGCTCCCAATGAGTTTCTCCCTCTCTGTGTGTTTTTAGTCTTAACACAATAATGGTCTACGACGAACAGGCTCTCTGTCACTGTAAGACATTAACTTATCATTCACCATGACAACGCAAATGTTTGTGTGGTTCACTAGCCTTGGTCTGACGTTTTTCCCTACCGGGCTACTGACACGCACGCGTCAATCCTTCACCATAGCAACGCGAGGGCTTGTATTCCAAGCCTCGTTTTTGTCCGTGACTGCGATTGGGCACACCCCTAACCCCAGACACGCCTACCTCCCCGGGAAGCGACGCCCATCTCCGCGCGCTTTACCTGGGAGAGAGTATATCTATGCCATTTGTTATCCGGACATCCATCCACGGGGTCCGGTTCGAGGAGAGCGCTAGGTGCCTAGCGGGTGTTTGGCGTTGCGGGCGTAAGGATCTCTGCTTATACCATCAGGCCCTGCCTTACACCAAGCTAAGTAATCCCAATATCACTCTAATCGCTAAAGTAAGGTTGTGTCCCTTTACTCATTCTCTTAGGGTGTGCCACTGTCGCCACCACCCCCCTCCCGAGACCCATGAGGTGTGGATCTTTTAACACACAAGTGAGAAATTTGCCATTTTTATTCTTTTATTCCTTTTAAGTAAATTGTATATACTGGTTGAACCGCTATGGTCCAACATAGTCACTAGTCCCACTTTTGGGCGCATTGATCGCACTAGCACGAATGGTACGTTGTCTGCATTGCGATCGTCCTTTTTGCTTATAAGCTGGATGCCCTGTGATAGCCTGGCCTTCACTGCTTCAGGCTTAAAATACCTATAAATCTCACCCGGGGCACGTTTTTCCACCTTAGTCCAAGCACAGAACTCCGTATTCAGTATTAGCAGAAAGACGCTCCAGTCCACTCAGTAACCTTGTTGTTTTGTCTTTTCATGTGTGTTTGTCAATCTTTTTCAGACCACAGGTTCGCTTAATTTAGTTCGAACCCCCTTTTTTGGTTTGTTCTTTTTGCACCCTTTTTTGACACATAATTCTGTTTTTTAACTTTCACGTCCTCTGGCTAGGGTAGGCCTTAGCGCGCCTATACCACCGAGGTACACAATTACATGGTCCTGACGAATGCCCAGTAACATACGTACACTTAAAGGGCAGAAACATGTTGACCCCGCTGTAATCCAAAAGGGGAAAACACCCAACACATTAGTTGGTATATTTCCCTACACATATTTTTAACCAATACCCAGCTAACCACGGAATAAAGTTTTTGTGTGGTAAAAGCTGTTGGTATTTTTTAAAACTCACTTTTTTTGCACATTTTGTCACAAAAAAACCCCGCTCTGCAGTAACCTGGCGTCGCAGCACACCAGGGAGGCACTCGGTTTCTCCTGGTGGGCCCAATGATGAAGCATGTCACCACCCAGGGTGGTGAGTGAGGGCTTAAAAAGAATCCCTGGGAAATTCCTATTCAGGTAGATTTGACTTTCCTTGTCTCTGTGCTGGACATTTGTACCCTTAAGTGGGCACTCTTCTGTTGTTTGTAACTACCTCTTGGGGGACCGAGAGTGCGTCTCCCTCTCTCTCCCGTTGTTGTTATTGTTCTAGCAGCGCGCAGCTGTGAGAGTTCAAAAAACCTTTTCACCTTTGGTGACGTCATCACGTTACCAAACTTCTTTTAAGAAATGGCAAATTTCGGTCTCACCTTTTCAGAGCAAGAGGTGGACGAACTTCTAGCTGATCCTAACCTCTTTGTGGACCCAGGAATATCCCAAGCTATTTCCCATACAGCTGAATGGGAGAAACTCACAGAGCAGAAACGAGATCGTATCAGAACTATCCTTCATGGCACCATCTTAAAACACTATCTGACATCCAACACTGCACCAAAGGGACTAATAGTAACCAATGCCTCACGAATATTCCTCAACGATGCCACATTCCGGAAAGAATGGGCAATGATTGCCTGGCATTGCACCCGTGACTGGCTGGTGCTCAATATAAAAGCAGCTCTCCGTTTATCTGAAGCCCTTATGGTTGAAATCCAGCAAACGGAATCACATTTTAAAGCCACAATTACTGGTTATAAAAAGAAGCTGGAGGAAATCAATAAAGAGATGACGGATTACAAGGAATCTCTTATGCAGTCCAAAATAACGAAATTCCAGAAAGATCTAAAAAAAATTGAATTCAAGACAGTTTACCCCTACTCCGAACCTGACTACGTCCCACCTCGGAGGGACTCCAACAAGTCAGACGGCACTGACAGCGACTCTTCCAATAGTAGCAACTCGAGCAACCACTCTCACAAACAGAGAGGACGCAGAGGTGGAAGAGGCAGGGCGAACTTTCATAACCAACCTCCTGGTTGGGCACAGTTTGGACCGCCAGGAAATGGTCCACCTCCCTTCATGTTCCCACAGCATGCTCCATTTCCCCTAATGGGATGGAATCCCTACATGCAGCCCCATTTCCCCCAACACCATCAACACCAGATGCCTTTTTTAGAGAGAGGCGGGAGGGGAAGGGGAAGGAGAAGAGGCAACAACCACAACAACCAGAACCAACGAGTAACCTGGCAAACAGAGGACCAAGTGGGCGACCATACCCGGAGCAAAACAGTGACACCGAGCACCAGTGGTCAAGGAGTCTAATCACCAACCTATCCAACAGATCTCTTAGCCAAGTGGAAGAGAGAGTCCTAGAACGAGGATTGGGCTTTGTCCCCACCGCCAGACCGGATAAGTTTAAACTCCATTGTGAGTTAGCCGAATTTTTCTGTAAACTCAAGTTGAAAGCTTTCTTCGAAGCCAGAACAGAAGCTGAAACTGAACCCCCTGCCTTTGATACTAACTTCAGGTTAAAGTCGACTTTTCTTCCACCGCCTCACAGTATTCCAGCAGAGATAATAGCCTTTGAACAGGCGGTCTATAATGACATGGAATCGCTACCATTACCAACTACGTTTAAAAATTTCTCAGCAGCAGAATTCCAGGCATTAGACAAATTGAAAAACGACAAGAGCATAACAATCAAACCGGCGGACAAAGGAGGAGGGATAGTGATACAAAACACTCCTGACTATGACAAAGCATGTCGCACTCTTTTGGACAACAGAGTCAACTATAGACGGCTAACTGTAGACCCTACACCAGAGCTGAAAGAACGCATCCACAACCTCGTAAAAGAAGCAGAGGAAAATGACCAAATTTCGAAACATGAAGCGGCATTCCTCACTGGAAGTGGGAGTGTCGTCCCGTATTTCTATACCTTACCAAAAACCCATAAGAACATCAACCCACCACCTGGACGACCAATCGTCTCCGGCATCGGCTCGGTTCTTGAACCCCTTTCAACTTTCTGTGATTTTTATCTCAAACCATTGGTACAAAACACCCAAACATACCTAAAAGACACCAAAAACCTCCTACAACTCCTAGGCCAAGTGACCTTTTCAGAGAACTCTATCATCTTTGTCACACTCGATATAGAGAGTCTATATACGAGCATTCCTCAAGATGACACCCTCAGGGTCATGGAAAGAGCCTTAGACTCCATCGAATGGAACTATGCAACCCCAAAGGAATTTATAGTCCAGTGTGCCACAATGGCCCTTAAAGAAAATTATTTTGAATACCAAGGTGAGCTTTATCTACAAAGTACTGGAACATCAATGGGCAGTACTTTTGCTCCGAGCATAGCCGGATTGTATGTCTATGATTTTGAGGTAAAACACATCCTGCCCGCTGACAACCCTTTCCTTCCATCAATTGCCTTATGGAAAAGGTATATTGATGATATACTGTTAATCTGGAAAGGTGATGAAGACATCCTAAAAACATTCCTGACTTGGATAAACACCCGAGATCCTTACCTCAAGTTTACCAACCATTTCAGTAAGGAAACAGTCGTATTCCTTGATGTCAACATTGCTGTAAGTGGGACCACCTTGAAAACAACTACCCACTATAAAACAACGGCAAAAAACAAACTTTTAGACTTCTCTAGCTTTCACCCAAGACCGTTGAGAGAAAATTTGCCATATGGCCAATATCTCCGTATACTGAGAAATTGTACGGACATCAAAGACTACAAATCCCAGGCCTCTGAACTGACAAAAAAACTACAAACACGTGGCTATCCTAAAAAGATCCTGGAAAAGGGGAACAAACGTGCCAGGAATCAACCACGAGAGGCGTTACTGGAAGATAGCATCAGAGCTCCAACTGAAATACCACTGACTTGCGTAACCACTTACAGCTCTATCTCGGACGCGATGAAAAAATCGGTCAACAAACATTGGAGAATCCTAAACAGCAACAAAAGAAATTGGGAAAAACCTCTTTTTTCTTTCAAAAAAGGCACCAGCCTAAAAGACTCTTTGGTTCATACACGCCCGAAGGTCGACACTTCCACCTCCGGTACGGTAAGATCCATCACTGAAGCATGGGGCCTGCCACCAGTGACAGGGCACTTTCCTTGTGCCAACTGCAGTGTATGCCACCTTACAATGCATACTAAGGAACTGTCACTCGAACCGGGGAGAACATGGACACAGAAGAACCACACTAATTGCAATTCGACTAACGTCGTCTATATGATAACGTGTCCGTGTCAGAAAAGGTATATCGGGATGACAACACGCAAAATCAGACAAAGAATCTGCGAGCACCGCAGCAATATCAGGTGTCATAAGTCTGCAACCAAAATGAGTGAACACTTCCTCCAACAACACCATACGCCCAATGATCTAAGATGGACAATAATCGAGCAAGTAACCTCGGAGAGAAATACCACCAACATTCTCTTCAAAAAAGAGCAACGTTGGGTCTATAGGTTAGGCACCCACATTAATGGGTTAAATGACCAGATCCCATGGTCGTCTGTTCTCAAACGACAGCCTGTCTCGATCCTTTGCTCTACCCATTTGTGATATTCACAATCTACCTCATTTAGAGTTCTGACCCCCCTGCTCCCAATGAGTTTCTCCCTCTCTGTGTGTTTTTAGTCTTAACACAATAATGGTCTACGACGAACAGGCTCTCTGTCACTGTAAGACATTAACTAATCATTCACCATGACAACGCAAATGTTTGTGTGGTTCACTAGCCTTGGTCTGATGTTTTTCCCTACCGGGCTACTGACACGCACGCGCCAATCCTTCACCATAACAACGCGAGGGCTTGTATTCCAAGCCTCGTTTTTGTCCGTGACTGCAATTGGGCACACCCCTAACCCCAGACACGCCTACCTCCCCGGGAAGCGACGCCCATCTCCGCGCGCTTTACCTGGGAGAGAGTATATCTATGCCATTCGTTATCCGGACATCCATCCACGGGGTCCGGTTCGAGGAGAGCGCTAGGTGCCTAGCGGGTGTTTGGCGTTGCGGGCGTAAGGATCTCTGCTTATACCATCAGGCCCTGCCTTACACCAAGCTAAGTAATCCCAATATCACTCTAATCGCTAAAGTAAGGTTGTGTCCCTTTACTCATTCTCTTAGGGTGTGCCACTGTCGCCACCACCCCCCTCCCGAGACCCATGAGGTGTGGATCTTTTAACACACAAGTGAGAAATTTGCCATTTTTATTCTTTTATTCCTTTTAAGTAAATTGTATATACTGGTTGAACCGCTATGGTCCAACATAGTCACTAGTCCCACTTTTGGGCGCATTGATCGCACTAGCACGAATGGTACGTTGTCTGCATTGCGATCGTCCTTTTTGCTTATAAGCTGGATGCCCTATGATAGCCTGGCCTTCACTGCTTCAGGCTTAAAATACCTATAAATCTCACCCGGGGCACGTTTTTCCACCTTAGTCCAAGCACAGAACTCCGTATTCAGTATAAGCAGAAAGACGCTCCAGTCCACTCAGTAACCTTGTTGTTTTGTCTTTTCATGTGTGTTTGTCAATCTTTTTCAGACCACAGGTTCGCTTAATTCAGTTCGAACCCCCTTTTTTGGTTTGTTCTTTTTGCACCCTTTTTTGACACATAATTCTGTTTTTTAACTTTCACGTCCTCTGGCTAGGGTAGGCCTTAGCGCGCCTATACCACCGAGGTACACAATTACATGGTCCTGACGAATGCCCAGTAACATACGTACACTTAAAGGGCAGAAACATGTTGACCCCGCTGTAATCCAAAAGGGGAAAACACCCAACACATTAGTTGGTATATTTCCCTACACATATTTTTAACCAATACCCAGCTAACCACGGAATAAAGTTTTTGTGTGGTAAAAGCTGTTGGTATTTTTTAAAACTCACTTTTTTGCACATTTTGTCACAAAAAAACCCCGCTCCGCAGTAACCTGGCGTCGCAGCACACCAGGGAGGCACTCGGTTTCTCCTGGTGGGCCCAATGATGAAGCATGTCACCACCCAGGGTGGTGAGTGAGGGCTTAAAAAGAATCCCTGGGAAATTCCTATTCAGGTAGATTTGACTTTCCTTGTCTCTGTGCTGGACATTTGTACCCTTAAGTGGGCACTCTTCTGTTGTTTGTAACTTCGTTACTTTGTAACCACATTGCATCCCTGCACTTTGCTCATTATCTGGCAGTTCACTTATCTCACCCCTTTGAGATTCACAGCAATCATTTCTATAACACGTGACAGCCATAAACTCTCACCGATCTTTGAAATGAATTCAAAATCCACCATCCAGAACTTTTGTTTTCTGGGTTTGTGAAATCGAGTGGTGCTCTCAATCCGTCCACCCTTTGTTCACTTCAAACTGTGAAAAATGCCGGAATAGCAGCTATGCTTTTATCCCAATAATGTGTGTCCTAGACTGAGTCCCAAATTACGGCAGCCATCTTGAGTTGGATTAATCCACAGGGCGAAGGAGAGGGGGGATGGGGTGTGAGCAGGAAGGGTGCGTATACAGTGTGTGGCAACGGGAGAGGGGGCAATAAAAAGGGACTGATACCGCCTGGTATCACTCAAGATTGTTGCACCACATTGCGTATACCACAAATGCATTATTAACATCATCTGGACATACATGTGATACAAAGGAAATTACTTATATTAAAAATTGAGTACATGTGTCTCGCTCCTCGCATAGAATACGTTATGCATTTATCAGCATGTCCACAGAATGTCTATCCATCGAAAAATTGTATACTTCAATTCAGAAAGGCAGAAATGCCTCTCATTTCATGTGTGCTATTCAGTCTAACATCAATGCTTGTGATTCAGTACATCCACTTACATTCCATAAATGCAAGTAACCCATTCAGGCAACCACCTCTTGGATCTGCATCACTTCCAGAATGTCCTCCATGTGTTGAGCCTCCATGAAGTGTTTCACTAGCAGAGCACCTTCTGCTTTGCCAGACATGCAACTCCGATGGTGGCAGACTCTGTTTTACCATCTACATTGATTGGCCAAATTTCATCGGTACATATGGGTACATATATACCATTATTTCCTTTGCAATGAGTGTGACAGTGATTGTATTCTCTTTGTGCTCACCTTCTTGACTTTGATATCATTAGTACATTTAAAATCTTGATATCTGCAACACCTAAAGTGTCTTACAACTGGTGGCAACCCCCACATTAAAGCTATAGTTTCTGGCTTCTGTGGTTCCCTGTAGTCTCTCTCTAGGAGATCTCTTAAGCTTCTGTTGTGTTTATATAGTGGACTATAGTCACATACATTCTCGAATGCCAGTGTCTCATGGTGGATTTTTTAGTCGATGTACTTACTGGGCTGTAAATAAAAACCATGATCATTCATTCATTACTATTGATCCTGTCTTTAGAGGTGAGAAGTGTCTCGCTTGGGCAATACCAAGTCCTATTAAGTGCTCTCTGCTTTATCTTCCTTGGTTAACCTCTTTTAATCAGTTTAGTGCTGAGGTTTTCAGCTTCCTTAAAGCAGTAATTTGGGTACCGCACCCACGGATTCAGAGAAATTGTCCACAGGGCAAATTGTTCCTCAGTGACCCACAGTGGTTGCTGCTACAGATTAATAGTAAGTTTTTGTTAGTTGGTTTTTGAAATCGGGTTATATACACAGTCCCATTGTTGTGTTTGATTAGAAGGTCCAAGTAGTCTGTTTGCACTTTAACCATGCAAAAAATTCATAGATGCCTTGTGTCTTACCTTCCCACAACAAGAAAATATCGTTTATATATCTCTTCCAAATTATAATGCTAGATCTATGTGAGGTGAAAGGTGCCAAGGCTCTTTTTGTTTTTAATTCTGCTCCCTTAAAATTATGGATTGAATGATTAAATAAGTAATAGCCATTGGTAACTAGTCTGGTCCTCTACTAGTCTATTTGTTTGGCCACATTGCCACGTTATACAGACTCCAGCAACAGCCTGAACAAGCAGGCCAGATCTTCTGTACTGTAAATGAGAGCACAAGCAGTCTCAGATCAGTTTCAGACTTTTTGAGCCCCGTTAGCAAGGTGCAGCTTCATTCATATGGCACAGCGAGCAAGGGACCCATATCTGGGCACGCTGGCCCAAATTAAGAGGTCTCAATTTGAAAAACAAAAGAATATTCAATGGGATGCTTTATTTAACCTCAGATAAAAGTAATTCATTGGGCTGCATTCCAGAAGATAATTTTTGGCCAATATAGCAATCCGTAGGAAGATCAGCAATACGCAGGTAATGTCCCCGTAGGGCGAGGTCAGCCTGATCTGCCAGGCCAGCTCCGGGGTTCTCATCAGTGAGGTGCAGCTCGAGAACCATGGTACAACAAGCACACAACTCATACCTGCCATTACCTATCACAGACAGTGGAGTGGGTTGCCATTACCTATCATACACAGTGGAGTGGTGTGGCTCACTGGTTAGAGGCGGCAGACCCTTAAGCAGATCACGGCCCGGGACCAGGGTTCAATTCCCGACGCAGCAGGGTTGTGGACCAGGGTCAAAAACGGTCTCGATAAATCTCGCCTCGGTGCCTACTCTACCCAGGGAACACACTCAGCAACTCTGGGCATTAAGCTTGCCTAATCTCTACAACGCCCTGCCGGGGATGCCTGGTTTCACCTTAGAGATACCCAGAAAGGGACCATCTCACAGGGAAAACCAGGACGGGTTCCCCAGTGGTCTTCAGCGCGAGGATACTCCATGGAGTCGCAGTGCGCTTTACAAGTACATCCACATTTACATAGTGAGTAACTTAGTAAAACAAAAAATTGATGTACGGAATAGCCGAACAAATTTCAGCCATCCATTGGCACTTTCTTGGGGCTGCATCCCGGTCCATCTTTTCTTTGCTTTGAGTGGCACAGCATCAGTATTTTCAATAGTACACCCAGTTGAAATGTCTAAATTATAATAATTGCTCACTTCTACATGTTACTTAGTGTCAAAGCACAGTGTTTGCTGCTTTTAACCACTGAAAAAACTGATATTAAAATTAAAGCTGCTTTTAAGCACTGTAAAATACTGATATTACAATTACTGAACTTGAAGGCAGTCAATGTATTGACCTTAGAAGGATGAATACCTGAGTTGATCTTAACATGCAAGTCACAACCGATTCCAAAACCAGTACTTAGCTCATGTTGTGAGCTTCAGTTCAATAACCTGAATAAGCGTGTCTCGGCTACATTGCTGCACCTTTTATAAAGCACCAAGATATATAAATAGGACTGCTCCATCATCTCTCCTCATTCCGCAAAGCGTAAAAAAAGAAGAAAGAAAAGAGGCCACCAATCCTTGCATTCTACTCCATGGTTTACACCCAGCCATATATATATTAGGTTAAAAGGTCTAATTTCTCTGCTGGTCGGTTTATTGACTCTTGTGTGAGGGACCAAGTCCATTATGAGAGGTGAAGAGTTGGATTCATAAAAGGACACAGGTCAACCTTGAACAGGGGATGGAATATTTGTACAATCTCTTGGACTGGTATTCACTGTTACATGAATCAAAGTGGTGAATCAACGCCAGTAAAAATAGAAGAGGGACTATCCTTAGACTACCTCCTTGGTTGCTTTTTGGTCCATCCCTTAAGACTACTTGCGGATCAGTCAACAGGGCAAAACCTATTTATAGAGCTGTTGGGGGGGACACACTCAAAAAGATCACTTCAGAAAACCCACTATATAAAAGCGTTTTTCTAGCAAACATACACTAACATTTTGTAAGTCAAGTTGTGAAACGAATTATTAACAAGTAAGCCTTGTCTTACGCCGACGGCACATGTCCTCAGTCTTAACAAAAGCATGATAAATTTGCAGCAAAAAAATAAAAGTAGACCATTATTCAAAGGTACGGAATTATTATTCCCTATTGGTATAGGAAAAGTTTTGGAAGAATTTTTAGACTCCTACATTTACTATCAATAACATGCGTATAGGCACTAATACCAACCATCCCCCCTTATGTAACTTTGTTGCTCGTGCATGACTTTCACCATCTATGGTTTGTATCGCAAGGGATTCTGTTATACTGTATTGTGTATTTTGTATGCCGCAAGGTTTATGCATCCTTGAACATTCTTATGATAATTTAAATGCCAATAAAACACTCTGGAACAGGAAAATTATTCACTTGTGTCAGGTACAGCGAAACTGACTCTGTCCTCTGATGTTTTTTTTTCTCATTCGTTCTGGACTCAGAATATTAGAAAAAGTAAAGAAACTCGTACGACTTTTATATTTTTTCACTAACTCAGATATTCAAATGCAGCACCCATACTCATCTACATTCCGCTCAGCATTACTCGATTGCTCGCGGTAGAAACACTCATAAAAAATGTATGTTATTTCTTCAAATGCTAAGTTAAAAAGTTCCATATATTATTTGGAGACATGGGAACATGATCATCCACGTGCTAATGTGTTAATACATTCAGGGTTATGGAGCTATGTCTACGATTTACAGTAGATTAAAGATGCCCTGCTATAGATCAAAAAGTGCTTTATAAAGCAAAGTAAAAAAAACTGATTTTTCTTCATTTTCTCCGGCTTTCTTTTAATATTAAATTTAGAGAGTTTAATAAATATAAAATTAAACTTGCCCGAGTGTGCTGTAAAACAGTTTGTAGAACATGGAACATGGAATTTGCATTTTCGGAAATTGTGTTTCCTTTGACAGAAAATGTAATTTAAATAGACATTCTGAAGAACTCTGTCTTTCTTTGGCTTAATGAACAAAGTACATTTTCAAGTCATGTTCTGCATAATGCTTTTATTAGAGCCTTTCAGAATTTATGGACTTGCATTCTGTACACACAGTAATTAACAGACCTCATTTATTGATTTTGCTAAGATTCTTCTGTCTGATGAAAGAGGGGTAATTGCATAATTTATGAAAAGAATGACTTAAACAAGGGCAAAAGGGTTATATCTAAATATGAATAAAGTCTGGATTCTATCCGCCGAGTTTCCAATTACTTGGTAAATTATATTCAATAAACTTTCTGTGGAAAGTAGGACATTTCACTTAAAGTCCGTTTCGCCACTGTCTAAAAAAAGCTGTAGGACACTCTTGTATTAGATTGTATTAATATAGTGTAGTATGTATCCATAGTTCGCAATATGCACCAGAAATCTTGGCAAATTTGAGGATTCTCTATCCAAAATATGTTTTGAACTTTGAGCTCCAGTATGCTCTTCAATACAACAACCACATTTTGTTATTATTAGCATAACAGAGTACTTAAAATGTTTCTACAATGCTACTTTTTGCAGTTTGACAAGATGCATATTATTGTGTTAGTGCAAACTATCTATGTCAATATTATCTGCAATGTCTTAAAAATCACAAAGCACCATCTTGCACTTCTGGTACAAGACAATGCAAACCCCCAATTTCATACAGCTTCACGCAAATATGTAGGACATGGCTGTAAGGGGGAATGGTCTTTTTTCCTCTAGCATGTAGCACATGTAACCCTCACAAGAACATTGGTTTCACATGTGCAATGCGATGGTTGCTCAAGTGGCATGAAGAGCACGGGGCCCACGTCTGAACATACCCGTCCCACTCGGGGTGACAAATGCAAAAAGAACATTTGATGGACAGAATGAAGAACAATGTCATACATTCACCCCAGTACATGAGGGTTTGAACCTAGGAGTCCATCTAAACTGTTTAGTTTGCACTTTCTTTAAGTCATCTTCACTATGTTGTGAGTGCGGAAGACATGACACAAATTCAGTTTCACATTTCTGCTTGATCCAATAAGGCAGGTCAGGCAGTGCTTCTCAGTATATGATGGTTAAGTAGATAGAAACAGTGTGAGGCGAGAGGGCAGGTGCCTAGTAGCTGGGGCTTTTCAAATGAGAAGGTACATCTTTGTTATGGAGGCTGGGTTTTCGACACTGTAGACCAGCTCTCCTTTATTTTCAATCTTGGAGTTTACCAGAAGTTGTCTTCAATTTCTCAGCCTAGTTGAAAGCAACCATAAGGGCTAGAAAAGCACATTAGCTTAATTCGCTAGAATTATGGTTTTATACATGAAGCCTGGATGAGACGGTTTGGCTTACTTAAGGGGGATAGTAGGAGCGCATAGTGGACCCGATAAGAGGTTTTTGTTCTCTCGCCTTCCCCATTATTCTTTTTAGAACTAAGCCATTCTTTGTATGAGTGTAATGGTGTTTTAAAAATTTGCGTACAACTTGTACTTAAGGAGTCTTAAAGCTGTTTATGTAAATATATTTTATACCTTTTTTAATGCAAAACCATTTTTTATTTTTATATGGGAATATGGCTATATGCAATATTTCTATGTACTTGTATGGTCTATTTCGAATCAGACCGAATAAAGTTATATTTATTATTTGAATGAGGAGGTACCGTGTGAGGAGACAGGCAGTGGGAGGAGAAGTGAGGATTGGCCTGTGATATGTTTAACAGTAACATGAAAAAGAAAGCAGTAATGTGTGTAGTGATAACATGAGGCATTGTTTTGTAGGGACCCGCCTTGTCTAATATGACATTTCTGGTAAATTGGTCAAGATTCAGAAGCACTCGAAGTGTGATTTAATGGAAAATGATTGAGCATATTGGTAAACTTTCAATCTACAAACTGAATGAGTTAAAGGTAGTGTTGCTGAGTCTGTTCTTCACCATGTCAGTGACTCGAATGAATGAACTGCAGGAGATCTTCCCTTTATATGTAGCAGCGCTGTATCACTTCCACCAAGAAGTTTGAGCCCCTAGGGTGCATTTGGGGTCACAAAGGGAATGTGGGCTTCCAGTTTTCACCTCCAGTGAGTACCACCTCAGAAAATTAAATAAATTTTGTTGACTCCTGAGATACATGAAGTTCAACACTGAACTTTCTATTGCACTATGCCGTTGGTCAAAGACCCTTCAGTAACCTGAGCGTAAAGGGGGTTAGGAGATGCTTAGCTGTCCGGTGAGCTTAATGGCCCAAAAGACTTCTACTGTGTGCTTTAAAATGTAATTACAGTGTGGATATGTGAAACCACAATTGTTTTATTTGGAAAGTAAATTAGCAAGCACTTCTCAACAGGAGCACGTTACTTTCAGTGGGATAATACAGTCAATGAACAGAAGGAAGGCGTCCTATTTTTATTTCTATTATTACTCAAGTATTCAAATTGTCTCAGGGCAGCAGTTCCTTTCCGAGTACGTTAACTAAAATGTTCATATTACCATAGGTATCCATTTGTACCAAGGAACAAGTAAGTGATTTATACATTAATGTTTCTTTCAAATGCCATTTTGGTTATGAAGTATTTAGAACTCTAAAGCAAAACTACAGGTAGCCAATACAAATATAAATGAGAAATGGAAATTTAGCTCATACTTGACATGGAGAAAATAAGTAGTTACCAGTTCTGTGCCTAAATACCTCCAAATGTTGTCTTACTGATCACTAAAAATAGCACAATGTTTACAGTTTTACACCAAATAGAGAAATGTACCTACAAAATGTCACTTCAAATAAGTGACATCACGTGTGAATTTTATCATGTTCATTCTATATTATATTTTGAGACCGGTCATTTTTCAGTGTAGTATGTTTGACAAATTAGTGTCCCTTTTCTATTTACGCCACATATTTTGGTTCTGATTTAGAAACTCTGGTAACCCAATGTGCCGATCATCTGATGCACACTTATCGTTTTACTTATATTTTAGTGGACTTCCACTTTCTACTAATTTAGTTTGTGTTTTACTATTTTGGGGCGGGGATAAGACCTAATAGACAACTGTCTGCCTCACAAAGAGTGGCATTCCCTATCGTCCTACCTATGCCCTCGGTCACTAGTAACCAGTAGGTTGACAGGGCAGGACAGGACCATATCATGTGCAGGAATCTTACATCCGGTTCACAGCATCTGGGGCATGCTCCAGACGCCTCAGGTACATAAGATGAAATCTATGTGGCGTAATGTACGCTGTATGCAGGATGATG
Source organism: Lissotriton vulgaris (assembly GCF_964263255.1). Lineage (NCBI taxonomy): Eukaryota > Metazoa > Chordata > Amphibia > Caudata > Salamandridae > Lissotriton > Lissotriton vulgaris. Next base: position 865,624,116 of record NC_141696.1, read on the forward strand.
AGCTGTATATGTTTGAATCTGGAGTTACGTGAGATGTGCTTTGGGAAGGCTCGAACATTTCCCCATTCTTTATCCTGCAATTCCCTCCCGATATCCCTGCCCCATTTTTCCCTTATTTGAGTGAGCGGAGCTAAAAGTTGGGCCCCCAATCCACGACATAGCCAGCGTGTCAGGTGATTACCACTGCCTATCAAGTGTACTGCATGTATGTATTTGTGGGTGCTCAGTTCGGTACCCACACGAGCCCAGTGTAGTTTGACATAGCGTAGTATGCTCTTGTGCGTAAGAAAAAGGGAGTCTGTCAGTTCCTGTAATTGTATGAAATCCATGTGGTACAACAGCACACCATCCCCGCCCGAACAGTGTTCCCACCGTGGACACCCCAGTCTGTTCCCATGCCTTCAAGCGCATGGAGGTCAGTGGACCCATTGGGGTGGGGAGTCCTAAGAGCGATATATTTGGTGAATATGGTATAGAATTGGATGTGTATCTAAGGGCTAGCTTCAAGTATATGAGGGCAATTTTTAATAACATCAGGGCCTGGGTGCGCATACTATGGTATAATAATGTATGCAATGCACCAATTTAAGCATCCAGTGCGTATATTCTATTTTGTGCAAATTATAGCCTGCCAGTCAGTACGATAGCCATTGCAGCTGGGTGGCATAACACTAGGCCTTGAAATCCGGGACTCCCAATCCCCCCTGTCTGTTGGGGGTTGCATTTTAGTCAATCTCACCGCCTACGTCCATTCCCCATATTAGCTAAGTTAATAATACATTCAAGGTTTTTAAAATAAGATTCCTGTATGACCATCAGCGAGTTAAAGAAAATGTATAATAGTCTCGGGAGCATTACCCTTTTAGACATTGCCATGCGTCCAGCCACTGTGAGGGGAAGAGACACCCAAAATGTCACTTGTGAGCGCATGGAGGAAATGGCCATCTGGCGGTTTCCTTCATGTAGATCCTGGGTATCTCTGCATACTTGGAAAACTAGGTATTTAAAAGTGCAAGGTGCCACCCTAATCATTTTATCTCCTAAAGGGACGTTTTTGGATTGATGGCCGTTCTTGAAGAAAAAGGCATAGGACTTGTTGGCATTTATGGCAAAACCTGAGATCCACTCAAACGTCATAAAAATCTGGAGGATCCGCTGTAGGTCAGCATTCAAATATTTGACATACAGCACTATGCCGTCTGCATAAAGCGACAGTTCATGTATCGAAGGCCCCACTGATATACCCCAGTTTAGTGCCTCTTGACGCATACGCTGTGCTAATGGCTCCAATGCAAGGACAAATAGTATCTGGGATAGGGATCATCCTTTTCTTGAGCCTCTATGTATTGCTTAGTGGCTTGAAATGTATGCTCCACTACATGCCCTTGCAGTGGGGGAGTATACAATAATTTGACCTATTTTATGTACCCTGGGGGGAGCCCAAATTTAGTAAGGGGGTCAACATGTATTCCCAACCAAGGGTGACAAACGCCTGTCTCAGGTCTAGTGAGATCCATCCGGCTGCCAGCAGGTTGTTAGGAGTGGCATCCATTACATGGTATAGCCTTCTGATATTTAATAATGTACCCCTACCGGGTATGAAGCCCTACTGATCCGTACGAATGAGCTCTGGTAACAGTGGTACCAGGCGTTGGGCTTGTATTTTGCTTAGTATTTCATACTCAGTGTACAATAACTACTGTGGCCTATATGCCGCGGTATCGGTATGGTCTCTTCCCAGTTTGGGGAGGGATGTCACCGGGGCCTATACCGTTGTGGTGGGGAAACTTACCCTTTTGCGACACCGTTTGATACTTACATAAGTTCTGGGTGCTAGCTGTGTAGAAAACGTCGAGTAGAATTCATACGAGAGCCCGGCAAGGCCCGGTTTCTTATTATGTGGTTGTTCTTTTATTGCATCATTGATTTTGTTATGTATTACTGGTGTTACTGGTGTCTCCAAGTCGGCCCTATTCTCAGCCAATATCTGTGGAAGTTTCATGTCCTTTAAAAAGTTGGATACCCTCTGATGGTGGGTCGATTAGGAAGAAGAATAAAGGGCTTCCTAGTAGTGAAGGAATGCTGTTTTGATTCCCCTCTGCCTGGCAACACGTAAGCCTGCTGGGGTATTGTTTTCTAATATTGGAGTTGGGGGCGAGGGTTTTTGAATACTCCTGCTAGCAGGGTACCTGGTTTATCAACTTCTGTGTGTAACCTCTGTGCATATGTGCGAAAGTCCATGACACACAAGCGTTCCAGCAAATCAGCGCACTCAATGCACTTTTCCTGTAGGACTTGAGTTTTCTCTGCGTCTAGTACTGCCTCTTGCTTTAGCTTGTTTAGTTCTTCTACACGCTGTAGCTCCTTGTGTACTAATTGTCAAGCCCTCACTGTTGTGCTAATGGATGTACCACGAATTACTGTTTTAAAAGCTTCCCAGTGGAGGAGACTGTAGCTGTGTTCTCCTGGAAGTAGTATTGTTGTGGCCAGGGTGCCCCAGAACACACTATCTTCTAAGAAGCGGGGATCTAGTCCCCACATTGGTACTGCTGAGGGGACTCAGCCCCATGTTAGTGACATTTCTAGGGGCTTGTGGTCTGACTGCATCTTCCCAAGGTGCATGGTGTGTAGTATTAGTGGTAGGAGCGCAGTGGTGCAGACAATGCAATCTATACGCGTGTGTAATAGGTGTGGTGGTGAGTAAAACGAGTATTCACACATGCCGGCATGTTTACAGCACCAAACATCTGAAAGTGACCATTCTTTGACCCAGGTGCTTTGCCTGGCGGATTGCCATTGTGCCAGGTAGGGGGGATGCGAGCAGTCTAGTGAGCAGACTAATACTGCGTTAAAGTCTCCTCCTAATATCCATGGGTAAGTGGACCAGTCTGCCAATGCCAGGTTGAGTTGTGCAAGAAACTTATCTTGATCTGTGTTAGGGGCATACATGTTACACAGGACCACTGATCTGCTGTCTAAATAACCCCAGAAAAATATTTATTGCCCATTACTGCCTATTCGCTTCTCTGTGACCCCAAACGGCACCCCTGTTTTTATACATATCATAGCCCAAGCATGAATGCAGAGTAGGATGTATTGTATACCTGTCTTCTCCACTTCTTTTGCAATGTTACAGCCTCAGCAGTGGTTATGTGGGTTTCTTGCAAATAGGCAGTGTGTATTTTATGTCAGCATAATTGTGCATGTATCCTGTGCTTCTTATGTGTTTAGCCCATGCCCCAGACATTCCACATGGTTATGCTAAATTACCCTGTTTCTCCTTGTGGGTGGTGCTTGTCTAGTTGTATACTCCTTTGGGGATGTCGCTAGATGGGTCTCTGCGTGCAAAGTGATTCAAAGGTGCCTACCAGTGGATCGTCTATTAGACTGTACCTTCTGAATTCCCAATACTTATTTATTTTATTTATTTTGGAAGTTTTATATAGCGCGGACAAGATCCTTGCAGATATCAGAGCGCTTTACAAAGAGAAGTACATGAGGGAGCAAAGTCAGACAGATAAATCAATAGGTCAAACAGTACAAATAGGTGGCTACAAGCCAAACATGTGAGTAATAAGACAGTTAATACAAATAATCAAAAGGGTCAAACATGTAGTACAGATCGGTGCAGAGTACTAACAGTGTTCGAGATAGTAGTTCAGGTGTATTTAGCCATGAGGATAGCTTTTACTTCATTTTTAAAGAGTGTGGTGGAAGAGATAAGCCTGGTTTCAGGCGGGAGTGAGTTCCAGATCCTAGGCGCCATTCTTGAGAAGGAGCGCTTATATGTCTTTTCCTTCCGGAATCATAAAAGTATAACAATTGAATTCACAACTTGGGTAGAGTGTGCAATAGGTCTAGCACGTGTACTTGTTTACATGTAGGAGTTTGTACATAGATGCATGTGGATATGTGTTCTAAGTAAAAAAGTAATTATTTTCCAGCGGAGAGCCAACTAACATGCATACCATGAAACCAAGTCACAGCATCTTCGTACTATACAGTTTTTATTTAAGTGCTCTGGTGATTAAGATTTAAATTTTGTTGAAAGCAGCTACATCCATGGACTGCACAAAATCTTCAAACGCTGTTATCTTCTCTTCCAAGATGTCTGTTCCGACTTTGTCATCTTCAACAACGCACTGAATTTGTAACTTCTTAATGCCATAACCCACTGGAACGAGCTTGGATGATCCCCATAGTAAACCGTCCATCTGAATGCTGCGTACACATTCTTCTAGCTTAGCCATGTCCGTTTCATCATCCCAGGGTTTTACATCAAGCAAGATTGAAGACTTGGCAATAAGTGCAGGTTTCTTAGATTTTCTGTGCCAGTCGCTCTTCCCTTATCCTTTTTGATTCTTCACTTTCCTCCTCTTCATCAGATCCAAATAGGTCAATATCATCATCATCGTCCTCTTTAGACACGGCACCTGTGCTTCCTGTTGTGTCTTCAATGTCTGCAGGCCCATACTTGCCCAATGGTTTCTTCACACCTGGCAGACTTCCTTTTTGTTTTTCATAGGATCTGATGTGATTGTACCACTGAAGAGCATGAATAAGATCCGCAGATGGTGCACCGGATAGAGATTCAAATACAGCAACGTCTGCTTGTGATGGTACAATCCCCTCGATGTAGCTTCCGTCAGCAAGGAAACTATTTAGCACTTGCAGACCAGCAGGCGATTTCAGATCTCCAAAGCCCATGGTGAACAAAACCAGCAGGCAAGCACCTCAACTGCAGGGAAATTGCAAGGCGTGTTCTAGTAGTAAAAAAGTCTCCTCATACAGAGTCCCAGGTATGGACAAACCAAAAAAGATCAAAAAATTTCTGACGTGCAGTACTCCGTATACGGTATACTGCCTGGTCTGTCCCTGTGAACTCCAGTATGTTGGAAGTACCATCCATGAGACCAAGAAACGAGTCCTCGAACACTGTAGGGCCATACAAAACAAAGACATTATCTATCCGGTAGCCCGTCACTTTCAGCAGAAACATAAAAGTGACAGGGAACTGCTGTGATTCTATATATTAGATCATGTCCCAATACACCCAAGGGGAGGTGATAGATTAATGACGTTGCGAAGACTAGAGTCTCGCTACATCATTGACCTACAAACAAAGCACCCAGAAGGCCTTAATACCCACGAAGAACTGGCGGTACACTTGGGAAAACAATAGGTCCAAAAGCACTACACGGATCATGGTGGTGTGATGGTCAATGTAAAGACAAGTTAACTGAAATAGAATTATTTAAGAAATGTGATTATGTAATGTATGTATTTATATGTGGGCACATCTCTAATTGGAGATATAAATGAATTATGTGTAGTAGACAGGGCCCATTCAGGGATAGATTGAAGGATTTCTTTTGCGGAGAGGGGAAACTGGTCATAAGCCCATCCAGGGCGTTATTACAAAGTATCGTAACACATATCGTAACACATATCGTAACATTCAACCATGTCCGACCAAACTATCTCAAACCAACATTGGAACATTTTTAAAATGTATGCATTCGCTATTGGTAAAATGCTAGGCCAGCACATGGCGGAATCCGCAGTGTGTCTAATTTTGCTACACTAATCCAAGGGAGGGGGCTCCTGGTGCCTCCTGCAAGGCCGCTTCTATACTATGTGTTAACTTGTGGTGGGATAGTTTAACAGCGAGGGGACTGAGGATCATGGGTGCCACAGAGTACCTTTTTTACAAACTTTAATATTTCCACTGCACCACCTTCTGCCTGCATGTTTTTTAATATCCCCATCTGAATAGCATTTATGGTAGAGCCAGTGTTAAGTGGGATTAATGCTCCATAATACATCACCATCCTGTGGACACCAGGAGGTGGCGACACAGTGGTCTTCAACCTAGGAAATCATCTGCTGTTTGTGGGGTTATGGTTGGGAATAGTGACAAACTATTTTCGGGGTCCGAGTGGACCAGAGTGTCAGCAGAGGAATCATCTGTTAATACTAGGTCTGCCTCATAGAGCGTTGTTGCTGTTTTGATTGCCGCCAATCTGCCCTCCAGTGCCTGTTCACATGACGGTGTCACCTCAGCTTTCTTCCAGGGGTATTTCTCTCGCCTCCCTGACTTTGTTGTTTGCTGCATGCTGGAGGGGTTGGTCAGTCATGCCCCTTTTGTGGCGAGTTCAGGGAAGGTGCGTTCTATCCATGCCCATGTGCTGTCAGGGTTGTCAAAGAAATGAGGGCCCGATTCACAGAATGAACTCACTACTTTTGGCATTCACAGAATGCACTTACTACTTTTGGTATTCACAGAATGAACTTACTCATTTCGGTCTTCACAGAAGTTAGGACTACTAACTTTAGGACTCCTAAATGCCTTCTGTGAATACCGAAAGTCTTAAAATTAGGATTTTTCTCAATTTAGTAGTAGTAAAGTTAGGACTACTAACTTTAGGACTCCTAAATGCCTTCTGTGAATACCGAAAGTCTTAAAATTCGGATTTTTCTCAATTTAGTAGTAGTAAAGTTAGGACTACTAACTTTAGGATGCCTAAATGCCTTCTGTGAATACAGAAAGTCTTAAAATTAAGATTTTTCTCAATTTAGTAGTAGTAAAGTTAGGACTACTAACTTTAAGATGCCTAAATGCCTTCTGTGAATACCGAAAGTCTTAAAATTAGGATTTTTCTCAATTTAGTAGTAGTAAAGTTAGGAGTCCTAACTTTACTACTACTAAATTGAGAAAAATCCTAATTTTAAGACTTTCGGTATTCACAGAAGGCATTTAGGAGTCCTAAAGTTAGGAGTCCTAACTTTACTACTACTAAATTGAGAAAAATCCTAATTTTAAGACTTTCGGTATTCACAGAAGGCATTTAGGAGTCTTAAAGTTAGTAGTCCTAACTTTACTACTACTAAATTGAGAAAAATAGTAATTTTAGGACTTTCGGTATTCACAGAAGGCATTTAGGAGTCCTAAAGTTAGTAGTCCTAACTTTACTACTACTAAATTGAGAAAAATCGTAATTTTAGGACTTTCGGTATTCACAGAAGGCATTTAGGAGTCCTAAAGTTAGGAGTCCTAACTTTACTACTACTAAATTGAGAAAAATCCTAATTTTAAGAATTTCGGTATTCACAGAAGGCATTTAGGAGTCCTAAAGTTAGTAGTCCTAACTTCTGTGAATACCGAAATGAGTAAGTTCATTCTGTGAATACCAAAGGTAGTAAGTGCATTCTGTGAATGCCAAAAGTAGTAAGTTCATTCTGTGAATCGGGCCCAATGTCTTTTGGTTGTGAATTATTTTCAGGCGTGTCGGGAACATCAGGGCATATTTGATGTTGAGTGTCCAAAGTGTTTTCTTCACTTCCTGGTAAGAGGACTTTTGGTGCTGTACCGCTAGTGAGTAATCTGGGAACAGAGAGATATTTACATTGTTATATAATATAGGAGCTTTCTCTCGAGCACAGTGGAGGAGCGTGTCTCTATCTTTATAATTGATTATCCGGGCCACTACCCTTACCAAAATGGAAGATCTTCATTTAGTGTGATTCCAGTGGTTACAACGGTATTCATTTACTATTAAAATATAGTATTTATTTAGTATGCATGAAGACTAAGTAGTATGCCCACGAGCTGAAATATGCAAATGAGGGAAAACTAGTTCTACTCAACTACCCTTCAAATACATAATGAACACTTCAATTGATTGCTAAAAGAAGACTAGTAGTATTCAAGAAGAATAGTATTTGAAGCTTAGTGGTATTCCGTTAGGGTTTATTTGCAGCTCTTGGGCTATTTCAAGAGCATAATGAAGGCTCGTCTAATTGATTGTGACCACTACTTGAAGACTAGTGGTATTCTTTGTGAGCACTATCTGAAGACTAATGGTAATGACTGTCAAGAGTTAAGTAAGACTAGCAGAATTAAAATTGAATGTTAATTGAACACCAGTCGCATTAATTCTGATTAATTTATAGCAATTTAATTCATTTGGTTGCTTGCACAAGGCTTCTTTTAATGATGGCTTTTGGACTAAATTTTATGCGTTACATATCTTGGAAGTCAATGATTCTAATACGCCTTTTACAAACTCATTAGTCATGCATTTAGTAAGCATTTTATAATTGTGGTGTGTGAGAAGGCCGGAGCAAGAGATCGTAGGAGAAGCACAAAGCAAAGGAGCCAACCCAGACATACACATGATTGTACCAGGAGACCCCTCCTCATGCAAGTAGAGAGCCAGTTGAATTGTTGAGAACCTGACTTAAATCCCACTTGGTCCATGACAAGACAGGATCACCACTGTTTGTTTTCAGGTTACCCAAAATGAGTAATTGTGCAAAATTTAATTAGTTGTCAGATAAAAAAGTAATTGTTCTAATTCCTCCGGTGTTGATTGTCCACCAGACTCCATCAACTTTAGAACTTATAAAAAGAAATCACTAAACACGTTTGTACAAGGCGTTTATGACATTGACTTGTACATTTTTTTTAAAGGAAATGCAGTTGGACACAAGTGTGTGATATGACATTTCAATTATATTTGCCTATGGAAGGGCTATTGGCTTTGCCAATGTGTTTTAGCGATGTTGTGGACTAGCTAGTGGTGTGGAGTGGCAGATAGTTACTAATCTGTTGCAGCATAGTGGAAGTCCTTTTGTGAAGGTTGATGGGTCACCTTTCTGTAGCCTATTGCTGTATTCAAGTTTTGAAGCAGTACTAATGGAGTAAAACCTTTGCTAAGCCAGTGTCCACAATAAAAATGCAAAAATGTGTCACAAAATGAGCTGCATTCGTCTACAAAATTGACCTTTTCTTACGACATAATTAAGTCAACAATGCCCCATGATTTGGTCCTCTTCAGCTGCATAATTCCAGTGGCCCCTACATAGATTGACAATTTCTTGAGATAATGGAAATACAGTTGCATGTTGATTTTCAAATATTTAGCGAATAAGAAGAAACATGTTTAGTGGTGCGTAGTGTTACTAGGGTGTGTTGTGAGTGGGTGATGGTATAGAGAGCAGGAAGCACAGTGGCTTTGAGTAGGGACTGGCAAAACTGAGAGGGATATTGAGTGGTTTTGTTAATGACTGAAGATTAGTACTTCAACTGGCCTATAATACAGTAGGCGTTTCTTCTTATTTATGTTTTTAAGGGTCTGCATTTTGTAAACAAAAGCTTATTTCTGAGATATGTAGTTGAGGAGTACAAAGGGAGAGTGCTAGAGAATTAGATGTTTCGGGTTATGTGGTCAAAGTTGCTGCTACTCCCTTGGGGGCATATTAGCAACAAATAGCGATATTTATGTGCTTAGCGCATTTTGTTTAATCGATGTCTATCGCCGGAATTTATCACAGAGATAACATGCTATTAGCAAAGTTTATCTCTAATGCGATACAATATCCGTCGATAGACGCTCAAAGCGTGAATATCCAGCGATATTCAGACATTAACACCAATGGGGACCTAACCTGTATATCCACCTCCAATTGGATATACAGGTTAAGTCATGGTCTGAGCAGGCGTTAGGTTCTGGCGATAATCGCGCTTAGGCCGACTTTTTTCATCGCACAGCCTGCCTTGCTAATAGGCGATAGCTGTGTTAGCGACTGCTTTCAGTCGCTAACCGGTTGGATACGCCCACTTTGCATGTCATTAGCGATAAATATCGCTGACATGCAAAGTGGGCCCCAAACCGGTTGTTATCACCTAAGAGCTGTCGCTAACTCCTGCTAAAGCATCGATAGTGATCTTGCTAATATGCCCCCCCGGTTTTAAAATATGAGTTTCACTTACTTTTTTAGCAGCCATTCTTACCTTGAACTGTTCTTATTTTTCCGACCGGTAGCAGGGCAATCTAACGAATAGCTGTAATAATTGACAGGCGATATAAGTGATTTGCTAATGTAAAAAAGTATTTTGTAAATAGGCATATAACATTGTGAATTCAACTTCTTAAGCATAAACTGAGACAGAATGTGTGGTTGAGTTTCACTAACCATACACCATATTATGGCATATTGAGTGGTGAATTTCATATAAATTTATCACACAGTCACCAGAGTTTAGCTCTAGTTTGGCCAGAGTTTCCATAGGAAAAGCATGTTTTCCTTTCTTTAATAGCCTTGGTACAGTTTAATTAAAAACATTTTTTTAAAACAATCACTTAGGCTTCATCATGGAAAGTTATGCAGAAATTATACCAAAGTTGATCAGCAAAATGTTAGAACTTTATAGAGAGAACCTGCTTTTAGTTATTTGGTGTAAGTCTCTTGTCTTCGTGAACTAATGCATCCACTGTAGGAGTCTATGCATGACCTCACTGCAACAAGTTTTAATCCCAATCCCACTCGGCCTTTTATCCTGAGGTTGATAAAATGATTACCATTGAGTTGGGTAACAACAAACCTCTATTGATGAGCAACAAAATACCTTTTCGCTGAACGTGGGCATTACAAATGTACATGTTATGTTAGGGTAAACACTAGTTAAAACTTAAAAATAACAACCATTGGTGCCAAATAATCTGTGGTTGGTCCAATCAAAGTGGATTGGTGGACCCTGATTGACTGGCCACAAAATTGAGAATGTTGGGTCAGCCATCTCAATCCTCTAGTCCTGAAAGGGGAAAACCATGAAAGGCCACATAGGGGTCAGGATAGGCATGCCTTTGCCTTTGGGAGACCCCACTTTAATTCACAACAGGTAAAAACAGAAAATAAGAAGATTGGGTCACAGATACCCCGGTAACAGTGCATGGAACTAGGGTGCCCTGCGAAGTAGCCACCTTGGTACCAATAAAACATTAAAAAATAAAATACAAACCTTACGGCCAATCACCACTTTGCACATGTGAAAGACAGGCACCATCATATCATGGAAGCCAACAACAGGACAGGAATTCCTACCATTATACCCAACCCAGTGTTTTACCAGAGGAAGCCAACATATCATGCGTGCTCACATATGGCCAAGAATGACCCTTTTTGTGACTGGGACAAAGTTTTACAGAGGTTGGGTATCATGCAATGGTTGCCTAGTTGCCAAGGACAAACCATTATGTGAGGGTCAGCATATCACAAGTGTTGGCAATGGGAGCAACACTACTACCTCAGGCACTCACAGAGCCTTAAAAGTTTTTCAAGATTACCTTTTCCTGCTGTCACAACGCCAAATGGTGCTTCAGGCTGCCTTGCTTCTCCCCTCACATAGACAGCAGCAGTTCCCCGATTAGTTCTCCTGGGAGAAGTGGACGTGAGTCCTTTGGGTAGACTGCAGGAGACAACTCTGAGAGAATGACACGGCCTGGGGTAGGGTTTGAAACCGGAGAGCATGAGTGCAGCAAGCGGGAGTGCATGGATAACTGGACACTGCAATGGTGAGAGACCTTGGTATGTGAAAACTGTAGGTGTGAATAAAAGCATGAGTGACTCCACACCTGTGTAAACTGTTGTATTTGCTAGTGCTTATTATGTTCCTTTCTTGGAATTTCTTTGTTGTCATGGTATTTAAGATTTTCTAGTTCTGCAAATTGTCAGTTGGTGTTTCCCTGTGCCAGTGTATGGTGCGGTGGCTCGTTTCTCTGAGAATAAACACACCAACCAACTTTGCCTCTGTTTCCTGTGTTTACTTTAAACCCACAACATAATTTTGGCGATGAGGACTTGAGGTCAAAAGAAGGCGAGCCACTTCTTCGAGTCTTTTATGTTTTATGCTGAATTTCTTGAGCGAAGAAATTTTCTACAGAAGCCTTTTCACCGAAGTGCTGTTTAACCCCTTGACCCTACCACCTTCTCCAGCGGCTGTAAGTTTAAAAGGGAATTGATTTTCCCCAGCGGCAGTGCGTGCAGTTACTTATAAAAGGTGAGGAGGTTGTAGGGTGGGTCGTCTTTAAATCGAACTGTAGAGACGCTACTGCGTTATTCAGCTGCACTTGACTTTTATTTTTAAAAAGAGCTTATCTGGTAAATCGGACTGCGGAGACGCTACTGCGTTATTCAGCTGCATTTGACTTTCATTTTTTTTAAAAAGAGCCTATCGGGTTACTTCAAGGCTTATGTCTCTCACGCCTCATGTTTTACCAGTTCTTACCTGAGGCGCAGTGACCGTTATCCAGTTTCAATGTTGCAGCGAGATCGTCTCTGCTCGTCTCTGCTTGACCGCTTTCTGCAACTGATGACGTTTCAGAACGTACAACGGGAGTTGGTGATTACACAGCGCGTCATAAGAGGAAGTCGGCGGATTCTCAGAGCGTCATTCGACGAATGCTCAGAGCGTCATCAGAGGAAGTTGGGAAATAAACAAAGCGTCATTCGAGCTTCACCGTGTTTCTACAGCCAGTGTGTCATCACGTATGACATGTTTTTCTCTTCATAACGTTTTTCCTTTGCCTTTATAACTACTTTTCTTCACAGGGTCACATCAGCTGAAGGAAGGCGTACATCGTGAATGGAATTGGTATTTGGACAGAAAAGCTGAGTTCTCTTACATTGCTGAGTTGTAGTAAGGTTGTTTTTTTGGACACTGCGACTTTATTGCACTGACAATTCTTGCTGACATAATTTTAAGCTTCATGTTCATTTTATTGTGAATAAGGGTGAATTATTTCTTCTTTTTACTTTGTTTTGGCTTATATTTTGCTCAAAATGCAATCTGTCAATCAACCTCTCCCTTTCTTAGAGAGTCCTGGTACGCCACAAATTCAGTGGAGGCAGTGGTTTGATGGGTTAGAGACCTACATTGGTGCCATTGGTGCTTCAAGATACAGGGCAGAAAGACTTTTAAACTGTTTGGGATTTGAGGGTAGGGAGGTGTACAAGCATTTGCCTGATTTAGTTCTTGCTGAGGGTGAGATTATTGATGAATATCAAGAAACGATAAGAAAGCTTGTTATCAAATTTGATGTGCAACCAAGTTTAGTTGTATTAAGGCACAAGTTTTTCAAAAGAGCGCAACTCTAGAGTGAGGATGTTGATTCCTATTTAAGCGCCTTACGTAAACTTTGTGCTGAATGTCAGTTCGGTGATTTTAAGGATCAATTGGTGAGGGATCAATTCATCGCACACAAGTCTAGTTTTCCTAGGAAAGAAAAGTTCAATGAAAAAAGTTCTTTTAAGAAAAATATGTGTTATAGATGTGGTTATTCTCCACACTCCAAAGAAAACAGTTTTTGTCCAGGGAAAAATGCAAAGTGCTATAAGTGTGGGAAATTTGGTCAATTGGCTAAAGTTTTTCAAGCCAATTTGAATAAATCTGAAAAAGTCAGTTGTGTGTTGGAGAATGAGCATGTCTCTGAGTGTGAAATGGTGAAAGAATTTAAGGACATGATTGTCACTGTTACTGATGATGGTGTAACAGTGTAACTGGGGATCCCGCAGAATGTGTAGATCCATGTGTAGATATTTTGGTAGGTGATGTTTGTTTAAAACTTCTTGCAGATTTTGGAGCCAGAATAACCATGATTTCCTTGGAATTATTCAAGCAGTCTTGGGCAGATAGGGAGTTGTTTCCTCCTGACTGGGTGCCTGTCTCCTATGAGGGTTGCAAGATAGTTTTGGAGGGCTACATTGAAGACATTTTGCAGTTTAAAGATAGGAAGATACAGGGTAAGATATATGTGGCAGTGCGTGGGTTGAACATTTTGGGGTGGTACCATCAGGGTCTGTTTGGTATGTTGTTGAGACCTGGTGCTAAAGAACAGGTACTTGTTGTGCTGGAAATGCCCGATTCATTGTCTCTTGAGAAAGAGTTTCCTAGAGTTTTTTCAGATTCACTTGGAGAAATTGCTGGTTTTAAACATAGGATCAAGGTTAAAAGTGATGCTGTGCCGGTGAAACATAAGGTTAGATCTGTACCTTTTAGTTTGAGGGCAGATCTTAAAGCTGAACTTGAGAGACTAGAGAGACATGGTATTATAGAGCCTATTGAATCTAGTTTGTGGCTTGGTCCTTTGGTGGTCGCACGAAAAAGGAATGGGGAAATTCGTCTTTGTTGTGATCTCAGGACTTTTCAGTTTTGTAGAATGCCATTTGGGCTTGCTTCTGCGGCTTCCGTTTTTCAAAGGATCATGCAGAGTGTTCTGAAAGATGTCAAGGGAGTAGTGATTTTTCAAGACGATGTTTTAATTTTTGACAAATTTTTAGACCAACACGATTTTACTCTCAGGTCTGTTCTCGGGAAATTTGATGAAAAAGGCATTGTGGTTAAAAAGAACAAATGTGAGTTTTGGAAAAAAGAAGTTGAATTTCTGGGTCATTTAGTTACTAGTTTGGGAGTTTCTCCTAGACCTGGTTTGGTCAAGGCTGTTGTTGATTGTCCTGTACCCAAAAATAAGGACGAGTTGCGGTCATTCTTGGGTTTATGTGAATTTTATTCACGTTTTAACCCAGACTATGCCAGTAAAATGAAGTCTTTGTCTAATATGCTCAGATCTAGTGTTACTTTTGTTAGGGATGAAGTTTGTCAGTCAACTTTTGATTTGGTTAAGTCTGAAGTGGTAAATGCTAAGGTTTTGAAGGCTTATGACCCAAGTGTCAGCTGTATAATCACTGTTGGCGCAAGTAATTATGGTCTGGGAGCAGTGCTCACCCAAATTATTGAGGAAAAAGAAGTCACTATTAGTTATGCTTCAAGAGTTTTAAGAGATCCTGAAATTAATTATTCAGTGATCGAAAAAGAGCTGCTAGCATGCTATTGGGCTTGTGAAAAGTTTCGGACCTATATTTGGGGAAGGAAGTTTGTAATTCAGACTGACCATAAGCCTCTGGTTTACATTTTGTCTGGTGATCGTGTTAAGTATGCCACACCACGCATAGCCTGTCTTTCTACCAAATTGTTGCAATATCAGTTTGTTGTTAAACATATACCCGGGAAAGATAATTGTACAGCTGACATGCTCTCTAGACTACCTTTACAAGATAATGAAGGTACTGATTTGGACGAGGATAGAGACGATTGTTTTATTGCTACTTTGGATGCTGTTGATAATGTTGGTTGTTCTGAAAGTGAATGGTTGGATGCCATGAATTCTGGTGTAACTTTTGTTTAAAGTCAAAGATTATATTGTTGCTGGATGGCCAAAAGAAACAAGTCTACCTTTTCATTTTCAACCTTTTTGGAAGGTCTCTGATGAACTTTCTATAGAAGATGGAGTTGTCATGAGAGATGACAGATGCATACCTCCTCTGAATTTACGTGTGAAATTGATAGACAGGGCTCATGATGGACACCTTGGACTCACAGTGACAAAGAGACGATTGAGATCGCACTTCTGGTGGCCTTCTATGGATGGTGATGTGGAAGAAAGAGTTAAGCTCTGTTGTGTTTGTGCTTCTGCTGAGAAAGGTTTGAAAGTTGTTGTTCCTCCTTTGCAACCCATACCTTTTCCTTCTAAACCTTGGTTGAAAATTGGAATTGACCTGGTTGGGACTTTTAATTTTCTTCCTTCTCACTTAAGATTTGCTTTTGTGCTTATGGATTTTCATAGTAAATGGCCTGAGGTTAAATTTTGTGCTAATCCCACTGCTAGTTGTGCAATTCTCTTTCTACGAGAAATTTTGATGAGGGAAGGTTTTCCTGAGACACTTGTTTCTGACAATGGTGTTCAATTTGTTAATGCTGAGATGCGTGTCTTTTGTCAGAATCTGGAGTAAAGCACTTGAGGAGTTCAGTGGGGCATCCTCAAACAAATGGTCAAGTTGAGAGAATGAATCGTGTGCTTGTGGAATGTATAAAGTGGGCCAAAGGAAACAATTTTGATGTGGAAAATGCTGTGAGGTCCATGGTTTAGTTCTATCGCACTACTCCGCATTCTGTCACAAAGGTTGCTCCTTTTGTTTCCCTCAGAGGAAGATTACCCACTTCAACACTTTATCCTGCCTGGCTTTTGAGAACTGTTGCTCAAAAGGTTTCTCCTCATTTTGTCAATCATGATGAGTTGCAGTTGCGTGTTAAAAGTGCCCAAGACAAAAATGGCCTACAGGTATAATGACAAGAAATCCACTAAAAGTGTGAACATTTCTCCTGGTGATATGGTGCGTGTGAAGAATTATAGGTCTGTTAAGAAAGGTTGTGGCTCTTTTGGTGAACCTGTTTGTGTTGAGAAAGTGTGTGGAAATGCTGTCATGGTGGAAGGTGGTCATTGGTGGAATCTTTGTAAAGTTATCAAGGTGAAAGTTGGTGACTGTGGAACGTGTGCTGATTGTGAGTGTCGACCTGCATCTCAATCTGCGTTTTCTGATTCTGAGGTGAAGCCAATACCTTGGAACTTCGTTAGTTCTAGCTTTACTCATATGTTTGTATCACTATTTTCTTTTCTTCTATTTCTTTTGCCTTTCTTTATTTTACAATTGGTTTCCGGGCCCAAGTGAAGTAGAGACAGCACAAGCTGCACTTAGGAGACGAGAGTGACGAGAAGCTCCCCTCCTAAATATTTCCTGGAGCCTGACTGAGGCATTAACAAACAACGCGTGAAAGGTCCAAAATTGACCCTCAAACAAGAGTAGACATTACGTCACTCTACATACCACATTCACCTGGTCCTGAAGAAAGCCCCACTGACCTTAAGAGGCGAAACGTGGCTGAAACATGTCGACCATTTTTTCACACTAGAGAATTGAATATGTATGAATCCTAACTATTTCTAAAAACATATCCTGGAATATTCTCAACCCATGATTCAATCCCGGACAATAAAGTGCAGTTTTCCTGGAACGATTGAATTGTTTTTATAAATTCACTCACACACCACCCACTATCACTAATCACTACTGTTTTTAACCTAGGGTGTTTTCCTCCTGGTGGAGGGTGCATACCAATTGATCCTATGATTTTGCACAGACGTGTAAACAAAGGCGGAGAATCAACATATACCGCCCATACCACCACTGTTACACTTAAATGAGGGTCTTTTACCAAGGGACATCCCAGTTAGAACTGTACCCAGGTTATACAGGACAAGTGATCCCCCCCCCCTCCCCCTTTTGATTGAAAATGTCTTTATTTTGCTCCTGTTTTTTTTTAAATGTTGTTTTCTTTTACTTTTCTTTGGAAAATAAAAGATAATGTTGTATTTGCTAGTGCTTATTATGTTCTTTTCTTGGAATTTCTTTGTTGTCATGGTGTTTAAGATGTTCTAGTTCTGCAAATTGCCAGTTGGTGTTTCCCTGTGCCAGTGTATGGTGCGGTGGCTCGTTTCTCTGAGAATAAACACACCAACAAACTTTGTCTCTGTTTCCTGTGTTTACTTTAAACCCACAACATAAACATTTACAATCTTTCTGATAGGACCATCAGGACGAATAAAGTAAATGAGAATGATAGCAGCTGAGGCACAGTATAAGTTAGCATACACAAATCTAATATTGGTTCATCGATTTAAACTCAATAATATTTGGTGTTAGAACTTTCTATGTAGAAACCTCTACTCCAGTGGTGGCTCCTTTCAGTAGAAAGTAGTAGGGCAGCAGATATTTAAAAAAAGAAAAAAGGACTTATCTGCCAATGTCCAGCTTCTTCCACGATGCAGTCCAGCTCCCAGACTGCACACCTGGGGCCTCATTTATGAAAAGTGACGCACTGCTGCATGAAAACAGCGATGCATCACTTTTCACTGCGCACTCCTTACGACATTCCTGATGCGTCATATTTAATGTATGACGCATCATGTCGCAAGGAGTTACAGATACGGCAGTATTTCTGATGTATCTGTAAGCGCAAAAGTGACGCACTGCTGGAGTGTGTCACAAAAGTGACGCAACTCCAGCAATGCGTCCTTTCACATGGGGAAAGCCCCATGTGAAAGGGCTTGCGTCAGTCTTATGCCTGCTGTGAGGCAGACGGAAGATTTTGACGCAACAGCATCCTAAAAGTGACTATTATGAGGCTTTTTGCGGGGGAACGCCCCCTCTGCATACATTATACCTGAGGCAGGTATAATGTGGCGCAGGGGTTTAAAAAGTAATGCATCTACCTAGATGCGTCACTTTTTAATTATGGCGCAACGAGGCACATTTTTTACACCGCTGGTGCATCACAAAAAGTGACGTACCAGCGGCGCAAAACTGACGCAAGGCCTTCATAAATAAGGCCCCTAATCTTGAAGCTGCTCTCATGCTATTACCCAGCATGACCTCCTCAACAGGATTGGCCTGAGCAGACTGGTTTAATGCTCATCAAGGCATATGAGTCTGGCTTTTCTCTACCTGGAAATGCAACACAGCTGGGTTAGAAAAATGGAAGTGTGCATGTTGGTTTGGCCGTCCTAGGTTGGCTGGCCAAACCAACAAGCGAACTAACAGTGCCCACCACTCCTCCTCCCTGTTATTGTCCCTAGAGGATGGCTCTGCCGTAGACTCGGGCCACATGGCCTAGCCAAGGAAAAATAAAATGATAAATTGTTTTATTATCATTGTATTGTTCATCTGCTGGCTTTTAGCAGGGGGGGGGGGCGACGCTCCGTTGCCACTACGGAGGAGCTGTCGCTGCTCTACTCTCTACCCTCCCAACCCCAACCCCAACCCCACCACCTTCAAACCTTACCAGGAGAAAATACAGAGGTGAAGACTAGGTATTGTTTGAGAGATAGGGGAAGCTGGGAAGACTGGCAGTCTGGGTGTTTTCATCAGGTTTTTTTGGCCTTGAATATTTATGTAGTTGTGCCTCTATATATGATCTAACCTTAGGGTAAGAGCAAAAAAAGATCTGGTGGCATAGGATGTAAGTGGAGGAGGGATAGAAAATGGGAGAGAGAAGAACTATGAAAACAGTGGTCTAGATGGTTGTTTCTTTGGGCATGCAGAGCAGGTGGTTACTAGCAATTTCTGAATTGAGCTATTTAGTACTGTGACTATGAGTGACACTTTCCCGCGAGCAAAATTAAGCAATGAAGATAAGGGAAAGCCCCTTTGAAAAGAATCCTCCTAAGTAGTCTGCTTCGTGTCATGAGCCATCCAAGCGCACTCTGTCAGTGACCCACATGGTGCCACTGCACAGACGGGGCATGCAGAAAAAGAGGATAGTCATGAAAAGCTAGGTTTTATTAGGTGACTAAGACCAAACAGCTCATCTTATCATCACAACTTTCCTGCATGAGTACCTCAAGCAAAACTTGATATCCAGCTATTACGTGATGTGCCTAGAATCACAGGATGGGGATCCAATGCTAGGATTCGAACCCGTGGCCAAAGTTTCAAAGTCTGCAGGTGTGATTGCAAGGCCATACCAATGGCTAGGTATGGCGATACAAACACCCTCATTCAATCGCTACCATATGCTTTTTATTAATAGATCATGTCATTAATCTGAGCATGAAGCGCCGATGTTACCAGGAGATCTTAGACACACTGCCTCAATTCGAAGTCTCACATTCAATGCCTGCAGCGTCCCAAAAGCCCACAAATGATGGGATCTAAAATAGCTGCCAAAGTTTCGGATTGCTTATGCGAGACATTTTCTGATTCAGGGTGATATTGAGTGACATTACAATGAGTATGAGTGGCACTTTCTTACGAGCAAAATTAAGCAATAAAGATGAGGGAAACATAGAAATTTAAGAAATTACATCCATTTAAGCAAAAGTTCTGCAAAGAACCAGAAATGGAAGAGCTTGACATCAGGGTATTTAGTGGGATGAAAAAAGTGGAAGTCTCTAAAAGGGCATGCATGGCCTATGTAATTAAGTGTATGGCTTAAACACAAACCACATTTCTCTTATGGCAGCACCTTGCAGGAAGAATTACTAGTAAAACAAGTTTATTGCCATATCACACTCCACAACTGGGAAAGAAATGTGCATGGGGCAATCACAACAAAATGCCCAGTCTTCAAAAAATGCTTACGAATTCCTGCAGCATGTCAGTGATAAAAAAAGGTGCCCCCTTAACTTATGGCCTGAAACTCGCCTATCAAAATGAGAGAATGAATGAAAATGTAAAGTTTACGGGGGCTTTAAAGACACTTTTATCAACCATTCGACTCAACTGGGAGACCTCTGTATACCACTAGAAGGAGGTTAAAAAACGTGAAGAACTATCCATGGTAAAGTGTTGAAAATCAACACGTTGTTTATGTCTCCTTTCATTCTCTCCAAATAGTAATTTATATAAACAATTGTCAAGCTTCGGACCGAGAGTGCGGCAGCCAGCTCATACTAGAAAGGGCAGACAGAATGGGTTTTGAGTCTCAGTCTAGCGACTGTCAAATGCTGGTATGAACGGAGTAACAATACCACCTCGAGAAACCTCGAGGAAACCATGATGAGCATGAGCATGTCCGTTTATGCTGGTGAAACACAAGCTGAGTGTTAAAGAGAGTCCGTTACACTCCGGTCAGTGATTCTAAAAGAGTTACAGGTCTGAGACAGCCATGTAAATTTTTGTGGGCTTTGCATAAGGATGCCTGTGATACAGGCTACTCCAAGGGATCATGGTGCACAAGAATGTGTTAATATTGGAATAAGTAAATATGCCATGCATGTTTTTTTAAAGCCCCGAATTGGCTTTGCCAATGCTCGTTTGCCTAACCGTCCTCGGTACAGTAATATTTCTCCTTTGGGCAAAAAGTGAAGGATTACTCATACAGCACCTGTTGGGAGCTCTCTACATTCCGCCTGTGGGTTCTCTCGTGTGGAAGGCGCAACTCTCTACTATGGGGTCTCGCCTGCGCTGCAAATGGTCTCAAAGGGGGCCTTTAGGTCCCTTAAAGTGAGCTGCCCCCCCCCCCCTATGTACATGAGCTGTACTGAACCGCTAGTTCCTAGCTTTCACCGCACCCACAGCTAGCATACTTCAGTAAGCAGAGCGGTCTGTTTCTGGTGCGGTTGGGAAGAGGTCTAGCCCCACACCTTGTAAGAAAATATGCATTCCAGAAAAGGTGTGCTGAGTGTCTCTTAGTAGGGTTTTACTTTACACTGTGTGTGGTCTGTGGGAAGCTTGTTTGCGGGATTGAGGGCGGGCTCCCTCTGGTTCCTAAGGGGAGAGGGGGCAGTGTCAATTGCTAACCTTTAAGTGGAGGACCGCAGTGTGGGGTCTTAACCTGGCTGCTCTTGTTATGTTCCTGAAGGTCCGCCCCCGTTGTCCCGAGGGACGGACATGTTGGTCATGTGACCGCCCTATAATAAAAAGAGGTCGAGCACGTGCGAGGGCGTTCAGATAGAGACGCGCCGACCGAGCAAGCAACTTTATTCCCAGTGTCTGGCTGAGTTTATTATAGGACCACGTGTTAGGCCTAGTCAGGATTAGATGCCCCGGAGTGTAGGTCCCAGAGTGATCTCCCTAGGGTTACCCTAACCCCCATCACCCGACACAACAGCTCTATACGTAGGTAGTGCTAGTGCTTTGGACTTCCGATGTCCTTACCCAGTGGTTCCCAATCTTTTTCGACCAGCGGCTCCCTTGAACTATTGGCCATTGGCTCTCCACTATGTTACCTTTTTTTGGCGGGTGGCTGGATGCAAGCCTGGCCTCAGGAGTACTTCCATTATACTCCCTGGAAGTAATTGAGATGAGGGTATTATAACCATAGAGTGTTTCACATGTTAATACAATAATACAAGCACATGTCCAGCCATAAAGAACAGTATATTGCAATAAACGCCGTTCAGTAGGTACCACTCTGTCAACTGTGCAATCGGTAAATAAAACAAAATTAGATAAAGTGTGCTAGGCGTATGATTTTACATTCCCGGACGAATATTATTTTGAGAACTGTTTGGTTGCAATGACACAAGGTGCCCTATGGCCTCGCATTTGTTTCGTTGAACGAAAAGTCTTAATTCTCGCTGCATAGTCAACTAATCTCCAAAAATGATGCCTCGAACACAGACAAATAAAACCGCGCTACTCATGCGATCGCTCTTAGTTAAAACGCTGATGCATTTAAAGAACATAACAGAGTAAGTAGCTCCTACAATAACAAGTGAAGTAATGAAAACACAGAACTGTTTCAGGGAGGGCATTGTGAGCGAAAACACTGAGACCAAGCTGATGAATATTCGTAATCATCAGAACAGCAATCAGAACCATACAGCAAGAGAGGTAAAGTAAAAGAAGAAGAGAGGTAGAGAAAAAGGACTGAAATAGTTTAAGGTGGGGACAGATGGAAAGAGAAAGATATAAGTAAGGTTTTACAGTGAGGTAGAAGGAGTTATATAAAATAAAATGCAGAAAGAGGCATGGGTCGGAGGCGTGCAGAGGTGAGGTGTTAAGATAGGTATCATAGAAATAAAGATGGCTTAAAAAGAGGTCGAGGTAGAGAGATAGCGATAAACATGTAAAGATGGAGAGAGTGAGAGAAGTACATAGAAGTGGATGATAGAGGGAGAGTGGGGAGTTAGGGAGAGGGGCTCAATGAGAAGAGTCACAGATCAACATGTGCTTTAACAAGAGTAATGGGGCAGAGAGAATAGTAGAGAGGGGGAGTGACTTGCAGACATGAGATGAGGAGTAGAAAGAAACGAAGTAGAGAGAGATGAGGTAGAAAAAACGAGGAGAAGTTGATACAAACAGGGTGAGTTAGAGACAGAGAGGTGAGGTAGAGAGGAGTATAAAGATAGAGGGTTGGCACTAGAGAGATAAGGTATAGAGTGAGAGAAAAAAGGTAGAAGAAGAGAAAGTGAGGTGGAAACAATGGAGTAAAGTAGTGAGAATGGTGAGGCAGAGTAGGCAGAGAAAACAGGTATAAAATTAAGTGAGGTAGTAAATAAAGGATGAAGTAAATTGGGTTTGTAGGTAGAGAATGTGAGAGGTGGGGTAGAGAGTTGAGATAGTGAGAAATATACGAGGTTGAGGAATTAGCTATAAAGAGGTAAGGGTGAGACTAAAGAAATAGAGTGATGGCTTAGAGAAGTGTAAAAATATATGTGGTACATAGGGAGCGAGAGAGAGGGAGAGCGAGAGAGTAGAGCGATAGAGGTTTAGAGTGGTCAATTGAAAAAGAGGTCATGAGAAAGAGGTGAGACAGTGAGAGGTGTAGTGATGGAGTGGTAAAGAAGACATGCATGAGTTGGAGATAATTGAGCTAGAGATTTAAAAGCTAGTAACATAGAGATGTAGAGATAAATAGCGAGAGAGAGAAAATGAGAGGGGTGATGTAGAGGAGGTGACGTGAAGTAATGAGAACGAAATGAGACAGAAAGATTGCTTTTCATGTAATTGCTACCAATTGCGTGGAAGTGCAAGAGTTATGATTGGGCAGAGTAGGTATGTCCCTAAGTTTCAGGGAAATGTGCACATCCAGTGGTTAAATGTAAAAGAAAATCTGTTTGCATGCGCCTTATGATAACAGGAGGGTTTGGCTTTTTCACTCGGGTTATTATGTCGCTTACGTGCATCTTCAATGTGAGAGGCTTCTTACGCGCCATACGCCGCTGCTGCGGCAGACGGCCCCGTCTCCGTTCCGATGTGTCCCCAACTACAGTACGCCGGTCTCATTCCCCTGTCTCTTCACGGGGAATCTGCGGGTATTGCAGTCTGTGTGGGAGTATACGGCTCTTTTGCACCCACCCGACAATACAGATGTATGTCACAATGCTAGTACTGTGTAGGATAATGCGGAGCAGCCACGGAAGCTCTTTCCCTATGTGTCCTCCATGTTCCGCAGTTTGGCCACGGACCCATGTGGCTCAGGCACTTGATGACACTTTTTCTGTAAGGCATGGCAGTATGTCCTGACTCATCCTTTTTTCTTTAGAAATTAAATCTTGAAAAATTGGGCAATATCATTATTTGGTATTTATTGGGTACTGCAAATTATTTTAAATAAAAGGTCGATGTTGTCAATTGTTTAAATCATGCAAGATATGGGCCTCTTTTACTACGAAGCACAGACCTAGATCCATGTGCTTAAAACTGGTGGTGCAGATATTGAAATACAATTTTATGGGGTATTTATCACACCTGGTAAGTAGCAGGTGCTACACAGACTATAACCTTCGATTCCCACCAATCATTTTTGGCAGCACTAACGTGCCAACAAATGTAACAGAGGTAAAAGACCTAGTAAAGACCAGGTCAAGTGAAGTTTGGTGCAGAAATCAGCAGAATACACGTCTTATACTCCAGTTTTGAGAGCTATTATCACACTTTTCAAATTCTGAACCCTAGGGTATGTTTTTTTAACAGTTGCAATAAGTAGCAGTCTACGGTCCAAAACCCTCGTAACCAAGGCCTTTATATTAAACTTTATCTCTGATAGACTTTAGGTACTCTACAAGCAGTTATCAATGGTCTAACCATACATTTTTTCAGGTTTCATAACAATAACCCAGACATATTTCACTATCTAAAGTAATGTTTTTCTGATTTGTAGCCATTTACCTTTCTGCAGGTTCCAGAGAGGGCAAACTTTGAGATGCCTTAATGCTCACCTTTTTCATCAGTCTACTGCAGGATTTATTTTTAAATTATTTAACATCCTTACAATGAATAGTGAATGAAGAATGAATAACACTCTACGTAGTATAATACCCCCAAAAAATGAATTCACTCAAAATTAATCTTAAAAAAAAGATCTTGGCTGGGCCTAAAAGAATAGAAAAAACATTGGCAAAACATTGATCATGGCAACCGATTCCACTAGCACTAAAATTAACAGGCAAATATTTATCATTTATAAGTGGATTCAAGAAAACGGCAACAAAACACATGCAACAATATCATATACAATTGTATCTGATAATCATGTCACTAACTTACATCACAGTTAATATATTTATTGATTTTTTTTATAGCATGTACACAACCCAAGGGTATCAGAGAACTTGAGTAGTGGACTCAAAGAATACATGGAAGTGAGATGGATTGCTCCTAATTAGGGTACAGGATGTAAAGACTATATATCGAGTCATCTTTGATAATATATACTCTTGAATAGAAATAAGATAACTTTATGAATTCAAAATAATAAATGAAGAGGTATCATGATGATCTGCAATTGTCATTTTAGTATATATTTATTTATAATACATTTATAAAGTGCCTGAATCACCCTGCAGGGGGTTCTCTGCACTGTGAGAAGCATAGCAGATGGGACAGACCAGAGAGAATTAATTCAGAAGCAGCTGAGTTTTAAGAGGTTTTCTGTATTAACATATGATCACGGTCAGAGCTTTTAAACGAACCAGCACCAGACGCCACTATCAAATCTGCCTATTCTATTAATATCAAACCTCGGTGCAGCAAGTCTGGGATGTGACCCGCATGCATCCCAATTTAGTGGATAGAACACCACCGTTAACCTAAGCTTCAAAGTGACCCTGCACCCGAGAAATGTAATTCTGTTTATGTGATTAGCATAATTCAGCTTGTTTAAATAAAAGCAGAGCAAAGTAACACAACCAGTAGGCTTCCCAAAGCAAATATATCCAACAAAATGTAAGTCTTGATTGTAGTTTTAGTTCATCCTTTATTATAAATCAATTGTCCTTTTTTTTTAAATCACCATACACTTGCTTTGCCAACGCGTTTCATCCCTCTTGGGACTTCTTCAGGGCTAGAAAGCAATTTACAAAACACTATTTACAATATATACATATTAAAAACGTGCAATAAATTACAGAACACCACTTGAATACAATATTGAGTAAAACAGTATCATGTGGCCTACAATCAGCCATTGTACATGATGATATTCCTGATATGTGGTTAACACACTGGGAAGCCATTTAGTACAGTACCTAATATTTCACAAGTTACGCACATGAGGGAGAGAGCACATCTACTCGATACTACTTGGAATTAACACAGACTACAATCAAGACTTACGTTTTGTTGGATATATTTGCTTTGGGAAGCCTACTGGTTGTGTTACTTTGTTCTGCTTTTATTTAAACAAGCTGTATTATGCTAATGACATAAACAGAATTACATTTCTCGGGTGCAGGGTTACTTTGTAGCTTAAGAGGTTTTCTGAAAGGAAGATACTCTGAGCAGCTCGCTTTCTCCACTCAAACGGGAGGTCTGCGGTGGAACGGAGTGCGGGCAAGACACAAATGTGGCGAAAGTGGCAGCAGTGGCATAAAACCAGAAGAAAAAAAGCAGAGAGGCCATGTGCAAGTGGCCTAAGAGGTAAAAAGACTCTTCAGCAGAATAGTATTTTAAAGTGAATTAAAATTCATAAAAAGTGCAACTTAATACAACTTACTACCTCACGCTAATAGAGGCTTAAAAGGTCACCAAGTAACTTGCTACTGATCAGCGCGTTATGCACTTTAAATAGGAGCAAGGAAGCAGCTAGAGTTCTGACTCCTGTAGCTCCTCTCCAAACCGTAAGTGAGCGCAGTGTTATGCTCGCTTGCTCTCTCCACTCAAACGGGAGCTCCGTGGTGGAACAGAGAGCGGGCGGGACACAAATGCAGCAAAGGAGGCAGCAATGGCATGAGGCCAGGAGAAAAAAGCAGAGAGGCCGTGTGCAAGTGGCCTAAGAGGCAAAAGACTCTTCAGGAGAATAGTATTTTAAGACCAAAATAAATTAAAATTCATAAAAAGTGTAACTTAATACAATTTACTACCTTACACTAATAGAGGCTTAAAAGGTCAAGTAACTCGCTAATGAACAGCACGTCTGCTGCGCGTCAGAGAAGACATGCGCTATAAATAGGAGCAAGGATGCAGCTAAGCTGCTGATGCCTGTAGCTCCTCCCCAAACCGGAAGTGAGTGCAGGTTCCTGCTTGCTCTCTCCACTCAAATGGGAGGTCCATGTAGGATCGGCTGGACACGAATGTGGCGAAGGAGGCAACAATGGCATGAAGCCAGGAGAAAAAAGCAGCAATGCTGTATGGAAGTGGCCTAATAGGTAAAAAGGCTCTCAGGAGAATAGTATTTTAAGACCAAAGTGAATTAAAATCCATAAAAAGTGCAACTTCATACAACTTACTACCTTACACTAATAGATGCTTAAAAAATCACAAAGTAACTCGCCCCTCGTCAGTGCGTTCGACAGTGACCAGCTAGACCATTCTATTCTAGTATATAAGTGGAATTGACAGAGTCATCAATTCTGTGCCAGATGCTCTAAAACGTGGGTCCTGTCCAAGCTAGCCTGGCAGATGAGGGGTGTAACCCCGAAACCAGTCCCAGGTTGCTTGTTTCCGATCCTGGCCTGGCAGTTCGGGTGGGACTGTTCCTGTGGGGAGAAGGGTCAAGACTGATTTGCATATGGCTGGGTGTAAAGTGGAGTGGCATGTGGCGCAAAAAAACAATGGATTTAGGCCCAGATGTCTGTACCGGGGCATTGTTTGACGGTCTGTCCATCACTTGTACTTTTTGCATTTGTCCCCCCAAGTGGGACAGGTATGCCCAGACATGGGTCCTGTGCTCTCCATGCCACTGGAGTCAAAGTAGCCGGGCTGGATAAGGGGTGAAATCCCTAAACTGGTCCAAGGATGCTTGGTTCCGGTATAGGGAGGACCTGGCCTGGCATTTTGGGATGGACTGTTCCAGTGGGAGCAGGGCCAGGACTGATTTGCATATGGCTGGCTCTGAACTGGGTTGGCGAAGGGAGCTAAAGAACGATGATGGATTCCACCCAGATCTGTTATTGGGAGTGAGCGTTTGAAAACTTTCAGTGCTGCGTCCATCATCCCCTTCTGTTTGCTTTGTCTGGCCTAAGTCGGCAGGGTATGCCCAGACGTAGGTCCCTTTGTCACTTTGCCACTGGATTCAAGCTAGCCTGGCTGAAGTGAGGTATTACCCAGAAACCAGTCCCAGGATACAGCCCTGGCAAATTTTGTCAGACCACCCCCAGTACGGTACGTTGCGAGCGAGTAAACCTGATCACTAGTGTGGGGGTTTGGAGGGGTGGAAGTGTGAGGGGTGTAGACCCCCAAGAAAATATGTCGAAAAATTGCAAAAATAGAGCGTTCTGTAATAAATTTTTTATTATATATTCAATTGTATTTGCTTTCACAGCATAGTAAAAAAGGATTTTACAGTGCACCGGGATACCCACTCATAACCATATACAGTCTTATGAATAACGTAAAAAAAATAAGATGTCAAGCATGAAACATGAGTTTAAACGTAGCGCAAGTGCACACTTTCACTGTTAAGCACAACCAAGAATCTGAGAACACAATGAAAGACCATTTTGTGGGATGCTAGCATCATCCAACCTAGTGTGTGGTTCAGCAGGGCTTGCTTTAGAGGAGGTGGAGCCTTGTTCGACAGTATTTCTGTGCACCCCAATGACCTTCTCCTCTACAGATACTGTCACTATCACTCTCCAACAGTGCCCCTCATCTGCCCATACCCCCTATCCACATGTATGTCATTTGGTTTATAGCACCCTTCACAGCAGCATAGGACAATGGGGCACTTTATATCACACACACACACAGTCACAATGAATAATATGTGTTTAAATATGTGTAAAGAAAATGTTATATAGGACAAACATGACTATAAGGTGTAGGATTCTATACTGGTAGGCATTTGATATGAGTGATTGGGCTGAGCAAACATTCAGGATTCAAAACATGTAACAGTGGTTAGTATTGACTTTGCTAATCATAGATTTTGTCCAAGCAAACAAACACTTTTTAGCAACATTAGGATAATGAAAGGCTGGGTTAAAAACATGACTTTCTAACCTGTATCATTCAGTTTGCATGCAGCTCTTTGTAGGCAGTTCATAGCCCATTGTGCTATTTTACGATTGTAACTTATGAACTGAAAGTAACAAAAGGATCTCTGTGACAAAAGATGTAACCCACTGACCAATTCACATATAATACAGGTCTATGATCTGCATAGTACTTGTTCTTTGCGGTAGGCAAATTAACCCTTTGCACTACTCTAGATGAGTCAAAACTGCCACTACACAAAACTCTGATCCCTCTCCAGCAGGAATATTAATCACCAGTTATCTTGACATTTTTATTGTTGCATGAAACTGTTGGATGCAAAAGGAAATATGTAGTGGATGCTTTTGAACCCATAACAATTTGAAAAAAACAATGCCCTCTCAGCTTGGTTATAAACCGTCCCCCAGTGATAAAAAAAACTGACTCCAGGGACAAAATGGCCCCCAGCCTTCCAGCGTCCTGGGGAAACGCCTGATAACCGGTACCCGGTACCACTCCAGACTTGCTGATAAGGGCAAGATGCGTTTTGGGGATACCGACCAATATGGAATTCTCATAATCTAGTATCGAAAGTTCCACAGAGTAAATAATTTGTCTGAAGTCAATATTTGGTATGAATTACAAGACGGCTTGGAGCAGTCTGGATTGGAACTGAGCCCTTTTGGCAATAGCCCTAATGAGAGCATACATGTTCAGATGTTTGTCCAAGATGAAATCCAGGAAATTTGTGGAATCTACAATGGTTGTATTGATATCCAGCAACATATGCTCCTTGCACTAATTTTGAACCCAAATCAAGACATTGTTAAGTGCAATTAGAAGGAATTCTTTTTTTGTGGATTCAGATTCAAATTGTGATTTGCCGTCGAGGAATGGACTGGATGTGGTCAAGAGCCTGAGACAGTGCATTGATGGCTTTTGGGAAGGAGACTTTAAGTTTGTTTTTTTGTTTAATTTTTTTTATTAAGATTTCAGAAAAAGAGAAATATTATTATTAAATGAACACATTATGAATACAATATAACAATAATTATATAACAGAAAAACATGAGCAAATAATTCAAAAGAGAAAAAGATAAAAAAAAGGTGAAGAAAGAGAGAAAAAGAATAAGAGGATAGGAAGAGAGAGAGAAGAAAAAAAGAAAGAGAAAAAGAAGAAAATAAAAGGAAGTGAGAAATTAAGAGAAAGTAAGAAATTAAGATGCAGATGCATGTGTAGAGAGATAAGAAGTAAAAGGTAGCCAAAGTAGGTCAGATTTAATTTTCTGAGACAGAGTAAAAGAAGAAACAGAAGCAATTCTGTGTTCATCACAAAATATAGTTCCACCAAGTTATTAATGATACTTTAGAGTTATCTCTCCAACAGGACAGAATCACTTTACATGCTAGAGAAATGAATACATCAAACAGCAAAGACATATGATTAGAAACATCAAAATCAGGTGAGGAGGAACCTAGAAAAACATTTTGTATGGATAATGGAATATTACATTGAAATATTTGCATACATGTAGACCAAATAGATTGCTAAAACTCCAATATATTAGGACAATCGTAAAAATTATGCATTAAAGTCCCAGTGAATTTAGAACCAGACCAACATAGGGAGGAGGAATTAGGGGAAAACTTGGATATACAAACAGGGGAAATAACAGCTCTACTATAAATAAAATATAGGGATTGAGTAATACGAGCGGCAATAGCAGTTTTAACCCTTTTGATGCTCATGACGAGCTCAGCTCGTCATGATGCACAGTTGAGCTGTGCTGATGACGAGCTGAGCTCGTCATGAAAGAATGGAAATAATCAAAAGTCAGCACCGGAGGGGAAAACGCCTAGCAGCTAAGGTGTTAAATAACCTGAGGCATAATTTATCCCCAAAAATGATAGAAAGTGACAAAAGTAGGTCTTCTTCCCAGAGTAATTCGACATGGGATTTAGGTCTTTAGTTGATAACAACAACTTATAAATAAAGGCAGCCTTAGGTCTATGCTCCTGAGAGATATTATATAGCAGTGAGGATGGAGTGAGTAGGGGAGAGGCTAAAGGGAAATTGTTGGAAGATAAATAAGACAGTAAAGCTGTTGATATTAAAAGATATTCATTAAAAAATTAATCAGGTAAATTATGATGTAATTATAAAACATGAAAGGGAATAATAGAATTATGCTGAATTAACTGATGGATAAAAAGAATTCCCTTCTCCTTCCAGTCTTTATAATAAAATGATTTACGTTTATATTTGATAAATTTATTGTACCAAATAGTGGAAGACAAAAAACATTGATATAAATCTAGACCATCAGAAAAAATATCATATAATAATTGTCGGGAGTACTTAAAAATAGGATCATCTGATATGAAGGTACAATTAGACATATATATTATATGTTAAAGAAAAAAATCTTTTAATAGGGAAAGATCAAAAACAATCCAACGGGTGATGGGGATATCAGCAAAATCATAGTTTAGGGCAAAAAATTGACGAACTAAAAATGAAGAACGATAGGATTTAAATTCAGGAAAAAGTACACCACCTTAATACAGGGGTGTTTGCTATTCCATAAAAACTTTGTACAAATAGAATCAATCTTTGAAAAATATGAAATAGGGATCCGAAAAGGTAACATGGAGAATGTATAAAGGGTATGTGGTACAATCATCATTTTAATAGTATCTAATCTACCCCACCATGACAAATGAAGAGGGGACCATGAGAGAAGAAGGGAACATATTTTGGTTGTAAGTACATTAAACGTATGATTAATGGTGGTAGATAAGGTAGAGGAAAACCAAATACCAAGGTATTTGATTTTTGTAGGAAACCAGGTAAAATTGATATTACTGAACATATATTGATAGCAGATAGAGTTCAAGGGTAAGACTTCTGTCTTAGAAAAGTTCAACTTATATCCAGAGACACTGGAATACAACTGAACCTCATCCAAAAAGGGAGGAAGTATTTGGATCAGACTTATATACCAGTATATCATCAGCATATGCTGACAATTTAATTTCTATAGAGTTATGTGTAAGCCAGAAATGCGTGAATTAACTCGAGGAAAGGTTCAAGACATAAAACAAATAACAAGGGCGAAAGGGGACAACCTTGGCGTGTACCTCTATATAACGAAAAAGATTTAGAAAAATGGTTATTCACAAAAATACTAGCACCTGGAAAAGAATAGAGCAGTTTAACATAATAAATAACATTTGGACTAAACCCAAACCCTTGGAGTGCATTGTACATGAATTGCCAATTTATATGATCAAAAGCCTTTTCGGCATCTAAGGACAAGGCTGCAAGTGAAGATTTGTATTTCCTCCCGAAGGAGATAACATTAGCAAACATGCGAGCATTGTCCAAAGCCAATCTGCCCTTAACAAAACCAGCTTGATCTGTCTTCACCAATAGTTGAATAATATTTTCAAGGCGAGAGGCAAGAATTTTTGCAAATATCTTACAGTCATAATTGATTATTGAAATGGGGTGATCATTTTTACAGAGGGAATGATCTTTATCAGGCTTGAGAATAAGAATAATCAAGGCCTCTAAAAATGACACAAGAAGCTTTAGAATCAGAAAGAAAAGAATTAAAAAGGGACAGAAATTTGGGAGCAAAAATAGAAGAAAAAGTGGAAAAAAATTCAACAGAAAGACCATCAGGGCCTGGTGCTTGCGATTTTTTTAAGGATTTGATGGCTTCCATTATCTCTGGAAGAGTGACCTCTCTTTCTAGTAATTCAAATTCATCAGGAAGCATAGGGGGTTTAGGGAGGCCTGAAAAAAAGTTGTGTAAATTTTGATCTGAGGGATTCGTATCATCAGTGTATAATGATTTATAATAAACATGAAATGCATTAGCAATATCTTAATCAGAGGACGCTAAAATATTAGGAGATTTATAAAGAATAGGACCAATATTTTTATATTCAGACTTAATTTTTAAATTGTTAGCCAGCATCTTACAAGCTTTATTTTGACCCCGTGGCATTTAGATTTCATTTTGAGAAGGAGATTACATGCATCAAATATGGCAAGAGGAAGATCTAGAAGTGAAATAGTTATGTTCCAGAAGTTTGAGTTGTTGTAGTAGAATTGTATACTTCGCCCTAGCGATTTTCTTCTTTTTTGCTGAGTATGAAATAGTAAAGGCACGGAAGGAGGCCTTAAAGGCATCCCAATTATTAGTAATGGAGGTGTCCAAAGGATTGTTAATGGCAAAAAATCCATTAATAAAAGTAGTAACTTCAGTTACAAAAGCATTGACTGACAACAAAAAATTATTACGTTTCCAACAACTAAATTTAGGAGAACTCAGGGAAAGATGGAGAACAGAAAAGATGGGGGCATGGTCAGAAATAAAACTAGATCCAATCTGAGAGGATTGAATAGATAAGAGTAAGGGTTTACTAACCAAAATATTAATCAATTCTAGAACGAGTATATTAAACATTGGGAAAAAAAGAAAACTCAAGTGTATCAGGGTTACAGGTCTTCCAAACATCGTATAATGAATGAGAGGCAATGGCAGATTGAAATAGTTTATGAGTTTTATCAGGATTGAATTTACATTTGGAATGTGTATCCGAGAATATGTCCAGCCATTGGTTAAAATCCCCAGCAACAATAATATTTGGACCATCAATAGAGGAGGGTAAAATCTTAATACTATTCCACAAGTCAAGGCCTGGTTTAACAGGGTCATAAATATTCAATAGGACAAGTTCTTTGTTATGTATAACAACCTTAGTCATTACCCGTTGTCCATCACTGTCACATTGCGTCGATAGAATGTGTACATGTACAGATTTATGAAATAGTATAACAACACCACCTTTCCGATTAGAGGCTGTAGAATAAACAACGTGACACACCCATTGTCTCTTCAATTTAAGTGATTCTATGTTATTACAATGTGTTTCTTGAATAAACGAAACATGAGAATTCAGTTTAGATAAATGAGATAGTACCTTTTGTTTTTTGACGGGGTTCCCAAGACCACAAACATTCCACGTGACAACATTACACATGATGGAGGGAGGGGTGGGTAGTATATGAATGGAGATGATACACTTCAGGAGAACAGCTGGAAGCACAAAAACACCACTTATTAGATAAGTACAAAAAACAGAATGTATGACAACAAATAACAACAATAGGCACGTGCATCAATCCACATAATGTGAAAAAGAAAGAATAAACAGAAAAGAATTGAGAAAGAAAGGAAGATACGAAGAAAAAAAGATAGATCAAGGAAAGATATCTAGATATAAGAGGACGAGTAAACAAAGTGAGCATGGAGCGTAACTGCATAGAGAACAGATGGAACAGCAGAGGAGCAAAATTAAGAAATAGACAAGGAAACCGCCGTAGGAAATCTATTAGATTAAGAAAAGGGAGAGAAACTAAAGGCTGAAGACGACCCAAGAGATGAGCATGCTGGATATTCAATGAAGGCTCTAGAGGAAAATCAATGGGCTCTGACAGAATTTTTTTAAGAAAAAGAAGAACGTCAGGACCTTCATACTTTCTGGTATGCCATAAAGGCAAAGATTGTTGCATCCATTGCGATTTTCAAGGTCCTCAGTGTGAAGCTTAGGACGCTGAATCTCCTGCTCCAGAATTGGAATTTTGGTAGAGACATAGGGACCCTTTATGATGTCGGGCGGATTGCCTCCGCCAGGCTAGCAGTGGCTACCGCCGGCCTGGCGCAGGCAATCCGCCCGACATCCATGTCCTGATTCCCCCGCCAGATTAGGATGGCGGAGGGGACAGCGGCGGACGGAAAGACCGTCCGCCGCTTTACCGCCGCTGTCACCTTGCGACCGCCGCAGTAATAGATTAATATGGTGGCGGTGTCCAATGGACACCGCCAGTCATAT
Organism: Lissotriton vulgaris; assembly: GCF_964263255.1. Classification (NCBI taxonomy): domain Eukaryota; kingdom Metazoa; phylum Chordata; class Amphibia; order Caudata; family Salamandridae; genus Lissotriton; species Lissotriton vulgaris. The sequence continues at coordinate 865,658,559 of NC_141696.1, forward strand.
TACAATGGCAAAATGTAGGGGCCTTTCCGCGGCGGCAATGCCGCCACGGAAAGGTAGGCGGCGATTGTTGCAGTGGCCCCCTGTGGGCCCCCAGGTGATGGCAGAGGTGGAGGGGGCCCCACAATTGCATATGCAAGGCGGCAGGCACCGCGTGGATCCTGCCGCTTTGCATATGCAAATGCGTGCTGGAATGTTTATCATTGTAGCGGGCGGTGCTGAGTGCACCGCCCGCTACAATGATATACATGTAGGATGTGCCCGCCACTGTGGCGGGCACATCCCAATCCCCCCTATGGGACCCTTGCCCTGATGGCGGGCGGTCCCAATCTCCATTAGGGTGCCGGGCGGACTTTGTCCATAGTGTAGATCACTAATACGTTGTTCCATGCCAAATACCTGTGCTTCCATTGTAATCCAATTATCTTCAATTTGTTGGAGTTTATCCTTGGTAGTGGACATAAAAGAATTTAACCCCTCACCTCATCAAGAATTGAATCAAGAACAGGGGTATGTGATGACAGAATGGGCAATGGGGGATCTTTCAAAGCCCTCTTAGGCTTGGTACCAGATGAAGAGGCTTTGACATGAGAGGAATTATCACTGGCCATTATGAAACGTCAAGAAGGGTGAGAAATCACTTTTAATGGAGACCTCAATCTGCCCATAAGCAGAAAAAGAATAAATTGTCCTTCTCCTTTGGAGAGTTAAAGCAGACAGGATCTTGTTTAAAAGAGAAAATAAGCACTCATTATATGGTACTTTTGCCCCCTCAGAAAAGGCTCACAGTATAACCAAGCAGTAATAAAAATTAAACTTGGACATCAGTTGAGTAAAAAACATTTGAGCACACTCATGAGGGAGTAGCAGGAAATGAATGTTTCACAAATAGCAAAAAGGAAATGGTCAGAGCTGTCAGCAAACCTTTACTTATGTTGCTTGCTTTGTAGGGAGATTCAATGTTGAGAGAGAATGGAGAATAATGAGGCATTCACATAGATTAGGCATAAAATAAGGCTCTTCAAAACTCCAAAACGCCTAAAAAATATGCAAAATTAACTGAAGTAAAGTTCATGTAGACAATTTCCATAACAGCATGGTTATCCATGGAGCAAAGGAGAAAAAGAAAAAAGAAAACATTGCTACACGTTTAACGAGAAAAACACTGGTTTTACCTCAGCAGGAGCTCAGGGATAGCGAGCGGCATGCAGCCACTCGCATTCACTGTGTGGAGAAGCACCAATGCAGGGGCTGGGTCACAAAATGTGAGAAACAGTGCGGAAACGGCTCAAAACGCCGCCCGAACCGTATACAGGCATGAAATCAGCGTCTCTGGTGCTCCAGCGCTGAAGAATGCGACTGTAAACATGAAAAGAGCTTCGCGATTGAGTGGAGCTCACACCAAAGCCGCCATCTTGAGTCAGTGCAAGACCACACCCATGAGACTTTAAGGCATAATTGAGTAACATCAGCAAGGAAGGGATAAGAGATATTTGATTTAAAATAGGCGATTGTTGTTTCTTATATTTGTTAAATATCATGGGTGAGAGTTCGGTACCTTTTGGGACCCCTTGGTGATGATCATTTCCAGATTAGAAAGGGATTTGGTGCTGTTAGTGCTATGGTTTTCATTTATAAATTAAATAAAGCCTTCAAGGAGAGTTCCATCCATGCTATTTTCATCTCAATCTCCACGAGGACGGAGTGGATTACCATGTCCAAGGCCACTGACAGGTCTTAGAGGACAAGGAGGCGCATTTGTCTGGTTTACAGAATGCAAATGGTATAATTCACAATGTTTAGGGTTGCGGTTTCTCTACTGCCTCCAGCTCTGAAGCCTGCCTGGAGCTGACCCAGCAGGTCATTTTATTTATGAAGTGATGAGATATGTTTCACCAGTCCTCTGTAGCCCCTTGGCTAGGAGACTAGGAGAAATTATTCATGTTTCTGGTCTGCTCCTTGTTTTGTAGAAGAGGAGAGACTTTTACTATATATAAACAGTCTGTAACTGTTCCTCGGGTTAGTAAGGTGTTAAAACACCTAACTGACCACTAGGATTTCACTAACAAACTGAACTCTGTGAGTAGCGAGGATGGCATTTCTTCAGAGAAATGAGATGAGTCTGGTAATGACAGTTTTATTGAATATTTTGGAAAGAAAAATTTCTGCAAATAGAGCCTGGTATAACGCAATGTATTAGGAATGCATAGTATTGATAATTTATTCATTGGGTGATGGAGAGTTCAATCTTTTCTACATTTTCAGTGAAGTAATTCGAGAACTGTTTCAATAATCTATAGAATGATATACAGGTCACTGTGCTTGCATTGTCCAAAATATGGCTATTCTGAAGCATTGATGCAAATCCTTGTCTAAGAAACACAACGCAATACATTTTTTTAGTTTTGCATACTCTAATACTAGGTTTAAGAGGGAGATTCCTCTTATGTTTCAGTCCCTGGCAGATAAACAACAGGTCTGCCGCAGCTGCCTTATGCCCTCCACAAAACCCAAATTAGCACTATTGACAGGTTTATTTTATTGCAATAGCCTTATCAGCTTAATTGATAATAAATACTCACAAAAGCATAATAAAATAATCTTTGAATGTAGCCGATGAAGGGATAAGCAAATATTTTTGAAAAAAATGTTTTGGGTAGATTTTTCTGGATGATTACATACATTCTTTTTTGCTATTAAATCCTTGACAGCAAGTATAGAAGGGGGTCCACGATCATTTTCGTGTTTACCACTTCCCCCAATTTACTTCACTCTATTTTGATGTCAATTACCTTTTATTCCCAAGCTGCCCATAGCGACACTCTACTTTGTGCCCCAATCTCGTCCTGTTTCGGTTTTGCCTTCGCTGCCATTTTTGTTGTTGTGCCTCGTAGCCAGCCTCTCCACCCCGCTCCCGCCTCCCAGCTGCTCCTCCCTCCCACTGATTGATAAGGCTCGTCCCGTAGGCAGAAGCACTGTGACCGTCCTGACTCCTTGAGAAGCGGTCGCTCTCCACGCTCCCTGGCCTGGGTATCGTAGTGCTTTGCCCGCATTGCTTGAATAGAATTGGTGCCTGTTTTAGCTCACTGCTGCCAAGCATTATTTTGGCCATTGCTCGCATTTTAATCTGCAAGTTTGCCCATTGCTCGCTTTTGAATCTGTGCATATTTATACTTTGCTCGCATTTTAATCTGTTTATTATCGGAGCGCTCGCATTGCTCTCTTTAATTTAATAATTACTGCCTGATTGTGCCGGTGCCACTGCCCATAGCAACACTCTACTTTGTGCCCCAATCTCGTCCTGTTTCGGTTTTGCCTTCGCTGCCATTTTTGTTGTTGTGCCTCGTAGCCAGCCTCTCCACCCCGCTCCCACCTCCCAGCTGCTCCTCCCTCGCTCCGCCCCCCTCCACTATCCACTTATGTCAGTACAGCCTACGCGCAGCGTTCACACGCAGCGGACGCGCCCTATGCGCGCCGAAGGTGCGCCAAAGGTAAGCCTGTCTACGCCCGTCCGTGCCTGGACCGCGCCCAGCGCCAAACCCCCTGGCCCCTGCAAAATCCACTCCACCCGCATAACGTACGACGCCACAACCCTCTCAGCCCTTAACCCGGGCCGACCACCAAACTGCTACCAAGCCGTCCCAAGACATACCCATGGACCCTTCATCTGCCACTCCTGCAAGTTCGACTGCATCAAGACCCACACCAAATCCACAAACTCCAAACAGAGCTCCGATACTAACCACCTGAAGTGCATCCTGCTCAACAACCTCTCGGTCCACAGACACGCCATTGAACTTTGGAACCTACTCGACACCACCTCGCCGGACGTCGCCTTTCTCACAGAAATGAACGCCTCATCAACGCCCGACATCGCCATAGCCATCCCGGACGGCTACAAGATCATCCGAAAGGACCACATCAACCAAACAGGAGGAGGCATCGCCATTGTTCATAAGAACACCATCCGCATCACGACCAGTTCTAACGACACCCTCGCAGCTACCGAACACCTTCACTTCCAGATTCACATCGACCCCAAGACCACACTCAGAGGCACCCTCATCTACAGGCCACCAGGACCCCGCACCCAATTCAGCGAAGACATCACTGACTTCATCAGCCCACACGCCCTCCCCTCCGAGGACTACATTCTACTGGGAGACCTCAACTTCCACCTGGAAAAGAACAACGACAGCAACACCACCACCCTTCTGGATAACCTCGCCAATCTCAGACTCAAACAACTTGTTGACACCCCCACACACTATGCCGGGCACACGCTCGACCCAATCTTCACCTCCAGCAAGCACATCTCCTTCAATCACACCACAGCTCTCCATTGGACAGACCACAGCTGCGTTCACTTCAACTACAAAAAGACTACGACCCACAACCACCCACAACCAATCCCCCGCAGAAACTGGAACAAAATTACCACCGACCAACTCTTCACATCGCTTCACCAAAACCCTCCTGCAAAATCATCGGACCCAAACCTTGCAGCCACCAACCTCACACAATGGATCACCCACAGCGCTGACGAATTAGCACCCTTGAAAAAACATCAAATCGAGCAAAGTAGCAAAAAATCCCCCTGGTTCAACGATGACCTTAAGAAATCCAAAAAGTTCTGTCGCACCCTCGAGAAAGCCTGGAGAAAAAACCCAACCACTGACAACATGCCCACCTTCAAGAACGCCACCCGCAAACACCACCAACTGATCCGATCTACCAAGAAATCAGCATTCAAGGATCGACTCGACAACAACGGCCACAACAGCAAGAAACTATTCAACATCGTCAAAGAATTTACCAACCCCACCGCCGGCACCAAGGACATCACTCCCTCCCAAGACCTCTGCGACTCCCTAGCCTCATTCTCCCAAAACAAAATCGCTGACATACATAACAGCTTTGAAAACCAGTCCGAAGACCAGTCCACCCCACCCACCTCCAAACTAAAACCCCCCTCCAACAACCTTCGCGCCTGGAACCCAATCACCACTGAAGACACCATCCGCCTGATGAACTCCATCCACTCAGGATCGCCAACCGACCCATGTCCCCACCACATTTTCAACAAAGCAGACTCCATTATCGCACCCCATCTCTGAGACGTCATCAACTGCTCCCTCAACTCCGCTACCTTCCCGGAAAGCTGGAAACATGCCAAACTCAGCGCCCTTCTGAAGAAACCCACAGCAGACCCCACTGAACTTAAGAACTAGCGCCCCATCTCGCTCCTCCCATTCCCTGCCAAAGTCATTAAGAAAGCCGTCAACAGTCAGCTCGCCGCCTTCCTCGAATCCAACAAATCCCTTGACCCTTCACAGTCCGGCTTCCGAGCCAAACACAGCACCGAGACCACCCTCATCGCAGCAACAGACGACATTCGAACTCTACTGGACAACGGAGAAACAGCTGCCCTCATCCTACTTGACCTCTCCGCAGCCTTCGACACAGTCAGTCATAGCACCCTTATACAACGCCTCAGCAACGTCGGAATACAAGGAAAAGCATTGGACTGGATCATCTTGTTCCTCACCGGAAGAGCCCAGAGAGTCCGCCTCCCCCCTTTTAAATCAGAGGCCACCGAAGTCATCTGCGGCGTACCACAAGGATCATCACTCAGTCCCACCCTCTTAAACATATACTGAAAACCCTGCAATTCAAAATTAATATTTTAAACTATTTGTCAAGGCTACCCACAATCTACTAATTTAGGGGAATATTAGCAAGAACCTCGTTAAAATTATCGCCATTTTAGCTGCAGTTTCCTGCGATAATGGGCTTGCTAATATACGGTATAGAATTCCAAAAGAAGCCAAGGTGAGATGTGCAGGACTCTCTAGTTGTCGATTTTGGTCCTATGGACACCTTACTCTACTATCAACTCAGGGCGACCTGCAGGAAGCTTCATTCCACATTCCCACAGCCCCCCTCCATAGCCGCTCTTGATTTCTTGTATTCGTCCTCCTCCCCTCGGAAGTTAGTAACTTAACTGTACGCCTTCACGTTGGCAGCTTCTTCCATCTCCACTGACCCGGCGTGCATGTTATGGGTGAAGACGTTGGTGTGGAAATCTCCCAAGCAGATTGTCTTTACTGTTGCAACCAGATTAAGCGATTGTCCCCAAACTACCGCCTGCACCTCATTCACTTTAAATACTTACATAGGCTCTATCGAACTCCTGCTCAGCTGCACATGTTGGGACTCGTCCCCAGTGGTAGATGCTTTGCTCCTGCGGCACACTTCTCACACCTTACCTGGCTATGCCCCAAAGTCTCCACCTACTGGCGCAAGGTCTCTGTGGCTATTTCTGAGATCACTTCCTCGTCGGTCCAGCTTGACACCCACTCTGCATCTTAGGGGTTGTTAATTTCTGGCCAGACGCCTCCGCCGCGTGATCGCAATGTTGCTTGTCCTTGCACGGCGTAGGGTCTCCATGTGCTGGGGCCGCAAACCTGGACCTAGGTTTGCTCATTGGCTCGAGGATTATCGCGGTGCCAGACTCTGCTGTCCGAATTCTGGGACCTCATGCAACTAGATTGCATATACTTGACAAATGGGGCCCTCTTGTGTCTTACCTCCTGGGTCGTGCCTCCCAGAGCCTGGCGGATCTCCAGCGCTCCCCGCCAGCGCTCTGCTCATGGTGGCCGCCGGTGTAGGTCAGTGATTGGCTCCCCAACGACCCTACTCCCTTCAGCCCCGGCTCGTTCCCTCTCCCGCAGCCTAGATACCTCTCACCCATTCTTGTTCACTGTCCTGGTGCGCCTACGTTCTATCTGTCATGTTATTGCTTTTTGACAATTTGCATTATTAGACAACCCCGTCATATCCGATTGTATTCATGTATACGGTCCTCTGATTTGGTGCAAGTGTGTAATCTTGTGTGCAAACTTGTCGATAAAGGTTTTTGAAAAATAAAAAAAAATAAAAAAACATTATGGACCTTTCATAGTGAAGTCCCTGGTTTGCAACATGAATCGGCTGCGGCCTGTGCAGGTAAAAGCGGTGGTGCTGTGGACCGAGTTGGGGGGGATTGTGATAGACCACAATGAGGAAAAATTAAATATTTATTTAAGTTTCCCTTGTCCTCTATCGAAATAACCCCCACCTGGCCCCACCGCTCTTACCTGCACGGCCCGCAGCAGCAGTGAATATTAATATTATTGTTACATGCGAGGTTATCAGTAAATGCAAGTGCCAGATATCCTCCTCAGTTGTGGCTCCCTGCATCATAATTTGCACAACATTTTGGTTTCAAGGGCTTTCAAACATGGCTCGAATTATTTTGGATTGATTTTCTTAAATACACTTTTTTTTCTTAATTCCCAAAGCAAATGCAGACTTGTTTGCATTGTCAATTTCTCCTTATGATTTGCATAGATTTCCCATCTCAGGAAATTAAGGAAAAAACAAAGCATTTTTAACATTAAGGACCCCATTGTATAAGTGATTAAATCCCTTCAAGTGAAAAGGTGGGGAGTTGGACGATTTTCATAACCTGTTTTTGCAGTGATATCAGCCTTTTAAGTGCTGAAGGTATGAATGGGAAAAACATTAGGTATAAATGAGGACAGCACTGACACTGAATGTGCAAGTGTCTCCTAGGTAAACGATACGTCAGAACACCCCTAACCTCACCGCACAATCTCTTTAAATAACACGCGCGTAACTCACGTTTAAACACACCTCCAACGCGTCACACGCGAACTTCCCTACACCGATGGTGGAACACAACACAGCGCCATAAGACGCCACGAGAAACATCATTCCGGTAAGCAGCCGATGCAGAGCTTATTAACTTAGAATCAAGCGCGTAAATTTCTATAAAGTTTGGGTACGAACATTAATCAGTTTAATGCCACCGGTATTGAGCACATTCACCCGATACATTTCTATCACCCAAACATCTCTAAGAACTATACGCGAGGGCGTTTTAAATATATACCGTCAATTGCAACATTGTAAAATACCACAGGGAGGGTAGCCACATGAAACAGTTCCCTGAACAAGGGGTAGCTATTCGTTTGTTTATTAGTGTACGTATTTAAATCTAACAACCTTTTTGTTTAGTTAGAGTAACTGTTTTGTTATATCAGATAAATGCTATGTTGCATATTCTATCGATATATTTTCCTGTGTTGTACAGAGGAGTGATAGATAAATTTTTTGTTTCACAGACTTCCCCGATGAAGGCCCCATGGCTGAAATGCATTGGAAGGAAAATTTTTTTGTTTCACAGACTTCCCCGATGAAGGCCCCATGGCCGAAATGCATTGGAAGGAATTTTTTTTGACTTACAATAAGAAAGTTGGATATATATGATCCTTGATGGATTATCAATGAACGTGATCATGCAATTACATTGAATACGTCCTATGAGTATGAATAAAATACTTATGAAGATTCAAAGTGCTGAAAATTTTATTGAAAAACTTCATTGAAAAACTTAATTGACTATACATTTGCTGGTTTTTTCAGCACCAATCCACCAGTGTCCTAGAAGATACTTGCACATTCAGTGTCAGTGCTGTCCTCACTTATTGTTATATACTCCTGAGCGGGGAGTATTCCTAAGGAGCACGAAACACGCCTTAAATTGTACACATAGACTTTGCAGTGCACGGCCATCACCCACAGTTCAAAAACATTAGGTATTTCTGTGAATAACTTCAAAGGTACAGCATTGTTGGTATTCTTCACAATCCAAATGACTGACCGAGCTTCTCACGAGGGACCACACAATTTTTCACCTCTAACACTAAAATTACAACTTCAGAGTATCCAGTCCTCCCTATTTGTTGGCCTGCGAGTAAGAATACCTGCAGACTGTGGTTCTAAATTCGGGATCTGACATTAATCTACAGATGACACTTTTTTGCACATAAATAGAACATAGGGGTAGATTAGGATGGCTGACGGAAAACCATTCCGACCGCCGTGGTAGCGAAAATTAATCGTCCCGATGTACCGTGGCAAATCCGGCTGTCTGATTAGGATCAACCACCAGAAAAATCCAACCGTCGCAGAACGATGCCACAAACGACCGCCTGTAGCATGCGAAGCTGGTAAAAATCCTTCCGGGGTGGTCGGTTTTGCAGCGGAAAAACCCAAACCCGCTGCATGGTCAGCGGATTGACTGCACGTGAAATAGGATACTATTGAGGTGACAGTGGAACGATCCGCTGTTTCTGACCACCGTGATCGCAACCATTGATGAATGGGGGAGCCGGCGGAAGGGTGGCTGTATACCTACCGCCGTGGTCGCTCTGGAACAGTTATGGCGGTTGACCAAAAAAACACACAAAAAGGCTTCCAAGTGTACCCATTAACCTGGCTCAGCTTAAAAAACACCTAACACATCCCAATGACACATCCCCATGGCAACAAAAAAAATACAAATCCCAGGTCAACCCACACAACACACCTGACAGCAATACTCCATTTTGACACACCAAGCATAAAACCAGCCCCTCCCAGACCAGAGTCCTTTGCAATACTCCACTAGTGAAGGAACCAACCCCACAGCACAAAGGAGAGGTGAATCACAACACATCTCACCAGCACACCAACACACACACACTACACACATCACTAACACCACTCTCACACCTGCACCTTTAACCCATTTGTAAAACACACACCATGTAATAGAAGAAAATTCTTAAATTCACTAACAATGACTTGTCACTCATGGTAGATGAAGTAATCAGAGCAGAACCACATTTGTTTGGAAGTCTGGTCCAACAGACACCATTAGCCACCAGAACGCAAATGTGGGGAAGGATAGTCAGCAAGGTCAATGCAGTCGGAACTGCCCGCGCACCAAGAAGGAGATTGTGAAGTGGTAGCATGCCCTCAAGAGCAAGGTGAAAGAGAAGAACAACTAGAACCTTCAGCTGGCTCAGAGGCCAGGCGGTGGCCCTCCCATTCCACTATAAACATTCACCGCATGGGAGGAGAAGGTGCTTGGGATACTGCATTCAGAGAGTCTCACAGGAATACCCAGGGGAGTGGAGCCTGGTAAGTACCAACAAATGTCTACAATCACACTGCTATGTACTATCTTGCACAATTACAAAGCGACATCTCCTAGGCCCAAAAATATTCATGTGTACCACACACTCTCCAACACATGTCTCACAGATCCAACATTCACTCCCTCTGATTCATCCCAAAGGTAGCTAGCAACATTACCATTGGGGCATGTGAACAGGCAGCCAGCACTATAACTCCCACTAGGCCACCCCTGTCCAAAAGCTGAGTGGGATGGAGCACTACCCCATCCAAGGCCATGTGTAAATATTCCCTTCCTCTGCTCCACAGGGATCCTGCCATCTTAACAGGAAGGGGTGTCTGTGGATAGGCAGACAGCACTACAATTCCCATCAGGCACCCTTGTCACACAGCTGAGCAGGATGAAATGCTCTACACACCCAAAACCATGTGGCAGACATTGTATTTCACTTTTCAGACTCATAGGTAGGTAGCCATCCTAACAGGAAAGGGTATTTGTGGGTGGGAGCCAGCATTACAATTCCCACCAGGCCCCCTGTCCCAAAGCTGAGCCGGATGGTTCACTCAACCCTCCCACCCACAACCATGTGGCAGCGATTGTATTTCACGCTTCAAACTTACAGGTAGGTAGCCATCTTATGCTCTCTTGTCCTACCCTTGAGCAGGATGGAACACTCCCCCATCCAAGAGCCATGTTTAACCCTTTCGATGCTGATGACGAGCTCAGATCGTCATCACCCACGGGTGTCGTGTGCTGATGACGAGCTGAGCTCGTCATGACAACAGCAAAATGGCAATTTGCAGCACAGCGCAAAAATCACCGCAGCAGCGATGCGGTTAACCTATTCCCTTCCTCTGCTCCACTTCACAGGGAGGCAGCCATCTCAACGGGGAGTGGGGTGGGTGGATAAGCAGCCAATACTACAACTCCCGCCAGGTCCCCTGCATCAAAGCTGAGCCAGATGGCACACTCCACCTCCTACCCACAACCATGTGCCAGCCATTGAATTTCACTCTTCAAACTTACAGGTAGGTAGCAATCTTATGCTCTTGTGTCCCACCCATGAGCAGGATGGAACACTCCCCCATCCAAGAGCCATGTGTAACCTATTCCCTTCCTCTGCTCCACTTCACAGGAAGCAGCCATCTCAACAGGGAGGGGTGTGTGTGGATAGGCAGCCAGCACTACATCTCCCATCAAGCCCCCATCCCAAAGCTGAGCCAGATGGTACACTACACCCCACACCCACAACTATGTGTCTGCCATTGCATTGCTCACTTCAAACTCACAGGTAGGTTGCCATCTCAACAGGGAGGGGTATTTGTGGGTGTTAAGACTGCACTACAACTACCACCAGGCCACTTCCAGTGTGCAGACAGCTAAGAGTATGTAACTGTCACACAAATGAAGTTTGACTCCCCAAATCACATGTTGAAGAAATTCAGGGCACAATCATATGAAAACAAAACAATCATGGTCAGTTGTAAAAAGAAAGCAAAGCACATGATATGACAAATGGATGCATGAGATAACAATGCTAGTACATGCTCAGAATGAACGTCTTCCATGCAGAGTAAACAACAAAGACGCTTCACATAAAGTTGTTGTGCTGCTAGTCGTTAGATGACGACATGTCCTTGTAATCACATATTATGTATGTGGAACATGTTCTCTATTGACATGTCACACCATGGACAAGTAATGTATGTACCTCCGCATCATGTCATGATGCTCAGTACCGCGCAGCCATACAATGTGATATCAATGCAAACTGTGTGGTGTATAACATGTAACAACCAAACTTCTAACACCAAGCTTGTAGGGTGCACTTCAATGACCATTTCAACTCTGCCCAACAGGTGACCAAGAATTGACTGCTGCAGATGACAACACCAACCTGCAGAGCCAGTCTCCCCCCCCCGCCCCGGAACATGGATGCGCAAATGCATGCTCCCTAAATTCCTCGTATGCGGATCCCGAACCTGGCCCCTCAGGACTGCCAGGGTGCACCAGGCCCCCACTGTCCCCACCACCACCTCAGTAACAACAACTGCGCTGACCCCTGCTGAAACAACCTGTGTCGCCTCAACCACCATCACCACCAGTGCTACCTGCAATACTCTCCCTGCCTCTGAGGATAACCACACCACCCCACAACCTGAAGAGGGCAGGGAGAGTCAGCAGGTGCATAGAATTATGACGCCACTGGTCCGGGACAGCAGGGCAGGTGGGAGGGCAACTGGGCAACAATTTCAGCAGGACACTGGGGCCGAGGCCCTGCCCAACATTGCCAGAGTCCTTGGGGCATATGAACAAACCCAGCGACAAATGGGCCAGGTTCTGGAAGAAGTGTGTGAGGTCCGCCGGCTGCTGAGGTTCATGGACACGCATAATGCCCAAATCGTAGACCTCTTGGGCCAGCTTATGGGTGTTCTGAGGGACAGGCCTGCTGCCCAAAGGACAGCTCAACCTCCCTCCAGTGCCCCACAGGATGACAGTCCCTCCACTTCACCTGCGGCCACAGAGAGGAGTAAGCTGGAACAGGATGAGACCTCAGACACTGCTGTGTCCGAAGCAGAGGCCCCCTGCCAAACGCTCAAGGGGCTGTCCGAGGAAGAGCACGGGAAGATCATGTGGTAAAGCACCAGCCAAACACCAGTCCAAGAACCAGCCATGAGGTAACCTCTCTTCACCTTGAAATTGACTTTGTTGATCATCCTTAGCCACACTGCCATGTTGACAGCAGATTTCAGTTGGACTGTCACTACATCAATGTGGTGACTATTCCATTGTCTGGCCTACCATCACTGACAACTCATTGATCCACTTAGCACCTTTTTGTAAATAATCACTTCTTTGTCCCAAATAATCATTGTAAATAATCACATTTTACACCCCTATGTTTTTATGGCAGCTCCATGTTTATCACAGAATGTACAATGTTGACTCTGATTCCAATGTACCAGAAGCACTAATTGTTTTGAGGCATTGAGAGGCAGAAGGGACCTAGAAAGACACAAGAGAACAACATTCACTTGTCAAGTTATGGAATCACAGCCATTACACAACACTTGTTATCAAGTTCCTCAAACCTGTTCACATTACAATGAGCAACAATATCGACATAGACATCATGTAACTGCATAACTAACATGTGTCAGAAAGATTAGCCCTCAGCACTGAGCCAACAACAGGCAGCAGTCAAAAATCTCCCCTAGGCATGTTCAACAATATCAAAAACAGCAGACAATGGTACTGATGTACAATGTCAATCACCTTCAAGGGAAGTAGTGGTTGATGAGCTGTTGACGCAGGTCGACACCTTCCTCCTTTCCACTATCCTCATAACTGGACATGTGTGGGTTTACAGGCAGGGGCATCTGCTGCTCATCATCATCCAGGATCAGGGGGATCTCTCTGCGCAATTCAGGTTATGGAGCATGCAGCATGCAACTACAATCTGACACACCTTTTGGGAGAGTACAGCAGTGCACCTTTGGTCCTCTCCAGGCCGCGAAATCGAGACTTAAGAAGACCAAAAGTACGCTCCACCACACGATGTGTCCTCCCATGGTCATCATTGTAGCGGACTTCATTCAGGGTCCTGTGATTCCTTAGTGGGCTCAGCAACCAAAGCTGTTGGGATATGCAGACACCTAGGTGTGAGAGACAGAGAGCAATTTTGTACTATAGCAGTGGCAGAGGACAGCATGTAACACATACAGCATGCCACTTGACTCTGCATACTCACCCACTATCCACGCATGCTTTGGATGCAGATTTGCCATCAGCTGTGGTATGATGCTGTTACGCAGAATGTAGGAGTCATGGGCTGATCCCGGATATTTGGCACAGACAGGGGAGATTACCACATCTGCCTGGCATACCACTTGCTCATTGATGAAATGGAAATGCTTACTGTTCCTGTAGATTTGCTGTGGTGGAACCAGGCCAAAATGTGCGCAGTCAATGGCACCAACAACATTAGGGATATGGCCAAGGTCATAAAATTCACCCTTCACTGCTGCCAATTTATGCCTCCTAAGGAAATGGATGTAGCTGTCCTTGTAGGTCATCATAGCGGACAGGACATCACGTAGTACCATGCTGAACATTGGTTTGGAAATCCCACTGCACTGGACACCATGTACTGCAATGAACCAGTTGCAAAAAATGCAGGGCCGCCATCACCTTACACGTTGGTGTCAAAGCAGTCGGATAGGTTATGCGAGGCAACAGATGGGGCTCCAACTGACCACATAGGGCTTGAAGGGTAGGTCGATCCAAATGGAATTCACGTATGATGTCCTCATCCTCCATGTCCACAAGCAATGTGAATGGACAATGCACACTTGGTCACCTCCTAGGTGAGATGAAAGGGACACATGTCAATTCAATTCCCCTATGAGATGTGCCAACATCTTACGTTTTAACTGACAAAGTGCCAACAATGTCTTGCCTGAAAATACAGCTTGGAGCACAAGTAACATGTAGGAACACCTTGATCTAAAGTAGTTGTACACTTGTCCAGTATTTACACAGTGAGTACCTCGAAACAGATTCAGACTATGAGAATGCCAAAAGGTACATTCCAACACCTTGTGTCACCAGCCTGAGAGTAGTTGACACAGCAAATGTGTGAAACAGCAACACTTCTGGCTTCTACGTAGCTGCTGTACCCGCCACATCTTCTTGCATAAGTCAACAGGGCACACATTAATAACACATTGAGCACAGTGTGTGCATAAAGATCAAGTATAAACATGAGTTCAGCAATCTCCACAGTGAAATAGGCAGATTATGTAGTCAGACCTTTATTACTGTGTTTTGCTTAGCCATCTCACACATTGACATGTGTACATACTTGAGAGTCCATCACACCACAGATCTGTGTACATGTACAACAATATCATAAGTGTGAGGGAGTACATTCCAATACATGTAATCCTGTGCACTGACAGGGCATGTTTAGTCATCAGTGAGTTAAATGTCACACTAGCATTGAATTTAACTATCTGGTGGCATGATTCATAGTAAGTGTCTACTGTTCAATGTTGAGAATTGCCATTGCCAGGAGCCAGGAAGTCAAGCATTGCCGACTGATCCGCCCCCCCCCCCCTGGTTCCAGAAACCCAGCGCGACGCGTCGCTCCCGGTATTATCCGGTTTTTAAGGTACAGCGGAACGAGTAACTAATCCTCTCCCGCCCCCGGACCCATGAATAACTTTAATTGAAATCCTGAATTATCATATTCCCGGATCCCGACTAAGCTCCCGATTAAGCCTACCGCCGGCGCGCTCTTACTTTGAGCCTGCATAGTGTTCTTTCTAATAACTCATATACCCGGATTATACATATCCACTGCTCCGCCAAACGCGCTCTTATTTGAGCATGCATAGTGGTGTTTCCGGCTAAAGAGGCTAATTATTAAAAAGGCAACCATTGCTTTGTCCTGATGATGGACCTCATTATTTAGCAAGGGGGTCCGAAACGTCGTCGACCTACTGTGTACCATATACATGTGGAACTCTCAATACAAAACTATGTAATGGTACCCATAAGTAATTCTCTGTCCAAAATTGGAACCTTACAGAGACTGTTGATTTTGCCTTACAAGCCCTTTGTGTATGTTTTTGTCTGTGTATGGTCGTGGTTGGGTACAGGCTTGTGCCCCACGAACGTGATTTGTTGAAGGTGTTATTTTGTTCTGTTTTGCATTTTTGACTGAAATATAAACTTTGAAGACCCCTGCCCGGCTGGGCACGTCTTCATCAATATAGTACTGATTGAGTCTATATTTATTTTCACTCATTCATCTCCCTGCCAGGGACCAAAGTTGTGTTTATATGATTGCCATAGCCACAGCATGATGGGTCCATAGGTCCTGTAAGCATGCACTGCCACCGCAATCATAGTCATTGACACCAATTGAAAGATTTTCCGCTGACTTTTATTGTCTACAGTACCCTGTTCCCTGGAATAAGTGGGGTCTTCTCTCTTTCCTTGACCGACACCAATTGAAAGATGCCAATTCACGGTAGCGACTGCCTGTGCCCCACGGTGTGACACTGCTAATGCACATGCCCATTCAACCAATGGGAACCGCAATTGCTGTAGTGCTATACACATTTGAAAATGGTGGTTGGCATGCCCAGCCACCACAATCACGGCTATAGGCACCAATGTCAAACTGCCAAATCGCGGTAGAGACCGCCTGGCCCCCGCGGTGTGACACCGCCAATGCCCAGGCTCATTCAACCAATGGAAACCGCAATCGCTGTAGTGCTATACACATTTGAAAATGGCAGTTGGCATGCACCGTCACTGTAATCACAGCCTTAGGCATCATGTCAAGCTCGCAAATCGCTGTAGCATCCACCTGGACCCCACTGTGTGACACCGCCAATCCCTATGCCCCTACAGCCAATGGCAACCGCAATCTCGGTAGTGAAATGTACTGTTGGAAATCGCGTTAGGGGTACTCCGCTACTGCAGGGCTGGTCATTGGATGCAATTGAGAGATGCACAATTGCAGTAGTGATGGCTTGGCCCCTGTGGTGTATCACCACCAATGCCCATGCCGATTCAACCAATGGGAACCGCACTCGCAGTAGACAAATGCACTTCTGAAAATCACAGTTGGCGTGCTAGGCTACAGCAGGACCGGTCATTGGTCACATTTGAAAAAAGCTGACCATAAACACCAATTTTAGCAGCTGAGTATCACTGAAACAACCCCTGGGGGCTATATATGTGTGGGAGAGACCCACACATTTCCACTGCTTTCAGACACTGCTGACTGAAACTCTTCACCACCAACTGCTGCTGTTCCTGTCTCCTGGACCCAGTGATGTTGAGAACTGAGAACATCAGGGCCCGTCACCACAGAGGAGCTGGAGGTCCTGGTAGACAAGGTGCTCTCACAGTATGGGAGGCTATATTGTGCTCCTGATGTCATGGTAAGTATTTCAGAGTGGAAGTAGGAGAGTGCAGGGAAGTTGATCTGCTGCAGTATGTGCCTGAGAGTGTGGGTTTGTGTGAAACACTGCCTAACATGCTGACTTCAGGTAAATGGGGGTTGTAGCCTAATTTCCACATATCCCGGTCTGCATTTTAGGATGGAAGGGACATGCAGTGTTTTTGCAACCATAAAGTGACACTGCTGGTTTGGAAAGTGGAAGTCAGAACAGACATTGCCTGTGCTAACGGAAGTCTGAGTCCAAGGGCTTTCACATGCTCATTTGTGACATTATAAAGACTTTTCGTCCAGAGGGTACTGATGGAAGTGTGTTTAACTTTGTATTGCCACCATTTATCTGTGAGCATTATGTACAAGAGTCAACCAATCAATGCGTTTGTTAAGTGCTACTACTCACCCGTGAGGGTCTCAAGGTGCTGGGGTAGGGGGGTTTTGCAGGTTTCAGATCATCAAGGAGGAGGTCTGTCCAAAAGCCAGGTTTTTAGGTTTCTTGTGAAGATGGGGAGAGATGTAGTCTATCCGAGGTGGAGAGGGAGGGTGTTTCAGGCTCTGACCGCGAGAAAGGAGAAGGAGCGGCCGCCTGACCTGGTCTTTCTGGTGCGGGGGACCTTGGCGTAGGAGAGCTGGGCTGATCGTACGGTCCTTTGGGGTACATGGAATTTAAGTCGGCTGTTCCGGTATGCTGGTCCTGTAACATGGAGGGCCTTGTGAATGTGGGTGAGCATCTTGAAGGTAACTCTAGCTTCGATGGGGAGCCAGTGGAGTGAGCGCAGGTGTTGGGAGATGTGGCAGTGTCTTGACAGGTTGAGGACCAGCCTTGGAGCGGCATTCTGGATGTTCTGTAATTTGGGTGTGAGGTTTTTGCTCATTCCGACGTAGTGTGTTGCTGTAGTCGAGTCTGCTGGTGACCAGGGCGTGAGTGACGGTCTTTCTGTGTTCAAGGTGATCCCTTTAAAGGTCTTGCATAGGAGGCAGAGGGTGTGGAAGCAGGACGATGAGACAGCGTTGATCTGGCGGTCCATTTTGAGTCCGGAGTCCAGGATGATTCCCAGGTGTGTGCAGACAACCAAGGGCAGGGGGCCACCAGGTGTCATTCCAGGCATTGGGGTGTGGGCCCATGATGAGTACTACCGTTTTGTTGGTGATTAGTTGAAGGCAGTTGTTTTTCATCCATTTTGCGACAGCTTCCATGCCTTCTCGAAAATTGTGTCTAGCGGTGTTGGGTTTGTTGGATAGGGAGAGGATGAGTTGGGTGTCGTCTGCGTATGACACAACGTTGAGTCCGTAGGTTCTGATGATGGGGCGAGTGGAGCCATGTAGACATTGAAGAGCGTAGGGCTGAGGGATGACACCTGGGGGAGTTCGCAGGTGGTTGCTGTAGGGCCCAATAGGAAAGGGGGGAGTCTGACCTGCTTTGTTCTACCGGAGAGGATGGAGCGGATCCATTTGAGGGCCTTGTCTTGAATCCCTGCGTCGTGGAGTCTGCCTATTAGGATGGAGTGAGAGAGAATGTGTCGAAGGCCACTGAGAGGTTGAGGAGGATGAGGGCTGCTATTTCTCCTTTGTCCAGTAGGATGCAGATATCATCTTTTGCGGCAAGGTAGGCAGTTTCCGTGCTGTGGTTTTTTCTAAAGCTGGATTGGGAGGAGACAAGGATGTGGTGCTCTTCTATGAATGTGGCAAGTTGGCTGTTTATGGCTTTCTCAATGACTTTCGCTAGGAAGGGGAGCAGGGAGATGGGTCTGTAGTTCTTGAGGTCAGTGGGGTCCGCCGAGGGTTTTTTGAGGAGGAGTTTGATCTCGGCATGTTTCCAGTTGTCTGGAAATGATGCTGTTGCCAGGGAGCTATTGATGGTGTGGCGGAGCATGGGTGTGATGGTGTTGGCGGCTCCGATGAAAATGTGTTCGGCACAGGAGTCCATGGGGTCCCCAGAATGGATGGAGTCCATCCTCTTCAGTGTGTCTTCAGTGGTGAGCGCTGTTCAGTTGTTGATTGTTGCCTTCATGGTTTTGGAGGTGGATGGTGAGGGTTCAGTGTGTTGGTTGTCTCCATCAAAGTTGTTGTAGATGCTCTTGAGTTTGTGATGGAAGAAGGTGCTGAGTTTGTCGCCGAGGTCTTGTGAGGGTGCGATGTCGGTGGACTCGCTGGTAAGTTGGGTGAACTGCTTGATGATGTTGAATCATTTTTTTTCATTTTTCTGATGAGTTGGTAGTGGACTTTGGTAGCGGCTCTGATGTTGTTGTGGGCTTCCGTGAATTTGGTGTTCCTCCTGTCCTTTTCGAGGCGGCAGCAAGTGCGTCTGAACTCTCGAAGTTCGGTGGCAAACCATCCAGCTTTCTTGGTGTGGGTGCTGATGTCCAACAGGTCAACGTCGTCTCCTCCTCCTGCTACAACACCCTCCGCATGCTCCGCAGGATCTACAAGTGGATCCCGACCAAAACAAGAAGAATGGTGACACAGGCCCTCGTCAGCAGCAGGCTGGACTATGGCAACGCACTCTACGCCGGAATCTGAGACAAACACCTACGACAACTACAGCGCATCCAAAATGCCTCCGCCCGACTGATCATCAACGTCCCCCGCCGCAGCCACATCACCCCCCACCTGGTAAACCCACACTGGCTCCCTGTCGACAAGAGGATCACCTTCAAACTCCTCACCCACGCACACAAAGCACTCCACAACGCCGGACCAGCCTACCTGAACAGCAGACTCAGCTTCCACACCGCTCGGCGCCAGCTCGGCTCCGCCAGCCTCGCCCTTGCCGCTGTCCCCCGCATCCATCGAACAACCTCAGGCGGCAGATCCTTCTCCTACCTCGCCGCCAAGGCCTGGAACACCCTTCCTACCCACCTACGGCAGACCGAAGACCTACTCACCTTCAGAAGACTCCTAGAGACCTGGCTCTTTGAACAGTAGCGAAGCTTACACCCCCCCGCCCCCTCAGCACCTTGAGACCCTCACGGGTAAATAGCACGCTCTACAAATAGATTGATTGTTGCTGTTCTTGAGGAGGTCTAAGGTGTTGGAGCTGTTGGTGATCCATCTGTGCAGGGTTCGGGCTGCGGCATTGGGGTCGTCGTTTTCTGCGACGGTCGAGGTGGAGTTGCTGAGTGATGAGGTTAGCTGGTCGTTAGTGATTCTGGTCCAATTTCTTCGTGGGAGCAGGTGCTGGTATCTGTGGATGGTGGGTGCTCTGAAGGTGAAGACTATGCATTAATGGTCGGTCCATGGGAGTTTGGTGATGTTGCTGAAGGTGATGGAGTTTCCTGTTGTGAAGAGGGGGTCGAGTGTGTGTCCTGCTGAGTGCGTGGGTTCGGTCACAATATGGCGGAGTCCAATGTTGTGGAGGTTCTCCAGGCGGAATGTGGTGCTGGGGTCCGGTTGGTTGTCCAGGTGGAAGTTGAGTTGTCCCAGCAGGGTGTCGTTGGTGGATGCTATGGCCTGCGGCGAGATGATGTCCGTGATGGATCCGGAAAAAGGTCCGCGGGGTCAAGGAGGTTGGTAGATGAGGGTTTCTCTGAGGGTGGTGGTGGGGCTGGCGAGTATGTTGAAGTGAAGGTGTTCCATCAAATCTGTGGGCTCGTCTGGGAGTGTGCTCAGGCGGAGAGTAGATTTGTGGACAATGGTGACTCCTCCTCCAGGGCGGTTGGGGTGGTCTTTCCTGTAGATCTTGTATCCTTGGGGGATGGCGATGGCAATGTCCGGTCCCGAGGAGGTGTTGGTCCATGTTTCAGTATGGAAGGCTACATCCGGGTTGGTGCTGTCGAGGAGATCCCAGATTTCGGTGGCGTGTTTGTGGTGGGATTGGATGTTGAGGAGGATGCATTGCAAGGTCTTCGGTTCGGGTGTGTTCTTGCGGGTGGGGTGCGCTGGGTCTGTGGTCTTGGCAGTGCTGCGGGTGTGCCAGCAGCAGTGACAGCTGAAGGGTCTGTGGTTATCGGCCGATGATGCTTGCTTGCAATTGTTGTTGGGCCTGGGTTGAGGGTGTGGAGTCCCGCCGGGTCGTAGCATTGGTGGTACGGAGATCCAGGGTTCCTGCCTCTGGTCGCGGTCGGGTTGCTGATGGGCGCAGACAGGTTTGCCTTTGGCGAGTCAGCGGTGCGGCCACTGTGCGGCCACCATTAAATAGGGGTCAGGGAGGGCTGGACAGCTGGGAGGTGGGAGCGGGGAGGAGAGCAGGATTGGTTGCGCTGGTTGTTCTAGGGGGAGGGGCCGCAGGGGCAGCAGTGGCAAGGAAAAAAACAGGCCGGAGAGAAGGAATAAAAGTGGGAAAAAAGAGAAAAATAGTGAAATACGTCAGGGAGCAGGGAAAGCACAGAAAGTAGAAAAGTGCAGAAACAATTTGAAAAAAAGGGTCGAAAACAAATGAAAAACAGACCGGACAGCCGAGCGAGACAAAGGAGAACAGAGGTCTACTAGACCACCAGGAAGGCTAAGGGAAAAAAGGAAATTAGTTGAAAAATGAGAGAAAGCAGAGTGTGCAGAACAGAAAAAGACAGATGGAGAAGCAAAAACAAGAGGAACAAAACAGAAAGGGGAGCCTAGCGGAGCACGGCAAAGGAGAACAGGGGTCCACTGGATCACAAGGAATGAGGCGCAGGTGATCCTGCGGGTGGAGGAGGGCCTCGAACACCAGCACACATGACAGTGCAGGGGCAGGCCTCACTTAATGGTGGTGCTGCGAGGGAGGGAAGCAATTTCACCGACAATGAGTCAGCGGTCTTGCTCCCCTGTCCCCGCAGCGGCTGCCATTAACTAGGGGTCGGGGAGGGCTGGACAGGATTGGTCGTGCAGGTCGTGCTGGGGGGGCAGCTGGGGCAGCAGCGGCAGGGAAAATAGGCGGGAAAGGAGGAATAAGAGGGGAAAAAAGAAGAAAAAGAGTGAAATACGGAGAGTGTGCAGAGCAGAAAAAGACAGAGGGAGAAGCAAAAATTAGTAGAAAAAACGGAAAGGAGCGCGGAGCGAGGCAAAGGAAAACAGGGGTCCACTGGACCACCAGGGATAAGGCGCAGGTGATCATGCGGGTGGAGGAGGGCCTCGAACACCAGCACACACAAGAGTGCATGTGCAGGGGCAGGCCTCACTTAATGATGGCGCTGCGAGGGAGGGGAAGCAATTTCAGGTCGTGATGTGGGGGCCGCGGGGGCAGCAGCAGCAGGAAAAAAACAGGTGGGAAAGGAGAAATAAGAGGGGAAAAAAGAGTGAAAAAGACTGAAATAAGGCCAAGAGCAGGGAAAGCACAGAAAGTAGAAAAGTGCAGAAACGATTTGAAGAAAAGGTGAAAAACAAGTTTGCAGAACAGAAGAAGACAGAGAGAGAAGCAAAAAAATGTGTGGAAAAAAACGCAAACTAGAGCTGAGCGAAGCAAAGGAGAACAGGGGTCCACTGGACCACCAGGGATGAGGTGCAGGTGATCCTACGGGTGGAGGAGGGCCTCGAAGACCAGCACACATGAGATTACAAGTGCAGGGGCAGGCCTCACTTTATGGTGGGGCTTCGAGGGAGGGGGAGCAATTTCACTGACAATGAGTCAGTGGTCATGAAATGCCTGAGAGTGACACTCTGGGTGGTAATTCCCATATGACACAGCAGATTGTTGTACTTCTGCAGCATCCCCCTTCCATTGGTGTCATTATGTGTACTGACCCGCATGTGTAGGCACTGTTTGCCCTCTCATATGTACATGCATGTGACAGTTATGATGGCCCACCTTTAACCTCAGTGTGAGCCCCCCTGGCCTGCACATGTACTACCCAATTTGACAGGGACCCATCACTGAATTGACAGAGTGAGACATATGTGTTGTCTGCCACTCTATTCCTCAATGAGATAGCTTAGGCCTGTGGTTTGCACAAGACAGACATTGTGGAAAGGGTGTGAGAATGTAAGATCATGTCCTTAAATGTGACCTCCATGACAAAGGTAGACATTCACAGGCCAAAGACATTCAGGGGTGTGCAGTGCTGGACACAGTGAGTCTGCTCCGCACATCATTTACAATGTAATGTATGTCTTGCTCACTCACAAACTGCATTGCAGATGTGGGCCTTCTTCACATTGCTTTCTGTGCTGGCATTCTGCATGTGTATGAGATGGCCAGGTACTGTGTCCATCCTCATACCTACATGCACTTAGGTATGATTGTCTTATACTAATGTACTATGTGTCATGCTGTATGGCCTCTGCTAAATATATCTAAATAGCTGTGCTAGGTTTGTGCATGCTCCTGTACTAAAACACAGTGGTACATAACCCACTGATACTGACATTTCCTCCTCTTGTCTCCCATGCCTGCAGCTTAAAGTTCACCAGCGTAAGGCCTTATGGAGGGCCATTGCACACAAGGTGCAGGCTCTGGGTGTCTCCAACCGATGGCATTCACACTGTCACAAGAGGTGGGATGACATCTGCCGGCTGAGCAAAAACATGGCAGAGATGATGCTGGGGCTGCTCTCTTGGAGTGGCAGATTGGCACGCAGGAGCAAGACACATTAATGGCCCGCATCTTGGCAGTGACACAGCCAGAGCTGGATGGACGCTTGAGGGGCCGTCAGCAGCAAGTTGGGGTGTAAGTATTATGCAAAGTGTGCCTTTGGGTGTGAGTGACTGCATGTATCCCTCCCAACCCTGAGCCAGTTCAGAGCTCTGTGATGTTTCTATTGTGATGCTATGGCTTGTAAGTGGCCTCTGTGTTGAGTACAGCTGTCATGCATTTACGCTACATGTACTTTCTCATGTGTTTAATGTAATATCCTTTGACATTGCATGCTGAAATGTGGCCTTATGGCATTGGCTGCATTAGCGGAGTCATGGACATCCCTAGGCAATGAATTGCAGTGTGCCTCATCTTAGTGTGCTTTCATGGATGTGTGCAGTGACTGACCTCAAAATTGTGAAAACTACACATTAGATACCAATGTGCAACTGTAGTTGTGCTTCAAAGTAAAACATGCTGGATAGCAGGAGCTTATCGCCATTGCAAAAGGACATTTGGGAGTCTGTATCTGTGTTGTCCCCTTAAAGTGACTCCATATATGACTGTGACAACATGTTGAGATGTACATCTTTTTCACCTACAGGCACATAGGTATGCTTACAGGAATCTGTATGTCAGGTTACATGAAGGCAAGGGCAAGCTATTTGGCTGTGTGAACATCACATGGGTCATTAATGCCAAGTATGCATGTTACCATGCCTCTTTCGTTTTTTGGAATTAAGGTTGCACATGCAGACTGCACAGGGGGTGTGCAACATGGGGGAGTCATCATCTTGTTTTGTGCTTCGCTTGCATATGATGTTTGTGAGTATGGCACTAAATGGAACCTACTTCTCTGTCTCTTACCGCATCTAACGAAGGCGCAGAAGGACAGGGGACAGACACCAGTGGTGAAGGATCTTGCACAACTGCTACACATGAGCTCACTGACACTGATGTGACCAGTGCCTTAGAGGTAGACAGGAGTGCCCTTGAAGAATCTGCCCAGAAACACCAACCTCAACGTCATCTGACACCAGCGGTGACTCCTCAATATTGGCGGGCACAGGGAGTGGGAAATCTGCCTCTTCTTCCCTCACACATCATGCAGTACCCACCCTCCTGGCTACTTCCACTAGGGCAGTCCATGCCCGCAGCAGTAAGAAAGGTCGAGTGTCCTTCCCCCCAGGCACCGCTGCCCCTGTCTCCCCTGCTGCCCTCAGTGTTGAGGCGGTAGACCTTTTGCACCAGCTGTGTGTGGGTCAGGCTATTCTTCTGTATGCCTTCCAGGATCATGACAAGAAGCTGGCACAGGTAGTTGCCTTCATGGAGGGGATTCATTCTGACATGGGGGGGGCTACATAGAACTGTCCAGGCTTTGTCCTCCACAGTGACGGCAGCCATTCAGCTGTCACAGGCTGGGAGTCTAGCTCCAGTCCCTTAGGCAACCACCCTGCCAGTGGCAACATCTGACGAGAGTGAACACACACCACAGCCCTCAGGCTCCAAGTACTCCACATGATTCACACAACAGCAGCACTCCAAGAGGCCCAGAGAGCAGACATCATCTCCAAAACCAAAAGAAGTCACACAGGAGCACAAAGGTAAAAACCCTTCAGGTGACACTCAGGGGCATAAAGCCAAGAAGCAGGCCTCAGGCTCACATGCTTCCATATAAGCCCCATTCAAGGACACTCCCATACCAACACCTGCTCCCAAAGACAGGCAAACAGTTGATGTGCCTGCTTTGAAGCTGGTGCCTGCAAAGAGTCTGCAGAAACAGATTTCTAAGGCAGATTTACCCACAACTTCAACTCCCTCTCACACCCCTGTGAAGCTGGGACAGGAGGGCAATGTGCGGGGTTCACCTGGTCAACAGGGAATGGAGGGGAAAAGGCAAGGCCAAGCGTACCACCAGATCCTGCAGATTCCCAGAGGGAGGGCCACTACCTGCAACTGATGCACCTTTGTGGAGAGTGTGCCTGTTGTGCCCACCCCACTTCCCACTCCTACCAAGACAATTCTTTGCTATTGAATCCCCAAGAGTTGAAGAGGGAGCCCTCCACATTCAACCTCACACACTGTGTCTCAAGGCAGCAAGTCTCCACCTCCCCATGCCACCATGCCACCCGGTACAAGCAGCCCTCCAGCTCCCAAAGCCACTGATGCCTCTACCTCAGCGGATCCTCTCTCTCCCAGGTCCAGTGCTCCAACTGGCCCCGACAATGAGCCACCTACCAGTTTGACTGACAGCCAAGTCTGAGGCAAAGTCCCCCTCCCAAACCTATCTCTCCCACAGCGGTGCCTGGACTGCCCATTGTTATCCCCCTAGCTGTGTTGCTTCCCATGGCAGTGCACGGTGTAACCCATTCCCTGTACAGGTTCTCATGCACACATGTAGCTCCTTTGAACTATGGACTTGCCACTGGCCTTGCTGTTTGTCACTTTGGATGCCAATTCCCTGTGCAGGTTCTCATGCTCACATGTACCTCCTTTGAACTATGGAATGGTCACCTGCCTTGCTGTTTGTCACTTTGGATGCCCATTTCCTGTGCAGGTTCTCAAGCATACATGTACCTCCTTTGAACTATGGACTGGCCACTTCCTTTGCAATTGTCTACTTTTGTTGCCCTCGCTAAATAAAAGTGTTTTCTGTATGGGTATGGTTGCATGTGACAAATGCTCTGAATGTCACTTTAACATTACCAATTGCTTGTTTACTTTTTCAGAGTTTGCTAGTGGTGAAAGGCACTTTAGTTCTTCCTCACTCTGAGGCTTGATGGCGCAATGATGGGTATTTGTGATGATCTACTGTCATCATACTCATCATATGGTCATGTTTGCTAAATTGTACACTTGTCATGTTATGATGCTATACCACAACAGAGGTGACTTCTATCCACAGGATTATTTGTGGGGTGGCCAGGGTCCATCATATATGTGTGCTTTTTCTTGATGTGTGTACAGCAGTGTTGATGAGTGTTTTTATTGTGATGGCCTGTCATCCTAGTCCTATGGGTATATTTGAATGTGTGCACTTGTGTGGTCATACAGTGTGAATGGGCTGACTTTGTCAGTAGTGTTGATGTGTTTGTGCCCCTGCAATGCCAACTGCACACATGTAAGACCCAGGAGATGAGTGCCTGTTTGTTTCAATTGTCTGCCATGTGATTTAGATGTTGGGCACATGTAGGAGGTGTAGGTTGTGCACTGTGCAGTGTGTCCTTGCACTCCTTGTAGACACATAATTGTTGTTGCTGCCAGTTGTGAGAATGCAGAGTGTGTGACAGCCAAGTCTGTGTTGTGTTTTGTTGATCAACCATGTGTCTTGTTACTGTATGTGCTCACTGTGCTTCCTGATCAGCCACACTGACAATATTTGTGGGTTTTCTCATGCATTGTTGTCACTTGACCCATTTTGGCTCCAGTATGGTATGTGGTATGTGAAGTTATACCACCCACTATATGTGCTTCTGATGCCTACACATTTTGAGTGACTCCTCTATGCACTTGTGTACAGTACACTCCTCACCTGCCCACTATTGACGTACACACCACTTCAATCTCATGTCTTCCACCCCTTGGCTTGCCAGTGTGTGAGCCTCCCCACCACTTCATTTGTTACACTATGCTTTGTGATGCTGATATGTGTGCAGAACCAATGTGCTACTCAGGACTGTTTCCCAATTAGTTATGTGTTATTTTCTTATACTGGTTTGCTGTCATGGTTGCTCATGTGCAGTGCATGTGTTTGGGCAGCACAGTCCTCTAGTCATGTTGTTTGCACCTGGGTGTCCCTGAGTTGTGCATCTGTGGCTGATGGTTAAGCTGTATGTGTGTTTGTTGAGGTACTGCCACACTTCCTGAGTGTGATGTTCTCTGTGTGCTGTGATGATTTGTGTTGTGGGAGTACATGGTGTGGCACTCAGATGTGTGTGCTACTGATTTGGTTGGTGTACATACACTACTTGGTGTGCATGCAGTGTTGTCAGTGTGTGTTGCCTTGTATTTGCTTGTTGTGCATCCCCCTGATGTGCAGCTGACTTTAGAATGTGATGGATTGGTATGTGCATCTGTTGTGTTTTTGTTGTGGTTGTATGCAGTGTTTGGCCTGTGTTGGTTTTTTCTTCTGACAGCTGCTATGTGTGTGAGGTTCCATTTGCATGATGTTGTGTGCAAGTTGTTTTTGCTGTGCGATTCATTCAGATGTGTGTTTCAGGTGTAGTATGCATTACTTGTGTGTCTATCACATGCAGAAAGGTGTATTCTTGTTCCTGAGGTTGTTTTGAGTGCACATTGGTAGTTTATCCTCCTATTTTTGAGCTGTCACTTGTCAGGATTGTGCATCTGCATGCTTGTGGTACACTATGGCACTTTGTTAACTTGATGAGTTGTGCGGTGTCTCTGTCTGTGCTAGCTGATTTTCTTATTGATTCCAGTTAGGGTTCATGATTGATTTTTGGGGATGCACTCCTTGTTTGTGTTGAGGTATGGTGTCTGTGCATTTGTTTAGAGTGGCAATGTTGTGTATTCCAGTTCTGTATAGGGTCACAAGGCCTTTCCACTGTTTGGCTGTCCATGTGTGGGCTTATTTGACTTCTGTGGATGTTGTTTGTGAGCTTTGTCTTTGGCTAATGGATTGATAGGAGGTATATTTCTATAGGTATCTTGGTGCCGCTAACCTACATGGAGAGCAACGTTGACACTTTACGCTGAGGCATTGTGCGGTCACAATCGGGTGCCTTTGAAAACTGTTTAAACACACGGGGCTTCAAGACCCTACATAGACGCAACGTTGCATGCTAATCAAACCCATTGTGTGACAGAAGTACAACCGCAAACGATAGGCTTCACATTGAAAAGACAGAGACTTGAAAAAGTTGCAGGATATTGCCCACAGAGTGACAAAACACGTGTCGGCTGCCACTGTCTGAAGACAAACAGGAATAAAACAAGAAAATCCATATGTGTTTTGAAAAAACTTTTTGCCTACTCGGTGCTTATAATATAATTGTATACACTACTTAGACATGTGCTGGGGATTTTTGTTTTCTTTGTGTTTGGCTATTGTTTTTGCTTCAGCATTGGTTCAGGCATCCCTGAGTGTGAGTGTGATGTTTGTGGATGCACTATATTGGTTAGTAGACAAGTGCACAGCTATAGGTCAACTGTTTGTAAACGAAAGTTCAATCTATAGAATAGGTGCTCCCAGGTGTCGTCCTCTCCCCACTGGACGAGTAGTAATTCAGAAAATAAAGTGCTAACAATTAGAAACTGATTGCATCCCTTAGGGCACACTTGTGTTGGGGGGTCTCTGCCTCCAAACGTTTTTAAAGAAACAGTCTTGACAAGTTTGTTTGTATCTCAAAAAATAAAGTTTTTAATCCAATGTGGTCATTGTAATATGATTCTCCACATACTCCATTTGGAACATTACATCCTTACTTATTTCCTCCTGCTCCAATGCATTTCGGGCTACTGCCCTTCATCTGGGAGCATCTAAAAAAACGACAAATCAAAAGACCTATGTATATTCTTTCAACAAAGCAAATCTACAAACATACAATGAATATTCAAAAATAGTGCACTGAACATCAAAATCTACACAAGGTAAATATTAGTGAGCAATCAACAAGTTTGTGCGCGTAAACACTGGGGAACGTGCTGTTAGGTCTTAAACGTGTGTGAAACTAAAACTGTTCTAGGGCGGGTGGTGATGTTACGCTCTACCGAAAAGACCTGGTTGAAATGAAAGTGCTTAGGGAGCCAAAGGCGCTAAACGTGACTATTGTTGAAGCATGGCTAGATGGATGCGAGCAAGTTAAAAAGAAGTTCGTAATTTACCTAAGCGCTGAATGTGGCTCGTAAAACAAGCTAATTACTGGCAGCCTTAATGAAAGTTAGTGAGAAGTGCTCCACAACTTACGTTAGAGAAAAGAATGGCAAGTCTTTTCGCGCTGGTTCAAACGCTCAGCTGTGGATGCACCACAGGGAGTGTGATTGGTTGTCAGTGAACTCACAGGACATCATTTGCACCCTTCTGTGTGTTTCACATAGGTGTTGAGTGTTGCAGGTGTGTGGTGGGTAGGTGAGGGGCATGTGTGAAGGTCCTACTTGTGTTTGACAGTCAGGGAGTGTGACAATGACCCATGAGTGCTGTGCTGATGACATACACACATGCAAAAGAAACAATTGATGGACGGAATGCTGGACAATGCAACATTCACCCCCAGTCACAAGGATATGGGTTAAATCCATCCTTCTTTTGCTCACCACACCACCCCAGTTTAGACCCAGGTATATGCAAATCCCTGTTCCTTTTGGGAACAGTCCAGCTCGAACTGCCAAGCCAGGTCCTCCCTGGACCAGACACAAGAATCCGGGGACCAGTTTCAGGGCATCACCCTTCATCAGCCAGGCTAGCTTGAATCCAGTGGTGTAGTGACCACGGACCAACGTTTGGGCGTACCCTTCCTACTTAGGGCGACATATGCAAAAGACATATGACTAGATCCAAACTGGAATGGCTTGGTGAGCAAAAATACAATGGATTTAGGCCCAGGTCTTTGAATGTATGACATTGTTTTGCATTCTGTTCATCAATTGTTCTTTTTGCATTTATCACCCTGAGTGGGACAGGTATGCCCAGACATAGGAAACGTGCTCTCCAAGCCACTGGAGTCAAGCTATCCTGGCTTATGAGGGCTGAAAGCCCGTAACCGGTCCTAGAATTCTTGTTTCCAGTCTAGGGAGGACCTGGCCTGGCAGTTCAGGCTGGCTGTTCCCATTGGGCACAGGGTGAAGACTGATTTGCATATGGCTGGGTCCAAACTGAAATGGCATGGTGAGCAAAAAAGACGATGGATTTAGGTCCAGATCTCTGTACTGGGGTGAATGTATGATATTGTTCTGCATTCTGTCCATCAATTGTTCTTTTTGCATTTGTCACCCTGCCTGGGACGGGTATGCCCAGACGTGGGTCCCGGGCTCTCCATGCCAGTGTAGTCAAGCTATCCTGGCTGATGAGGGCTGAATGCCCGAAACTGGTCCTAGGAGGCTTGGGTGAATGTTTGACATTGTTCTGCATTCTGTTCATCAGTTGTTCTTTTTGCATTTCTCACCCTGAGTGGGAAGGGTATGCTCAGACGTGAGTCCCGTGCTCTCCATGCCACTGGAGTCAAGCTATCCTGGCTGATGAGGGCTGAATGCCCAAAACCGGTCCTAGGATGCTAGTTTCCAGTCCAGGGAGGACCTGGCCTGTCAGTTCGAGCTGGACTGTTCCCATTGGGTGCAGGGTCAAGACTAATTTGCATATGGCTGGGTCCAAACTGGAATGCCATGATGAGCAAAAGGAAAATGAATTTAGGTCCAAGATCTCTGTACTGGGGTGAATGTATGACATTGTTCTGCATTCTGTCCATCAATTGTTCTTTTTGCATTTCTCACCCTGAGTGGGATGAGTATGCTCTGACGTGAGTCCCGTGCTGTCCATGCAACTGGAGTCAAGCTATCCAGGCTGATGAGGGCTGAAAGCCTAAAACCGGTCCTAGGACTCTTGTTTCCAGTCCAGGAATGACCTGGCCTGGCAGTTCGGGCTGGACTGTTCCCATTGGGTGCAGGGTCAAGACTGATTTGCATATGGCTGGGTCCAAACTGGAATGGCATGGTGAGCGAAAAAACAGGCCCAGATCTTTGTACTGGGGTGAATGTATGACATTGCTCTTCATTCTGTCCATCAATTGTTCTTTTTGCAGATGACATACCCATGTCAAGTAAGTTGACACAGATGTGTGGCTGATCACTGTTTGACTTCAGACACTTCTTATCATTCCTCTGCCTACGCAGGGCTTGCCTTGGTGTCTCCCTGAGTTGTTCCACGGAGGTCACTTTGGTTTAATTTCTCTCACTGTGACACCCATGTCTGCTTTGATGGCCTAAGGGTGGTGTGATATGTTCCTTCTCTTGCATGTGATGTACACATGCTTTGTGTCTTGCTCCATTGCTTTCCAGTAATGTCCACTTCACTTTTGTCTGTCACATTTATTGTCCTCCATTGCTGCTGACCTATGGTATGAGTATGTGGCAGAGTGTTAGTGTGGGGCATTTGTTAGTGACTTGACAGGCAGTGTGAACAGTTCAGTGGATGTTCATATGCAGTGTGAGTCTTCATTTTGGAACTATACTCAGTTTGCTTCACATGAGTGGAAGGTAGGTGTGAGGAGGATGGTTGCCCTGCCCCTGAGCGCCTGTGCAGCATGTTTCTCTTCACCCCCACCTTCCAAGACAGGCTACCTTGTCCTTTGGTGTGTGAGGTGCAAGGTCTGGCTACACATGGCAGATGAATTGTGCCGGGGAAGGGCACAGGAGGAGCACACAGCATGTTCCCAAATGGCTGTGGGAAGCGTAGTGTGTAAAGGGTTGAGGTGGAGCCCTGTAAATCTTTGTGAACTGCCCATGCCTGGCGCAGGCCCTGCCTTCTACATTGTGCCCAGGTTTTTCCATGTCTTCACCGCTGCGGTGATGTGACCGGGAGATAGCAGTGATTTCACGGTTGATGGGTGACCCGGATGCGGAGGGGTGATTTTCTGACAGGTAGGACATGTATGGGTGGACTGGGAGGTATGTTCCTGTCCCCACCAGAGTATCTGATGTGGCCAGGAACCCTATGTCAGCAAAGGAGTTGTGTGTTGTGGTTGGGTACCTACAGCATTGTCTGCTACGGTGCATTAGTTGCTGGTAGTGGATGAGGTACAGAAGCGGAAAGGCTTGAAGAGCTGGATCCATTGCGGTCCAGAACGGGTGAAGGGAACCGGGAGTCTGGTTTCGCGTTTCGCTGTCATGCTTCCGTCGTCTCTAGGTGGTTGGATTCTCTGCTGCGGTGTGATGGGCTATTTGGAGCATTGTGATTTGTACGGCGGATGGGACATCATTCCGCATGGAAGTGGGTCTCTATTGGCTCCCTCCGCCTAAGTGACGGGCACAAATTTATGGCGATTCACGTCGCTCCGCGACAGACGGATAATGGGCTATGTTTGCTCATGGTATTGTGGTGGACGCGAGGACCTCTGCTGGAGTGCGGAGAAGGTCAATTTCTGTCAGCATCACGGTTGTGCCTCCGCCCGCCATCCTAATGAGCCCCTTAGTTCTGCAAATATGTGTATGACACTAACCATCAAAATCTATAAGACCATGGTGTATATAAACATATATGCAGGTTTAGCAATTTCTTGGCAGCAAACCCCTCTCATATATTTATGTGCCTGACTCCTGGCTGTTATTTTTATTTTCTGATTGAAAGGCAAATCAAACTATTTTTCTACTGATTCAAGGCTCATAAGCATTCGTCTGGGTGGACTTGATGATTCAGATTGATTCTCATCTGAATATGTTTAGTGTTTATCAGGCAATGAAGATAATAGACAGAGCTTGGAGACCAGCATGTACATTGCAGAAAAACCTTGTTTTTTACAGTTATTCATTTATTTAAATTCATTGACTTGTGATGACAGATTGAGACTTTAGCTGTGTGTTGAACTTAATCTTAGGACATATGAAAGCCCACGTGAAGCTCTAGACTGGGAAATATTAGCACAAACATTCAAAATGTCTGTCAAAGGAAATATCGGAATCAAACAGCAGAAACAATTCAGAACAAAACAAAAGACCTGTGACAATCAGCATGCTCTAGTTGTTGAAAAGGGAACCTTCACAGTTAAATGTGTCGATCAAAGAGTTATTAATATTTTTTTTAGAAAAAATATACACCATTCTTATCCTTCTGGAACATTATATTCTCACTGACGTATGCACAATGAGCCCATTTAACAATGTGTGGATACAGAGTAGTCTGCTCTCCTAGGGGACTTTGTAAGTTGATGTCATACTTTTTTCGAGGTTTACAAAGAATTCCAAGAGTACATTATTGAACCTGTGACAGTTATACGTTTCGTTGAGTAGTTCAGTGCACAAAAGATGTGTTTGGGGAATTTTGACCACGTTTAAAATCCAACATGTTTAAATGGCTTTCGAAGGTGTATTTGCAGATGTTGAATATCTTTTACGACAATTGAAAGGCTTCTGCTTGTGGAGAAGGTCCTTCGTCCCATCGCAAAAGAATAAAGCAACGTTTCTTTCCATTTCCCACCCTGAAAAAACACCCACGCGCGCCTTTCACTGGGGAACAAATGTATTAATTCCCAGAGTAGTATAGTACCTGAAAAGACACCCTGCCTAATCATACACTTACTAATGTGTGAGTGCTCACTGGCATTTAGATTATGGCAATTTTGCCGAGCTGGTTGGTTTTCAGTGCACATAAGTGTACTTTACTAAAGTAAAATGGCAAAAAAATCTTGGTTCCATGAATCAAGATTTAAATTTGACCTTCCTAAACTCATGATTTTGCATAATGAAGATTCTTTAGGGTGCACGCAGTGGCTTCTCGCCGAGGGAGTGCTGCGGGGCGATCTGGGATTGACAGGGTGGGGGGGGGGGGGAGGGGGGGTAGTAGACTAGGACATACAACAGAAAGGAGTAAAGTAAGTAAATAAATAAATAAATGCAACTATATACATTGCGCGCACTGCTTTGCCGACTTGGCGCTGCAGCACGCACAAGGTAAATAGTTTTATTTATTTACTTACATTACTCCTTTCCGTCGTATATCTGAGTCCACTACCCCCTCACCCTTCCCCTCCCCAGCCCCACCCCACTGCCCTCAGCACTCCCTCGGCGAGCTGCCACTGGGTGCACATAAACACTGGCCACTCGGAACCATTGCTGGACTGACCATAGCGGGCACCTTACAATACCCCGGTGCGCCGCAAGGGTGGGGGTCAATTTTGGGCCCCTGTGGGCCGTTTTTGCAGCATAGCTGAAAAATCGGCCCTGTACCAAAATCGGTCGAAAACCGGCCCTAGCAAAGAGCTCAGCGGCACCTCCAACCCCCCCACCCGAGTGGGAAGGGGGGGTGGCTGAGCACTTTGCCAGGGCCGGTTGCGGTTCCCAGTCCGGCCCTGCTCATAATCCCTTTGTAATTTGCCAGTGCACACAAGGCAAAGAGAGAACAACTTCTACAATGAGTGTAGGGTAGAGTTCTAAAGATATTTCTTAATACGTTTCAATATACTGCATAGTAATCTGGAAAATCAAATATCACTTCACAAAATATCAGACCTACCAACTGAGCCAGTGACATTGATTTTTGCCTAGGTTGAAAAACTGAATGGAAAACGTTTGAATGAGAGCTATCATTCACCTCAATATAATAATGGAACCGTGGGCAACAAAGATGTAATTGAAAGACTTAATATGTGAGAGACAATGTCCTCTGATGAAGAGGAGTGGTGGTCAGCAGCCAGGGCTGCTGGCCCCAGAACACTGGTGCTCACGGTTTGGTCCCTGGCGGCAGCTCAGCCCAGCAGCATGTGACTCTGGGCAATAGCTCACTTAATCTTCCCGACTGCCCCAGCTCCTTGACACCCTTAGGGGTAATTGTTTGCGCTTTACAAAGACCAGTATTTCATTATTTATTTCATTTCATGGAACAGTACCTAGGTGAATACAGTCAGTACATATCATATGTGTTTTTAAGGTGCAGGTTCACCATTTAGGGCTCCTTGGCATCAAATAACAGCTGTTTATGGGTACCAGACCAGATGATGATGCATTAGTGCACTACGCTTCGAGATCTCACTGCCCTATTTATTTATTTATTTATTTAATTTTGCGATTTGTAAAGCACATACGTATGCCCGTGGGCGTCTTGGCGCTAAGATTACAGTTAGGATCTCTGAGGGTGGCCGCATAGTGGCAAAAGGACTCATTACTGGTCAAACAACCACGTCTTCAGCAGTTTCCGGAACTGGAGAAGGGATTGACTCGATCTAATTGTTAACGGAAGCGAGTTCCAGAGTCTGGCTGCTGTCACTGTGAAGCGCTTGTCTCCCCAAGTAGCTGTCCTGGTACCGGGTACTGCAAGTAGATGCTGTGACATAGATCTTAATTGTCTAGATGGACAGTAGGAACATTGGGCCTTGGTTATGGATGGCCTTAAATGTCAGACAGAGGGATTTAAATTTAATTCGATTTCTGATCGTTAGCCAGTGGTAGTTTCTGATGGTATGGCTGATTGATTTAAATTTAGGGGTCCTGGATAGTACTCTTGCTGCCGCATTTTGAATCATTCGCAGCTTGGAGATTACCCGGTTTTGTGCATTGGCAAATAGGCCATTGCAATAGTCTAAAGAGGAGAGCACGAGGGTGCTCACCACTGTTTTGCCAGCGCTTTCCGAAAGAAATGGGAGGATTTTTCGTATAAGCCTGAGTTTGTGATGGGCGTTTGCCGCGGTTTGGTTAGCATGTGCCACGAAGTTGAGCTTCTCATCAAAGACTATTCCCAAATTTCTGACCCTGGCTGCTGGTACTGGTACAGCTCCCAAGGATGAGGGCCACCATTCTGCTGACCGTAGAGGGGAGATCTTCCCGAAGATAGCTACCTCCGTCTTCTCGGAGTTCAACCTAAGGCAGTTGGTGTTCATCCAGTCTTTGATTGCTGACATGCCTTCCTGAAAGCGTGCTGCCACCTGTTCTCCATTGTTATTTATGGCAAGCACCAGCTGGGTGTCATCGGCATAGGAGGTAAGGCTCATCTGGTATGATTTAATAACCCTAGCTAGGTCCGACACATAAATATTAAATAGTGTCGGACTTAGAGATGAGCCTTGAGGAACACCACAAGGCAAGGCAAGCTCTGGTGATTTAAAAGGTCCCGGCGTCACTGCTTGTGTGCGGTTAAACAGAAATTAGGCCAGCAGGTCTTTGGCTCTGGTACGAATGCCCAGATTTCCGACACGGTCAATCAGAATGGAGTGATTGACCGTGTCGAAGGCCGCTGATAGGTCCAACATTATGAGGACAGCAGTC
Organism: Lissotriton vulgaris; assembly: GCF_964263255.1. Lineage (NCBI taxonomy): Eukaryota > Metazoa > Chordata > Amphibia > Caudata > Salamandridae > Lissotriton > Lissotriton vulgaris. The sequence continues at coordinate 865,694,964 of NC_141696.1, forward strand.
CCTCCAAGGTCTCTAATGGTTCTGATATCATCAGCCGCCTTAATTAGTGCAGTCTCGGTTCCGTGGAGTTTCCGGAACCCGAACTGCGTGTCATCAAGCAAATTATTATTCTCAAGGTAATCAGACAGCTGCCCATTCATTGCCTTTTCAACCACTTTGGCTAAGAATGGCAGACTGGCGATGGGTCTGTAATTCTTCAACTGCTCCTTATCTAGACCTGTTTTTTTAAGGAGCGGTTTTAAAAGGGTATTTTTTAGGATGTTTGGATATATCCCTGACCTAAATATTGTATTACAGACTTGCATAATTGCTGGGCTGATGGTGTCAATTACTGGTAAGTAAACCTTGGGTGGGCAGGGGTCCAAGGCAGATCCTGTTTTTATTGACTGCATGATGTCCCTGATTTGTTCCTCCTCGAGTTCCTCAAACTGGGTGAGCGAGCAGGTGGGAGGACAGGTATGTGTAGTAGTTGAAACTGGTGGGTCACTGGTCGAGTACTCTAGGTAAATGTCATTAACTTTAGAGAAGAAAAAGTTGGCCAGCGAGTTACAGAGAGCCTGCGATGGAATAGGTGCTGTGTCAGCAGGCTTCCCAGCCAGTTGTTTCACTAGGCCTAAAAAGGATTGCCAGAAGGCTTTTAATAAAAATTGAAAGAGGCCAGTGGTTCACCTAGGACATTCCTACTGACCTAATAATGCTATCAATAATTCATTGGTTATGCTAGGTGAATTCATATGTTCTGTATGAATATCAGTGAGAGCCACAATCGCGAACAAAAGATTCTAAATCTGGTTATTTACTGCTGTGGCATAACAACAGTGGGTAGTAATAGTTCTTACCCCCGTTGCTGTGTCTTAAAGGAATTCCTGAATGCTCTGACAGGGCTTTCTGATTGCCTGTTAGTGCTGACCGAAAGCAGAGAGCACAGCTTCAAGAGGGGAGGTAGTGTGACAGCACAGAGGGGGGTGGGCTCTGTGGCTGGAGACCAGGTACCTCCTTTACATTTTGGGCACTGTGAAAAAGAAAAATGATGTATGAGTCCCCATTACTCCTTGGGCGCCGCATACCAGCTACAAGTAGGGCAGATTAATTTGGGAGCCATTATAACATAGCAGTATATAAAAAGTAAATACAAATGGAACATTGAGAATGTTCTTCACCTCAGGTCTTTAGTTGACATGAGAGACAACTCAAACTGAACCCCTGTTGTCTGTTTGATGTCACTCACAATCCAAACACCCCATTATTCACTGTTACCCATCTATAATTCTATACATATTAAATGTCAAATATGCAACTTTGCTAGGCAACTTTCTGTCAGGTACCACCATGCAACACTGTAACATCTGGTCTAACAGGGAATTTGTGCTAAACTGGAGAGAACAGAAATAAAATTTAGGGCAGTAACTTAATACATGCCATAACATAGAGTAAAATGAGCACCTGCATCCCATTTGAATTTGTTGTGCTAAACACTTAGGGGCAGATTTACAAAAAACTGACGCATCTGTAGAGATGCGTTAGTTCCCCTACACCAGCCTGTGATACCATTGCGCCACCATGGATGAGCCGTATTTACAATACGCGCACCATGGTCCAAGGATTGACAGATGTGTCAGAAATTCTGACACATCTGTTTTCCGAAAAGTCACGGATTGCTGGAGTCGTGTTGCAAGTACAAAGCAACTCCAGCAATGCATGGGGAAATGTATACTCATTGTACTGCGTCACTCCTTACACCTGCTTCGAGCAAGTGTAAGGTTTGGAAGCAGTGGCATCCTAGAAGTTGCACAGTGAAATCTTGTAACTTTCACTGCCTCAATTCTACGAGGCTTTCCTGCATAGGAATGACCACCCTACATACATTAAACCTGACACAGGTATAATGTGACACAGGGCTTTACAACATGACGCATATTCCTAGATGCGTCACATTGTAAATTGGCAGCATTGTTTATGCCGGCACTGCGTCACAAAAGTGATTCAACTGAGGTACAAGTGTCACAAGGGGCCTGTAAATCTGCCCCTTAAAACTCAAAATATTAAAAATGCTGATGAATTTTCAAAATGAGCAACAAATAGTATCCACAAAAATGTATTGTATGCAAATTGTTCCTGGAGTAAATTGTTTTGGATACCGTGAAAGCCTGACTGGAATGTAATAAACAGTGGCTTGGATCAGCCATCCATAAGAATTACTGTGGTTCTGTGTGTGCCAGGCACACACCAGTATAATCCTTTGCAATATGTTCAAACATTTGCTTAGAAAAGTGATTACAAAAAAATCACCACTTTGATGGAAAAATTTGGAATGGAGTATGTTTCCCTAGAAAATTTTAATTAAAAAATTACCATCAAATACACATAGATGAGCCCAAATTTGAGAGGGCCTCCTCTGGATATTCCCAGGTAAGTGTTTAAAGTTCTCCCAGGCCTACTATTGCAATCAGAATACACATTCAGTAATATGTACATGCGGATGGCGTCAAACAACTTCCAGGGCAGTGAAGCGGTTCAATTGAGCTTGATACCCAGTAAAGACAGCAGCTCACATTTGATATTCAGCGGTGATACCCTTGCAGCCTTATTTACCAAGTCTAGTATTAGATTCCTAAACCCAAGAGACCCAAGCATGTGTAATTTGAGTATGGAGCCCAGATCTTAATATGCACTAGTTTCTTGCCCCAAAACCCTGATAGTCACTCTTAATTTCATATGGTACCATATCTTGGATTTGAAAAGGGATCAGGATTTTATTGTCAATATAAATGGACCCTGAGTTAATTCAGGGTAGATTGCTAAACTCAAAACAAAGTAAATATTGCCATCACCTTCTCTAATGTTTAGTCTGAGACACAGACAAACAAAATGAGTACAGCACCTCTTTCGTGTTAAAGACTAGCATAACTGTCTTGAATGATCACACTTTATCATACTCCATTTTTTGAATGAAATTAAATAAAAGTCTGAGTTGCTATTCCTGTACCTTGCCTATCAGAGCGGATGTAAACCCTGAGCTATATGTTACAGTGTAAAGGAAAACAGTAAATTTGAAAACTGCAATTCAATCAGATAGTTTAAATTTAGATCAGAACCAGGAGGGCACACTTCCCTGCTGCTCAGAATCTTGCGTCCGATCTTATTTAGACTCACTGAATACCAAGGCTGTGCTTTCCTGAATCCATCTCATGCCTCTTTAACCTACTATCAGACACTCCCTGTCCCTTTATCTAACTCCTGCATTCTCCCTTTCTGATGGCTTTCTAAAGTTCTATCCCTCCTTCTTTTCCCTGTGTTTGTTTTTCCCACACTTACTTTTAGTCAATGTCTGGTGAGGGAAAATAAGTACTGGTCCCCAAAAATGAGAGCTGGTTGTCTCCAACTACAACAATCATCTAACATTAAACACTGCCTGCTGAAGAGCATTTACTCTCCTAAATGTATTAACATATGCACTTATTCTAACCTAACTAGTCTTATCTTTGATAATAAAGATTGAGTACCGACTAACTCATGAGGATTTGCCCCAAGTTAGTAACGATCCAAAAGACTGAAAGCTGCTAAACAGTCTAAAAAAAAACAGTAGGGACTGTCTTTGCCCTCCAGAATGGCATTCAAAAGGCATGGCTCTATAATGTTAGCAGATGTGCTCTGATCAAGAGACAATACGAATTCTGAAGGAGGCAGTAGATATTTTGTCTATCACATAGTCCTTTAACTCGTCAAGCTATCCCTAAACATTGACCAACGCTGCAATTGAGTGAAAGAATTTATCATTAGTAGTTAAGGACTTCTTAAGAATGGGAACTAAAAGTTCCCATTACAATCTCCTGGACTTACCACACCATTTGACTTATAACGGGGCAAACAGCAACACAAATTTCCCAAAAATTCAGATTCAGTTTAAAAATTGGCTGCCAGAATCCAGGACTTTCAAAGACTATACATTATTTACAAGCTCTTCAATTGAAGAAGTAAAAGCTCAACTGGACACACATAATATTGGAAATATTGAGTCAACCAGATGAAGGCAATTTGTGGGCCATTACACAAAGCATTTTTCGAGCGTATGTGTGGCGCTCCTGACTTAAGTGTGACATACTTATGTCTGAATCTTCATGTGTTAGTCACATTAAAGAAATTAGCAACACTTAACTATTCATAAAAAAACGTTTTGACTTGTACCCTTTGTGCGGTGATCACTGAAGCTTGTAAGTATCCATTTCATTGCTTTGTTGCCTTGCTTTTTCAGGGTCCAGATATCTCTGTGCTCAATTCACAAATCATAAGTGTGCAATTCTTAATCCTGGAAATTGCAGTTTAAGTCACACTAAGTTTGGACTTCGACATATCTCATAGAAACAGCTTTGTGAATCCGATCCAGTGTGTTAAATTTTTTTTTACTGAAAAATATGTCCTAAATAGTATCTTCTTCTAACGTCTGCCATGAAAATGCCTATTTATGTGAACTTTTTATTAAGCGATAAAGCTCACACTGGAGAATGGTGACAAAAGTCCATCTATCTGCTCTCCTACACAGTTTTTCTTGCCTTACGCACTCGGAAATGTATAACATTTTGAAAAGTTACTTAAGTCAGCTTGAATGGATATGATATTTCTTTAGCGTGAAGCTACACAGAAGGTAGCAGAGAAATGTCGATTATTTGCTAGAGGTATGTAAAGAAGACCTAGATAGTAAGATGTTACCAAATACAATGTTGGAGGCAATTGTATCCATGCTCCTTAATCCACATAGGGACCCCCTCTTGCCAAACTCTAATAGGCCAATATCTCTCCTTAATGTTGATGCAAACATTTTGAGTGGGATATTAGCGTCCGGCTTGCTGCCATATACGCCCCAACTGATTCATCTGGATCAGGCCATGTTTATCCCCAAACAAAATGCCACACATAATTTACGGTGGCTAGCACATGTCTGGTCCTGAGTCTGGAGTTGGAGGATTGGGCTCTGGGCTTGTTATATATTTAGCAGGCCTTTGACTCAGTGGTGTGGGATTACATGTGGGCAGAGCTGGCCAAAAATGGGAATATGGCAATCATTTATACAATGGATACAAGTCATATATAACTGACCGACCACACAGGTACGTATGCGAGGACAAGTCTCAGAGAGTTTTAGCTTAGAATGAGGTACACGGCAGGGGTGCCCCCTGTCCCCACTCCTGTACGCCATTGCGATTGAGCCCTTGGCTGCCAAACTGCAAACAAAGATGGAAGGTTGGGGATACAGTTGGGGGACACACTTCATGTGGTCTCCATGTATGCCGACAATATGCTTGTATACCTGTGCCACCCGAAGGAGGCAGCTCCAGTGCTTATTGCTGAACTTGAAAGATTTGGTGGATAGTCTGGCCTACGTCTTAACCCCAGAAAATCTATGCTGTTTCCCATGAGGAGATTAGTGGGGAAGTCTGAAAATGAGCTACCTGCTGTCGATATGAAGTGGGTACGGGAGGGGTTTCGATACCCTGGGATTATACTGGTACATACTAGCACGGCTTACTTTGCTGATAACATAGGGAAGAGAAAAGAAGGTATCAGAAGATCTATAGCCTTTTGAAAGATGCTCCCGTTGACACTATTGGGGAGGATGGCATTGACTAAAATGGTCATCTTTTCTAGATGCTTGTACACACTCCAGAACTCATTAAATATAGTTCAGCAAACGCAAACATTCTTTTCACAGTTTGATAGCCTGATTGTAGAACTATTGTGGGCCCTAAACGGAAGAGGGTACAATTGAGTACCCTACAGAGGCGGTGGGAATGGGGGTCTAGAGGTCCCTCAGTTGATTTTTTATTATTTGGCTGTGCAATTTCAGCATGCAGTGCATTGGTTCGATGAGCAAGACAACTGGGAGAAGCGATTGCTGGCGGGCATGCACCAAGGGATTTCCCTCCCGGAATTTTATATGGTGGGATCAAGGGTGCCAGGTACTCTTCCGTATGTCATATGACATGTTGCATCAATTTGGGAGCTGGTGATACAGAAAGTGCTTAGGAGGGTACTGTACGCCCCGGAAACTCCACTGTGGGCGGTAACACCCTTTAAAGAGATAGGGAAAACAACGAATGTTAACAAATGGAGGGAGAGCGTCTGCCTCTTGATGGGAGATTTATATATCACTGAGCAGTTCACGACAAGAGAGTAAGCAGATAATACTTTCCAACTAGACAGTAGACAGTTCCTGCAGTACGCTAAGATTTCGGCAGTAGCAAGAGAATTGTGGCTGATATTTCCGCAGGAGCCACAGGTCACTTCAGTATTGAGGGTGGTTCTTACCCAGGCGGGAGGGTGAAGGCTGGTCTCGCACATATATAAAGCGATGAGAGAAAATGTCCCTACTCCTCCCCTTCCATTACACAGGAAATGGGATGATGCAATGGATGAGCCCCTTACAGAGAAGCAATGGCAGAAGGTACATGAAGGAGTAAAACAAATAAGTTTTAACACACGTTTTAAATGAATTCAATATAATGTGGTTCACCAAACAAACCTCACTCCCAGAATATTACATAAAATATACCCAGACCGGGCAGGCACAAGTCCCAGATGTAAATGTTTGGACACACATTTCATTCACATGTTGTAGGACTGCCTTGCGCTGGCACATTATTGGGGAGCGATTATAAATGCCCTACAAATTTCACGGGATAGACCATACCAGCCACTATTAAAGGGGTGGTGTTGCGGTTACTACCCACGCCAAAAGCTAAGAAACTTACTAGAAGATTCATCCAGCTGGATCTCGTGCTTGCCAAAAGGCATATTGCAATTCATTAGCTAAGTCCAGATTCACCCAGGGTCGAGACATGGGTTAGGGATATTGTTAGATTTGAGGGTCTCTAGTTGGCAGAAGTAGATACCTTTGACAAATAGGGACCCTTGCATCTACTCAGGGTAAGGGGGTACACTCCTAAAATAACCCCTCCTCATCCCCTTGGTAGCTTGGCACCAGCAGACAGGTTTATCTCAGAGGCAGTGTGTAAAGCATTTGTGAGCACATACAGTAACCAAGTGACAACACTACAGATGGACACCACACAAGTTGTATATTAAAAATAAGTATCTTTTATATAGATTTAACACAAGACCACAAACAAAAAAAATCCATAATACTGTACTTAAAATGGAAATATTAGCTTCGTTCTTTTTAGCTCTGAAAATGCGACACTTTGAGTCAATGTACCTTAAGCTGTCTAACACCATGCATCAAAAGTGTTGCAGGTAAGGTGATGCGTCGGTTCCTTACACGCAAGAACGATGATGTGTCGGTTCCCTACTGCTGTGTAGGGGACGGTGATGCGTTGGTTCTTCTCTGTGAGGGAAGGTGATGTGTCGTTTTCCTACTGTGCTTCCGTGGCGATGCAGCAAGCAACGCTGTGGTGTGATGAAGTTTTGGTGCAAAGAGATAAAGATGTTCTTTTCTTGGTACGATACGATGCGGACTGTGACAAGCCCTGCGACATGCTTCTCGGTAATGCAATGTTGATCCTCTTCTCCTGTGATGCGCGGAGATTTGACAATGATGTGAGCCGCGACAAGCCCTGCAACGTTCTTCCCGGTAATGCAGCGGCATCTGATGCGACGTCAATTTTCTTCTCCGGCGATGTGCAGAGCTTCTACAACGATGCAAGCCGCGACAGGCCCTGCAACATTCTTCCCGTGGATGTGGTGGTGTCTGCTGCGGTGTTGATCCTCTTCTCCGGCGATGCGAGGCGCTTCGGAGGCTCCGCGAGAACTCAGCAGTTCTTGGGGGCTGCGACAGGCCCTACGACATGCTTCCCGATGATGCTGCGGTGTCTGCTGCGACGTCGATCCTCTTCTCTGGCGATGTAAGGTGCTCTCGTGTTATGAAACGGCAGCGGTAGTTCGGCATCGAGCTTCTTGCTCGTGAGTCATGCTTCCAGCTCCTTGCGATGCGCAGCTCCTCAAAAAGTCCAGCACAAGTTGATGAAAGTACACTAAGTTCCACTCTCCTTTCTTTGGCAGTCAGGCAACCGCTGCAGGCCAATCCCCCAAGCAGCACTTCAGCTTAGGGATAGTTTCTTCTCAGTCTCTCTGGTTCCACTCCTCAGCAAAGTTTTCTTCTTGTGTTCCAAAAGTTATCTAAAGTTCTGGGGTCTGGGTCCCCTCTTTTATACACAGTTTCTCTTTGTTCTCTGAGGGCAGAGGGGCCTTTGCCTAGTCCAAACCAGTTCTGGTCAGTCTTGGAGCACTCTGTTTACATGACTCCTTCTTTCCTTTCACAGTGCAGGGCAGAGACATCAGACGCACCACAGGAGGTGGAGCCAGCATTGTGGAGTGAAGGCACAGCCCTATTCAGGTCCCAGGTGCAACTCCTCCCTCCCATCTAGATGCAGATCTCTCTATTCAGCACTGGGCTGACTCACCCTGTCTCCTGTAATCCCCCAGCCCCTGTCACTCAAACTCCAGACAAGGAATACACAACATAGAAGAGGTATGCTTGGATAGTTAGACAAGAAAATACCTACTTTCTAAAAGTGGCATTTTCAAACACAGAATGTTAAAACCAACTTCACTCAAAGATGTATTTTATCATTCTGAGTTCAGGTATACTAAACTTGAATTTCCACCCAGTTCCCTGAGACAGTTAGGATTACAAGATGTAATAATCAAACTGCCCATTCTGGCCTATGGGGAATAGGTAGCCTTGCAATAGTGAAAAACGAAAATGGCTGTAATTCACTATTAGGACATGCTACACACATCATTGCTTGTCCTACCTTATACTTACAATGTACCCTGCCCTTGGGCCTACCATAGGGGTGTCTGATATGAAGAAAAGGGAAAGTTTAGGGACTGGAAAGTGGGTGCACCTGCCCGGTCATCATGGCAGCACCAGAATGCACCCAGGCTCTGCAATGGCAAGCCTTAGACACACATTTACAGGCTGCTTATGTGGGTGGCACAACCAGTGCTGCAAGCCCACCAGCAGCATTTGGATTTACCAGCCTTGGGCACCCCTGATGCACTGTACTAGGGTCTGACAAGTAAACCAAAGCAAACAATCATGGAGTCTCTAATCCATACATCAATTTTAAAATAGGGAGAGCTTATGCACTTTAGCACGGATCAGAAGTGGTAAAGTGCCCAGAGTCATAAAACCAACAAAAACAGGTCAAGCAAAATACAGGAGGAAGGCAAAACGTTCAGGGAAGACCCTGCAGAAAGGGCCAAGTCCAACAGATATGGTGGAATGGGCCACCGCAGAATCAGTATGAATGAACAAGATCAGGAGGGCTAATAAACTTGAAGAAGATTTGAGGGCCTGGTGCCTAATGATTACAGATTTAACTAAAGGGGAAGAATCCTCAGAGGAGGTGATGCTATCCTTGCGCTACACTTCACTGCTGTTGTCGTGACCAATATCACTTGATAAGGTCCTTTCCACCTGGTTTCTAACAACGATTTCCTTGTGTGCTTCATTACTATGACCCAGTCTTCTGGACACAAATCATGAGCTTAATTCGGCTGTGCTGTGCTTGCATCTTCTCCAACCTGGTGAGACACAGAACGTAACACATCAGCTAGTCCTTTACAATAGTCCAACACTAGACCATCAGTTATATTCATCAGTTTGTTTCCAGGTGCAAATGCTTATCTCATTGCTCTTCCCATGAGGACTTCATGCGGACTTAATCCCGTCCTTCTGTCACGAATGCTTCTAAGACTCATCAATACAAGGGGCAAAGCACAAGGCCATTTCAGTGAAATGGATGCACACAACTTCCCTAACCTGGATTGTATTGTGCCATTGAGATGTTCAACCAGTCCAGAGGTTTTTGGTCGATAGGCACAGTGTAGTTTCTGCTCAACTTCGAAAGCTGTATAAATTAATTTAATGTTCTCTTTGTTAAAATGAGGCCGAATGGACTTGAAATCCAAAGCTAGGAATGAGTTCTCTCAACAGTAGCTTGGCGACTGTGAAACTGTCATTCCTTCTTGTGGGATAGGCTTCCACTCGTCGGGAAAACAGACACACAATGACAAGGACGTTATTCAGACGATTGCACGGTGGCAATACTATAAAATCAAGCTGCTGTCTTGTGATTGGTCCCTCTGCCTTTCCAATTTTTTCCCAACTGACAATTGTTTTCCTACCTGGGTTTTGCTGTTGGCAGGTGAAACACCTCTGGCAGAGACTCTCTGCAATTACTCTAAACTTGGGATTGTACCATGCCTGTCTGAAATGTCTAATCATGGCATCTCTCTCAATGTGTGTAGCTCCTTGATATAAATACAAACTGTGATAAGGATATCACTGAAAGGCGCGCTGATTTTACATGAAACTAGCTGGTTTCTCCATAAATTTCGTGATGTTTAGTTATCTTTCCAATGAAACAATCACATCATTCTTGAGATCATCTTGTATATTTATTTATTTCCAAATAGATCTTCTTTAGCAAATTAGTAGAAATTCATTTCATTCATAAATATTTCATTGCATTACTTCATGCCCGCCCAAGGCATTTCGGGTTAATCAAAGTAACCCTTCGTCAGGGGCCTAGAAAATGAAAGCATACAGGACCTTAGCGTTCAGCATGAGAACCTTCTGCATTAAACATACTTGTGATAACATACGTCTGGACACACCCACACTTCATCGTCTGCTCTTCTTGTACAACCTGATTAAAATCCAGAGTTCCTTTTCCTTTGCATCTGTCTCATCCTGCCTAAGTTCAGCCCAGGAAAGCAGAAAAGAACATTAGTTGACAATTGGTAACTACTTTTTCCAATACTCTGTCCAAACACGTTGCATTTCGAGCACAGAATTGTGCAACTTGGTCAGCGTATCTATTGCCCTGTGTCACATAGTTATTTCCTGACTTATGTGGGGCACATTTGACCACTGCAATTTCTTTAAGCAATTGTAGTGCGTCCAGTAATTCTTTGAAATGTTTACTATTCCTGATAGGAGAACCTGAAGAAGTCAGAAATCCCCTTTGCATCCATAATTGGCCAAAGTCATGCACAACCCGAAAAACATATTATTTATCCGTAAATATGGTTACTCTCAATCTCTTCCCAATTGTACATGCTTTTGTTAAAGTGAACAATTCGGCTATTTGTGCAGACTTGACTCATTTTAGACAGGATGCATCCAGGATAGCTGATACAGTACATACAGCATAGGCAGAACTCAATTTTCTTCTCTCTTTTCTCAAACATGACCCGTCAGCAAACATTACAGCGTCTGATTCTCCTTAGGGAACATTAAGAATGTCTGGTCTGGGCTTTGTACACATTTCTGTCTCATCCAAGTAATCATGATAAACTTCCTCTTTCACTTCCTCACAATATGAAACAGGCAATAGGGTTGCTGGGTTAACCTTGGTGCATCTTATCACACTTATATTTTCAGCACACAATATTACTCTTTCATACTTAGTCGGTTGAATAGGGGTCAAATGCTGAGTACAAGTCATTATGAAAAACATCTCAACTGAATGTGGCACATACAACTTTATGAGATGTCCCATCACAATAGATTCCCTCTGTTCCAGACTTACACAAGTAGCAACTACTGCTTTTAAACAGCCAGGCAATGCCGCAGCCACTAAATCGAGAGTGGCAGAGAAGTATGCCACTGGACATCGTGAAAATCCATGTCTCTGAGTTAACATTGAAAGTGCACATCCTTCCCTTTCACAACAGAACAAAGCAAATTCTTTCGTTCAGTCTGGCATTCCCAACGCTGGTGCTTGACACAAACAATCTCTCAGTTTTATGAATGCATCCTCATTTTCATCATCCTACTCAATCGGATCTATCACATCCTTTCATGTCAACCTTATTAAAGGCTTTGCAAGCAGTGAGAATCCACTGATCCACTGATCCACTGACCACAGTATCCAACCACTCCTAAAAACATTTAATCTTCTTTCTTAGTTTTAAGCAGACTCATTTGTCGAATCACTTTTATTCTTTCCAGCGTCACTTTCCTGACTCCTCTTCCAATTTTGTGTCCAAAATATTGAACTTCTTGTTGACAAAACTGCAATTTTTCTGGCGAGACCAAGGGCCCGATTCACAGAACTAAGTTAAGACAAAATCCTAAACTTACTACCATTTTGGTATTCACAGAAGGCACTTACTCATTTTGGTATTCACAGAAGGTACTTACTCATTTGGGTATTCACAGAAGTTAGGAGTCCTAACTTTAGGACTCCTAAATGCCTTCTGTGAATACCGGAAGTCTTAAAGTTAGGATTTTCTCAGTTTAGGAGTAGTAAAGTTAGGACTCTCTACTTTAGGACTCCTAAACTGAGAAAAATCCAAACTTTAAGACTTTCAGTATTCACAGAAGGCATTTAGGAAATCTTAAAGTTAGGAGTCCTAACTTTACTACTCCTAACTGAGACGAATCCTAACTTTAAGACTTTCGGTATTCACAGAAGGCATTTAGGAGTCCTAAAGTTAGGAGTCCTAACTTTTCTACTCCTAAACTGAGAAAAATCCTAACTTTAAGACTTTCGGTATTCACAGAAGGCATTTAGGAGTCCTAAAGTTAGGACTCCTAACTTGTGTAAATACCGAAATGAGTAAGTCTCTTATGTGAATCCCAAACTGAGTAAGTGCCTTCTGTGAATACTAAAAGGGTAGTAAGTTTAGGATTTTGTCTTAAGTTAGTTCTGTGAACTGGGCCCCTTGTGTCCTCCTTCTGCTAGATGGTTCAGTAAAGCAATTGTGTCAGTGACACAAGCCTCTCATGTTTGAGATGTCACCAGTAGGTCATCGATGTACTGAACTAAAACCGAATTTCCTGGCATAACCAATGTCTCCAAACACTTTTTAAAAATCTGATTGAAAATCGAGGGGTTCTCTGTGTACCCTTGAGGAACTCGGCACCATGCCAAAACACGGTCTCCAAACTGGAATGCAAAAGGAGATTGGCTATCTGGATGCAAAGGAATCGAAATGAATGCTTGGCACAAATCAATCACCATGTTACATCGGCCGCGGCCGGTAGTGGGAGTACCGGCCGGGAGGTGACGTGGGGAGTGGGAGGGGCAGGATGGAAGGTAGTAATGTATGGATTACGGACCTTAACAGGTAAGTAAACATAAAAATAAGTAAAACAAATGTTGTTGCGCGCACTGCATCACCAAATGCGAAATTCCTATACCCGGGATTCCCAGGTATCTCTGTACCTGTTATTCCAGACAACATAAAACGCAACACTAACTCTTAGTGTTAAACATATAGTTAATAACCAATAATTAATACTCAATAACTAATAATCACCAAACTAACCAATAATAACCATAACTCTGCTACCAGAAAAACTGATCCAGCGGAAAGCCAACGCTGGAAAATTTAAAAAAAAAATAGTTCAATGGGCCCATACTCATTTATCCAAATGTTCATTCAAACTTCCTGGCCAGTCCACTGGGGGTCAGGTTTTATCATTTACCTAAGTTCTGATTAGTTAATTCCCTGTAATCACAAAATTGGTTTAAATTAACATTTCAATGCCTAACTAATCTTCACAAATCAACACTTTCCTCTGGACGATGGACCATTAGTTGAGTCAGTTGATGGTGATATGAACAACTATTTAATTAATCCACAGATATAAATCAAATAACCTCAGACTCTGGGTAAGATTCATAAGCTTTATCTAAGATTTCAGTCATAAATTGAACGCTCATTTACAGATTCAATGTGCAAGTCCCCTCATTCTCAACATGGAGAGAAAAATTCATTTAGCAAGGACACACATCAACATAGAATTCATTCAACAAAATCAAATGCGAAAAGAGTGGATAGATGTAGAGATAAAAGGTATATAGATAAAATACATTTGCAAAGAGAATATTCAAATTTGAGATAGAATGATAATTACCTAAAGAAAATACTGAAAACCATCCCTCTGGCCAAAGGACTGGTGGGTGTCTCCTGAATTAGGGTCAGGAGACAAAGACTATAGCACAGGATCAGGACAGGACAGATACTTATTAGACTTCCCTTATAAACCTGATGCACCAAGGCACATACCTCTATTACACTCTCTCCCTCCTCGATGTTCCTCCGGAATCTTCAAAACTAATTGGGCTGTCATTTGGATCTGAATATTCCCAATCTGCTCTCTCTTCTTTTCTTCTAGCAGCTCTTGCCTCTCTGTCTCTGTCTCTCTCTCTCTCAGCCTTGATGTCTCTCTTGCTAATTTAAGTCACTCTAGTTACAGTCTTTATTTCTACATGTCCCACCCTCAAAGTTGCAAATATTGATGAAATTTGATTGGACAGTGCCAGGGAAGTTTTCATCACACCATGCCAACATATTAATTTCTATTAAGGTTTTTATTGTTCTCCAAACCCTTCCCCTGTAGCTCATACACCCTTCTAATTCTCATATACATATTGTTGCAACATTTAGTTGCATTTAATACAAGCTCCAGGGACGAGGGATACACATCTCCTCTTTCTCACGACTTCTGTCCTTGCTCTTTGGCAGCCATTCAGCTTGGCGGTCATTGGGTCAAATTGCGAATCGACTGAGCCTGCACGGCTCCCATTTTAACCAGTGCCATTTTTGTTTTGGTCATGTACGAAAGAAGATCCAAATGTGCACTATCAATAAAGGAATCATTCACAGAGGTTAATTTCTCAAATATATCTTTTTCACTGTTCACCACCCACTTCTAGTCTATCCCAAGTTATTATAAGTTATTATTATTCCCTTGAACAAAAGCATTATTAATAGCAGCATTCCTTTGAGTTCAAGCAAGCAGATGCCGGGCCTGTGGTACCTCACGACATTTTAGTCGTTCGTTCAAATAACTTTATTCGATTCAATCGAATCATAAAAGTTTACTTACAGTCTTAAAACAACAAGATAAAAATACTTGAGACAATTTTGGAGGAAGCGGCTCATACCATACTAAAACACATTTATACAAAATACAATTTTTTTAATAAAAACTAACATCTATAAAAAATGTAAGTTCATTTTAGGACTCGTAGAGTTTCCTGATTAAAAAAGCAATTCTAAAGATGTTTAGCACAGTACTACCTATAACAGCAGTAGATAGCGATTGCAGATAGGTAATGCCCCCTGGTAAAAGTAGGGGTGCATTTCCTATGATAGAGGCCTAATAGAGCAAATCCTTGGGTCTCTGTAGAGGGTTCTAAACACATAAAGTGCATTGTGCTCTGATGGGCTAAGGTATTACAGAGGTAGGGGTTTAGGCTCTCACACCAACTCACCTGTTTGGGAAAAGCCACAAGAAAGTGCAGAGTGCAAAGACGAAGTCTGGTCATAATGAAACGTGAATGTACTTGCATAGTAAAAGACAAGTAAAATTGCTGTTGACTCCAAAGCTCATGATCTGAGATTCCATGATCTTGATTCGAAATGCCTAGTTCAGACTGAAATGCTATTTTGATAACCTGTTTCATATTAACATGGATACCTTCAGGGTTATCATAATAACTATCCAGGTCTATTTTATAGAAAGTGTCCATGACATAACAGAGCCAGGGGAGTGACATTGCGTTATCAAAGATCATACAGTATCTGAGGATACCCTTTGAAAACAATAGATCCTCAGAAGTCCATATTTTGCCCCATAAAATCAGTGGGGCAATGTTTATCATACCTTTCACAAAATCCAGACTTATCTCAGAGTAGCAAAAAAGTGTAGGAGAACTGCAGGGGATCATCAGTAATCCGTTTAAAAATGTATTCTCTAAAATCTGAATCTGGGACTTTTATGGTAACTCATTACACCTGCACCAAAGGTGGCTACAAATAAACATTTTAGTTATTTAAGTTATAATTTCAGTTACTAGCTTAAGACCAAGCATAAAAGCAAAACGAAAGAGCTGTGGAACCAGAGAAGCGGACTGTCCTCCGTAATACCACAGGAACACGATCCGTTACCACGATGAGAGGATACTAAATGCCTCTGGTTCTGCAAATTTTAGATTGATCATAACCAGAGAAGTGAGCAGTCCTATGTGGCAAATTAGAGTAACAGAATCTAATTCCGCAAGGACATGACTTAGGCGCCTCTGGATTTTAAAACTGTAAAGAAGAGGAACAGCACGTATTGGGCACAATTGTACAGAATAGATCCCATGCCCACGCACCTATATGAACAGAAGCAGCATATGAGTAGCATGATCTCTACTCACAGCTCTAATATTGTGAGCATAAATATGGAATAATCTAGAAATCCAATTCAACCACCGTATACAGATTTTAAGGGCAATTATACTGACCCCAATACCTCGACAGAAAATATATGGTGTCTTGATAAAGGTGGACAAAACTTGGGAAAACCACCGAAACGCGTCAACGCTTCACTCAGTATAATTCAGGATCTCCACATCTTTGCTGATATACTGTATTACAAGTGCACATAGCTTAGATGTTACCAATAGAGTCCGAATATACAATAAGTATTGTACAAATGTTTATGTCTTACAGTCCTTTCTGTCTTTGTGATTCAATCTTGCTGGCAAAATTGAATGTCAAAAGAAACATTTTTTTTATGTTTTATCTGTGTTGAGTGGGCTCCATCGGGACCACTCTCCTTTTAACATTTGTATATCTAATAAATTGTAAGAATTCTTCATATTTACTTGTATTTTGTTATGATTTTTATCTGACCTACCGGCCCTTCCGGTTTATTATTGTTCAAGGGAACACTGCGCTTTACTGGTTAGTTAACCCTATTTCCCTTGACTACAGTTAAGGGGTACCTCTCGTATTCACTCCCCTTCATGTACTTGCCCATAATTATGGCTAGGTTTTGGCACTGTTCGCTAGTTCCCATCCCCTTTCAAAAAACATATTGCGTATTAGAATTAATTCCAGGTGCATTGGCCCATGACTCCAAACGTGCAAGAATTACCCTCACATAACTTTGCACATAGCATCAATTAAGTAGATTGACCTATAATATGTCGGGTTGTTCCTGTTAAAAATCAGAACGACCACTGCATTTCTCCATGATGATGGAATACGGCCCACTATTACTGATCTAAAAACATTTAACAACAAGGGGCTCCAAAATTGCTGACTGTTTTTTAAAGAAGTCCAATGGCACTCCATCTGGTCCTGGTGCTTTTGAGGAGTTGGCCTTTGCCAAGGCCTCCTCGACCCCACTTAAGGACAGGGATGAGCTAAGTTGATGTGCTGATTGTATGTTAATTGCTATCTCACATTTTAGTCCTTCTTGCGCGTGCGTGAGATTTTTTTCCCTCTCAAAGCGGGTTAGTCACATTACTTCCACGGAATTCAGTTTTGCACATCCGCAGAGCATTTTTCCAAGTTAAAGCGAGTTTTAGTCATGTTGCATTTACTCCACATTAATTAAACATGTGTAAAGTTTTTCTCCTGCGTGTCAGTGTCGGTGTATATTAGTTTCGTCTCATTCTAAAACTTTTAACTGTTAGTAAAAGTTAATGAGGGATTTCTCGAAGCAAGTTACATTTTCATTCCTGACCCATCACTACCATCCACATTTATCCTGAAAATCTGAAGGGGAGTTTCTGTCAGCCAATGGCAGCTAGCATTGGCAAAAAGAGCAGAACACTGCAGCCCGCATACATTAGACTAATATATTATCTTTTCCATAAAGAGAAATAGATTAATTGGACCAGAAACAAGAGATTTAGGGGGAACATTTCAGTTTCTTATTGACAGACTTATCCCTGCAAACTACAGTAAGAGATGGTAGACATGGAGCTGTGTGGTGCTTTTCTTCAATTACTAAGGGTGCTACACTCATAGACAAGCATACAGGGACCTCACCTTGTACTTTCAGGGGCCCAGGACCATTGTTGGAGGCTGCACCATGTCCCTCTGGAACGCAAAAGGGGCACTGAAATCGCGGATCACACCGACCGCGCTGGCTGCTCGTGGAGGCTGTTCTGCGGCCTGACAACTACAACTGACAGGCTGCCCAGTACGGTGTGCACCACCAACGTCATCCGTAAGCACCCGGGGGCGTTTCAAATCACCACAGTGCCTCCCGCAGTGTGGGACCTCACCTTGTACTTTCCTGAGCCCAGGACCATTGTTGGGGGCTGCACACTGTCCCTCTGGACCGCGAAAGGGGCACTGAAATCGCGAATCACACCGACCGCGCTGGCTGCTCGTGGGGGCTGTTCTAGGGCCTGACAACTACAACTCCCAGGCTGCCCAGTACGGCCCGCACCTCCAGCGTCATCCGTAAGCACCCGGAGGCGCTTCAAATCACCACAGCGCCTCCCGCAGCGCGGGACCTCACCTTGTACTTTCCTGAGCCCAGGACCATTGTTGGGGGCTGCACACTGTCCCTCTGGACCGCGAAAGGGGCATTGAAATCACAGATCACACCGACCGCGCTGGCTGCTCGTGGGGGCTGTTCTGGGGTCTGACAACTATAACTCCCAGGGCTGCCCAGTACGGTGCGCACCACCAACGTCATCCGACAGCGCTTAAATCACCACAGCACCTCCCGCAGCGCGGGACACACGCAGGCATTCCCGGGCACTGCCCGGGCAAAGCTCGGGCCAAGGGCAGGCCCGTCCCGTGCCCGTCAGCGACAGGAGGAGGCAGCGCAGGGCCACCCCCTTTGGTCCCACACAGAATAAGCCCTATGTGAATGGTCTGCATCTAGAAGACACACATGGACAGAAATTAATTTCATTCCCTTTGGGAGTGTGGAATTTACCCACAGTGCATCATCCCTTGCTTAAATCACCGTTAGTGAATTTTAGAGCGGCAAGGTGAGACAGATTTTTGTGGAATGTTAACTGGGTCCAACAAGCTTAGGCTACTACTGGGTGTGTTGGGTTGTGTCTCTCGGGCTATATTGGAATACGTCCACTCTATAGTAACCAGGTTAAGGTGTGGTCACTCTAGTAAATTGCTATTAGGCAATTATTATGGGGAAAAATACGGGTACTACCAAGAAAAGTGTAGCTAGGGGACAGTCAGCTGTAGCAATACCTCCACCAGTGACCTCAATTGACAAAATGTTGCAAAGGGCCCTGGGTGTTGTTACCTCAGAAATACAACGGACCGAAAGGTGGCTTTCTATTACCCCAGAGCTCTGTTGCCCTACCACAGATCTTCCCATTGAAGTTAACTCACCTGGCACACCGTCATCACCTGCAGTTGATACAGCACCAGCCTTATTACATCTGGATCCCATTGTAAATGCAAAATCACCGACCAATAAGGGTATAACCACACAGAAAAAAGGGAAGTATAAACTAGCACCTGGGAAAGTAACCACAAATAAGAAGGCAAAGATGAAGTGCGATCAGGGAGAAGACGTTTCCAGTGCCCGGGACTCTGGAGCTAATTCCAGCCTTAGTGTGACTTCCGCCCCTAAATACCTGGACTGGGCCCAGTCTTTGATTGCGGATCTCCTGATACAACTGGGCGATTTAATCAAACAAGAGGTCGCCTCGCTAGTTGACCAAGGGATACTCCTGACAGATCGGGTAATAGCGAGGTAGACACACTCTAATCCGCTTGATAAAAGCAATGACCCAAGAGGAATGAATCCATCCAAAGGAGCCAGTATATGCCCTGGGAAAGCCATGATTGATCCACCGAGCACTAGCATACCAATGCCTAGCAATAACCAAGCCACTACCCAAGGCGCCAAACAATCCCTGCCCACTCAATCTGAGTACGCACAGCGCAACAATAGCCAACAGGCAGTAGTACTAGGCGGGACAGGAAGTAGCCAGCTGTTGGTCTGTACCCCTCCCAACCCCGCAATTGCAGTGGAGAAGCAGGACGCAAACAACATTGATACAAGGGGCAGGGGTAATGTTGCGTTGCCAACCATAGATCTTCCCCCACAATCACTACCTTATGTAGTAGTCTTAACTGGGGTTCCACCTCTAAAGGCATCCCAGAAAGAGTCATAGCTGGACCTCATAAACAAGAGCTTGTTTTGTTTGGAAACGTACAGGCACTTCCCTTATGAGAAGGCAGGGGATATTCTGATGGCAAGAAGGGTAGAATGGGCGGGACTCAACAGGAAAAACTCCAGGGGGGATTGTGTGATCATTAACTTTAATATAACCCTGACGGTAAGCTTTTTACTGAACCAAAGAAGCCCACCCAATGGATCTGACAATGGAATGAGAATGCTCCCCCTTGATTACTTCTATTATAATCACCTGGACCAGGAGCGATCTAGAACGCTCACAGGTGCTAATAGCCAGTGGGCGGAGGGACACCAGTTAACACATAACCCCTTCCATATTAGGCTCCCATTGTATAATCTGCAAGTTAGCAACCGATACGGCTCTTCAGAAGAAGTGGATTGACTATTAAACACAAAAGCCACCCGTTGTGGCAAGAGTCACAAGGGTAGTCAGAAAGGGGATGTAATGGTAAGCTCAGGGAACCAACAGGGGCTATCCATGGCTGCTGCGAAATCTGAATCGGATATACCCCTGGGGATAAAGCCTGAGGAGGGAGCTAGGGTACCTTTCTCTGCCTTATTTTCATTCACCACCCCCTCCAATCCTGTTATGGACGTCCCTACTTCCTTTAATCCCCAAATCCCATCTGAAACTAACCCTATACTGCTTGATGAGACACCAATGCAAAGTAGGGATCTTAAGATCTTGTCATGCCATTTGGCAGGTATTAAGGCTAAGTTATGGTCTCCTGAATGGGGTGGGTTTGTTGATCAGTTTGATGTCTGGCTATTCCAGGAGACATGGGCAAGAGAGGACCGTGGAAGGGTGGGCTTTGCTACCTACAATATACCTGCTAGCACAGGGGGGAGGTGAAGGCCGTCGGGGTGACTATCTATATGGGTAGCTTGTAATGTGGGTTGCCACCCCACCACCCTGAACACCCACTCACAAGACATCCAATCAATATTGCTCACTTTTCCATCCAAACTGAGAATAGCAATTATTAATATGTATTCCCGCCCTGTATCGCTCGCTCAGGAGTCAAAAACATTGGAGGAGTTAAATCTCTTTATCCCAATGGTGCCATCTAATTCAGTATTGATAGTGGGGGGTTACTTAAACTGCCACTTTAAACCTCTTCTAGGTTCACAGGATGCTGCCATCGGAGAGGAGGATCTACAGTGGGCCATACCCGACCCCCAAAGGTACCCAGTAAAATACTGGTCTCCCTTGGTTTTGCAGATTAACGCTATTGCCCTAACACATTCCCTGAGGGCCTGCAATGGCCGTGCTCCATCGGACAGACTCAGTAGGCCGACATTCAATAGAATTGGACAAGCCTCCCAATTTAATTATATCATGGTGGTGTGCAGCTCCTAGCATCGGGTGAAGGACTTTGAGGTCATTCCTCAAACAGACAGCAATCATTTTGCCTTGTCACTAACGTTTGGGATCCCAGACTTAGGCATATCCCCTCCTAGCGAGTTCTCAGACTGACGACAAATTAATTATTGCCAATGACAGGAGAAGGTTGAAATGGGGAGCTATGAAACAGTACCCTGAGAAATTGCTAGAGCTCTATCGAATTATTATCCCGATATTGCAGGAAATAAGCATGCTTAGGGATGACGGGACTAACCCCACTCATCTACATTCGGTTGCAACGCTCCACAACCAACTTATAGCTAATCTAGCTGATATTTTAAATCCTATTAGTGGCCCAAGGAAAATTAAAGATTCACCACATTCTTGGTACAATGATGAATGCCGTAAGGCCAAGATAGCATTGTTGGAGGCTATTAAAGGGGAACAAAGGGCACTGATAAA
Organism: Lissotriton vulgaris; assembly: GCF_964263255.1. Lineage (NCBI taxonomy): Eukaryota > Metazoa > Chordata > Amphibia > Caudata > Salamandridae > Lissotriton > Lissotriton vulgaris. Next base: position 865,716,719 of record NC_141696.1, read on the forward strand.
AAGTAGGCGAGCTTACTATAAAGAAGTTGTTTCCAGTGAAAAAGAGTCCTGAGAGGAAAAAAATGGCTAAATAATAAATCTGCCCTATTGAATCGGGATATGAAAGCATTCTGGCTAATAATAAGAATGGGTTGCAAGGAAGGCATTTCTGCCAGTGAACCTAATTTGCCTGCCGAAGTGTGGTGTGAGAAAAACCAAAGGGGGTGATGGACGGAGTGTTGACAATACAAACACTCACCCCCAGTCAACTGATCTGGGTTTAATCCATCACCGTTCTTTAGCTCACTCTGCCACCCCAGTTCGGACATGGCCATATGCAAATCAGTCTGACCCTGCGCTTCAAAGGAACAGTCCAGCCCGAACTGCCAGGCCATGTCTTCCCTGGGCCGGAATCAAGCTTCCCAGGACCGGTTTCTGGCATTCCAGCCATCTTCAGCCGGGCTTGCTTGAATCCAGTGGCAAAGTGAGCAAGGGACTCACGTCTGAGCATACCCTGCCAACTTAGGGTGAACAAAGAAAAACCAAAAGGGGGTGATGGATGGAGCGTTGGCAATACAAACACTCACCCCCAGTCAACTGATCTGTGTTTAATCCATCACCGTTCTTTAGCTCACTCCGCCACCCCAGTTTGGACATGGCCATATGCAAATCAGTCTGACCCTGTGCCTCATGGGAACAGTCCAGCCCGAACTGCCAAGCCATGTCTTCCCTGGACCGGAATCAAGCTTCCCAGGACCAGTTTCTGGCATTCCAGCTGTCTTCAGCCGGGCTTGCTTTAATCCAGTGGCAAAGTGAGCAAGGGACTCACGTCTGAGCATACCCTGCCAACTTAGGGCGAACAAAGAAAAACCAAAGGGGGTGATGGACAGAGCGTTGACAATACAAACACTCACCCCCAGTCAACTGATCTGGGTTTAATCCATCACCGTTCTTTAGCTCACTCCGCCACCCCAGTTCGGACATGGCCATATGGAAATCAGTCTGACCCTGTGCCTCATGGGAACAGTCCAGCCCGAACTGCCAAGCCATGTCTTCCCTGGACCGGAATCAAAGTTTCCAGGACCAGTTTCTGGCATTCCAGCCGTCTTCAGTCGGACTTGCTTGAATCCAGTGGCAAAGTGAGCAAAGGACTCACGTCTGAGCATACCCTGCCAACTTAGGGCGAACAACGAAAAACCAAAGGGGGTGATGTACAGAGCGTTGACAATACAAACACTCACCCCCAGTCAACTGATCTGGGTTTAATCCATCACAGTTCTTTAGCTCACTCCGCCACCCCAGTTCGGACATGGCCATATGCAAATCAGTCTGACCCTGTGCTGCATGGGAACAGTCCAGCCCGAACTGCCAAGCCATGTCTTCCCTGGACTGGAATCAAGCTTCCCAGGACCGGTTTCTGGAATTCCAGCCGTCTTCAGCCGGGCTTGCTTGAATCCAGTGGCAAAGTGAGCAAGGGACTCACGTCTGAGCATACCCTGCCAAGTGTGGTTTGAGCACTTCCAAGGGCTATATGCAATGGATCAAGAACAGGTCCCTCAGGTAGACCCCAGGGGTATGTTTTGCACAGAACGCCTATCTACAGAAGCCCATTTGGCCCAAATGAGTAGTGGAGCGAATGATGTTTGCGAGTAAATAACGCTACAAGAGGTTAGCTCAGCGTTACAAAGATTACCTGCAGGAAAAGCTCCTGGGTTGGATAAACTCCCTGGGGATATGTTTCGGGAAGAACCATCAATTTGGGGCCCATACTTTCTAATATTATTCAATGCCATTAGGAAGGGCATGCCCATCCCTGAGACCTGGGCCGGGGCCGAGATTGTACCAATCTTTAAAAAGGGTTCTCCGCTAATACCAGCAAACTATAGACCGATCAGTTTGATCGATGTCACACAAAAACTGTTTGCTAGGGTAATATTGGACCGGATCCAGGGCTGAATGGAAGAAAATTATATCATCAGCCCATATCAGGCAGGATTCAGGAAAAACACCTCCACAATCGACCCAGTATTTATATTTCAACTCATTACATGGAAGACAGTATCAATAGAGGGTGGCAGCCTCTATTTGATATTTATGGACCTGAAAACTGCTTTCGATCTTGTCCCCAGATCCAAATTGTGGGGGGTTTCAAGAGACATGGGGATCCCTGTTTGCCTACTTGACATACTGATTAGGGTACATGATAACACCTATGCCAGAGTCAGATGCGGCAGAGGAGGTGAATTGACCGACAGACTCTCAGTTGGCAGAGGTGTAAGGCAGGGCTGCGTGCTTGCGCGGACCCTGTTCTGCCTCTTTGTAAACGCATTAATCCCGCTTCTGGCTGAGGTAGCAAACAACAATGCCCCAAAGTTAGCAAACACCGAGGTGGCAGCATTGATGTTTGCTGACGATACCCTCCTCCTATCAAAGACACCAATAGGCATACAGAGGCTACTGGATAGCTTTGCCCTATTTTGTTGTAACGGGGGTTTGGCGATCAATACTGCTAAAACTAAATTCATGATTGTCATCCCTTCAAAGACAACTTGTCCTAACCCACAACTGAATGGCATGTGTCTGGACACGGTGTCTGTATTTGAATACCTTGTGGTCACCCTATCAGAAGACATGCAGTGGGCACCACAAATAGCCAAAGCCAAGCTTAAGCTTTCACAGATTGCGGGGAGTATAGCCAAACTAGCTAGGGAGTCACCTTTTAAACCCATTGGTCCTGCGCTTGAAATGTACAGGGCTCAGGTGCACGGTGCAACTTTGTATGGGGCTGAATTATGGGGGAATTCTTCGCCCTCTACATTAGTTGCAACTGAGAATAGATTCTTAAGACAAATAATGGGCCTCCCGGCAAGTACCCCTCTAATCCCACTGCGTTTAGACTTGGGCATACCCCTGATTGAGAATGAGATCGCCCTAAAACCGTTGATGTTTTGGCAAAGACTCTGGGCAACTCCCGAATTAGCATCATATCAGGCAGACACAAACAAGCTTTTATCCTATCCAGGCTTGTTGAAAAGGGTCCCTTGGTTTGCCCATGTAAAGCAAGAGTGCGAACACTTGGTCATCCCTCTATGTGGAGCACTCCGAGTGACAACTGCCCATCAGTCCCTCGTGCCTTAGTGCCAAAGACTTTTCGTACTTTAAAGCTTGAAGCGCTGCAAGCAAACCCCAAACTAGACTCCCTTACAATACAGCTTCTTGCAGTGAAGGATGGCTATAAGTTAAAAATATTTATGGATGATATCCTCCCCCAGGCTGCAAGAAAGCTGTATGCGCAGTTCAGACATAGCTGTGCGTGCGGTTACTAGGACAGAAAGAGGAGGGTTGCCCTGTATGCATTACACAAGAAGAAACAGAAATGCTGTTCTATTTTTTTGCCCCGGCTACCAAAATGCAAGCTGTTATTGGCGAGTGCAGCTTTGTCGGAACTTGGGCTTTGAGCACTGTAGGGAGGCTCTTCGGTTTTTAAAATATGACACATCTAAACCTATTGTGTTTGCTGTTTCAAGATATTTAAACACAATTTGGCGCAGGAGGTGGGCTTTTATTCAAAAGGGTAAAAATGTATAAAATGCGTAGCAGCAGCATATTTTTAACTGTGATTATTATGTGTACAGTTTCTGTTAGATACTAATTTTAGCACTAGATTATCTTGTACATAGAATGTAAATAGTATTAATTTTTCTTGCCATTTTAAATTATTTATTGAACCATTGCTGCTATTATCCTTACCTGATGGCTGACTGCATCACATCAATTGATATACATTTTTCCCGCAGTGTCCATTTAATGCCTCCCTTCTCCCTCCCTTGGCTAATTGGTAAAACCTATTGCACCTGTTCCTAAATTAAATTGGGATTTGTATTATAAATGGAGTATTCTTTTTTAACTGACATATTGTATTTTTAATAATGTCTGTTATTCTATGCTTGTGCTTACTTTTTATGGTCCTGGCGGTTTTTGAAATGAGCATACAGATATGTCCAGATTAGAAATACAGCTACCAAAAAAAGAATAGCTGCAAAATATTATCAGAAAAATTATGTATTTTTTCAGACTTCCCAAAAACTGATTTTAATCTTTGAAAGTAATTGTACAAATTGGGAGTAGCTCTACGATATGCTTCGGTATTACTTTCAAGCAAAGATGCACAAACATTTCCTTCATTAGCAAATCACAGTATGGGGTGAAGTAGCATTGAGAAGCAAATAAATAGATGTTCCTGATCGAAAGCTGTAGATATACATTTATTTCTTTAGTTTCTGCGTGCTATTTTCCAATTAAGACATATTTTATCACCTAAATAAGGGCTGTTTCCCGTAGCAAATAAGGGATTATATTATATAATATTATATAAGCAAATACGGGAAGCAGGGTCAATGTGAGAAAGTTAATATTTATAAGTTCAAGCCAAACTTCCTCTTCCTAAATCTATCATGAATCTTTATATTATATAATGACGTGTTCTTAAGGTAGTTGTGTGAAATTGGGTTGTTGGTTGACTGGAGTGTGAGCCCTGACCAAGCAACAGGCACAATCCCTTGCAGGGTGAACCACAAAAAGCCACAAAATTAACTTGTGCTTAACCTTGGGAATCTTTTCGCAAAAAGCAATCAATCTTAACTTAGAGGCAATGTGTAAAATATTCATGCAGCACAGAAACAGTAATACAATGGAAACACAAAACAGGAAAAAACACACTAATTTAGTAAAACAAAGTACATTTTAATGAATAATTTGACACCAAATGATAAAATCCAATTAGTAGAAACAAAAGTTATGAACTTGTAAAGATTTTAGTGAAAATAGTACCAAAAAACAAACAGCGCCAACTATGGATATCTGATTGTGCTGGACCGGATCAAAGTCAAATTTCAGGCCGACTGTGATGGAGTGCAGGTTGGCTACAGTCACCAGATTAGTCCCACTGGAGCTTACCTTTTCACGTCAGGTCCAAGACTCCCGATCCTAGTGGAGGGCTTTGCGAGGAGCAGGGACTGTTTTGCGGGAGGCTTCTGGAGTGGCAAGAATAGCAGGCCAGGCATTGTGGAAGTGCATTGCTGTACTTTGCGTTGGCAACCTCAGCAAGTGGTCGATGCTATACTGCGAAGAGGTGGCCACTGGAGGTTTCCGCTGAATAACGGCGTGGGTTGCAAGGATTTGGTGTGAATGGGTGCATCGGCAGTCGCAAAGAGTCCAATAGCTTAAATACAGCAATCCGAGGCCACATCAAGAGTCGAGGACCTGAGGGTCACAACTTGGGGATCAGAAACTCACTTGAGCTGGGTCCAGGTACTGGTGCAGGATGTTTGGGCGCCTTTTATGTTCCTAATGCCCTGGTCAGGAGACCAGCAGACTAGCACTTGGAGTCATTCTGGTATCCTGCCGTTCAAGGACAGCAGGGCAGCAGTTCAGAAAATTATCAGTCCAGCAGGGTAGCAGTCCAGGGAGTAGTAGTCCTTTTAACATAACAGCAAACCTTCTTCCTGGCAGAGCACACAGGTCCAGAAGTATACTGAAGAGTTGGTGTCTGAGGTCCCCTTATATACAAAGGCTTTTGAAATGTATGGGAAATCCCGACTCGCCTGCCAAGGCCCCAATCTGGCTGCATTGACAATGTGGAGTTTTTAGGGCCTTTGTGAGAAGTCAAGGCACTCCTGAGTCAGTTGCAAATGGGGGGTTGATCAGCTCCACCCCGCTCATCCTGCCAGAAGATGCACCATCCAGGTACAACTAATCTCTCTCTTATGTGTCTGTCTTGGAGGAATTCACAAAGTCTAACTGTCAGTTATACCCACCCATGTAACACAAGACAGGAGATAGGCACAAACGTGCTAAGGGCAGAAAAATGCCTACTTTCTTAACGTGACATTTTCAAAATTGTAATCAAAAACCCAACTTTACTATTAAATCATGTTTCTTCTTACATTTCCAAATACACCAAACATGAAATAGACAACTGTTCCCAAATTGAAATTACAGCTAATTAAATGAAGTAAGACATACCCAATGTTATACTATAGGAGAGGTAGACATGACAGTAGTGAAAACATATTTAGAAGTTTTCCACTACCAGGACTGGATGCTCATCAGATTCATTCAGACAATGAATGTTGAGAGAAACTATTACTCTATAGCAGGTGTCAATGGCTGGCAGAGCTGAGTAGCATGATGAAAGATAAGCCACTGACATGGAGGTCAAAGGTGCCAAAAGTGAATGCGTTATGGGCATAAAAGTTAAGCCAAAACAAAAGCCTCTAAGACACAAAGTGCTGTCTAAAAGTTAAAAAAAAGGTATTTTTCAGACGTGGATTTTAATTTACACATGAAGGTAAATGTACAGCAATTGGACAGATATGTAAAGGTTTTGGGAAAGAGAACCATTTTGTGACAGTTTGTAAAGCAAAAGAAAAAGCGAGTGCATCACAGCCTGAAGACAAAATGGCCATCAGGTCATTCCAGAGGCAATGTTCAATGCAACCCCACAAGGCCTAGTGGCTTCATCATTTGAGGCAAATTGTCATTGAATGTAGTCGATTGTCATCTAAATCATCGTCAAACAGTTACTCTGCATCAGTATTCAGTAAAAGTGAGGAAGACAGTGGCGCCATATCAATATTTACCTAAGTAAAAAGAGTGCATGTCGGACTGGCCGCATATGAGGAGAAATATAAGTCAAAGAAAACTCAACATGCCTAAGCATCAAAGTCATAAAATGATGTTAAAAAATAACATTAAAAATAAACGCCTGCTCAAGACATTTCATCACTGACAGTCGCAAATCGATAAATATAATGCTTGAAGAGTAATATCATGAATTGTCTCCATTACCTCGACTTATGCCATCAAAAACCAAAGTCTACACTTGCATCGACGCCCATAAAAACTCAAGGTTCATTTGTAGTGACATTAAAATACAAGAAATTGACAGTAGAAGCAGCCATCTCAAGTATATGAAAGTAAAATTACATAGTAATGACAATATCTATCCTGCTGCTCAGGGACATAGATAAGTTGCTTTTTATTTGCAAGAAGCTGTTGAAAACAAACTTTAATCCTTACTTACGCACAACATTATTGAGCGTTTAACTAGTCCAGCTGCATGGGTTTCTCCCACAGTGGAAGTACCAAAAAGGACACTGAACGACCTATAGGCATGCGTTGATATGCACCAAGCAAACAAAGCATTTAAACAAGAATGACATCCTGGTCCACATACTGCTGACATAATAACGCAACCAAATGGTACAAAGGTTTTTTCTTGCCTTGATTTAAATTAAGGTTATCATCAATTTGAACACAAAGAAGATTGGAGGTATATTTCAACCTTTTCTACACATGTAGATCTGTTACAGTATAAAAGACTCCATCTTGGCATGTCATCAGCTGCAGAACTTTTCTGAGATATCATTTGATTTGTCATACAGCCCGTTGAGAATGCATTCAACTATAGCGATGACATATTGATTCTGAGAGCTACACAAATGAGCATGAGAGAGTTTTCACTCAAGTCTGTCACTTACTAACTGAAGCATGCTGGAATATGAATGCAGACAAGTGTTAGTTCCACAAGACATGAATTACATTTCTCTGGCCATATCTTTTCTGATTGGGGCATGACAGCCGATCTTGCTCCAGTGCAAGTGCTGTCAATATTTAAAAGTTACTTGCTAATATATGTATTCACTAAGATACACTTAATAAGCCAGTTAACCAATCAATTTTTAAAAAAAAACACACATTCACTGGATGGTGTCATCAGTGATGTCATGAGTGATGTCACTGACCATGTCATGAGTGATGTAATATGTGACGTCATCAGCAGTGCATTGCAGGCGCGCAAGTTATAGTGAGTCCAACTAACTATAACGTGGAATTTCAATGTTTTTTTGTCAGTAAAATTTCCAGCTAACTAAAACTGGTGTGAAACCTATGGTTTTTTCAGTGAATTTAATAGGTTTTTTAAATGTTAATTCCTAACTATAACTGGTGTGAAACCTATGGTTTTTTCAGTGAATTTCATAGGTTTTTTAAATGCTAATTCCTAACTATAACTGGTGTGAAACCTATGGTTTCTTCAGTGAATATATATATATATATATATATATATATATATATATATATATATATATATATATATATATATATATATATATATATATATATATATATATATATATATATATATATACATACATATATACATACATATATATATATATATATAATTTCTAGGACAAAATTAAACCCCTCATTTTGTTCCTTTTCAAATTAAATGTATTAAGTGTTACTACTTTATTCCAATCAAGAAGACTTCAGGTGTGCCATACTTTTGTCATAAGTAAGACTGTTAGCGTTCTAGTTGTTCTTTAGAACACTCTGGGACATTCTGTCATTGGGCTATAGTTGGGCTACATCTGGCTGATATTTGGGCTACATTTGGGCTCTTTTGTCTCTGGTGGCCATCTTGGGAGACTGCATATCAGATTTTTTTTAATGAAATATAAGAGGATTTGAGAAGTCACTCAAAATATGCCCTAATTTTTCTTTCTTCAGCACTAATCATAATTTCTATGACAAAATGAACCCCCTCAATTTGTTCCTTTGCAAATTAAATGTTTTACGTGTTAACACTTTATTCCAATCAAGATGACTTCAGGTGCGCCATACTTTTGTCATAAGTAAGACTGTTAGCACTCTAGTTGTTCTTTAGAACACTCTGGGACATTCTGTCATTGGGCTATAGTTGGGCTACATCTGGCTGATATTTGGGCTACATTTGTTTTTTTTGTCTCTGGTGGCCATCTTTAGGTTACATTGGGCTACATTTGGGCTCTAATATATATATAGCCCAATGTAGCCCAATATATTTTTTTCAAAGTTAATTTTCGTAAAAACCACTGGAGCACATATCTTGAGACATAGCAAAGGCACATTGGGCTACCAGTCCGTACAATTTTGCCAAGTTTGGTGCAAATCCATTCAGCCGTTCGGGCTAAAAGTGAGTTTGACCGCCCTATAGAAATTAACATGGGGAAAACACGTTTTGGGACCCCCTTTTGTCTCTTCCCCCGCTTGACGAATCCCCCCCAAACTTTTAGGGAAGGACCGGAGCGGAGCGGGCCACCTACTTTGAGAAATTCGCGAAGATTCGTCCACCAGCACCAAAGTTATTCCCAATAGAATGTTGCGGATTTCCTATGGAAAGTAGATCCTAACTATAACTACCTACTGGTGACCGCCAGTAGGTAATATATATATATATATATATATATATATATATATATATATATATATATATATATATATATATATATATATATATATATATATATATATATATATATATATATATATATATATATATTACCTACTGGCGGTCGCCAGTAGGTAGTTATAGTTAGGATTTTTTTCAATGTTAAATCTCAAAATTCTATTTGGAATAACTTTGGCGCCGGTTGACGAATCTGCCTGAAAATTTCCTGAAAATGGCCTCGCGGGGTTCCGGTCCTTCCCTGAAAGTTTGGGGGGGATACGTTAAGCGGGGGCCGAGATAAAAGGGGGGTCCCAAAACGCGTTTTCCCCATGTTAATTTCCATAGGGCGGTCGATTTCACTTTTAGCCCGAACGGCTGAATGGATTTCCACCAAACTTGGCAAAATTGTAGGGACTGGTAGCCCGATGTGCCTTTGCTATGTCTCAAGATATGTGCTCCAGTGGATTTTGAGTAATTTAGGTTCAAAAAAATATATATATCTATAGGCGCTCTCCCGTGCGCACACCGGAGTGCGCTCCAGGCGCGACACGCGACTTGCGCGCAGGAAGCTGATTGGCTCTCAGTTGTCTGTAAACATTCTAAACAGTCCGGAGCGGCCGCCATCTTGTGTCTCGGTAAAATCGAGACACAAGGGGTTTGAAAAAAAAAGGGGCAAATGACCATAAGGGCGAAGAGTAGACCCCCTCTGACCCCCTAGGTTTGATGTAGGGACTAAAATAGGGTCCTGCAGGGCATTAAAAAAATTTTTTCGTTTTGCGCGGGGGAAGCGCATGGTACGCGCACCGGCGAAGCACGGGGAAAATCCAGGACCATATTTATGAAGGCCTTGCGCTGTTAGTTTTGCGCTTCTTGTGCGTCAATTTTTGTGACGCACCAGCGGTGTAAAAAAATGCGCATTGTTATGCAATATTTAAAAAGTGACGCATCTATCTAGATGCGTCACTTTTTAAATATAGTGCAACGAGGTACATTTTATTACACTGCTGGTGTTATGCGTCACTTTTCTGTGCGCACTCCTTATGACATTCCAGATGTGTCATATTTAATGTATGACGAATCATGTTGCAAGGAGTTACAGATACGTCAGTATTTCTGACATATCTGTAAACATAAAAGTGATGCGAGGCAGGTGCAAGATTTTGACGCAACAGCATCCTAAAAGTGACGCAGAGAAATCTTATAGATTTCAGTACGTCGTTATTACCAAGCTTTTTGCGGGGGAATGCCCCCTTTGCATACATTATACCTGACGCAGATATAATGTGGCGCAGAGTTTTAAAAAGTGACCCATGTACCTAGTTGCGTCACTTTTTAAAAATAGCGTCAGGTATAATGCATGCAGAGGGGGTGTTCTCCCGCAAAAAGCTTTGTAATAGCGACGCAGTGAAATCTTTGAGATTTCACTGCGTCAGTTTTAGGATGCTGTTGCGTCAAAATCTTGTGCCTGCTTTACAGCAGGTGTTAGACTGAGGCAAGACCTTTCACATGCTGCTTTCCACATTTGAAAGGACACATTACTGGAGTTGCGTCACTTTTGTGACGCACTCCAGCAATGCGTTACTTGGAATGTCATAAGGAGTGCGCACAGAAAAGTGACGCATCGCACCAGTAGTGTAAAAAAATGTGCCTCGTTGCGTTATATTTAAAAAGTGAGGTATCTAGGTAGATGGGTCACTTTTTAAAATCAAGCGCCACATTATATCTGCGTGAGGTATAATGCATGCAGAGGGGGTGTTCCCCCACTAAAAGCTTTGTAATAGCGACGCAGTGAAATGTTTGAGATTTCACTGCGTCACTTTTAGGATGCTGTTGCATCCTTTAAATATAGTGCAACGAGGCACATTTTATTACACTGCTGGTGTGATGCGTCACTTTTCTGTCCACAGTCCTTATGACATTCCAGATGTGTCATATTTAATGTATGAAGAATCATGTTGCAAGGAGTTACAGATACGTCAGTATTTCTGACATATCTGTAAACATAAAAGTGATGCGAGGCCGGCGCAAGATTTTGACGCAACAGCATCCTAAAAGTGACGCAGAGAAATCTCATAGATTTCAGTACGTCGTTATTACCAAGCTTTTTGCGAGGGATTGCCCCCTCTGCATACATTATACCTGATGCAGATACAATATGGCGCAGAGTTTTAAAAAGTGACCCATGTACCTAGATGCGTCACTTTTTAAAAAATAGTGTCAGGTATAATGCATGCAGAGGGGGTGTTCCTTGCAAAAAGCTTGGTAATAATGACGCAGTGCGTCACTTTTAGGATGCAGTTGCGCCAAAATCTTGCGCCTGCTTCACAGCAAACCTTTCACATGGTGCTTTTTCCATGTGAAAGGACACATTACTGGAGTTGCGTCACTTTTGTGACGCACTCCTGCAATGCGTTACTTTTGTGTTTACAGATATGTCAGAAATACTGACATATCTGTAACTCCTTGCGAATTGATTAGTCATATATTAAATATGACATATCTGGAATGTCATAAGGAGTGCGTCCAGAAAAGTGACGCATCGCTGTTTTCACGTAGCGATGCGTCACTTTTCAGAAATGAGGCCTCCAGTTTATTCACTGTGTCATAACTTTCTTTTCTAACACTCACCTTCTTTCATTCCTCCTACTTCACTTCCTTTCACCTCTCATACCTTTCTGTTCTTTCTTACTCATTCTCCTTTCAATTATCAATGCACTATATTTCACTTACTCTTCATTTTTTAAGATTATAGCTCTTTGATGAGAATTGGAGGTAGTTCTGAAAAGAACTTTTGGTTTTCTTCTTTTAACTGAACAGGAACAAAAACAGGGAATAGAAACTGCTCAACAGGAGCAAAAAGAAAAGAAAAAAATTAGGGGTGGGAAGGGCAGTGATGGTTCTCCAATGCCCGAACCATGAGCAGGACACTTTGCTCCCCATAGGTGAGGAGTTGATTGCAGTATCTGCATCTGACGACCCCATGGTTAAATGCAGGTTGAATGTTTGCTACCTGCCCCTGCGATTGTTCTCTTCCAGAAGAAGTTGCTCCTCCTGTTGATGTAGAGGCCCCATCTCTGGGAACCTCTTGTGCCAGAGCCCTGACACTTTCCCGGGCAAAATTCTGGGGGTGCCTCCTCTCCACATGGCGAATCATGGTGAAGTTGCCAAAAGAGTATTTTTTTGTGGGGTTACCCCGTGACAGGACCTGTTTGCAGATCCTGCACTCTACTTTTGGTGCATTCACCTTCTTCTGGTCTGCTGGAAACTTAAAAAATTTCCAGATGAAATGTTCTTTGACCTTCGGCTGAGGAGGCTCTTCATCAATGAAATCATTGGAGTCATCTTCACTGCTGGATGGTCTGGCAGCCATGATGAATCCAGGAATATGGAGCAGCAAAAAAGGCAGGTCTTTCAGTCACAAAAGTGAAAGAAGAAGTGAAGGAAATGGGTGGGGATTTCATTCATTGTAAAAAAAAACTGTTAGCAACCAATGAAAAGTGTTATTTTAGGGTCACATGACCCGACGCGTTTACGCTGCGCGCTCCGGAGCACTTCCGGTGCGTTTACGCAGCGCGATCGTAGGCGCTTCCGGGGCGCAAACGTGGCGCGATCGTAGGCGCTTTTGCGTGCGTTTAGGCGCCGCGCACGTAGGCGCTTCCGAGGGCACTTACGTTGCGCGCCGAAGTGACGTCATCAATCTTTTATAGAAATGCATAATCATTTTCCATATTAAAAAAAACAAATTTTATTTGTATGGTACGAAATGTTTTGCATTATTATTAACTTTTCATTCATATTTTTTTTTCACGAACGACAGTTGCGCTCTGGGTGCGCTTTCAGATGAGCTCTCGGAGAAGCTTACAGGAGAGCTTAGCTGAAAGCTTCCCGGAGCGCGCACCCAGAGCGCAAAAGAAAAAAATTATATAAAAAAAATTAATACTTAAAAAAAAACAGCAAATTGTAAAAAAAAAAAAAAGGTTAGAAACTCGATATACAAAGGAATTAGCATTTAAAAAACCTATGAAATTCACTGAAAAAACCATAGGTTTCACACCAGTTATAGTTAGGAATTAGCATTTAAAAAACCTATGAAATTCACTGAAAAAACCATAGGTTTCACACCAGTTATAGTTAGGAATTAGCATTTAAAAAACCTATTAAATTCACTGAAAAAACCATAGGTTTCACACCAGTTATAGTTAGCTGGAAATTTTACTGATATAAAACCATTGAAATTCCCACGTTATAGTTAGATGGACTCACTATAACTTGCGCGTGCAATGCACTGCTGATGATGTCTTATTAAGCCAGTTAACCAATCAATTTTTAAAAACCATCCATTTAGACACTTATTTAAACATTTATTCTTCCATCAACTTTTACATATACATATATAAAATATATTTATTTTTCAGAAAGACACACATTCACTGGATGGTGTCATCAGTGATGTCATGAGTGATGTCACTCACCATGTCATGAGTGATGTAATATGTGATGTCATCAGCAGTGCATTGCACGCGCAAGTTATAGTGAGTCCATCTAACTATAACGTGGGAATTTCAATGGTTTTATATCAGTAAAATTTCCAGCTAACTATAACTGGTGTGAAACCTATGGTTTTTTCAGTGAATATATATATATATGTATATATATATATATATATACACATATATATATATATATTTATTACCTACTGGCGGTCGCCAGTAGGTAGTTATAGTTAGGACCTAGCTACCACAGGAAATCCGCAACATTCTATTGAGAATAACTCTGGCGCGGGTTGAGGAATTTGTGTGTAATTTTCCCAAATTTTGGCCAGCTCCGCTCCGCTCCTTCTCTAAAAGTTTCCGGGGGATTAGTGAAGTGGGGGCTGAGAAAAAATGGGTTCCCAAAACGTGTTTTCCCCATGTTAATTTCCATAGGACGGTCTGACAAGTCTACAGCCCGAACTGCTGAATGGAATTACGCCAAACTTGGGACAATTGTAGGGACTGGTTTGCAGATGTGCCTTTGCTATATTTGGTGAAAATTGCTTCAGTGTTTTTTTTAAAAATGAACTTCAAAAACACATATATATCTATAGGCACGCTCCGAGCGCTCACCGGTACGCGTACCTGGGAGCGCACCCGGCATGCTACGGGAGTGCGTGAGCGGAAAACTGATTGGCTGTCGGGTGTCTGTCAACATTCTAAACAGTCCAGAGAGTCCGCCATCTTGTGTCTCGGTAGAATCGAGACACAAGAGGTGAAAAATAAAAGGGGGGAATAAATAAAAGGGGGCAGAGTAGACCCCCCCTGACCCCTAGGTTTTCTGAGGGCGGCCTAGAAGGACCCTGAAGGGCAAAAAAACGTTCTTTTTTTTTTCGCGGGATAAGCGCTGGGTGCGCTCTCAGGTGCGCTCTCCGGTATGCGCACCCTGAGCGCACCAAGGGGAAAACAGTGAAAGAAAATAGTTTTAAAAAAGAATTGGGGTGAGGGGCACTCTACCCTGCTCTCTTTTCAAGTTTTGAAGTATTACATTTCACTCTTTTCTGAAATTACACAAAATGGTGGCGGTAGGGTGTAAAAGAGACAGATAGTGAGAGAAAGGAGTCAGGAGATGAAGAAGTGATATGAAATATACATTGGTAAAAATACAGTGGGAGAAGGGCAGTAAATATGAGTAAACTTACTATGTAACATAAATATGTTGCACTCTACAGTATAAGTATTACATTATACTACAATCACTTTGCTTTTACCTCATATATTAGAAATAAAAATGATTAATATGTCAACTAATTTTTAATTTGTAATAAATAATTTATTGTGCAGATTTCTCATAATTTAATAGAACTTGTAGCATGTCCTCATCTGGTATTTCATCATCATTCATATATTTAGTGTCCTCATTAAAATTGTTCATTGATTCTATTTCATCCAAACATTGAATTAATTCTTCCTCTATGGATTGATTCATAAAATCTTTAAAGTCATCTTCTCTTTGTGATGAAATGGTGCTTTCAATGTCTGTGCCATTTTTATTTTCAAGATGTGTTGATGTAATTTGAAAAGAAATGTCCTTGTTGTCCTCCATTTTAATTTCAAATTTCTTGCTGTAAATTGCAGAAAAAAGTAATCACTTTTAATTATCGACATAAAAGTAGCTTAATCAAGTATTTAGTTCTTTAAAATTTATTGGGCCGTGTATAGTATCAAACAGGAACTAGAAATATAAAGCACTGCATGTGATGAAGCCAATCTTAAACAATATTTATAACAGAAGAACTGTAAATAACTCATGGAAAACATTTTCCAAATTATCTTAAAGTGTACAACATAGTTCCCCGTACAAATTAACAACTCACTTTTTTGAAAATAGAAGAGTTAGTACTGTGTTATTCTAAGTCCAGCAATTGAGCACCCAAATTTTCTCTCAGAAGTACCTCAGACTGGGGTATTACAAAATGGCCGTGTTTTCCTCTCATTTAAGATATATACATAACCAATCAAACTTCATCACACACAAAAATTCCAAACTAAAGTAATGTTTTGATTGGTTCTAAATTTCAATACTTTCAAATGTGTTTTCCCCATGCAATTTTTCATAGGACATTTAGACACGCCTACAGCCTGAATGGATGAATGGAATTACACCAAAGTTGGCAAAATGATAGGTACTGATATGTAGTAGGGCCTTTTCTATATTTCTTTGATATTTCTTCTGTGGTTTTTATGAAAGGCAACTTCAAAAAAACATATATATCAATAGGCGCGCTCCGAGCGCTCACCGGTACGCGTACCGGGGAGCGCACCCGGCGCGCTACGGGAGTGCGCGAGCGGAAAGCTGATTGGCTCCATGATGTCTGTCAACATTCTAAACAGTCCGGAGAGTCCGCCATCTTGTGTCTCAGGGAACTTGAGACACTTGAGGTAAAAAAAAAGGGGGAAATGATTAAAAGGGGGCAGGGTAGACACCCCCTGACCCCCTAGGTTTTCTGAGGGGGGCCTAGAAGGACCTTGAAGGGGCCAAAACCTATTGTTTTTTTAAGTTTGTGGGGTAAGCGCTGGGTGCGCTCCCGGGTACGCTCTCCGGTACGTGCACCCTGATTGCACCACGGGGAAAAACAGTGTAAAAAAATAGAGTGAAAAAAATTATGTAGAGTGTATAGAGGTAAGTTAGCTCTGAAAAGAGCTGTTGTGTTATGTGGGTGTTTTTTGTACCTACAAGTAGGTACCAATGCAGAGTCTTATATTCAAGAGGAAAACTCTATTCCCCTCATCTGTAAAATGCACAACATCTCTCCTATAGATGTCTTGCATGTTCTAATGCAAGTTGTTGTGGAAAATGGAACCCATACCATAGTCTCTGAGGAACGCAGAAACAGATTTATTCACATGTTTCCTTGCTTTCTCAATCTGTGGACAAAATTGGTTGGATTAGTTCCATTTTTGCCTTTGGCATATATTAGAAAATACCAAGGCAGTTTTTGGAAAAAAGGACATCAATAGCCCAAAGATGTCCTTTAAAAGCCTTTCCAGACCTACCCCAGTCGAAGTGTCTAGGTCATTTCCACCACAGTGCACAATTATAAGGTCAGGGTGTGGTAAATGCATAAAGGATTTTACCAATGGTATCAACTGGTGACTTCTCAATCCTCTCTGTCCAATCCATACAATGTCCACATTTGGTAAATCAAGGTTGTAAATACCTCTGTTAGCTGCGTATTTTTGACTCCAGTGGGCATAGCTATGACCCACAAACCAGATTTTTTGCATCTTGAAGGTGGATGTGCTTCTAGTCAGATGAGTTGTGGAAATGAAATGGTAGTTTGTTTATGAAAAAAGTGCCTTGTGCAACCTTTAACATGGGTGGAAGCAGTGAATGTATGAAGAGGGATAGGAAAAGCAGATAGAAAACCATATGAAATGGTGTAGGAGATGCATAAAGTATTTCAGTAAGGGCATCAATTGAGATGGAATATAAGATAAAGAGGGGCATATTTACAAGCCCCTTGCACAATGTTTGACATTAATGCTGGTATAGAGATAGTGTAATGGTTTCATTGGCATATTTACAAGCTCCTTGCACAATGTTTGACATTAATGCTGGTATAGAGAAAGTGTAATGGTTTTATTGGCATATTTACAAGCCCCTTGCGCATTGTTTGACATTAATGCTGGTATAGAGATAGTGTAATAGTTTCATTGGTATATTTACAAGCCCTCGCCTTCTTTCAGACCTTCTCTTTTACTTTCCTTCTTCTCACTTCCCTTCCTTTACTCCTTCACTGTTTTCCCTTCCCTTACTCTCCTTACTCTACTTCACTAATTCCTTCTCTTACTCCCTCTGTACTCTTACTTCTACACTTCCCTTGCCTCATTCTCTCTCTGTTAGCCTCATTCTCTCCGTCCCTTTAGTCTCTCACTCCTCTTCTGTCATGCTCACTCTCTTTTTTATCCATTCTGTCTCTGCCAACAGTATGTGTGACTCTGCCTAAGATCACAGTGATGGGTGAATCAAGCTTCAGTCACAGTGTGATCTTAGGCACATGATCAGAATGTTACATATAATGTACCATGTCTGTCTCTGCCAACAGTATGTGTGACTCTGCCTAAGATCACAGTGATGGGTGAATCAAGCTTCAGTCACAGTGTGATCTTAGGCACATGATCAGAATGTTACATATAATGTACCATGTCTGTCTCTGCCAACAGTATGTGTGACTCTGCCTAAGATCACAGTGATGGGTGAATCAAGCTTCAGTCACAGTGTGATCTTAGGCACATGATCAGAATGTTACATAAAATGTACCATGTCTGTCTCTGCCAACAGTATGTGTGATTCTGCTCATATTATTTCACTGTCTCTACAGATTAAAAACAGGCCACCTATATATAAGCAACACATAACATTAATTTCTCATTACATGTAACATCCTGCTAATTTGCCTAAGATCATACTGTGACTGAAGCTTATTTCATCCATCAGTGTGATCTTAGGCACATGATCAGAATGTTACATAAAATGTACAATGTCTGTCTCTGCCAACAGTATGTGTGTCTCTGCTCATATTATTTCACTGTTTCTACAGGCGACAAACAGGCCTCCTATAAATAAGCAAGACATAACATTAATTAGTAAATCGTTTTTGACACAAAGCAAAGCAGATGTAATGTAAATCAGCCTTTTGTTATATACTAGTGTTTATATTGTTTACTTATTGTATTTGCTATGTAATATGTTTGTAGTGGTCTATAATATGTTATTTTTGGTTTACCACAGATAATAATAATCTATACAAACAAAGAAAAAAATGCCTTCGAAAGCAAGACGTGAAAAAGTTTATAAAAGAAAATTAAGGTCTAAGGAAAAAGAAAATCAAGAACCAACCAAAAAAAATCTTCAGAGAAAAATAAAATGCTCCTGGTAAGCAAACTAAAAATGTTCTCAGGAATCTATTGAAATGTCAAGAAAAAAACTTTTTTTTGCAAATAAGAATGAAACACCTGTAATTAGAAACAAAACAGGATGTCCTTCTAAAAATGTTATAACTGATGACATCATCTATGTGATAATATAATGCATCTCCTCACACTCTAATCTAACCTTTGATACATTAAGTGTTGAATACAGACTACCATTCCTGAAACCATTGACACACCAATACCAGTAACTGCATACATACTCACTGATTCCTAAGTCTACACACACATCCACTCATACACCCATACAATCACTCATACATACAGTCACTTATCAATACAACACTATCATATGCACTCATACACCTATACAGACACTGACACACTGCCACTCATCCATGGAGTTACTCACAAACCTAGTTAGTCATGCAAAGAATCAATCACACTCCCATTTCCTCATCTATACAGTTATAAACACATAACCTTACTTATTCAAACATATACTAACACATACTTACTCTCTATTATAATCACTGATACAAGTACACATTGATCCATACAGTCACTTACGCAATCACAGACTCTCATGTAAAGTCATTGATATGTGCCGACTCTCACATGCACTGTGTTTTACATATGTACTTACTTGGACATGTAGCACTGAGATATCCATTCACTCACCAACACATCCATGCACACAGTCAACCGTCCATACAGCTATATCCACATGCACTCTTGAACCCATACACCAAGTGAATCAACTGCTCACACATCTATGCACAGAGTCACACACCTCCCAGCCACTCCCACACACACTCACCCTCACATACAAATGCTTGGGAAACCAATCAATAACCCATATAGCCACTTATATAGCTACTATTCAACACATGCAGCACCTTACACAACGATTCAGAAGAATTGGCTTGGTAGTTTGGTTTGTCCTGTTCCCATTATGCACTGGGACCGGAACAGACTAATTTGCATGTAGCCAGGTTCTGAGCTGGGATGGTGCAGTGAGCTAAAAAACGGTGATGGATCAAGCCCTGATCTTTGGACTGGGTAAGAGTGGTCTGCTTAATTCAGACACTCTGTTCATCACCACCCCATTTTCTGAATCATTTTGTCCACCATAAGCGTGGAAGGGTATACTCAGATGTGAGTCCCTTGCTCATTGCACCATCAGGATTCAAGCAAGCCGGGCCGACGACGGCTGAAATGCCAGAAACCGGTCCCCGGAAGCTTGTTTCCTTCCCAGTATAAGAATTGGCTTGGTAGTTTGGTTTGCCCTGTTCCCATCATGCACTGGGACAGGAACAGACTAATTTGCATGTAGCCAGGTTCTGAGCTGGGATGGTGCAGTGAGCTAAAAAACGGTGATGGATCAAGCCCTGATCTTTGGACTGGGTAAGAGTGGTCTGCTTAATTCAGACACTCTGTTCATCACCACCCCCTTTTCTGAATCATTTTGTCCACCATAAGCGTGGAAGGGTATACTCAGATAAGAGCCCCTTGCTCATTGCACCATCAGGATTCAAGCAAGCCAGGCCGACGATGGCTGAAATGCCAGAAACCGGTCCCCGGAAGCTTGTTTCCTTCCCAGTATAAGAATTGGCTTGGTAGTTTGGTTTGCCCTGTTCCCATCATGCACTGGGACAGGAACAGACTAATTTGCATGTAGCCAGGTTCTGAGCTGGGATGGTGCAGTGAGCTAAAAAAACGGTGATGGATCAAGCCCTGATCTTTGGACTGGGTAATAGTGGTCTGCTTAATTCAGACACTCTGTTCATCACCACCCCCTTTTCTGAATCATTTTGTCCACCATAAGCGTGGAAGGGTATACTCAGATGTGAGTCCCTTGCTCATTGCACCATCAGGATTCAAGCAAGCCGGGCCGACGACGGCTGAAATGCCAGAAACTGGTCCCCGGAAGCTTGTTTCCTTCCCAGTATAAGAATTGGCTTGGTAGTTTGGTTTGCCCTGTTCCCATCATGCACTGGGACAGGAACAGACTAATTTGCATGTAGCCAGGTTCAGAGCTGGGATGGTGCAGTGAGCTAAACAACGGTGATGGATCAAGCCCTGATCTTTGGACTGGGTAAGAGTGATCTGCTTAATTCAGACACTCTGTTCATCACCACCCCCTTTTCTGAATCATTTTGTCCACCATAAGCGTGGAAGGGTATACTCAGATGTGAGTCCCTTGCTCATTGCACCATCAGGATTCAAGCAAGCCGGGCCGACGACGGCTGAAATGCCAGAAACCGGTCCCCGGAAGCTTGTTTCCTTCCCAGTATAAGAATTGGCTTGGTAGTTTGGTTTGCCCTGTTCCCATCATGCACTGGGACAGGAACAGACTAATTTGCATGTAGCCAGGTTCTGAGCTGGGATGGTGCAGTGAGCTAAAAAACGGTGATGGATCAAGCCCTGATCTTTGGACTGGGTAAGAGTGGTCTGCTTAATTCAGACACTCTGTTCATCACCACCCCCTTTTCTGAATCATTTTGTCCACCATAAGCGTGGAAGGGTATACTCAGATAAGAGCCCCTTGCTCATTGCACCATCAGGATTCAAGCAAGCCAGGCCGACGACGGCTGAAATGCCAGAAACCGGTCCCCGGAAGCTTGTTTCCTTCCCAGGATAAGAATTGGCTTGGTAGTTTGGTTTGCCCTGTTCCCATCATGCACTGGTACAGGAACAGACTAATTTGCATGTAGCCAGTTTCTGAGCTGGGATGGTGCAGTGAGCTAAAAAACGGTGATGGATCAAGCCCTGATCTTTGGACTGGGTAAGAGTGGTCTGCTTAATTCAGACACTCTGTTCATCACCACCCCCTTTTCTGAATCATTTTGTCCACCATAAGCGTGGAAGGGTATACTCAGATGTGAGTCCCTTGCTCATTGCACCATCAGGATTCAAGCAAGCCGGGCCGACGACGGCTGAAATGCCAGAAACTGGTCCCCGAAGCTTGTTTCCTTCCCAGTATAAGAATTGGCTTGGTAGTTTGGTTTGCCCTGTTCCCAACATGCACTGGCACAGGAACAGACTAATTTGCATGTAGCCAGGTTCAGAGCTGGGATGGTGCAGTGAGCTAAAAAACGGTGATGGATCAAGCCCTGATCTTTGGACTGGGTAAGAGTGACCTGCTTAATTCAGACACTCTGTTCATCACCACCCCCTTTTCTGAATCATTTTGTCCACCATAAGCGTGGAAGGGTATACTCAGATGTGAGTCCCTTGCTCATTGCACCATCAGGATTCAAGCAAGCCGGGCTGACGACGGCTGAAATGCCAGAAACCGGTCCCGGAAGCTTGTTTCCTTCCCAGTATAAGAATTGGCTTGGTAGTTTGGTTTGCCCTGTTCCCATCATGCACTGGGACAGGAAGAGACTAATTTGCATGTAGCCAGGTTCTGAGCTGGGATGGTGCAGTGAGCTAAAAAACGGTGATGGATCAAGCCCAGATCTTTGGACTGGGTAAGAGTGGTCTGCTTAATTCAGACACTCTGTTCATCACCACCCCCTTTTCTGAATCATTTTGTCAACCATAAGCGTGGAAGGGTATACTCAGATGTGAGTCCCTTGCTCATTGCACCATCAGGATTCAAGCAAGCCGGGCCGACGACGGCTGAAATGCCAGAAAACGGTCCCCGGAAGCTTGTTTCCTTCCCAGTATAAGAATTGGCTTGGTAGTTTGGTTTGCCCTGTTCCCATCATGCACTGGGACAGGAACAGACTAATTTGCATGTAGCCAGGTTCTGAGCTGGGATGGTGCAGTGAGCTAAAAAACGGTGATGGATCAAGCCCTGATCTTTGGACTGGGTAAGAGTGATCTGCTTAATTCAGACACTCTGTTCATCACCACCCCCTTTTCTGAATCATTTTGTCCACCATAAGCGTGGAAGGGTATACTCAGATGTGAGTCCCTTGCTCATTGCACCATCAGGATTCAAGCAAGCCGGGTCGACGACGGCTGAAATGCCAGAAACCGGTCCTGGAAGCTTGTTTCCTTCCCAGTATAAGAATTGGCTTGGTAGTTTGGTTTGCCCTGTTCCCATCATGCACTGGGACAGGAAGAGACTAATTTGCATGTAGCCAGGTTCTGAGCTGGGATGGTGCAGTGAGCTAAAAAACGGTGATGGATCAAGCCCTGATCTTTGGACTGGGTAAGAGTGGTCTGCTTAATTCAGACACTCTGTTCATCACCACCCCCTTTTCTGAATCATTTTGTCCACCATAAGCGTGGAAGGGTATACTCAGATGTGAGTCCCTTGCTCATTGCACCATCAGGATTCAAGCAAGCCGGGCCGACGACGGCTGAAATGCCAGAAAACGGTCCCCGGAAGCTTGTTTCCTTCCCAGTATAAGAATTGGCTTGGTAGTTTGGTTTGCCCTCTTCCCATCATGCACTGGGACAGGAACAGACTAATTTGCATGTAGCCAGGTTCTGAGCTGGGATGGTGCAGTGAGCTAAAAAACGGTGATGGATCAAGCCCTGATCTTTGGACTGGGTAAGAGTGGTCTGCTTAATTCAGACACTCTGTTCATCACCACCCCCTTTTCTGAATCATTTTGTCCACCATAAGCGTGGAAGGGTATACTCAGATGTGAGTCCCTTGCTCATTGCACCATCAGGATTCAAGCAAGCCGGGCCGACGACGGCTGAAATGCCAGAAACTGGTCCCCGGAAGCTTGTTTCCTTCCCAGTATAAGAATTGGCTTGGTAGTTTGGTTTGCCCTGTTCCCATCATGCACTGGGACAGGAACAGACTAATTTGCATGTAGCCAGGTTCAGAGCTGGGATGGTGCAGTGAGCTAAAAAACGGTGATGGATCAAGCCCTGATCTTTGGACTGGGTAAGAGTGGTCTGCCTAATTCAGACACTCTGTTCATCACCACCCCCTTTTCTGAATCATTTTGTCCACCATAAGCGTGGAAGGGTATACTCAGATGTGAGTCCCTTGCTCATTGCACCATCAGGATTCAAGCAAGCCGGGCCGACGACGGTTGAAATGCCAGAAACCGGTCCCCGGAAGCTTGCTTCCTTCCCAGTATAAGAATTGGCTTGGTAGTGTGGTTTGCCCTGTTCCCATCATGCACTGGGACAGGAACAGACTAATTTGCATGTAGCCAGGTTCTGAGCTGGGATGGTTCAGTGAGCTAAAAAACGGTGATGGATCAAGCCCTGATCTTTGAACTGGGTAAGAGTGGTCTGCTTAAATCAGACACTCTGTTCATCACCACCCCCTTTTCTGAATCATTTTGTCCACCATAGGCGTGGAAGGGTATTCTCAGATGTGAGTCCCTTGCTCATTGCACCATCAGGATTCAAGCAATCCGGGCCGACGACGGCTGAAATGCCAGAAACCGGTCCCCGGAAGCTTGTTTCCTTCCCAGTATAAGAATTGGCTTGGTAGTTTGGTTTGCCCTGTTCCCATCATGCACTGGGACAGGAACAGACTAATTTGCATGTAGACAGGTTCTGAGCTGGGATGGTGCAGTGAGCTAAAAAACGGTGATGGATCAAGCCCTGATCTTTGGACTGGGTAAGAGTGGTCTGCCTAATTCAGACACTCTGTTCATCACCACCCCCTTTTCTGAATCATTTTGTCCACCATAAGCGTGGAAGGGTATACTCAGATGTGAGTCCCTTGCTCATTGCACCATCAGGATTCAAGCAAGCCGGGCCGACGACGGCTGAAATGCCAGAAACCGGTCCCCGGAAGCTTGTTTCCTTCCCAGTATAAGAATTGGCTTGGTAGTTTGGTTTGCCCTGTTCCCATCATGCACTGGGACAGGAACAGACTAATTTGCATGTAGCCAGGTTCTGAGCTGGGATGGTGCAGTGAGCTAAAAAACGGTGATGGATCAAGCCCTGATCTTTGGACTGGGTAAGAGTGGTCTGCTTAATTCAGACACTCTGTTCATCACCACCCCCTTTTCTGAATCATTTTGTCCACCATAAGCGTGGAAGGGTATACTCAGATAAGAGCCCCTTGCTCATTGCACCATCAGGATTCAAGCAAGCCAGGCCGACGATGGCTGAAATGCCAGAAACCGGTTCCCGGAAGCTTGTTTCCTTCCCAGTATAAGAATTGGCTTGGTAGTTTGGTTTGCCCTGTTCCCATCATGCACTGGGACAGGAACAGACTAATTTGCATGTAGCCAGGTTCTGAGCTGGGATGGTGCAGTGAGCTGAAAAAACGGTGATGGATCAAGCCCTGATCTTTGGACTGGGTAATAGTGGTCTGCTTAATTCAGACACTCTGTTCATCACCACCCCCTTTTCTGAATCATTTTGTCCACCATAAGCGTGGAAGGGTATACTCAGATGTGAGTCCCTTGCTCATTGCACCATCAGGATTCAAGCAAGCCGGGCCGACGACGGCTGAAATGCCAGAAACTGGTCCCCGGAAGCTTGTTTCCTTCCCAGTATAAGAATTGGCTTGGTAGTTTGGTTTGCCCTGTTCCCATCATGCACTGGGACAGGAACAGACTAATTTGCATGTAGCCAGGTTCAGAGCTGGGATGGTGCAGTGAGCTAAACAACGGTGATGGATCAAGCCCTGATCTTTGGACTGGGTAAGAGTGATCTGCTTAATTCAGACACTCTGTTCATCACCACCCCCTTTTCTGAATCATTTTGTCCACCATAAGCGTGGAAGGGTATACTCAGATAAGAGCCCCTTGCTCATTGCACCATCAGGATTCAAGCAAGCCAGGCCGACGACGGCTGAAATGCCAGAAACCGGTCCCCGGAAGCTTGTTTCCTTCCCAGGATAAGAATTGGCTTGGTAGTTTGGTTTGCCCTGTTCCCATCATGCACTGGGACAGGAACAGACTAATTTGCATGTAGCCAGGTTCTGAGCTGGGATGGTGCAGTGAGCTAAAAAACGGTGATGGATCAAGCCCTGATCTTTGGACTGGGTAAGAGTGGTCTGCTTAATTCAGACACTCTGTTCATCACCACCCCCTTTTCTGAATCATTTTGTCCACCATAAGCGTGGAAGGGTATACTCAGATGTGAGTCCCTTGCTCATTGCACCATCAGGATTCAAGCAAGCCGGGCCGACGACGGCTGAAATGCCAGAAACTGGTCCCCGAAGCTTGTTTCCTTCCCAGTATAAGAATTGGCTTGGTAGTTTGGTTTGCCCTGTTCCCAACATGCACTGGCACAGGAACAGACTAATTTGCATGTAGCCAGGTTCAGAGCTGGGATGGTGCAGTGAGCTAAAAAACGGTGATGGATCAAGCCCTGATCTTTGGACTGGGTAAGAGTGACCTGCTTAATTCAGACACTCTGTTCATCACCACCCCCTTTTCTGAATCATTTTGTCCACCATAAGCGTGGAAGGGTATACTCAGATGTGAGTCCCTTGCTCATTGCACCATCAGGATTCAAGCAAGCCGGGCTGACGACGGCTGAAATGCCAGAAACCGGTCCCGGAAGCTTGTTTCCTTCCCAGTATAAGAATTGGCTTGGTAGTTTGGTTTGCCCTGTTCCCATCATGCACTGGGACAGGAAGAGACTAATTTGCATGTAGCCAGGTTCTGAGCTGGGATGGTGCAGTGAGCTAAAAAACGGTGATGGATCAAGCCCTGATCTTTGGACTGGGTAAGAGTGGTCTGCTTAATTCAGACACTCTGTTCATCACCACCCCCTTTTCTGAATAATTTTTCCACCATAAGCGTGGAAGGGTATACTCAGATGTGAGTCCCTTGCTCATTGCACCATCAGGATTCAAGCAAGCCGGGCCGACGACGGCTGAAATGCCAGAAAACGGTCCCCGGAAGCTTGTTTCCTTCCCAGTATAAGAATTGGCTTGGTAGTTTGGTTTGCCCTGTTCCCATCATGCACTGGGACAGGAACAGACTAATTTGCATGTAGCCAGGTTCTGAGCTGGGATGGTGCAGTGAGCTAAAAAACGGTGATGGATCAAGCCCTGATCTTTGGACTGGGTAAGAGTGATCTGCTTAATTCAGACACTCTGTTCATCACCACCCCCTTTTCTGAATCATTTTGTCCACCATAAGCGTGGAAGGGTATACTCAGATGTGAGTCCCTTGCTCATTGCACCATCAGGATTCAAGCAAGCCGGGTCGACGACGGCTGAAATGCCAGAAACCGGTCCCGGAAGCTTGTTTCCTTCCCAGTATAAGAATTGGCTTGGTAGTTTGGTTTGCCCTGTTCCCATCATGCACTGGGAC
Organism: Lissotriton vulgaris; assembly: GCF_964263255.1. Classification (NCBI taxonomy): domain Eukaryota; kingdom Metazoa; phylum Chordata; class Amphibia; order Caudata; family Salamandridae; genus Lissotriton; species Lissotriton vulgaris. Next base: position 865,743,586 of record NC_141696.1, read on the forward strand.
AGGAAGAGACTAATTTGCATGTAGCCAGGTTCTGAGCTGGGATGGTGCAGTGAGCTAAAAAACGGTGATGGATCAAGCCCTGATCTTTGGACTGGGTAAGAGTGGTCTGCTTAATTCAGACACTCTGTTCATCACCACCCCCTTTTCTGAATCATTTTGTCCACCATAAGCGTGGAAGGGTATACTCAGATGTGAGTCCCTTGCTCATTGCACCATCAGGATTCAAGCAAGCCGGGCCGACGACGGCTGAAATGCCAGAAAACGGTCCCCGGAAGCTTGTTTCCTTCCCAGTATAAGAATTGGCTTGGTAGTTTGGTTTGCCCTCTTCCCATCATGCACTGGGACAGGAACAGACTAATTTGCATGTAGCCAGGTTCTGAGCTGGGATGGTGCAGTGAGCTAAAAAACGGTGATGGATCAAGCCCTGATCTTTGGACTGGGTAAGAGTGGTCTGCTTAATTCAGACACTCTGTTCATCACCACCCCCTTTTCTGAATCATTTTGTCCACCATAAGCGTGGAAGGGTATACTCAGATGTGAGTCCCTTGCTCATTGCACCATCAGGATTCAAGCAAGCCGGGCCGACGACGGCTGAAATGCCAGAAACTGGTCCCCGGAAGCTTGTTTCCTTCCCAGTATAAGAATTGGCTTGGTAGTTTGGTTTGCCCTGTTCCCATCATGCACTGGGACAGGAACAGACTAATTTGCATGTAGCCAGGTTCAGAGCTGGGATGGTGCAGTGAGCTAAAAAACGGTGATGGATCAAGCCCTGATCTTTGGACTGGGTAAGAGTGGTCTGCCTAATTCAGACACTCTGTTCATCACCACCCCCTTTTCTGAATCATTTTGTCCACCATAAGCGTGGAAGGGTATACTCAGATGTGAGTCCCTTGCTCATTGCACCATCAGGATTCAAGCAAGCCGGGCCGACGACGGTTGAAATGCCAGAAACCGGTCCCCGGAAGCTTGCTTCCTTCCCAGTATAAGAATTGGCTTGGTAGTGTGGTTTGCCCTGTTCCCATCATGCACTGGGACAGGAACAGACTAATTTGCATGTAGCCAGGTTCTGAGCTGGGATGGTGCAGTGAGCTAAAAAACGGTGATGGATCAAGCCCTGATCTTTGGACTGGGTAAGAGTGGTCTGCTTAAATCAGACACTCTGTTCATCACCACCCCCTTTTCTGAATCATTTTGTCCACCATAGGCGTGGAAGGGTATTCTCAGATGTGAGCCCCTTGCTCATTGCACCATCAGGATTCAAGCAATCCGGGCCGACGACGGCTGAAATGCCAGAAACCGGTCCCCGGAAGCTTGTTTCCTTCCCAGTATAAGAATTGGCTTGGTAGTTTGGTTTGCCCTGTTCCCATCATGCACTGGGACAGGAACAGACTAATTTGCATGTAGACAGGTTCTGAGCTGGGATGGTGCAGTGAGCTAAAAAACGGTGATGGATCAAGCCCTGATCTTTGGACTGGGTAAGAGTGGTCTGCCTAATTCAGACACTCTGTTCATCACCACCCCCTTTTCTGAATCATTTTGTCCACCATAAGCGTGGAAGGGTATACTCAGATGTGAGTCCCTTGCTCATTGCACCATCAGGATTCAAGCAAGCCGGGCTGACGACGGCTGAAATGCCAGAAACCGGTCCCCGGAAGCTTGTTTCCTTCCCAGTATAAGAATTGGCTTGGTAGTTTGGTTTGCCCTGTTCCCATCATGCACTGGGACAGGAACAGACTAATTTGCATGTAGCCAGGTTCTGAGCTGGGATGGTGCAGTGAGCTAAAAAACGGTGATGGATCAAGCCCTGATCTTTGGACTGGGTAAGAGTGGTCTGCTTAATTCAGACACTCTGTTCATCACCACCCCCTTTTCTGAATCATTTTGTCCACCATAAGCGTGGAAGGGTATACTCAGATGTGAGTCCCTTGCTCATTGCACCATCAGGATTCAAGCAAGCCGGGCCGACGACGGCTGAAATGCCAGAAACTGGTCCCCGGAAGCTTGTTTCCTTCCCAGTATAAGAATTGGCTTGGTAGTTTGGTTTGCCCTGTTCCCATCATGCACTGGGACAGGAACAGACTAATTTGCATGTAGCCAGGTTCAGAGCTGGGATGGTGCAGTGAGCTAAACAACGGTGATGGATCAAGCCCTGATCTTTGGACTGGGTAAGAGTGATCTGCTTAATTCAGACACTCTGTTCATCACCACCCCCTTTTCTGAATCATTTTGTCCACCATAAGCGTGGAAGGGTATACTCAGATGTGAGTCCCTTGCTCATTGCACCATCAGTATTCAAGCAAGCCGGGCCGACGACGGCTGAAATGCCAGAAACCGGTCCCCGGAAGCTTGTTTCCTTCCCAGTATAAGAATTGGCTTGGTAGTTTGGTTTGCCCTGTTCCCATCATGCACTGGGACAGGAACAGACTAATTTGCATGTAGCCAGGTTCAGAGCTGGGATGGTGCAGTGAGCTAAAAAACGGTGATGGATCAAGCCCTGATCTTTGGACTGGGTAAGAGTGGTCTGCCTAATTCAGACACTCTGTTCATCACCACCCCCTTTTCTGAATCATTTTGTCCACCATAAGCGTGGAAGGGTATACTCAGATGTGAGTCCCTTGCTCATTGCACCATCAGGATTCAAGCAAGCCGGGCCGACGACGGTTGAAATGCCAGAAACCGGTCCCCGGAAGCTTGCTTCCTTCCCAGTATAAGAATTGGCTTGGTAGTGTGGTTTGCCCTGTTCCCATCATGCACTGGGACAGGAACAGACTAATTTGCATGTAGCCAGGTTCTGAGCTGGGATGGTGCAGTGAGCTAAAAAACGGTGATGGATCAAGCCCTGATCTTTGGACTGGGTAAGAGTGGTCTGCTTAAATCAGACACTCTGTTCATCACCACCCCCTTTTCTGAATCATTTTGTCCACCATAGGCGTGGAAGGGTATTCTCAGATGTGAGCCCCTTGCTCATTGCACCATCAGGATTCAAGCAATCCGGGCCGACGACGGCTGAAATGCCAGAAACCGGTCCCCGGAAGCTTGTTTCCTTCCCAGTATAAGAATTGGCTTGGTAGTTTGGTTTGCCCTGTTCCCATCATGCACTGGGACAGGAACAGACTAATTTGCATGTAGACAGGTTCTGAGCTGGGATGGTGCAGTGAGCTAAAAAACGGTGATGGATCAAGCCCTGATCTTTGGACTGGGTAAGAGTGGTCTGCCTAATTCAGACACTCTGTTCATCACCACCCCCTTTTCTGAATCATTTTGTCCACCATAAGCGTGGAAGGGTATACTCAGATGTGAGTCCCTTGCTCATTGCACCATCAGGATTCAAGCAAGCCGGGCTGACGACGGCTGAAATGCCAGAAACCGGTCCCCGGAAGCTTGTTTCCTTCCCAGTATAAGAATTGGCTTGGTAGTTTGGTTTGCCCTGTTCCCATCATGCACTGGGACAGGAACAGACTAATTTGCATGTAGCCAGGTTCTGAGCTGGGATGGTGCAGTGAGCTAAAAAACGGTGATGGATCAAGCCCTGATCTTTGGACTGGGTAAGAGTGGTCTGCTTAATTCAGACACTCTGTTCATCACCACCCCCTTTTCTGAATCATTTTGTCCACCATAAGCGTGGAAGGGTATACTCAGATGTGAGTCCCTTGCTCATTGCACCATCAGGATTCAAGCAAGCCGGGCCGACGACGGCTGAAATGCCAGAAACTGGTCCCCGGAAGCTTGTTTCCTTCCCAGTATAAGAATTGGCTTGGTAGTTTGGTTTGCCCTGTTCCCATCATGCACTGGGACAGGAACAGACTAATTTGCATGTAGCCAGGTTCAGAGCTGGGATGGTGCAGTGAGCTAAACAACGGTGATGGATCAAGCCCTGATCTTTGGACTGGGTAAGAGTGATCTGCTTAATTCAGACACTCTGTTCATCACCACCCCCTTTTCTGAATCATTTTGTCCACCATAAGCGTGGAAGGGTATACTCAGATGTGAGTCCCTTGCTCATTGCACCATCAGTATTCAAGCAAGCCGGGCCGACGACGGCTGAAATGCCAGAAACCGGTCCCCGGAAGCTTGTTTCCTTCCCAGTATAAGAATTGGCTTGGTAGTTTGGTTTGCCCTGTTCCCATCATGCACTGGGACAGGAACAGACTAATTTGCATGTAGCCAGGTTCTGAGCTGGGATGGTGCAGTGAGCTAAAAAACGGTGATGGATCAAGCCCTGATCTTTGGACTGGGTAAGAGTGGTCTGCTTAATTCAGACACTCTGTTCATCACCACCCCCTTTTCTGAATCATTTTGTCCACCATAAGCGTGGAAGGGTATACTCAGATAAGAGCCCCTTGCTCATTGCACCATCAGGATTCAAGCAAGCCAGGCCGACGACGGCTGAAATGCCAGAAACCGGTCCCCGGAAGCTTGTTTCCTTCCCAGGATAAGAATTGGCTTGGTAGTTTGGTTTGCCCTGTTCCCATCATGCACTGGGACAGGAACAGACTAATTTGCATGTAGCCAGGTTCTGAGCTGGGATGGTGCAGTGAGCTAAAAAACGGTGATGGATCAAGCCCTGATCTTTGGACTGGGTAAGAGTGGTCTGCTTAATTCAGACACTCTGTTCATCACCACCCCCTTTTCTGAATCATTTTGTCCACCATAAGCGTGGAAGGGTATACTCAGATGTGAGTCCCTTGCTCATTGCACCATCAGGATTCAAGCAAGCCGGGCTGACGACGGCTGAAATGCCAGAAACCGGTCCCGGAAGCTTGTTTCCTTCCCAGTATAAGAATTGGCTTGGTAGTTTGGTTTGCCCTGTTCCCATCATGCACTGGGACAGGAAGAGACTAATTTGCATGTAGCCAGGTTCTGAGCTGGGATGGTGCAGTGAGCTAAAAAACGGTGATGGATCAAGCCCTGATCTTTGGACTGGGTAAGAGTGGTCTGCTTAATTCAGACACTCTGTTCATCACCACCCCCTTTTCTGAATAATTTTTCCACCATAAGCGTGGAAGGGTATACTCAGATGTGAGTCCCTTGCTCATTGCACCATCAGGATTCAAGCAAGCCGGGCCGACGACGGCTGAAATGCCAGAAAACGGTCCCCGGAAGCTTGTTTCCTTCCCAGTATAAGAATTGGCTTGGTAGTTTGGTTTGCCCTGTTCCCATCATGCACTGGGACAGGAACAGACTAATTTGCATGTAGCCAGGTTCTGAGCTGGGATGGTGCAGTGAGCTAAAAAACGGTGATGGATCAAGCCCTGATCTTTGGACTGGGTAAGAGTGATCTGCTTAATTCAGACACTCTGTTCATCACCACCCCCTTTTCTGAATCATTTTGTCCACCATAAGCGTGGAAGGGTATACTCAGATGTGAGTCCCTTGCTCATTGCACCATCAGGATTCAAGCAAGCCGGGCCGACGACGGCTGAAATGCCAGAAACCGGTCCCGGAAGCTTGTTTCCTTCCCAGTATAAGAATTGGCTTGGTAGTTTGGTTTGCCCTGTTCCCATCATGCACTGGGACAGGAAGAGACTAATTTGCATGTAGCCAGGTTCTGAGCTGGGATGGTGCAGTGAGCTAAAAAACGGTGATGGATCAAGCCCTGATCTTTGGACTGGGTAAGAGTGGTCTGCTTAATTCAGACACTCTGTTCATCACCACCCCCTTTTCTGAATCATTTTGTCCACCATAAGCGTGGAAGGGTATACTCAGATAAGAGCCCCTTGCTCATTGCACCATCAGGATTCAAGCAAGCCAGGCCGACGATGGCTGAAATGCCAGAAACCGGTCCCCGGAAGCTTGTTTCCTTCCCAGTATAAGAATTGGCTTGGTAGTTTGGTTTGCCCTGTTCCCATCATGCACTGGGACAGGAACAGACTAATTTGCATGTAGCCAGGTTCTGAGCTGGGATGGTGCAGTGAGCTAAAAAAACGGTGATGGATCAAGCCCTGATCTTTGGACTGGGTAATAGTGGTCTGCTTAATTCAGACACTCTGTTCATCACCACCCCCTTTTCTGAATCATTTTGTCCACCATAAGCGTGGAAGGGTATACTCAGATGTGAGTCCCTTGCTCATTGCACCATCAGGATTCAAGCAAGCCGGGCCGACGACGGCTGAAATGCCAGAAACTGGTCCCCGGAAGCTTGTTTCCTTCCCAGTATAAGAATTGGCTTGGTAGTTTGGTTTGCCCTGTTCCCATCATGCACTGGGACAGGAACAGACTAATTTGCATGTAGCCAGGTTCAGAGCTGGGATGGTGCAGTGAGCTAAACAACGGTGATGGATCAAGCCCTGATCTTTGGACTGGGTAAGAGTGATCTGCTTAATTCAGACACTCTGTTCATCACCACCCCCTTTTCTGAATCATTTTGTCCACCATAAGCGTGGAAGGGTATACTCAGATGTGAGTCCCTTGCTCATTGCACCATCAGGATTCAAGCAAGCCGGGCCGACGACGGCTGAAATGCCAGAAACCGGTCCCCGGAAGCTTGTTTCCTTCCCAGTATAAGAATTGGCTTGGTAGTTTGGTTTGCCCTGTTCCCATCATGCACTGGGACAGGAACAGACTAATTTGCATGTAGCCAGGTTCTGAGCTGGGATGGTGCAGTGAGCTAAAAAACGGTGATGGATCAAGCCCTGATCTTTGGACTGGGTAAGAGTGGTCTGCTTAATTCAGACACTCTGTTCATCACCACCCCCTTTTCTGAATCATTTTGTCCACCATAAGCGTGGAAGGGTATACTCAGATAAGAGCCCCTTGCTCATTGCACCATCAGGATTCAAGCAAGCCAGGCCGACGACGGCTGAAATGCCAGAAACCGGTCCCCGGAAGCTTGTTTCCTTCCCAGGATAAGAATTGGCTTGGTAGTTTGGTTTGCCCTGTTCCCATCATGCACTGGGACAGGAACAGACTAATTTGCATGTAGCCAGGTTCTGAGCTGGGATGGTGCAGTGAGCTAAAAAACGGTGATGGATCAAGCCCTGATCTTTGGACTGGGTAAGAGTGGTCTGCTTAATTCAGACACTCTGTTCATCACCACCCCCTTTTCTGAATCATTTTGTCCACCATAAGCGTGGAAGGGTATACTCAGATGTGAGTCCCTTGCTCATTGCACCATCAGGATTCAAGCAAGCCGGGCCGACGACGGCTGAAATGCCAGAAACTGGTCCCCGAAGCTTGTTTCCTTCCCAGTATAAGAATTGGCTTGGTAGTTTGGTTTGCCCTGTTCCCAACATGCACTGGCACAGGAACAGACTAATTTGCATGTAGCCAGGTTCAGAGCTGGGATGGTGCAGTGAGCTAAAAAACGGTGATGGATCAAGCCCTGATCTTTGGACTGGGTAAGAGTGACCTGCTTAATTCAGACACTCTGTTCATCACCACCCCCTTTTCTGAATCATTTTGTCCACCATAAGCGTGGAAGGGTATACTCAGATGTGAGTCCCTTGCTCATTGCACCATCAGGATTCAAGCAAGCCGGGCTGACGACGGCTGAAATGCCAGAAACCGGTCCCGGAAGCTTGTTTCCTTCCCAGTATAAGAATTGGCTTGGTAGTTTGGTTTGCCCTGTTCCCATCATGCACTGGGACAGGAAGAGACTAATTTGCATGTAGCCAGGTTCTGAGCTGGGATGGTGCAGTGAGCTAAAAAACGGTGATGGATCAAGCCCTGATCTTTGGACTGGGTAAGAGTGGTCTGCTTAATTCAGACACTCTGTTCATCACCACCCCCTTTTCTGAATAATTTTTCCACCATAAGCGTGGAAGGGTATACTCAGATGTGAGTCCCTTGCTCATTGCACCATCAGGATTCAAGCAAGCCGGGCCGACGACGGCTGAAATGCCAGAAAACGGTCCCCGGAAGCTGGTTTCCTTCCCAGTATAAGAATTGGCTTGGTAGTTTGGTTTGCCCTGTTCCCATCATGCACTGGGACAGGAACAGACTAATTTGCATGTAGCCAGGTTCTGAGCTGGGATGGTGCAGTGAGCTAAAAAACGGTGATGGATCAAGCCCTGATCTTTGGACTGGGTAAGAGTGATCTGCTTAATTCAGACACTCTGTTCATCACCACCCCCTTTTCTGAATCATTTTGTCCACCATAAGCGTGGAAGGGTATACTCAGATGTGAGTCCCTTGCTCATTGCACCATCAGGATTCAAGCAAGCCGGGCCGACGACGGCTGAAATGCCAGAAACCGGTCCCGGAAGCTTGTTTCCTTCCCAGTATAAGAATTGGCTTGGTAGTTTGGTTTGCCCTGTTCCCATCATGCACTGGGACAGGAAGAGACTAATTTGCATGTAGCCAGGTTCTGAGCTGGGATGGTGCAGTGAGCTAAAAAACGGTGATGGATCAAGCCCTGATCTTTGGACTGGGTAAGAGTGGTCTGCTTAATTCAGACACTCTGTTCATCACCACCCCCTTTTCTGAATCATTTTGTCCACCATAAGCGTGGAAGGGTATACTCAGATGTGAGTCCCTTGCTCATTGCACCATCAGGATTCAAGCAAGCCGGGCCGACGACGGCTGAAATGCCAGAAAACGGTCCCCGGAAGCTTGTTTCCTTCCCAGTATAAGAATTGGCTTGGTAGTTTGGTTTGCCCTGTTCCCATCATGCACTGGGACAGGAACAGACTAATTTGCATGTAGCCAGGTTCTGAGCTGGGATGGTGCAGTGAGCTAAAAAACGGTGATGGATCAAGCCCTGATCTTTGGACTGGGTAAGAGTGGTCTGCTTAATTCAGACACTCTGTTCATCACCACCCCCTTTTCTGAATCATTTTGTCCACCATAAGCGTGGAAGGGTATACTCAGATGTGAGTCCCTTGCTCATTGCACCATCAGGATTCAAGCAAGCCGGGCCGACGACGGCTGAAATGCCAGAAACTGGTCCCCGGAAGCTTGTTTCCTTCCCAGTATAAGAATTGGCTTGGTAGTTTGGTTTGCCCTGTTCCCATCATGCACTGGGACAGGAACAGACTAATTTGCATGTAGCCAGGTTCAGAGCTGGGATGGTGCAGTGAGCTAAAAAACGGTGATGGATCAAGCCCTGATCTTTGGACTGGGTAAGAGTGGTCTGCCTAATTCAGACACTCTGTTCATCACCACCCCCTTTTCTGAATCATTTTGTCCACCATAAGCGTGGAAGGGTATACTCAGATGTGAGTCCCTTGCTCATTGCACCATCAGGATTCAAGCAAGCCGGGCCGACGACGGTTGAAATGCCAGAAACCGGTCCCCGGAAGCTTGCTTCCTTCCCAGTATAAGAATTGGCTTGGTAGTGTGGTTTGCCCTGATCCCATCATGCACTGGGACAGGAACAGACTAATTTGCATGTAGCCAGGTTCTGAGCTGGGATGGTGCAGTGAGCTAAAAAACGGTGATGGATCAAGCCCTGATCTTTGGACTGGGTAAGAGTGGTCTGCTTAAATCAGACACTCTGTTCATCACCACCCCCTTTTCTGAATCATTTTGTCCACCATAGGCGTGGAAGGGTATTCTCAGATGTGAGTCCCTTGCTCATTGCACCATCAGGATTCAAGCAATCCGGGCCGACGACGGCTGAAATGCCAGAAACCGGTCCCCGGAAGCTTGTTTCCTTCCCAGTATAAGAATTGGCTTGGTAGTTTGGTTTGCCCTGTTCCCATCATGCACTGGGACAGGAACAGACTAATTTGCATGTAGACAGGTTCTGAGCTGGGATGGTGCAGTGAGCTAAAAAACGGTGATGGATCAAGCCCTGATCTTTGGACTGGGTAAGAGTGGTCTGCCTAATTCAGACACTCTGTTCATCACCACCCCCTTTTCTGAATCATTTTGTCCACCATAAGCGTGGAAGGGTATACTCAGATGTGAGTCCCTTGCTCATTGCACCATCAGGATTCAAGCAAGCCGGGCCGACGACGGCTGAAATGCCAGAAACCGGTCCCCGGAAGCTTGTTTCCTTCCCAGTATAAGAATTGGCTTGGTAGTTTGGTTTGCCCTGTTCCCATCATGCACTGGGACAGGAACAGACTAATTTGCATGTAGCCAGGTTCTGAGCTGGGATGGTGCAGTGAGCTAAAAAACGGTGATGGATCAAGCCCTGATCTATGGACTGGGTAAGAGTGGTCTGCTTAATTCAGACACTCTGTTCATCACCACCCCCTTTTCTGAATCAGCACCTTACACAACAACAGACATAATGATGCACACATTGAGACAGTTTAGTCACTAACCCATGCATTCAGTAGGACACATTTAATCACTCACTCATACGGTCAGTCACACCCCAACTAAATCCTTTATCCAGACACTTATACACCCACTCATTCTTGAATATGTAAAACATATTTAAACTTTACAGTAACACACAAATGATGTATAGAACTTTACAGAAACACACAGACACTGGATGATGTCATCAATGATGTCATCAGTGATGTCATTTGAGATGTCATCAGTGATGTCATCAGTGATGTCACTGACCATGTCATGAATGATGTAATATGTGACATCATCAGCAGTGGATTGCGGGCGCGCGAGTTATAGTGAGTCCAACTTACTATAACGTGGGAATTTCAATGATTTTGTATGAGTAAAATGTTCAGCTAACTATAACTGGTGTGAAACCTATGGTTTTTTCAGTGAATATATATATACATATATATCCTCCAAAAGTGCCCCGGATCATGAGAACGCCACTCTGCAAGGATAGGAAACATTCCTTTTATTATTGCACTGAACACGAATACAGCCCCAGTTCATTTTAAAACTTCCCAACGTGTTTCATTGCCTCATGCAATTTCTTCAGGGGAAATGGGGAGACACATCAAAAACCCGGCACAGTACTTCAAACAATTTTATAGTTTGTGCTTTTTCCCACAATGCACGATTTTTCTGTTACAAACTGCTTGCTGGATTTAGAAGTACTGGTTCAATCCCTTTTCAATCGGGTCCGGTTTTAATGTCTATAATGTTTTTAACCCATATTTCTTTAAGTTCATAGCCCTCCAGTGGGTTCCAGGGCTGCTTTCATGTTTGTTTTCGGCAATCCTTAGCACTGGCAGGCTGCTCCATTAACAGCCTGTTAGACCTGGCTTCTCAGGTGGTGCATTCTCTGCGGCTCGGAGCCTGCCACATATAAATCCTCCAAAAGTGCCCCGGATCATGAGAACGCCACTCTGCAAGGATAGGAAACATTCCTTTTATTATTGCACTGAACACGATCACAGCCCCAGTTCATTTTAAAACTTCCCAACGCGTTTCATTGCCTCATGCAATTTCTTCAGGGGAAATGGGGAGACACATCAAAAACCCGGCACAGTACTTCAAACAATTTTATAGTTTGTGCTTTTTCCCACAATGCACGATTTTTCTGTTACAAACTGCTTGCTGGATTTACAAGTACTGGTTCAACCCCTTTTCAATCGGGTCCGGTTTTAATGACTATAATGTTTTTTGTAAAAGATATTTTTATTGAAAGAACAGAAAGACAAGACGAAAATAAAACAATAAAAGGGGAAAGGGGGGATGAAGACACATAAAGTGCAAATCAGAGATGTGCCCACGCAGGGGTCAATACAAAGAGGCCAGGCAGCAAGAAACGTTGATGAAAGGCTGAGCCGTGTCCGCACACAGGGCAGGACGCAACAGTGCTAAAAAAAGAAAAAGTACCAAAGATGCAATTCGGGAGAGTGTCAAGCCCCGAAGAGGTCCGGAGGGGAAAGTCCGCATGGCATCAGGCAAGTCATTGCAATCCAGAGGCTAGGCCGACCAGTTCCGTGCACGCCTCCCCGCAGTGCGGCCTCAAGAGAAACAGCATATTGTACAATAACATAAAAGCAAATCATCCACATCCCCTGTCAGAAAGGAAAAGGCACACCCAAAAACAGAAAAAAAAACCCAGAGACTCCAACCTCCCCAATGCACCCACCCCCCCCGATGGTGGCGGCCAAACAACAACCGTTCACGCAGGCACGGATCACACTTGAAACAGATGTAAGGCACGTACAGTGGGCGGGCATACTGCGGACGGCAACCCCCGAGAAAGAAAGCGGACCAGTGGGCCCCATCTGAAAGCAAAATTCTTAAAGTTGTTCCTAAAGATATCTCCCATCCGTTCCACACTCAGCAGCCTCCAAAGTCTAGCAAACCAAAGGGAAACAGCCGGGGCCTCCTTCTTCTTCCAGGAGGCAGCCAGAGTGAGTTTGGCCGCTCCCAGGCAGAGCCAAAGGATGTGCTTGTCGGCTCTGGTTTGATGCTCTAGAAGGGGGTCTCGAAGGCCAAGGAGCACAAAGCCAATGGAATCCGGAACTGGGTAGCCCAGGATCTCCCTAATATGGGATAGTATCTCCTCCCAGTAGGGGCGTATGACGGGGCAGTCCCACCAGATATGGCGGAAGTCCACTAAAAGTCCACAGCCCCGCCAACATCTGTCAGAAGCTGGAGGAAAAATCCTTTTCAATCGGGATGGATATAGATACCAATCGAGCATGGTTTTCATATGTGCTTCCCTAAGATCAATCGAATGATTAAATGTGTGTAGATCGCGCCAAAGGTGTGACCACTCTGCGTCGGAGATGTCTCTCCCCAGGTGCCCCTCCCACAACCCCATGTATCTAGGACGAGGAGAAATAGCCGTGGTTAACAGCAAATTGTAGAGAAAGGAAATCACTCCCTTCATGGAGGACGTGCGGGTAATGTAGGACTCAAAAGCTGTGGGAGGCCTCGTTGCGGCGTCCCTCACCTCAGGAGTCAGTGCCCAGTGCAGCTGCTGGGCATGGCGGTAGTGTTCAGTAGGTGGCACACCATAGTCGCGCATGCAATTGTGGAAGGTGAGCGGTTCATAGCCATGAAACAGATGTGTAAGTGCATGACATCCCCCCGCCTCCCAACTGTCAAAGGGCCCCTCAACTAGCGCCGGCGGAAATGTGGGATTAAAGTGAATAGGCGTGAAGGGGGATTAAAGTGAATAGGCGTGAAGGGGGAAGGAAAGGAAGTCCACCGCTCGTCATGAGAGATCGAGTCCCAGACCTTCAGAGTGGTGCTAGTTGGAGTGCTAATGTATGCGTTGCGAGGCCGATCCCCTTTCGCCTTCCAAACTAGGTCCCAAATAGAGCGCCCCGCCACACTCCTGTCCATGTGCAGCCAGTGCTTCTCCGACTCCATTTGAGTCCATTCAGCCAACACCCGAAGTTGTGCCGCTTTATAATAAAGGAGCATTTCCGGCAGGCCAGCCCCACCCTTTCTCTGAGGTCGGCGAAGCGTAAGAAAGGAAAGTCTAGCTCGTCCCCCCTGCCAGACATAATGCAAAATCATAGTTTTCAGCCGCCGAAAGAAAGCCCCGTCCAAGGGAATGGGGAGTGCCTGGAACAAATACAAAAATTTGGGGAGCAGTGTATCTTGACGGCATTCACACCCCCAAGCCAAGAAATAAACATAGGTTTCCAGCGAGTCAGCTCCGCCTGTACCTGAGACAGCAGGGGAGGGAAGTTAGCTGCATAGAGGGTGGTGACGGAGGAGGTTAGCTGGACCCCAAGATATTGAATGGAGGAGCCGGCCCAAGCTAGGGGAGTGAGCGGTCGGATGCGCTCTACTTCAGAGGATGGGAGCGTGAGATTAAGTATGTACGATTTGCCGGCATTCACTCGAAACCCCGCCACCGCCTCAAATTGGGACAGAACGTCCTGTACCCGCGGGAGAGAGGTCCCTGGGTCAGCTAGCGACAAAAGGACATCGTCAGCAAACAAAGAGATCTTATGCTGTTCCCCCGAGAAGGGGAGGCCCACAATGTCCGGATCCTCACGTACCCTAATAGCAAGGGGCTCTATGCTAAGGGCAAAAAGTAAGGGGGATAAGGGGCAGCCTAGCCTTGTACCCCGAGAATGAGCAAAAAATGGAGAAACATGGCCGTTCACCATGACCCTCGAGCGTGGGTCATGATAGTTGGCCCGGAGCATAGTGATGAACGTGGGGGAAAACCCGAACGCCTGTAGGGTGCTAAAGAGAAAGTTCCAGTCCACCCGATCGAACGCCTTTTCGGCGTCAAGGCCGAGCAGGACAGCTGGAATCCGAAAGCGCTCAGCCTTCTCAATCAGGTGAATTAGGCGTCTAGTGTTATCGTGGGTCTGGCGACCCTTTATAAAGCCCGATTGATCCGAATGAATGACAGCGGGCATAAGGTCCTTAAGTCGAGCGGCCAAGATGGAAGAGTACAACTTAGCATCAACGTTCAGGAGGGCAATTGGTTGATAGGATTCACATCTGGAGAGATCTTTCCCCGTCTTGGGAATTATCGAAATCATAGCCTCCGCCATAGAGCCCGAGGTGTGGCCCTCATCCCTCATGGTGTTGAAGAGGAGCACCAAACGGTCCCCCAACTCGGACGCGAACGTCTGGTAAAAAGAGGCTGTATAGCCGTCCGGGCCCGGTGCTTTATGCGGTTTGAGAGACCGAATGGCAGAGAGTACCTCCTCCCTAGTAAACGGGGCTTCCAGAAGGTCATTCCATTCCTTGGAGACCTGCGGTAGCGCCAGGTTCTCCAGATATGCTCGCTGAGCGGACGGCACCAAGCGGTCCGCCGAGTACTGAGCAGCATAGAAGTCCCCAAAGAGCGCCGCCTTGTCCTCGTCCTTGTGTTCTACTACCCCGAGGGGGTTCCGAATACCTCCCACATATTCTCTCTCACGTTTGTCACGGAGCTGCCGTGCTAGGTGCTTCCCCAATTTATTGCCCTGCGCGTAGGAGAGGCGCCGTAAGCGCAGAAGTGTATATTCTGCTCGGTTATTATAATGCGCCCTGAGCTTCCCTCGTACCGCCGCTAGGGGACGAAGCGTCCTTCTGGAAGGATTCTGCTTATGTGCAGTTTCCAACGTGGTCAGTTCCGCCTCCAGCGCCTCCCGCTCTTCCCGCCGGAGCCTATTCAGGGCGGAGTTCAGAGCAATGCATGTACCATGTGTCGACGCCTTGAAGGCGTCCCATTGGGTAAAAATCGAGGTATCGCCAGTCTTATTCAGCTCAAAGAACTCCCTAATGGCCGCCCTAAGCTGCTTGCAGGAGTCCTCATCTCGCGTGAGGGATGCCGGGAAATACCATTTGCGATGAGGGGACGAGTCAGGGGCCCAATTCAAGCATGTCGCCAAAAGGCTATGGTCCAAAACCGAAAGTGGAAAGATTTTGCTATCACGCAAGTCACCCTGTAAAGACTGATGCACAAAGATATGGTCGAGGCGGGAATATGTGTGGTGAACATGTGAATAGAACGTGCAGTCCCTAGTGCGGGGGTGGAGGGAGCGCCAGCTATCAATAAGGCCCAGACTTAACAAAGTATCACGCAGCTCCGGGGAAAAGAGGCCCGTCTCGGTCCTCTGTTGATGCGAACAGTCAAGATCTTTATCCCAAACCAAGTTGAAATCCCCCACTACAATCAACGCTCCCTCCCCAAAGTCCCCAATCACATTCAAGAGGGTCTCAAAGAACCCATGCTGTCCCGTATTGGGAGCATTGACCACCACACATGTGCACAGTTTACCCATGAGCATCCCCTTCACCATCAACCACCTCCCCTCCTTGTCCCCCCGCACCCCCATAGGTTGGAACTGAAGGGCGGATCGGAACAAAAGGGCCACCCCACGGTGCTTAGTAGAGGCAGATGATTTATAAATCAGGGGATACTGCCTGTGCTTGAGCCTGGATTCATCTCTGCGAGCCAAATGAGTCTCCTGCAGGCCCACCACATCCAGCTGATGATCTAGAATATATTTCCAAATCTTTTGACGCTTCTGAGGGGAGTTAAGGCCTTTAACGTTCCAAGAGCCTATCGTGACAGGCAACATCGAGACCAACCCCCCCACTCAGCGCTACCAGTACCACAACCCAAATCTAAAGAAAAAGCAGACACACCACAGCTACACCAGGTCCCAATCCACCACCACCGGGGTCCATCCCCAACAAGCCCATCGGAGCCCCCAGGGGTCTCAAAAACACACCATAGAAAGGGAAAAACGAAAAAAATAAAAAGAACAATTAGAGTCAGACATGACCGTAAGGGTCGGGGGTAGAAGACCCAGGTAATGCCCCCCCACTTCCAGGGCTGGGGTAACCCTCCATTGGAGAAAAGTCCCACAGAGTACCTGAGGTGGTAGAGCCCTCCGGCCCCCACAGGCCGTTGATGATGGGGGCCTACGCTGCCGAGGAGCTGTCCACTCGGCTCGAGTCAGTCACCTGGGCTACCGAGGCCAAAGCATCTCCCCTCTCGGTTTGGCTCGCTGATGGGGAAGGCCCCTCCGCCGTGCGCTGACGGCCTACTCTCTGCCAAGGCGGGGATCGGGAGCGGCGACATCTTCCCGGTGAGGCAGTAGCGTCTGGCGGGGCAGATGATTCCTCCATTCCCAGTAGTTCCCTGGCGGCCGCCACAGTACGCACTTGCACCAGTCTATTTTGCCACCGGAAGATCAGCCGAAAGGGGTGACCCCAGGAGTAGGACACCCCGCGTTCCTTCAGGAAAGCCGTGACCGGGCGAAAGTCTCGTCGCTTCTGCAGGGTGGAGGCCGCCAGGTCCTGAAAGAGTTGGGGGCTATGTCTGCGAAAAGACAAATTGGTAGAGTCTCTCGCCTTCCGCAGGATCATCTCCTTCAGCTGAAAGTCGTGGACACAGGCCAGGATGTCGGGGGGCGGCGAGCGCGCGCCACGCGGCAGGCCCACCCTATGTACCCTGTCCAGCTTGACTTCATCACGATCGTCCTCCGCCAAGATGTGTAGAAAGAGAGCCTCCACGTATTCCCGCAGATTCCCACCGTCTCCATCTGAGGGCACCGCTCTAATCCGAATGTTGTTGCGACGGGACCAGTTTTCCAGATCCTCGCAGTGGGTCTGAAGGTCCAGATTCTGCTCACGAAGCTGGAGCAGGTCCTGCTCTAGCTGATGGACATCCCCACTGAGGCCCAAGTCATGGTCCTCCAGGGTAGCTACACGCTCGCCAATGCCATCCACATCACGACGGACTTCACGGAGGTCGAAGGCCAGTTGCGCTTTCAGCTCCGTGATATCCTCCTTGATGGAGGAAAAAAGCTCGATCAGGAAAGCCTTCGTGACCGGGCCGTCAGCGTCATCTTTGGTCAGTGACTTGCTAGGGCCTGGGGGTGAACCAGACGCCCCCTTCCCCGGGCCTTCCTTCCCCGGTTTATTCAGGCGGGTCCTCGTCAACATGGTGCGATATCCCAACGCCGAAGATAGTAAGCAAGATGGCACCGCCTCTCCGATCGTTCACCACCGATGTTGCTCAGCCAGGCCCCAGACAGGACGACGCCTCCTTGTCACCTCCGTACGGCTGTAATCGCCGGCTGGGCCACTGGAACCACAGGCAGGCTCGGCACAGCGCCAATGTAGGGGACATGCACAGAAGAGCTTCACTCGGTCACCAGCCAAAGTCTCGAGTACCCTCGCGCCAAGGGTCGAAGTTGCCCAGACAAAGCCCCGGAGGCTGCTCCGGAGCAAGTGCGTCACCAAAGTAACACCTCGGCCAAGTCCGCCGTCCTGTGTCGTAGAGCGACGGGAGAAGAGACAAACCAAAGCAGGGAGCCTCAGGAGACCCAGGAGAGTCAAAGCCGGGGCTGAAATCGCCCCAAGATCGCTGAACAAAGCTATGAAGGGCTCGGGGTGCCGGAGGAGCTCGCAGGCACGTCTTACTCCGTCGCCATCTTGGCCACGCCCCGTCTATAATGTTTTTAACCCATATTTCTTTAAGTTCATAGCCCTCCAGTGGGTTCCGGGGCTGCTTTCATGTTTGTTTTCGGCAATCCTTAGCACTGGCAGGCTGCTCCATTAACAGCCTGTTAGACCTGGCTTCTCAGGCGGTGCATTCTCTGTGGCTCGGAGCCTGCCGCATATAAATCCTCCAAAAGTGCCCCGGATCATGAGAACGCCTTTCTGCAAGAATAGGAAATATTCCTTTTATTATTGCACTGAACACGATCACAGCCCCAGTTCATTTTAAAACTTCCCAACGCATTTCATTGCCTCATGCAATTTCTTCAGGGGAAATAGGGAGACACATCAAAAACTCGGCACAGTACTTCAAACAATTTTATAGTTTGAGCTTTTTCCCACAATGCACGATTTTTCTGTTACAAACTGCTTGCTGGATTTAGAAGTACTGGTTCAATCCCTTTTCAATCGGGTCCGTTTTTAATGTCTATAATGTTTTTAACCCATATTTCTTTAAGTTCATAGCCCTCCAGTGGGTTCCAGGGCTGCTTTCATGTTTGTTTTCGGCAATCCTTAGCACTGGCAGGCTGCTCCATTAACAGCCTGTTAGACCTGGCTTCTCAGGCGGTGCATTCTCTGCGGCTCGGAGCCTGCCGCATTAAAATCCTCCAAAAGTGCCCCGGATCATGAGAACGCCTTTCTGCAAGGATAGGAAACATTCCTTTTATTATTGCACTGAACACGATCACAGCCCCAGTTCATTTTAAAACTTCCCAACGCGTTTCATTGCCTCATGCAATTTCTTCAGGGGAAATGGGGAGACACAGCAAAAACCCGGCACAGTACTTCAAACAATTTTATAGTTTGTGCTTTTTCCCACAATGCATGATTTTTCTGTTACAAACTGCTTGCTGGATTTAGAAGTACTGGTTCAATCCCTTTTCAATCGGGTCCGGTTTTAATGTCTATTATGTTTTTAACCCATAATTCTTTAAGTTCATAGCCCTCCAGTGGGTTCCAGGGCTGCTTTCATGTTTGTTTTCGGCAATCCTTAGCACTGGCAGGCTGCTCCATTAACAGCCTGTTAGACCTGGCTTCTCAGGCGGTGCATTCTCTGCGGCTCGGAGCCTGCCGCATATAAATCCTCCAAAAGTGCCCCGGATCATGAGAACGCCACTCTGCAAGGATAGGAAACATTCCTTTTATTATTGCACTGAACACAATCACAGCCCCAGTTCATTTGAAAACTTCCCAATGCATTTCATTGCCTCATGCAATTTCTTCAGGGGAAATGGGGAGACACATAAAAAACCCGGGACAGTACTTCAAACAATTTTATAGTTTGTGCTTTTTCCCACAATGCACGATTTTTCTGTTACAAACTTCTTGCTGGATTTAGAAGTTCTGGTTCAATCCCTTTTCAATCGGGTCCGGTTTTAATGTCTATAATGTTTTTAACCCATAATTCTTTAAGTTCATAGCCCTCCAGTGGGTTCCAGGGCTGCTTTCATGTTTGTTTTCGGCAATCCTTAGCACTGGCAGGCTGCTCCATTAACAGCTTGTTAGACCTGGCTTCTCAGGCGGTGCATTCTCTGCGGCTCGGAGCCTGCCGCATATAAATCCTTCAAAAGTGCCCCGGATCATGAGAACGCCACTCTGCAAGGATAGGAAACATTCCTTTTATTATTGCACTGAACACGATCACAGCCCCAGTTCATTTTAAAACTTCCCAACGCGTTTCATTGCCTCATGCAATTTCTTCAGGGGAAATGGGGAGACACATCAAAAACCCGGCACAGTACTTCAAACAATTTTATAGTTTGTGCTTTTTCCCACAATGCACGATTTTTCTGTTACAAACTGCTTGCTGGATTTAGAAGTTCTGGTTCAATCCCTTTTCAATCGGGTCCGGTTTTAATGTCTATAATGTTTTTAACCCATATTTCTTTAAGTTCATAGCCCTCCAGTGGGTTCCAGGCTGCTTTCATGTTTGTTTTTGGCAATCCTTAGCACTGGCAGGCTGCTCCATTAACAGCCTGTTAGACCTGGCTTCTCAGGCGGTGCATTCTCTGCGGCTCGGAGCCTGCCGCATATAAATCCTCCAAAAGTGCCCCGGATCATGAGATCGCCACTCTGCAAGGATAGGAAACATTCCTTTTATTATTGCACTGAACACGATCACAGCCCCAGTTCATTTTAAAACTTCCCAACGCGTTTCATTGCCTCATGCAATTTCATCAGGGGAAATGGGGAGACACATCAAAAACCCGGCACAGTACTTCAAACAATTTTATAGTTTGTGCTTTTTCCCACAATGCACGATTTTTCTGTTACAAACTGCTTGCTGGATTTAGAAGTACTGGTTCAATCCCTTTTCAATCGGGTCCGGTTTTAATGTCTATAATGTTTTTAACCCATATTTCTTTAAGTTCATAGCCCTCCAGTGGGTTCCAGGGCTGCTTTCATGTTTGTTTTCGGCAATCCTTAGCACTGGCAGGCTGCTCCATTAACAGCCTGTTAGACCTGGCTTCTCAGGTGGTGCATTCTCTGCGGCTCGGAGCCTGCCACATATAAATCCTCCAAAAGTGCCCCGGATCATGAGAACGCCACTCTGCAAGGATAGGAAACATTCCTTTTATTATTGCACTGAACACGATCACAGCCCCAGTTCATTTTAAAACTTCCCAATGCGTTTCATTGCCTCATGCAATTTCTTCAGGGGAAATGGGGGGACACATCAAAAACCCGGCACAGTACTTCAAACAATTTTATAGTTTGTGCTTTTTCCCACAATGCACGATTTTTCTGTTACAAACTGCTTGCTGGATTTAGAAGTACTGGTTCAATCCCTTTTCAATCGGGTCCGGTTTTAATGTCTATAATGTTTTTAACCCATATTTCTTTAAGTTCATAGCCCTCCAGTGGGTTCCAGGGCTGCTTTCATGTTTGTTTTCGGCAATCCTTAGCACTGGCAGGCTGCTCCATTAACAGCCTGTTAGACCTGGCTTCTCAGGCGGTGCATTCTCTGCGGCTCGGAGCCTGCCGCATATAAATCCTCCAAAAGTGCCCCGGATAAAAGCAATGTTTCCTATCCTTGCAGAGTGGCGTTCTCATGATCCGGGGCACTTGAAAGCATCCCTGGAACCCACTGGCAATGTGCCTCGAAGAATCTAAACAACGCTTCCTGCAAAGAGGGTACTCAAGAGCAATACTTGATCAAGCTTTGGCTAAAGCTTCATCACTAGACAGGGCCACACTACTTAAGCCCAGGGAGCACCGTATCACTGACACTAATGACAACCAAGATGATTCCCAGCGTACAGTCAGGCTCATAACTACTTTTAGCCCACAGGAACACAAAATCAGGCGCATTATTGGCACGGAATGGCCCATCATTCTGACAGACCCTGTTCTAGGTCCTATGCTTAGTGAAACACCCACCATTACGTTCCGGCGTGCTCCATCCATGCGCGATGCGCTTGATAGGATTGCACCTGAAAATCCTCCCAAACTCACCAAAACCACCAAAATGGGCTTTTTTAAATGCACCTCCTGCCGTGCTTGCAACTTTGCCATGAATGCCAGTCACTATGTTACAGCATTCAGCAACACGCCCATCCCCATCAGGGAACATCTCACGTGTAGATCTGAGTTTGTGGTCTATAAGCTCAGGTGTACATGTGACTTGGAATACATAGGCAGTACCAAGCTGCCTGTCCATCAAAGAATATTGCAGCACATAAGGGCCATTGTCAATAGCGACAGCAGCTACCCAGTGGCTAGGCATTTCGGAGCAGTCCACAACAAGAAACTTAGGGACCTACAATACACGGTTCTTTGTTCAGTGCCTCAACCCAGCCGGGGTGGGGACCGTGAAAAACTGCTCAGACAGCGGGAATCCCAACTCATTCTGTCCCTCGACACCAAAGCCCCTAACGGTCTTAACTTGACTGAAGATCTGAAAAGCTTCCTGTAATACACTAACTTTACAGTTTTGGTGGTCTGGTCTCTGTAGAATTTTCAAATTTTTTGGTTTTTCCTTCTCTTGCTCAGTCTAGGAGTCATCTATTGTTTCTGGCCTATTGCCAGATGTTCAGTATGGCGTTACCCTATAGTCATGATTCTTGCTCTAATTTGTTCTGACTAGGATTTTTTGCCATTATTTCATTTTTTATATGATGTCGATATTTTGACTATGTGTTCTGTTGTTTTCCCCTTTTTTGATACTTTTTAGTTTTCACATTTGTGGTTGGGCTCTTGTATCCTTTTTTTATTTTTTCACTTCTTTTTAATTTATTGTGTTTTCCTCATCCTTTATAATTTGACTCACATGTCTCTTGCAGTATTTTCACTTGTGCCATGAACATTTATTCTTTATTGTGATGACTTTTTCTCCTTTTCTGAGAAACATGTGTACTGCTGGATTTTTCAGGCACTATGCCTTGATTGTCTTTAGCGTTCTCCTACTCTGTGGTTGGCTGTTATCGTTCTTGCAAAGCACAATATAGGCACTATGTCGCGACACAAGCTATGTTGCTTTCTCATATATTTTCATTACCCAGCCACATCCTCTCACTTTTTTTGAAACGCTCTTTTTGATCATGTCAGTATTTTACTTTATACCATTCTCTGAATGTTTTGATCACTAATCTAAACATGTAATCATGTGTGGTACATGCTGCTTTTCATGTGAATTTAACATGTTAAAAATTCTGACACTGTTGCTTTATTTTCTGTTTTACTTTTGGGCGTGTCTTTTCCCCAATCAAGCCCCTCCCACACCTTGTATATATTTCTTCACTTTTTTCTGAGTGCATTTGTGTGAACAAGCTCCCCAGTGGAGTGAAACGCGTTACTTCTCAATAAATGTTTGAACCTGCTACTCACTTGAGTTTGTACTATCTGTGAGCTCTACATCTGGCTGTCTGTCGTGGCGCTTTGAGGTCTGCACCCTGCTGCTGCCTGTCACTCATCGACAGGCTGGGATTCCTTTATATATATATATATATATATATATATATATATATATATATATATATATATATATATATATATATATATATATATATATATATATATATATATATATATATATATATATATATATATCTGGAAACCCTCAAACCACTTCCTGAGTTCTCCCAGCGGCAGTCAGGCGAGGAAAGAGACGCAGACCTCTGGAGTTTTTCAAGTGGGCAGTATTTTATTGCAGTGACCCAAACACAACATATATATATATTCACTGAAAAAACCACAGATTTCAGGAGTGTTATAGTTGGTTGGACATTTAACTCGTACAAAACCATTAAAATTCCCCAGGTATAGTTAGTTGTACTAACCATAACTCGCGCGCCCGCAATCCAATGCTGATGATGTCACATATTACATCATTAATGACATGGTCAGTGACATCACTGACGACATCTGAAATGACAGGCGTGTAGTGGGGTCAGTGGGACACTGGTCCCATCCTTGTATGCACACTGTATTCCCTCTGTGGTGGCAGAGGTTTCCACAAATACTTTCAAGACCAATTTATACTTATGGTTCTTTATTCATGATTTTTCTTGAGTTTGTTATATGCATTTTGTTAATACATTCATCCTTAGTGTATTATAGTACAGTCCTTATGCGTATCCAATGCATTTCGGGGTATAATGCACCCCTTCATCAGGGAAAGGACTCTGAAATGACATCACTGAAGATATCACTGATGACATCATCCACATGACAATCTGATCTTATCATACACTAGTATAACTTTTCAACACTTAATGTAAAATATGAAGTACCATACTTGAAACCATTGACATACCAATACAAGTTTATAAAAACCCACTTAGTGATTGCTACATCTACACACACATCTAAACACTTACCTATAGATTCACTCATACATGCTAACAAAGATCAATAGAACACTATTAAATATACTTATACACCTACATCAACATTACACACCAGCACACATCATATTCACTTATGCAGTCATCTTACTCACGTATGCAAACAATTGATCATACTTATATTCAGTAAGCTACACACTTACACAAACACTACTTTATTTATTGATATAGATAGTAACTCTCTCTTAGTGCGTTATAACATCACTATTACAAGTATACAGTTATCCATACGTCACCCATACAATCACTGAGTCTTATGTATAGTTATTTATATACAACAACTGTCACATACACTGCTTTTTATATTTCTAGTTTCTTGGACATGTATCATTGAGAAATATATTTACTCATCACCGCACCCCTAAAGAGATTCACTGACCCAAACAACTGTTTCCATATACAGTCTTAACCTCATATACCTACTAAATCAACTATTTACACATCTTTGGACAGTCACACACCTCCCACCCAACCATACACACATTCCTTCAATATCCCATACAAATACTCACTTAACTAATTAATAACTAATATAGACTTTCACATAGCTAGTAACCAACTTATGTAGTACTTTACACAACAAGAGATAGAGTGATACAGGCATTCACACAGTTTAATTACTATCCCATATATTTAGTAGGACACTTTAAATTTGTCACTTAGACAGTCAATCACATTGCTACTAAATCCTCCATTCAGACACTTATACAACCACTTAGTCTTCACGGCAGATTGCTATATATATATATATATATATATATATATATATATTACCTACTGGCTATCGCCAGTAGGTATATATAGTTAGAATTTTTTCCCTATGGGACTTTTGAAAATTCTATGTCTAATAACTTTGGCGTTTGTGGACGGAATCGGCTGAAATTTTCAGGAAAATGGCACATTTTGTTTCTGAGCAGCCCCTGAAAATTTGGTGGGGTTTCGTCAAGGGGGGGCTGAGAAAAAAGGGGGGTCCCAAAACGCGTTTTTTGCATTGAGTTTTCCATAGGGCGGTTGGACTCACTTTTAGCTCGAACGGCTGAATGGATTTGCACGAAACTTGGCAAAATTGTAGGGACTGTTAGCCCGATGTGCCTTTGCTAGGTCTCAATATATGTGCTCCAGTAGTTTTTGAGAAATTAACGTTCAAACCAAGATATATATCTGTAACAGCGCTCTGGGCAGCGATCCGGTCCGCTTACTTTTCGCTTATCGGAACTTTGCGCGCAGAAAGCTGATTGGCTCTCCGGTGTCTGTCAACATTCTAAACAGTCCGGAGCGGACGCCATCTTGTCTCTCGGTAGGATCGAGAGAGAAGAAGAGGTGGAAAACGAAGGGGGAATTTAATGAAAGGGGGCAAGGTATCCCCCTCTTGACCCCCTAGGAATGTTGTTGGGGTTATTAAAGGGTCCCGTGGGAAAAAAAAAAAAAAATGATTTTTCACGGTAGAAGCGCGGCCGCGAACTGGTAGCGAAACGGGAATTCGCCATTTTGTGCTTCGTAAATTAAATTACTAGTTATAAGTGGGTGCGGGAGACGTATCCTAATCCCCTATGTTTCCTGAGGGTGGCTGAGGAGGCTGATATATGTTGATACATCTCTTCCAGCGGCTGTGCGTGAGCTTTTTTTTTTTTTTTGCTGCGTGACAGTCCGGAGCGGCCGCCATCTTGTCTCTCGGTAGGATCGAGAGAGAAGAAAAGGTGAAAAACTAAGGGGGAATTTAATGAAAGGGGGCAAGGTATCCCCCTCTTGACCCCCTAGGAATGTTGTTGGGGTTATTAAAGGGTCCCGTGGGGAAAAAAAAAAAAAAATGATTTTTCACGGTAGAAGCGCTTCACGGGCCGCGAACTGGGCCGCAAACTGGTAGCGAAACGGGAATTCGCCATTTTGTGCTTCGTTAATTAAAGTACTAGGTATAAGGGGGTGCGGGAGACATATCCTAATCCCCTATGTTTCCTGAGGGTGGCTGAGGAGGCTGATATATGTTGATACATCTCTTCCAGCGGCTGCGCCATCTTGCCTTTTTTCGAATGCCACAATTTTGTCGTGCACGGCAGCCATTTTAGATGCCAGGCTGGTTCCAGGCTATCACCTAACCCTGCGGATGTAGTTTATGGCCCCAGCTGTAGAGAATTCAGACATGCCAATCCTCCTGATTCAGGCGTGTGAGTACTGATTTCAGTGCTAGTCTCCCGCCTCCCGATTTCTGCAAGCAAAAACCCGGGGGCATATTACGAACAACTAGCGATAATTTTTGTCTCTAACTTGTTTAGAGACAAAAATTATCGCCGCACATCGGCGATTTTTATCGCAGATAAACCTTGCTATTATCGCAGAAAAGTCCGCGATATTCATGTATTATCGACCTAATGCTCTTAGCCATGTTATCCACCTCCCATTGGATAACATGGCTAAGAACTGCTCAGGGCAGGTGTTAGATTTTGGAGATATTCGCGCTTAGCGCGAATATCTCCAAAAGTTGGTAATAGAAGGTAGCGATGTTAGGGACTGTTTCCAGTCGCTAACATCTTGGCACGCCACTTTGCATGTCATTAGTGATAAGTATCACTGACATGCAAAGCGGGGCCCAAGATGGTCGCTATCTCCTTTTAGCTGTCACTAACTGGTGTTAGCGACAGCTTGATAATAGGGAAATAATTTTATCTCCGCTTTCATGGTTTTTAAAGCCAAAAAAGCGGAGATAAACCCCCTTGATAATATGCCCCACGATTCCTTGGGGGTTTCAGCTGACAGGGCTTGGTATTGTGTTACATGGTAATTTTTCCAGGAAACGTCAGAGGGTCGATGCAGGGGTTCTAGAAGAGGTGATAAACCATTTAAGCCTCATGAACAAGCGCATGGTCTTTTAAAGATTTGTGAAGTACTCGGGGCGGCGGTGTGTGTGTGCCCTTTTTCAGGAGCGGGCGGGGGGGCACTGCCAGCAACTTGCCAGGTCAGGTAGTGTTCAACACGTGCATCACCCTTTCTCTGCCTGCTATTGCGCTCCATGCTTCGGAAAGGTAAGAAAAAGAACGTGCATTTGAGTTTGAAATGTCCGATCCTGCAGCAGCACACTTCCAAAGCCCACACATGACAATAACCCGATTCAAGGCCCCATTCACCCGTTTTTAAAAAAATAGATAACACTCCAACAAAGTAAGGTTATAAAACTTTATTAACTACTAACTTTAACAAAAGGAACAAAAACTAAAAACATTTAAACATTTCTCAACACAAAAAGCAACAATGGTTAGAAGCTGTCTTTTGTGCGAATAGTCCCAAGGCAGCACAACGTGCAGAGTTCTGGACGGCACCCAGGTGATGTCGCCTGGGTGCCGCACTGGTTTAGGGATCCTACAAT
This sequence comes from Lissotriton vulgaris, assembly GCF_964263255.1. Lineage (NCBI taxonomy): Eukaryota > Metazoa > Chordata > Amphibia > Caudata > Salamandridae > Lissotriton > Lissotriton vulgaris. The sequence continues at coordinate 865,770,529 of NC_141696.1, forward strand.
GCTGCTCCGAAAATTGGCGTGGGGCGTCCCGGGTGGGGCGGGGGGAGGCCTCGTCAGTAGCGGTCTGTTGTGCGAATAGTCCCAAGGCAGCACAACGTGCAGAGTTCTGGACGGCACCCAGGTGATGTCGCCTGGGTGCCGCACTGGTTTAGGGATCCTACAATGCAGCACAGAAAAACAGCGTGGGGCGTCCCGGGTGGTGCGGGGGGAGGCCTCGTCAGTAGCGGTCTGTGTCCAGTGTCACATGGCTGACACAACATGTACGACAGGCACCCAGGTGATGTCCAGTAAACTGCCGCACTGGTTTTGGTATCCTACAATGCTGCTCCGAAAATTGGCGTGCGGCGGCCCGGGGGGGGGGCGTGGGGGAGCCGGCGTGAACGGGCCTCCCCAGGTGGCGGCAATCTAGCTGAGTTGCGCTCGCTCTTGCGGCCACAGCGTCTCGCTCACCATGTTGTTGAGTTGCTCCCACTCTTGCAGTGCAGCGATAGGCGGCTGCCACATGGCTCTTAAAATGGCGGACAGCTCCTCGGTTTTAGGCCTGGTCCACTGAAATGGTCCTGGGACACTTTGGAACTCGGACGCTTGCCTGCTAGGGCTTGGGTTCCATTCTCGAAAAGCGTCCCCTCAGCCGTGAAGATTGTATAAAAGTCTTGGGGGCCCCCGACTCCCGCAGGCTTCCGGTGGGGAGCGGCTGCCATGATTGCTCGCGGAATGACCACGACGGAGCCACGAGATGGTGGTGCTCTCATGCTGACGCCAGCTTCAGTCTGAATGATCCAGAAACAAGGTGGGGCTTTCATCGTTTGGGAAAAAAAAATGTTCTAAACCAATGAAAAGTGTTATTTTTAGGTCATATGACCAAGCCTTCCATCTTTAGGAAACCAAAAGTAAAATGAACCAATGAAAAGTTTTATAAACAAGTCACATGACCTGTTATGCGACATAGGGCTACAAAAAGCGTAGAAAATCCGTTGGCACGTGAGGCGGCGTCAGTAGCGGACCGATGTGCGAATAGGCCGAAGGCAGCACAACGCGCCGAGATCTGGATGGCACCGAGGTGGTGTCCAGCAAATTGCCGCACTGGTGTGGCCATCCTACAATGCTGCGCCGAAAGACGGCGTGTCCAGCTGAGTTGCGGTCACTGTTGCGGTACAGTGACTCGAACGCGCCGAGATCCGGATGGCACCGAGGTGGTGTCCAGCAAATTGCCACACTGGTGTGGCCATCCTACAATGCTGCGCCGAAAGACGGCGTGTCCAGCTGAGTTGCGGTCACTCTTGCGGTACAGTGACTCGAACGCGCCGAGATCCGGATGGCGCCGAGGTGGTGTCCAGGAAATTGCCGTACTGGTGTGGCCATCCTACAATGCTGCGCCGAAAGACGGCGTGTTCAGCTGAGTTCCGGTCACTCTTCCGGCACAGTGACTCGAACGCGCTGAGATCCGGATGGCACCGAGGTGGTGTCCAGCAAGTGGCTGCACTGGTGTGGCCATCCTACAATGCTGCGCCGAAAGTCGGCGTGGGGTGCCCCGTTGGCTTATGAGGTGATGTCAGTAGTGGACTGATGTGTGAATAGGTCGGAACCAGCACAAGGCGCCAAGATCCGAATGGCAAGTCCTGGATGTTGAGTGCCTCAGTTGAGATTTCTGAGCAGTGCTTGTAGGACTGTCTGAAGCTTATTTGCACCTGTTGCAGCTTCACTAGGTCCGGCGGAACTTTTTGCCTTTTCCTTTCTGCTTCTTTTCCTACAATGCGTTTCATCTGAAGACACGACCAGGTCCCTGAATGTGTGCAGGGGGACGCTATTGATTGAATGAACGCGCCGAGATCTGGATGGCACCGAGGTGGTGTCCAGAAAATTGCCGCACTGGTGTGGCCATCCTACAATGCTGCGCCGAAAGTCGGCGTGGGGTGCCCCGTTGGTTTATGAGGTGATGTCAGTAGTGGACCGATGTGTGAATAGGTCGGAACCAGCACAAGGCGCCCTGCACTGTTGAGCCTTTTTCAATGTCTCTTTTTTGTTGTTTCCCCTCCATCAAAAACAAAACAAAAATACAAGGCGCCAAGATCCGAATGGCAAGTCCTGGATGTTGAGTGCCTCAGTTGAGAGTTCTGAGCAGTGCTTGTAAGACTGTCTGAAGCTTATTTGCACCTGCTGCAGCTTCACTAGGTCCGGCGGAACTTTTTTCCTTTTCCTTTCTGCTTCTTTTCCTACAATGCGTTTCATCTGAAGACACGACCAGGTCCCTGAATGTGTGCAGGGGGACGCTATTGATTGAATGAAAATGGCGGCTTGACACAAAGCTGACTCAAGCGTTACTGTTGGTGCTATACAGACAAAAATTGGTTTTCAGTTTGTACATTCTTCAGGTTTTTTTTTCTCCATCCAAGTCTGATTGAGAGTTTGTAGAAAAATGGCTTCAGATTTTCCACATACTACTCTTCAACATTCTTCCTAAATGTAACAATGTGAAACTCACTAGGAGAACGGCTGTTTCTGTTTCCTTTCAAAATGCTGCCACCAATATTTTCTGAATGGAAGACACCATCTTGTAGCATAAAGGGCCGAAAGGGGTTCTGGTCTGGCCGATGGTTGGTGGAGACATTTTGACTATATCTTGGACCTGCCCGGCCTCGCCCAAAATGGCGCCGGTATAAATGGGACTCGTAACTCTTTGCCCGCAAATGTATATCTAGAATATGTTATTGTAAGTGGCCCTGTCGTATTTTAATTACAAAATGTACGTCCACCGATTCCGCAACTGTTAGACACCTTTGTTCTTGTCACCTAATGGCCCGCTCGTTACGTTCTTCTACAGTGTAAATGTCTCCTCATCATATACGATTTCAGTTTGCTCCGTGGCCGGCCCACGTGGTTATAGGCCCGTATTTGTATACTGACATTTTCACAATAAAGGTTTTTAAAACAAAACACGGTAGTAGTATTTTCATTTGTAAAGTTTTTACTTTTAGTGACTGTTTTCGAATCAGTAAAAGGCAAGTGAAATAAAGCAGTCCAATTACATGACGGATAAAAGGTATAATATGTAGGAACGCAGTAAAGATAAATGGTGAAGGGCAGTTGTGTTTTTCATGTCTGCAACATAAAGTGATCGATAAGAATCTGATAATCAGGCGTATCGGCGACTAAGACAGCAGGCCGAATCTCTTTTACTCAACGGCTCCGTCATGGAAGGAAGAAACGCCCTCTTTCTCGAAAAAGGAATATATTTTACTTGCAAGACAGTTGTAAATTTTCCGGGAAAGTACATTAGCCTGGAATATTATAACATATGTTTGAAAAAAAAATATTGTTCGAAAATAATAAAAAGCGTAATTTTTAGGTCATATGACCAAGCTTTTCATCATTAAATTAACAAAAGTAAAATGAACCAATGAAAAGTTTTATTAACAAGTCACATGACCTGTTATGCTTACGTTACGCGCTGCGCGCCGCGCCTCGGATCACTTCCGGGTGCGCTAACGCGGCGTGTCATAAAACGCATTACGCGACAACGTAGGTCAAGAATATAGTCTAAATGTCTCCACCAACCAGCGTTCAGAACACAACCCCTTTCAGCAGTCCAAAAAGTTCTGTTAAATGACAACAGAGGGGACAGGCAACAAGAACCATCAGTCAAAGAGGGGAGGGCAAGTTCTTCTCTTCCGGGTCATGTTGGGGCGCTACCGGAACTGATCGAATTGGTAGTCTACAGTGTTTCTGGATGTTTCAGACTAAAGCTGGCGTCAGCATGAGACCACTACCATCTCGTAGCTCCGTCGTGGCCATTCCACGAGCAATCATGGCAGCCGCTCCCCACCAGAAGCCTGCGGGAGTCGGAGGCCCCCAAGACTTTTGTAGAATCTTCACGGCTGAGGGGACGCTTTTCGAGAATGGGACCCAAGCCCTAGCAGACAAGCGTCCGAGTTCCAAGGTGTCCCAGGGCCATTTTAGTGGACCAGGCCCAAAACCGAAGAGCCGGCCGCCATTTTGAGAGTCCTGTGGCAGCCGCCTATCGCTGCACCGCAAGAGCGGGCGCATCTCAACTACATGGTGAGCGAGACGCTGTAGTCGCAAGAGCGGGCGGAAAACAGCTGAATGGCGGAAGAGGCACAGTGTAGCAAAAGCGGGCGGAATAGCAACTAAAACGATAAAGGGGCGCACCACTACAGCTTGTCTTCAGGTCAAACGGATTGTGGGACAAGGTCCAGAATTGAAGAGTCATCAAAAGGCAAAAAGTTCCGCCGGACCCCGGGATCCGGCCGCCTATGTCGGGGGCGATCTCAGGCTACACCAGTGCTATAAGACTTGGGGAGGGTGTCGGAGCCAAGCGTCTTCTCCGAGTCCATGGCCATCACACCGCCCCTCAGGGGCCTCCGTCAAGCTGTTTAGGAAGGTAACATATCACATTGTTTTCTAATGCAGTCAGGTCCACAAACGACACTCACTTACTTTGAGAATAGTGAAGCTGCAGTAGGTGGAAATAAGCTTCAGACAGTGTTACAAGCACTGCTCAGAACTCTTAACTATGGCACCCAACATCCAGAACTTATGCTATTTGAGAATGGTAGTGACATCGAAGCATCTCAGGGACCAAAACCATTAACGTACTTTCACGTATGAAAATCTTACTTGGGGAGGGGGCAGGAGCGAAGCGCCCCCTCCCAGTCAGCGCCACCACACCGTATGTTGAAAATCTGAAGCCATCGTTCTACAAAGTCAACCAAACTTGGATTGAAAAATCTAGAAAAATGTACAAACTGAAAACCAGTTTTGGTCTGCATAGCATCAGTAACAACGTTTGAGTTAGCTTTGTGTCAAGCCGCCATTTTGATTCAACAAAGCACAGGCATTGAAAAAGGCTGAAATTCAGAACTCTAAACTATGGCACCCAACATCCAGGAGCTTGCTATCCGGATCTTGGAGCCTTGTGCTGTTTTCGATCTATTCACACATCGGTCCACTACTGACATCATCTTATAGACCAACGTTATGTAAATAGTTTTTTAATAAAATGTTTTACCCTGTTTCTTTGCTGGTGTGTTGTCTATATTTTTAATATTTGCATAGGGTTTGTCGTTATTTTGTGCGGGATGGGTGATGGAGCCGAGCTGTCTTGCAGCCCTCATGGTGTGGAGCTCAGTTCATCTCACTATTTTCGTATTTCTCAAGAAGGGTTGTTCCTAATATTTCTATTTTAGCGAGGTCAAAAAGAGATCCAATTAGTGGCCTACTGATTTTGTTCGATTACTTTTATTTTTTTACACGATTTTTCACTATCTGCAAAGACTAAACAGAGTATTGCGACTTTGTGCTTGTTTGTAAATAGAGAATGATCCAAAGAGAACCAATTCTAAAACAGTAAATGCTTGGACAACAATCAATCAAATGGAGAGACAAGGAGGCACGACGGATTACAACGGGGGTAAAGGCCTGCGTTAACTACCCTTCAGTATCTGCAAAGAGAGAGTACTACTAAGGCAAAAGAGGGGAGGGGGGGGCAGCGTTCAAAGCACATCAGCGTGCATAAATACGAAAATGTTTTTATCTATCACGTACTTGACATTTTAAAGCTTTTCATATTTGCTATTAAAAAACCAATGAAATTCACAGAAAAAACCATAGGTTATAGTGGATATATAGTTAGGAATTTGCATTTACAAAACCTTGAAAATTCAATGAAAAAACCATAGGTTATAGGCCATATATAGTTAGGAATTAGCATTTACAAAACCTTATTTTACTCGCATAAAACCATTGAAATTCCATATATAGTTAGCTAACTATAAGCGCTAACTATATATCACGCACCCGCAATCCACTGCTGATGATGTCACATATTACATCATTCATGACATGGTCAGTGACATCACTGATGACATCACTGATGACATCTCAAATGACATCACTGATGACAACTCAAATGATATCAATGATGACATCTCAAATAACATCACAATTGACATCACTGATGACAACTCAAATGACATCACTGATGACATCTCATTTGTCATCACTGATCACATCACTCATGTGATAATACAATGAACCTCTTCAGACTCTAATATAACCTTACATACACTCAGTATAAACAGACACTCACAGACTGTCACTCATCCATGGAGTTACTCACACACCTAGTCAGTCATGCAAAGAATCAATCACACCACCATTTCCTCAACTATACAGTTATACACATCTTACTTATTCAAACATATAATAACACATATTTACTCTCTTATATAATCCCTGATACAAGCTCACAGTGATCGATACAGCCACTCACACATTCACTGGCTCTTATGTTCAGTTATTTATATATCTCAACTCTCACATGTATTGTGTTTTACATACGTACTTACTTGCACATGTAGCAATGAGAAATCCATTCACTCACCAACACACCCATGCACAGTCAACCGCCCATATAGCTGTTTCCACATGCACTCTTGAACTCATACTCCTAGTGAATCAACTGCTTACACATCTATGCACAGAGTCACGCACCTCCCAGCCACCCACACACACACTCAGCCTCCCATTCAAATACTTGGGCAACCAATCAATAACCCATATGGCCACTCTTATAGCTACTGATCAACACATGCAGCAGCTTACACAACAACAAACATACTGATGCACGAATTAAGACAGTTTAGTCACTAACCCATGTACTCAGTGAGACACATTTAATCACTCACTCATACAGTCAGTCATGCACCTACTAAATTCTTCATCCAGACACTTATACATCCACTCATTCTTCAATATGTGAAACATATTTAAACTTTACAGACACATACAATCACTGGATGTTGTGATCAGTGATGTCACTGACCATGTCATGAATGATGTAATATGTGACATCATCAGCAGTGGATTGCGGGTGCGCGATATATAGTTAGCGCTTATAGTTAGCTAACTATATATGGAATTTCAATGGTTTTATGCGAGTAAAATAAGGTTTTGTAAATGCTAATTCCTAACTATATATGGCCTATAACCTATGGTTTTTTCATTGAATATATATATATATATATATATATATATATATAAAATACTTATTTAAATGTCGAACTAAACCACATTCACTGGATGATGTCATCAGTGATGTCATCCGTGATGTTATTTGAGATGTCATCAGTGATGTCATCAGTTATGTCACTGACCATGTCATGAATGATGTAATATGTGACATCATCAGCAGTGCATTGCGGGCGCGCGAGTTATAGTGAGTCCAACTAACTATAACGTGGGAATTTTAATGGATTTGTATGAGCGAAATGTCCAACTAACTATAACACTCCTGAAAACTGTGGTTTTTTCAGTGAACTTTTAAGGTTTTTTAAATGATACTTCCTAACTATAAACCTGCCTGAAACCAATGGTTTTTTCAGTGAATTTCAAAGGTTTTTGAAATGACAATTTTTAAATGTATTTATTCTTCTTTTTATTTTTGTGATACTGATTTACTACATTTTTTTAAACAATTTATTTTTAGATATTTTATGTTTTAAATTAGATTACATTGTGTCACTCCCCCTTCCATTTACTTTTTTTGGGCCCTGGGGACCCCATCCCTCAGGGCCTGACCCGCAAATCTAAATGTATTCTTTATTTTTTTCACAGGAAGGGGATTCCTATCGAAGGAAATACAAGTTACTTGTAAGTATGCTTGGAATTACTTTTCAGGGTCAGTGCTGGGCTAAAAGATGCAGCACTAGGTTCTTTCCTGATAACAGGTGAGTAAATTGGAATTCGTTGTTCAGATGTTCTTAGGTGAATATTTTAAAGGTCCACAACTCCACACTTAAAAGAATTTCTAAGTGAAACCAGTCAATGTTATCCTATGGATGGAAATTCACTTAAGGTAAGTAGTGTTATCGTTACCTTTACTTACTCAGTGTTGGATCCTGGATCCAGCACTGCTGCCTCCCCTCTAAACAGTTGAATGAATGCAAATTACAAAAGACGCACGGAAGGCCACGTTTCTTTTTTTTTAAATATTGCTAGAATGCGTGGATCATATGCGCACCCCGTTATTTCCCCCCCAAAAAAAAATTTGGGGACCCCCTGAGGAGACCTAGAGGGTCAGGGTGTGTCTACCCACCCCCTTTTCACGTTTTAACACACATTTCACAGACTTCTTCAGCCTCCCTTCTACCGAGGCATAAAATGACTGCCAACAGTTCTAGTTTTGAATGTTGACAACCACTTGACAGCCAATTAGCATTCAGCGCGTGATTGGAAGGGTGAGCTTATGGTACGATGACAATGCGCGCAGTATCCGTATTCATTTTTTTTTTAAGAGAAGAGACCCGCGTGGCCCCCCTCCCGGGCACCGGGGACCCCATAACCCCGGAGCATGGCCAAATATTATTTGAGGCCATGCTCAAGGACCCCGAAAGCCCATTCCCCAGGCCGGCCTTTTTTAAAAATGTATATTTGTTAATGGAGAGGGGGCCTCGTGGCCTTCCTCCTGTGCCACTTGTAGCCCTGGGGAGCCCATCCCCCGGGGCTGTCCCTCACCATTGGGGACCTTGGGAGGTCTCCAATCCCCCCACAGTCCAGCCGGCTCCCCGCCTCCTGCAGGAGCCGGTGTTCTATCAATAGCCGAACCTCATCTGTGTGTGTACCGCCTAGGAGTTGCTTTCACTTTGCATATACATTTTTGTTGTAGCACATGCTTGTTAATGTTGTGCATGTGCACAATACATCCCACCATTTGGCCGTGTACCCCTAACGTATTTCATTTTATTTGTGCATGCTCAATTACAACATGCCCAATCACAGCTCTCACACCCAGTGACATCATGCTCAACCAATCATCGTGCTGCAAAGTATTTATAACCTTCCAACTTTCTCGAACTTTTCCTATTCCGCAGTCACAGCCATTGATAATGTTCGTAACCATTTCTTCATAGGTGAGCACTTGTTTTAAGGATAATTAAGGTAATTGATCTGAAAAATCTTTAAGTTCCGTGTAAATGCAATTTTTTGTTCGATTTGGCAATGTTATTTTTAGGCACGCTTTCCTGCTTTTTTATAGCGTTAAAGTTGACTTCGTAACCTTTGTTTCTGTGCAAATCACTTAATCCTGCTGCGTTTCTACGTACTGCTCAAGTTAATGCAATGTAGTTTTTCTCGTGTAAGTAGTGCCCCATGCATTGCAAAAGTAATGTTTTCGGCAATAGTGTATTTTAGCACGGTTTCCAGCTTTTGTATGTCAAATAACTTGCCTTGGTGGCCGATGTTTCTGGGCAAATCACTTAATTCTGCCACCTTTCATTTTTTAAGTAGTGCGCCACATGTTGCTTCCTCCCCATGCACTGCACATGTAATCGATTGGTCAATGTTGTATTTTAGCATGCTCTCCATTTTTTTTATAACATTAAACTTGAATTCTTATCCTTTGTTCAGTGCAAATCACTTAATCCTGCCACATTTCTTTAATTTGCCAAGCGCCACGTGGCCGTTCCCGCAGCAGTGTGCTACGTGCTGTTCAAGTTAATGCGATGTAGTTTTTCTCGTGTAAGTAGTGCGTCACGTGCCCCATGCATTGCAAAAGTAATGTTTTCTGCAATAGTGTATTTTAGCAGAGTTTCCACCTTTTGTATGTCGAATAACTTGCCTTGGTAGCTGCTGTTTCTGGGCAAATCAGTTAATTCTGCCACTTTTCATTTAATAGGAAGCGCAAAATCTAAAAATTATAAATCTTGCCAGAGGTTGGATGACACAGTTCAATGAGCAGATGACCCTGGGATGAGTAGAAACAGCTACATGAAGAAAACGGGTCTTCAGCACAACACAAGCAACTTTGAAATGTTGGTGAGTAGTGCCTTTTTTTTACCTTCTCCCGCTCTTTGACAAATTTGTGAAGTGAAGAGGCAGACAGCAGTGGATGCGATAAGTAGATTTATTGCAGGAAAACAAGACACCTTAAACACCCATCAACAGGAGCAGAAAGCAAGGCAACCGTCTTCTCAAGCACCGTATACAAACTCCCCATGGTTTCCCTCATGACAGCCCAACATTACATACTTACATTCTAGGAGAATTACATACTAACATTCAACTATTACTTACATGGGAATACTCCACAGAGCACATGCCTTTACAGCAATGAGCTCATGCTTTCATCCAAAAGTCTTGAGACCGGTAAGGGTGAGTAGTTCGCTTCCCACTCCCTGTATTGTATAAACGCTAACTAACACTACTTCCACAGGTATACTACAGCGCCCAGAGCACACCACTTTACAGCAATGAGTTAACGGTTTAGGCTCACGGTTTAATCCCCAAGTCTTCAGACCAGTAGGAGAAAGTAGGTTGCTACCCATCACTATATACTATAAACGTATACTAATACTACTTACACAGTTATACTACAGAGGCTAGTATTTTACAGCGCCCAGAGCCCATCACTTTACAGCATTCAGCTTTCTTTGATCCCCGAGTCTTCACACCGGTAGGCATGAGTACTTCGCTTCCTGCTTTCGGTATAGTATAAACACACAGTAGCGGTCAGTAGTTCGCTTCCCACCCCCTGTGTGGTATAAACGCCTACTAACACTACTTGCACACGTATACTACAGTGCCCAGAGCCCATCCCTTTAAAGCAATCACCTCGGTTTGATCCCCAAGTCTTCACACCGGTATGTGTGAATACTTCGCTTCCCGCTTTAGGTATAGTATAAACACACAATAGCGGTCAGGAGTTCGCTTCCCACTCCCTGTATGGTATAAACGCCTACTAACACTACTTTCACACTTATGCTACAAAGACCAGAGCACATCACTTTACAGCAATGAGCTCACAGTTTAGGCACTCAGTTTCATACCTGAGTGTAGCAGCATATCATCTCAGAACCAAGTCACTCTGAGCAACACCACACTTTCAGACCGGTAAGAGTGACTACTTCGCTTCGCAATCCCCACAGAGGTTACAGTGCTCTTACCCTCCTTTCCTACTTTTTTCACTCTTTTTTCCCCTTACTCGCTTAAACGGAATCACAAAATGGCGGCCAACATTTCCTAGTTGCAACCGCTCTCAGCGCTCGCAACCAATAAGCAGCAAGCTCGTGCTCGTAGCGCCTCAGCCAATCAGATGACAGAATTCCCAAATATCGATATCTGTACATTTTGATATTTCTCCAAAACTACTGAACGGATTGAGACCAAATAAACAAAAGTGTGCTTTCTAGACCAAGACCCATCTCCATGCCAAAGTTAGGGTAATTCCGTTCACCAGTTTGACCTGTAGACTTGCCTAAAGTTTCCTACGGAAATTAACATGGAGAAAACACGTTTTGGGACCCACCTTTTATCTCGCCCCTCCCATGACCAAATTCCCCAAACTTTCCACATAGGTGCTGATATGGACAAAGAATTAGTTTTAAAAATGTCATGAATATTCATCGAACGACGCCAAAGTTATAAGCAAAACAAAAAATGCTCATCCTATGGAAACTTGGTCCTAACTAAAACTACCTACTTGCGACCACCAGTAGGTAATGTATATGTATACTAGCTTACCGATCGCGCATTGCTGCGATCTCAGAAGAAAGGACATTTTAGGAAACTTGTTATGATAACATTCAATTTACATTGTGTCATTTTTATAGAAACTTATTCATTTTAATATGGAAAACATTTTAAAGTGTTGTTTTAATTCTGTTTATTTATTCGAGTGCTTGTGGATATATATTTTTTTGTTTTTCCGTCTGGTGCGTACACAAATAAATCAGAAGGTTTTCCGACGCGTGAGCTGGCCACATACAGTTGTCCATGTGAGAAGCACGGATTCTCCAAATTTGATTTGATTTGATTTGATTTGTGGTTTTGTATAGCTCTCGTATACCCGTGGGCGTCTTGGCGCTGTAGTGAAGACGTGTTGTCCTAAACTGGTGACATTGGTTTATAGGGCCTTGAATAGCCATGTTTTAACCCCTTTTCTAAATTACATTAGGGAGGTACTGTTTTTGATTGCGAGAGGAAGTTGATTCCAGTCTTTGGCAGCATGTAGCAGGAAGCTTCTTCCTCCCCACCTCGTTTTTTTGAACCTGGGGACTTGTAGCAATTTTGCCTGGCTGGACTGAAGGTCTCTTATCGGAACGCATGGCTTGAGGTGTGTTCGAAGGAACTGAGGTCCCGATCCTTGTAGTGCTTTGTATGTTAGACACAGTGATTTCAATCTAATTCATTTTGCCAAGGGTAGCCAATGTAGCGTGTCTAGATGGTACGAGATGTGTTCTGATCTTGGTATGTTTAGTAACAGTCGTGCTGCTGAGTTTTGCAGGCATTGTAGTTTGGTCAGGTATTGGGATTGCATCCCAGCATATAATGTATTGCCATAATCAAGTCTTGATAAGGCTAATGTGGTCACCACTGTTTTTCGGGAGTCTATGGGGATGCATGGCAGCAGTTTTTTTTATCATTTTTAGGATGAACCACATCGTAGATACTAGTTTATTGGTTTGGGCCTCAAAGGTGAGTTTGTTGTCCAGCAAAATGCCCAGATTTTTAACTTTGGCCACCGGTGAAGCGTAGATGCCGAGATCTGCCGGCCACCATTCTGGGGACCAGATTTCTGTATTTGTTCCTAGTAGCATAACTTCACTCTTATCCTCATTTAATTTCAGGCAGTTTTGCTCCATCCACCGGCTTACTAATTTCATGCAATTGTTGAAGTTAGTTGCCGTGGCTGAGGTGTCATTTCTTATGGAGACTACGATTTGCGTGTCGTTGGCGTACGACACTGGCAGAAAGCCACAAGCTCTGATGATTTCGGCTAGCGGTGTTACATATAGGTTAAAAAGCGTTGGGCTTAGCGAGTACCCCTGCGGGACTCCACATGGGGATTTGAAGGATTTTGATTTTTTTCTCGCCCAGTTCCACTGTGAAAGTTCTATTGTCCAGGAATGATGCCAGCAGCTTTCTAGCCTCTTGGTGGACTCCTACTGATGTTAGTCGTTCCAGGAGCGTGTCATGGTTCACTGTATCGAAGGCCGCTGATAGATCTAATAATATCAAAGCTGCCTTTCCCCCGGCGTCCAACACGCTCCTGAGCTCTTCCACTGCCATTAGCAAGGCTGTTTTGGTGCCGTGACCTTCACGGAAGCCGTACTGTGAGGGGTCTAGTATGTTCGCCTCTGTAATAAATTGGGCAAGTTGTTTGTTCAACAGTTTCTCTGCTACCTTAGCACCAAAAGGGATTCTCGCTATTGGCCCGTAGTTACCAGGTTCTTCTTGATCTAGATTGGGTTTTTTCAGGAGGGGCAGGACTGATGTAGATTTCCAGATGGCTGGATATGTACCGGAGTTCAGTATGAGTTCCAGTAGGCTGATCATTTGCTCACTGTACAGCTCTGGGAACAAGTGAAATATTCTCGGAGGGCATGGGTCTGAGTATGCCCCCGATTTGGTCGCTGCTACAGTCTGGTGGACGTACTCCTTCTCAGGTAGGAGAAATTTGAACTCTGGTTTTGCGGTTGTGTTCATAGCTGGGTCCTTAGTATGGACATTTGTGTCCTGTGTAGGGGATTGTGGGGTGGCAGATTTAAATGATTCATAGACTCTGGTCACTTTGTCGATAAAAAATTGTCCCAGGGTATTGCAAAACTCTGTAGTGGCTGGCATATTGGTTTCGGTTTTAACTTTAGCAAGTTGTTTTACTGTTCGAAATAGTTCCTGACCAGAGTTTTTTGCTTCTTCTATTTTCTGGGTAAAATATTGACTTTTTGTGGTAAAGATCATTTTCTTCTATATGTTCAGAGAGGTCTTATATTCAGTTTTGCTGTCTGGGCTATAATTTACTCTCCATGTCCTTTCAAGTTTCCTGCATGTACGCTTCTGAGCCCTAAGGTTTTCTGAGAACCAGGGTTGGGATGGTTGTTTTTTCCTAAAGGTTGCCTTTTTTCGTGGTACTGCTGTTTCTATGGCCAATGTTAACCAGCTAGAAATGTGATTGGTAGCCATGTTACATTCCTCAGTTAATGTTGGTTTATGTGACGCTAGATGGTCTCGTAATTTTAGGTCGTCTATATTGGACCAATCTAGATATATGGGTGTATTTTGTATCTGTGCAGACGTAGTTCCTTCTATATTGTCCAGGGTTAAAGAGAAGAGTATGACCTTGTGGTCCGACCAAGGGACGGGAAGACAGTCCAGTATTTTAATATGTTTATTGGAGGTAAAAAAGCCATCCAAAGTGTGTCCTGCTTTGTGTGTGTCCGTGTGGACTAGTTGTTCTAAGCCCAGATTATTTAATGTGTCGGTCAACTCTGCTGTCCCAGTATTGTCGCTTTTTTTAAGATGAATGTTAAAATCCCCCAATATGGTGTAGTCGGGGTATTGCACGCTGGATTCTAAGAAGGGGTTTAGTGGGGATGTCAGGTTAATTTTGGCTTGGGGTGGTCTGTAGATCAGAAGGCCGTTGAAAGTATAGTTTTGTGTTAATTTGATGTGAAAGGACAGCGTTTCGCAGTCCAGGGTGCTGCCTGAGGCGCAACTCTTCATTTATAAATCATTTCTGGCTATGATAGCCAGGCCCCCCCCCCCTCGTTTCTTTTTCCGATCAGCTCTAGCTAATGTGTATCCTTCCGGGATAGCCAGTAGTAAGTCTGTGTCGGACGCTTCATCGGCCCAGGTCTCGGTGATGAAGATTAAACCCAGACTATTAGCGTCTATAAGCTCTGCTGTTTCGGTATTATGTTTAATTAAAGATCGAGTGTTGATGAGCCCTGCTTTAAAGGATTTTGTCTCGGGGGTCAAAGGCTGAGGGAGTGGCATCCAATTGTTGCAGTGAGTATATTCAAACTTGATTTGGCATCTGGTGCAATATTTGATTTCGGCTAGCGGGGAGAGCGGATTGCAATGGTGTTTGGGTCTTAGGGATAGTAGCTCCTCTGCAGAGTAGCTCTTCCTACCCCTATTTTGATTTTTTTCGACAGGGTTTATGGCCCTGGGCCCGGTCCCGGCGCGGACGGGCGCAGACAGGCTTGCCACCGGTGCGCCCGCTGCGCACGTCCGCTGCGCGGTCTTGGGTTAGTTACAATATATACCAGGAAATGTGCCGGGGCTAATCTAGTAAACACACTTGCAGCGATTGTCCTTGTGCTTTGTTGAAGGTCATTGCAAAAGCGAGTCACACCGTAAACTGTAAACGTTCAGTATTGGAAAGATTATGAGGGCCCTGGGGGGCCGGGGGGCCAATATTTAACACATTTTTCTTTTTTGTTTTCTTTTTTTGCCAGAAACCTTCACAGGAGTGCACTCAACAACTTTTACCAATTTTTTATTGTTTTTTATTTTTTATTTTTTGGCAGAAACCTTCGCGGGAGTGTACTCAACAACTTCCCAACGTTTCATGCCGATCGGATGAATGGTGTAGTAATGCAGAAAGGCAAGATAGCCATACTGCTTGGGTTTCTGGAGGCAAAGTGTTCACTGCCCCACTTACAATTCAAAGAGCTGTCTCCAGCATACACTCAAAGGAGCCTTACACTTTCCTGTTATCATCCCAGACTTCTTGGTGCATTGACAGGGGAGGGAAGAATTTTTCAGAATAAGATATAGGGGTAGTATTGGGGAATCCCCCAGATTCAAAGGCTGGCAATAAACATTGGACCTTCAGAGCCACTCTTCACTGCACTCCAGGACCAGTGGGCATTACAGAAAATTGGCTGTCTTGTGCCCTGCAGCTTGATGCCTGCCTTGCTTTATAAGAAGGAATCCTTGGCCTGCTCCTTTCCTCCCAGGCTAATCTGAATGACTCCAAGGGCGAGGTGGCTGACTACATCGTTCAGAACTACAGGGCCATAACAAGATCTGAAGGCATCCCTGCAACGGCCCAGCTGACCTGCTGCACAGTGGCCTGCCTGTACCTGCCTCTGAACCTTCATGTGTCTTGCTTACCTTTGCTAGAGTGCCTTCCTGATGATCCCCAATAGGTGTCTCCCCAGGTCCAGGACCCTTGGCTGTTATCAGAGTGCACTTCTCTGTGCAAAAAAGGAAAAATCTTTAAGTTTTGGACTCTCTATGACTGTGAACAGTCAGTCCATGCCAAGACTCTGGAGCCTGTGACTACCGCCAGGGCAAAGCTCTGGTTAACCTGAACCCGACCCACTACAGCATGTACCTTGCGCATAATAATACTTCAAATTTGAGTGTTTGACTTTCCACTTGTTTTGGATACATTTTGACATGTCAGGCATGCTTCCTCCTTTACAAATTCATTTTCAAAAACATGGAGCTCATTGTGATTGAGTTTAATCTTTCTCAGTCTATCTGCAGATAAGGGTCCACAAGTAAGAAACATAGCTAGATGGCTGTTAACAATCAAGGATTGAAATCAATCAACTTTTCAAAAATGGCAGTCAATGCAAAAAAACTGAAAACAAATAGAAATATTTAGAACTTTCTTGTGTCTTTTATTCTAATCAATAGATTGAATGACATGCTGGCAAAGTGTGTTTATAAACTTTTCAGTTTGGTATAGATTTCGCTTCTGACCGCACTTTACGTGTGTTATTTAATATTTTTTTGTGGTTCTCATACATTTTTGTGAATTCCAGACCCAAACATTTTCCACCTATAATTACTGGATATGGGTTCACATTTTATTAGCTATGAGAAAAATTGTATTCTCTATTTACTAATGCATTACTAATTTTATATTTGGAGTGCAATAATCTCATTCTGCAATAACATAACCATTATTATTGGTGTGTATAATTTAAATAATATGTCTACCTTATGTACGCAAGTGAAATAATCACAGTTTGTAACAACTCACCCAGTAATAACATTATACAAAATATAGACAATGCAAATATGTCATATTTGGAAATGTAATAATCACATTCTCTGATAATGGACCTTGTAATATTGTTATATGGAATTTAAACAAAGTGTATAAATCATATATATGTAAGTGCAATAATCGCATTCTTTAAGAGTACACCCAGTAATAGTACACATGGACCAAAAATACTCTACAATAGGAATTACAATATAGTAAGTGTGTTTTCAAAACAATCACTTACTGATTCCATGTGAATAGACAACAGAGAAATATATCATCTAGGAAAATTCATATCTGACTGATACAATTTCCTAAATCTATAATAACAGATGAAACCCTACCAAAAGGAAAATAGCCCTCACCAATGTAAACATATAAATACTGAAAAAAACAACCTTTGCAACCACAAACTAAATGCCATTCAAACAAAAGAAAACATGAGTGAAGGTAATTTGTATTTTTTCCTGAGGGTACCAATACAATGTACTACAAGGCAGCACCAAGAAAGACTGGGCTAACAATATTCTGCTTGAGTTTTGTTGTTTAGGGATGTCACTAAAATTTTGCATCTTCTTCCTCTTGCTTTTTTCAGTTTTGTGTTCTTAGGTCTAAAGATGCAGACTTTAGAAGCATGTTTTAAGTGTTATTTAATTATCTTAGAAACTGTAGAGAATCAGGAAATATCAAAATCATATTTGATATTTTGGCTATGTCTGATTCTTTCTCTGATAGGTAAAATAGCTGGTTTCTTATTAATCATTCCCAGTGTGTACCATCACATTTTCCCAGACAGAGAATGAGTGAAACCCTTTCATCATCAGCCCCCTTTTCTAGCGAGTCAGTATTGATAGTAGGTTAATGGACAAACACCGCTGGCTTAAATATTCAATGCAAGGTGTAGTGACAGGCATATGTGAAAAGAGTGATGTCAACAAGAATCTAGGATTGTGGTGAAAACATGACACAAGATGTTTCGAAAATATGGAACGCTGTGTCACTAAGAATGCTGCTGCAAAAAAATGTTTTCAAGTTCAACAAAGACTGAGTAATATTGTTTGTATTTGCAGTAAGTCAGGTACATATATGAAGAGGTTGTGTGATTACCTGTCAAAATCGATACCTGAGCTGAAGTGCTTCATTGTAAGAGACTGAAAGCATCTTTATAATCTTCAGAGTAAATTAAGAATGTTATTGACTTTATAGTCCATACTAAAATGCAAATATTTCTCTTTTTTTGCTTTGTGTGGCATCAAAGAAAATCAACCCAACTGTGTCACTGAGCCGGTGGTTTTCAGTCCTATGAATGAGGCTGTGAATGCTAAATTATCCATGTGGAGATCGATTACAGAATATTTGCTTAGTGATGATGCTAAAGCCAAGAAATGTGAGAATCTTTTGTTGCATATTGATAGTGATGTGAAAAAAAGGAAACACTCTACTTCATTCTTCAATTCTTACAGGAAAGCATGACTGCTATAGAAGATATATTCAAATAACTGAGTCTGAAAACACCCTTGTCTACCAAGAATTCAGCGTAATTGGTTTAGATGTGAAACATCTCCTTGAGTGTCGGCTGGGGGACACTTGTAATGACTTTGGCACTGTAACATGTTTCATGTTGGAATTCTTGACACTTGGTAAGCAAAGAAATGTTGAGGAGCAATAAAGGAAATTTATTTTACAGTGCCTGAAAAATGTCTTGCAATGATGCATAGAAATATCCCTTCAACTATGGCATTTAAGTTCAAGGAAGCCTCACTGAGGTACTTTGCACAAGCTCCAGATCCCTTCTGTTAATCAGAATGTTCTTGGGACATTGAAAAGTACTGCTTCATTTTTTAGCACTTCAGTAACTTAGGGCATAGGTTACTGAACCTGTCCCAGAAAATCGCAATGTTCAGGTGCACCAGTATTGGCATGGGAAGCTATGTCAGGTTTGTGCCTGACTATTGGTTGGGACATGGATAAGCACACACCAGGCGATCCACACAGACGCTGCATGTGACACCGGATATCTAAGCACATTGGATCGACAGCTTGGGCGCAGGTCAGGCTATTTTTGACTGACGAATAACTGGCACTAGCAGAGACACTGGAAGTCCTTGTTTTAATTAGCGATTACTGCTCGCCCCTCCCGCTCGTCCCAGCAATTAAGCACACTACTTATACTGCTCGCTCCACTGGGTTCATTTGTGTCATTTGTTCATTGCTGTGTCACTAAGAATGCTGCTGCAAAAAAATGTTTTCAAGTTCAACAAAGACTGAGTAATATTGTTTGTATTTGCAGTAAGTCAGGTACATATATGAAGAGGTTGTGTGATTACCTGTCAAAATCGATACCTGAGCTGAAGTGCTTCATTGTAAGAGATCCTTGCCACTTGCTAGATAGTATACTGAAAGCATCTTTATAATCTTCAGAGTAAATTAAGAATGTTATTGACTTTATAGTCCATACTAAAATGCAAATATTTCTCTTTTTTTGCTTTGTGTGGCATCAAAGAAAATCAACCCAACTGTGTCACTGAGCCGGTGGTTTTCAGTCCTATGAATGAGGCTGTGAATGCTAAATTATCCATGTGGAGATCGATTACAGAATATTTGCTTAGTGATGATGCTAAAGCCAAGAAATGTGAGAATCTTTTGTTGCATATTGATAGTGATGTGAAAAAAAGGAAACACTCTACTTCATTCTTCAATTCTTACAGGAAAGCATGACTGCTATAGAAGATATATTCAAATAACTGAGTCTGAAAACACCCTTGTCTACCAAGAATTCAGCGTAATTGGTTTAGATGTGAAACATCTCCTTGAGTGTCGGCTGGGGGACACTTTTAATGACTTTGGCACTGTAACATGTTTCATGTTGGAATTCTTGACACTTGGTAAGCAAAGAAATGTTGAGGAGCAATAAAGGAAATTTATTTTACAGTGCCTGAAAAATGTCTTGCAATGATGCATAGAAATATCCCTTCAACTATGGCATTTAAGTTCAAGGAAGCCTCACTGAGGTACTTTGCACAAGCTCTAGATCCCTTCTGTTAATCAGAATGTTCTTGGGACATTGAAAAGTACTGCTTCATTTTTTAGCACTTCAGTAACTTAGGGCATAGGTTACTGAACCTGTCCCAGAAAATCGCAATGTTCAGGTGCACCAGTATTGGCATGGGAAGCTATGTCAGGTTTGTGCCTGACTACTGGTTGGGACATGGATAAGCACACACCAGGCGATCCACACAGACGCTGCATGTGACACCGGATATCTAAGCACATTGGATCGACAGCTTGGGCGCAGGTCAGGCTATTTTTGACTGACGAATAACTGGCACTAGCAGAGACACTGGAAGTCCTTGTTTTAATTAGCGATTACTGCTCGCCCCTCCCGCTCGTCCCAGCAATTAAGCACACTACTTATACTGCTCGCTCCACTGGGTTCATTTGTAACCGGGGAGGAGAGCTGAATACTGCTAGGTGATGCCGCATAAAAGGCACCTTGATGAAGTAAGGCAACTTTGTGAGAATGGATGATGGATGCATGTTTAAGAAGGGAACACCTTCTGTGCTTGACTAAACTTAAGATTCTTGTTACCTAACAAGGCTACTTGTGCTTAACTTTCTAGGGTTTGACTATAGGGGCTTTCCCTATATTCCCCCTCCCATGAAGTACGTAGGATGAAGGCTGTGCGTAAGACGTGGGAGGTATCTCCCCAACTTTTTTAAATCACTTGTGTGTTCACGTATGACAGACACGTGTTACACTTCAAACCACACGTGCTAAAACTGTGTGGTGTGGTTCCTGCTTTTTCATGAATTACCTAAATATCTTGATGGTTGTTTTGTGTGTTTCTTCTCTTTTTTTTTCCTTCAAATGGTGCAAAGGACCACCAGGTAGTGGAGAGTGACAAAGGACACCCCACCTATTGCTTTTCTCACCACATTGTTGGTAAGAGTGGGGCCCTTTATAAATATTAAAAGCAAAACATTCCATGAACACCAGAAAACATGGTTTCTTTTGTTTTTAATAGCAAAAAAAGGTGTAACCACCGATACCCACTGTTTTTTAGTGCCATAGGAAATATTGAATTTGTAGTATGGCAGAAGGAATATTAGTCATGTGTGCCAAACTGTAAATCAGACCCAATGTCTGCTCAGCAAAGATATGCTTAAGAAAAAGTATGTGGATAATTATGAAGTCAGTGGAAAACAAAAGAAATGCTGGTTCTGATAATTAGGGAATAGGAACCAACGTAAATGAGATTCAGAGATCTTGAAAGAAGGGTGCATATTTAAATTTGAAATTACCAGAAATAAAACTGTTGTACTGGCGCAAAGGAGCAAAAATTTTTTCGGTTGGAGCCCTGGGAGTAGAAAGTTAATTCAATTGTCAATTCAGGGATCCTTGAAGAAGAAGGTGCTCCTCTTAAATGTTTTAAAAATGATATATTCTCAAACAAAATACATATTAAAGATTTCATCATAAAAAATTATAATGACTTTTTAATCTGTCATACATATTACCTACTGGCGGTCGCCAGTAGGTATATATAGTTAGGATTTTTTCTCTATGGGATTTTTGAAAATTCTATGTCTAATAACTTTGGCGTTTGTGGACCGAATTGGCTGAAGTTTTCAGGAAAATGGAACATTTTGTTTCTTAGCAGCCCCTGACAATTTGCGGGGGTTTCATCAAGGGGGGGGGCCGAGAAAAAAGGGGGGTCCCAAAACGCGTTTTTCCCATGTTAATTTCCATAGGGCGGTTGGCCTCACTTTTAGCTCGAACGGCTGAATGGATTTGCACAAAACTTGGCAAAATTGTAGGGACTGTTAGCCCGATGTGCCTTTGCTAGGTCTCAATATATGTGCTCCAGTGGATTTTGTGTAATTTAGGTTAAAAAAAAGATATATATCTGGGCGGAGCCTAACCACACATCTGATCTGATTGGCTGTCAGCACTTCATCCAAGAAGTGTTGGCAGCCATCTTGGGACCAATATACATGATAGCACCTCATTAAAAAGCATTGTAGTTAATAGAGGGTTTTAGGACTTTAGTTACATTATAAATCATTTGTTGATGGTACCATACTGGTTTTAGGAATTGTGGTGGGTTCTAAGGTGATTTTACCATGTGAAAAAACCTTCTGCTGTGATATCATGAATATTGTTTGAAAGAAAACTAATATCTCATGATTTTCCCACAGTGGTTTGGTAGGGGATCTATAAGCTAAACTGAAAGCATATTTTCTGTAAATTCACATTATCTTTCTCAGTCATGTGAAAATAAAGTCTGACATTCTCAGTAAAACATGTACATCCAACAAGGACAGAGACTGTCAGTTGATTCCTTTGTGTTCTACTGCAGCCTCCTAGAGTGTTCTAAAGAACAACTAGAGCGCTAACAGTCCTACTTATTACAAAGGTATGGCACACCTGAAGCCATCTTGATTGGAATAAAGTGGTAACTCTTAAAACATTTAATTTAAAAAGAAACAACATGAGGGGGTATATTTTGCCATTGACAGTATGATTAGTGCTGCAGAATGAAAAATTAGGGCACATTTTGAGTGACTTCTCAAATCCTTTTCTATTTCATTAAAACATTCTGACATGCAGTCTCCCAAAATGGCCACCAGAGACAAAAGAGCCCAAATGTAGCCCAAATATCACCCAGATGTAGCCCAAGTATAGCCCAATGCCAGAATGTCCCAGAGTGTTCTAAAGAACAACTAGAGCGCTAACAGTCCTACTTATTACAAAGGTATGGCACACCTGAAGCCATCTTGATTGGAATAAAGTGGTAACTCTTAAAACATTTAATTTAAAAAGAAACAACATGAGGGGGTATATTTTGCCATAGAAAGTATGATTAGTGCTGCAGAATGAAAAAATAGGGCACACATTTTGAGTGCCTTCTCAAATCCTTTTCTATTTCATTAAAACATTCTGACATGCAGTCTCCCAAAATGGCCACCAGAGACAAAAGAGCCCAAATATAGCCCAAATATCACCCAGATGTAGCCCAAGTATAGCCCAATGACAAAATGTCCCAGAGTGTTCTAAAGAACAACTAGAGCGCTAACAGTCCTACTTATTACAAAGGTATAGCACACCTGGAGCCATCGTGATGGGAATAAAGTGGTAACTCTTAAAACATTTAATTTAAAAAGGAACAAAATGAGGGGGTATATTATGCAATATAAGGTATTATTAGTGCTGCAGAAAGAAAAATTAGGGCACATTTTGAGTGACTTTTCAAATCCTTTTCTATTTCATTAAAAAATTCTGACATGCAGTCTCCCAAAATGGCCACCAGAGACAAAAGAGCCCAAATGTAGCCCAAATATCACCCAGATGTAGCCCAAGTATAGCCCAATGACAGAATGCCCCAGAGTGTTCTAAAGAACAACTAGAGCGCTAACAGTCCTACTTATTACAAAGGTATGGCACACCTGAAGCCATCTTGATTGAAATAAAGTGGTAACTCTTAAAACATTTAATTTAAAAAGGAACAAAATGAGGGGGTATATGTTGCCATATGAATTATGATTAGTGCTGCAGAAAGAAAAATTAGGGCACATTTTGAGTGACTTCTCAAACCCTCTTCAATTTCATTAAAACATTCTGACAGTCTCCCAAGATGGCCACCAGAGACAAAAGAGCCTAAATGTAGCCCAAATATCACCCAGATGTACCCCAAGTATAGCCCAATGACAGAATGTCCCAGAGTGTTCTAAAGAACAACTAGAGCGCTAACAGTCTTACTTATGACAAAAGTATGGCACACCAGAAGCCATCTTGATTGGAATGAAGTGGTAAGTCTGAAAACACTCAATTTAAAAAGGAACAACATGAGGGGGTTAATTTTGCCATAGAAAGTATGATTAGTGCTTCAGAAAGAAAAATTAGGGATCATTTTGAGTGACTTCTCAAATCCTCTTCTATTTCATTAAAAAAATTCTGACATGCAGACTGAAACATGCACTTTGAATACCAGCAGCAGATGTCCCTGGTGAGCAGTAGCTTTACTACAGTGATCTAATGTGCAACTAGAGTGCTAACATTCAGAATTTATGGCAAATGTGTGACACATCTGAATGCCTTCTTGATGGAACCAAAGTAAACAAGCATTGAAAATGCAATAGATCTCACCCTCGTTTAAGTTAAAGCCATTCTGTTTGTAATGAGGTGGCTTTTTAGCTTTGCTTTTATTAGTGTTTTTTCAACTTTCATGTAAATAACAACCATCTGTATGCATATAAGTATATGTATGCATGCATTTATGTTTGTATTTATATAGATATACAGATGATATATGTTTATATATGTATGTATATATATATATCCACTGAAAAAACCATAGGCTATAGACCATATATAGTTAGGAATTAGCATTTACAAAACCTTGAAAATTCACTGAAAAAAACATAGGTTACAGACCATATATAGTTAGGAATTAGCATTTACCAAACCTTGAAAATTCACTGAAAAAACCATAGGTTATAGACCATATATAGTTAGGAATTCGCATTTACAAAACCTTATTTTACTCACACAAAACCATTGAAATTCTATATATAGTTAGTTGCACTAACTATATATCGCGCACCCGCAATCCACTGCTGATGATGTCACATATTACATCATTCATGACATGGTCAGTGACATCACTGATGACATCACTGATGACATCTCAAATGACATCACTGATGACATCACTGATGACAACATCCAGTGACTGTATGTTTCTGTAAAGTTAAAATATGTCTTACATATTGAAGAATGAGTGGATGTATAAGTGTCTGGATGAAGGATTTAGTAGGTGCATGACTGACTGTATGAGTGAGTGATTAAATGTGTCTCACTGAGTGCATGGGTTAGTGACTAAACTGTCTTAATTTGTGCATCATTATGTCTGTTGTTCTGTAAACTGTTGCATGTGTTGATAAGTAGCTATATGAGTAACTATATGGGTTATTGATTGGTTGCCCAAGTATTTGTATGGGAGACTGAGTGTGTGTGTGGGTGGCTGGGAGGTGTATGACTCTGTGCATAGATGTGTGAGCAGTTGATTCACTAGATGTATGGTTTCAAAAGTGCATGTGGAAACAGCTGTATGGGCGGTTGACTGTGTGCATGAGTGTATTGGTGAGTGAATGGATATCTCAGTGCTACATGTCAAAGTAAGTACATATGTAAAACACAGTACATGTGAGAGTTGACATATATAAATAACTGTGCATAAGAGCCAGTGAATGTGTGAGTGGCTGTATGGATCATTGTGAACTTGTATCAGGGATTGTATAAGAGAGTAAATATGTGTTAGTATATGTTTGAATAAGTAAAGTTTGTATAACTGTATAGTTGAGGAAATGGAGGTGTGATTGATTCTTTGCATGACTGACTAGGTGTGTGAGTAACTCCATGGATGAGTGACAGTCTGTGAGTGTCTGTTTACACTGATTGTATCTAAGGTTATATTAGAGTCTGAAGAGGTTCATCGTATTATCACATGAATGATATCATCAGTGATGTGATCAGTAATGTCAAATGAGATGTCATCAGTGATGTCATCAGTGATGTCATTTGAGATGTCATCAGTGATGTCATTTGAGATGTCATCAGTGATGTCATCAGTGATGTCACTGACCATGTCATGAATGATGTAATATGTGACATCATCAGCAGTGGATTGCGGGTGCGCGATATATAGTTAGTGCAACTAACTATATATGGAATTTCAATGGTTTTGTGTGAGTAAAATAAGGTTTCGTAAATGCGAATTCCTAACTATATATGGTCTATAACCTATGGTTTTTTCAGTGAATATATATAAATATATATGAATATATTATCAACTGCCAAACTCTCACAACTTCCTTTCTGGTGAAGAGAGAGTGGCGGACACAGGATTCCTAGGCAAGATGTTTTTATTTCACTCTTCACGAATGATGGTGTGTTTCGGACTACAAGTGCCCCTGTTCATATAAATATATATATATATATATATGTAGTTATAGTTAGGACCTAGTTTCCATAGGAAATCCACAACATTCTATTTGGAATAACTTTGGCGCCGGTTGACGAATCTTCACGAAATTCTCAAAGAAGATGAGGCACTCTGCTCCTTCCCTGAAAGTTTCGGGGTGATTCGTGAAGCTAGGGCAGAGAAAAAAGGGGGACCCAAAATGTGTTTTCCCCATGCAATTTTCCATAGAGACCTTTAAGTGAGGTTACAGCCCGAACTGCTGAACGGAATTACACCAAATTTGGCAAAAAGGTAGAGTATGATACGCAGTTTTTGATGCTTTTTGGTGTAAATCCGTGCAGTAGCTCCTGAGAAAATGAAAATGAAAATCATAGATATATCTATAGACGAAGTAACGTATGTGTATCCTCCTGAGCATGAGCTTTATGTTAATTGGCTGCCAACACTCCAAACCAGGAAGTGTTTGGCAGCCATCTTGTGCCTCAGTAGAAACGAGGCACAAGAAAACTGAAAAAGAAAATTGAAAAACAAGAAAAGGGGGCAGGGTAGAAACACCCTGACCCCCCAAGCCTGCTTAGGGGGTCCCACAAGGACCCCGAAGGCCCAAAAATGTTTTTTTTTTTTATTGCGGGATGCGCGAAGGGTATGCGTACCCTGCCGATCCCAAAAAAAAAACTAAGCGTGGGCTTCTGTGCTTCAATGTTAATTAGCCCACGGGGGGCCAAATTCCGGGTGGTTTATAAAAATATTGTGTGGGGGGCCCAATCCCCCCCACACTGCCCCGGGGACCACCACCACCTGGGGCAAAGTATGTATTATAGTGGGGGGCACACGACCCAACAGAGACCCGGTGACGGTCCCCTGGGCTTAAATGTATAAGGCCACTCAAGCCCCGGGGACCGCCACCCCGGGGTTTTAACATGAGGTATGCAGGGTGGCTCATGGCCCTCCTGCAGCCCTGGGGACCTCCACACCCGGGGCTTCTTTTAAAAAAATAAAAATAAAAAAACCTGTGTTGGGGGATCAAGCCCCACCACATGCCCTGTGGACCGCCACCCCACCAGGGCACTACATAATTAAATTGGGGGGTCTGTGACAGACCCCCCGGCCCCGGGGACCACCACCCCCGGGGCTTTTGAATGTTGGGAGCGGGGCCGCACAGCCCCCCTCCGGGAGCCTTGGGCCAATTGGGACCGCCACTCCCCCAAGGCTGGCTCTTGCAGTGTCCCGGGGTACCTACCCCCGGGACACTGTAGTTTGCTATGGTAGGGCGGGAGCCTTGTGGCTCCCGCCCTACCATAGCAAACTACTTTGGTTTTTGGAAGAGAGAGCAGGAAACCTGCTCTCTCTTCCAAAAACCAAAGCCGATTGCTTTTCTACATGGGGAGCAGCATGTTAGCTGCTCCCAATGCAGAAAAGCAATGCCGGCTCCTGCAGGATGCGGGGAGCCCGCAGGGACCGTGGGGGGCTTGGGGACACCCCCAAGGTCCCCAGCAGAGAGGCAGAGAGGGCCAGGCCCTGGGGGATGGGGTCCCGGGGGCCAGAAGTGTCCGGGGAGTGGGGCCATGCGGCCCCCCTCTCCAAATAATTAAAAAAAAAAAGGAGGCAGGCCAGCCCCGGGTGGATGTGGGTCCTGGGGACTTAAGTGGCCTGAGGAGGGGGGTTATGCAGCCCCCCTTCTTCAATTTTTAACAAAAAAGGTGGCCATGCCCCCGATGGCGTTCCCGGGTCTGGAATTAGACACTGGAGGTGGGCCACGCGGCCCCCTTCCCAATAAAAAATAAATATTTGGGGGTCA
This sequence comes from Lissotriton vulgaris, assembly GCF_964263255.1. Taxonomy (NCBI): domain Eukaryota; kingdom Metazoa; phylum Chordata; class Amphibia; order Caudata; family Salamandridae; genus Lissotriton; species Lissotriton vulgaris. The sequence goes on from NC_141696.1 coordinate 865,798,112, forward strand.
GGCCCTAGAAGATGGGGTTCCCAGGGCCCAGAAAACACAGCCCCCTTCTTAAATTTTTTTTTTTTTTTAAAAACGGGATCAGAGAGGAGGCCCCACCCCATCCCTGCACCACTCTGCAAATGCGCCCCCTGGTGCTTTTGCAGAGGGGGAAGTAATTCCCCTTGAATACTGTGGGTTCTGGAGGGCAAGTAGCCCACCAGGAACCTCCAGTATATGCCAGAGGGCTGCGTTGCAGAAAGGTGTAATGAGGCTGCGCCCCTTTTTACACCTCTCTGCAACGCAGCCCCCTGGCGCATACTGGAGGTTCCTGCTGGGCTAGTTGCGGCCCAGGGACCCCCAGTATTCAAGGGGATTTAGTTCCCCTCTGGAAACACGCCAGGGGGCTGCGTTGCAGAGAGGTGTAATGAGGCCACGCCCCTTTTTACACTCTCTGCAATGCCGCCCCCTGGCACCTACTGGAGGTTCTTGGTGGGCTAGTTGGCTTCCAGGGATCCCCAGTATGCAAGGGGACTTAATCCCCCAATTTAGAACGCGCTACGGGCGCGTTTGCACAGTGGTGAAGGTATGGGGCGGGGCTTGAGGTGATATGTGTGCAAACATGCCCTGTGGCACTTTTTAAGTTGAGGAATTAATTCCTCTTCAATGCAGAGGTCCAACTAGCCCAACAGGTACCTCCCATAAGCACCAGGGAGCTGCGTTGCCTCACTCCTACACAACCATTGAAATTCCCCCATTATAGTTAGTTCAGCTAACTATAACTTGCGCGCCGGCAATGCACTGCTGATGACATCACATACTACATCACTCATGACATGGTCAGTCACATCACTCATAACATTACTGATGGCATCTCAAATGACATAACTGATGACATCACTGATGACATCATCCAGTTAATGTGTATTTTTCTGAAATTTAAATATGTTTTATATATGTATATGTCACGGTCGATGGAAGAATACATGGGAAAATAAGTGTCTAAATGTTTTTTTTTGTAAAATTGATTGGTTAACTGACTTATTAAGTATATCTTAGTGAATACATGTATTATTGAGTAATGTTTAAATATGTAATTATCTGTATAACTGTCCCACTTTGTGTATAAGTTTCTGCATGGGTTGGTGAGTAGCTACATGAGTGTCTATATGGGTTATTAGTTGTTTTTTTGAGTATCAAAATGAGTGTCTGTATGGTTTGGTGGGGGTATTACTTAGCGCACAGATGCATGAATGACTGATTCACTGTTTGTATGTGTTTTGAAGACAGCATGTGTACAGGACTGTATGGGTAGATGAGTGTGTGCATGGATGTGTTAGTGATTGAATGAATGTCTCAATAGTATCTTTACATATGTTTTAAACTAGTATATGTGAGTATTGATGTATATAAGTAAGGATATATGACTTTGACAGATTGGAAGACTTCCTGTATAAATAAGTATGTGTTTCTATAAGTGATTGTTTAAGAGAGTTTGGGGCTGATTAGCATTGCGGTGAATCCGCATCCTCCGGGCCGCCGGAAGCCAGCGCTGGTCCGGAGGATGCGGATTCACCGCTGCAGTGATTCTAAAGTACCCCCGCCAGATTAGGATGGCTGGGGGGGTCATTGGCGGACGGGAAGACAGTTCGCCGCTTTTCCACCGCAGTCGCCTTCCGACGGCGGCGGAAAAGCTCTAATATGGTGGCGTGTCTATCAGACACCGCCAGCCATATTAGGATTTGCATTGGGACATGCCTTTCCGCGGCGGCAATGCTGCCACGAAAAGGCATATGGTCTTTTCTTTGGGGGCCCGTTGTGGGCCCCCAGGTTGAAGGGGGGGTGGGTGGTGCAAATGGGGGGTACCTATGGTACCCCCTGCATTTAAATGCACAAAGCGACAGGCACCGCTCGGTGCCTGCTGCAGGTCCGTTCGCCATCCTAATGAGGCCATAAGTTTGTGTATGTTTCTGTAGAAGTAAGTGTAGTGTGTATAACTGTATATGCAATTAAATGGATGTTTGATAGTTTATTTGCATGTGTGAGTATGTGTGTGAGTAACTCTGTGGATGAGTATCGGTGTGTAACAGGATGTATTAGTGTATGAGTACATATGATGAGTGAGTACATGTATGAGTGACTATATAGAACTGTTGGTGAATGATTGGATGTGTATGTAGATGTTGGAATCACTGAATAGGTTGTTGTAACTGGTATTGTTATCTCCATTTTTTTGAAAATGTTAGTTTCTATTTTTGAATGTGTGTATCAAAGTTTATATTAGGGTGAGAGGATGTCTGCCACTCTTTCACAAGGATGAGGTCATAAGTGATGTCATCAGTGATGTAATTTGGAATTTCATCAGTGATCTCATGAGTGATGTCACTGACCATGCCATAAGTGATGTAAAATATGATGTCATCAGCAGTGCATTGCAGGCGCGCAAGTTTTAGTTAGCTGAACTAACTATAACGGGGGAATTTCAATGGTTTTGTATGCGTGAAATGTCCAGCTAACTATAACGTATGTGAAAACTATGGGGCATATTATCAAGGGGGTTTATCTCCACTTTTTTGGCTTTAAAAGCCAAGAAAGCCGAGATAAAATTATCTCCCTATTACAAAGCTGTCGCTAACACCAGTTAGTGACAGCTAATAGGAGATAGCGACCAACTTGGGCCCCGCTTTGCATGTCAGTGATATTTATCACTAATGAGATGCAAAGTGGGCATGCCAAGATGGTAGCGACTGGAAACAGTCCCTAACATCGCTATCTCCTATTACCAACTTTTGGAGATATTCGCGCTAAGCGCGAATATCTCCAAAAGCTAACACCTGCCCTGAGCAGTTCTTAGCCATGTTATCCAATGGGAGGTGGATAACATGGCTAAGAGCATTTGCTCGATAATGCATGAATATCGCGGACTTTTCAGCGATATTCATGCATTTCGGCCGTTTTTTATCGCATTTGCGATAAACCTTGCTAATAGCAAGGTTTATCTGCGATAAAAACCGCCGATGTGCGGCGATAATTTTTGTCTCTAAACAAGTTAGAGACAAAAATTATCGCTAGTTGTTGGTAATATGCCCCTATGTTTTTTTCGGTGAATTTGCAAGATTATTTAAATGCTAATTCCTAACTATAACGTGCCTGAAACCTATAGTTTTTTCAGTGAATTTCAAAGGTTTAGTAAATGATAATTTTTAAATGTATAAATTATTATATTTCTTTCCTTTTATACTAATTTCTTACATTTTTATTAAAAATATGTATATTTATTTTATTTTTTTAATTATATTTCATATTCTTAATGTAAAATAATAACAAAACTAAATCCCACATTTTTTATATAACATTTTTTTCTTCTCCATTTTTTACAATTAAAATCTGTATAATTCCTTTTTCATATTTTTTTGGTAATCGCACCATACACGTACAGTGATCGCACCACACTTTGTACGGTAAATGGTCTTCTGCGCGTAGCCGCGCACACGTTATGGATACGCTTTGACCTTGCGCATCTCATCAACGCTTCTGTGTGACGTCATATACGGCGCCCCATAAGTATACGGCGCAAAAGTTTCTAATTGTTCAAAAATGTATATTTATGTATTTAATGTACATATTAAGGGAATACATTATCTAGGACAATCACGAAAATAGTTTTTTTTAACTTTTAATAAGCGATTATTACTTTAAAAAGCAATTACGCAAATCGCAGAGGTACGTCGTACGTACTCGCATCTTAAGAGCACCATAACAGCCCTTTAAGCATATGCAAAGGCATGTGACCATAAAAGGAGAGTTTTGATTGGTTCATAATACTTCCTATTCCAACTGTTGAAAGACCCCTCTCATTTTGATCATCCTACTTCGACTTTCCCAGGAAAATCATCTATTCTGTGGAGCTGTAGTCTTTTACAACCAAACTCTACAAAGGCTGCTCTTTTTGAGACTTCAAAAGTACATTCCTCTAAAAAAAGATTTTGTTACCGAGCCACCTCAGAAAAAGAGAAAAGAAGCTTTCATTTGGAAGTTTTCTTCATTTCCGGAGAGACAGAAAAAGGTGAATGTACCGAAAGTAACGTGCAAGATCTGTGAGGTTACACTTTCCAGAGCTGACCCCACTAAAAAGTATTCTTTCGGGACAGCCTCAATGGTTCGCCATGTCAAAAATTTGCATCCAAATAATTATGGACGGATGGCAACTTAAAGGTTCCAGGAGAACCCTCAACCTGCAGTTCTTTCTACCTCAACTGCACCACCACCTCCTCCAAGCTGTCCGCATCCTATTATTGTGCCTCAGTTTGCAGATCCTACAATTCATTCTAAATTTTGCAGAGAACTCCTTTGTTGCGGTGAGCAGTCTATTCACTTCATTGTGAAGAGCAAAGAAAAGCACCGTTGCCCAGAACAATAATATATTTTTTTCTTTTTTCACCCTGTTCCACAGTTTTTTTGTTTCCAGTTTCATTTTTTTGGTTTAAAAAAAAAAAAAACTAAATAATTGCTGAAAAAATACAAAAAAAAATAGAAAACTACCTCCTCTGGCTTAAAAAAGAACTGAGGGGCATATTATCAAGGGGGTTTATCTCTGCTTTTTTGGCTTTAAAATCCAAGAAAGCGTTGCGGCCGATTTTATACGCATTTGCGATAAACCTTGGTAATTCCAAGGTTTATCTGCGGTAAAAATCGCCGCAGCTCAGCTGTAAATTTTTGTCTCTAACCAAGCAATAGCGATAATTATCGCTATTGCTTGGTAATATGCCCCTATATTTCTATATTAGTGTGTAAAACTTTGTCAGAATCAATGTGTAGTGCATAAATGAACGAATGAATTAGTAGTGTATGGTGAATGACGATTCTCCAATTAATATGAAGAGAGAATCTTGATTTCATTAAAGACATACGGAGGCGAACATTATGCAAATACTTTTATTTGCTGCCCAAACATGCAGCCCTTTAAAGAATGTCATTACATCACAATAAAATAGAACTTTAACAACATAACAACTAGGTTGAGCAGGCTCCTGTCTTCCTCTTTTGTTCGCTGCTCTGACACAGATAAGTACTATTTTTTCTGGCATACCATCTTGATTTATTTATGGATATTTTGGTATATTTTAGATGAATTTTATGACTCTACTATTATTAGATAACTAATGTTTACTTATTCATTCAACTATTTGCAGAGTCTGCTTTAATATGGTTTAATTTAACTTGTTTAACATCATTGTAGCAACATTGTCTTTTTAGATGATAACATTTCCCAGTCCAATTTATGGTCGGGATTAGCCGTTCATTTCTGCTTGCCTTATAAGATCGGTGCAAATTAATTTGTGGTAAGTATTCAAGTATTTTCTAATCATTGACTTATGTACAGTCTGTTTTTTCTGAACTTTCCAAGCCTCGAGTGAGTGAGGACCCGTAAGAGATTAGAAGCGCCTCTCTTGTTTATAATAAAAAAAATTTAAAAAGAGGAGATCGAAGAAAAAGCGGAAACGCTGACATATATATTTGATTCCCCACGTCTCTTAGCACCCTAGAGACACGGGTACGTGCCAGCTTGACGACGGGACTTGCGCATGCCCATTATGCTCCCTTGAAGCCTCACGCGTCTCCTAGCAACTAGCTGGGAAACGCGGAAACGTAGAACATCCTCGCGCTTGAATGCTTGGAGATTTGATAGAATACTCTCCTAGTCTCCATGGTTACACCTCTCTCGAGAGTGTAACGGAAACGGGGAGTACGAACCTTTATGGGAGAAAACATCTCCTCACCCAAAGGATCCATGACACCATCTTTAGAAGATGATGGAATATTATCGCTACAGAGAAGGGAGTCAATATCAATATCATGGTCGTCCTCATCGAGGTCAAGGATGTATTCCTCTGGAAACTCCGATTCAGTATCATTAGACTTTCACAATCTCTCCCAATATACTGCAGAGGTATTCAAACTTTTCCAGGTTGAGTCCCCCCAGCTAAACTCCCCCCGATGTTGGACCCCCCCACCACCCGACCGAAACCTCGGGAATCCGGCACACCACATGATCGACTGCAACGCGCACACCACGGGCCATATCCGGCAAACAATGCTCAACACAACAAGGGTGCCTAGCAAACTGCAGGCCTGTGAGTGGGTGTGGTGAAACGACAGAGGCGTACCACCCAGCTCAAAACACAATCCTCCAAGGTAAAGGAAGTCATCACAACCCTCCCCATCCATCATGTACACCTTGTCATCCACCAACTCCCCCACCATTCATTCCGTCCCTCCATCTGTGCCACATCTACATCCAAACCCCTTCAACCACTTGCAAATCCATCCACCATCCATCCCTCCATCCATCATCTCACCCATCCATCCACCCCCTCACTCATCCATCCACCCCCCACCCATACATCCACCATGTCACCCACACATCCACCATTCCACCCATCACTCCACCCATACATCCAGCACTCCACCCATACATCTATTCACCCACATTGCAACAATACGGATGTCTGGTGGCCGGCTCCACCCGACATCCCTCACACATTTGATGATTCAAATTCGAATCTGCAGACCAACATCCCTGAACACAGACACTTCGGTGCCCCACACAAAGATCCTCATGAGTTGATGACCGCAGACCAGAGCCCACTTCCCAAAATAACTGAAGGACTCCCGCCTCCCCCTCACTCCCACCCCCCCCTTGAAAGGCTGGGGCCCTGGGCCAGAGCCCACCCCGCCTGTGCCTCAAACCCTCTCCGGAAACCTTCTCTCCCTTCTGGGAAGAGCTAATTCTCCCAGGAGGGGGCCAATTCACGGAGTCAATAGCTTCAGTCACTGGACCCCTGGAAACTATCAGTCACTGAACCCCTGGTAACTATCAGTCATTGAACCCCTGGTAACTATCAGCCACTGAACCCCTTGTAACCATCAGTCACTGAACCCCTGGTAACTATCAGCCACTGAACCCCTGGTAACTATCAGTCACTGGACCCCTGGTAACTATCCGGCGTTCCACTGCCGGGTAGCACGGGCTGCTGTGTTTTCTAGTAGCATTTAAACCTTTTGAGCTCGAAAAAATATTTTGTTTTTGTTGTTAAATTCTGCAGATTATGCAGCAGATGATGGATTTTGTGTCAAATGTGGTAATCTACAATTATGCAAAAATCACAGCTATCGCACAATTGCTTAATTCCAGTGGCCCTATCAGTGCCTAGAGAACCAGCAACAGCGGCAGTGCTGAGCCCAGAAGGGACACACATTCACAGCTATTCTCTGCGAGCAGCCTCATAAACCGTGTGATCCCCGTCCTGTTTGCATTACATTTCAGCACATCACGTGCCCTGCCCTTTTAGAACTCAAACGCTTGTGTGCTAAGCGGAAGTGGGCTGTGCCCCCACCTGCAGAGGACCCTGTCAAGCCAGGTTTCCAAACCTTGTGTAGATTTATTTATTTCAATCTTTCTAGCCTCTGCAGTGGCAGGCGCAGGAAGTTAGTTATGCATAAGGACGTAGGATGCATCAGCTTATACGGTTGACAGGTTAATGGGCTATTAGAGCTGTGTAACGCGGCTCCAGACCTCACCTTCAGCTGCAGTGGGAGACAAGGGGTCTCCTCTGCTAAAGCTGAAAGCGTGTCTGTTTGTTTGCTTTCGTTTTTAGCAGAGGAGAATCCTTGCCTGCACTGCACAGCACTTACACTGCAGCCGAAGCCATCAACTCCATGAATTGGCCCCCTCCTGGGAGAATCACCCAGACAAAGGAACGGGCACAAAGGGAAGATCGGAGTGGAGCGCGCGCCCCTCCTGGGATGGTGCCGCGCCCCTCCAGGGGGGCGCGCCCCACAGTTTGAAGAACCCTGCTCTACTGTTTCAATATTGTAGGGAGCCATTCAGCAGTATTTCCTTATATATATACTGTGGTAAAACTGAAGCTCTTATAAATTCAGTCATGCACTCTCTTTGCAGAACTGTAATCATGCAGTCAGTACCCAAGTAATTATGGAAGAAAGTAGGCCTTAGTACATGGACTGCTTCAAACTCCTATTTACTATGCATGTACTGTTCTATGCACCTGCAAATTTGCCTTTTATATTTTGAATTCCCCAGTCTCTATCCTTACACTTCCACCAAACACTCTGTCATTCCTGTTATAGTTTTGTAGTGACTCATTGATCAGTGTGTAGTAATCCATTCACTATATTTAAACAGTAATCAGCAGATGTACAATAAGTGGTAAATTCCCAGAGATATGGCAGTTATTGGGCACTGTGATATCAGCACAATGGATGCATCGTAGTTGCAATGTAGTGTATTATGGAGCAAAAACGGCACAGATATGTGATGTATTTGTGTTGTGAAGGTGGTGCATTGCTTGACTTGCGTTCCAAGTGCAACGCAGCTCCAGAAATGCTCTTGGGGTTCTATGCTCACAAAGCTGTGTCAATCCTTACACCTGTTTCAAGCAGGTGCAGGGTTTTGACGTCACATAGGTCTAAATGTGACTGAATGAAATCTTATAGATTTCACTCAGTCACTTTTAGGAGATGTTCCTATGCTAGAACACCTCCACTCCCTCCCCCCCTCTCTGCGCAGGAAAGTCTCTTTCTGGCGCAGGGCTTTAGAATGTGATGCACCTTCCATATGCATCATATTGTAAATATCAGGCACTATGGCACATCTTTTGCAACACCGCTGCATCACAAAAGTGACGGAAAAGATGTGTAAAAGAGGTACAAGGGGGTGGTAAATCTGCTTCTAACACATACAAATTCAAGCAGGCAGTTTCACTGGCAGTGCAAATTGAAGTATAGACTTCTAACATACATATACATATGGATACATAGAAGAGTGCATGCATACTCTATACAGGTTTAAAGCAGTACATGGCCTAAGGCCTACTTTGCACCATGATTACTTGAGTACTGACTGGATAATAACAGTTCTGCAAGGAGAGTGTCTGTCTGAATTTAAAAGAGCTTCATTTTTAGCACAGTGCATACATAAGAGCATTCTGCTGAATACTTCACTACAATACTGAATCAGCATTCACAAAGAGTTAGCTGGAAGAGTAAGACTATAGACTGGATAATAAAAGCTAAAAAATACAAGTTTGCCCATGCATAGACGACTGCATGCATAGTGTATAGGAGTTTGAAGCAGTCCATGCCCTAAGGCCCACTTTGCACCATGACTACTTGGGTACTGACTGAATTATTACAATTCTGCAAGGAGAGTGTCTGGCAAAATGTACAGCAGCTTCACTTTTAGAAGAGTGTATACATAAACACATACTGCTGAATGGCTCACTACAATACTAAAATAGCAGTACCAAAATGTTTGGAGGAAGTGTAAAGATACAGACTAGGCAATTGAAAGTTTAAAAGCCAAGTCTACAGGTGCATAGAAAAGGGCATTTATTATTTAATAACCTTCCCAAAGCCCCAAGCGCCAGCACACCTTTCCGAGGGTAGGATTACGATTTACAAATGCTATCATTTTTTCAAATTAAGAACTATAAAAATAACAAATATTAAACCTTTTTTTTCTTCTAATGTTAACAATATTTTTTTATACGTCTTCTATTTAGATGCTTTTAATCATGAAAATGTAAAGAACACATTTTACCGAGTAACACTTTTTGAACTCTCCAACGTATGTAGATAATAATACCTTATACGTGTTACTATCAAAATCGAAACCTTTACAGCTTCACAGTTTGTAACTTTTTCGAACACTTGCAGACGAAAAACAGTTAAAACGTGAGCACGTGTAAACTGCAAAACGTGCCAGCTACATAGGCGGAGCCACATCTTCCTTCCAGAGACTACTAAACAACAAAAAACTATATAAACCACATCTACTGTGCAATTAGTTTCATTTTCCCGAGTTATTTCTAAATCGCCAATCTCTGTTGCAAGTTCCGTTCTCTAGCATCGGAATCTCTTTATGCGTCAACAAACATATTCCAGAATTGTAAGTTGTTTCAAGATGGCATAGGCATAGTACTTAGTTATAAATTGTGAATATTTGTCAATATTTAAACATTTATATGTAGAAAAAAATGTTATTGCATGTTTTTCGCTTTTTCTCTGTAATGTCAGCAGCTTGTTCTTAGAAACAGATATATTATAACAAATATTACTCCTTTTCTGGCTCCTTTTACCGTATATATAGTGACTTTTTATTTTATAATATTGATACTGCACTTCGCTCGAGAGGTGTTGCTAACCGGTCGACGCACACCCTAAACATTTACAATAAATCTCACAATCATACACTGGTTAGTATGTTTTCCCCTAGAGATCACATACTGTTAGTATGTATATTATAACATTAACAGTCTTAGTGATCCTAGCGGAATTCACTATCCGTCGTCACAAACAGTAACGATAAGTAAGCAACATTATCGGCTTGCGGCTTTCAGTCTATTTTCCCCTTGTGATCATATGCTGTGAGAATATATACATATTATTATTCTCGCCGTCATGATCTCAGAGGAGTTTATGACCCATCGCCACAAAGATCTAATTTTTTCACCTCCCGGAGAAAAGAGATTCAGTAAATAATTACAGCTCAAAACTATTTCATTATGGATGTTCTGTTAAATACATAACTTTCTTTTTTTTTTCTTTTTACTGTAACAATGGTATCAATCATTATATTACAATAGATTGTCCTATTGCTACAGAAGAGTAGTGGGAGATTTTTCTGCCCCGTCTGTTATATAATTATCAAATATTTATAAGTACTTGATCAGATATTTTTATATATATTAAAATATAGCTATCATGCATACTTTGCTACTTTCAATATTTAATAAACCCTACATTTCTGAATGTTATTTTCTAATTTTAATTCTTATTTGCGTTTCCTATTCACCTTCTCCTTAAAGAATATATAGGACCTGTACTATATATTATAATAGTAACATTCTATATATTCTTTGGTGAGTATTTGATTTATTAGCGGAACAGTCTGCAACTTGAAAACACTACGATAGAAAATTTCTGAATTGCACAGAATACAAATTTTTAAAATAATAATGCATGCATTTCTATGTAATATGAAACAATTTATATTTTACTGTTTTACTTGTTCTCTTGATCTGAGATAATGTAGTACAGGAGTGTTTGTTGTAGCACTTCTATTCTACTTTATCTAAAAGTACCTGATGCCCTCTTACATCAACAAGAATGTGGGCCAACACTTTTACAAACTGTAGCACAAAAAAGAAGTATACAGCCACGCTTAACTGATATTTTGTGAAATCCATTTTTAATTGTCACCCCTTTCATATATACTGCGACAGTTTCTGAAGAAAGTTTATTTGTATTTGCTTAATAAAAACTGTTTCAAACCTAGACTGAATTTTTTGCTGTGCAACCACACCTCCCCATCAGGAAAGTAAACACCACATTATAAGTAAATAGTACTACTAAGAAGTATGTCACCTACAAACTTGATAAAAGAAAACAGCGCAAGACACTGTCATTTTTCCGCTGTGTTTTATACACCACACAGCAATTATATAAATGGCCCTTGAAACATATATAACAAATTGTTTACCTCATAATTCCTCTCCACCACCTTATGGGTACTGTACACAGGTAATCGTGTTTCTAACCTGCCCTCTACTACTTTCTTTCCCCATACTCCTTTGGAAAATGTATCACAATATCCCTGACAACAGTGAACCATTCCCACCCAATAAGGAGCAAACTTGTGTTCGGAACACCTTAGCCAATAAAATGTCCATGTTGTTCCAGAGATGAGCAAGGAATGACTGTTAAGCCTTTTACTTTTAATACTTTACAGCCAATGAACATTAAACTTCGTAAAGTCCCGCTTGGAACACGTTACCCTAATACTCCCAGAACAAGAAGAAATCCTTATTATAACTTTTCTACTGACTTCTTCTACGACTAACGGTTCCTATGAATAAAATAAATATATATCTCCAGCACAGTAACTATTTCAATTAACAACATATTGTTATGAACTTCTAACTTCTGTACTCACGCAAGTGATCCATGAACTGTTACTATGGTAACAGGCAGAAAGGTAGTGGCTGTACAACAAAAACGTTAGATTTACCTTGGATCCTCTACAAGGCAGAAACGAAACCAAAATACCACATTTGCAACCCCTCTGCACAGTTTTTTAAATAAAAAGAGGCCCCAGGGGTGGGGGGGATGGAGTGGAGGAGAAAACTGTCCCCGAAACTCCGGGGGGCCATGAGCCCCCTACATACATATAGTTAAAGATCCGAGGGGTAGCGATCCCCGCGCAGGAGAGACCCTCTAGGCCCCCATTAAAAAAAACAAAATGCCCGAGATTTGGCCCCCCGAAGGCTAATTAAGAATAAAGTGGGCTTCACGTTTTTTCTTTTTCGCCCAAAACGCGTACCCTGAGTTAAAAAAAAAATATATATGTATATCCCGCTTGACGTCACATACGGCGCCCAGTACATGTACACCGCGAAAGATTCCAATTGTTCAAAAACATATATTTATGTATTTAATGTACATATTAAGAGAAGACATTATCTGGGATAATCATGAAAATAGTTTTTTAAAACTTTAAAAAAGCGTATATTACTTTTAAAATCAATTACGGAAATATCGCAAGTACGTCGTAAGAGTAAAGATAGTTTAAAGACTTATACATTTTATAAAACAATATAGCATTGCACACTAAAGAAGAAAAGTCAACACAATTTTTGACACCTCTCCCAACATTTAAAAGACCCGGGGGGAGGTGGTAAATTAATCGAGACTTAATACGTTAGTACAGCCTACTGTGCTTACGCTACCAGAAAAACACAACAATAGTACAAAGCCCAGATTTCCATTTTAGTGATTTCTTAGTTGCAGGTCTAGTTATCAGATCGACACACACTCTCTCATGGCTGGTATACACCCACACCTATCCAGCACATCCGTCACTACACATGTGACCCTTTGTATAAAAAAGACGGGGTGCACGTGTTCTATGCCATTTTAGAGTTGTTCCCAAACTACCGAACAAGGGGGCCCACTGAGTTAGTGGTACCCAAGGCACTGAGTGGGTGAACAACCTGCGATGATAATGATGGGAGCACGAGTATATCGTTAGCTATATACATTTACCACCCATGATAAAGGCATAAGCATAATAATGGCTTTCTGGTGACGGACACGCGTTGTAATGGCTGTGGCTCACGTGCTTCAAATTACTTTTTAGGTATACGTGTGACCAAGTCTGATAACTCGGAGGCCAAGGACAAACACAGGACATCTCATCGATCACAGACAATATAGACGGAGGGTTAAATGAAAGTAACAGGTATAAAAAAAACGGAGGAAAACTACTAAAATGGCGAAGGACGGAGTATATAATCAACGTTTGGCGCCTCGACAATAAGATTATTAATATATTACAAAAGTATAGCAGCGGATGACACACACGGACCAGGAAAAGAGAGCGGCAAATTTACTACCTGAAATGAGGACAGCTTTGCTTGGTGAACTTAAAGAAAAAGAAAGAAACATGGGCTTGGAAACAAGGCTGCTCATGCATAGAGAGTGCAACAGGTGCACAAAAAAAAACTGAACGTTTCACATACTATCATAGAAATATAGCCCTTTTTTTCACCAGTAAAGTTAGTTCTCAAAAAGAACTGTGGGGCATATTATCATGCATGGGCGATAAAATTATCGCCGCTTTACCGGCAGGAAACTGCCGATAAAGTGGCCATAATGGGCTTCATAATATGCTCAATGGAATTCCAATCGAAGCTCATGTTAGATGTCCTTCACATCTAACATGAGGTTCGATTGGAATTCCATAGATCATATTATCAAGTCCATTATCGCCACTTTATCGGCAGTTTCCTGCCGATAAGGCGGCGATAATTTTATCGCCCAGGCTTGATAATATGGCCCTGTTTTTTTAGCCCCAATGTCCCCACAATCCTCCCCGCGTTTTTCGAGAGCCGGCATTGCTTTGTCAGAGAGAGCAGCTTACATGCTGCTCTCTCTATCGAAAACCAATCTGCTTTACTACTTGAAAGAGAGAGCAGATTAACTTGCTCTCTCTTTCAAATAGGAAAGCGGTTTCTATGGTAAAGTGGGAACAGCGACCCTCCCGCCCTACCATAGAAAACAGCAGTGTCCCGGGGATAGGCACCCGAGACACTGCAGCAGCTGGTCCTGGGAGGCGGTGGTCCCCATGGCCATCAATGGCTCCAGAAGGGGGAACGCACAACCCCCTCCCAACATTAAAAAGCCCTGGGGGGTCCAGGTCCCCGGAGCTGAAAGGTCATTTTACATATTACTGATCCAGGAAGGTGGTGGTTCCCGGGGATTGTACGGGAGAAGCTCAAAACATTCTTTTGTTTTTTTAAACCCAAGGGGGTGGCGGTCCCTGGGACGGCGGGGGGCCTAACAAAGCCCCCCTTTATAGATAAAAATTGCCCACGAGATTTGCCCCCCCCCCCCGGAGGCTGATTAAGAATAAAACGTATTTCTAGTTTTTTTTTACCTATACGCGTACCCCGTGATTTCTTATTTATTTTTTATTTGGGGCCTAAAGATTCATGTGGGACCCTCTGAGCAGGCCTAGAGGTCAGGATCTTTCTACACGGACCCCTTTCCTTTTTTTTCATCTTTGTTGTACTGTTTTCTTGTGACTCGGTTCTACCGAGGCACAAGATGGCTGCCAATACTTTCTGGTTTGGAGTGTTGACAGACAGTTGACACCCAATCAGCATGCAGCTCGGGTTCGTAATTGTACGGATTTCGGTATGCGTGCTGTACTTCGTCTCTAGATATCGCTATGATTTTACTTTAGATTTTTTGAGGACCTATTGAATGGATTTACATCATTTAACAAAAAGCACAATCTGCAAACCAAACTCTACCTCTCTGCCAAATTTGGTGTAGTTCCGTTCAGCCGTTTGGGCTGTAGCCCTGGCTAAAGGTCCCTATGGAAAATTGCATGGGGTAAACAGGTTTTGGGACCCCCCTTTTTTCTCGTACCCCACTTGACAAATCACCCCCAAACTTTCAGGGAAGGAGTGGAGCGGAGCAGGCCATTTTCTTGGAGAAATTCGCACATATTCGTCCACCGGCACCCAAGTTATTCCAAATAGAATGTTCTGGATTTCCTATGTAAACTAGGTCCTAACTATAACTACCTACTGGCGACTGCCAGTAGGTTATATATACATATTGCGTTGTGCACGTGACTAATAGACTTTGCTGGACTTCCACCAATGGAAGGAGATGAGTCAGGTGAAAAGCGGCTGGTGTTGGCTTCCGGTAATTTCGCATATGAATAAGGCACACAAACTAAAACGCGTCATGGCCTCCATGTTGCAATAAATGATTCTTCCTGGCTCCCTGCTGTGTCCCTCCGGTTCATGCTTGATTGTGAGGTAATCTTTATGTGGATATATATATATATATATATATATATATATATATATATATATATATATATATATATATATATATATATATATTACCTACTGGCTATCGCCAGTAGGTATATATAGTTAGGATTAATTCCCTATGGGATTTTTGAAAATTCTATGTCTAATAACTTTGGCGTTTGTGGACGGAATCGGCTGAAATTTTCAGGAGAATGGCACATTTTGTTTCTGAGCAGCCCCTGAAAATTTGGTGGGGTTTCGTCAAGGGGGGGCTGAGAAAAAAGGGGGGTCCCAAAACGCGTTTTTTACATTGAGTTTTCCATAGGGCGGTTGGACTCACTTTTAGCTCGAACGGCTGAATGGATTTGCACGAAACTTGGCAAAATTGTAGGGACTGTTAGCCCGATGTGCCTTTGCTAGGTCTCAATATATGTGCTTCAGTGGATTTTGAGAAATTAACGTTTAAATCAAGATATATATCTGTAACAGCGCTCTGGGCAGCGATCCGGTCCGCTTACTTTTCGCGTTTCGGAACTTTGCGCGCAGAAAGCTGATTGGCTCTCCGGTGTCTGTCAACATTCTAAACAGTCCGGAGCAGCCGCCATCTTGTCTCTCGGTAGGATCGAGAGAGAAGAAGAGGTGAAAAACGAAGGGGGAATTTAATGAAAGGGGGCAAGGTATCCCCCTCTTGACCCCCTAGGAATGTTGTTGGGGTTATTAAAGGGTCCCGTGGGGAAAAGAAAAAAAAAATGATTTTTCACGGTAGAAGCGCTTCACGGGCCACGAACTGGGCCGCAAACAGGTAGCGAAACGGGAATTCGCCATTTTGTGCTTCGTTAATTAAATTACTAGGTATAAGGGGGTGCGGGAGACGTATCCTAATCCCCTATGTTTCCTGAGGGTGGCTGAGGAGGCTGATATATGTTGATACATCTCTTCCAGCGGCTGTGCGTGAGCTTTTTTTTTTTTTGCTGCGTGACAGTCCGGAGCGGCCGCCATCTTGTCTCTCGGTAGGATCGAGAGAGAAGAAGAGGTGAAAAACGAAGGGGGAATTTAATGAAAGGGGGCAAGGTATCCCCCTCTTGACCCCCTAGGAATGTTGTTGGGGTTATTAAAGGGTCCCGTGGGGAAAATAAAAAAAAAATGATTTTTCACGGTAGAAGCGCTTCACGGGTCGCGAACTGGGCCGCAAACTGGTAGCGAAACGGGAATTCGCCATTTTGTGCTTCGTTAATTAAATTACTAGGTATAAGGGGGTGCGGGAGACGTATCCTAATCCCCTATGTTTCCTGAGGGTGGCTGAGGAGGCTGATATATGTTGATACATCTCTTCCAGCGGCTGCGCCATCTTGCCTTTTTTCCAATGCCACAATTTTGTCGTGCACGGCAGCCATTTTAGATGCCAGGCTGGTCCCAGGCTATCACCTACCCCTGCGGATGTAGTTTATGGCCCCAGCTGTAGAGAATTCAGACATGCCAACCCTCCCGATTCAGGCGTGTGACTACTGATTTCAGTGCTAGTCTCCCGCCTCCCGATTTCTGCAAGCAAAAACCCGGGGGCATATTACGAACAACTAGCGATAATTTTTGTCTCTAACTTGTTTAGAGACAAAAATTATCGCCGCACATCGGCGATTTTTATCGCAGATAAACCTTGCTATTATCGCAGAAAAGTCAGCGATATTCATGTATTATACAGCAAATGCTCTTAGCCATGTTATCCACCTCCCATTGGATAACATGGCTAAGAACTACTCAGGGCAGGTGTTAGATTTTGGAGATATTCGCGCTTAGCGCGAATATCTCCAAAAGTTGGTAATAGGAGATAGCGATGTTAGGGACTGTTTCCAGTCGCTAACATCTTGGCACGCCACTTTGCATGTCATTAGTGATAAGTATCACTGACATGCAAAGCGGGGCCCAAGATGGTCGCTATCTCCTTTTAGCTGTCACTAACTGGTGTTAGCGACAGCTTGGTAATAGGGAGATAATTTTATCTCCGCTTTCATGGCTTTTAAAGCCAAAAAAGCGGAGATAAACCCCCTTGATAATATGCCCCACGATTCCTTGGGGGTTTCAGCTGACAGGGCTTGGTATTGTGTTACATGGTAATTTTTTCAGGAAACGTCAGAGGGTCGATGCAGGGGTTCTAGAAGAGGTGATAAACCATTTAAGCCTCATGAACAAGCGCATGGTCTTTTAAAGATTTGTGAAGTACTCGGGGCGGCGGTGTGTGTGTGCCCTCTTTCAGGAGCGGGCAGGGGGGCACTGCCAGCAACATGCCAGGTCAGGTAGTGTTCAACACGTGCATCACCCTTTCTCTGCCTGCTATTGCGCTCCATGCTTCGGAAAGGTAAGAAAAAGAACGTGCATTTGAGTTTGAAATGTCCGATCCTGCAGCAGCACACTTCCAAAGCCCACACATGACAATAACCCGATTCAAGGCCCTATTCACCCGTTTTTAAAAAAATAGATAACACTCCAACAAAGTAAGATTATAAAACTTTATTAACTTTTAACTATAATGAACGGAACAAAAACTAAAAACATTTAAACATTTTTCAACTCAAAAAGCAACAATGGTTAGAAGCTGTCTTTTGTGCGAATAGTCCCAAGGCAGCACAACGTGCAGAGTTCTGGACGGCACCCAGGTGATGTCGCCTGGGTGCCGCACTGGTTTTGGGATCCTACAATGCAGCACAGAAAAACAGCGTGGGGCGTCCCGGGTGGTGCGGGGGGAGGCCTCGTCAGTAGCGGTCTGTTGTGTGAATAGTCCCAAGGCAGCAGAACGCGTTGAGATGTTGATGGGACTGTGTCCAGTGTCCCATGGCTGACACAACATGTACGACAGGCACCCAGGTGATGTCCAGTACACTGCCGCACTGGTTTTGGTATCCTACAATGCTGCTCCGAAAATTGGCGTGCGGCGGCCCGGGGGGGGGGAGGGGGCGTGGGGGAGGCGGCGTGAACGGGCCTCCCCAGGTGGCGGCCATCTAGCTGAGTTGCGCCCGCTCTTGCGGCTACAGCGTCTCGCTCACCATGTTGTTGAGTTGCTCCCACTCTTGCAGTGCAGCGATAGGCGGCTGCCACATGGCTCTTAAAATGGCGGACGGCTCCTCGGTTTTGGGCCTGGTCCACTGAAATGGCCCTGGGACACCTTGGAACTCGGACGCTTGCCTGCTAGGGCTTGGGCTCCATTCTCGAAAAGCGTCCCCTCAGCCGTGAAGATTCTACAAAAGTCTTGGGGGCCCCCGACTCCCGCAGGCTTCCGGTGGGGAGCGGCTGCCATGATTGCTCGCGGAATGACCACGACGGAGCCACGAGATGGTGGTGCTCTCATGCTGACGCCAGCTTCAGTCTGAATGATCCAGAAACAAGGTGGGGCTTTCATCGTTTGGGAAAAAAAAATGTTCTAAACCAATGAAAAGTGTTATTTTTAGGTCATATGACCAAGACTTCCATCTTTAGGAAACCAAAAGTAAAATGAACCAATGAAAAGTTTTATAAACAAGTCACATGACCTGTTATGCGGCATAGGGCTACAAAAAGCGTAGAAAATCCGTTGGCACGTGAGGCGGAGTCAGTAGCGGACCGATGTGCGAATAGGCCGAAGGCAGCACAACGCGCCGAGATCCGGATGGCACCGAGGTGGTGTCCAGCAAATTGCCGCACTGCTGTGGCCATCCTACAATGCTGCGCCGAAAGACGGCTTGTCCAGCTGAGTTGCGGTCACTGTTGCGGTACAGTGACTCGAACGCGCCGAGATCCGGATGGCACCGAGGTGGTGTCCAGCAAATTGCCGCACTGGTGTGGCCATCCTACAATGCTGCGCCGAAAGACTGCGTGTCCAGCTGAGTTGCGGTCACTGTTGCGGTACAGTGACTCGAACGCGCCGAGATCCGGATGGCACCGAGGTGGTGTCCAGCAAATTACCGCACTGGTGTGGCCATCCTACAATGCTGCGCCGAAAGACGGCGTGTCCAGCTGAGTTGCGGTCACTCTTGCGGTACAGTGAGTCGAACGCGCCGAGATCTGGATGGCCCCGATGTTGTGTCCAGCAAGTTGCCGCACTGGTGTGGCCATCCTACAATGCTGCGCCGAAAGTCGGCGTGGGGTGCCCCGTTGGCTTATGAGGTGATGTCAGTAGTGGACCGATGTGTGAATAGGTCGGAACCAGCAAAAGGCGCCAAGATCCGAATGGCAAGTCCTGGATGTTGAGTGCCTCAGTTGAGAGTTCTGAGCAGTGCTTGTAAGACTGTCTGAAGCTTATTTGCACCTGCTGCAGCTTCACTATTGCCCTGGTGTGGCCAAAGGTCGCACATGACATAGGCGGCCGGCTCCCGAGGTCCGGCGGAACTTTTTGCCTTTTCCTTTCTGCTTCTTTTCCTACAATCCGTTTCATCTGAAGACACGACCAGGTCCCTGAATGTGTGCAGGGGGACGCTATTGATTGAATGAAAATGGCGGCTTGACACAAAGCTGACTCAAGCGTTACTGTTGATGCTATACAGACAAAAATTGGTTTTCAGTTTGTACATTCTTCAGGTTTTTTTTTTCCATCCTAGTCTGATTGAGAGTTTGTAGAAAAATGGCTTCAGATTTTCCACATACTACTCTTCAACATTCTTCCTAAATGTAACAATGTGAAACTCACTAGGAGAACGGCTGTTTCTGTTTCCTTTCAAAATGCTGCCAACAATATTTTCTGAATGGAAGACACCATCTTGTAGCATAAAGGGCCGAAAGGGGTTCTGGTCTGGCCGATGGTTGGTGGAGACATTTTGACTATATCTTGGACCTGCCCGGCCTCGCCCAAAATGGCGCCGGTATAAATGGGACTCGTAACTCCTTGCCCGCAAATGTATATCTAGAAAATGTTATTGTAAGTGGCCCTGTCGTATTTTAATTACAAAATGTACGTCCACCGATTCCGCAACTGTTAGACACCTTTGTTCTTGCAACCTAATGGCCCGCTCGTTACGTTCTTCTACAGTGTAAATGTCTCCTCATCATATACAATTTCAGTTTGCTCCGTGGCCGGCCCACGTGGTTATAGGCCCGTATTTGTATACTGACATTTTCACAATAAAGGTTTTTAAAACAAAACACGGTAGTAGTATTTACATTGGTAAAGTTTTTACTTTTAGTCACTGTTTTCGAATCAGTAAAAGGCAAGTGAAATAAAGCAGTCCAATTACATGACGGATAAAAGGTATAATATGTAGGAACGCAGTAAAGATAAATGGTCAAGGGCAGTTGTGTTTTTCATGTCTGCAATATAAAGTGATCGATAAGAATCTGATAATCAGGCGTATCGGCGACTAAGACATCAGGCCGAATCTCTTTTACTCAACGGCTCCGTCATGGAAGGAAGAAACGCCCTTTTTCTCGAAAAAGGAATATATTTTACTTGCAAGACAGTTGTAAATTTTCCGGGAAAGTACATTAGCCTGGAATATTATAACATATGTTTGAAAAAAAAATATTGTTCGAAAACAATAAAAAGCGTAATTTTTAGGTCATATGACCAAGCTTTTCATCATTAAATTAACAAAAGTAAAATGAACCAATGAAAAGTTTTATTAACAAGTCACATGACCTGTTATGCTTACGTTACGCGCTGCGCGCCGCGCCTCGGATCACTTCCGGGTGCGCTAACGCGGCGTGTCATATAACGCATTACGCGACAACGTAGGTCAAGAATATAGTCAAAATGTCTCCACCAACCAGCGTTCGGAAAACAACCCCTTTCAGCAGTCCAAAAAGTTCTGTTAAATGACAACAGAAGGGACAGGCAACAAGAACCATCAGTCAAAGAGGGGAGGGCAAGTTCTTCTCTTCCGGGTCATGTTGGGGCGCAACCGGAACTGATCGAATTGGTAGTCTACAGTGTTTCTGGATGTTTCAGACTAAAGCTGGCGTCAGCATGAGACCACTACCATCTCGTAGCTCCGTCGTGGCCATTCCAGGAGCAATCATGGCAGCCGCTCCCCACCAGAAGCCTGCGGGAGTCGGAGGCCCCCAAGACTTTTGTAGAATCTTCACGGCTGAGGGGACGCTTTTCGAGAATGGGACCCAAGCCCTATCAGGGAAGCGTCCGAGTTCAAAGGTGTCCCAGGGCCATTTTAGTGGACCAGGCCCAAAACCGAAGAGCCGGCCGCCATTTTGAGAGTCCTGTGGCAGCCGCCTATCGCTGCACCGCAAGAGCGGGAGCAACTCAACTACATGATGAGCGAGACGCTGTAGTCGCAAGAGCGGGCGGTAAACAGCTGAATGGCGGTAGAGGCACAGTGTAGCAAAAGCGGGCGGAATGGCAACTGAAACGGTAAAGGGGCGCCCCACTACAGCGTGTCTCCAGGTCAAACGGATTGTGGGACAAGGTTCAGAATTGAAGAGTCATCAAAAGGCAAAAAGTTCTGCCGGACCCCGGGAGCCGGCCGCCTATGTCGGGGGCGATCTCAGGCTACACCAGTGCTATAAGACTTGGGGAGGGTGTCGGAGCCAAGCGTCTTCTCCGAGTCCATGGCCATTACACCGCCCCTCAGGGGCCTCCGTCAAGCTGTTTAGGAAGGTAACATATCACATTGTTTTCTAATGCAGTCAGGTCCACAAACGACACTCACTTACTTTGAGAATAGTGAAGCTGCAGTAGGTGGAAATAAGCTTCAGACAGTGTTACAAGCACTGCTCAGAACTCTTAACTATGGCACCCAACATCCAGAACTTATGCCATTTGAGAATGGCAGTGACATCGAAGCAACTCAGGGACCAAAACCATTAACGTACTTTCACGTATGAAAATCTTACTTGGGGAGGGGGCAGGAGCGAAGCGCCCCCTCCCAGTCAGCGCCACCACACCGTATGTTGAAAATGTGAAGCCATCGTTCTACAAAGTCAACCAAACTTGGATTGAAAAATCTAGAAAAATGTACAAACTGAAAACCAGTTTTGGTCTGCATAGCATCAGTAGCAACGCTTGAGTCAGCTTTGTGTCAAGCCGCCATTTTGATTCAACAAAGCACAGGCATTGAAAAAGGCTCAAACTCAGAACTCTGAACTATGGCACCCAACATCGAGGAGCTTGCCATCCGGATCTTGGAGCCTTGTGCTGCTTTCGACCTATTCACACATCGGTCCACTACTGACATCATCTTATAAACCAACGTTATGTAAATAGTTTTTTAATAAAATGTTTTTCCCTGTTTCTTTGCTGGTGTGTTGTCTATATTTTTAATATTTGCATAGGGTTTGTCGTTATTTTGTGCGGGATGGGTGATGGAGCCGAGCTGTCTTGCAGCCCTCATGGTGTGGAGCTCAGTTCATCTCACTATTTTCGTATTTCTCATGAAGGGTTGTTCCTAATATTTCTATTTTAGCGAGGTCAAAAAGAGATCCAATTAGTGGCCTACTGATTTTGCTCGATTAATTTTATTTTTTTACACGATTTTTCACGATTTTTCACTATCTGCAAAGACTAAACAGAGTATTGAGACTTTGTGCTTGTTTGTAAATATTTGCTATTAAAAAACCAATGAAATTCACAGAAAAAACCATAGGTTATAGTGGATATATAGTTAGGAATTTGCATTTACAAAACCTTGAAAATTCAATGAAAAAACCATTGGTTTTAGGCCATATATAGTTAGGGATTTGCATTTACAAAACCTTATTTTACTCGCATAAAACCATTGAAATTCCATATATAGTTAGATGCGCTAACTATATATCGCGCACCCGCAATCCACTGCTGATGATGTCAGATATTACATCATTCATGACATGGTTAGTGACATCACTGATGACATCACTGATGACATCTCAAATGACATCACTGATGACATCACTGAAAACAACTCATTTGACATGACTGATAACATCACTGATGATATCATTCATGTGATAATACGATGAACCTCTTCAGACTCTAATATAACCTTAGATACAATCAGTGTAAACAGACACTCACAGACTGTCACTCATCCATGGAGTTACTCACACACCTAGTCAGTTATGCCAAAAATCAATCACACCTCCATTTTCTCAACTATACAGTTATACACACCTTACTTATTCAAACATATACTAACACATATTTACTTTACTCTCTTATACAATCTCTGATACATGTTCACAATGATCCATACAGCCACTCACACATTCACTGGCTCTTATGCACAGTTATTTATATATGTCAACTCTCACATGTACTGTGTTTTACATATGTACTTACTTTGACATGTAGCACTGAGATATCCATTCACTCACTAAGACACTCATGCACAGTCAACCGCCCATACAGCTGTTTGCACATGCACTTTTGAATCTATACATATAGTGAATCAACTACTCACACATCTATGTACAGAGTCACACACCTCCCAGCCACCCATACACACACACTCAGTCTCCCATACAAATACTTGGACAACCAATCAATAACCCATACAGTTACTCATATAGCTACTGATCAACATATGCAGCAGTTTACAGAACAACAGACATAATGATGCACAAATTAAGACAGTTTAGTCACTAACCCATGCACTCAGTGAGACACATTTAATCACTCACTCATACAGTCAGTCATGCACCTACTAAATCCTTCATCCAGACACTTATATATCCACTCATTCTTCAATATGTAAAACATATTTTAACTTTACAGAAACATACAGTCACTGGATGTTGTCATCAGTGATGTCATCAGTGATGTCATTTGAGATGTCATCAGTGATGTCATCAGTGATGTCACTAACCATGTCATGAATGATGTAATATGTGACATCATCAGCAGTGGATTGCGGGTGCGCGATATATAGTTAGCGCATCTAACTATATATGGAATTTCAATGGTTTTATGCGAGTAAAATAAGGTTTTGTAAATGCAAATCCCTAACTATATATGGCCTAAAACCAATGGTTTTTTCATTGAATTTTCAAGGTTTTGTAAATGCAAATTCCTAACTATATATCCACTATAACCTATGGTTTTTTCTGTGAATATATATATATATATATATATATATATATATATATATATATATATATATATATATATATATATATATATATATATATATATATATATATATATATATATATATTACCTACTGGCGGTTGCCAGTAGGTAGTTATAGTTAGGATTTTTTTCAATGTTAATTCTCAAAATTCTATTTGGAATAACTTTGGCACCGGTTGACGAATCTGCCTGAAAATTTCCTGAAAATGGCCTCGCGGCGCCCCGGTCCTTCCCTGAAAGTTTGGGGGGGATTCGTAAAGCGGGGGCCAAGATAAAAGGGGGGTCCTAAAACGCATTTTCTCGGTCGATTTCACTTTTAGACTGAACGGCTGAATGGATTTTCACCAAATTTGGCAAAATTGTAGGGACTGGTAGCCTGATGTGCCTTTGCTATGTCTCGAGATATGTGCTCCTGTAGATTTTGAGTAATTTAGGTTCAAAAAAATATATATATCTATAGCCGCGCCCCGGTACGCGCCCCGGGGAGCGCTCCGGGCGCGTCACGTGAGGTGCGCACGGAAAGCTGATTGGTTCTCGGGTGTCTGTAAACATTCGAAACAGTCCGGAGCGGCCGCCATCTTGTGTCTCGGTAAAATCGAGACATAAGAGGTGGCTAAAACAAAGGGGGAAATGACCATAAGGCGTCAGGGATAGACCCCCTCTGACCCCCTAGGTTTGATGTGGGGGCAATAAAAGGGACCAGCGGGGCATTAAAAATATATATTATTTTTTTGTTTTGCGCGGGGGGAGCGCTCGGTGCGCTCCCCGGTGCGCGTACCGGGGAGCGCACTATGAGGAAAAAAGAATGACAGAGTTTTTAAAAAAGAAAGCCATATTTTAGAAATTGGAGGTAGTTCTAAAAAGAACTTTTTTTTTTCTTCTTTTTGTTGTTTTATATTTTTTTGTGTTTTTTAACATTTTGTACTTTTTTTGTCTTTTCAAAACAGTTTTATATTTTTTTTGTATTTTTTTAGGGGGAGAAACAAAAAAAAGGGAATTGAAACTGGCTCAACTGGAGCCAAAAAACAAAAAACCCAAAATGTAGTTCTTTTTGGGGCACTTGTGGTTGTCACCTGCAAGGACGATTAGCTTTACACTCTGTTCACCATAGGCGATAAGCTTGCCACATGCAGTACAAGTTATTTTAAAATCAGCAAATCTTGGCTGAATACAAGGCATCATCTCTGATGTTTCTGGTCCTGATGAAGAGGGTTTGTTTCTTTGGGTGGTGGTCCTTGAAGAATGGGGAAGGTTACTGGCCAGTTCCCTGAACTCTGCACGAGAATAGTTGTTAGGGTGCTTTCTGGTCATATGACGAATCAATGTATAGTTACCAAATGAATATTTTTTGTTTGGGTTGCCCCTTGAAAGTTCTTCATTGCAGATTAGGCAAGTTACCTTGGCCGCATTGACTTTTTTCTTCCCCTCTGGGATAGAAAAAAACTCCCATACAATGTGTGGCTTGGGCTTGTATGGGGTATTTTCTTCAGGAAGCCATCTTCTCCTCCCCTCCTCCTCTTCCTCTTCCTCTTCCTCCTCTTCTTGACCACCAATATAAACTGGAGCTGGTCCTGATGGTGATGGTGGTGGTGGTGGGGCAGATGCACCAGCTGCTGCTGCTACTGAAGCCATTATTAAGATCAAAAAGGTACAGAGATGTACAAACAGGTCTTCCTCAGTTAAAAGACAAAGTCAGAATAAGGAAAAAAGGTGGGGTCTTTCATCATTTGTAAAAAAAAACTGTCCTGAACCAATGAGAAGTGTTATTTTCAGGTCGCAAGACCAGGGGCTTCATCATTATGAAACCAAAACTGTTATGAACCAATAAAAAGTGTTATTTTCAGGTCACATGACCGGCGCGCTTACGCTACGCGCCCCGGGTCGCATAGCGTAAGCGTGTCGGATGTTTACGTTGCGCGATCGTATTCGCTCGAGTACTTCCGGGTGCACTTACGCCGTGCGTATCACGCGGATGCGGCTACGTGATACGTCACAATCATGTTTTCGTTTGCGATATTGGCGCTCACGGGACGCTCCCCGGAGCGCGCCCCGGGGCGCTTTTTAGAAGTACGCTCTCCGGGGCGCTCCCCGGGGCGCGCTCCGGGAGCGCTCCAAAAATAAAAAATAAAAAATTTAAAAAATGGGATAATTGTAGGGACAGGTAGCCCTATTCTGAAGTGGTTTTTAAAAAAATTAACTTTAGAAAAATATGTATTGTGCTACATTGGGCTTAATATATGTTAGAGCCAAAATGTAGCCCAAATGTAGCCCAATGCAGCCCAATGTAGCCCAAAGATGGGCACCAGAGACAAAAAAAAAATATATCCCAAATATCAGCCAGATGTAGCCAAACTGTAGCCCAATGACAGAATGTATCAGAGTGTTCTAAACAACTAGAGCGCTAACAGTCTTACTTATAAAGTGAGATTTAAAGTTAGGAATTAGTATAAAAAAAAACCTATAAAATTCACTGAAAAAACCATAGGTTAAATACCAGTTATAGTTAGGAATTAGCATTTAAAAAACCTATGAAATTCACAGAAAAAACCATAGGTTTCACACCAGTGATAGTTAGGAATTAGCATTTAAAAAACCTATTAAACTCACTAAAAAAACCATAGGTTTCACATCAGTTATAGTTAGCTGGAAATTTTACTGTCATAAAACCATTGAAATTCCACGTTATAGTTAGTTGGACTCACTATAACTTGCGCGTGTAATGCACTGCTGATGACGTCACATATTACATCACTCATGACATGGTCAGTGACATCACTCATGACATCACTGATGACATCATCCTTGTGACAGAGTGACAGACCTCCTTTCACTGTAATGTAACCCATGAAAAACATATTGAAAAATATAAATTAAAACATTTTAAAAAATGGAGATACCCATACCAGTTACAACAACCAATTCAATATTTCCACTATTTATATATACATTTACACATTCATCAACAGTTCCATATAGTCACTCATACATATACTCACTCATCATATGTAGTGATACACCTATTCATCCTGTTACACACCGACAGTCATCAAAAAGTTACTCACACATATACTCACATATGCAAATAAACTGATAAACATCCATTTATTTGCATATACAAGTATACACACACTACAACCTTACTTCTAAGGAAACTTACACATACTTACTCTCTTAAACAATCACTTATAGAAACACATACTTATTTAAACAGGAACTCTTACAATCTCTCACTCTCTCATATACTCACTTATATACATCAATACTCACATATACTAGATAAAAACATATCTTGGTACTGATAAAGACAATAGTGAGATAGTCATCCACTCACTAACACACACATATACACACTCATCCACCCATACAGTCCTGCACATATGCTGTCTTCTAAACACATACAAACAGTGAGTCAGTCACCAACCCATGCAGCCACTTATACACAAAGTGAAACCCTGATACATATATTGCAATATTTAAAAGTTACTTGCTAATATATATATATACACTAAAATACACTTAATAAGGCAGTTAACCAATCAATTCTTTTGAAAAAAAACATCCATTCACACACTTATTTAACCATTTATTCTTCCATCGTCCTTTACAAATACATATATAAAAAAAATTATTTTTCAGAAAGACACACATTCACTGGATGGTGTCATCCGTGATGTCATGAGTGATGTCACTGACCATGTCATGAGTGATGTAATATGTGACGTCATCAGCAGTGCATTACACGCGCAAGTTATAGTGAGTCCAACTAACTATAACGTGGAATTTCAATGGTTTTATGACAGTAAAATTTCCAGCTAACTATAACTGATGTGAAACCTATGTTTTTTTTAGTGAATTTAATAGGTTTTTTAAATGCTAATTCCTAACTATAACTGGTGTGAAACCTATGGTTTTTTCAGTGAATATATATATATATATATATATATATATATATATATATATATATATATGTATTTATATATATATTTATATATATATACATATATACATATTACCTACTGGCGGTCGCCAGTAGGTATATATAGTTAGGATTTTTTCTCTATGGAACTTTTGAAAATTCTATGTCTAATAACTTTGGCGTTTGTGGGCGGAATCGGCTGAAATTTTCAGGAAAATGGCACATTTTGTTTCTGAGCAGCCCCTGAAAATTTGGGGGGGTTTCATCAAGGGGGGGCCGAGAAAAAAGGGGGGTCCCAATACACGTTTTTAACATTGAGTTTTCTATGGGGCGTTTGGCCTCACTTTTAGCTTGAACGGCTGAATGGATTTGCACGAAACTTGGCAAAATTGTAGGGACTGTTAGCCCGATGTGCCTTTGCTGGGTCTCAATATATGTGCTCCAGTGGATTTTAAGAAATTAACGTTTAAAAAAACAGATATATCTGTGACAGCGTCCCGGGTAGCGCACCAGTTCGCGTACTTTTCGCGTAACGGAGCTTTGCGAAGCGAAGCTGATTGGCTCTCCGGTGTCTGTCAACATTCTAAACAGTCCGTAGCGGCCGCCATCTTGTCTCTCGGTAGGATCGAGAGACAAGAGGAGGCCAAAACGAAGGGACAAATGACCATAAGGGGGCATAGTAGATCCTCCCTGACCCCTTATGTTTGATGTGGAGGCTTTAAAAGGGCCCCGTGGGGCCAAAAAATAAAAAATAAAAAAATCGTTTTTTTTCGTGGGGCGCCCCCGGTACGCGCACCGGAAAGCGGCCCGTGGAACGTACTATAAGGAAACAAGGATGATTGATTTTTAACTTATTGGATGTTTATTGATTGTTCGTTTTGTTGTTTTTTTTTGTTTATTTTTATTTACGTAGCAACATGTAGGTACCAATGCAGAGTCTAAAAATCAATAAACGCCGTCTCCTTTGTAGATATCTTGCAAGTCGTTTCTGAAGTTTTTGTGGTATATGGAATTCATACCATAGTCTGTCTGGAAAGTCGAAACAATATGGAGGTAGGAGATGATAAAGAGATGTTAAATACACATTGGAGATAATATAGTGGAAGAAAGGAAGTAACTATGAGCAACTTTAGTATGTAACACAAAAAAGTTGCACAATATATTTAAAGTCTGACTTCACATTATAATCAATTTGCTACTAGTTTACAATATACATATACAAATGAATAATGTGTCAAACAATTTTTGAATTATGAAATAAAAATGTATTATTCTGATTCTTTTTCAAAATTTAAAAGAAATTCTAAAAATTCATTATCATTTTTTTTTTCATTTTCCAGTAGGAAATCTACTGCTTCCACACATTGCAGAAGTTCATTGTTCCGTGAATCATCATTGAATTCATGGTCAATTTCTGACTCTTTTTTTGTTCCTGCTTCAATTTCCAAGTTATTTTTCTGTTGTCCTTCCATTTTGTATGCTGAAAAATGAATTTTTTAAAAATATATCAGTACAGATAGGGCACTGTTGGGTTTAAGTACAGAAAGGTAGTTTGGTTTTTTAAACAGTGATTTTTTCGTTGGGCAGTGTATGGTATCAAACTGGAAGTAGAAATATGAAAAAAATGATCAAATAAACTCTTAGTCAATTCTGAATTACACAAGACAAGTCTAACTCCATCCATAACTAAAACAGAGAAGTCTATTTTATTCTATAAGTATTACAGAGTGATAGAATATAACTATCAGAAAATGTTTTCCTAATTAGCTTACAGTACAGAACATACTTCAGTTTTTAAAATTATATCTTACCTTTTAAATACAACTTGAAGTTATCAGTTGAAATGTAGTGGATATGCACTTAGTAGTCAAAATGGCTGTGTTTCTCTCTCTTTGTTTATATATATTCAGGTACATAACCAATCAAATGTCATGATATAATAGTAGAAATTGAAAGTAATATTTTAATTGGTTGTCAATTCCAACACTTCCGATATGTTTTGTGAAGTAATTTACCTCAGGGATTTGAGAGAGTTCTACATGCTAAATGGCTAAATGGAATTCCAACGAAATTTGTGAAAATGGTAGGGATTGGTATGTAGTATGAGCTAATGTTTAATTGGTGAAAGTGTCTCCAGTGGTTTTTATGTAAATTACTTTCCCACCTTTTTTGAGCGAGTGCTTGTCAGTGCGTGTCCCGGTACACGAACCTGCAGCGTTACGGGAGTCCTCCATTTTGTGTTTCGGTAGAATTCAGATACAAGATGGGGGGTAAATAATGTTCAGAATGGGTAGAAGGGGGTACTTTAGACGTATCCTGACCCCCTAGGTTTTCTGAGGGTGGCTGAGGAGGCTCATATATGTCGAGAAAAAAAATTGAATTTTTTGCGCGGTTAGCTGCCGGTACGCGAACTGGGTAGCGAACCGGGAAGCGAACATAAGTGAAAATTAGTGAAAAAAGGTACATTCGAAATTTCAAAAGAGTAAATAAAGTTAAGGTAGCTCCGAAAAGAGATTTTGGGTTCTGTGTAAGTTCTAGGTACTTATAAGTAGGAACCAACACACATTCTTAAATTTAGTATGAAAACTCTGTTCCCCTCATCTGAGAAATGCACGCCATCTCCTCTGTAGATATCTTGCATATAGTAACGCAAGTTATTGTTGTAGATAGCACCCATTCAATGGTCTCTCATGTAAGCTGAAACAGACTTATTTACATGCTTCCTCGATTTCTTAATTTGTGGACAAAATTGATTGGACCACCTCCATTTTTGTCTTTGGCATATATTGGAATATACCAAGGCAGTTTGAGGAAAAAGTGTCATCAATTGCTCAAAGGTGTCTTTTAGGAGCATTTCCAGACCTACCCCAGTCAAAGTGCCCAAATCATTTCCTCCACAGTGCACTATTATGAGGTCAGGGTTTGGCAAATGTAAAAAGGTTTTCACCAATGGTATCAATTGGTGACATTTCAATCCTCTTCGGCCAATCCATTTGATTTCCACATTTTGTAAATTGAGGTTGTGTACATTTCTGTTATCAGCATACCTGTGAGCCCAGTGGATGTAGCTATGTCCAAGAATCCAGACTGAAAACATGGCTAGAGGAGTTTTTGCTGCAGTCAGATGAAGTGTGGGAATGAAATGGCAGTTGAAATAGTGAAGTTTGTAATGAAAAAAAACTGTGGAGTTTGAGTGCAAATCATTCATTAGCAGTGATTGGTGTATTTCCATTGCTACAAACAGAAAGTTAGGGTGCATGGATGTGTTCTTTGAAAGATGTAATTTGAATGGTTATTTAAAAATGTTGTTATGAAACATTGCAGTGGATTAGCAGGTGTACTGAGAGTTCAGAGTTCATTTGAAACATTGTTGTGTGAACTTGTAAACATGAGAGGTCTGGCAGGCGGTAGTTGCTATGGAAAAAGGGCAGAAAGGGCAGAGGGGGGAAGGGTGTTGATTTGAAAATAGTGAGGGAAGAGTTTTGATTGGCTGACATGAGAGATATGTGTGATGAATATCAGTGTTTCAGTGCCTTTGTTGGTTCCAGCCTCTGGAGTGCATACCTTTAATTCTGCTAAAGAAAAATTGGTGTGTTTCTGAGACTGTTTTGAAATTCAAAAAGAATTTGTAAAGGTGAGTTATCGTTTCTATATTTTAGATAAAGACTAGTATGCTTTTTTGCGTAAATAAGAAAGCCAGCTGTGTATTTAAAATGATGTTTTGCGTCAAGTGTTTGCATTATGCTTTCAAAGACGATTTTGCATTCTTTTACCAATTGTAATTGTAGATAATGTAAAGTATTAGTACTGACAAGGTGTGTATGTACATAGGAGCTGTGCTGTGTTTTCAAATTATGATCAGAAAATCGTTTTTAAGGAAAAGGCATGCTTTAAAAAATTATGAGAATTTATTTACTTTTGATGTGACTCCTGCAATGAGTCGCTTTTGCGGAACAGATGCATGATGCATCTGTGTTGTTATTGCCCCATGCTGCTCTACAGTGTATATGTAAAAAATGATGCATAAGTGTTGCACGGGCATTGTAAATACTCTCCTATGTGTGCTTAGCCATTTCAAGTCACTTCCCCCTGGTTCAAGGGCCTTGTAAATACGTCCCCATGTGTGTCTGGTCATTTGTAGTCACTTTCCCCGTGGTGCAAGGCCCTTGTAAATACGCCCCCATGTGTGCTTGAAAATTTTTGATTTTGATTGTTTGAGTTACATAGCCATGTTAAAAGTTATTGAAAAAAAGGTGCAAGTACCTTAAAAAAACGTTTTCATGTGTATTAGGGCATTTTAAGTTAGTTCCCCATGAATGTAGGTATATAATTGTTGTACATAAAAGGTTTAAAAACGTTTTTTGAAATCAATTGCATGCACACCAGAATCGGTATATTACCATCAAATTGGTTTTGATGGTAAAATACCGATTCGTTAAGGCTCCTGGGACTCTGAAGAGTCCCACCTACATATGGGTGGCTTCAAATCGGTATATTTACCGATGTTTTATTTTACCGAATCTGTAAAATTACCGATTCGGTAATTTTACCGATTCGGTAATATATTGCCCCCTACATGCCAAATTTTGTAAACTGGTCGGTAACGGCCGAAAATACAGTTTTTCGGCCGTTACCGACCGACCTACATTTGGCCCTTAAAGTCTTAGGGGCAGATTTATGATGGTTGTGCGCCTCTTTTGTGCTG
The DNA here is from genome assembly GCF_964263255.1 of Lissotriton vulgaris. Taxonomy (NCBI): domain Eukaryota; kingdom Metazoa; phylum Chordata; class Amphibia; order Caudata; family Salamandridae; genus Lissotriton; species Lissotriton vulgaris. The sequence continues at coordinate 865,831,138 of NC_141696.1, forward strand.
CTGTTGCGTCACTTTTATAATGCAGGAGAGATTTACAAGATGCACCATGTTGCAAGATAGCAGCCGCGGGTCGTGGAGGGAGTTACGGTGGGGCAGGCAGGCGGGGAGAGGGAGGGGCAGGGTGGAGGGACGTAAACACTGGCATATGGATTATTGCAGGTAAGTACACAATTTAATGTGCGTAAAGTTTCATGTGGGCTTTTTGTTGCAGGGTGGGCAGTCATTTGCATGAAAGCCCTGTAATACTATCACTATCACAGTAAAATTAAAAACATTTTACTGAATCATTTTTAAAGCATTGCTGAATCTAATTCTTACTGTTATTGATTTACTGTTTGGTAATAGTGGTTAATAACATTTTTTATTATATTTTACCACAGATTCAACTGCAGATTATTTGGAAATTAGACAATGCCGTCTAAGGATAGAATTCGAAAGGCTACGAAACGTCAAAGACAGCAGTTTACTAAAAGCTTGCAGCAGTCCTCTACATTAAAAGCACCTCAACGCGCGAAGAGAGCTCCGGGTAAGAGAACAAAATCATTCCTTAGAAACATTTGTAGAAACAAAAGTATAACTACAGAACAAGTTTTAGTCCAGAAAAAGAGAGCCAATTTAAATGGAAAGGAAAGGCCCGTCAAAAAAGTTTCTGCTAGAGCAGGAGATAACTCTGTGCATGGCAGTAGAAGGGAAAATACATTCAGGGACATTCGTAGGCGAATGTTCCGCAACAGGGTAATTGTCAATTTGCTAAAACAATTTAAGAAAGGTCAACAGAAAGTGTCATTTTATAAGAAAAAGAAAAATGTAGAGAAAATAATTGATCAGGCTTTCGAAACTAAGCGAAAGTTATTTATTTTGGTAATTAATAGAATTAGGAAACTAAACAAGGTAATCTATGTTTTCAAATCAAATAGTAGATGGAAGAGAGAAGTTAATCGAAATAATTTTTGTGAAGTTTTCTTAGGAGAATGGATGCATAGTTCAAATAGTGAGGCATTTTTTAATGAGGAGAGTTATTTTCAGGACAATGATTTGGTGCATGCAGTTGACAGCAGTGGTCGAGCATATGAGGTAAAAGATGGTCGTCCGGTTGAAAAAGAAATACTTGTGTCTGCAGATGCAGAAGAGGTGTTAAGTGATGAGGTTTTAGGGAGACGTCCTACGGGACCAGTGTACACCTGGAAGTGTAGTTCTATTTGCAGTGTGCGACAAGATTCCATCAATTTGCTTTGTGATTTTATACGGACATTTAATAAGAAAAGTTTAAAACAAAAAATAAAGTTGTTGCAAGAATTAGATCCTTGCAGAGTGAGACAAGTGACAGGTTTGCATGGTCATTCACTGGCTTGTCTTTCCAGGAGAGTATGCCAGAGTGTTTTTCATCATTTCAGGATGCTAGCAGTGCATCATAATAAAGTGAGGAAATTAGTTAGAATGTTGTATTATGCTAAGAGTCCAGCAATTATGCTTAAACAATTAAGCAGAGCTCTTTTGCATGGTTCTGAAGTAGATGTGAAGAATATTTGTCAAGAAATTGAGTTCTGTTACTTTGCTGGTAAAGAGAACAATGTTGCTATTGAACCACTAGAAGAAGGTAATGTGGAAGACAGTGTACAGATTTTCAGTACACATAAGTTTCACATGGAAATTTCCACGTTTATGGTGAAAACATGTGAGAGGCCTAATTTCACTTGTGTGTGTTGTCGACGGACTTATTATAAGAATCAGACTAAGTTAGTGGATTTATATGCAAAAGTGATATGGAAAACAATAGTGAATGGAAGGATTTTGTCACATACTTGATGGTAGAAAATTGTTTTGATTTGGGAGCAGAGCAACGTATGTGTACTTATTGCTATAACAAATTAAACCAAAACCAGATGCCTGCTAGAGCGGTTTATAATAATCTGGAATTAGTTGACATTCCTTCTGAATTGAAGGATTTAAATACTTATGAATCTATTTTGATTCAAAGTGTCCATCCCTTTGAGGCTATTGTACGTATGGAGCCAAAGACAGGGAAGTTGCCTCCATCAGATTTACAGAGAGGATTAAAGGGAAGGGTTGTTTATTTGCCTTTGGATTTGAAGAAAAACTTAATACAATTGGAGTAGAGAAAGTGGAAGAGGAACCTCTGGTTATCATAGTTAATGGTGTTCCGACAAAGAGTAAGAAAATCTGGCAAGATTTAGTGGATGTTAGGAAAGTCAAAAAGGCAACATTGTATTTGATAAAAAATAATGAGTACTACAAGAATGTATGTGTTGCAGAAGAGGAAGTAAGTAAAGAAGAGGACAGCGATTTGTGTCCTGGACAAATTGAGAAAGTAGAAGCCTCTAAAAAGTAAGAGATATATGAACATTATAGTGTTTTTCCTTTGCATTCAAAGGAAGTCATGGGGAATGCTATTGAGTTGTTTCAAATGAAACAAGCCAAAGGGAGTCCCATTAGTGTTTGGGAGGAAAGTTTGGAAGCTCGATGTTTCCCACAGTTATTTCCCACAGGTCGAGGAGGACGATATGATGAGCGACCTGTTCAAATTCCTGCTTCAGAATACCGGACTTTACGATTGTATGCAGAAGATCCTAGGTTTCGTCAATGCATTCCCTATTTATTTCATCTACTGTTTGAAAGTGATCTCTCTGGATTGTCTTATGCAGTGAACCACATCTTGAAAAGTGGTGTACAACTGCGAAATATCTCGGCAAGGGACTTTATGGATAAAGTCAATGTGCTAGACAGTATTTTGGATTCTCACCTGATTAATCTGATGGCATGTCAGCGTGGTACTAATGAGTATCGGTACCGTCGTCATGGTGACTTAAAATGTATGCTGAGGAACTTAGGAACTTCCACATGGTTCCTCACTCTCAGCTGTGCTGAGTATGGCTGGGAAGACTTACTTGAATTTCCAAGAGAGGCAAATGGAAACATTGAAAATATTGAATTCAAGACACCCGGAGAACTGTGCTCTTTGGATCCTGTGAATGTATGCAGGTACTTCAATCATAGATTTGAAGCTATGATGTCTTTCATCACGAACAAGAAAAATCCACCTCTTGGAGAGGTGTTGGATTTCTTCTGGAGAAAGGAGTATCAAGCAAGAGGTGCTCCTCATTTACATATGCTGCTATGGATCAAAGATGCACCCAAATTTGGAACAGTTCCGGATGACTTAGTGATGAGTTTCATAGAACAGTATGCTACATGTGCTGTTCCAAAGACAAACGAAGACAAAAGTCTAAGAGAACAAGTTTTACGGTTTCAAAGCCATCGTTGTGGAAAGTACTGTCGTCGTAAATTCAGAAACAAGGACAAGTACTACACCAAATGTCGTTTTGCATTTCCACGGTCGGTGATATCAAAAGGAAGAGTTAACAATTTGATGTCTTCGCTGCGACATAATGTGACGAGGAAATCACCCAAAAACACATACAATTTGAAAAGAAATGAAGAGTCCAAGTGCATTATCGACTACAACCCAGTGATTTTGTCCATGTGGAATGCTAACATGGATATACAATTTGTGACTGACAACTGTATGGCTGTGGCTCGGTATGTGACGTCTTACATCACCAAAAAAGAAAAGACAGAACTGAAGGATATGTGGGGGGATATTTCCCATGAAAAGAGCCTCAGTAAGAAGTTGTACAGTTTCAGTCTGAAGATGTTGTCGCATCGAGAAAGCGGAACTTACGAATGTTCTGACCGGTTATCTTCAACAAGTCTCTATGCCGAATCTAGGAGTATCATTTGGGCGAGTCTTGGTCTTGCTGCAACGCGTAATCGAGTTCTGAAACCTGTACGGGAAATTGAGTATTTGGCGGAGAAGGAGCCAAACAGTACAGATATTTTGAAGACCAACATGTTGGATACATATTATCCAAATAGAAGCAGTCACCTGGAGAATGTTTGTCTGTATGATGTTCTTCAAAATTACGTTTTCAAGAGGAACATCAAAGAAGATATTGATAAAGGAGTGTATGCTGTAATTAGAAGCGAGGGATGTCTGGTCAAGCAAAAAAAATGTCAATTGATAAATCATCGAAAATTGGATTGCGAATCTCCAGAAAGAAAAGAGTTTTTCTATTTAGCTCTTTTGCAACTTTTCAAGCCTTGGCGTGCAGAAGAGGAACTGCTTGGGGATTTCCTCTGTTACGAAGACTCTTTCAATGCAGCCAAGGAGTCCATAGAATGTCCTGTTTTTCCAAAATATCTAGAAATGTTGAATGCAGAAATCGAGCAGGAAGCAACAATTGCAGCCGAGATTGCTAGAGACAGTTCTCAGGACAGTCAGAGTTCTGTTTCATTGAGTCAGGATCCACTAGGAGAACCAGTTATCGAAAATGAAGCTGCCACTGCCATGATTGAAGTGGAAAGAGCCATGGCACATGCTCAGGAGGATGCGGTTAACTTAGAAGATTTGGAAAGACAACTCAACGTTGAGCAGAGGAAAATATATGACGAAGTTACCAACCAAATTGAGCATGGATTAAGTCATGAGAAGAAAGAGTGCTCATGTACGTCGTTGAAGCCTCTCCAACTATACGTGAGTGGAGAAGCAGGAACTGGAAAAAGTTTCCTTATTAAAGCAATTTCATGTTATCTGCAGAAAAGGACTGAGTCATCGCTGTCTTGTGTTGTGACCACTCCAACTGGACTGGCAGCTCATAACATTAAAGGGATTACTTTGCATCGGTTACTGCTGCTGCCAGTGGAGCATGATAACAAATTACAATACCACAAGTTATCTGGGGATGCTTGTTGTGAAGTATCTAGAGTGTTGAAGAAGATGAAACTTCTTATCATTGACGAAGTAAGCATGGTTTCCAATGTCATGCTTGCCTTTGTGCATTTGTGAATGCAGGAAGTTCTTAAAACAGAGTATGATGTGTTATTCGGTGGCAAACACATCATTGTTTTTGGTGATCTTCTACAGCTGACACCAGTGAAAGGACAACCAGTGTTTAAACTACTTACACATGAAGATACCAAGAAATGCCTAGGGAGCATTGGCAACGTTAACATATGGTTAAACTTCAGTTATGCTGAGCTGCGTGAAAATATGCGTCAGGGAAGGACGAAAATTACAAGAATATTCTACAAGATGTTAGAATCGGGAAAGTGACTGAGCGTGGTAAAGAAGCTTTACATGCACGATTACTGTCAAATTTATATCCAGAAGAAGACATTTGCCAGAGGATATTTTTCAGAAAATTACTGTGAAGAAATCTGGAATATGTTGGATGCCAACTCTTGCAGAATGTTCCATCTTCAACAACAAAATGTTGAATTTAGAAAAACAAGAGATTGTGAAACTGGAAGCTATTGACAAAATAGAGCATATGGGAGCAACAATTATTTTGTCTGAGAATTTGAAATCTAAATTGGATTCATTAGAGAAGACTATTTCTAAAACTGTGGGTTTTGAAAAGACTCTGAATGTGTGCTTAAATTGCCGTATCATTTTGAGAAGGAATTTACATGTTGAAAGAGGTCTGGTAAATGGATCAATGGGTAATGTTGTTGATTTTGAGAAATACAGAAGTAGAGATGGGATTGAATTTTTAAAAATTAAATTTGATGGTATTGAGGAAGTACAGCTAATTGGTCGTTGCACAGCAAGGTTTTTGCTTGTAAAAGACTTATATGTTCGCCGTAAGCAGTTTCCTGTTTGCTTGGCATATGCGGTGACAATTCATAAATCGCAAGGTTTAAGTGTAGACACTGCTTTAGTGAATATTGGCAGTTCTGTGTTCAAAGAGGGTATGGCTTATGTAGCATTGTCACGAGTCAGAACTTTATCGGGAGTGTACTTGATTGACTGTGATGTCACAAACATTTGTGCGGATCTAGATTGTGTTAAGGAATACAATAGGTTAAGAAGAGAGTATGCGCCACATTTGCCTCAATATCCTTTGTTTGAGAAACGTGTGGTAGGCCGGAAACGAAGAAATATCAGTAATAGTAGGGAGGTTGAAGCAAAAAGACCAACAGTCGATGATCCAAAAATTGTTAGCAGGAATAAAATGAATTCTGTTGAAAATGTTGTTGGTTTTCAATTTGAAAATAGTTCTGGTGTCAACTGCTATGCTAATGTAGTTGTTAATGTTCTCTTTTCACTAGAGACTTTAAAAGAACAGATTGTGATCAATTCGGAACAAAGTTTATGTTGTTTGTTGAATTCTGTGTTAGAGAAATGTAGTGCTGATAGAACGAGAGTAGAAAGTGTGTCTGAAATTCGTTTTCTGTTAGACGAATGTTCAGGTCAAACAGAATTCTCTGAAAATATTCAGCAGGATTGTCAGGAGTTTTTAATGTATATGCTTGATGTATTGCAAGATGAGGGTGTAGATGTAGATTATCTGTTTGGCCTTTCTTATCTATGGCAGCATGACTGCGAGAACTGTAGGCTATCAAGTACTACTAGTGTAGACTCAGAAAGATGTATATATTTAACTTTGCCTGACAGTAAATCAGTATCCTTCAATAAGCTAGTAAAGGCAGCCGATCAAAACATGGAGTGTAGCCAATGTAAGTCTGCAATGCTGTCCACGTTAATTTTACGAAGTTATGGCCAGTATGTCATTTTAATGTCCCAACGATGTAGGCCTGATGGAACTAAATTGACAACTTTAATTAATAATTTTGTGGCTTTGCAGTTGTCAATATCAGGAAGGACTTTTATAAATACTGCAATTATATATCATGACGGTCCTTCAACTAATTCAGGACATTATACAGCTTATTTAAAATCTGGAAACAGCTGGTCATTCTGCAATGATTCTGTTTTAACTTTCAAAAAAAGATTGCCTTTCCAACTTCAAAATTCTTACCTGGTGTTATTACAACCAAAATTTTAGGAAAGGAATCTTGGGATTAGTTTAGAGGAATTTCCAGAGGTTCTAATGGCTCCTACTCTATATGGCCTTGTGGATAATTGTAGTACAGAGCGAAAACTGTTTGTGTTTATAATCTAAGTCAAGCAGCAGATCAAAATAAGGAGTAGAGGAAATGTAAGTCTGCAATGCTGTCCATATTTTTTATTGAAACTTATGGGTGAAATGTCATTTTACAATTTGAACTACATAAACTGGATGAAAAAAAGTTGTTAAGTGTAATTAAAAATGTTTTGGCTACACAGTCATCGATTTCAGGAAGAACATTTGCAACTGCAGCTATTATATATTATGATGGTCCTTTGACAACATCTGGGTATTACACAGCTTATTTGAAATATAAAAAAGGCTAGTCTTTCAGCAAACATTACCAATTGAGTACGAAGCAATGTTGCCTTTTGACTTGATTACTGAAGTGAGAATTTAGGGTAGGTAATTGGACTAAAATGATTCTAGGTGTTGCTGTAATTTAGTGTGCTATTTTAAATTGCTTTGTATGTCTCAGTTTTCTTAAAACGATGGAGTTTATCTTTCAGAAAGTGGCGGGCAGAAAATAGTAACAGCACAACAGAGTATAAGCTGTTCATAGGACATCCTTTGACGTCATAGAAAGTAAGTTACTTTTGAGGAGTTCTGATTTCTGCTTAGTTATATTATTTGGGTTTTTTAAACACAATCATTTTGATTGTGTTTTTTTTCCCCGCTGTTATATGATGAATACCTTCAACTCACTGTTTTCAGTGAAATTTGATATTTTCTGATAACAGCAAAAATAAACCATTAAATATGTATAATTAATTTTGTACTTTGAATTGTGATTTATAATAAGTATTCATTTTGTCTCATGCTCACTCTTTTTTTACTACCTTGTATTAATTAAAAAAATTTTGTTCTTTCTTTCACAGATTAAAAGTATAAAAATGATAATTGACTCCGTTAATGACAATTATAAGGTAAGTGCTTAGTACTCTTTACGTTACATGTGTATCAGATTTAACTTTTATTAGTTCCACTGCTTCATTTCTTTAACCCTTAGTTTCCTGCCTTTGCCACTTCCTTCATTTCTTTTTCTATTACTTATTTATACTACTCTTTTCACTCCTTTTATCAGTCCCTCTTTCAACAGTAACTGTGTGTTACTCCCTCTATTTGTCTTTCTTTTCACATTACTCTCTGTTTATTTACTCGTCTTTTTAAAAAAAAAAAAAAATTTTAGTTCGCTCCCGGTTCGCGTACCGGAGAGCTAACCGGGAAGCGAATCAAAAGAAATAGAGGATGCTAGAGTGCTTAACATTCTAGCAATTTTTTTAAAAGGGAAGGTAGTTCTGAAAAGAACTTTTTTTTATTATTTTTGTTGTTTTATTTTTTTTGTGTTTTTTTGGAGGAAGGGGAAACAAAAATGATTCATTACAAAGGGCTCAACAGGAGCAACAAAAAAAAAAGAAAATTTACTTTCTGGGACGTTTTGGACATTGATGATGCTCATATGCTCTATTTATTAGAGTAAAACTCCTCTCTCCACATGAAATTAATTTGCCACAAGCTATACATGTCATTTTCATCTGTCCAAAGTTCTTCTGAAGATTTGGGACCGTTTCCCTTGCCTCTGATTCTGTTATTGCTAGTTCATTGGTGGATGTACTGGCAGGTCGGGGTTATCCACCAAATCTCGAATTTGTGCAGCACTATAATTAATCGGGTGCCACCTCTCCATGTGTCGATGCATGGTATGATTACCATAACTATATTTTTTTTCGGTCCCTCTGGAGAGTACATCGTGGAAGATGAGGCAGGTAACGTACCTGGCATTTACTTTTTTTTCATGTGGAGGAAAAGAAAAAAATTGCCAAATAAAATTTTCTTTAACATGGGACGTCCTTGGCATTTCTTTCAAAAACCTCCCTGTCCCTTGCTCCTGTTCCTCGTCTTCCTCTTCTTCCTCCTCTTGTTGGAAGATGGCCTGTGGAGTTGGCCCTCTCTTCCTTGGTGGTGATGGTGGTGGTGGGGATCCACCAGCTGCAGCTACTACAGATGCCATGACTAAACAAGCAAAAACAGGTCTTTCTCTCATAAAAATGAAAGTCGGAGTGAGGAAAAAAGGTGGGACTTTCATCATTTGGGAAAAAAAATATTCTAAACCAATGAAAAGTGTTTATTTTACGTCATATGATCAAGCGTGCCATCATTAGGAAACTAAAAGTAAAATGAACCAATGAAAAGTTCTATGAACCAGTCACATGACCTGTTATGCTTACGTTACGCACTCCGCGCCGCGCCTCGGATCGTTTCCGGGGCTCTGCGTTTCGCGCCTTGGTTCGCGTTCCAGAACGCTTCCGGGTGCGCTAACGCGGCTTGTCATAAGGCGCATTACGCAGTAACGCGATACGTTGCGATTACGCGACGCATCACGATGTGGCTTTCTAACGCGGTACTTGCACTAACTGAACGTTTACCGGTTCGCGGACCGGCAGCGAAACAAGAAAAAATAATTTAAATTATAATATAATTTTAAATAAAAAAATATAATACAAAAATATATAAAATATATTTTGGAATTAGATTAAGAATACATTTTACATCTTTTGATATTTGCTATTAAAAAACCATTGAAATTCACTGAAAAAACCATAGGTTATAGACCATATATAGTTAGGAATTAGCATTTACAAAACCTTAAAAATTCACTAAAAATACCATAGGTTATAGGCCATATATAGGTAGGGATTAGCATTTACAAAACCTTATTTTACTCGCACAAAACCATTGAAATTCGCATATATAGTTAGTTGCACTAACTATATATCGCGCACCCGCAATCCACTGCTGATGATGTCACATATTACATCATTCATGACATGGTCAGTGACATCACTGATGACATCACTGATGACACCATCCAGTGACTGTATGTTTCTGTAGAGTTAAAATATGTTTTACATATTGAAGAATGAGTGGATGTATAAGTGTCTGGATGAAGGATTTAGTAGGTGCATGACTGATTGTATGAGTGAGTGATTAGATGTGTCTCACTGAGTGCATGGGTTAGTGACTAAACTGTCTTAATTTGTACATCATTATGTCTGTTGTTCTGTAAACTGCTGCATGTGTTGATCAGTAGCTATATGAGTAACTATATGGGTTATTGATTGGTTGCCCAAGTATTTGTATGGGACACTGAGTGTGTGTGTATGGGTGGCTGGGAGGTGTGTGACTCTGTGCATAGATGTGTGAACAGTTGATTCACTAGATGTATGGGTTCAAAAGTGCATGTGGAATTAGCTGTATGGGCGGTTGACTGTGTGCATGAGTGTATTGGTGAGTGAATTGATATCTTAGTGCTACATGTCAAAGTAAGTACATATGTAAAACACAGTACATGTGAGAGTTGACATATATAAATAACTGTCCATAAGAGCCAGTGAATGTGTGAGTGGCTGTATGGATCATTGTGAACTTGTATCAGGGATTGTATAAGAGAGTAAATATGTGTTAGTATATGTTTGAATAGGTAAGGTGTGTATAACTGTTTAGTTGAGGAAATGGAGGTGTAATTAAATCTTTGCATGACTGACTAGGTGTGTGAGTAACTCCATGGATGAGTGACAGTCTGTGAGTGTCTGTTTACACTGAGTGTATGTAAGGTTATATTAGAGTCTGAAGAGGTTCAACATATTATCACATGAATGATATCATCAGTGATATGATCAGTAATGTCAAATGAATGTCATCAGTGATGTCATTTGAGATGTCATCAGTGATGTCATCAGTGATGTCACTGACCATGTCATGAATGATGTAATATGTGACATCATCAGCAGTGGATTGCGGGTGCGCGATATATAGTTAGTGCAACTAACTATATATGCGAATTTCAATGGTTTTGTGCGAGTAAAATAAGGTTTTGTAAATGCTAATCCCTAACTATATATGGTCTATAACCTATGTTTTTTTTTAGTGAATATATATATATATATCTCCACCACAAAGTTTGCTCGACAAGGAGAGGCCACCACAGGTAGGTCAATTGCCAAAATTTAAATGAAGGTTGCAGCACAGATCAGGTACATGTAAGCTAAGCAGAAAGTATGAAGTCCAGCTCGACGCGTTTCATGTTCCCAGCACTTAGTCATGAGTTTCTGGCTTCTGGACTCCAGGCAAACAACAGCAGTTCTTACTGTACCTGAAAAAGATCACAGTCTCCGAACCTGTGGGCGTAGCCAACACTCTGGCCTGATGGTAGCTGTAGTGCCTTTCTTGCTCAAGTGAGTTGCCGTGGCGCCGTGTAGTAATTCCATAATAAATCCCCAGTGGGTTGCATGGCAGCAGTCCCGACCCACACTGTCTCTTACAACCTCCATTACCGGCTCCTGTCCAAATACTGTCATGCCCGTCAGCGCAACACAGGGCTGCTTGCACAGCGAGGCCTTCTCCGCAGCCCAGGCATGGCCGCTCAATATCCACCACAAAGTTTGCCTGACAAGGAGAGGCCACCATTGGTAGGTAATTTGCCTACATTTCAAAGAAGGTTGCAGCATGGATCGGGGACATGCAAGCACCTGTTTGCAACATGACGTATTTTGGCCGGATTTCACCAGCCTTGATCAGATATATATATATATATATATATATATATATATATATATATATATATATAGCTACACGTTCTCTGCCTCCATATGGTGTCAGAAAAAAGAAAGGGCCGGCACACTGGTATCCGTTTTTGCAAAATTTAATTACCAGAACCCCCCTTCACCCCTCGCAGACGCGTTTCGCCTATGCAGGCTTCGTCAGTGCAACGTTAAAAAGAATAAAAAAAAAATATATATATATATATATATATATATATATATATATATATATATATATATATATATATATATTCACTGAAAAAACCATTGGTTATAGACCATATATAGTTAGGGATTAGCCTTTTCAAACCTTATTTTACTCACACAAAACCATTGAAATTTCATATATAGTTAGTTCCACTAACTATATATCGCGCACCCGCAATCCACTGCTGATGATGTCACATATTACATCATTCATGACATGGTTAGTGACATCACTGATGACATCACTGATGATATCTCAAATGACATCACTGATGACATCACTGATGACAACATCCAGTGACTGTATGTTTCTGTAAAGTTAAAATATGTCTTACATATTGAAGAATGAGTGGATGTATAAGTGTCTGGATGAAGGATTTAGTAGGTGCATGACTGACTGTATGAGTGAGTGATTAAATGTGTCTCACTGAGTGCATGGGTTAGTGACTAAACTGTTTTAATTTGTGCATCATTATATCTGTTGTTCTACAAACTGCTGCATATGTTGATCAGTAGCTATATGAGTAACTGTATGGGTTATTCATTGGTTGTCCAAGTATTTGTATGGGAAACTGAGTGTGTGTGTATGGGTGGCTGGGAGGTGTGTGACTCTGTACATAGATGTGTGAGTAGTTGATTCACTATATGTATGGGTTCAAAAGTGCATGTGGAAACAGCTGTATGGGCGGTTGACTGTGCATGAGTGTATTAGTGAGTGAATGGATATCTCAGTGCTACATGTCAAAGTAAGTACATATGTAAAACACAGTACATGTGAGAGTTGACATCTATAAATAACTGTGCATAAGAGCCAGTGAATGTGTGAGTGGCTGTATGGGTCATTGTGAACATGTATCAGGGATTGTATAAGAGAGTAAAGTAAATATGTGTTAGTATATGTTTAGGCTGTGGGGTTTTAGGTTTAAACCTATTTTAACTGATAAAACCCCACTGAAAGAAAAATAGCATAAGTAAGGTGTGTATAACTGTATAGTTGAGAAAATGGAGGTGTGATTGATTTTTTGCATAACTGACTAGGTGTGTGAGTAACTCCATGGATGAGTGACAGTCTGTGACTGTCTGTTTACACTGATTGTATCTAAGGTTATATTAGAGTCTGAAGAGGTTCATGGTATTATCACATGAATGATATCATCAGTGATGTGATCAGTCATGTCAAATGAGATGTTATCAGTGATTTTATCAGTGATGTCATTTGAGATGTCATCAGTGATGTCATCAGTGATGTCATCAGTGATGTCATTTGAGATGTCATCAGTGATGTCATCAGTGATGTCACTAACCATGTCATGAATGATGTAATATGTGACATCATCAGCAGTGGATTGCGGGTGCGCGATATATAGTTAGTGGAACTAACTATATATGAAATTTCAATGGTTTTGTGTGAGTAAAATAAGGTTTTGAAAAGGCTAATCCCTAACTATATATGGTCTATAACCAATGGTTTTTTCAGTGAATTTTCAAGGTTTTGTAAATGCAAATTCCTAACTATATATGGCCTATAACCTATGGTTTTTTCAGTGAATTTCATTGGTTTTTTAATAGCAAATATCAAAAGCTGTAGAATGTCAAGTACGTGATAGGTAAAAACTTTTTCGTGTTTATGCACGCTGATGTGCTTTGAACGCTGCCCCCTCCCCTCTTTTCTCTTAGTAGTACTCTCTCTTTGCAGATAGTGAAGAGTAGTTAACGCAGGCCTTTACCCCCGTTGTAATCCGTCATGCCTGCTTGTCTCTCCATTTGATTGATTGTTATCCAAGCATTTACTGTTTTACAATTGATTCTCTTTGGTCCATTCTCTATTTACGAACAAGCACAAAGTCGCAATACTCTGTTTAGTATTTGCAGATAGTGAAAAATCGTGAAAAATCGTGTAAAAAAATAAAAGTAATCGAGCAAAATCAGTAGGCCACTAATTGGATCTCTTTTTGACCTCGCTAAAATAGAAATATTAGGAACAACCCTTCATGAGAAATACGAAAATAGTGAGATGAACTGAGCTCCACACCATGAGGGCTGCAAGACAGCTCGGCTCCGTCACCCACCCCGCCCAAAATAACGACAAACCCTATGGAAATAATAAAAATATAGACAACACACCAGCAAAGTAACAGGGTAAAACATTTTATTAAATAACTATTTACATTACGTTGGTTTATGACATGATGTCAGTAGTGGACCGATGTGTGAATAGGTCGGAAGCAGCACAAGGAGCCAAGATCCGGATGGCAAGTCCTGGATGTTGGGTGCCATAGTTCAGAGTTCTGAGCAGCGCTTGTAACACTGTCTGAAGCTTATTTCCACCTACTGCAGCTTCACTATTCTCAAAGTAAGTGAGGGTCGTTTGTGGACCTGACTGCATTTGAAAACAATGTTATATGGTACCTCCCTAAACCGCTTGACGGAGGCCCCCGAGGGGCGGTGTGATGGCACGGACTCGGAGAAGACGCTTGGCTCCGACCCCCTCCCCAAGTCTTATAGCACTGGTGTAGCCTGAGATCGCCCCCGACATAGGCGGCCGGCTCCCGGGGTCCGGCGGAACTTTTTGCCTTTTGATGACTCTTCTATTCTGGACTTTGTCCCACAATCCGTTTGACCTGAAGACACGCTGTAGTGGGGCGCCCCTTTACCGTTTTAGTTGCCATTCCGCCCGCTTTTGCTACACTGTGCCTCTTCCGCCATTCAGCTGCTTACCGCCCGCTCTTGCGACTACAGTGTCTCGCTCACCATGTAGTTGAGTTGCGCCCACTCTTGCGGTGCAGCGATAGGCGACTGCCACAGGACTCTCAAAATGGCGGCCGGCTCTTCAGATTTGGGCGTGGTCCACTAAAATGGCCCTGGGACACCTTGGAACTCGGACGCTTCCCTGATAGGGCTTGGGTCCCATTCTCCAAAGCGTCCCCTCAGCCGTGAAGATTCTACAAAAGTCTTGGGGGCCCCCGACTCCCGCAGGCTTCTGGTGGGGAGCGGCTGCCATGTCTGCTCGTGGAATGGCCACGACGGAGCTACGAGATGGTAGTGCTCTCATGCTGACGCCAGCTTTAGTCTGAAACATCCAGAAAAACTGTAGACTACCAATTCGATCAGTTCCGGTAGCGCCCCAACATGACCCGGTAGAGAAGAACTTGCCCTCCCCTCTTTGACTGATGGTTCTTGTTGCCTGTCCCCTCTGTTGTCATTTAACAGAACTTTTTGGACTGCTGAAAGGGGTTGTGTTCCGAACGCTGGTTGGTGGAGACATTGTGACTATATTCTTGACCTACGTTGTCGCGTAATGCGTTATATGACACGCCGCGTTAGCGCACCCGGAAGTGATCCGGGGCGCGGCGCGCAGCGCGTAACGTAAGCATAACAGGTCATGTGACTTGTTAATAAAACTTTTTATTGGTTCATTTTACTTTTGTTATTTTAATAATGAAAAGCTTGGTCATATGACCTAAAAAATACGCTTTTTATTGATTTCGATCTTTTTTTTTTAAAACATATATGTTATAATATTCCAGGCTAATGTACTTTCCCGGAAAATTTACAACTGTCCTGCAAGTAAAATATATTCCTTTTTCGAGAAAAAGGGCGTTTCTTCGTTCCATGACGGAGCCGTTGAGTAAAAGAGACTCGGCCTGCTGTCTTAGTCGCCGATACGCCTGATTATCAGATTCTTATCGATCACTTTATGTTGCAAACACAACTGCCCTTGACCATTTATCTTTACTGCGTTCCTACGTATAATACCTTTTATCCGTCATGTAATTGGACTGCTTTATTTCACTTGCCTTTTACTGATTAGAAAACAGTGACTAAAAGTAAAAACTTTACCAATGTAAATACTACTACCATGTTTTGTTTTAAAAACCTTTATTGTGAAAATGTCAGCATACAAATACGGGCCTATACCACGTGGGCCGGCCACGGAGCAAACTGAAATTCGAACTTTCAACAGTACAGTAATCAATAACACATCAGAACTTAATATCAATAGGGACGTCGAAATATTCAATCGATTCTCGTCCCCGCCCGCCATGAGCATCAAAACTGCATTCATATCTCGTGATATCAAGGTTGTTCAACCAGTACACAACAAGGAGTTACGAGTCCCATTTATACCGGCACCATTTTGGGCGAGGCCGGGCAGGTCCAAGATATAGTCAAAATGTCTCCACCAACCATCGGCCAGACCAGAACCCCTTTCGGCCCTTTATGCTACAAGATGGTGTCTTCCATTCAGAAAATATTGTTGGCAGCATTTTGAAAGGAAAGATAAACAGCCGTTCTCCTAGTGAGTCTCACATTGTTACATTTAGGAAGAATGTTGAAGAGTAATATGTGGAAAATCTGAAGCCATTTTTCTACAAACTCTCAATCAGCCTTGGATGGAAAAAAAAATCCTGAAGAATGTACAAACTGAAAACCAATTTTTGTCTGTATAGCATCAACAGCATCGCTTGAGTCAGCTTTGTGTCAAGCCGCCGTTTTCATTCAATCAATAGCGTCCCCCTGCACACATTCAGGGACCTGGTCGTGTCTTCAGATGAAACGGATTGTAGGACAAGAAGCAGAAAGGAAAAGGAAAAAAGCTCCGCCGGACCTCGGGAGCCGGCCGCCTATGTCATGTGCGACCTTTGGCCACACCAGGGCAATAGTGAAGCTGCAGCAGGTGCAAATAAGCTTCAGACAGTCTTACAAGCACTGCTCAGAACTCTCAACTATGGCACTCAACATCCAGGACTTGCCATTCGGATCTTGGCGCCTTGTGCTGGTTCCGACCTATTCACACATCGGTCCACTACTGACATCACCTCATAAGCCAACGGGGCACCCCACGCCGACTTTCGGCGCAGTATTGTAGGATGGCCACATCAGTGCGGCAACTTGCTGGACACCACCTCGGTGCCATCCGGATCTCGGCGCGTTCGAGTCACTGTACCGCAAAAGTGACCGGAACTCAGCTGGACACGCCGTCTTTCGGCGCAGCATTGTAGGATGGCCACACCAGTGCGGCAATTTGCTGGACACCACCTCGGTGCCATCCGGATCTCGGCGCGTTGTGCTGCCTTCGGCCTACTGTAGCCGCAAGTGCGGACGCAACTCAGTTGGACGGCGAGTGAAACGCTAAGGGGCGCCCCACTGCAGCCGAGGAGCCTCCATCTTGGGGGAGACGCACAGCCCCCACTGACTGACGCGACCTCACAGGCCAACGGGGCGCCCCACGCCGACTTTCGGCGCAGCATTGTAGGATAGCCAGACCAGTGCAGCAACTTGCTGGACACTAACTCGGTGCCATCCGGATCTCGGCGCGTTGTGCTGCCTTCGGCCTATTCGCACATCGGTCCGCTACTGACGCCGCCTCACGTGCCAACGGATTTTCTACGCTTTTTGTAGCCCTATGCCGCATAACAGGTCATGTGACTTGTTTATAAAACTTTTCATTGGTTCATTTTACTTTTGGTTTCCTAAAGATGGAAGGCTTGGTCATATGACCTAAAAATAACACTTTTCATTGGTTTAGAACATTTTTTTT
Organism: Lissotriton vulgaris; assembly: GCF_964263255.1. Lineage (NCBI taxonomy): Eukaryota > Metazoa > Chordata > Amphibia > Caudata > Salamandridae > Lissotriton > Lissotriton vulgaris. The sequence continues at coordinate 865,848,417 of NC_141696.1, forward strand.
TTCCCAAACGATGAAAGCCCCACCTTGTTTCTGGATGATTCAGACTGAAGCTGGCGTCAGCATGAGAGCACCACCATCTCGTGGCTCCGTCGTGGTCATTCCGCGAGCAATCATGGCAGCCGCTCCCCACCGGAAGCCTGCAGGAGTCGAGGGCCCCCAAGACTTTTGTAGAATCTTCAGGGCTGAGGGGACGCTTTCGAGAATGGAGCCCAAGCCCTAGCAGGCAAGCGTCCGAGTTCCAAGGTGTCCCAGGGCCATTTTAGTGGACCAGGCCCAAAACCGAAGAGCGTCCGCCATTTTAAGAGTCCTGTGGCAGCCGCCTATCGCTGCACTGCAAGAGTGGGAGCAACTCAACAACATGGTGAGCGATACGCTGTAGCCGCAAGAGCGGGTGCAACTCAGCTGGATGGCCGTCACCTGGGGAGGCCCGTTCACGCCGCCTCCCCCACGCCCCCCCCGGGCCGCCCCACGCCAATTTTCGGAGCAGCATTGTAGGATACCAAAACCAGTGCGGCAGTTTACTGGACATCACCTGGGTGCCATCCACATCTCAGCGCGTTCTGCTGCCTTGGGACTATTCGCACAACAGACCGCTACTGACGAGGCCTCCCCCCGCACCACCCGGGACGCCCCACGCCAATTTTGGGAGCAGCATTGTAAGATACCAAAACCAGTGCGGCACCCAGGTGACATCACCTGGGTGCCGTCCAGAACTCAGCACGTTGTGCTGCCTTGGGACTATTCGCACAAAAGACAGCTTCTGACCATTGTTGCTTTTTTTGTCAAAAATGTTTTAATGTTTTTACAGTTTTTGTTCCGTTCGTTATATTTAAAAGTTAATAAAGTTTTATAATCCTACTTTGTTGGAGTGCTATATATTTTTTAAAAATCGGGTGAATGGGGCCTTGAATCGGGTTATTGTCATGTGTGGGCTTTGCAAGTGTACTGCTACAGGATCGGACATTTCAAACTCAAATGCACGTTCTTTTTCTTACCTTTCCGAAGCATGGAGCGCAATACCAGGCAGAGAAAGGGTGATGCAAGTGTTGAACACTGCCTGGCCTGGCAAGTTGCTGGCAGTGCCTCCCCCCCCCGCCCGCTCCTGAAAGAGGACACACACACACCGCCGCCCCGAGTACTTCACAGATCTTTAAAAGACCATGCGCTTGTTCATCAGGCTTAAATGGTTTATCACCCCTTCTAGAACCCCTGCATCGACCCTCTGACGTTTCCTGGAACAATTACCACGTAACACAATACCAAGCCTTGTCAGCTGAAACCCCCGAGGAATCGTGGGGCATATTATCAAGGGGGTTTATCTCCACGTTTTTGGCTTTAAAAGCCAAGAAAGCGGAGATAAAATTATCTCCCTATTACCAAGCTGTCGCTAACACCAGTTAGTAACAGCTAAAAGGAGATAGCGACCATCTTGGGCCCCGCTTTGCATTTCAGTGATATTTATCACTAATGACATGCAAAGTGGGCGTGCCAAGATGTTAGCGACTGGAAACAGTCCCTAACATCGCTATCTCCTATTACCAACTTTTGGAGATATTCGCGCTAAGCGCGAATATCTCCAAAAGCTAACACCTTCCCTGAGCAGTTCTTAGCCATGTTATCCAATGGGAGGTGGATAACATGGCTAAGAGCATTTGCTCGATAATGCATGAATATCGCTGACTTTTCAGCGATATTCATGCATTGCGGCCGTTTTTTATCGCATTTGCGATAAACCTTGCTAATAGCAAGGTTTATCTGCGATAAAAATCGCCGATGTGCGGCGATAATTTTTGTCTCTAAACAAGTTAGAGACAAAAATTATCGCTAGTTGTTGGTAATATGCCCCCGGGTTTTTGCTTGCAGAAATCGGGAGGCGGGAGACTAGCACTGAAAGTTCTTAGCCATGTTATCCAATGGGAGGTGGATAACATGGCTAAGAGCATTTGCTCGATAATGCATGAATATCGCTGACTTTTCAGCGATATTCATGCATTGCGGCCGTTTTTTATCGCGTTTGCGATAAACCTTGCTAATAGCAAGGTTTATCTGCGATAAAAATCGCCGATGTGCGGCGATAATTTTTGTCTCTAAACAAGTTAGAGACAAAAATTATCGCTAGTTGTTGGTAGTATGCCCCCGGGTTTTTGCTTACAGAAATCGGGAGGCGGGAGACTAGCACTGAAATCAGTAGTCTCACGCCTGAATCGGGAGGGTTGGCATGTCTGGATTCTCTACAGCTGGGGCCATAAACTACATCCGCAGGGCTAGGTGATAGCCTGGGACCGGCCTGGCATCTAAAATGGCTGCCGTGCACGACAAAATTGTGGCATTGGAAAAAAGGCAAGATGGCGCAGACAATGTTTATCAATAAGGATTCATTTATAAAAAAATATTTTATCGCACTGACAAATTGGCGGTCAACACTTCCTGATTTCCATCGAATCGAACGTTAACAGACGTCACGCAGCAAAAAAAAAAAAAGCTCACGCACAGCCGCTGGAAGACATGTATCAACATATATGAGCCTCCTCAGCCACCCTCAGAAAACATAAGGGATTAGGATACGTCTCCCGCACCCCCTTATACCTAGTAATTTAATTAAAAAGAAGCACAAAATGGCGAATTCCCGTTTCGCTACCAGTTTGCGGCCCAGTTCGCGGCCCGGGAAGCGCTTCTACCGTGAAAAATAATTTTTTTTTATTTTCCCCACGGGACCCTTTAATAACCCCAACAACATTCCTAGGGGGTCAAGAGGGGTATACCTTGCCCCCTTTCATTAAATTCCCCCTTCGGAAATTAACATGGGAAAAACGCGTTTTGGGACCCCCCTTTTTTCTCGGCCCCCCCTTGACGAAACCCCCCCAGATTTTCAGGGGCTGCTCAGAAACAAAATGTGCCATTTCGTCAAGGGGGGGCCGAGAAAAAAGGGGGGTCCCAAAACGCATTTTTCCCATGTTAATTTCCATAGGGCGGTTGGCCTCACTTTTAGCTCGAACTGCTGAATGGATTTGCACGAAACTTGGCAAAATTGTAGGGACTGTTAGCCCGATGTGCCTTTGCTAGGTCTCAATATATGTGCTCCAGTGGATTTTGAGTAATTTAGGTTCAAAAAAAGATATATATCTGGGCGGAGCCTAACCACACATCTGATCTGATTGGCTGTCAGCACTTCATCCAAGAAGTGTTGGCAGCCATCTTGGGACCAATATACATGATAGCACCTCATTAAAAAGCATTGTAGTTAATAGAGGGTTTTAGGACTTTAGTTACATTATAAATCATTTGTTGATGGTACCATACTTGTTTTAGGAATTGTGGTGGGTTCTAAGGTGATTTTACCATGTGAAAAAACCTTCTGCTGTGATATCATGAATATTGTTTGAAAGAAAACTAATATCTCATGATATTCCCACAGTGGTTTGGAAGGGGATCTATAAGCTAAACTGAAAGCATATTTTCTGTAAATTCACATTATCTTTCTCAGTCATGTGAAAATGAAGTCTGACATTCTCAGAAAAACATGTACATCCAACAAGGACAGAGACTGTCAGTTGATTCCTTTGTGTTCTACTGCAGCCTCCTAGAGTGTTCTAAAGAACAACTAGAGCACTAACAGTCCTACTTATTACAAAGGTATGGCACACCTGAAGCCATCTTGATTGGAATAAAGTGGTAACTCTTAAAACATTTAATTTAAAAAGAAACAACATGAGGGGGTATATTTTGCCATAGAAAGTATGATTAGTGCTGCAGAATGAAAAATTAGGGCACATTTTGAGTGACTTCTCAAATCCTTTTCTATTTCATTAAAACATTCTGACATGCAGTCTCCCAAAATGGCCACCAGAGACAAAAGAGCCCAAATGTAGCCCAAATATCACCCAGATGTAGCCCAAGTAGAGCCCAATGACAGAATGTCCCAGAGTGTTCTAAAGAACAACTAGAGCGCTAACAGTCCTACTTATTACAAAGGTATGGCACACCTGAAGCCATCTTGATTGGAATAAAGTGGTAACTCTTAAAACATTTAATTTAAAAAGAAACAACATGAGGGGGTATATTTTGCCATAGAAATGATGATTAGTGCTGCAGAATGAAAAATTAGGGCACATTTTGAGTGACTTCTCAAATCCTTTTCTATTTCATTAAAACATTCTGACATGCAGTCTCCCAAAATGGCCACCAGAGACAAAAGAGCCCAAATGTAGCCCAAATATCACCCAGATGTAGCCCAAGTATAGCCCAATGACAGAATGTCCCAGAGTGTTCTAAAGAACAACTAGAGCGCTAACAGTCCTACTTATTTCAAAGGTATAGCACACCTGGAGCCATCGTGATGGGAATAAAGTGGTAACTCTTAAAACATTTAATTTAAAAAGGAACAAAATGAGGGGGTATATTATGCAATAGAAGGTATTATTAGTGCTGCAGAAAGAAAAATTAGGGCACATTTTGAGTGACTTTTCAAATCCTCTTCTATTTCATTAAAAAATTCTGACATGCAGTCTCCCAAAATGGCCACCAGAGACAAAAGAGCCCAAATGTAGCCCAAATATCACCCAGATGTAGCCCAAGTATAGCCCAATGACAGAATGTCCCAGAGTGTTCTAAAGAACAACTAGAGCGCTAACAGTTCTACTTATTACAAAGGTATGGCACACCTGAAGCCATCTTGATTGGAATAAAGTGGTAACTCTTAAAACATTTAATTTAAAAAGGAACAAAATGAGGGGGTATATGTTGCCATATGAATTATGATTAGTGCTGCAGAAAGAAAAATTAGGGCATATTTTGAGTGACTTCTCAAACCCTCTTCAATTTCATTAAAAAATTCTGACATACAGTCTCCCAAGATGGCCACCAGAGACAAAAGAGCCTAAATGTAGCCCGAATATCACCCAGATGTACCCCAAGTATAGCCCAATGACAGAATGTCCCAGAGTGTTCTAAATAACAACTAGAGCGCTAACAGTCTTACTTATGACAAAAGTATGGCACACCAGAAGCCATCTTGATTGGAATGAAGTGGTAAGTCTGAAAACACTCAATTTAAAAAGGAACAACATGAGGGGGTTAATTTTGCCATAGAAAATATGATTAGTGCTTCAGAAAGAAAAATTAGGGATCATTTTGAGTGACTTCTCAAATCCTCTTCTATTTCATTAAAAAAATTCTGACATGCAGACTGAAACATGCACTTTGAATACCAGCAGCAGACGTCCCTGGTGAGCAGTAGCTTTACTACAGTGATCTAATGTGCAACTAGAGTGCTAACATTCAGAATTTATGGCAAATGTGTGACACATCTGAATGCCTTCTTGATGGAACCAAAGTAAACAAGCATTGAAAATGCAATAGATCTCGCCCTCGTTTAAGTTAAAGCCATTCTGTTTGTAATGAGGTGGCTTTTTAGCTTTGCTTTTATTAGTGTTTTTTCAACTTTCATGTAAATAACATGCATCTGTATGCATATAAGTATATGTATGCATGCATTTATGTTTGTATTTATATAGATATACAGATGATATATGTTTATATATGTATGTATATATATATATTCACTGAAAAAACCATAGGCTATAGACCATATATAGTTAGGAATTAGCATTTACAAAACCTTGAAAATTCACTGAAAAAACCATAGGTTATAGACCATATATAGTTAGGAATTAGCATTTACAAAACCTTGAAAATTCACTGAAAAAACCATAGGTTATAGACCATATATAGTTAGGAATTCGCATTTACAAAACCTTATTTTACTCACACAAAACCATTGAAATTCCATATATAGTTAGTTGCACTAACTATATATCGCGCACCCGCAATCCACTGCTGATGATGTCACATATTACATCATTCATGACATGGTCAGTGACATCACTGATGACATCACTGATGACATCTCAAATGACATCACTGATGACATCTCAAATGACATCACTGATGACATCTCATTTGACATTACTGATCACATCACTGATGATATCATTCATGTGATAATACGATGAACCTCTTCAGACTCTAATATAACCTTAGATACAATCAGTGTAAACAGACACTCACAGACTGTCACTCATCCATGGAGTTACTCACACACCTAGTCAGTCATGCACAGAATCAATCACACCTCCATTTCCTCAACTATACAGTTATACAAACTTTACTTATTCAAACATATACTAACACATATTTACTCTCTTATACAATCCCTGATACAAGTTCACAATGATCCATACAGCCACTCACACATTCACTGGCTCTTATGCACAGTATTTATATGTCAACTCTCACATGTACTGTGTTTTACATATGTACTTACTTTGACATGTAGCACTCACCAATACACTCATGCACACAGTCAACCGCCCATACAGCTGTTTCCACATGCACTTTTGAAACCATACATCTAGTGAATCAACTGCTCACACATCTATGCACAGAGTCATACACCTCCCAGCCACCCACACACACACTCAGTCTCCCATACAAATACTTGGGCAACCAATCAATAACCCATATAGTTACTCATATAGCTACTTATCAACACATGCAACAGTTTACAGAACAACAGACATAATGATGCACAAATTAAGACAGTTTAGTCACTAACCCATGCACTCAGTGAGACACATTTAATCACTCACTCATACAGTCAGTCATGCACCTACTAAATCCTTCATCCAGACACTTATACATCCACTCATTCTTCAATATGTAAGACATATTTTAACTTTACAGAAACATACAGTCACTGGATGTTGTCATCAGTGATGTCATCAGTGATGTCATTTGAGATGTCATCAGTGATGTCATCAGTGATGTCACTGACCATGTCATGAATGATGTAATATGTGACATCATCAGCAGTGGATTGCGGGTGCGCGATATATAGTTAGTGCAACTAACTATATATGGAATTTCAATGGTTTTGTGTGAGTAAAATAAGGTTTTGTAAATGCGAATTCCTAACTATATATGGTCTATAACCTATGGTTTTTTCAGTGAATATATATATATATATATATATTACCTACTGGCGGTCGCCAGTAGGTAGTTATAGTTAGGATTTTTTTCAATGTTAAATCTCAAAATTCTATTTGGAATAACTTTGGCGCGGGTTGACAAATCTGACTGAAAATCTCCTCAAAATGGCCTCGCGGCCTTCCGGTCCTTCCCTGAAAGTTTGGAAGGGATTCGTCTAGCGGGAGCAGAGATAAAAGGGGGGTCCCAAAACACGTTTTCCCCATGTTAATTTCCATAGGGCGGTCGATTTCACTTTTAGCCCGAACGGCTAAATGGATTTCCACCAACTTGGCAAAATTGTATGGACTGGTAGCCCGATGTGCCTCTGCTATGTCTCAAGATATGTGCTCCAGTGGATTTTGAGTAATTTATGTTCAAAAAAATATATATATCTATAGGCGTGCTCGGGTGCACGCACCAGGGAGCGCACCAGGCGCGACACGCGACTTGCGCGTGGAAAGCTGATTGGCTCACGGGTGTCTTTAAACATTTGAAACAGTCCGGAGTGGCCGCCATCTTGTGTCTTGGTAGGATCGAGACACAAGAGGTGACATAAAAAAAAGGGAGGAATGACTATAAGGGGGCAGGGTAGACCCACTCCTGACCTCCTAGGTTTGATGTGGGGACTAAAATAGGGTCCTGCGGGGCATTTTAAAAAAAATAATGTTTCGATTTGCGCTGGGGCAGCGCCCGGTATGCGCATCGGGAAGCTCACTGAGGAGGGAAGCACGGGGAAAATCCAGGGCCTTATTTATGAAGGCCTTGAGACAGTTTTGCGCCACCTGTGCGTCACTTTTTGTGACGCACCAGCGGTGTAAAAAAATGCGCATTGTTGCGCTATGTTTAAAAAGTGACGCATCTAGGTAGATGGGTCACTTTTTAAAACCCTGCGCCACATCATTCCTGCGTCAGGTATAATGTATGCAGAGGGGGCGTTCCCCCGCAAAAAGCTTGGTAATAGCGACGCAGTGAAATCTATGAGATTTCACTGCGTCACTTTTAGGATGCTGTTGCGTCAAAATCTTGCGCCTGCCTCACAGCACGTGCAAGACTGACGCAAGACCTTTCACATGGTGCTTTCCCCATGTGAAAGGACGCATTACTGGAGTTGCGTCACTTTTGTGACGCACTCCAGCAATGCGTCACTTTTGTGTTTACAGATACATCAGAAATACTGACATATCTGTAACTCCTTGCGACATGATTCGTCATACATTAAATATGACACATCTGGAATGTCGTAAGGAGTGCGCACAGAAAAGTGATGCATCGCACCAGCGGTGTAAAAAAATGCGCCTCATTGCGCTATATTTAAAAAGTGACCCATCTAGGTAGATGGGTCACTTTTTAAAACCCTGCCCCACATTATACCTGCGTCAGGTATAATGTATGCAGAGGGGACGTCCCCCCGCAAAAAGCTTCGTAATAGCGACGCAGTGAAATCTATGAGATTTCACTGCGTCACTTTTAGTATGCTGTTGCGTAAAAATCTTGCGCCTGCCTCACAGCAGGTGTAAGACTGACGCAAGACCTTTCACATGGTGCTTTCCCCATTTGAAAGGACGCATTACTGGAGTTGCGTCACTTTTGTGACGCACTCCAGCAATGCGTCACTTTTGTGTTTACAGATACGTCAGAAATACTGACGTATCTGAACTCCTTGTGACATGATTCGTCATACATTAAATATGACACATCTGGAATGTCGTAAGGAGTGCGCATAGAAAAGTGATGCATCGCACCAGCGGTGTAAACAAATGCGCCTCGTTGCGCTATATTTAAAAAGTGACCCATCTAGGTAGATGGGTCACTTTTTAAAACCCTGCGCCACATTATACCTGCGTCAGGTATAATGTATGCAGAGGGGACGTTCCCCCGCAAAAAGCTTCGTAATAGCGACGCAGTGAAATCTATGAGATTTCACTGCGTCACTTTTAGGATGCTGTTGCGTCAAAATCTTGCGCCTGCCTCACAGCAGGTGTAAGACTGATGCAAGACCTTTCACATGGTGCTTTCCCCATTTGAAAGGACGCATTACTGGAGTTGCGTCACTTTTGTGACGCACTCCAGCAATGCGTCACTTTTGTGTTTACAGATACGTCAGAAATACTGACGTATCTGTAACTCCTTGTGACATGATTCGTCATACATTAAATATGACACATCTGGAATGTCGTAAGGAGTGCGCACAGAAAAGTGATGCATCGCACCAGCGGTGTAAACAAATGCGCCTCGTTGCGCTATATTTAAAAAGTGACCCATCTAGGTAGATGGGTCACTTTTTAAAACCCTGCGCCACATTATACCTGGATGCTGTTGCTTCAAAATCTTGCGCCTGCCTCACAGCAGGTGTAAGACGGACGTAAGACCTTTCACATGGTGCTTTCCCTATGTGAAAGGACGTATTACTGGAGTTGCGTCACTTTTGTGACGCACTCCAGCATTGCGTCACTTTTGTGTTTACAGATACGTCAGAAATACTGACGTATCTGTAACTCCTTGCGACATGATTCGTCATACATTAAATATGACACATCTGGAATGTCGTAAGGAGTGCGCACAGAAAAGTGATGCATCGCACCAGCGGTGTAAAAAAATGCGCCTCGTTGCGCTATATTTAAAAAGTGACCCATCTAGGTAGATGGGTCACTTTTTAAAACCCTGCGCCACATTATACCTACGTCAGGTATAATGTGTGCAGAGGGGACGTTCCCCAGCATAAAGCTTCGTAATAGCGACGCAGTGAAATCTATGAGATTTCACTGCGTCACTTTTAGGATGCTGTTGCGTAAAAATCTTGCACCAGCCTCACAGCAGGTGTAAGATTGACGCAAGACCTTTCACATGGTGCTTTCCCCATGTGGAAGGACGCATTACTGGAGTTGCGTCACTTTTGTGACGCACTCCAGCAATAAGTCACATTTTGTGTTTACAGATACGTCAGAAATACTGACGTATCTGTAACTCCTTGCGACATGATTCGTCATACATTAAATATGACACATCTGGAATGTCGTAAGGAGTGCGCACAGAAAAGTGACGCATCGCTGTTTTCACGCAGCGATGCGTCACTTTTCAGAAATGAGGCCTCCAGTTTATTCACTGTGTCACCTCTACAACCCTTTCTTGCGTCAATACGTCCCTTTTGCATACATGACACCTGACGTAGGAATAATGTGGCTCAGGTGCTTACAAAGTGATGCAACTACCTAGATGTGTCACTTTGTAAATATGACTGAATAAGGTGCATTTTTTACAGCACTGGTGCGTCACAAAAAGTAACACATCGGTGGCGTTAAAGTGACGCATGGCCTCATAAATGAGTCCTTCAGTCTTCTACTCATGCGTCATATTAAATTTATGACGTATTATGTTGGAAGTTCTTTTAGATACGTCAGTATTTCAGACGTATCTGTAAGCGCAAAAGTAAAGCATTGCTGGAGTGTGTCACAAAAATGAAGCAACTCCAGCAATGTATCCTTTCACATGGGGCCTGCTGTGAAACAGGCGTAAGATCTGGACGCAACAGCGTCATAAAAGTGACGCAGTGATATCTCATATATTTCACTGCGTCATCTGTACGACCCTTTCTTGCGTCAATACGTCCCTTTTGCATACATTACACCTGACGTAGAAATAATGTGGCACAGGGGTTTACAAAGTGACGCATTTACCTAGATGCGCCACTTTGTAAATATGAATAAATAAGGTGCATTTTTTATTGGACTGATGCGTCACAAAAAGTGACGCTTTGGTGGCGTTAAAGTGACGCATGGCTTCATAAATGAGGCCTTCTGCCTTCAACTCCAGCAATGCATCTTTTCTTACCCTTCCACACCCCTGTTCCTTTTCAACATTTTCTTTGAATATCAACATTCCCCATATTCACTCTTCTTCTCCTTACTTTCTTTCCTAACACTCACCTTCTTTCAGTCCTCCTACTTCACTTCCTTTCTCCTCTCATACCTTTCCGTTCTTTCTTACTCATTTTCCTTTCCATTATCAATGCACTCTATTTCACTTACTCTTTTTCATTTTTTTAAGAATATAGCTCTTTGGTGAGAATTGGAGGTAGTTCTGAAAATAACTTTTTGTTTTCTTCTTTTTTTCTAAACAAGAACAAAAACAGGGAATGGAAACTGCTCAACAGGATTAAAAAGAACAAAACAAATTAGGGGTGGAAAGGGCAGCGATGGTTTTCTAATGCTCGAACCATGAGCTGTACACTTTGTTCTCCAAAGGTAAGCAGTTGATTGCAGTATCTGCATCTGAGGGCACCATGGTTGAAAGCAGGTGGAATGTTTGGCACCAGCTCCGGCGATTGCCCCCTCCCAGAAGAAGTTGCTCCTCCGGTGGATGTAGAGGCCCCATCACTGGGAACCTCTTGTGCCAGAGCCCTGACACTTTCCCGGGCAAAATTCTGGGGGTGCTTCCTCTCCACATGCCGGATCATCGTGAAGTTTCCAAATGAGTATTTTTTTAAGGGGCTACCCCGTGACAGGACTTCTTTGCAGATCCTGCACTCCACTTTTGGAGCATTCACCATTTTTTGGTTAGGTGGTATTTTAAAAAATTTCCAAATAAAATGTTCCTTCACCTTTCGTTGAGGAGGCTCTTCATTGATGAATTCAGGTTCTTCATCACTGCTGGATGGTCTGGCAGCCATGATTAACCCAAGAAAGATCCAGGAGCAAAAAGGCAGGTCTTGCAGTCACAAAAGTGAAAGAAGAAGTGAAGGAAATGGGTGGGGATTTCATTCTTTGTAAAAAAAACACTGTTAGCAACCAATGAAAAGTGTTATTTTAAGGTCACATGACTTGATGCGCTGACGCTGCGCGCACCGGAGCGCTTCCGGGTGCGCACACGCAGCGCGAACGTAGGCGCTTCTGGGGCGCATACGCGGCGCGTACGTAGGCGCTTCCGGGGGCGCACACGCGGCGTGAACGTAGGCGCTTCCGGGGTCGCTTACGTTGTGCGCCGAAGTGACGTCATCATAGTTTTATTTGTATGGTACGAAATGTTTTGCGTTATTATTAACTTTTCATTCATATTTTTTTCACGAACTAAATTAGTAGCGCTCTCGGTGCGCTTTCCGGAGAGCTTACCGGTGAGCTTACCGGAGAGCTTACCGGAGAGCTTACCGGAGCGCGCACCCAGAGTGACCCAGGAAAAAACGATAAAAAAAAAACTTAAAAATGAATACTTACCCAAAACAGCAAATTGTAAAAAAAACCATAGGTTAGAAACTCGATATAGAAAGGAATTAGAATTTAAAAAACCTATGAAATTCACTGAAAAAACCATAGGTTTCACACCAGTTATAGTTAAGAATTAGCATTTAAAAAACCTATTAAATTCACTGAAAAAACCATAGGTTTCACACCAGTTATAGTTAGCTGGAAATTTTACTGACATAAAACCATTGAAATTCCCACGTTATAGTTAGTTGGACTCACTATAACTTGCGCGCCTGCAATGCACTGCTGATGACGTCACATATTACATCACTCATGACATGGTCAGTGACATCACTCATGACATCACTGATGACACCATCCTTGTGACAGAGTGAGAGACCTCCTTTCAGTGTAATGTAAGCCTTGAAACACATACTCAAAAATAGTATTTAACATTTTCAAAAAAATGGAGATACCCATACCAGTTACAACAAACAATTCAGTAATTCCACCATCTATATACACATCCACTCATTCACCAACAGTTCTATATAGTCACTTATACATATACATATACTCACTCATTATATGTAGTGATACACCTATACATCCTGTTACACTTCGACAGTCATCCAAAAGTTACTCACACACATATTCACACATGCAAAAAAACTATTGAACATCCATTTATTTGCATATACAGCAATACACACACTACCACTTTACTTCTAAGAATACTTACACATACTTACTCTCTTAAACAATCACTTATATAAAAACATACTTATTTAAACAGGAACTCTTATAATCTCTCACTCTCACATATACTCACTTTTATAAATCAATACTCACATATACTAGATTAAAACATATGTTGTTACTGAAAAAGACAATAGTGAGACAGTTGTTTACTCACTAACATACACATATACACACTCATCCATCCATACAGTCCTGTACATATGCTGTCTTCAAAACACATACAAACAGTGAGTCAGTCACCAACCCATACAGCCACTTATACACAAAGTGAAACACTGATACATACATTTCAATATTTAAAAGTTACTTGCTAATATATGTATTCACTAAGATACACTTAATAAGGCAGTTAAACAATCAATTCTTTTAAAAACAAACATCCATTTACACACTTATTTAACCATTTATTCTTCCATCGTACTTTACAAATACATATAAAAAAAATTATTTTTCAGAAAGACACACATTCACTGGATGGTGTCATCAGTGATGTCATGAGTGATGTCACTGACCATGTCATGAGTGATGTAATATGTGACGTCATCAGCAGTGCATTGCAGGCGCGCAAGTTATAGTGAGTCCAACTAACTATAACGTGGGAATTTCAATGGTTTTATGTCAGTAAAATTTTCAGCTAACTATAACTGGTGTCAAACCTGTGTTTTTTTCAGTGAATATATATCTATATATATATATATATATATATATATATATATATATATATATATATATATATATATATATATATATATATATATATATATATATATATATATTAATTAACCTAGAAGAAATGTTAAAATAATTTAAAAAATGTCAGCAACATTTTATTTTAATGGACATATGTTTGAGAATTAATTTAAAAATGAGATGCAAAATAATATCACAGTAATACTAAAGCAGCATATAGAAGCAAGCATATATTATTAAAAAAAGTATTTGTTTAATTTAAAACCTCTCAAAATTATAGTCAGTAAAAAAACCTTTTCAGATGCTAATACCCAGGAAAATGTGACTGAGCCATCAACAAGTCCTTCACGAACCCGAACATAACATACTCAGAAGAAAGTTACTGATAAAAAGACCCAATTTTGTTACCCAGCCTAGGCAAATTAGAAGGCACAATAACCACAGAAAACTCTATTATAGTAATAGATAATGATGATGATGGTCATTTAATGCCTCTGTCATTATGACATTTGATAATGCTCCAACGTCAACCTCTACTTATAGTGCTAATCATTAAAACAATTATCTGGTTTCCAAGAAGCATCTTTGCTTCAAAACGCACAGATGTACAAATGCCGTAAAGCTTGCTTATTGATTGTCAATATAAGGCCAATGTACATCCTGGGAGACAATAAACTGCTGGCTTTGAGGGACATCAAATTATAATTCTCTAAGTGCTTTACAGAAAAGTCAAAAATACATTTTTCAGAAATAGGAAGCCTCAAGAAAAACATTTGTGAGATAATAAATAATATGCCAGAAGTGGTCAGTCAGAATGGATAGTCTGGAAAATGTCACCATACTCAAGTCAGTTGTGACATGAGAGTGCAACAAAGATAATGTTTGCTCAATGTAGAGGCTGACATGGCAAACCATAAAGTTGTAAGGCATATGATATAAAAACTGTACACAACAGATGGTCGAGGTTCTTGTTGCAATTCAAGAGTTTGTAGCGCAAGTGGTCCAAGGATTTCATGCCATTAATGCATCTCTGCAGGCCCACCCATGCGCCTTCGATACATGTTGAGTTTTCAATGAGAAAGACATGACTCAGAGCTAAGCACCACTACACTATCTTCTCCTATTTTCTCATAGCTCTGTTGCTGCTTGTGGGGACGCTCTGCTGCTACTTGTTGCCATTGCCTGCCTGCTCAGCCCCTCGCTTGGGGCCAAAGACTGAGGAGGACCGAGGAGGGGTCGAGGAGAATACCGGGAGCTGAGTGAGTGTAGTGCCACACTCCACAGTGTGCCTTGTGACTCCCAGAACCGTTGCGCAACTGCCAAAATTTGCTTTGCCCTAGGAGGCGCCTTTTAAAGTCTTGCATGGGCTCCCGCAGCGTGGGATGCTCTGCTGCTGCTTGTTGCCTCTCCCTGCCTGCTTTGCCCCTCGCTGGGGGCAAAAGACCGAGGAGGACTGAGGAGGGGTCATGGAGAAGACCAGGAGCTGGATGAGTGTGGGACCACACTCCCCAGCGTGCCCTGCAGCAGCAGCTGGGGGAGTAAGAAGTGCAGAAAGTAAGGAATTACAGGGAACACCATTTTGCTCAGGCAATGTAGGGCCACTGCCGCAATTACACAATGATCACTGTGAGACTTGGCCCCTTTCCCCAGAAATGTTTTGCTTTTTATCCCCTATTAATTTAGAATGCCCCTATTGAAACAACACTATATAAGCTTTGGGTGGTGGAGAATGCCCTGTGTAGTTTAAAACTAGTGTTAAAGTACAGGTACTTCCTACCCCTAACATGGCCGCCACAGACCACTGCTGCAGCAGCGTGATTTAGTGGGCGCATTCTAGTAGCCAGGGGCTGGCTGGAACCCTCAGGCAATGTATCCATCTTAGCCTGCCAGCCTGTCCACAGGTAGAATGGTGGAACCTCCTGGAAGCCTCTGGAACCTTCTGGGAGAGGTGAGGTGACACCAACTGACACCAACTGACACTACCAACTGTCAACTGGCACTATAAAAGGAAAGGGAGGGAACTTTCCTGAGAAGAAGAAGGGGAGAAGCTGAGGGGAAGACCTGGGGAAGTACCTACGCAGGAGGATAGGCAGTGGGGGTCAGGGCAGGGTCTTATGATGCTGGAATGACAGGGCCTAGTGTGCTGCTTTACAAGTGTTGAGGTATCCTGTTCCCCCCCCACTGACCTAACCCCGCGGAAGGGAACCCCCAGGGACCACTTGAAGGGATTGGCTGAGGAGATCTAACACCAGCCACCAACTTAACCCCCTTCAAGGAATAAGAAACCAAAGGAAACAAGAAACCAACTGCTATTTACAAGGGCGCGAGAAACAGCTGCGCCAAGAAGAAATTAAGGAACCAGTAACCAAGAAACTAAGGGCGCAAGAAACATCCCGCCAAGAAGAAAACCAAATCACCACAGGACTTTTGAGGAACCCAACAGGTATTGGCGCTGTGTCGCTCCCTGTGCCCCCTGACGCCACCTGGGGTTCCTGCGCTAACCTGCCACTGCTGTGTGGCTTGTCCTGTGAGCTGCCTCTATTTTTAAGCAACTACTGCTGAAGCGCTAGCCTCCAGAGCTGCCTGAATTTGGCCCCAGCGCTAAGGCTGTCATCTGCTGTGCCCTGAAAGCGCTATAGTCTATTAGTGTAAGCGCTATTGACTGCCTATAGTAAGCACTGTATTGTTTCCCTCATCTGGAGAAGCTCTGTATTAGTGCCTCTAAGCGCTATCTTGTATGCCCCTGCGAAGCGCTGTGAAGTTATGAGGCGCTGTACATCTGGTAGCTGACATTAGGTACCAGCACTACATCAGCGAAGCGCTTCTGTGCCCAGGATTGCTGCCCTGGTTTTTATTGACTGTCCCTTCACCCAATTACCCCCGTCGAGAGTTACCTCTCATCTGCTGTGAGCTGTGGCCAGGAGAGATCGGCGCCGGATTGTGACTGGGACCCCTGGGGCACCATTCGCGCACTAGTCTAGTCCACCCCGGGATCCACTGAGGCTGAGGAACCTTGCGAGGTTTCCTCTCGTGAGCGGGACCCCGGGGGCGCTTTCCGCGCTTCCGTGTATGGCCGAGTGACAACCGGTGGTCTGAGGAAAGCCCGGTGAGACACTTCTAATTGGCGCCTTCGCGCATGCCTGGTTGTGGCTGTTTTTCCCCGGAAGGAGGGGCAGAGGAGTGAGCAGGCCCAGGAGTAGAGTGTCTGCTCTACGAACGAGCACAGACTGAGGCGGCGCCAGCCTAGCGCTACTGCGCATGCCCGCAGAGGAAGCGTTCTGGAAGTCCGACGCTGAGGAAAGGCGCCACAGGTCTCCAGGGAGCGCCGGGTGATCTGCTATTCCCTCCTGCTCGAGCGCCACACTGCGGATCTGGCGCGAGCAGGGAGGGAGTGTTGGGAGGCCCGAGAGGGGCTGGTGAAGCATTGAGCAATTTGCCCCGGTTGGCCTCCGCTTGGGAGCCCCACTGAGGAGCCGGCCCGAGCTCTGAGGGCCTCTTCAGTGGTAAATCCCTGACCCCCTTCGTTGGCTGTTCCCCTGGTGAGCCTGAAGCAGGATGATCCCAACTTCCAGTAACAAGTAAGGAGGGAGAGACATGGGGGAGTGACTTCTACTCCATAAATTGGTGCCATAAATTGAGATTCTGGCCCCCTTGAGTACAGCGTCCATGAGGAATCCCTGGCCAGGTTTTATGGGAAGCGGAATTAAGTGCTATTTACCAATGTCACCTTTGATAAGATAAGTAGAAGAATTGCAAAGTTGTTCATTCAAAGGACACTGGTTACCTGAGCTAAAATAAGGGCTGAGCTTGCCAATAGTTAAAGTAATGTTGTGATGAGGGATGCATTTGAGTAAGCAAAGTATGATAATTGCACTACAGAGCTAATGAGATGTACTACCAATACTGTTTAGTGTGGTAAATTGATACTTTGAAAGTGCCTTTATTGACTTTCTGATAAATGTGATGTGGCTTGATCTGTTAGGAAGTGTTCTACATTCCTGCCTAATGCCATGTTTAGTTAGAACTAATGGGATGTCTACATAATGAGGTGTTTACTTAAAGGGATGCCATCCTTGTTGCATGAAATGCATATTCCTGAGTGCTGAAATGTTTTACTCCTATTTAGTGCTATATGAATTTAAAAACTACCGTTAGTTATCTGCATATTTATAGATGTGAAACGCTCACCCTTGTTTGGTGAGGAGTGGGTAAAATGCCCGCAGAACCAATGAGACGCAATGCTATTTGGTTGTCTCTTTAGTGTATTTCTTTCAGGTGCTGACACAAAGCAAGGCGGTAGTCAGGCCTGTGTTCTTCAAATATTTATTTATCTAATATTTAATATTTATTGCATATTCAAGATTCATTCATCTAGTATTTATTACAGAGAAATGCAACATATGTATTTGGAAAGGTAAACTGAAAAGCTAATGTTATAATGAATTTCTTCTACCCTGATCCTGCTCCATCTACCTGATTATCTATCTTAATAAAGTTAACTTGAGTTTTTACACAAACTCACTGGAGTGGTGTCACTAATTGCGTGCCCAGGTTTCTGACTCAGTGGTTGCGTGTGCTGCATGGTTGCTTTACACATAAGCTTTCGGATGCCTACCCGCTCGTGCCATGCTACCCTAGGGGACTGGTGACCCCAGTTCCAACATATTGGTGTCGAGCGGTGGGATCCAGGACTTGTGACCATGCAGCACCCTCCATTGGGACAGGGTGCACAGCAATTGGGCTGCACAATTATTGTGTGTGTAAGCCAAAGTAATTGACCCCTCCATTGTCTAGCCTGTAGAGTGTATCAAGATCTGTTAGACCTAATCCTGTCACCCACGTCCTGGTATCTTTTCCCAGATTTATCTGAGTCCCCACCTGGCATAATGGAGTTTTGTCAAGGGATGGGGGTGCCTGTTGGGCGGAGAACCGGGAAGAAGGAACTCCGTACCGCTTTGAGGGCATGGGTAGGAGCCAACCCAGAGGGGAGAGGGGATGGGGGACAGGAGGGGCAGGTCACACCCAGGGAGGCGGGCACACCAGAGAACCTTGGAAGGGGGTGTGTGTCGTCAGAGAGGTTAGAGCATGAGAGGGAGAGTGAGAGCCTTGCAATGGATGAGAGGAAGCTGGTGCACAAGCTTCAGCTAGAAGAGTTAGAGCTGAAGGCCTTGGAATTATGTGTACCAGGTGCTTCCATGGTGGCAGCGTACCCGAGGTTCGGGGTTTGGACCAGTCACAGGGTGTAGAACCTGGACTGGGGTTTCAGGTGCAGGGGTTGCCTGACCTGGAGGGTGGGGTACCAGTAACTATGGACCCTACCAATGTGACTTCCAGGGGTACCTATCCGGGGAGGAGGGTGCGGAACCCTGGGAGGGGGTGCAGAGGGAGGAAGGACTCTCCTCTGGCACCGGTCCAGCCACGGGGTTAAGATCCTGGGTTGGGTGGCTAGGTTCAGGGGTTGCCTGACCTGGCGGGAGGAATCTCTGTATTCAGAGTTCCTCCGGTTGTGACTTCCAGGGGTACCTATCCGGGGAGGAGGGTGCGGAACCCTGGGAGGGGGTGCAGAGGGAGGAAGGACTCTCCTCTGGCACCGGTCCAGCCACGGGGTTAAGATCCTAGGTTGGGTGGCCAGGTTCAGGGGTTGCCTGACCTGGCGGGAGGAATCTCTGTATTCAGAGTTCCTCCGGTTGTGACTCTCAGGGGTACTACTCCAGGTGGGAGGGTGCGGAACCCTGGGAGGGGGTGCAGGGAGAGGTAGGTCTCGCCCCTGTCACCAATTCAACTTAAGGGTTTAGACCCTAGGTTGAGGAGGAGAGTGGAAAAAGGTACCACGGGCCTGGGGCGACTGCCCCCCACTCTGAGAGAGAGTAAGGACCAGAGACATCTGGATTGGAGGTCTGTCCTGGCCGCATCCCACTAGGAACACCAGTGGGGTGGTTGGATTAGCGAGGATGTCATGGTGGTATTGGGCCTGCGTCCACCTTTTTCCGCCCCAAGCAGGGAAGCCCGTCAAGGGAATGATCAGTCTACCCTGGCTTTTGGCTGGGGGGGAGATCTGTGAGACTTGGCCCCTTTCCCCAGAAATTTTCCGCTTTTTATCCCCTATTAATTTAGAATGTCCCTATTGAAACAACACTGTATAGGCTTTGGGTGGTGGAGAATGCCCTGTGTAGTTTAAAACTAGTGTTAAAGTACAGGTACATCCTACCCCTAACATGGCCGCCACAGACCACTGCTGCAGCAGCGTGATTTAGTGGGCGCATTCTAGTAGCCAGGGGCTGGCTGGAACCCTCAGGCAATGTATCCATCTTAGCCTGCCAGCCTGTCCACAGGTAGAATGGTGGAACCTCCTGGAAGCCTCTGGAACCTTCTGGGAGAGGTGAGGTGACACCAACTGACACCAACTGACACTACCAACTGTCAACTGGCACTATAAAAGGAAAGGGAGGGAACTTTCCTGAGAAGAAGAAGGGGAGAAGCTGAGGGGAAGACCTGGGGAAGTACCTACGCAGGAGGATAGGCAGTGGGGGTCAGGGCAGGGTCTTATGATGCTGGAATGACAGGGCCTAGTGTGCTGCTTTACAAGTGTTGAGGTATCCTGTTCCCCCCCACTGACCTAACCCCGCGGAAGGGAACCCCCAGGGACCACTTGAAGGGATTGGCTGAGGAGATCTAACACCAGCCACCAACTTAACCCCCTTCAAGGAATAAGAAACCAAAGGAAACAAGAAACCAACTGCTATTTACAAGGGCGCGAGAAACAGCTGCGCCAAGAAGAAATTAAGGAACCAGTAACCAAGAAACTAAGGGCGCAAGAAACATCCCGCCAAGAAGAAAACCAAATCACCACAGGACTTTTGAGGAACCCAACAGGTATTGGCGCTGTGTCGCTCCCTGTGCCCCCTGACGCCACCTGGGGTTCCTGCGCTAACCTGCCACTGCTGTGTGGCTTGTCCTGTGAGCTGCCTCTATTTTTAAGCAACTACTGCTAAAGCGCTAGCCTCCAGAACTGCCTGAATTTGGCCCCAGCGCTAAGGCTGTCATCTGCTGTGCCCTGAAAGTGCTATAGTCTATTAGTGTAAGCGCTATTGACTGCCTATAGTAAGCACTGTATTGTTTCCCTCATCTGGAGAAGCTCTGTATTAGTGCCTCTAAGCGCTATCTTGTATGCCCCTGCAAAGCGCTGTGAAGTTGTGAGGCGCTGTACATCTGGTAGCTGACATTAGGTACCAGCACTACATCAGCGAAGCGCTTCTGTGCCCAGGATTGCTGCCCTGGTTTTTATTGACTGTCCCTTCACCCAATTACCCCCGTCGAGAGTTACCTCTCATCTGCTGTGAGCTGTGGCCAGGAGAGATCGGCGCCGGATTGTGACTGGGACCCCTGGGGCACCATTCGCGCATTAGTCTAGTCCACCCCGGGATCCACTGAGGCTGAGGAACCTTGCAAGGTTTCCTCTCGTGAGCGGGACCCCGGGGGCGCTTTCCGCGCTTCCGTGTATGGCCGAGTGACAACCGGTGGTCTGAGGAAAGCCCGGTGAGACACTTCTAATTGGCGCCTTCGCGCATGCCTGGTTGTGGCTGTTTTTCCCCGGAAGGAGGGGCAGAGGAGTGAGCAGGCCCAGGAGTAGAGTGTCTGCTCTACGAACGAGCACAGACTGAGGCGGCGCCAGCCTAGCGCTACTGCGCATGCCCGCAGAGGAAGCCTTCTGGAAGTCCGACGCTGAGGAAAGGCGCCACAGGTCTCCAGGGAGCGCCGGGTGATCTGCTATTCCCTCCTGCTCGAGCGCCACACTGCGGATCTGGCGCGAGCAGGGAGGGAGTGTTGGGAGGCCCGAGAGGGGCTGGTGAAGCATTGAGCAATTTGCCCCAGTTGGCCTCCGCTTGGGAGCCCTACTGAGGAGCCGGCCCGAGCTCTGAGGGCCTCTTCAGTGGTAAATCCCTGACCCCCTTCGTTGGCTGTTCCCCTGGTGAGCCTGAAGCAGGACGATCCCAACTTCCAGTAACAAGTAAGGAGGGAGAGACATGGGGGAGTGACTTCTACTCCATAAATTGGTGCCATAAATTGAGATTCTGGCCCCCTTGAGTACAGCGTCCATGAGGAATCCCTGGCCAGGTTTTATGGGAAGCGGAATTAAGTGCTATTTACCAATGTCACCTTTGATAAGATAAGTAGAAGAATTGCAAAGTTGTTCATTCAAAGGACACTGGTTACCTGAGCTAAAATAAGGGCTGAGCTTGCCAATAGTTAAAGTAATGTTGTGATGAGGGATGCATTTGAGTAAGCAAAGTATGATAATTGCACTACAGAGCTAATGAGATGTACTACCAATACTGTTTAGTGTGGTAAATTGATACTTTGAAAGTGCCTTTATTGACTTTCTGATAAATGTGATGTGGCTTGATCTGTTAGGAAGTGTTCTACATTCCTGCCTAATGCCATGTTTAGTTAGAACTAATGGGATGTCTACATAATGAGGTGTTTACTTAAAGGGATGCCATCCTTGTTGCATGAAATGCATATTCCTGAGTGCTGAAATGTTTTACTCCTATTTAGTGCTATATGAATTTAAAACCTACCGTTAGTTATCTGCATATTTATAGATGTGAAACGCTCACCCTTGTTTGGTGAGGAGTGGGTAAAATGCCCACAGAACCAATGAGACGCAATGCTATTTGGTTGTCTCTTTAATGTATTTCTTTCAGGTGCTGACTCAAAGCAAGGCGGTAGTCAGGCCTGTGTTCTTCAAATATTTATTTATCTAATATTTAATATTTATTGCATATTCAAGATTCATTCATCTAGTATTTATTACAGAGAAATGCAACATATGTATTTGGAAAGGTAAACTGAAAAGCTAATGTTATAATGAATTTCTTCTACCCTGATCCTGCTCCATCTACCTGATTATCTATCTTAATAAAGTTAACTTGAGTTTTTACACAAACTCACTGGAGTGGTGTCACTAATTGCGTGCCCAGGTTTCTGACTCAGTGGTTGTGTGTGCTGCATGGTTGCTTTACACATAAGCTTTCGGATGCCTACCCGCTCGTGCCATGCTACCCTAGGGGACTGGTGACCCCAGTTCCAACAATCACCAATTGGCAAACCTTATATTGACACCCTTAGATAACAAACAAAACAGGTGATGGACCGAATGTGGATCAATGTCACACATTCACCCCAGTCCAAGGATCTGGGCCCAAATCCATCGTTTTTTTGCACTCCACACCACCCTGGGTTAGAAAATGGCGATATGCAAATCAGCTCTGACCCTGTGCCCCATGGGAACAGTCCAGTCCAAACTACAAAAGCCATGTCCTTCCCAGAACGGAATCAAGCATCCGAGGACCGGACCGGTTTCGAGGTAACACCTCTCATCAGCCCGGCTAGCTTGACTCCAGTGGTGTGGAGTGCCTGGGACCCACGTCTGGGCATCCCCAGCGCACTTATGGCGGCAATTGCAAACAAAACAGGTGATGGACCGAATGTGGATCAATGTCACACATTCACCCCAGTCCATAGATCTGGGCTCAAATCCATCGTTTTTTTGCACTCCACACCACCCTGGGTTAGACAATGGGGATATGCAAATCAGCTCTGACCCTGTGCCCCATGGGAACAGTCCAGTCCGAACTACAAAAGCCATGTCCTTCCCAGAACGGAATCAAGCATCCGAGGACCGGACCGGTTTCGAGGTAACACCTCTCATCAGCCCGGCTAGCTTGACTCCAGTGGTGTGGAGTGCCTGGGACCCACGTCTGGGCATCCCCAGCGCACTTAGGGCGGCAATTGCAAACAAAACAGGTGATGGACCGAATGTGGAGCAATGTCACACATTCACCCCAGTCCAAAGACGATGGATTTGGGCCCAGATCTTTGGACTGGGGTGAATGTGTGACATTGATCCACATTCTGTCCATCACCTGTTTTGTTTGCAATTGCCGCCATAAGTGCGCTGGGGATGCTCAGATGTGGGTCCCAGGCACTCCACACCACTGGAGTCAAGCTAGCCGGGCTGTCGAGATGAGAGGTGTTACCTCGAAACCGGTCCGGTCCTCGGATGCTTGATTCCATTCTGGGAAGGACATGGCTTTTGTAGTTCGGACTGGACTGTTCCCATGGAGCACAGGGTCAGAGCTGATTTGCATATCACCATTGTCTAACCCAGGGTGGTGTCGAGTGCAAAAAAACGATGGATTTGGGCCCAGATCTTTGGACTGGGGTGAATGTGTGACATTGATCCACATTCTGTCCATCACCTGTTTTGTTTGCAAT
The DNA here is from genome assembly GCF_964263255.1 of Lissotriton vulgaris. Classification (NCBI taxonomy): domain Eukaryota; kingdom Metazoa; phylum Chordata; class Amphibia; order Caudata; family Salamandridae; genus Lissotriton; species Lissotriton vulgaris. Next base: position 865,872,350 of record NC_141696.1, read on the forward strand.
TGCCGCCATAAGTGCGCTGGGGATGCTCAGACGTGGGTCCCAGGCACTCCACACCACTGGAGTCAAGCTAGCCGGGCTGATGAGAGGTGTTACCTCGAAACCGGTCCGGTCCTCGGATGCTTGATTCCGTTCTGGGAAGGACATGGCTTTTGTAGTGCGGACTGGACTGTTCCCATGGGGCACAGGGTCAGAGCTGATTTGCATATCGCCATTGTCTAACCCAGGGTGGTGTGGAGTGCAAAAAAACGATGGATTTGGGCCCAGATCTTTGGACTGGGGTGACTGTGTGACATTGATCCACATTCTGTCCATCACCTGTTTTGTTTGCAATTGCCACCCTTAGATAACAACCATCCCTCAGTCAGGAACAGCCTAGGGTATTTAGATAGGGAGCCTAAAGGCCCTGGCAAGCTGCCAAATGACTCACCAAAGCTCTAAATACTTTCCTAGAATGTTGCAGGCCCCGGCTCCAAAATAGATAACCCGGAGTGGGGTGCCTTAATTCAAGACAAAGATATTTGCATGTTCCTGGAAACCTGGGTCAGGGAGGACCCACATATACTTCTCTATGGAACTTTTAATATACCAGCCACATCTGGGTAAGGGTAGACCATCTGGGGGTCTCAGTATCAGGATTGTAACTCATTTAGGCTGCTCAGTGAAACTGGTACAGACACGTTCTATTGACATACTTTGTGCTATCCTGAATTTTCCACCTAGGACCAAAATAGTGTTAATCAACGTCTACTCTCAGCTATTAGGGAGTGGCCTAGAGTCTACCACCCTTGATATATTTTCGACATTTTTGCCTAATGTCATTGATAACGATATTGTGATTGTGGCTGGTGACCTAAACTGCCATTATGAACCACTGAAGGACCTGGATGTAGGTGACCTTAATGAGGAGGACCTGCACTGGGCGATTCCATAGGCCAATGCCCCACTAACTCGGGTTTGGACACCATTGGTCATACAGACGAACACCCTTGCCCTGAATCATTCGCTCATTGCATGCAACGGGCGCTCCAAATCTGACTGTCCAGCTAACTTTACCTACAACAGACCGGGCTGCTCCTCCATTATAGACTATATTCTGGTGAACACTAAATCTTGGCACCGGATGATTGATTTTAAGATTGTGTCCAGACACAATAGCAACCAAAACGTCCTGATTTTAGAATTGGCCTTGCCACACACTGGCTATGTCCTTAAGGGCCAACTCTCAAATACTCTAGGGCCTACCCTTACTAACTACAGAAGGAGAGTAAGATGGGGTACCCTATGCCAATCCCAAGATAGACCAGATTTGATCTATCGAACAATCCTGCTATTTTTGGAGGTTGTAAATCCACTGAGTGAGATTGTAGATCCCACTCGCCCACTCAGTGAAATTTCTGAAAACCACCGCGGCTTTGTGGCAGCCTTGGCAGATAGCTTCTCTTACGAATCACGATTTAAGTAAGGCAGTGCCCACAGGCACCCCTGGTGTAATGGCAACTGCCGCAAGGCCAAGAAAACCTTGGTCTTAGCTATTAAATGCAATGATAGGCAGGCATAAAAGGCCCATATGCTAACCTATAAAAACACAATCAAGCTAGCTAAAAAAAAGGGAAGCAGAATGATGGGAGAGTTTGAGGCATGCTTTATATAGCAGGGACATCAGGACCTTCTGGAAAATAATTAATACAGACTCTAAGGAGGACAAACCAATAATCGAACCAAATCTAGGGGCTGAGGTTTGGAAGGTCCATTTTCAATCCCTTTATTCTCGGGTGGAGGGGGATCCAGGTCTTGCAGTAATAAATTGTCCGCAGTCACAACTAGGTAGCCTGGATACCCCTGAAATCTCCCTGAAAGAGAAAACGGCCGCAATCGACCGAGTAAACCCCGCAAAAGCTCCGGGCCTAGATAAGATCCCAGGGGTTCTCCATGGCACCGAACCTAGCATTTGGGCTCCGTACTTATTGACTGTTTTCAATGCTATTCTCCAAGGAATGGAGATCCCCACAACATAGTTAGGGACGTAAATCATCCCAATTCTAAAAGGAGGATCACCCCTCCACTCCGCAAATTATTGGCCCATCAGCCTTATTGACGTGACACAGAAAATCTTTGGTCGAGTGCCCCTGGATCATCTATAGAACTGGATTGAGGAATTTTCCATTCTTAGTCCCTACCAAGCTGGTTTTAGAGCTAAAATGTCCACAATAGATCAAGTTTTCAGGTTGCAATTACTGCACTGGAAAACAGTAATCCTGGAGGGTGGCTGCCTCAATATTTTCTTTGTGGACTTAAAATTGGCCTTCAATTTAGTTCCCAGTGAGAAATGATGGGTTATGTTATTAGATTTGGAGCACCCCTGTATTTATTACACATTCTGATAAGATTGCACAAACAGAACTTTGCCCAAATCAGACATGGGAAGCACGGAGAGCTCACCGATCGCATACCCATAGAGAGAGGTGTGCAGCAAGGGTGCGTTCTGGTCCTGACCCTCTTTTGTATTTTTATCAATGGCTTAGTGGGGGCCCTGACAGCAGGAAGAGACATAGATGCTCCTAAGTTAGCGGGCCGCAAGGTACCTGCCATGATGTTCGCAGATGATACCCTCCTGCTGCCCAGGTCACTGATGAGCATACAAAGGGTTTTGGACATTTTCTACTTATTTTGTGCGAAAAGGGGCTAGGAAATAACACCCAGAAAACCAAATATATGGTCTTTAACGCAGGGCACTCAAAACTACCCAATCCCCAATTAGATGGGGAATATTTAGAGAAAGTCCCTCTATGCGAATACTTGGGACTGTCTCTAAATGGGAAAATGGAGTGTGGGGTTCAAATTGAGAAGGTCTGTTTGAAACTGGCACAAACATCAGGGGGGCTGGCGAAACAGCAGAGGAAGTGTGTTCACAAGATGCTGGGTTCGGTGTTAGAAATATATAAGGCACAAGCCAGAGGAGCTGCCTTATATGGTGCAGAAATTTGGGGTCAACGGCCACCGGAACATCTTGCTAAGATCGGGAACTCCTTCCTCAGAAAACTCCTGGGACTTCCCATAAGAATACCACTCATCCCTCTCCGAATGGATCTTGGAGGTCAGCCCAATTGCACTTGAGGTTGCCCTTAGACCCCTGCTATGCTGGCACTGCTTATGGAGCACCCCTGAACTATCCATGTATAGAGAGGGACTGAAGGAAGTGGCAAACCTTAATGGAGCAAGCAAAATATCTTAGCTTACTCATATCAAGAATTCTCCGATATCCATTGGAATGGGAGACTAATGGGACACTGCTGAAGCTAGATGTCCATTAACCCCCAGGAAGGTTTTGATCAATAACTTCAAAGGCCATAAACTCAACCTATTACTGAGGGATCCCTGGACAGGCACACCTACAAATTCTTTCCTAGAAGTTAAATGCAATATAGTTTCAAATCTATCATAGACGATATACAGCCCTCCTTAGCCCAAAAATTATATTTGCAGTTCAGGTATGATGCACTTCCCTTACGTGCAGTTACCTATAAGTGGGGGCCAGCTCCACAAAAGATTGCCCATCCTATAATAATTGTACAGAGACTGACCTGCACATACTGGGCCTTATTTATGAAGGCCTTGCGCCGCCGTTGCATCACTTTTTCCCATTTTAAAAGTGGCGCACCGGCGGCGCAAGGCCTTCATAAATAAGGCCCACTGTTTTTTTGTCCAGCATATAAGGAAGTAAGAGTTTCTTGGTTTTGTCAGCTATGTCGGAATCTCGGAACTTCCCACTGCTCCCAAGCTTTCAGGATCCTGAAATTTGATAGTAGCATGCCTATTGCATATTCAGTGTCCCGCTATCTGTTTTCAATGTGGTGTGTATGCCGAGCACTTCTACAGAAAGAGCATGCCCAACCAACTCTCCCTACTTCTGCACTATGACCCGTGAATCCGCCTTTTTTATATGTGATTTCGTACCAAATGATTGAGATATTTTAGGAAATGTATTACATTTCACAATCTTTTATCGATCAAATATTTTAATGTGTATGCTGAATTTTAATGTAAAAACAGCTGTATTGATTGCACAGTATTTTGTACATGTTTGGCCATGCTTTTATGGCATCATCAGGCCGAAAGAAAGTATCTCTTGAACTTGAACATATTTTGTCTCGGATATTTCTAACCCAGCAACACCTGACAGATCAAGAATGAAATGTACAACCAAAAACAAAACATGAAAGAAACTTTTTGATATACCTGCTAAGAATAAAATGAAATCTTAAGTGAAGAAAGGAGATGCTTATCTAAGCGTATTTTTGGTAAAATGTATATGGTCATATTAAGCAATGGGTAGTTATCGAAACATTTTATATTATATTATTTTTGTATATATGATAACTAGGGTTTGGTGAAATTTGTGTAGTTTGCTTTCATGGAATTACATAAAATGTTCGCAAAATTAACGGAAATTACACATAAAAATGCAAAATGCAAATCCGTTATTTAGCTCAATATTTTAGTGTGAAATGCGTCCTTTGGTACATTTTGGAAGCAACAATGCAATTTGTGCTAAAAAAGATTGCAGAAAACATAAGCATCCTGAATAACAGCAGTTTGCATTCGGCTTTCCTGTACATTCACAGTAAAAATTCACGGTGGACGGCCCCATTGTGGTGAATTTTATTCACAAATGACTCATAATGACACAAAGGGGTTCATTCAGATTCGGGAAACAAATCCGTACGACGATTCGAATTTGTAGCTGATTCCGTACGAAACATACAAATCCGTCCTAATCGCGTAGTACGAACTGTAGAAAAAAATAGGTCCGAATCGTTGCGAACCGTACGAAAAGCAAGGGAAAATCCATACGATACGGATCCTGAAAGTGAACCGTACGAATCATAAACATGCCGTACGACCCGACAAGTACGATCCGGACTAGGGAATGAGTACCTGATTCATACGGTAAAAATCGCTTATGAGCAATTCGTACGGAGAGCCACACAATCACATAGGGTACGGTTTGTACTACCCATGATCATAGGGGTACGGTTCATACACCTACCATCATGGGGTACGGTACATACACCCCATGATCATAGTGGTACGGGTCGTACACCCCATGATCGTAGGGGTACGGTTCGTACACCCCATGATGGTATGGGTACGAACCGTACCCCATGATCGTAGGTGTACGAACCGTACCCCTAAGATCATGGGGTATACGAATGTGCCCTATGTGATTGTGTGGCTCTCCGTATTATGTTTACTATGCCTCCTTGGTCTGGCCAGTGTGTGTGTATGTTTTCCAAAGGCAACCATTTGTCTTTGTTCTCCATGCCATTTTTTGTTGTCAGTTTTCATAGGCCTGCATGTGTTCTTTGTTATCTATTGAGAGGTCGCTGTTGTGCAAACTCTGTTCGAGTCTGACAGCGGAGAGGAACGAGACGCCGAATTAAGGAGGAAGACGCCGGCTGCAGCCCCTGCTCCCGGCACGGAAAAGCGCAGTCGAAAAGTGGGAAGAAGTCTGCACCTGAAACGGAAGGCAAGCAGAACAAGTAGGGCTGAACTTAGAGCCCACCCCGCCTCGAGGTCTTTCCCAGGACGCTTAAAGCCTCTCGGCCGCTAGCGGAATGTGCCGCGAGCGGAGTATTGGGAGCGGCTGGTCCGGGGAGCGGCTGGAGCCGAGCGAACTTCCCGGATTAGGCAGTAGCCACAGCAACTGCGAAAACCCCAGGACTCGGCTGCAATTGTGCCTGGTATCTCCTCAAACACTCGCAAGAAAAGTGAGCAGTGACTTGGGACCGGTTGTACCAACGCGAGTCCTCTGCGAGCTGAGGGCAGAGGCTGACGTGAGAGTTGCCCTTGGGCTTCCCCCCTCCGGACACAGAGGGACCCACGGGAGGCAGAGGTTTGGCCTGGGATTGGCCAGCTGGGACTGTTGCCTGAAAGTGTACCTGGGACGTGTAGAACATACCAACTGACCCAGGAAACTATGGCTTCATGGATCAGATCGCAGCACTGAAGTGGGTTCAAAACAATATTCAGGCCTTTGGGGGAGACCCAGCGAAGGTGACCATCTACGGCCAGTGCTCAGGCTTGAACTCTGTGCATTCTTGGTGTCCTGATTGAACTCTGTGGCAGCGGACTGTGGAAAGGACTCCGAAGCCCCTGATTGGCCGAAAGCATCTACGGGAAACAGCAGGGTCAGGACTACGAGGTCCAGCGGGCCGTGCGGTGTGTCCAGTGGCCACAGCTGGAGCCTCTTCCCGTACCCTCCCCCCTCACAAAAAACGCCTCGCGGGCCCCGCTCCGCGGGACCCACTTGTAGGCTTGAAATCTGTGCATTCTTGGTGTCCTGATTGAACTCTGTGGCAGCGGATTGTGGAAAGGACACCAAAGCCCCTGATTGGCCGAGAGTATCTACGGGAAACAGCAGGGTCGGGACTGCGAGGTCCATTGGGCCGTGCGGTGTCTCCAGTGGCCGCAGCTGGAGCCTCTTCCCGTACCCTCCCCCTTTGCACAAAACGCCTTGCGGGCCCCGCTCCGCGGGTCCCACTCGTAGGCTTGAACTCTGTGCATTCTTGGTGTCCTGATTGAACTCTGTGGCAGCGGACTGTGGAAAGGACTCCGAAGCCCCTGATTGGCCGAGAGCATCTACAGGAAACAGCAGGGTCGGGACTGCGAGGTCCAGCGGGCCGTGCGGTGTGTCCAGTGGCTGCAGCTGGAGCCTCTCCCGTATCCCTCCCTCTGTCTATCTCTGACACGCCCTCTGACACGCTAGCAGGACACTTGCGCGGGACGAAGACCGGGGCGAAACCCGGGCAAAGGGTGGGCCCTCTGAGGCTGAAGTAGGCTGGGCTGGGCCCTTTCCCTTGGTATTTCATATGAAATAGGTCTCCTTTCTAGAAAAGTTTGTTCCTAATTATATTTTCTGAAATATTGTATTTTCTGAAGGCTTTGAGAGTAGAATTTTCTGAACACTGCTTAAGGTCCCATTGCTCTATCTTAGCCTCCGCATGGTGTAAAATACCATTGTTTTATAACATTTTTGTGGTGCTTGTTTGGATTTCGAAATGACGGCAAAAAAACTAAGGTCAGGGTGTGTACTTGTGGGTAGGTCATGCTCTAAGACAAATCAAATCCCCTGCGTAACAAAGATAACGCTATTTTACATTTAAAGGGTAAATGTCAATTGTATAGTTTATGGGAAAGGGGAAAGGAAAAAGCTCTGTCTGAGGGGTTAAAGCCCGAAGAAATTAAGGGTAATGACGTAGAGGAAGATATATTCTCAACAAAAGATAATAGTAATTAGGTGGATGCTTTGGCAACGTCACTATTTGAGAAATCTTCCTCTGATACTGCAGTGGGAGGCCTTCCCGATTCCCATGATCCACAGAGGCACATAGAGATTGCTTCTGGGGTGCCCACATTAAATAATACTATACCCTTTTACGGCATCTTTGCAAAACTAACTGAGGATTAGTACATAACCCCTCGCTACCTCCTAAGGAGGTTCTAAAAGTTCCTGATATAGCTACAGAGACTCTGAAGAAGCAGTCCGACATTGTACACAACACAGCCTCGTTTCACACCAATACCATAGAGGTATTGGTAACGCCAGGGCTTCAACTTTTTAGTAGTACTCCCTCTAATAAATCAGAGTTTTCTATATCTCAGGTAAATTTTTCATCCAGCCCCGTTCTTAATATGAATAATATTCCACCTAGCTCTCCCACTGGAAATGACAATATAATATCCAAATCTTTACTCTCCCTTGAACATCTACTATCCTCCATCTTACTTTTATTTGAAAAATGTGTCTGCGGCTCGGATTGTGTCTTAGATACGGTAACCCAAATAGTTAGGGTATTACTAAATAGTAACTATGGGACCGAATCTGGTTCGCATCATGAGTCTGCTAACTCACACGTGAAAATGATTGAAAATAAGAAGTCCATCAATGAGTCCGAAGGCTTTCCTTTAGCTTCAGACTGAGTTCAAGTTGATCTAAATAAGAACTCTCAAGATTCCAATGAGAAAAAAATGGAGGTTATCTCGGGGAGTAGTTTGGCTGGGAAAATAAAATCTGCCAGCGGTAATTGTGTTGCCGAACAAGATCTAGAAATAGAAACTCTGACTGACCCTGATAAAATGTTAAATAAAGATCTATTTCGTATTTTTACACCACAAATAAATAAAGAAAAAGAGGTTTTTGTAGATTCTCCAAAAAAGGAGAAAAGGGCAGTAATAACCAAGCAAAAAAAGCAAAGAGAAACAAAGAGGAAACCAAACCGTAGATTCTTTAAAAAAAGACAGAGGAAAATTACTTTTGAAGACAACATAGAGACTCTGTCTGAAAAAATTCCCGCCCAAGACTCTGTGTCCAATTTAGCTCAAGAATTAATTGATCAAACTAAATCCGATAAAGTAATCATGACTATTGACTCTTTAGGGCCTTCTAATAACCCGGGGTATGGTGAAAAGTTTGCTTTTGCAAATGGTTCAATACCAGTTCTTAATCCTTTAGCAACATCTTTTCCGGATAAGATTGCAATTGAACTTGCCCCTAAATTACCCATTCCCGAAAAGGAAAGTGTAGATACTGTCTTTTTAGATTTTATTCCTCTTTTTGACTTTGATCTTATCTTAAATAGATCTGTACTCCTTAACTGCTTTCGAGAGATTGAAAGTTTGAAATCAATTCAGTCAAATGATATAGACGTTGTATCACTATTAAATCCCAATGTTGGGTGGATAACAAGGGTTAAATTTCCCTCAAAACTAGTAATAAATCATATTTTACAATGGTCTGAAGAACTAAAAATAAGGGGGATTGATGTCACCCCATTTTTCTTTGTGGAAACATGTAATAAAAGATCTACAAACTTGTCGATAGCCCATGGAATAACTCCAGGCGTTTCAGATCGGTCCTCAATAAAAACTGAGGAATTAAAAATCTGTGTATCGAAATATTCACGACAAGTGATCTATAAAAATCCTGTACCCCCCAACCAACTCTGGTAGAAGATGATTCTAAATGGAGCTGGTTGCCTGGTGTTCTATCAAGTAAATCTACCTCCGCTCTTAATCCGTATTCCAATTTTTAACACTGATTTAAAAATAATCTCGTGGAATACGGCTGGATTGAAGAATAGTCCCGAAAAATTGTTATAGTTGTATACCTTAGAAGCTGACCTAATTTGTTTACAGGAGACTTGGGTGGATGGTAAATTCTTGGCGGAAAAGGATTACTTCGTGCTGGATGGTAGTGCAGTCCCCTCGAGGAGAGGTCATGCCAAAGGAGGGCTGGCTTTCCTACTTTCCAACAAGATGAAATGGCACTATACTTATTACCTAGATCCTAATAACATGTTCCAGGCAATAACATTGTTAAACCTAGTTAAGAATGACCCACGAAAATCACTTGCACTGATAAATGTTTATATTCCCCCAGATGCATGTTTTAATGTAGGTTTAAAAACAATTTTTTCTTTCATACAGAATCTTCTTGACTCCGAGTCCCCCCCTCACATTTTGTTATTAGGGGACTTCAATTGTAAAATTTCAAACTATAGCATAGACTTGTTCAGGAATAAATTCAAGGAGGAATCACTTCAGATACCGCAAGCCCTATTCCTTGGAAACATCAAGACCAATAAGAGAGGGAAATTGCTCCTGGAGGGAATATTAGAGGTTGAGAGTATCATAATAAATGGAAGGCTCCCCTCGGACATTCCGGCTAATTTCACACATAAAAGTAAGAACAGTGAATCTATATTCGATTGTGTGGTAGCAGGCAACACCCTTTTCTATCTCCTGAAAGATCTGTCAGTATGTAACACAGAACTTAGTGACCATAAGGTATTGTTCCTTAGTGTAAACTTCAATCCCCCCCCTGTGGATACATGGCACATAAACAGTGATCTGGTAAAATTTGGAGCCAATTCTAGGAGATGTTACTGGAACATTGGGGCTATTAGGAGTTTGGCGAATATTTTGGAGTCCACTGTGGAGAATTTGTTTCAATGGGAAGGAAGCGAACTACTATGCTTCTACAATTTTTTCAAAGTATTAATTTCCATAGCAAAAAAATCGTATCCTGCAAAAAAACCAAAGTAATCCCAAACTGCCTTCGGTATTTAAATATTGAAATGAATAAATTGGTTAGGGAGCAATATCTCTTTTACACCCCTGAAAGATACCATAAAATAGTTCTTTTAAGAAGAAGAAAAACGAGGGTGAAGGCTAGATTGAAGAGAGAGAACGAAGATTCCCTGTGGATTAAACTTCGGGAAGCTACCTATAAGGGACAAGCTAGGTAATTCTGGTCGATAATTGGTGAGGGCTGCGGCCTAAAATCTAGACCTTCACCAATCTCTATAGATGAGCAGATTTGGGTCGAATACATCGAGCAATTATATAGTAGTAATGGTTTGCCCCGTGAAAATAATACACTATATGAGGTTAATCATCCTTATGACCCACCGTACAAAAAGGACATTGAACTAGCCATTAAGAGCTTGCGTTCTTCGGGCGCGATGGGTCCGGATGAGCTCCCCATCTCGGTGAGAAAACAACAGAGTGTGCATTGGAGTAAAATTCTCTTTCCTGTCTTTAAATTCTGTTTTGCTAGTGGAACTGTTTTACCATCCTGGAAAGGGAGCATCTTAGTCCCCCTCTTCAAGAAAGGAGCTAGAGACTTGCCACAAAACAACCTTCAAATCACTCTTTTAGATGCTATAGGCAAGGTTTTTGCAAAATGCCTTCTTAACTCGATTAATGACTTGGTGCTTAAGGCTGAAATTTTACCCCATGAACAGACTGGGTTTAGGCAAAAGCATGGCACTCTAGATAATCTGACTGCATTGCAGGTCATAACAGAGAAATATGTCAAGGTTCGTGGTGGGGGAGTTTACGGCGCCTTTATCGACTTCTCCACAGCCTTTGATAAAGTGGACAGGTCCTTGCTGTGGAGAAAGTTATTTGCTTTAGGAATGCCACCTATTCTCATTAATTTAGTTCGAGCCTTGCACTCAGACACCTGGTGCAGAGTATTGATGGGAGGGGAAAGAGGGTTATCTAGAGTAATTTCCACAACAAACGGTTTAAAACATGGTTGCCTATTGGCTCCTCTGATATTTTCCTTGTATATTGCTGATCTCCCCCAGGTTTTATCTGCAAGCAAAGGTATAGTTCCGATCTTGGGGGGTGCCCCAATTGCATGCCAAATGTATGCAGACGATATTCTGATCCTGGATCTCACACCGAAAGGTCTGAACAGTCGCCTGCATGCCTTATATGAATATGCGGAGGAACATCAAGTAAAGATAAATATTGCAAAAAGTAAAGTTATGTGCTTGACGGGGAGGAAAAAGTCAATATATGCGTACTTTCACTGGTCTGTAGGGGGACAAAGACTAGATGTAGTACAATTTTACATTTTCCTTGGAAAAATAGTAACTAGTAATTTAAGTGAAAAAGCACATATAGCTAATAATGCACAGAAAGCTGTTGCCCAAGGGAAGAGTTTGATCACATTCTATAAGGCTATTGGTAGAAGGCATTTTGCGACATTGCTGGAGGTATATCGAGCAAAAATTCCTGCATCATTACTTTATGGCATGGAAATAGTTGACATGAAAAGTTGGAGCTATATGAATGCAACGGAAGGCAAAATTCTACGTAGTCTAGCGTCTGTTAATACAGCAAGCTCAACAGCCGCCCTTAGACAGGAATTTGGCTTACATAGTAGCTGGGTTCAAGGCTTATCAGGAATTGTGCATTGGGTTTATAACCTGGCAAAGGGAGATCCTGGCACTTTAAGGTACCTTATAAAAACTGAGTTATTGGGAAATTTTAATGAACACTCGCTCATTGTAAAGAATTTTAGAATTGCTGCAGATCTTTTGCAATTGGATGAATCAGTTCTATTCACTCTATCGGCATATCAGCTGAAATCTACTCTGAAGTTGGCCTCCTGGGAATTAGGTTTTTGATTGGATAGGGAGGCTTGTATGGCGAAGAAAGGTATTACCCCAGCCATAGACTCTTGTCTAATGAGGAAAGCCCAACCATATGTTGTTTGGAATCTCCCTCACGGAGTCCGGCGTTTACTGTTTTTATTGAGGCAGGATTTACTTCCTTTGAACTCTCTAATGTCCAGATGGTATGGCACCTCATCATTATGTGACTTATGTAATAGCAATATTCAGGATATGCATCATGTTATCTTTGTGTGTCCGGCCCTAATGGTGCATAGGCGTAAGTGGTTAAACCTATTTGTCTTCCATTGAGTATTCTTTCAGCTACTACCTTCCTTGCTGCTATTCACGAACCATCCAAATGAAATTTTCTGTTTTAAATTGTATAATTTTTTTAAATGTTTCTTAGCGATATATTAGAAGGTTACAAATGTCTATTTATGTCTAAACCGTCTATTTTTCGCTGTATCGTGCTCAGGATTATATGTTATTGTATTAAGTTTGTTAATTCTTTTATGTAGATCTCATATGAGTTCCAAAATCATAAATAAATAATCTTGAAACTTGAAACTTGTTATCTATGCCCCCTTGCTTGCTCTTTGAGCATGTGGCCAGTGGCCATTTTGTGCAACCAGCCATTGTGCATTTGCCATAGGTCTGCATGTGTGATTTGTTGTCTCAGCCTCCTTGCTTCCTTCTTTTTGTTTGACCATGTGGCCAGTAACCTTTTTGTGTAGCCAACAAGTGTGCTTCTGCAATAGGACTGCAGCCGGAGCCTGAGGCCGCAGCTGGAGCCTCTTTCCGTACTCTCCCCCCACGCAAAAAACGCCTTGCGGGCCCCGCTCCGCGGGTCCCACTCGTAGGCTTTAACTCTGTGCATTCTTGGTGTCCTGATTGAACTCTGTGGCAGCGGACTGTGGAAAGGACTCTGAAGCCCCTGATTGGCGGAGAGCATCTACGGGAAACAGCAGGGTCGGGACTGCGAGGTCCAGCGGGCCATGCAGTGTGTCCAGTGGCCACAGCTGGAGCCTCTTCCCGTATCCCTCCCTCTGTCTATATCTGACACGCCCTCTGACACGCTAGCGGGACACGCGCACGGGACGAAGACCGGGGCAAAGCCCGGGCAAAGGGTTAGCCCTCTGAGGCTGAAGTAGGCTGGGCTGGGCCCTTTCCCTTGGTAGTTCATATGAAATAGGTCTACTTTCTAGAAAAGTTTTTTCCTAATTATATTTTCTGAAATATTGTATTTTCTGAAGGCTTTGAGAGTAGAATTTTCTGAACACTGCTTAAGGTCCCCTTGCTCTATCTTAGCCTCCGCGTGGTGTAAAATACCATTGTTTTATAAAATTTTTGTGGTGCTTGTTTGGATTTCGAAATGACAGCAAAAATACTAAGGTCAGGGCGTGTACTTGTGGGTAGGTCATGCTCTCAGACAAAATCAAATCCCCTGCATAACAAAGATAACGCTATTTTACAGTTAAAGGGTAAATGTCAATTGTATAGTTTATGGGAAAGGGGAAAGGAAAAAGCTCTGTCTGAGGGGTTAAAGCCCGAAGAAATTAAGGGTAAAGACGTAGAGGAAGATATATTCTCAACAAAAGATAATAGTAATCAGGTGGATGCTTCGGCAACGTCACTATTTGAGAAATCTTCCTCTGATACTGCGGTGGGAGGCCTTCCTGATTCCCATGATCCACAGAGGCACATAGAGATTGCTTCTGGGGTGCCCACATTAATTAATACTATACCCTTTTACGGCATCTTTGCGAAACTAACTGAGGCATTAGTATATAACCCCTCGCTACCTCCTAAGGAGGTTCTAAAATTTCCTGATATAGATACAGAGACTCTGAAGAAGCAGTCGGACATTGTACACAACACAGCCTCGTTTCACACCAATACCAAAGACGTATTGGTAAAGCCAGGGCTTCAACTTTTTAGTAGTACTCCCTCTAATAAATCAGAGTTTTCTATATCTCAGGTAAATTTTTCATCCAGCCCCGTTCTTAAATGAATAATATTCCACCTAGCTCTCCCACTGGAAATGACAATATAATATCCAAATCTTTACTCTCCCTTGAACATCTACTATCCTCCATCTTACTTTTATTGGAAAAATTTGTCTGCGGCTCAGATTGTGTCCTAGATACGGTAACCCAAATACTTAGGGTATTACTAAATAGTAACTATGGGACCGAATCTGGTTCGCATCATGAGTCTGCTAACTCAGACGTGAAAATGAGTAAAAATAAGAAGTCCATAAATGAGTCCGAAGGCTTTCCTTTAGCTTCAGACTTAGTTCAAGTTGATCTAAATAAGAACTCTCGAGATTCCAATGAGAAAAAAATGGAGGTTATCTCGGGGAGTAGTTTGGCTGGGAAAATAAAATCTGCTAGCGGTAATTGTGTTGCCGAACAAGATCTAGAAATAGAAACTCTGACTGACCCTGATAAAATGTTAAATAAAGATCTATTTCGTATTTTTACACCACAAATAAATAAAGAAAAAGAGGTTTTTGTAGATTCTCCAAAAAAGGAGAAAAGGGCAGTAATAACCAAGCAAAAAAAGCAAAGAGAAACAAAGAGGAAACCAAACCGTAGAATCTTTAAAAAAAGACAGAGGAAAATTACTTTTGAAGACAACATAGAGACTCTGTCTGAAAAAATTACCCCCCCAAGACTCTGTGTCCAATTTATCTCAAGAATTAATTGATCAAACTAAATCCGAGAAAGTAATCATGACTATTGACTCTTTAGGGCCTTTTAATAACCCGGGGTATGGTGAAAAGTTTGCTTTTGCAAATGGTTCAATACCAGTTCTTAATCCTTTAGCCACACCTTTTCCGGATAAGATTGCAATTGAACTTGCCCCTAAATTACCCATTCCCGAAAAGGAAAGTGTAGATACTGTCTTTTTAGATTTTATTCCTCTTTTTGACTTTGATCTTATCTTAAATAGATCTGTACTCCTTAACTGCTTTCGAGAGATTGAAAGTTTGACATCAATTCAGTCAAATGATATAGACGTTGTATCACTTTTAAATCCCGATGTTGGGAAGATAACAAGGGTTAAATTTCACTCAAAACTAGTAATAAATCATATTTTACAATGGTCTGAAGAACTAAAAATAAGGGGGATTGATGTCACCCCTTTTTTCTTTTGTGGAAACATGTAATAACAGATCTACAAACTTGTCGATAGCCCATGGAATAACTCCAGGCGTTTCAGATCGGTCCTTAATAAAAACTGAGGAATTAAAAATCTGTGTATCGAAATATTCACGACAAGTGATCTATAAAAATCCTGTACCCCCCAACCAACTCTGGTAGAAGATGATTCTAAATGGAGCTGGTTGCCTGGTGTTCTATCAAGTAAATCTACCTCCGCTCTTAATCCGTATTCCAATTTTTAACACTGATTTAAAAATAATCTTGTGGAATACGGCTGGATTGAAGAATAGTCCCGAAAAATTGTTATATTTGTATACCTTAGAAGCTGACGTAATTTGTTTACAGGAGACTTGGGTGGATGGGAAATTCTTGGCGGAAAAGGATTACTTTGTGCTGGATGGTAGTGCAGTCCCCTCGAGGAGAGGTCATGCCAAAGGAGGACTGGCTTTCCTACTTTCCAACAAGATGAAATGGCACTATACTTATTACCTAGATCCTAATAACATGTTCCAAGCAATAACATTGTTAAACCTAGTTAAGGATGACCCACGGAAATCACTTGCACTGATAAATGTTAATATTCCCCCAGATGCATGTTTTAATATAGGTTTAAAAACAATTTTTTCTTTCATACAGAATCTTCTTGACTCCGAGTCCCCCCCTCACATTTTGTTATTAGGGAACTTCAATTGTAAAATTTCAAACTATAGCATAGACTTGTTCAGGAATAAATTCAAGGATGAATCACTTCAGATACCGCAAGCCCTATTCCCTGGGAACATCAAGGCCAAAAAGAGAGGGAAATTGCTCCTGGAGGGAATATTAGAGGTTGAGAGTATAATAATAAATGGAAGGCTCCCCTCGGACATTCCAGCTAATTTCACACATAAAAGTAAGAACAGTGAATCTATACTCGATTGTGTGGTAGCAGGCAACACCCTTTTCTATCTCCTGAAAGATCTGTCAGTATGTAACACAGAACTTAGTGACCATAAGGTATTGGTCCTTAGTGTAAACTTCAATCCTCCCCCCTGTGGATACATGGCACATAAACAGTGATCTGGTAATATTTGGAGCCAATTCTGGGAGATGTTACTGGAACATTGGGGCTATTAGGAGTTTGGTGAATATTTTGGAGTCCACTGTGGAGAACTTGTTTCAATGGGAAGGAAGTGAACTACTATGCTTCTACAATTTTTTTAAAGTAGTAATTTCCATAGCAAAAAAATCGTATCCTGCAAAAAAAAACAAAGTAATCCCAAACTGCCTTCGGTATTTAAATATTGAAATAAATAAATTGGTTAGGGAGCAATATCTCTTTTACACCCCTGAAAGATACCATAAAATAGTTCTTTTAAGAAGAAGAAAAACGAGGGTGAAGGCTAGATTGAAGAGAGAGAACGAAGATTCCCTGTGGATTAAACTTCGGGAAGCTACCTATAGGGGACAAGCTAGGTTATTCTGGTCGATAATTGGTGAGGGCTGCGGCCTAAAATCTAGACCTTCACCAATCTCTATAGATGAGCAGATTTGGGTCGAATACATCGAGCAATTATATAGTAGTAATGGTTTGTCCCGTGAAAATGATACACTATATGAGGTTAATCATCCTTATGACCCACCGTCCGAAAAGAACATTGAACTAGCCATTAAGAGCTTGCGTTCTTCGGGCGCGATGGGTCCGGATGAGCTTCCCATCTCGGTGATAAAACAACAGAGTGTTCATTGGAGTAAAATTCTCTTTCCTGTCTTTAAATTCTGTTTTGCTAGTGGAACTGTTTTACCATCCTGAAAAAGGGAGCATCTTAGTCCCCCTCTTCAAGAAAGGAGCTAGAGACTTGCCACAAAACTACCGTCAAATCGCTCTTTTAGATGCTATAGGCAAGGTTTTTGCAAAATGCCTTCTTAACTCGATTAATGACTGGGTGCTTAAGGCTGAAATCTTACCCCATGAACAGACTGGGTTTAGGCAAAAGCATGGCACTCTAGATAATCTGACTGCATTGCAGGTCATAACAGAGAAATATGTCAAGGTTCGTGGAGGGGGAGTTTACGGCGCCTTTATCGACTTCTCCACAGCCTTTGATAAAGTGGACAGATCCTTGCCGTGGAGAAAGGTATTTGCTTTAGGAATGCCACCTATTCTCATTAATTTAGTTCGAGCCTTGCACTCAGACACCTGGTGCAGAGTATTGATGGGCGGGGAAAGAGGGTTATCTAGAGCAATTTCCACAACAAACGATTTAAAACAGGGTTGCCTATTGGCTCCTCTGATATTTTCCTTGTATATAGCTGATCTCCCCCAGGTTTTATCTGCAAGCAAAGGTATAGTTCCGATCTTGGGGGGTGCCCCAATTGCATGCCTAATGTATGCAGACGATATTCTGATCCTGGATCTCACACCGAAAGGTCTGAATTGTCGCCTGCATGCCTTATATGAATATGCGGAGGAACATAATTTAAAGATAAATATTGCAAAAAGTAAAGTTATGTGCTTGACAGGGAGGAAAAAGTCAAAATATGCGAACTTTCACTTGTCTGTAGGGGGACAAAGACTAGATGTAGTACAATCTTACATTTTCCTTGGAAAAATAGTAACTAGTAATTTAAGTGAAAAAGCACATATAGCTAATAATACACGGAAAGCTATTGCCCAAGGGAAGAGTTTGATCACATTCTATAAGGCTACTGGTAGAAAGCATTTTGCGACATTGCTGGAGGTATATCAAGCAAAAATTCCAGCATCATTACTTTATGGTATGGAAATAGTTGACATGAAAAGTTGGAGCTATATGAATGCAACGGAAGGCAAAATTCTACGTTGTCTAGCGTCTCTTAATACAGCAAACTCAACAGCCGCCTTTAGACAGGAATTCGTCTTACGTAGTAGCTGGGTTCAAGGCTTATCGGGAATTGTGCGTTGGGTTTATAACCTGGCAAAGGGAGATCCTGGCACTTTAAGGTACCTTATAAAAACTGAGTTATTGGGAAATTTTAATGAACACTCGCTCATTGTAAAGAATTTTAGAATTGCTGCCGATCTTTTGCAATTGGATGAATCAGTTCTATTCACTCTATCGGCATATCAGCTGGAATCTACTCTGAAGTTGGCCTCCTGGGAATTAGGTTTTAGATTGGATAGGGAGGCTTGTATGGCGAAGAAAGGTATTACCCCATCCATAGACTCTTGTCTAATGAGGAAAGCCCAACCATATGTTGTTTGGAATCTCCCTCACGGAGTCCGGCGTTTACTGTTTTTATTGAGGCAGGATTTACTTCCTTTGAACTCTCTAATGTCCAGATGGTGTGGCACCTCATCATTATGTGACTTCTGTAATAGCAATATTCAGGATATGCATCATGTTATCTTTGTGTGTCCGGCCCTAATGGTGCATAGGCGTAAGTGGTTAAACCTATTTGTCTTCCATTGAGTATTCTTTCAGCTACTACCTTCCTTGCTGCTATTCACAACCCTCCAAATGAAATGTTCTGTTTTAAATTGTATAATTTTTTTAAATGTTTCTTAGCGATATATTAGGTTACAAATGTCTATTTATGTCTAAACCGTCTATTTTTCGCTGTATCGTGCTCAGGATTATATGTTATTGTATTAAGTTTGTTAATTCTTTTATGTAGATCTCATATGAGTTCCAAAATCATAAATAAATAATCTTGAAACTTGAAACTTGTTATCTATGCCCCCTTGCTTGCTGTTTGAACATGTGGCCAATGGCCATTTTGTGCAACCAGCCATTGTGCATTTGCCATAGGTCTGCAAGTGTGATTTGTTGTCTCAGCCTCCTTGCTTCCTTCTTTTTGTTTGACCATGTGGCCAGTAACCTTTTTGTGTAGCCAACAAGTGTGCTTCTGCAATAGGACTGCAGCCGGAGCCTGAGGCCGCAGCTGGAGCCTCTTCCCGTACTCTCCCCCCACGCAAAAAACGCCTTGCGGGCCCCGCTCCGCGGGTCCCACTCGTAGGCTTTAACTCTGTGCATTCTTGGTGTCCTGATTGAACTCTGTGGCAGCGGACTGTGGAAAGGACTCCGAAGCCCCTGATTGGCGGAGAGCATCTACGGGAAACAGCAGGGTCGGGACTGCGAGGTCCAGCGGGCCGTGCAGTGTGTCCAGCGGCCACAGCTGGAGCCTCTTCCCGTATCCCTCCCTCTGTCTATATCTGACACGCCCTCTGACACGCTAGCGGGACACGCGCACGGGACGAAGACCGGGGCAAAGCCCGGGCAAAGGGGTTGGCCCTCTGAGGCTGAAGTAGGCTGGGCTGGGCCCTTTCCCTTGGTAGTTCATATGAAATAGGTCTCCTTTCTAGAAAAGTTTTTTCCGAATTATATTTTCTGAAATATTGTATTTTCTGAAGGCTTTGAGAGTAGAATTTTCTGAACACTGCTTAAGGTCCCCTTGCTCTATCTTAGCCTCTGCGTGGTGTAAAATACCATTGTTTTATAACATTTTTGTGGTGCTTGTTTGGATTTCAAAATGACGGCAAAAATACTAAGGTCAGGGTGTGTACTTGTGGGTAGGTCATGCTCTAAGACAAAATCAAATCCCCTGCATAACAAAGATAACGCTATTTTACAGTTAAAGGGTAAATGTCAATTGTATAGTTTATGGGAAAGGGGAAAGGAAAAAGCTCTGTCTGAGGGGTTAAAGCCCGAAGAAATTAAGGGTAAAGACGTAGAGGAAGATATATTCTCAACAAAAGATAATAGTAATCAGGTGGATGCTTCGGCAACGTCACTATTTGAGAAATCTTCCTCTGATACTGCGGTGGGAGGCCTTCCCGATTCCCATGATCCACAGAGGCACATAGAGATTGCTTCTGGGGTGCCCACATTAAATAATACTATACCCTTTTACGGCATCTTTGCGAAACTAACTGAGGCATTAGTATATAACCCCTCGCTACCTCCTAAGGAGGTTCTAAAATTTCCTGATATAGATACAGAGACTCTGAAGAAGCAGTCGGACATTGTACACAACACAGCCTCGTTTCACACCAATACCAAAGACGTATTGGTAAAGCCAGGGCTTCAACTTTTTAGTAGTACTCCCTCTAATAAATCAGAGTTTTCTATATCTCAGGTAAATTTTTCATCCAGCCCCGTTCTTAAATGAATAATATTCCACCTAGCTCTCCCACTGGAAATGACAATATAATATCCAAATCTTTACTCTCCCTTGAACATCTACTATCCTCCATCTTACTTTTATTGGAAAAATGTGTCTGCGGCTCAGATTGTGTCCTAGATACGGTAACCCAAATACTTAGGGTATTACTAAATAGTAACTATGGGACCGAATATGGTTCGCATCATGAGTCTGCTAACTCAGACGTGAAAATGAGTAAAAATAAGAAGTCCATAAATGAGTCCGAAGGCTTTCCTTTAGCTTCAGACTTAGTTCAAGTTGATCTAAATAAGAACTCTCAAGATTCCAATGAGAAAAAAATGGAGGTTATCTCGGGGAGTAGTTTGGCTGGGAAAATAAAATCTGCTAGCGGTAATTGTGTTGCCGAACAAGATCTAGAAATAGAAACTCTGACTGACCCTGATAAAATGTTAAATAAAGATCTATTTCGTATTTTTACACCACAAATAAATAAAGAAAAAGAGGTTTTTGTAGATTCTCCAAAAAGGAGAAAAGGGCAGTAATAACCAAGCAAAAAAAGCAAAGAGAAACAAAGAGGAAACCAAACCGTAGATTCTTTAAAAAAAGACAGAGGAAAATTACTTTTGAAGACAACATAGAGACTCTGTCTGAAAAAATTCCCCCCCCAAGACTCTGTGTCCAATTAATCTCAAGAATTAATTGATCAAACTAAATCCGATAAAGTAATCATGACTATTGACTCTTGAGGGCCTTCTAATAACCCGGGGTATGGTGAAAAGTTTGCTTTTGCAAATGGTTCAATACCAGTTCTTAATCCTTTAGCCACACCTTTTCCGGATAAGATTGCAATTGAACTTGCCTCTAAATTACCCATTCCCAAAAAGGAAAGTGTAGATACTGTCTTTTTAGATTTTATTCCTCTTTTTGACTTTGATCTTATCTTAAATAGATCTGTACTCCTTAACTGCTTTCGAGAGATTGAAAGTTTGAAATCAATTCAGTCAAATGATATAGACGTTGTATCACTTTTAAATCCCGATGTTGGGAAGATAACAATGGTTAAATTTCACTCAAAACTAGTAATAAATCATATTTTACAATGGTCTGAAGAACTAAAAATAAGGGGGATTGATGTCACCCCATTTTTCTTTGTGGAAATATGTAATAACAGATCTACAAACTTGTCGATAGCCCATGGAATAACTCCAGGCGTTTCAGATCGGTCCTAAATAAAAACTGAGGAATTAAAAATCTGTGTATCGAAATATTCACGACAAGTGATCTATAAAAATCCTGTACCCCCCAACCAACTCTGGTAGAAGATGATTCTAAATGGAGCTGGTTGCCTGGTGTTCTATCAAGTAAATCTACCTCCGCTCTTAATCCGTATTCCAATTTTTAACACTGATTTAAAAATAATCTTGTGGAATACGGCTGGATTGAAGAATAGTCCAGAAATTTTTTTATATTTGTATACCTTAGAAGCTGACGTAATTTGTTTACAGGAGACTTGGGTGGATGGGAAATTCTTGGCGGAAAAGGATTACTTCGTGCTGGATGGTAGTGCAGTCCCCTCGAGGAGAGGTCATGCCAAAGGAGGACTGGCTTTCCTACTTTCCAACAAGATGAAATGGCACTATACTTATTACCTAGATCCTAATAACATGTTCCAAGCAATAACATTGTTAAACCTAGTTAAGGATGACCCACGGAAATCACTTGCACTGATAAATGTTAATATTCCCCCAGATGCATGTTTTAATGTAGGTTTAAAAACAATTTTTTCTTTCATACAGAATCTTCTTGACTCCGAGTCCCCCCCTCACATTTTGTTATTAGGGGTCTTCAATTGTAAAATTTCAAACTAAAGCATAGACTTGTTCAGGAATAAATTCAAGGAGGAATCACTTCAGATACCGCAAGCCCTATTCCCTGGGAACATCAAGACCAAAAAGAGAGGGAAATTGCTCCTGGAGGGAATATTAGAGGTTGAGAGTATAATAATAAATGGAAGGCTCCCCTAGGACATTCCAGCTAATTTCACACATAAAAGTAAGAACAGTGAATCTATACTCGATTGTGTGGTAGCAGGCAACACCCTTTTCTATCTCCTGAAAGATCTGTCAGTATGTAACACAGAACTTAGTCACCATAAGGTATTGGTCCTTAGTGTAAACTTCAATCCCCCCCTGTGGATACATGGCACATAAACAGTGATCTGGTAATATTTGGAGCCAATTCTGGGAGATGTTACTGGAACATTGGGGCTATTAGGAATTTGGCGAATATTTTGGACTCCACTGTGGAGAACTTGTTTCAATGGGAAGGAAGTGAACTACTATGCTTGTACAATTTTTTCAAAGTAGTAATTTCCATAGCAAAAAAATCGTATCCTGCAAAAAAAAAACAAAGTAATCCCAAACTGCCTTCGGTATTTAAATATTGAAATACATAAATTGGTTAGGGAGCAATATCTCTTTTACACCCCTGAAAGATACCATAAAATAGTTCTTTTAAGAAGAAGAAAAACGAGGGTGAAGGCTAGATTGAAGAGAGAGAACGAAGATTCCCTGTGGATTAAACTTCGGGAAGCTACCTATAGGGGACAAGCTAGGTTATTCTGGTCGATAATTGGTGAGGGCTGCGGCCTAAAATCTAGACCTTCACCAATCTCTATAGATGAGCAGATTTGGGTCGAATACATCGAGCAATTATATAGTAGTAATGGTTTGTCCCGTGAAAATGATACACTATATGAGGTTAATCATCCTTATGACCCACCGTCCGAAAAGGACATTGAACTAGCCATTAAAAGCTTGCGTTCTTCGGGCGCGATGGGTCCGGATGAGCTTCCCATCTCGGTGATAAAACAACAGAGTGTGCATTGGAGTAAAATTCTCTTTCCTGTCTTTAAATTCTGTTTTGCTAGTGGAACTGTTTTACCATCCTGAAAAAGGGAGCATCTTAGTCCCCCTCTTCAAGAAAGGAGCTAGAGACTTGCCACAAAACTACCGTCAAATCGCTCTTTTAGATGCTATAGGCAAGGTTTTTGCAAAATGCCTTCTTAACTCGATTAATGACTGGGTGCTTAAGGCTGAAATCTTACCCCATGAACAGACTGGGTTTAGGCAAAAGCATGGCACTCTAGATAATCTGACTGCATTGCAGGTCATAACAGAGAAATATGTCAAGGTTCGTGAAGGGGGAGTTTACGGCGCCTTTATCGACTTCTCCACAGCCTTTGATAAAGTGGACAGATCCTTGCCGTGGAGAAAGTTATTTGCTTTAGGAATGCCACCTATTCTCATTAATTTAGTTCGAGCCTTGCACTCAGACACCTGGTGCAGAGTATTGATGGGCGGGGAAAGAGGGTTATCTAGAGCAATTTCCACAACAAACGGTTTAAAACAGGGTTGCCTATTGGCTCCTCTGATATTTTCCTTGTATATACCTGTCTCCCCCAGGTTTTATCTGCAAGCAAAGGTATAGTTCTGATCTTGGGGGGTGCCCCAATTGCATGCCTAATGTATGCAGACGATATTCTGATTCTGGATCTCACACCGAAAGGTCTGAATAGTCGCCTGCATGCCTTATATGAATATGCGGAGGAACATAATTTAAAGATAAATATTGCAAAAAGTAAAGTTATGTGCTTGACAGGGAGGAAAAAGTCAAAATATGCGAACTTTCACTTGTATGTAGGGGGACAAAGACTAGATGTAGTACAATCTTACATTTTCCTTGGAAAAATAGTAACTAGTAATTTAAGTGAAAAAGCACATATAGCTAATAATACACGGAAAGCTATTGCCCAAGGGAAGAGTTTGATCACATTCTATAAGGCTACTGGTAGAAGGCATTTTGCGACATTGCTGGAGGTTTATCAAGCAAAAATTCCAGCATCATTACTTTATGGTATGGAAATAGTTGACATGAAAAGTTGGAGCTATATGAATGCAACGGAAGGCAAAATTCTACGTTGTCTAGCGTCTCTTAATACAGCAAACTCAACAGCCACCCTTAGACAGGAATTTGTCTTACGTAGTAGCTGAGTTCAAGGCTTATCGGGAGTTGTGCGTTGGGTTTATAAACTGGCAAAGGGAGATCCTGGCACTTTAAGGTACCTTATAAAAACTGAGTTATTGGGAAATTTTAATGAACACTCGCTCATTGTAAAGAATTTTAGAATTGCTGCCGATCTTTTGCAATTGGATGAATCAGTTCTATTCACTCTATCGGCATATCAGCTGGAATCTACTCTGAAGTTGGCCTCCTGGGAATTAGGTTTTAGATTGGATAGGGAGGCTTGTATGGCGAAGAGAGGTATTACCCCATCCATAGACTCTTGTCTAATGAGGAAAGCCCAACCATATGTTGTTTGGAATCTCCCTCACAGAGTCCGGCGTTTACTGTTTTTATTGATGCAGGATTTTCTTCCTTTGAACTCTCTAATGTCCAGATGGTGTGGCACCTCATCATTATGTGACTTCTGTAATAGCAATATTCAGGATATGCATCATGTTATCTTTGTGTGTCCGGCCCTACTGGTGCATACGCGTAAGTGGTTAAACCTATTTGTCTTCCATTGAGTATTCTTTCAGCTACTACCTTCCTTGCTGCTATTCACAACCCTCCAAATGAAATTTTCTGTTTTAAATTGTATAATTTTTTTAAATGTTTCTTAGCGATATATTAGAAGGTTACAAATGTCTATTTATGTCTAAAACGTCTATTTTTCGCTGTATCGTGCTCAGGATTATATGTTATTGTATTACATTTGTTAATTCTTTTATGTGGATCTCATATGAGTTCCAAAATCATGAATAGATAAACTTGAAACTTGAAACTTGTTATCTATTCCCCCTTGCTTGCTGTTTGAACATGTGGCCAGTGGCAATTTTGTGCAACCAGCCATTGTGCATTTGCCATAGGTATGCATGAGTTATTTGTTGTCTCAGCCTCCTTGCTTCCTTCTTTTTGTTTGACCATGTGGCCAGTAACCTTTTTGTGTAGCCAACAAGTGTACTTCTGCAATAGGCCTGCATGTGTTCTTTGTTGTCCATGCCTCCTTGCTTGTATTGTTGTTGTTTGACCATGTGACTGGTGACCATTTTGTGCAGCCCCCTAATGTGCTAAACATTTTTGCCCAGTTTTCAAAGCAATCTTCTAGGGAGAGTGATAGAAGCGGGCTATGCCTTTTTGTTTTTACTCATTTATTTTACTTTTTCCCTGATATCTGTGTAATGCGCGTGAGGATCATTGTAGTATATATAATGAACAGTGTTTAATATTATGATATTATTTTTTTTCATCACATACTTTTGTTTCTTTCTTTATATTTTAATCAATGAATTAATAGTGCATTTATTTAACTATTTTTTACATCACTCAACACCCTGCCTGCCATAGGTACCAGCCATACACCGGTATAACATTTTCGAGGATTGGCATTACTCATTTTCCCCTGCACCACATGCCTCTCATAGATGCACACCAGCAGTCATTTTACAAGATTATTCCATTTTCCCCTGGACTGCGTGCCTGCTATAGGCATAGCCAAGCATTTATTTTTAAACGGTTAATCCATGTTCCCCTGCACTCCCTGCCTGTCACAGGTATCTGCCTTTGGAGGGCAATAAAGTAAACTGTTTCATCTGTATGTTGTTATCCTGATTGAAATACTATGTTATAATGATGTGGTTTGAGTTTGGAATGATACAATATTGGTATTCATTATTTGGTATAACCTCACTAAAGTATGTTGTCTGTACTGTGAATAATTCAAACTGGTAAAATGGCATCTTTCACTAAACATTTTTCTTGCTAGTTTGCTTTAACTGGGCACAAGAGATATCGCCCACAGGATTGCCAGACAGAAGGCTTGCACAAAGTGGCATTACCATAACACATGAGTCCGCCTTCTCTGCCTGCTTCCGCTTTTACAGCTAAGTGCCAACTGATAGAGCTTGAAGATAGCCCCAAAGAAAGGTGTTCCTGCATATAAATTGTCCGTGACAAGGATAAGAAGTAAACTTCCATTGCCACCACTAGCATGCCGCCCATCACCTTTTTCTGAAAACGTGGTGTGCCTGCTACACTGGACTCCAGGCAGGAAGCTGAGAACAGAACTCCACATCAACAGCACCGTCCCACCTGAAGCTCAAGGCCATGTCTTATAGCAAGACAACCACTGTAATCCTGGCAATGAGCAATGACTCTGAATTGGATTTGTCTGAGCCGCAAACTAGTACCCAATCATCGCAGGAAACTGGGCAAAATGCACAACAGGAGCTGCAGTCAGCAATAGATCTTCCTAGAATAGGAGCAGAACAGGGGTTGTGGCACCACAAATGAAAAAAACTATCCAAGCTACTATTACAGGTATGTTTTGGAAAGAGGGCCCATATGAACGCAAGCACCCAATGGCCCGTTTGTACAACTGGAAGCTAGCGAAAATGAAAATAAACTTCCTTTTTGTTTTGTGGACGGAGTGGGATTTTTTATAATTTGTGGTGGCCATCTGCCCAAAATGGAAAGTTCCCAGCTGGACCAATTTTGCCAGTGCTCCAATAGGATGTGCTGTAATTGGTTGGACAAGCTTTGCAGCAGAGTGGTGTTAACACTATCCACCAGATGACAGACATGATAATCAATTGTCAAGCAACAGCTATCAGCAGGTCTCTGCATTGAACAATGTTTTAAAGGTGTTCTGCATCATGCAAAAGTACTGATGCTCATCATGGAGAAATCCCATTTAGATGCAAACATCTTGGAGGACTTTAAAAGCAAGGTGTGTGAATGGCTGTTATCCAGATGTCTCAGAATTGGATTTGTTTCCACAAACAATGGCAGTATGTTGGACTTGGCCCTTTTTGTAGGGTCATCCCTGAAATGTATGCCTTCATCCTGTATTTTTTCTGACCTGTTGTTGGCTGTTTTATGACTCTGGGTACTTTACCACTGCAGATCAGTGCTAAAGTGCTAAAGTGCATATGCTCTCCCTATTGTAAATTGATGTATGGATTAGTGACTCCATGATTGGCTGGTTTGGTTTACTTGTCAGACCCTAGAACAGTGCACTGCATGTGCCCAGGGCTTGTAAATCAAAGTCTGCTTGTGGGCTTGCAGCACTGGTTGGGCCACCTACAGAGGCAGCCTGTAAAGTCTGTCTCAGGTCTGCCATTGCAGAGCCTGTGTGCAGTCTGGTACTGTCATGCTGTCTGGGCAACTTTACCCACTTGCCAGTCCGTAAACCTTCCCTTTTCTGCATATTAGTCACCCCTATTGTAGGCCCAAGGGCAGGGTGTATTGTAGGTAAAAGGTAGGACATGCCCTCCACACCTCCATGTGTGGCATGGACTAATAGTGAATTACAGCCCTTTTCGTTTGATTATAACATCTTATAATCCTAACTGACTCAGGGAACTAGCTAGAAATTCGAGTTTAGTATGCCTGAACTCAGAATGATAAAATACATCTTTTAGTGAAGGTGGTTTTAACATTCTGTGTTCGAAAATACCACTTTTAGAAAGTATGTATTTTCTTTCCTAACTGTCCACGCCTGCCCCTGCTAGGTTGTGTATTCCTTGTCTGGAGTTTAAGTGATATGGGCTGGGGGGATTCCAGGAGACAGGGTGAGTCAGCACAGGGCTGAATAGAGAGATCTGCATGTACATGGTCGAGAGGAGTTGCACTTGGGACCTGAATAGGGCTGTGCCTGCCTTCCACAATGCTGGATCCACCTCCTGTGGTGAGTCTGATGTCCCTGACCCACACTGTCAAAGGAAAGAAGTCTTGTCAATAAAGTGCTCCAGGACTACACAGAACTGGTTTGGACTGGGTACAGGACCCTCTGCCTTCAGAGGACAAAGGGTTTGCTAGTATAAATATTGGGACTTAGACCCAAAAACTTTAGGTCACTTTTCGGAAACAAGAAGAACCTTTGCTGAGGAGAGGAACGAGAGAACCTGGGGAGGAGACTATCGCTAAGCTGAGTGCTGTTTTGGGGATTGGTCTGCAGTGGTTGCCTGACTGCCAAAGAAAGAAGAAAGGACTTTGTGCTACTTTCAAATCAACTTGTAAAGGATCTCCAAGGGCTTGAGATAGAGCTTGCCTCCTGCTGAAGTCTCAGGGACAACAGACTTCACCAACCAGCTCCCCTGCCTTCCCTTGCTGGGAATTGAAGTGCCTGCTATTGCGCTGGGCCTTCTGTGAGACTGCGTGTCACTGGGAGCTGGAAGCATTACTCAAGACGAAGAAGCATTTCGCTGCCACAGCCGTTGTTGTCGCACCACCAGGGAAGAGTGTTGCCATTGCAGCAGACGTTGTCGCATCACCGGAGAAGCATGCCACCGCTGTCGCTGTCACCATCGCATCACCCAAAGTACCGGAGAAGAGTGTTGCCATCGCAGAAGACAGCGTCGCATGGCCGGAGAAGCGTGTCGCAGGGCCTGTCACAGCTCAGAAGAATCGTTGAGTCCCGCACGGCCGTCGAGCATGAAAGCATTGTTTTCGCATTAAGAAGAAGACGCCATTTTGTTTAATTGCACCGCATCTTCATCGCCTCACAGCGTTGCTGCTCGCATCGCCACGGAAGCGCAGTAAGAAACTAACGCATCACCTCCACACGCGGAGAAGAACGGATGCATCTCCTACGCAGCAGTAGGGACCAGACGCATCGCCATTCTTGTATGTAAGAAACCGAAGCATCACCTTCATTGCAACACTTTCGTTGTATAGCGTTACGCATCCAAAGGTACATTGAGCTTAAAGTATTGCATTTTACATCTAAAGAGAACTAAGCTAATTCTACCATTTTTACAGTGCAGTATTGTGGATTTTTGTTGTTTGTGGTCTTGTGTTAAGTCTATATAAAAATGCTTATTTTTATACTACTACTTGTGTGGTGTCCATCTGTAGTGTTGTCACTGGGTTACTGTATGTGTTCACATATGCTGTGCTCACATATGTTTACACACTGCCTCTGAGATAAGCCTATCTGCTTGTGCCAAGCTACCAAGGAGTGAGCAGGGGTTATTTTAGGAGTGTACCCCCTTACCCTGACTAGACGCAAGGGTCCCTATTTGGTCAAAGGTACCTACCTCTGCTAACTAGAGACCCCCAAATCTAACACAGAAATATAGTTAAGGCCATGGCAGATGGTGGCTATTCCAGGGTCCTGTGTTCAGCGCATTAAATCAACCTAATTTTGCATGACTTTCTCAAAAATGAAGACATAATCATCAACATACTCCCCACCTGCAGAAGTACCTGCACTTATTTAAATCATTCTTTTGAAGCCTAGAAGCAGTTGAGGATCATTCAGTGTGCTAATAGAGTACCAGTTAAAGCCCTAACACAGGAGATGCCAACACATCAAAGCACAACATATTACATGTTGCAACATCTGATTGAGCAGTACAAATGAATCAAAGAGTATGTCATTCAAAGGAGCGGATGCAACTGGGAAAAGCATGATCACGGTCGAGGTAAAATGGGTCCTAGTCAAATGCATAACATAGATGCTACTTCCTTTTGAGGTTTTTGCATGGAAAGTCACCAAAGAAGATATAACATAGAGCCAAGCTATTCTGTTGTTACATTTGCTACAGTACCTGTTAGAAAAAGTGTCGGAAAGGTTTGCAGGTGTGAATGGCAATATAGAAGTGCATGGGTTAGTTCAGAGCCTAATCCTTCACTTGGCTGTTAATTCAAGGCCACAAAGAGAAATTGTGTCATCCAAAGAGTACATTTAGGCCAAAATACTTGATCCACGATAAAAATAAATACTGGCCACTTACATTACATTTTCAGAAATAGATGTTCCACTATACAAGACGCGGATGGTTGATTAAGAAAGATACCTGTAATAAGAGAACTGCTGGTGGTTAGAGACCTGGGTAGAAGTTCTGGCATTCAGCCTTCAACATTTGTGTCCAGAGAGGACAGTGCTGATGTCTCACAAAAGCCAGCAACAATAACACAAGCAGCAGAAGTTTTGGACCCAACCTCTGCAATGGCTAGGTTTCAAGTGAAAGGGCTTAATTCAAGTGCAGAGGCCAAGGTTTCAGAGGTCAAGCAAGTGACATCACCAATCACCATTCAGAGGATGGTCCAAAAACATCTGGATGACATACATTTCATACCTCTCAATTATACGTTTCTTGAAACACCACAGGAGGAGGAGGATGAGGGTGATTGGTCAGATTCAAGTGCCTTAGCTGACCAACTTCTGGACAAACCACCTGAGATTGAAGAAAAACTCTACCTTCCTGACTGAGTGGCCACCATAGATTTTTCAGTATATCATTGGACTGCTTTGCCAAAAATTTAAATGCAAATGCTAAAAATGGATCTAGCAAGAGGAACATTATATATTTTATATCTGACTTATGCAGCCCCACCATTTATTCACATGTATAGCTGGATTGGAGTTGTACCAGTGTCCAATGAAGATGCATCCCCATTCCCTTTAGGGCATTGGAGACAATGTGAGCCTCCATTGCATGCCTATCCCTCTTTTTCTTCTTCCCCTAGCAGGGCTGCCCCTGTCAAGATCATCCGTACTTTACAAGACTGCCAATGTGTTGCTTCCATGTGAAAAGAGGAGATATAACAATATAGCAATTGTGTACGACTGTGCTTGCATTGGAACAGATAACTGTTGCACCAAAGAGTGACATGTTATTGAGTGTGTGTGAGTGATGATGATTTATGTGGTGGCAGACAGTGAGGTGCTTCAACTACTTTGTGAGCTTGATTTTGATGATTTGCTATGTTTGGGGCTGAAGGGTGATTTTGCCTCAAGGTCATTGGTCCTTTCACACTTAGTTAGATTTACTTGCATGGTCCACGCCTTACTTTTTTTCTGTATTTTTCAGAGACCAGACCTGACAGTTTAGGTAACAAATACAAATCTACACAAACTGCTCAAATTACTTTGCTCTTCTTGTTTATCAACATCAGTTTACTGGTAGTCTATCTCTCTCAATCTTATTTGGGTCGGGAGTCAGACTGATTTGTTGACCGGAATCTTGACTAAGGAAGGACCTACCTCAACAGCCTGAAGTAGGAAGTTATCTACTTCAAAGAAAAAATAATTTGATGTTGGCTTTAAGGTGTGACTCATCCCTGTTGTCTGTAGTGAGGTAAGTTTTTTTGGGAAATGCTGAGAAGTGTACTGGGTCAAATGGCAAACTTCTCTAGTATGTGGTTTTGGTAGGAGGAACAGTAACTGGAGACAGACGTGGTATCATGTCACATCACATGATTGAAACCCTTGGCTGACTGGTATGACAGTACGTATGATCAGCCAGGTATTTGTCTGGGATTGGTTGTAAAATTGCTCTCACTTCTCATTGAATTGGACACGAGTCATCATAAATGATTGCAGATGCATATGCTCTCGCTCTGCCTCTTCTCGGTCCACTTATTATGTAGCTTATCTAATTTGTCCTTCTCATTGACTCCAATATTGTTACTGTTTACAATCCACAGGCCTTCTCTTCTCCTACACGAAAGGCAAAAGTACCATAACACCCGTGCTTACCTTACCGGACCGATTCAGCCAAGTACCCAAGACAGACATTCTGAGAAGAATGTAGATGTGCCGCACAATTTGGCATTTATATATTGTATCATTTTTCTATGAACAATCATAATTGTTTTAACTGTTTCAGTTCACATCTCCATACATTCGTAATTTAGAACCTAGAAGACCAAACATTTAGATATATTATAACTTGGGTCTCTGGACTGAAGGACTGTTTACAATGCATATAATTGAACTGTCATTCCTTAATTTTCTTCGACAACAGATTTGATCATGACAATGTGCTGCTCATCTACCTGATCCATATTGTTGTTGTGTAACGTTTATCTTTGTGACACATTTCTCCAACTATCCATTCCCATCCATTTAATAAACCCCTATCCCTCTTTCCCCAGGCTGTACGATATATATTGAGTTGTGACTTATGAATTTACACCATACATGGATCACACACTTGGTGAGTCGGATGTGGTAAATGTGTCACTAATTCACTGCGTAATCTTATATCACCTGAGCTATAGCCTGCACCAGTCACACTTACCCACCCACACATAAAAGGTATCCTTAATTTACATATATAACATCCTTCCTCAACATCATCAATCAGGTCTTGTGTTGTGTAAATGCTCAACTGTGTCCAAAGTCCACTTATCCTGACTCAAGGAAATTGTAAGTTTAGTTGTAATAGTTTTAATAAATTAAATACTAGATCCCCATTAGTCAGAAGAAGTTACTACTGCTAGTTTTTACTATAATATCAGGTCTTTGTGTCATGATGTCAGTCTGGTCTAAGTCTTTGCTAAGTTATGATATAAATAAATAACCCATCAACTCTGTGTTTTCTTTCAATCTAGTGGCCTGTGATAGATAATCCTTCTGATTAATCTTAAAATTGTAGTTCACCTAGGTTGCAGTGAAACCTTGCATGTGATGTCTTCCCTGTTAGCATGCTAGCCTGCTACTACTACCACCACCAACAAAACGTAACCTTGAGACACCCTGCAATAAGGTTTTGGATGATTGAGAGAGGTAGCAGCCAATGCTTCATCAATTCAGAAGAGACAACCATGGAGTGAAGTGAACTAGTTTAGTAACTTCTACTGAAGATTAGGATTTTTTAAAATATGTTGTTGTTGTCATAGGCACACCCCCCTAGTGGTCAATATAGTAACAGAATGTATTAAAAGGAAAAGGATTAAAGGAACAGGAATACAGTTTAGTAAGTGGATTTAAAAAAACAGGCTGTGCTAAAAGCAGAGCAAAGTAAAACACAAAAGACAGATTCCATCATAAACAACTCCCGAATTTTTTTTGTAACAATAAAGCCCACCCTCACAACCCACAACAGTTCTATCTCTCTGCCAAAACAAATAAATAAATCCCTCAAACTATTGTCCTAAGAAACTAAAGTACAACAAATTCCTCCTTGACCCAACTGCCCTTCCCAGTTCCAATCCTCTCCACCTACAACAAAAGTCCTGCCCACCAAAGCTAAATAATAAAGAAAGGGTGTTAGAGGGCATCAATCGGGCGTGAAGGCAGTGGAAGGAGTCTGTGGATAATGATGAGGACAGGGGACAGAATTGATGGATCCCAACTGCCAAAGTAGCTGTTGATGGTGTGGTCGAGATGGAGGTGCTATCTAGAGGTACTGGGGCAGTGGCAGATGTATCCGCCTACTCATCCTCCACGGCCATCAGCCAGCGATATGTGGCCTGGCTAGCCTCCATCTGATGGCACTGCTGTCGAACAGCTATATCCTCCCAAGATGGTGGACCAGCAGGACTAGCTATATCACAATGGAAAAAGGAAATATTGTTAACAATGCTCAGTGCAGAAACGTATTTACATAGAGTCAAAGTGATAGAACATTGCTGGTCCCTTACGACCATTGGAATTTTTGATATTATCAGTCACAGGGCCAGGTTTTCTCCACACATACATCACATAAAAAGTACTGACTACAAGGAATTAAGGCAGAATAATACCAGATTAAAATAAGTGATTGTTTCCTTTTAAAGGATTTCCTAGTGAAACAACGAAACAGACACTTTTCCGACCACAGGCCAGAGACTTTCCGAGCCTTA
This sequence comes from Lissotriton vulgaris, assembly GCF_964263255.1. Lineage (NCBI taxonomy): Eukaryota > Metazoa > Chordata > Amphibia > Caudata > Salamandridae > Lissotriton > Lissotriton vulgaris. The sequence goes on from NC_141696.1 coordinate 865,906,248, forward strand.
TTGTGGTTTCAGTTTCGACCGCTGCATTACAATGCAGGATGTCGAAACTTAAACTGGACGGTCATTCCGACTGGATTCCGTGGGCTTAAGGAGTTTTGGCTGTAGTAATTACAATTTTTCTTTCAGACAGGCTTTCCATGTCAGTCTGTCTGACATGGAAAGCCTGTCAAAAAGTGACTTGGGGGGGCCTCTAGTAAAGCCCCCTTCACCCTGCAGCCTTTAGTTAGGGGCTGAGGTGGCACCTATGATGCCCCCTGTTAATCCCCGCACCGTGTGACAGGCACCCTAAGGTGCTTTTTACGAGGTGCAGGGATTAACCGATTCTCCCATTTCTCTATGGTAGCTTGTTCTATGGCCGGTTTACGGGTGCAGAACAAGCTGCCATAAACAATTGAGAGCATACTACAATGTGTGGTCAAACAGCCGACGGAGGTCGGTTGAGGCCCGACATCATATTTAATCCTTTTGTTTATAAAAGGAAAATGAATTACCTCTCAGTAATGAGCTAAGCATTATTCAACACATAAATAGTATTCTTGTTGTGTAAAATTAATGGAGGTAAGCTAGCATCAGGTACTTTGCTACTCTCTGCAGTCAGCAGCTGGGGCAGCTGTAACGAACAATTTATTATCTTACTCTAATTTCAATGGTCTTGCTCATCTTCGTGTGCCTTTCAATTCTACCCTGACTCCAAAGAGGCAAATGAATTATATTAATATTACATTACACACAGCACGTATATCGCGGATATCCTGTCAGCTGTACAGACAGTGGAAACATTGAAAGCCTGCAGTACAGTAAAAGAAACGAGATGTCGATTTTTTTTGGCCGGTTCATCCCAGAGTTAGGGGTGGGTGGAAGAATTCAGCTGTGCTGGTGACGTTCACAGAAATTTTCCCGCTACGCACAGAGCGTGGAGTTCCAAAATCTCTGCAAAGTGACGCGGGGTGGAGATGTTTCCTTTCAGCAGCTCAACAATGTTAAGTTGGTAAGTGCTAGCGAGAAAAAAATCAAGCACTAGTCCTCCAGGTGAGATTTCTCAATGCAGGCAGTCACAGCAGGCCACGACCACTTGCGTAAAAAAATCTTCCACTCTTATTGAGGAAGCTGCCACCCAAGTAGAATGTCTACTCAGGCGGCAGAAAGCAGCAGCTCCCTCTAGTGTGACGCGTAGTACTGTTTGTGCTGATTTCAGCATTGGACAAACCCCCAGCACTAAAAATCAGTGCGAGCAGTGTGACTTAGACTCCCCCACTGGTGAAACTTTGCAGACTGCAACTGAGTTTTTCCAGCACTTCGTGGAGTTCCATGGAGTAAATTCTCTGTGAACTCTGCCCAGGCCTACACAGAGTATCCCATCTGCCAAACTAAAAATCAGGCACTTTACTCCGTGGCTTCACCCTCCACCACAAATTATTTGAAAACTAATACCTTTGCATTGTGATAAGAAAATTGACTCTACTGCAAGGTAAATTATAAGGATTAGACTAGGTAGAGGTTTTGCTATTGAATAGTGGGGTGTCACTGATCATCATGTGCTAAGCTTTGGCTTAGTCAGTCACTGTACTTAGCAAATGACAAAAAGGAAAAATCTTTACTAGGCATAAATCCGTCATGGAAGCTATCAAATATATATGCATAAATCACTTGGGGCCAGATGTAGGTGCCCAAATACTGGTCGGAAACAGCCGAAAAATACTGATTTTTGGCCGTTTCCGACCGGTATTTGGGCATTGTTATGTAGGGGTGTTGAAAACATACATATTCGGTAATTTTACCGAATCGAATATGTATTTTCAAATGTAGGTAGCACTGTTAACAGTGCTACAGGGCTTTCAGGATTCGGTATTTACCATGTAATACTATACGTTTTTCTCTTAGAAGGCATTTCTCACATCTTTCACAACTGTTTTTGGGCCTGAGCACAGGCTGGGAGCTGGCAGAGGCATGTGCTAATCAGCTTTCTTACAGCTCAGGCAGGTAAAGGGTAATTTTCTAAAAGTTACTTTTCCTTGATATTTATAAAAAATCTGATTTCACCATCGAATTGTAGTTTAATAATATGTACTCTGGTTTTCTACATAGGACATCTAGGAATGCCACATTTAACATAGTTTTTAGGGCCTTGTCACTGGAGGAGCATTGTAACATTTAGTTGCTTCATGTTTCACTTTTAAATACCTAACACCCTACTTTGTGGTCTATGGGCCAGATGTACGACCCTTACAATTTGAGAGTCGCATATTGCGTTGCTTCTCACCTCGCAAAATGTAAGTTACAACTGTGTCTCAGACACTGTTAGCGATTCCTAATGGGGTCTCAAATTGCCTGCCTCATTAATATTCATGAGGCAGGTGCAATTAGTGACCCCATTAAGAATGGCGAGCACTCAAAGGGATGGTGGTCTGCTGGGGCCAGCAGATCACCAGGTCAGTGTGCATTTTAAATAAAGCATTTTTTTGAAAGGCAGCCCGTTTACCTTAAAGGATGCATTTAACAAAAAAGGAAATGTTTCTGTTATATTGTTGCACAAACTTACAAAGGGAAAGAGGTCTTACCACCTACTTGAAGTAGGTGGTAAACTGCAAGTGTATTGCGACCGCAATTGCGGTCACAAAACAATCATATACTTTATTGAGACTCGTGATTAGAAAGTGACACCCTTGGTACGCCCCTTCCTAATAACAAGTTGCAAACCCAATTTTGCGAGCTGGTAATAGGTTACTGTCACGCAAAATAGGGTTTGTACATAGGGCAGACACATTTTACAGTAGCAAACAGGCCGATTTCCCTTTGGCGCCTGCAAAATATGGTTGTACATCTGGCCCTAAATACCTACATAGGGGAGATTTACTAATATTTAAAAGGGAAGTTTTTCAATTTAACAAATGGTTAGTTGAACAGGTCAGTCTTTAGGTTTCAATTTGCAGTAGACAAGCTACACTGGTATTCCTGAAGACATGTTTATTTTGTCACATTAGTGGGTGCCACAATGAGTGCTGTAGTTCAGTGGTGACTGATAACATTTTACATGATGTGTGCATTTTCTACATCATATACTATGGCCCTATAGGATAGCTAAATAGGCCTGTTAGGGTTTAGGCAATTTCCACATGTTTTAAGGGTCAAAACATATACATTGGTCACTTGTCAGCAGTGCTACAGTGTGCAGAGTCTAAAAATCACCAATGCAATTTACCAAAAAATGAGGGTGACCATGCAGAAAGGAGAAACTCGTCACAAAAATCAATGCTGTGAAATAATTGGGTTATAAGAATAATCACAAAAGAATATTTCGTTGCACGAAACCCACTTTTATGAATCGGCATTTGGCCACAGTCACAAACATATGCATTCAACAGTAAATGTTCTCACATGTATATTTACTACTACTCCTAGATGTATCTTTATACAATTTTCCTATGCACAATTTCCAAGGGTAAACTTACCATAGGTGCAGACTCACAAGTCTCCACCCCTCGTGGAGTCTCTTCACTAGGATTTACAAGTGTAAATGTACTACTCATAATTTATCACATGTAGGCGGGGACTGCCTCCAATATGACAGTGATCTCTCTATGGTGAAGCATAGGAACATGTATTAAAGTTCATTAATCCTTCAAAATATTAAGGCTAATTTAATGTAAAATATAAATGCAAAAACTTAACATAATATTATAAACTTTTGACAAATAAATTGTTACAGCAGATTAGCCCATTAAGCTAAATGTGTATTAATTAATTAATCAATTCAAAAATATGTTTTAATTGTATATAAAATATTTCATGAATACTACATTTAGAAGCAATCCTGGGCCATAGAAACATTTGTATTGCTATTTTTGTTTTAAATATTTTTTTTTTAATTTTGCAAGAAAAAGCAAACAGTACAAAAACAAAAACATAAGTAAATGCAAGTACAAGGGAGGAGTCTAGCGCTAACAAATGCTTACAATCTGTTTTTGCATTCCTGAATAAGTAGAAATAAATCAACAGAATTGTAAAACAAAAGGGTCCACAGTGATGAGGATGTAGAGGAGATACATGGCATCAATAAAGAGGGAAGGAGAGTGATAGAGCCATCAATGTAATAGGGAGCATATCATATATCAAAAAGAAGGACAAATATCTGGAAAGCAAAACTCAGCTGAATAGACGACTACAACTGGGTCTTTAGTCATGCATTCTGTAGTGAAACCATGCAGTTACATTTTATGAATATGAGTATTTATCCTGGGGCTAATCATGATCAGACCCCCCAAAATCCAGTCGAAAGAGTAATAAGTAGGCACCCAGTGGTTGTCATATGTTTTTAGGCCTAGAAGTGGGTCATTGTAAAGCAGCGTAGGTATCACTCTTGATGTTACAGATCCCAAGAACTGGAATCCACCCTTAACCGTTGGGATTGATGTGCTACCCCAGTGTAAAGACACCTGGTGCTTCGCTAACAAAAGTGCAATAGCTACATAACACCAAACACCCACATGAAGTAGCCGAACGCAGCCCAGCTGTGCCATTAACGGAGAACGAACAAGCTTGGTCTTGATCATCTGTGATAAAATGCAGAATAAGCCTTCCCAATAAGCATTGGAGCATAATTCCAGGTAGGAAAATGAATCTGTCCATGTGTGACACGTTGGACCCTTCTGCCAGTGACGTGACAGAGCGTAGTTCAGTATCAGTAAAGACATCACCTTGATTACGCAATTGGAAAGTGGATAAGGTTTGTTTGGTGAGTGTTTATGGGGTCAGAGGTAGCTTATTTTAAGATTATCAGCAAAAGGAATGTGAGCAGAGTACACATGGGTTAAACCAAGGTACCATTGGAGTTTGACCCTATAGATTGCAGGGCCATAGCTTAAGTGTATAACCTCTGCACTCTGGCTATGAAAATAGATGCTGAGGCACTAGAGGGTGTCTGTGCACCATTTCAAGGGAGACTCCAGGGGACAGCCTACTGTGGCATCCATCAAGGGGAAGCTTTCAGATTTATTCCAGTTGATCACAGGACCAGAAAGGGCCTCAAAAGGGACAACCTCATGAAGGAGCGGGAAACGGTTGGACCCGTGATCCCTGACAAGTATTACTACATTGTCTGCATATAGTGATGCCAAGAGGGGGCCCTAGTAAGAGTGTAGGGGGATCCATGGCAATAATATATAGAAGAAAGGACAGAGGGCAACCCTTTCTAGTGCTGCTGGATAATAGAAATTGTCCAGTTAAAGTGCCATTGACTTTTAAGCATGCTAGTGGAGCCATAAACAGGAGGCCTACAAGCTCATGAAAACCCTTAGGCACTCCAAGCTTGTTCAATGTAGCAAGTAGGAAAGGCCATTCCAACTGATCAAATGCTTTTTCAGCATCAAGTAGAACTGCTGCAGCTGGGAGCTCTGAATTGACCTGATTGAGGATAGCGAATATGGTTCACAGATTAACTGATGTGGAACGGTTCAGGACGAACCTAGATTGTAATCGGAAAATGATTGTGTCCACAAGGAGGAAGAGACAGGTGGCCAGGACTTTCGCTTGCATTTTATTGTCATGGTTCAACAACGATAGCGGTCTGTACAAAGTACACCTATCTGGGGGTTTGCTGGGCTTCAGCAGTAAGGTGATGACCACCTCATGCATTGTTGTGGGTGGATTCCACATGACAGGGACTGAGCATAGACTTCGAGAAGGGCAGGGATCAGTACCGACTTGTTCGCCTTAAAAAATACCCTGGTAAAGCTGTCGAGTTCCAGGGTGAGCATGTCACTCAGGTCTTCGATGGCCCGCAAAATCTCATTGCAGGAGATAGGGTAAACGAGAATCTGTCGCTACCCTGTCTCTAGCCACACCATGGCAACCATCGCTAAGTAGTCCATGATCTTGTCCTCTGGATGGAGTGCAGCAGTCCTTAGTGCTTAGCTGTACACACCCCTGTAAAGTAGGCCCTAGAAGCATCCCAGAGTGTTGAGTAATGGTGCACAGCCCTGCATTTAGAAGAAAGTATTTGATTATTACATCCTGCACCTCAGTACAGAAAACCTTGTTGAGCATTGCATTCGTGGGGAAGTGCCAGGGTATGCGAGGCAACATCGCCTTAGAACGCCAGAGAGTAAGGATCTCTGGGGAGTGGTATGATAGGGTCCTGGGGAGATGTTCAATGTGGGTGATTGCAAGTATGAGGTCGGGGTGATGTACCAACGATCAATACAGGACCAGGATCCAAGGGTGGGGCAGAATAAAATATATAACCTCTGGCAGTGGAGTGTTTTAAATGCCAATCATCAACCGGAAGAGAGCACTGTCTGAGCGTAGAGCGTACCTGTAAGGAATGAGGTTTGGTGTCATGACCCGAGCCCATCAATTGCACAGAGGGATCTGGGGAGAGGTTGAAGTCACCCTCAGTCCATATTCATGCTAGTGAAAAAAATATTAGCAGAATCTATTGAGTCACTGCCACTTCAAAAGTGCCAAAGCTGCATAGCCAAATCAAGCGAAAGTGCACACACCACAGATACAGGTAGTGGTGGCCTCAGATCCTAAATGTGATATCAGGCAAGGAAGATAGAATGACACTAGGCCAATGAAGAATGGGCAGAAGAGGAGTTGATCCCCGCCATCCGGTGAGTTGAACTCAACATGTCTCTGCTTGCAGAACTGCATTGCCTCAGCAGGAGAATCAACGATATGGGTTTTGCTGATAAGCTGTATATGTAATCTTTATGGGTAGAGCATGGAATATTTTACATTAGCCTTCTGAAGAATGTACTTAGTGTCAGTGAATATGTAGCATGGCTCCTGCACAATCAGAGTGAAATCAGTAGGGGTGGGCGTAGTTCGCGAAGTAGCGCTACTCGTAGCTTCGTAAAGTGCACTGCGAGCTACGCTTAACACTACGCGAACTGCGTAGTAGCATGTTCGCACTGTGCAAGATATCATTTTCAATGATTGCACAGTGCGGACAAGCATCCAGCACTGTGCAATCATTGAAAACGGCATCTTGCACAGTGCGAGCTGTACTTTTCTGCCACTCGAGTAGATTTTTACTCGAGGTGCAGCTTTCTCAACGCGGACTGGTAGTTTCTCATCTGAGCGGTCGCGAGCATGCGCGACCACTCGCAATGAGAAACCTGACATCCCCGTGTTGAGAATCTCGCCAGGAGGTTTATTTTCCATGCTCGCAATTTGTAATTTGATGTTGCTGATCGTGAACAAGGAAAAAGTCTCTCGAGGATGCCATTTTGCTTGCTCACGGTCGCCAACTTGAAGATGAGGACCGAGAGTAAGCAAAAAATGACCCCTGCACTACGCTACGCATGTTTGCACTGTGCTACGTGTAGTTTGCGTGCTGCGAAGTTGCACAAACTTCGCAAACAAGGTGAGCGTTGTGTAGTGCTTTGCCCAAGGTTAGAAACCAGGAAAGGATGAAAGTTTCATAGCCTGGTATTTTAGTATGACCTTTTCATGGGCAAGGCACAGAATAGTATCTTGGTCCTGACAGTTGATAAGTTAAGCTATGTTCAACCGGGAAGGTGCGCCCTGTACTGGCCACTGGCCAAGGGTTCTGTGGGCCCTTTCGATATCAAACGTGGCCAAAAAACGTTCCCTGCCGAAGAGATCCAGAAGTAGGTGTTCCACCTATGTACTCATGAGATCATGTAGGTGAATTCTGCAATTCCAGCTATGCTTATACTATTTCTGCACAATTTTGCTTCCAAATCTTCAGCTTTCGCCGCAGTTTGTTTGAGGAGCTTCTCAAGCTTATCGATCTGCTAGGTCGTCGAAGGGCCAACATCTTCAATGTCAGTAATACATTGTTTATTGATGGAAATGCATGTTTCTTGCTGATCAAGCTGCTCGAGGCATTATCTCAAGTCAGGCCTCAAGCATGTTCAGGCAGGTATCCACTGACCTGAACCCTGCTCTCAATTCAGCTAATATGGCCACCGTGCCCTCAGGAGCGGAGCATCCAACTCAGCAGGGTATGAGGTTGCCCCTTCAGGGGTCTCATCAATGCGACGGTGAGGGGTTTTGGTGGCATCGAATGTGAGTGGACACTGATGTGGATCAGTGCATCCAATTGCAGATGGAGCCTGCAGTGGCCCAGAGGCAGCATCAGGAGAGAAAGGTCGAGGTCCTGCAGGAAGTTAGATAAGTATGCGTCTTCTGGCCCACTGTGATCAGGAGACAAGGGGCAACCATGCCAATATATTACTTTATGGGAGTGACCATGAAACGTTCATGGTGTTGAATTATCTGCAGTATTGCAACTTTGTGAATGGAGGACATCTTATGAGGTGCAGGGATTAAGAAGGCACCAGCAGGAGACAACATATGATGGGCAGTAAGTAGCCAGAGGGTCTCCCAAGTGTAGTGATCAGGACTTACCTTAAGTGCGTACAGCCAGTGCCTCTAAGAGCTTACGCGGGTGTCCTCAACCCCAATAGGCACAACCCTCTTTAGGGGCAGGGCCCAGGAGGGCCTCTGGTCAGTCAGTGCTGCATAGTTCCAATCACCTCCATAAGCATCAAGGTACAGTCAATGCACCCTGTCTGTGCAGCAGGCCCAAGTCCGCAGGCATCGGCATGCAGGAGCACCACTAGACTCACCACCGCAGTCAGGAGCTCTGTGCAGAGGGCAGGGTGGAAATCAGGGCACTCATCCACCAGATGCATTGGTCAGGGGGCCATAAAGTTAAATATATCTATGTGTCGCAGGCCTTGAGTAAAGCACGGATGCAGCCCCACCCTCAGGCTCGCCCACGACCCCTATCATCGCTGGGCCTCCGAGGGCTGCATCAGGCCATGGCCGATGCTAGCCGTATCCCGCTACCACCTGCTGGTCGGCATCCATGCACCAGGCTCATCAGCTCGGGGCACCCAGCATGTCTCTTTACAATGTTGTGGTGGCGGTAAGGCCCGTAGAGAGGAGAGGTCATCAGGCTCTAGAGTTTCAGGTTTGAGCAGCTATCTTGATCCTCAGCCAGGTCATACCCCCATTTTTATTTCTAAATATTATATATTTAACTTTAGTTAAAGTAATGTTTAGAATTATTTAATATGTGCATATTTTTTTACATTAATACAAAAATACATGTAAACTTATTATAACATGTAAACTTATTATAAGAATTGAAACATGTATATTTTTCAGTATTATTTTCTCATTGAATATTACTTTAAGCCCCTGCTCTATTATTTTCCATGAGAGCATTTTGCAGTACCTGTGAGTGGCCGTGTTTGGTATTTGATTTACTACAAGGCTGGACTGGCATACATTTGCTAGTATTCTGTTATCCTTAGGACTGTTTTTGAATAGTTATTGGCTTATGCTTGAGTGGATGGGTGTTTTGTATTTGCATGCCTCTCAGTCAACCTCTACCTTATCCTACCTAAATCCTTCCCATTTTGTAGTTAGCATTCTGTATTTTCCAGTTACTCCTCTTTGCCCATCCTACATTACTACAAAATTTTAGGCTTACGTGTGTCGAGATCTCCAGACTTGTAGCTGAGATCGCCATACATAAAAGAGACAGGTCGGAGAGTTGGAGGTCCCACACATAGATAAGCAAATTGAATCTTATACTACAGGAGAAGTACGTCTGTAGCACTAATAAACTTACTACCGAATGTAATTTGTGTGCAGGGCCCTATAATCTTAATGTTTCCTTTGTTACTGAAGATACTTCTAGTCTTGTAGTGTTTTCTTTAGAAAGTAGGATTGAAACTGAGCTGCTTTAGATTAACTTTGTATCAGATATTTTTCAAACGTTCCTCGGGGAGATAATATAATAGTATTCATTGAAAAAAAAACAAAGTTTACAAGGACATTATTGTTAAGACATATAATTAAAAAAATAAACTTGAAAATTCACTGAAAAAACAAAAGTTACAGGGATCTTATAGTTAGGCTCAAATGCACTTGTACAAAACCATAGAAATTAATTCAGGAGTTATAGTTACCTGAGCTAACTATAACTTACACCCCAGCAATGCACTGCTTATGCCCTCACATATTACATCACTCATGACTTGTCAATGACATTGCTGATGACATCTCAAATGACATCACTGATGACATCATCCAGTGAGTGTAATTGTTTCTGAAATGTAAAGAAATATACTAAACTACTGTACACGTTAAATTACTATTCTTTCTGTACTACTAATAGGTGATCCTTTTTCTAAAATATGTCATCTGAGAGACTGTGTGACTGTTTGTAGCAGTGTGTGAGTGGCTGTCCTGATTGGCTCTATGGGTGTGTGAGTGGGTGTGTGAGTGGCTAATTGGATCTACCAGCGGGTGTGTGAGGGATGTATAGGTATGTCAGTGGGCATGTGAGTGGTTCTGTCAATGGGTTTGTGGGTGGTTTTCTAGGTGTGAGAGTGGGTGTGTGAGTTGTTGTATGGGTATGTGAATAGGTGTATGGGAATGCAAGTGATTGTATGGGTGTGTAAGTTGTTGTGTGACTATCTAAATTGGTGTGCGAGTGGTTGTATAAATGTAGGAGTAGATGACTGAGTAGCTGTGTGGATGTATGAGTGGCTGTGTGAGTGATGGTTTGGATATGTGAGTAGATGTGTGGGTGTTTGAGAGGGTGTATGAGTGGTTATACAGTATGTGAGTGGGTGTGTGAGTGGTTATATGGGTGTGTAAGTGGGTTTGTGAATTGTTTTATGGTTGCGTGAGTGGTTTTGTGGCTGTGTGAGTGGGTGTGTGGAAGTGTGAGTGGGTGTATGGGTCTGTAAGTAGATATGTGAGTGGTTTTATAAGTGGGTAATGGGTGTGCAAGTGGTTGTGAGGCTCTGTGTGTGATTGTGCGAGTGGTTGTATGGGTGTGTGAGTGGGCGTGTGGGTATGTGAGTTGGTATGTGAATGGTTGTATTGATGTGTGATTTGGTATGTGTGTGGTTGTGTGGGAATATGCATGGGTGTGTGAGTGGTTCTGTGGATGATGTCATTTGAGATTACGTCAGTGATGTCACTGACCACTTCATGAGTGATGTAATATGTGAGATCTTAAGCAGGGCATTGTGGTAGCATACGCTTACGTTAGCTTAGGTAACAATAAATGCTTAATTTATTTGGTTTTGTGCATTATAAATCTGAGCCTAACTATAATGTCCCCGTAGGTTTTCTTTTTTCAGTGAATTTCTAAGGTTTTTTTAATTCTATTTTCTAACTATAACCTCACTGTAACCTTTGTTTTTTTCAGTGACTTTAAAAGGATGTTTTTCTTCATTTTCTTTCCAAATTGCAACTGGGTACGTTTGAGAGTGGATGTGTGAGTGGCAGTATACGTCAGTGAGTGGGTGTGTGAGTGACTGTATGGGTCTGTGATTGTGTGTGTGAATAGCTTTGTGGGTGTGAGAGTGGGTTTGTAAGTAGCTGTATGAGCCTGTAAATGAGTGTGGGAGTAGCTGTATAGGTCTTTAAGTGAGTACATGAGAGACTGTATGGTCTGTGACTGGCTGTGTAAGTGGTTGTGTGTGTGGGTTAGTGACTGAGTGGCTGTATGGGTCTGTGATTGGGTGTGTGAGGGCTTATGTAGGTATGTGAGTGGGTGTGTGAGTGGCTATATTGGTCTGTGAGTTGGCGTGTGAGTAGATGTGTGGGTGTGTGTGTGTGTAAGTGAGTGACTATATGGGTATATGAGTGGGTATGTGAGTGGCTGTGTGGGTCTGTGAGTAGATGCGACAGTGGCTGCATGGGTGTGTGAGTAGATGTGTGAGTCACTGGGCCAAAACAGAACCTCGCCTACTCCTTTATACAACAAGAGCCCGCAGTTTAGCACAAATTGTCTACAGAACTGGATACTTTCGATTGGTTAATTAGTAAGTGCTAACTAAGTATGGGCCAAAAATTCATTCCGCTCGCGGAATTTGCAGATTTTCCGCAATTTCGCGATCCGCAAATCTCGTGAAATTGCGGGAAAATCTGCGAATCCGCGAGCAGGACGAATTATGTTCAGGAAGCACTTACAGGGTTACAGCAGGTGCCCGAGTTGAAGCTAATTTTGTAACAAAGAAATTAACTTCAACTTGGGCACCGGCTGTAACCCTGTAAGTGCTTCCTGAGCTGCGCCTCATTGCCTACCTGCAACTATTCTCTGACCCTGCTCTGACCCTCAAAGCAGGGTCAGAGAATAGTTACAAGTAGACAACGAGGCTCCTGCCACGAAAATTAAACGTGAACAGGAAGCACTTACAGATATAGATAAAGCAGGTGCCCGAGTTGAAGCTCAAATTCAGTAACTCCTTAACCTGCCCCAAAAAATCATGCACTTTGTTGAGGCTGGGCAGGTGTGCTTTCTCCCAATATCTACCGTCGAAAATTAGCGGATGCTTGATGAAGGGCTTTGCATCCCTGACTCTCACGGGCGCAATCCCTGTGACCAGGAGCTTCCTTCCCCTCATCTGCTGCTCTGATTGGTGTCTTACCTTTTATACACACAAGAGGCATGTGAACTCGCATAGAAGCCCCCCGTTTGCCCCCCACACACTAGCGGTGATCACCGTCTTCCCGCCCTTTACACACTATGATGGACAGCTCACTCGAGGGACCCCGGCGCCCTTCGGCGCGATGGCAAAGTTACACACACATGGTCACTGGAGGCAACTCTTCTGGCCCTACGCAGCTGTAGTGCAGGAAAAGCACTATACATTTACCCAACGAGGTAGCACTTACTGGTTTGCCACTGCCAGTAGAAAGTACTCCAGTTGAGTCGAGGTATCGCACAAAACGGTGGTGTCATCTTGGACAAATATGCAGCGCAGGATTCATTCCGGCACGATGCTCCTGTTACAAAAATTAAACGTCAATAGGAAGCACTTTACAGATATAGATAAATCAGGTGCCCGAGTTGAAGCTCAAATTCAGTAACTCCTTAATCAGCCTCAAAAAATTGTGCGCTTTGTCGAGGTCGGGCAGGTGTGCTTTCTCCCAATATCTACCGTCGAAAATTAGCTGATGCTTGATGGAGGCCTTTGCATCCCTGACTTTTACGGGCGCAATCCCCGTGACCAGTAGCTTCCTTCTCCTCATCTGCTGCTCTGATTGGTGTCTTACCTTTTATACACACAAGAGGCATGTGAACTCGCATAGAAGCCCCTCCGTTTGTCCCCCACACAATAGCAGTGATCACCGTCTTCCCGCCCTTTACACACTATGATGGACAGCTCAATCGAGGGACCACCGCGCCCTTCGGCGCAATGGCAAAGTTACACACACATGGTCACTGGAGGCAACTCTTCTGGCCCTACGCAGCTTTAGTGCAGGAAAAGCGCTATACATTTACCCAACGAGGTAGCACTTACTGGTTAGCCACTTCCAGTAGAAAGTACTCAAGTTGAGTCGAGGTATCGCACAAAACGGTGGCATCATCTTGGACAAATATGCAGCGCAGGATTCATTCTGGCACGATGCTCCTGTCACAAAAATTAAATGTCAACAGGAAGCACTTACAGATATAGATAAAGCAGGTGCCCGAGTTGAAGCTCAAATTCAGTAACTCCTTAATCAGCCGCAAAAAATCGTGCATTTTGTCGAGGCTGGGCAGGTGTGCTTTCTCCCAATATCTACCGTCGAGAATTAGCTGATGCTTGATGAAGGGCTTTGCATCCCTGACTCTCACGGGTGCAATCCCTGTGACCAGGAGCTTTCTTCTCCTCATCTGCTGCTCTGATTGGTGTCTTACCTTTTATACACACAAGAGGCATGTGAACTTGCATAGAAGCCCCCCCATTTGCCCCCCACACACTAGCGTGATCACCGTCTTCCCGCCCTTAACACACTATGATGGACAGCTCACTCGAGGGACCCCGGCGCCCTTCGGCGCGATGGCAAAGTTACACTAACCCTGGGCGGAGTTCGCGGAGTGGGGCTTCGCGGAGCTACGCGAAGTGGGCGAGAAACTACGCCCACCTCCGCACTCCGCGTAGCCCCACTCCGCAAAAACACTGGCCGCCAGCCCCGCCACCCGCCTCCCTCCCGCCCTCCCTAAATACTTTAAAATAAAGGAACGCGATAATTTTAAAAGCACTTACCTTGCCGCCGCTGGCCGCCGCGTTCCCCGGGGCTCGTTATCTTCCGTCTTCCGTATTTTGCAGTAATGCGCATGCGCGGGCGGCCGCGCATGCGCATTTTCTCGTGAAAATGCGCATGCGCGGCCGTCCGCGCATGCGCATTACTGCAAAATACGGAAGACGGAAGATAACGAGCCCCGGGGAACGCGGCGGCCAGCGGCGGCAAGGTAAGTGCTTTTAAAATGATTGCGTTCCTTTATTTTAAAGTATTTAGGGAGGGCGGGAGGGAGGCGGGTGGCGGCCAGCTACGCTCCGTCTGCGGAGCGTGCGTAGTGCCGCCTGGCTCCGCCAGCTCCGCAAAATGCGGAGTGGGCGGCACTACGCACACTCCGCAGACGGAGCGTAGCTGGCCGCCCACCCCTAAGTTACACACACATGGTCACTGGAGGCAACTCTTCTGGCCCTACGCAGCTGTAGTGCAGGAAAAGCACTATACATTTACCCAACGAGGTAGCACTTACTGGTTAGCCACTGCCAGTAGAAAGTACTCCAGTTTAGTCGAGGTATCACACAAAACGGTGGCGTCATCTTGGACAAATATGCAGCGCAGGATTCATTCTGGCACGATGCTCCTGTCACAAAAATTAAACGTCAACAGGAAGCACTTACAGATATAGATAAAGCAGGTGCCCGAGTTGAAGCTCAAATTCAGTAAGTCCTTAATCAGCCCCAAAAATTGTGCGCTTTGTCGAGGCTGGGCAGGTGTGCTTTCTCCCAATATCTACCGTCGAAAATTAGCTGATGCTTGATGGAGGCCTTTGCATCCCTTACTTTCACGGGCCCAATCCCCGTGACCAGGAGCTTCTTTCTCCTCATCTGCTGCTCTGATCGGTGTCTTACCTTTGATACACACAAGAGGCATGTGACTTCGCATAGAAGCCCCCCGTTTGCCCCCCCACACACTAGCTGTTTGCACCATCTTCCCGCCCTTTACACACTATGATGGACAGCTCACTCGAGGGACCCCGGCGCCCTTCAGCATGATGACAAAGTTACACATACATGGTCACTGGAGGCAACTCTTCTGGCCCTACGCAGCTGTAGTGTAGGAAAAGCACTATACATTAACCCAACATGCTCATTGAATAAATGTCCAGTGCATATTCTACACTACAGCTGCCAAATGAAGCAGGGGCAAATGTCTCCAGTGACCTTTTTTGTGTTTAATTTCGGCAATATGATGGTTCCTTAGGTGTCTCCTTCCAGAAACCTGTCATAAAATCAATTCTCCTTTAGAGAAGATGACGAGACTACATAGAGCTGAATCTCTACCAAACAAGGGCACTTCCTCTTAACTATATAAAGTAGGTGCTTCTTTGTTTGGTGGTGTGTCCATATTCTTCAGCATCAAGAAGGTATCATGAAAATCTGTGGGAAACATGCTGGGAACCTTTTGGTAAGCTGTTCATCATACTGGCAAAGGGTGGGAAGACCTTTGCATACTACTAAGATGGATGGGGCAAGGCCAAATGGGTAGGGCTTCCAGGTGAATAATTTAAAGGGAGAACTATGAACTTTAATTTCACCTGGAGAGGCCAATAAAGAACCCACTTGTCACAGTCACTTTAAATAGCGCTCCAATGGATAATTGATCCATTCATGGGGAAAGAAGGGCTTGCCCCCCCATAATGGGCAACCCTTGACCCCAGAAACCTCATCCCCTGGGGCACATACACTTGAAGCTGGGGTCCGTGACTAAATCCATGGCACCCAGTGGGCAGTGTTGGGAACCGCAGGGGAGTCTTATTGCCCACGTGGTCCCTGCCAGCCCCTCACCTCCAGAGGGAGACGACATTGCTCCGGCATGCAGGGAACAACCACAAATGCTGCTCCCGGCTTGTAGGATCAATTCATTAATCCATTTAAAACTGATGAAAAATCTCCTCCCAGAGAGTGGGGGTAGTTTTCCCTGGTCCCGCCTGCTGGAAACGGACTCACTGTTTGCTCTTATTTGTTGGGAACTGGCAAAGCTCCCGCCAAGTAAGAGAACAAGCTATGTCCTGGGTGTGGGCCACACTTGATATAGGGAGGTCCCCTGTTAAGCAGGCAGGAAAATCGATGACATAATTGCTCCTACATGCAGAAAGTAACATTTTTGGCCGATTTTGGTGATGCCTTCTTTATGCAGTGAATATAAGCACATCTTCACCAAACAAAGAAGCACTTACTTCATGTAGTTAATAGGAAGCACCCATGTTTGTTTGAGATTTTTATGGTTTTGAGTGGGTAAAACAAAAACCTAACCAAAATCAGTGCTGATCAGGGGCTGCATTCCTTCCTCCTGGGTTGGCTGCCTTTGAGGGGTTGAGCACAGGGCCTAACCACAGTCCAGGCTCTGCAGCCAACCCCTGAATGCACCCAAACCCACTCCACACACAGCTTTAAGCCGTACACAGCAGGTGGTTGAAACAAGCGTGCCCTTCAGCCAGGTCCTGTGGCCACCCCCCCCCCCAAAAGTAGCTGTTAGACCTGGCATCTTTTCCCCTGTCTTGTTGCTTTCTGAACTCCTGGTTTTGGCTCTGATGTTGCTGGTTTCATGTCTCTGCACACTTTCTCACTGCTGTTCAGTGTTAAGGTGCAAGTGCTCCTACTGTATATTATGTCATGGATTGGTGTCTCCATGATTGGCATGCTTTATTTACTGGTAAGTCCCTAGTAGGGTGCACTGAGAGTGCCAGGGCATGTAAATCAAATGCTACTAGTGGGCCTGCAACACTGGTTGTACTACCCACAGAGGTAGCCCTTTAGATGTATCTCAACCTGCGACTGCAGTGTCTGCACGCAGTTTTTATTTCCATGTCGACTTGGCAGGTGCACCTACTTGCAAAGCCCTACCCTTCCCTTTTAGTACATGTAAGTTACCCCTAAGGCAGGCCCTAGGTACCACTATGGGCAGGGTGCACTGTAGGTGAAAGGTGGGACATGCACTGGTGTGTGTGACATGTCCTGATAGTGAAATACAATGTGTTTCATTTTTTACCATTGAAAGGCTATCTGTCCCATAGGATAGAATGGGCAATACTTTGTAACACCTTACAAGTATAAATTCCCAATGTGACAAGATACAGAAATGGAGTTTGGTATGCCTGAACTAAGAATGTAAAAATGCATTTTTTGTTAAAGATGATGTTTATATTGTGTGGTTGAAAATGCCACTTTTAGAAAGTAGACATTTTCAGTCCTAACCATCATGTGTGCCTCTGCTGGGTTGTGGATTGACTGTGTGGCTATGTAATGCCAGGACCTGGGGATGTGTATTTACTGTAGTCAGCCACTGGATATGTGGGGGAGGGTTGAGGTGTGTCCTGCCTTTCCTGGATGAGCCGGGCTGAGCTGAATAGACCTGGGCTGCATTTAGAGTAGTGGGAGGAGATTTACTTGCACCTGAACAGGCCTGGTCTGCCTTAGAAAATGCTGTCTCCACCTCCTGCCAGGAAGCTGGACCAGAGAGGACAGAACTGGTATAGACTAAGCACAGTGACTCTCTGCCACAGGAAAACAATGGAAAAGTCTGAATAAATATTGGGCCCAGACCCAAGTACTTTAGAACTCTTTTAGACTAAGAAACTTGAAAAGAGAAAGAGCTGCTGAAGCTGTGAGGAGGAACTTCCACTTTTCTGTGTGCTTTGCTAGCCTGCAGTAGCTGCTTCTGTCTTGGGCAGAGAAAGGAATGGACTGAACTTTCTGCAACTTCTTTGTTTGAGTTTCTCAAATGGTGGCTTGAGATGGAGCTTGTCCCCTTTTCAAGAAGTCTTAGGAACAGCAAAGAGTTCAAGTTCATCTGCTACCAGCACTTGGAACTGTGTGTTTTGTGTTGCAACAGAAGAAAAAGCAACCCAACACCTTCAACAATGTGAACAATGTCAACAATTCTGAACGTATCTAGGGCTCTAGTGTAATTTTCCCGATTCATATCCTTATATAGGCATAATAATCATAACCATATTTAGACACAGCCAATGCAGTCCAAATACGGCATGGCTACTTCCACTTAAGCTCCTAGAGTACAACGAGTTCTTGAAGACAACCTGCCTTCAGCAGTACGGGAATTCCCCCTGCTTCAGTATTGATTTGTCCCAGAGCTCCTAGAGCGAGTAAAGAACCTAGAGTTCTTAGTGACGTTATTATGTCCACCCTTACGTCAAACTCGGCACCTTCCAGGTATATATATACCAGCATCTGCCCCAGCAAACACACAGTGGTTTGGAGCAGATCGACTAACTACTTGCCCGACGTCCTGCTGTATGCGAGTGCCGAAGGAAGCCGACCCACCCGCTGACACACTGAGAGAGAAGCTGTCTTTTCTCCTGCCATGAAATCCAGCTCCAGTGTTTCCCTGCTACCCTTGCGGGTTACTGGGAGATCGAGTCCTGAGAGAGAGATACAAGACCTCCTTCATTCTATAACCAAGGTACGGAGCTGATTAGACCCTTAGAGAATTCTTGGATAGATTCTTGGCAGAAACTATTTAACTCAAGCTACACCTCACTTACTTCTTCCCTTGTACTAGACTTAGGTTAGGTACACAGGGTTAGGCGTATTTTAGATGCACCAGTTGAGTACTTTTAGTCATTATTTATCATTGTATGTATTTTATCTATTTTATGTATCTTATGGCTTAGAAACCATATCATGCTTTTACAGTATTATTTCATAATACTCCTTTTACTGTACGCACTTTACTTCATAGCAAGTTTTACAATTGTAGCAATTCACTTCTCTTGCATGAGAAAGAAGAAGGCTCAATAAATAACCTTTTTATTAAAAACGCCCGTCTCACTATTTCTCTGCAAAAAACCTTTGTGAAACGAAGCATGCACAATTGACTGAGTGAAATAGCCATCTATTGTTTCCGCGACTCTGGAGATATACTCCTTATTCTTGGGGGAGCAAAGTTGTCATGTTATATGGTTGTCAGAAACTAATCCCTTCTTGTGTATTCAAGAAAGTTTCTAGTGACCTCTGAGCTAGCTGGCATTCACAATTAAGTCTAACATACTCAGTAGAGACCAAGTTGACTTCAGTCCTACGTCTAAACTATTGTTTGTGTTATTCCAATGCGCAGAGCCTATTGGGAATATAGCAACTACACTACATGGCGCCCAATGTTTGGTAAGGAGATAATTTAACGCTAGATACTAGAGTAACTCAGTCGTGCTTTTCACAGAGACCCCTTTTTCTGTAAAAACTCCAATAGATGTCTGAAGTGGGTAAAAGGTTAGTATCCGCCAGAACTAAATAGGACGAGAATCCTATGTATTACTTTTTTGGTTTATTCAACGTTGAAGGATACAGTGATCCAAAATATTGTGCACCTAATCTTTGTTTCCTTGAAACGGCGACAACAATGCAACCGGTGGAGCTGCAGTAGATGAGAATCAACCGGGTTCAGACGTTACAGGGTTTAATGAAAATGAAGATGATGCAATAATCATCCCGATTAATGTAAGAAAGAGTGTAACTTACAAACTAATAAATAGTGGTGTATCATCGAGAGGTGGTACAGTCATATTTGTGGTAGAGGCACTTGAATATCGGCAGACAGAGGTATTCTATTCATGGATAACTTTTCCAGCAGCAAATGCTATAACACACGAGTTCCACTACTACAAAGCAGAGGAACCTCCAGCGGAATACGTTCCTTTCGAGGACGTTGAAATTCCACTAACTTACCAGGAGCATCAGCTTTGGTTTAATGGTGCCTTAAAACATCAAAATCACATTAACAGGCTCGGTCCACTAGGTAGACCAGGAGCCACATGGCTGGTTCTAGCCAGCTATAGATCACATCCTGACATTGAAGAAATGTCAGTCAGAGAACTATTAGTTCAACTAAAACAATTAATTAAAATACATAGACAATTGGTCCAATATGT
The DNA here is from genome assembly GCF_964263255.1 of Lissotriton vulgaris. Classification (NCBI taxonomy): domain Eukaryota; kingdom Metazoa; phylum Chordata; class Amphibia; order Caudata; family Salamandridae; genus Lissotriton; species Lissotriton vulgaris. The sequence goes on from NC_141696.1 coordinate 865,926,196, forward strand.
CATGCAGACTTTAACAGTCCAACCTGCTATAAAAATTCCACAGCACACCCCTCACCAGGGGAACACAAATAAAATTACACCACAGACTATACAATCAGTCATTGGCAAATCACCTGCAAAACGGCAACAAATTCCATTTTGGTTGGCTCAAAAGAATACTCAAATAGAGGCAGTATTCCCTGATAGTACACCTCATGAAAAACACAGAAATATGACAATCTGTTTACCAATGGGGATCGCACCACATGTGGAAGACTGTGACACTTGGGGAACAGTCTTTGCTTCAATCTACATGAAAACACATGGTGTTCCGTCTATGGCAGTTATACCGGGCCTACTAAGACAGATTCAAAATGAATACGGTCCAGAGCTTGCTTTAAATCTAGGTATGAAATTACTGAAAGATTTTAAACAAGTCTCGGCTATACTGCTAGCAAACCTAAAAGGAGAAGCAGCATCAGTGGCGATCCGCCAAAAATTAAAAGAAACAGACATAGCAGAACAACCTTTTAAACTTGCCAGAATAATTGAAAAATCCTATGAAGAATTAGGAAGAGATAGTTTGGGTTGGAAACCACAACTAACAGAAAATCCTGAAAAAACTTCCATTAAAAATAGTTTAATTACTCCTAAAAAGAAATGGGAAACTATCAGACAGACTCTTCCTAAAGAGAAATAGTTTCAGTCCAGAGGAAGGTCTCCCCAAGGGAGAGATAGATCTCCAGAACGGGGGGGGGGGGGGGTAGGTCTCCACAACGAGAGCCCTCTGAGAAAAGATATAACCTCAGAAATAGGGATAATTTGAAAAAACCTGACAGATATTAAGATATTATACACGTCCCTGTCGATCTTTTCAGACTTCCTCACAGAAATCGGAAAGAAGAGGACGGTCAGAACATAAAGAAGAGCGCTTCAAGTCCAAAGACAAGGAACCAGCTCACAGAAGTAAAAAATCTCAATTTCCCAAAAAGAAGGAAGCAAGCATAAAGAAAAAACATGCCGAGGATCCTGAGGACACAACTCAAGAACGGGGAGTGGGCCCAAACAATGCTAGACAGCTCAGCAGAAGTGACCAACCATAGCTCGCAAGATCCTGATGAATCTTCTGGAGACAGTGGACACAAATGAGTACATTCAGGTGGAAACTGCAGACACCAGAGTCAGTGTACCCCATAAATTATATGAAATACCATTGTGGATAGAAGGGGACATAACTAGGAAAATAAGAACTCTCTTTTGGGAGAAGCTATCTAAGGGCTATGATATTCTTCTAGCTGAGAAAGACTGCCCACTAGAATTTGTTAGGGAGTGCCCACATGGCGAAGAAATGATTATGCCTGCCTTCTCAAATCATATTCCGATTCATAAAAAATACAAATATGCAAGAAAATGGGCAGTGGCCCAAGCCCCAGCATTATATAAAAATCATGTAGGATGGGATGAAGAATCGCCTCACCATAAAATCCAGTTAAAAAATCCACCTACTGCACAAAGGCAGTATCCTGTTAAGCAAGAAGCTAAAAAACAAGTCAGGGAGATCTTAGATCAACTTGAGTACCAGGGGGTGATTGAAACATGCACCTCACAAATGAACAATCCTTTGTTTCCTGTCTCCAAACCAGACAATTCATATCATCTACTATTGGACTACAGACATTTAAACTCTTGTTGCAAAACATTTGCAGTACAAAATTCACACAGTGCAGCACTGATGAATAACATTGTGCGCAAAAAATATAAAACGACATTAGATATTTCAAATGGTTTCTTCTGTCAAAACATGGCACCAGAAAGCAGGTATTTGACCGCTTTCTCAAGTATGGGGGCCCAGCGCAATTTTGCCGTCTCCCCCAGGGATTCAAGAATAGCCCAGGATTATTTTCAGCCAGAGTAACAGAGTTACTACAAATGTATGATGATGAGGCATTATCTTATGTCGATGACATCTATCCAACAGACGATGATTTGGACAGGCACCTGAAAAGAGTGAACACCATTATACTTGGGTTCGCATCTGAAGGGTACAAATTCAACTTTAAAAAATCAAGGATGCTCACCTCACTGGGAAAAGACTGGCAGATGATTTCTTAGAGAAATGTGCGCTGCTCCAAGCACCAAAAACGCTGAAAAACTTACAATCAATTCTAGGCTTCCTGGATTTTGGAAGAACTTATGTTCTGAATTACGCAGAGAGGGTTAAACCTCTCTATTAATTAATAAAACCTGATTTCAAACAAACTAATTGGACTCAAACACACACAGAAATTTTACGTTCAATACAAACAGACATGTTAGCTAAAACAAAGCTACAAACACACATAAACGTACGCAACCTTGTAATCCGAGTAATCCCAGGAAGATGCGGATTCACGTACCTGACCTATAAAGAAGGTGAACGGTACCAATAGCTTACAAATCACACTTTCACACACAGCTGAAATAAAATTCACTTCAACTGAGAAAATTCTGACAGCGGTTCAAACTGCTATAGCAAAAGAAAGAGCCCTCGCACAGGGAAAACGCATATCAGTCGTTACACCTGTACCTGCCCTAGAGGCAGTGTCAAGAGCGAGCATTCCAAATGCTAAAGCTTTACATCCACGATGGATACAATGGGTTATTTCTCTTGCTGCAACAGACGTTGAACACGCTTTTGATCTCAATATGAAAAAACTAGAATATCTCGAATATGAACACGAATTTCCTCTGCCGACCAAAATTCTGCCTCTTGAACAGTACGTCTGCGTAATTTACACAGATGGATCTGCGCAACATTGGATTGTGGAAAAACAAGTATACAATGCGGCATGTGCGATTGTAAAAGGTCGCTGGCGCATAGGTAGATTCAGACCAATGGTCACTAAAACTCAATCACTCAGAAACTGTACAGCTCAGCGAGCTGAACTATAGGCATTAAAAATGGCGCTTGAAAATGCCGATCGCGAATTCCCCACACTCATAGTGTGCGATTCGTATTACTGCGTCCAGTCTTACAATGAATACTTGCAGAACTGGGTTCAAAAGGGTTTCAAAGATGCAAAAGGTGGCACAATTAAGCATAAAAAGCTATGAGAAGAAAAAGTAGTTCTTTTACAGAAAGAACTACGAAAGACTCAAGTGATCCATACACTGAGTCATCAACGTGATGGCGTTCACGTTGCAGGGAATTCATTGGCTGATGAAACCGAAAAGGCAGCTGTCCACACGGCTTCAGTAGCTACAATTAAGCACTCTAAAAAAAGAATAGACGGTGAAATGCTACTAGCAGTAAAAGCCTCAATAGAAGGCAATTATGCGGCGTTACCTCTAAACTATCAACTCGGAAATACACATATAATTGATGCAAACTCTGTTCCTTTTGCTCATATCCCTGGAGTGGGGGACAGAGTAATTCCAAACAGGAAGTGGAGAGTTTGCTTGATACAAGAAGCACACATGGGAGTGGGTCTGAGGCACCAAGGGATTTTAACTTCCCTAATCGAATTACAACTAAAGTACTGGTGGCCGGGAATGAGAGTGCAAATTTATAACTTTGCCATGAATTGTCAGAACTGCAACAGAGATCGCAGTCATGAACCGGACCAGGCGACTGACAATAGCACAGTCATTCCAGCCCAGACACCTCTGTTAGATAGCATTAGACTGTCTACACGCAGACATCCCTACGGACGGATGCGGCCCCACAACTACTAAGACGAGATTCATTTGGATGTGGCCCCAGCGCTCGGCTGATGCCAGAACTGTTATAAAAGATTTGCGAGTCTTTATCAGCACATACGCAATCAGCACTCTACATTCTGACCAGGGTCCTGTGTTGAGTTCTCAGGCTTACAAGGAGGCCATGGCCAGCTTGGGCGTTGCATTGCGGTACTCTAGTCCCTTCCATCCAGAGGGTAATGTGGTAGTGGAAAGAAAAAACTGTGACATAAAGCAATCTATAACAGCGAGGGTATTTGGTTCGGGTGATGGGTGGGTCAAACATCTAATAAGTGTCCAACGTAGTCTAAATAATCTGCCAAGAAATTCTCTGGGTGGAATCACTCCATATGAACTTTTGTTTGGTACTAGAATGATAATCAAAGACCTCGATCGTCAGACTTCAGTGGTGGAACAAAAAACCTTTGATATCAAAGATCGTTTGGCTGTTTTACAGGACTTAAATGAAACAAGAAGAAGTCTGAGTAACTTAAAGCAAAAGCCAATGGCCACTGAAGAAAATCCACCTGTCCCAGCAAGACCTGTCTGGATTCCAAAGATTGGGGATCTGGTCAGAGAAAAGATTGCGGTGAAGAAGGAATTTGGGCCTTCTTACAGAAAAGCAGTACCTGTCTTAGCAATCAACGGAACAAGACCAGTAGTACTACCACCCCTTGCTGGTAAAAAGGAGAACAGAGTTGTATCAATCAACCTGGTAAAACCAAAATCAAGTGGCCAATAATAAGTAGTAGGCCCAGTGGAATCCCAAGATGTAGCAGAAGACCAAACCTTGCTACAATTCAAGAGGTTCAAACTGAAAGACTAATCACATTTGATAAACCTGCAGTGAATAAAAAAGGACTATGCAACAAAGCCAGGGAACTTGTGCCTCTTGAAGCCCAAATTGCAACAGTTCATCAAGAAACACCTGTCTACAATGATGTATCCTCTGACTATACTCATATGACAAAGGAAGAAGCAACTACAAAGATTAATAGCAATCCTGATGCAATTCCAATAATTGACAGAACTGCCTCTGGCTATTTCATCAATTTCGATGACTTTTTTGAAGATCCCAGTGAACATGAAGAAAAGCCAGCAAACAAGACATTCAAAGAAAAAATAACAGAACTCTTTCATCAACTTGGAGAAATATATCTGATTTCACCATGGATTGAATTGTGGATTGTGTTAGGTGTACTTTTCCTCCTGCTCTGGCTCATTTTGGTTTTAAGCTTGGGGAGAATGATTGATGGAAAATACAGTACAATGGACACAGAAAGTCAGATCATCAACTTGGTCCTAAAGGCTCACAAGTCATCTCATGTTGAAAAAAGGAGACCTGTCATCAGTAGACATCACAGCCATTCCTATACCTGGTGGTGTAGCATGGGAAGCTACTGATTACGACATCTATGGCCCGGTTGAACTCTTGAAGTATCCACATCAGTTCAAGGTTTCATTAAGTGACTTGGTCTCACCGAGCAGTTTTTCTGATGATTGGGACTTTGAGTCTATTAATAATATGATGTCTGATTTAGAAATGTCAGCAAAGTTTACAAATCATGATTATTTAGAACGTTCATCTGATTATGAAGAAACGTATTGCTTTAATCATTTTGGGCACCACTATTTGCATAAATCTGCAAAACCAAGAAATGTTTTAACTTATAATCAATGGGAACATTGTCCAACATCGCCAAAAGGCAGCTCGAAAACATTTTATGAGAAATTTCCATTCTTCTCAGGGTTTAATGTCACAGATCCAGAAACGTTTTATTTCAGAAATGTGAATAAGACAGGAATGAAAAATATGTTAACCAATACAAAACAGATATATTCTGCAAAATGTTATGAAAAATTGTCTACATTTGGTTTTGAATTCTGGAAAGAAAATATTAAAACAAAAACAATCTGAGGTTCAAAAGATTGGCAAGTACAGGGATTAGAATCATTATTCAGAGCCTGCATGATCCCAGAACAAATAATGTTCCCGAATGACACTTTGCAACAAAAACCTGTATTGGCCTAGCTAAGATAAAATATTTAAACAACCCGTCTATACCAAAGCCTATGCCTGATAGAAATAGCACTACAGATGAGGGGTTAGATGTGTCCCATATTTTACACCAAAGCAGAACTAATCCTGATTGGAAAAAATGGTTGATCTGGCCCACAGACACTAATAACTGTCAAGATAGATTCCTGGACAAAACACAGGGGTTAAACAGACCAGGCCAGACCCAAGATATTACCAGTGACAACATCCAGGTATAATAACAACATACAGTGTAGGAAAACTATGCCTCGAATGGCTACAGAAATCCACACTACCTGAAATTAAGCAACACTTGACCTTACTTAAAGAAGGTGCTGACTTTCGGGATTTCTTATTGGGACCTCGCAAACAGCGTTAAAAATGTTTCATATACTCCGGTATATATGCTGCTTACAACGAAGCTTGGAAAGTAACGCAAAGTGAAACTGCTGAAAAAATACTAGAAATTGATCGTATTAATTTGGAAAAATCACTGTCTGTAGTGGACAGTGGGTTAACGACTCTGTCCTCCAGAATTTATTCTTTGGACAGCATTGTATCATCTGCTATTGATATAATAATTATGTTTCTATTGTACAGTTAGGCTGGACGTTACAAAATCTGCGTTCAGGCTACGTGCCTTGGCGTCTAATAAACACAACGTCATTATTTTCTATCTTTAACCTTACAGATAAATAAATCTCTTTGGCACAAAAAGGAGAAGACTATACGGTGCTAAGCATTGAAAAACTAGAAAGATTACCATTAACAGTTTCTGAGAAACCTGTCATTGAATGGATAATACATGGTACCAATAACGAAATTCCAGTTTCAATACTGCCTACAGCATATACCAGCGGGCCAGTATGAAAGGTTGGGTAAAAGATACAATAAGTCGACCTGGAATTTACCTTACACACATAGATGTTGGAGTGAGGGTAAGAAAGAGGAATTTCTTAGTGGAAAAAATTGTGAAAAGTCACTAAGTGGTACACTTCTATGTCAAGAAATTAATTTACATGGAGCCTGTAAGGGTTCATCTAATGACCTTTCTTGCCACTTGCACGGCACTCCAGCAACATAAATAGAACCTGTTTCCAGGCAGCTTTCCAACGATAGCTACGTTATGTTAAGTGACCACAGCTGCGGTGGCATGTTGCCAGGAACGCCCTATCTCTTCAGTGTTACATCCAGGGTCACTTGTTGTATGCAAGTATTGTATCCAAACAGCAAGCCAGACAAGAAGGCAACAATATGGCTTTCACTGAACATCTCTTCTATTCAAATTGATACATTAAGCAGAATGAAAGCCATTCTTTTACAAAAAACTGTGCCTTTGACCTCGTCTAGAGAAACGTATGATCTGCAAGTTGCAAGGACCCCAGCAGAGATACATACATTATCATCAACAAACTGCCCTGTACATTTCGTAGAAATGTTAGGTCAAATTTTAAACATTTCAGATACCAGTGGCATTGCACATGTATTTAAGTCACTTTTTTCTGGATTGTTAGCACCCTTTGAAGCAGTCCTGAGCATTTACCCGAATTTCGTGCACTCTGTGTTCGGCGGCCTGCCTCTCATTTTGGGACTCATAGCCAGAAATTCTATTTTTGTTCCTTCTGCTCCGATATGGCAAGTCCAGTCTCCAGCGATACCCAGGTTACCATGGAACAAGCGATCCAGGCACTGCGGTACCGAAATAGGATGACACAGGTCCTCAGCTTGGCTCATCTAAGAGATCTGAATACCACATGGTTTCTATCATTCAGACGAATCTGGCAAGATTGCAACTTACTTGTTCTACGATGCCTGCTCTGCGGAGAATAATGCGTGTTAGACATCTGTCTCTCACTCCCATCAGCAGTACCTATGGATGTCAATACTTTGCTTGGTTCTGTAACGGCTCATGCAAAGTGTTGTCCCCAGCGGCTACCAATTCTGATGACGGCATTCGTTGAGACCTCACCATTACGACTAGGTGACGGTGGGGTACTAGATGAAATCAGCACACTGGTACAACCTTCTGTGAACATTGCTGATCCAGATAACGCTGACAGTAATGCATCTCACATATGCACTATTTCTACTTTTTCGGAAATGGCCCAACTTTCACCTACTGTGGTAGATGACTTCTTTGCCAGCCTATCTGAGTTAATGTTGTCTCCTAACAACGAGAATAACTCTTAAAAAACAAGCACACAGCGTTCCCTGAACTTTGATTTCGGCCTTCAGTTTTGATAAACAGAACTTACCACAACAAAATAATTTTTTCTCAATACCAAAATATTGACTTTTTTGGCACCGAGTAATCTGGTTAATGTAGATCTATTCTTAGAGAACAAGATTTCTAATTTTTGATACCTAGAGACAATATTTAAACTTGGCCTCTAACACATGTAAAGTATTATATAAATCTGGGATGAAATGGTTTCGACCTTCCCTTCTGTATTAAGAGCCTTTTCATAAATGTCATTTTGTGAATCATTCAGTCAGCATTTCAAATGTAAAACTATATGCATTGTTTAAATGATACCATTGCTTAGAAAACGTACAGTACAATACTCATTTTTCGTGTACAAACCATTTCAAATGCATTTTTTTGTATTTTTGGGGTGGGATTGTAAACACATGCTTAGGAATGTTATAACTGCTTAGTATTTAGTAAAGATGGTTGTCCTACGTGGAGTGGGTGTTGTGAACGTATCTAGGGCTCTAGTGTAATTTTCCCGATTCATATCCTTATATAGGCATAAGAATCATAAACATATTTAGACACAGCCAATGCAGTCCAAATATGGCGTAGCTACTTCAACTTAAGCTCCTAGAGTACAATGAGTTATTGAAGACAACCAGCCTTCAGCAGTACGGGAATTCCCCCTGCTTCAGTATTGATTTGTCCCAGAACTGCTGGAGCGTGTAAAGAACTTCGAGTTCTTAGTCACGTTATTATGTCCACCCTTACGTCAAACTCGGCACCTTCCAGGTATATATATACCAGCATCTGCCCCAGCAAACACACAGTGGTTTGGAGCAGATCGACTAACTACTTGCTCGACGTCCTGCTGTATGCGAGTGCCGAAGGAAGCCGACCCTCCCGCTGATGCACTGAGAGAGGCGCTGTCTTTTCTCCTGCTGAGAAATCCAGCTCCAGTGTTTCCCTGCTACCCTTGTGGGTTACTGGGAGATCGAGTCCTGAGAGAGAGATACAAGACCTCCTTCATTCTATAACCAAGGTACAGAGCTGATCAGACCCTTAGAGAATTCTTTGATAGATTCTTGGCAGAAACTATTTAACTCAAGCTACACCTCACTTACTTCTTCCCTTCTACTAGACTTAGGTTAGGTACACCGGGGTAGGCATATTTTAGATGCACCAGTTGAGTACTTTTAGTCATTATTTATCATTGTATGTATTATATCTATTTTATGTATCTTATGGCTTAGAAACCATATCATGCTTTTACAGTATTATTTCATAATACTCCTTTTACTGTACGCACTTTACTTCATGGCAAGTATTATGATTGTAGCAATTCACTTCTCTTGCATGAGAAAGAAGACTGCTAAATAAATAACCTTTTTATTGAAAATGCCAGTCTCTCTATTTCTCTGCAAAAAACCCTGGTGAAACGAAGCATGCACGATTGACTGAGTGAAATAGCCATCTATTGTTTCCGCGACTCTGGAGATATACTCCTTACTCTTGGGGGATCAAAGTTGTCATGTTATATGGTTGTCAGAAACTAATCCCTTCTTGTGTATTCGAGAAAGTTTCTAGTGACTTCTGAGCTAGCTGGCATTCACAATTAAGTCTAACATACTCAGTAGAGACCTAGTCGACTTCAGTCCTACGTCTAAACTATCGTTTATGTTATTCCAATGCACAGAGCCTATTGGGAATATAGGAACTATACTACATCGCTACTGGTTCTATGTCCTGAAGGCACCGCAGTCGGAGCACTGCTGCACTTTGCACCACAACCCTGGTCTCAAAACGACACTGTTTGACACCGAGCCACTGATTGCACTATGACCTGTGGGCACTGCACTTTGCACCACCTCGTTTCAACCCACCGCCTTGGTGTCCTCGATGCTACTGCTCCACACCAACATCAATGCCACTGCTTGCACCGTCGTTCAAGGGCATTGCTGGTAAGTTACACAACACACCACCCTCATCCTACACCGCAGCTTCGGCAAACCGACACCGGCTCCATCGACTTTAGTTCATCAGCTGACGGCAGCGCTCCTGCAACAACACTGATGGTTGCACCAAAACTTGCCAGCACAGCTATGAGCACAGCATCACCTGCACTGCAGCCCTGGTCTCACCGATGCCGTTGGACAAACGTCACTGAGCCGCGTCTTCACGCAACCTGAGGGCACCGCACACCACACCACTGCACTTCGCACTGCAGCCCTGATGCCTGCTGAGGCCGGCACTCCCGACTTCAACCACGAGGAGGTTGATCATTCTGCAACGCAGTGACTTGAAGGGGCCGACAACTCCTGCACCAACACCTGGAACCAAAGCCCACTGATCCTAGCTCTTTGGAGCGCAATGAGAGTTTATTGATGCCCTGCATTTCTAAAGGTACTCTATTGCAGGTCTTTCCGACGTCGTAGCTGGCCTGCGAAGCCACCGTCAGCCAGTTTTGTTTAGGTTTATTGTTCAAGACGCCGTGATAGCCCTGGACGGAGCTATCAACTTCAGGGAGCTGTATTTTAAGTCTATTTTTGATTGTTGAGATTTCTGAGAACTTCATGTTGGATTTTTATCATTTTCGTTCTAGTTGCTGCAGATAAATATTGGTTAATTTTCTAAACTGGTGTGATGTCCTTTTGTAGTGTTTTCACTGTATTGCTGCATGTTATGTGCGAATGCTTTACACACTGCCTTTGAGATAAGCCTGACTGCTCGTGCTAAGCTACCAAGGGGGTGAACAGGGGTTATTTCAGTAGTATATCCCCCTTATCTTGAATGGGAAGAAGTGTCCCCACTTGAACAGGGTAACAACCTGCCAACTAGACACCCTCATTTCTAAGATTGGTTGTAAGCGGTGTGGTTAGGACTTGCGTTTACACTTGACCTACTGTAATTGGTGTCCAAGACTACCATATCACAGACCATTCCATACCACATTCTGTCCTTTTTGGTCTATTTTTGATCTTACCATGTGATGGAAACTTGAACTTCGTATTGCATCATGCTTGAGTCAATAGCATCATCAGTTGCATGTCTGGAAGTAGCCTTTGGGAAGAAAGGTTGGAAACGTACAACTTAAAGGGGTTGAAGGGTATTTTTAAAACCCTTAAAGTCCAAATCTGAGGCTGTACCAGAAAAGAGAAGCTACAAAAAGCGGTGAGGGCCTGGGTAGGTACAGACATGCTAGTGAGCAATCTGGGGATCTTGGTATGGAGGCAGAGGAGCCTATTCCAAGGGTTAATGTGCTTTTGGGAGGGCGAGCACCCCCCAGGTCAGGCAGCTGTGGCTTGTCCCCAGAGCAGCTGGAGGACAGTGCAGGAACCGAGGAGAGATGCAATAGAGCTGGAGAAGCTTCAGCTAACAATGGAGGACCATGGGATTAGAGTAAAGGAGCTGGATCAAAAGAGTAGGTTCAGCATACATGGCGGCATCAACTCCTCAGTGCACTGAGACGGAAGTGAACACATCCTCAAGAATGTAGGAAAGGAATTAAAAAATGGATATGACATACAAATGTGGTTTCAGGGTTATGAGGCATATATCCACATGAATTGGGTCCCTGAAAAGAATTGGGGAACAGGCTTCTGGCCGCTTTTCCTAGAAGCGGGTACGGACACTTAAGTGGCCTTGTGTATGGGGCAGAACCCCACCTACGCTGACATGAAGGACGCCCTTCTCACCAGGTATGGTCTCTCTCCTGACAAGAACAGGGATCAGTTTAGGTCAAGTATGAAAACTGATGCAAACACTTGCTTGGAATGTGTAAATTATTTTTGTCGGACACTTGATGGTTGGGTGAAGGGTAGTAATGTGACATATTTTCAGGGTCTCTACAATTTGATTGTGTGGCAGCACTTGGCTAGTCTATGTTTTGTAGATCTATGTTTTAGGCTGACAGTGAGCTGCCTGGACCCAGGAAGCTTGCTTTGGAGGCGGACATCTGGGTGAGTAGCAGGGTCCACAAGATGGTGCAATGGGTGACTCGGCCAAAGGTGGACAGAGTCTCCAGCAGAAGATTGGGGGGATATGGGTAAAGCACAGGAGTTCTCTAACAAGCCCCAAAGTAACACGCCAGGAGATAAGAAACAAGAGGTCTCTTCAGGGAAGCATGCAAAGACCGGTCCCTGCAAGTGCTATGCCTGTGAGCAGGTGGGTCACTTGAAAAGGGATCCCAAGTGCTCCAAAAAGGCACAGTCACACACCTGTGGGCAATCCAAGGTGTTTTCTAGTATAGCGCTTGGGGAGGAGGGGTACCCAGAGAAGGGTGGAGATCCCTCAGAAATTACCCCTGTCTCACTAGGAGAAAGTGAGATGGTCCCAGTAAACCAGGTACCTGCAAACACTAAGAAGTACAGCGCTTAGGTGACCATCAATGGAAAAAGGGTAAAAGCTCTCAGAGATACTGGAGCCAGTGTGACCTCAGTCCAGTGATACCTGGTCTCTGAGGAGCAAGAAGTCCCCAGGCCATTCCACCAAGTAGTTGCTGTGGACAACTCAGAGCACCAGTGTTTGGTGGCGTAGGTTCCTTTTGAATGGGGGGAATCTCAGGATCCTTGAGGGTGGTTGTGATCCCTACCATGCCTGTAGATTCTCTTCTAGGTAACAACCAGGAGCAGTTCTTGTGGAAGGATGTGGAGCTCAGGTCTATCTTCGGATGCTTGGGTTGCCAAAGTGGGCATGGGTGACCACTCGGTCCATGGCAGCAAGTATGGGTGATCAGAAGGACCTGGAGCCTAAACCAGTGGCCCAGGTGCTTGTCAAAGAAAGGACGGAGGGACAGGAAACCCACCCCTGGTGTTTCCATGGTCCGAGAGATACTGACCTTGAGGGGGACACCCCTGTACCTTCAGGGGGGCATGTAACTGAACTTGGGGTCTTATCTGAGCTGAACCATTGGCAGAAAGAAGATGGTTCCACCAGGGAAGAATTCAGCCGGGAACAGAAGGAATGCCCTTCGCTAGAGGGTTTGTGGCAGCAGGCTGCAAACCAGGAAGCTGGTGATCAGTCTTGATTACCCTGGATCTACTGGAAGAATGGCCTCCTGTTCAGCGGGCCTAAGGTAGCTGAGCCTGGGTCAGCTTGTGTGCTGGTTGTACCCCAGCACGTAAGGGTCTTCCTACTGGGTTTAGCTCATGAAGTGCTTTTGGCAGGACATGTGGGGCAGGACCAGACTTTTGATAGTATTGGCACCCACTTCTTTTGGACCCAAATGCGAAGGCAGTTAGATGCACATTGTAGGTCTTGCTAAACGTGACAGGCATGTGGTAAGTGTGGAAAGGAAGTGTAAGGCTCCTCTCCAACCTTTTCCGGTTGCTGCCACCCCTTCTGAGAGGGTTGGAATGGACATTGTGGGACCACTAGACCCCAAGACAGCCATGGGCAACAGATATCTCCTGGTCTTGGTGGACTATGTCACCTGGTCCCCGGAGGCTATCCCTCTCAGGTCAACAACAGCACAAGTGGTGGTCCAGTCGTTAATGGGAATCTTTTCCCCCGTCGGTTTCCCAGAGAGGTGGTATCTGACTCGGGATACCAATTTCATATCAAGTATATGACATCACTGTGGGAGGAGTGTGGTGTAACTTACAAGTTCACCACTCCTTACCACACCCAAGGTAAACATTGATAGGAAGGTTCAACCACACCCTCAAAGGCATAATCAAGTGTCTAACAGAACCCATGAGGCGTAAGTGGGACATCTTCTTACCATGCCTTCTCTTTGCATACAGGCAGGTACCACAGAAGTGGGTTCAATCCCTTGGAGCTTGTGTATGGACACCCTGCGAGGGGAACTCTCAGTTTAGTCAAGGAAGGCTGGGAGACAGCTCCCAGTAAAACTCCCCATGATGTATTTAGCAGCATGCTGGCCTTTATGAACCAAACTTCCACCTTCAGGAAACTTGCTCAGGTGAACTTAGAAGCAAACTAGGAAGAAATGAAATGCTGGCATAACCAGAATGCCACTCAGGTAGGGTTTCAGCCTTGCCAGAAAGTGTGGACTATGGTGGTTGTCTCCTGGATCATAGGTAACATTTTATTGAGCCCACAGCTAATCTGAAGACTTTTTAAGTTCTATCCAACTTTATTTTTTAGTAGGATTTCAACAATGTTTTCAAATCTTTGGGAATCCCATAGGGTTAGCAACCATGTTTCCTGCAATACAACAATGTCACTTTCCAGTAGGATTTTCTTTTCCTTTGGATCTCAAGTGTCCTCCCCAAAACTATATTCCAAGAGGCAATTTTTAGCATGGAGTTAATAGGGTTCCAAGTCAGGATTGTGGTTTACTAGGAAGCTGCTCATGATGGTACGTAGTGGTGTGTAGTCAAACCATACTAGGATGCACAGCACGTCTCTCTTCCTGGAGTCCCTTGTAATTGCCTTTTCTGTTCACTCTATTTCCAGAGACTCAGAGGTCTTCTTTTGTGGAAATTCAATGGCCATTGGAGTTATCAAGCAGATATGGACTTCCATCAAATCTATATGTGTTCTGATTTCTTTTTCCTTCCTACTCAGGATCTCTTTTACCCATAATATTTTTCTGAGTTAAGTTAATGGATTATAATCAATTGGATTTACTCTGTGATGGTTGCTATATAATTTACTTTGTGTGTGACAGAACACTGGGAAGTTTTATAAGTGACCTTTTCATGTTCTCTTTCAGATTGTGGGCCTAACCTGGTTGAGACTTTGGACCTTTCGTTTCCGACATGTAGTTTCCCTATGCTTTCAATTGCATGGCAGGTTCTGCTAGAGGCAGGATAATTCTCAATTCTTCTGCAAATGTGGCCAAATGGTTTATCTTTTCTGACGTCAGTTCATTAAAGGCCCTTTGCATTCTCCACACCAATGAAGTCTCAGCTACAGGACTCTCTTTGTAAATTAATTCAGCTGAGAAATTGCATATATTTTAACATAACTGTCCCTGCATCCAATGTCCTTGCTAAACAGCCTATCACTTTGTTTCTCAGAGAGATCAATGATTCTGGTCCACATTTTTCTGCAACACTTCTAATATGGTTTGTTCTAGTACATGCTTTCTTGACATCCAGTTGTTCAACAAAATATACAATTACATCCTCAGCAAGCCCGTCTGGGCCTGCCCACGTCCAATGCATGTCATGCTGCTGGAAAGAAAATGTATTATAAAAAAAAAATCTTATAGTACTGATGGAGCAAGGATTCGCACGAGAAGCGACTTGCTTGAACTCATGAACCTCGAATAACGTTAACTATGTAACCAACATGTTTGTCCTACTAATTTACCCCATTTTCATTGATATCGGGTGTCTAAGTGAAACTTGCCTATGTGTCTACTAACCATAATACGCTTGTATTAAAAATGGCTTCTGCTACGCAGGATTTTCTACTGCGCATATGTCTGTCATACCCACGTGACATGACGTACTCGCAGCTTTGGAGGGAAACTGTCGCATCTGCGCACTAGTGCTAATATGGCTGCTCTGTGTTCTCACATGCGAGAAGCTTGCATTCCTGTTTTTGCTAAATTGTTCGTTCTGCCTAAATCCTAATGCTATAGTTTATTATAAAGTAATGGGTATAGAGTAGAAATTCATGGTATACAGTATATTCATTTATTCTGTGCTCTAAAGCTGTTTCCTTTTACTCTTCATGTATCGCAATCTTTGGGCCTGGGAGGTGCTAGTACTCCATTTTGAAAGTCCTTCTGCGCATAACCCAGTCTGGCCAGGAACTGAACTCGGTGTTATTGAAATCGAGCCAAAGGACAGTCACAGCCAAGATGCGCCTGGAAGATGATTCCTGACCTGGCTAGAAGAAGCTAAACTGTATACATTGTATTTGTCAATAGAACATCCATTGTTGGGTGGAATAAACCATCATGAGAACCTGAAATATGATGGGCGGGAACGAAAATTAAATAGGAGACGGCAAAAGTCCAAAATTTAGGTGGCGTGATGACCTGTCCTCCACCTTTGTCCAATCGAAATTGGGGATCCTTACACTTGCAAAATTGGGGGGTGGTACACTGAGCTGGAAAACAGTGTAACTAGAGTAGGCTTAGCTGGTTAATTTGTCCGACTTGTCCGAATAGCTGACCTGTCACTGACCCAACGCACTCAATAGATGATTAAGAACAGAGGCCTATGGAGCACTCTGTCAGAAGATTTGTTGACCCAATCGGTGTTTTGGGAAGTTGAAGTGCTGGCGAAGCACTTTGCTGGTGAATGCTCTAACCCAATCAGGGTTTTGGCTGATTCCTTGCAGAGAGGGAGTAGCACAGGCGTTGCAACTGAACTGCGGGTGCTGGTCTTAACCTTTGCTGGTCCGGTCCTGATCCAAATCTGGGGTTTCCTGTTCTGATTTCTGAATTGCACCTGCTGCCTACTGGCACTTCAACCTTTGGGGTTCTTCTGTCCTTTTCAACTTACCCATGGCCAGGGTTGGTCTTCACACCATTCTAGGTAAATATAAATCTGTGTGGGTAATTGTTAGTATAAATTACGTCCTTTTCTTTACCCTCCCTAATGTGCTAAAGCTTTGATTGCATATGTTCCTTTTCTTACCCTTCCCTTGGTAAATGATACATTTGTGTTTTGCTGTTTAATAGTATGTTCCATTTTCTTACCTTCCTTTAGTTGAAATGCTAAAACATTTTTTCATGATTGCATAGATGTTCCCTTTTTTACCTTCCCTTTAAAGTAATGAAACGTGATTATTTTGATTAATAGTGTGTTTCTTTTTCTTACCTTCCCTATAGTTAAATGCTAAATTTAGTTTCGTCATTGCATATTGTATTCCTTTTTTCCCAACCGTTGATAATTGTGAAAGCTGTGTCGCTTTATTACGTTCCTTATTCTTTACCCACCCTCAGTAAATTGTGCAAGTTGGTTTTAATATTAGTTTGTTCCTTGTTCTTACTTTCCAGTTATTCTTTTGCTAAATGATTGGCATAGTATTGCTTTTGCATAGTTATACACTATTTCTTATTTGGTTATTGATAGTCTTATTGCTTTCAATCTGTGGATTATGACTTTTGATGACGATTAGATAAAGAGTTTAAAACGTCCCGAGTCTGTGGTTATTATATGAGTGCAAATGTTATTCTACCAAATTTAAACTAACTCCCTGATCCAAGAGGTTACAGGTACCAGTGATAAGGATTGGTAAATCAATGGAATAGGACCTAGTAGAATAAAATAAACTGGTAGTAGAGCGAAGGTTACCTGATTGAATAAATATATATTTGAATTATGGGCCCAGGTGAGTATGGTAAATTTATAGTCGGGTGACCTGCGCGCTCTATCAGTATATTTCTTTGGTAGCAGAGGATGGTTAGGGATTAGTTAAATAAAGGTAGCTAGTTAGTTGGTTATAATATTCTTGTCGATCGATCAAATGTGAGATTATTGAAATGTTTTGAAATTTTATTGATTTTGATGCTGCTATATTGAATTTCATGTATTAACCAAAAAATTGTTTGTACCTGTTATATGTTTTGGCTGGAATCTCCGGGGGCAGAATAGCGGGTGGTTAATGGAAGCCACATCGCGGTGAGGTCACTTACTCGCAGGAAGTTAGTGCATGGTTAGGTAGAACCGGAAGCACTATTTAGGGTTTTCTTTATGAATGTGTGAATAAATGATAGCAAAGAGTTCGCTAGCAAAACTTTTGTTGTGATGTCACCTAGTAAGGGTCACACGGAAGGAGTAGCAGGGTCTTCTGAGCTTGATTGATTGCAAAGGAGTTCACTGGTGAAACGTTGGTCTTAGTATATATCCCGGAGTGGATAAAGTCTAAAGGAGTAGCAGGTTCTCTAATGCTTGTATTCAGGGTAGCAGAAGGGATCTACTCGCAGTATATGAAAAGTAAATGAAAGGGATTTACTTGCAGTGAAATATTTCTTTCCTTTCTAGTCACTCGGGTACAGTGCCAAATGTTTTTATGTTGTTGAATAATAAAAATCTGTACTTTAAAATAAAATAATTGTGTTTTTGCATTACCTTGTGAAGGAGGGAGTCAGTTGCGAAGCTGCGCTGATGTCACACAGAGCCGCGCTGGTATTAGTCGAGACAGCAGGCGTCTAGATGAGATAGTATTGTAATTGAGGGGTGAGCACAGGAGCGTGGGGAACTCGTCTCACGAGAAAGGCCGCGCACCCATTGGTTGAAATTATTTGAAACTGCATTGTTGATTGGTCAATAAAAGACGCACGAGTATTGGAAGCATTTAGTAAACAGAAATAAGTATTGTCGTACGATTTGAATTTTTTGCAAATTATATGTGGGGTCCAACTAATCCAGAAACTCGACCTGATCGAAGATACTTAGGGTTTGCTAGGGAGCAAATGATAAGAGGCAGACCTTACAACATGTACGGAAGCAAGAGAAAAATGTCACTTGTTGACAGAGTTAAGAATTACTTTAAAAAAGACAAGCCCATTAAAACTAGAGAAGGGGTCATTCTTCCACCACCAAATACTCCCACATCATTTATGATGTTTGATAGGGGTTACCACTCTTGTGTATGGTTAGAGAACTGGGTGGAATACACTAAAGATGACAGAATTTTGGCATTTCCCTTAGAAGGCACATTTAATGGAAAAATGTGTTCAATTTGAGGACTCGAATGACTGATTTACATCCTAGACCTAGATTAACACACTATGAGGCACTAGAAGAATGGGAAATTGAGGCTTTTGAGTGAGACAGACCTAGAATTGACAAGGGATTGAGTAAATTCTACCGTAAAGTTCAAAGGGACTCCAAAGATAATCAAATGAAACAATGGAGACAGAATATGATAATGGAAGGACTATATCCTGTATTAACTTTAGAAGAGCCCACAGGACGTAAAAGGACTGAAAAAAACAAACATTTAATGACTAGTGGTGATTCTGACGATAATTACCTGGAGGATTTATTAATGAAAAATCCACCGCCTTATAATGAGGAACCAAGTACGGTAAATCCGAATGCCCCGTTTTTAAAACCTCCTTTAATTCCACAAATAGTACATGAGACCTCAATCGAAAGGGTATTACAAGAAAGAGAAAGAGAAGCTTTAAATAAATAGAGAAATAAATTAATTCAGAAAATCTCCCAATTAAACACAAGTCCCGATGCTCTAACAATTCCAGTAAATATTGGCCCAGTTGTTCCATTGTGCGGAGATAAGCAACCTAGTCCAAAAGCTCCGGTTATAACTACCTCGGTAGTACAGCTAAGAAAAGAAGAATTGATAATAGATGAACAGGCAAGTGAATGTGAGTCGGTAATCTCCTTAATGGATTTACCAATAAGAAAACCAGAAGGTAGTTCCATGAGGAAAACCACTCCTTTAAATTCGAGAGAAGTACAGATGGAAACATCCTCCGGTACGAGAAGTGCCACTGTAGTAACTCCCGGAGAGATAGAGAGATGGACACGGAAAATAGAGAAACCAAAGACACAGCCAAAACCATTCGATATATATAAATTGAGAATTGAATTGGAGGAATAGGTGGCTGGAAATGTGGGATTGGACAGGTTAAATACTCTTAGTGAAGATGAAATATTATTCATTTATAAAAGCATTACTCGAAATACAAGGGTGTATCATGAGAAACTAATGGACACCGCAGCTAGCATGGGAATTGACATTGGTAAATCTAAAGTATTGCAGAAACCATATCGAGCAGAATTTTCTGACAAAGATTTAGAAAATATGAATGTGTCAGGAAGAAAGGTGCAAATAAGGGAGCTACTAGCATTGTTACAGAAATGGGGAGAAATAGAAAAGTGGAAAGCCAGGTGGGCAAAGAAAAAGGAAGAGGTTCGATCAAAGTAGGTGACATCAGAGTATGTTTTAAAAGAAGCAGAAAAGGTGGAAAAATGATGTCCCAAGCGAGAGTTACCAGGTGGAGGCTATGTGCATGTTCCATGATCCCGACAGGATATTTTGTCATTTACAAATGATTTCCCAAAACTTCGTGAAAAACCTGTAGAATGGTACAGACAAGTAGAGAGATTTGTAAAAGTTTCAAAGTGCCTTTTGAAAGATTTAGACGGATTATTTGACATTGCAGTTCTAGTAGATTTGTGGACGGAATGCAAAATTGCCGTTGATTGGCCTAGTGATGAGTACCCTAGAGACCCAAAGACAGGAGGCACCTTCCGAGGATGTCATGAAAAAATATAATCAGATAATACTTTACCTTAAAGGAAAGGTGCCTGCAAAAGAAACAGACTGGATGAAAATAGACAGAACCACTCAGAATAAAGACGAGTCAGTGCATGCATATTATGAACGTCTATTACAAACATTCAAACAGTACAGTGGATTGGATTAAATAGACATGAAGGATATGACGAATTTCATTTATCGATTTGTGCTAGGATTAAGACCAGAAATTTCAAAATGGATTAAAGACAATAACATTTTTTGGCAGGCTAAGCCCATTGACGAAGTCCTTAAATGTGCCAAATATTGTGAGGATGTGCTAGAAAATAAGCGAAAAGAGTTGAAGGAAAAGGTCATGTGGGCACAAGTAGAATTAGCAGAGCAACAAGAACAGCAGTTAAACCAGATGACTAGCAACCAGAACAAGAGTGATGGAAGTGGAGGAAAGTCAAGGGGAAAATGCAATAGGGAGGATGCTAAAAGGAAATTTCCCTGTCACAGGTGTGGCAAGTTGGGGCACTGGAAGGACAAGTGTAAGGCTGCGCAGAATGGTAATGTGCCAAATAATAATTTAAATGCACAGACGCAGAATGAGGTGCCACGGAAGACCCAGCAGCAGGTAATACAAAATCAGTTACCCCCAGCACCTATGAGAAATTACAGGAGCAAAGCACAACCGAGTGTAGATACCACAAATTGGGAAGGAAGGGAAAAAGAGAGATGCAGCAACTTCACAATTTCTTTTGAATGACACATTCTTTTGTGAAGAACCTTACTGTCGGTGCCTGAGGTGGGAGGACGAGGAGTGCCTGCTTGGCGCCTCCTTGCCGGTAGACCAGTCAGGGCCATACATTGAAGGAAAGGTTGAAGGAAATGATGTCACCTTTCTGTTGGACACTGGTGCTACCCGTTCTAGTGTGAGAACAGCAGACATTCCAAACCTACCCCTCTTGGGAGAAGCAATCTAAGTAGTGGGCGTTTCTAATAAACAAATTAGTACCCCAGTCACAGAGCCTATGGAAGTCAGAATAGGTAGTTTTAAATAAATGCATAGATTTGTTGTCTGTGATTCCAGTCCTGTAAACCTGCTGGGACGAGATTTGTTGTGCAAAATGATTTGCACCATCTTTTGCACTCCAAATGGTGTTGAAATTCAAACCCCAGACGAAGACGGAATTTACAAATTAATGTTAGCGAGACCAGACACCAAAATTAAAAGACTGACCATAAAGGACTTACCAGAAGAACTGCAACAGATGGTAAAACCAGATGTATGGGACTTTACTGGAAGAGATGTAGGATTAATGGCCAATGTTGACCCAATAAAAGTGACCATAAAAGAAGATGCAGTTTATCCAAATACACGACAGTATAAAATGAGTGCAGAAATAAAAGCAGGTGTTACAGTAGAAATAAAGCGTTTTGTTGAAACAGGCATTTTACAAGAAACAATGAGCAGTCCATGCAACTCACCTATAATTGGTATAAAGAAACCAATTGGCAAGTACAGGGTCGTACAAGACCTCCGAAAGGTTAACAAGATTGTTGTTCCTTGCTGTCCAGTCGTGCCAAATCCTGCGGGGAATCTGTATCATATACCATGGGAGGCTGGATGGTTTACTGTCATTGACCTGTGTCATGCATTTTTCTCGATTCCATTGAACCCAGATAGCAAATGTATTTTCTCATGTGAATTCAACAGTCATGTATATGTCTGGAATCGTGTCACTCAGGGGTACACAGAAAGCCCCTCAATTTTAAACAGATTTTGAAAAAGTGCCTTGAGTCTTTGTTGCTGCCAGGACAGTCAGTCTTGGTTCAGTATATAGATGACCAATTGGTGGCATCTAGAACTCGGAATGACTGTGTTATCGATACCATCGCATTACAGAATCATTTAGGTGAAGGAGGACATAAGGTGTCACCAGAAAAATTAAAATTCTGTGCCACGTCAGTGAAATATCCGGGGCACCCGATAGAAAAAGGTGTCAGGAGAGTTACCTCAGAGAGAATCAGAATCATTAGAAACATGGACTTACCTCGGACCCAAAAAGAGATTAGGATGTTTCTTGGATTTGTAGGATACTGCAGGCAATGGATTGTGGGATTTGCAGTCCTAGCAAAGCCACTGATACAAATGACAAACAAAAGAGCCAATGACCCAGGAGTGGGATGACGAAAGCATGACTGCTTTTGCGAAATTACGAGAATGTCTGTGTATAGCTCCAGCATTAGGAATGCCTGACTATTCAGAGGATTTTGCACTTTTCTGTGACACTCAAGATAATTGTGCTCTTTCAGTCTTGACTCAGATTCATGGATTAGTGTGACGTCCTGTGGCATATTTTTCTTCCACATTAGACCCGGTGGCAGCTGCATTGTCTCGATGTCTGAAAGCAGTAGCTGTAACTTGCATGAGCCTTGAGCAGAGTGAATCCATTATTATGGGACACCCTGTAAATGTGTATGGTCCACATGCAGTTGTAATTTTGCTAACCAGGACTAAAACCCAGTATCTCACACCTAGTCGGCTGACTATGTACGAGAAAATCTTTATAGGTGCAGAAAATGTAACCATTGCCAGATGTAACATTCTAAATCCAGCAACACTGCTGCCAAATTCACACACTGCTGCAGAAGTGAAGGGAGAAGTTAAGCATGACTGTATTGATCTAACTGAGTATAGTACAAAACCACGACCTGACATAAGAGAAGAGCCAATAATTGATTCAGACTATGAGCTATTAGTAGATGGCTCATGCATGAGACATGAGGAAGGAGGCCTGAGCGCTGCTTATGAAGTGTGTACCCTGGGAGGCCCAGTGGAAGCATCCAATTTGCCTGGAGTCAAGTCTGCACAAGTAGCCAAATTGGTTGCCCTGGCAAAAGCCTGCAAATTTGGGAAAAATTGGAAAGTAACCATATACACTGACAGCCAGTATGGTTACGGGGTTGTGCATGACTATGGCCAATTATGGATGCAAAGGGAGTTTATGACTTCTTAAGGTATCCAACCAGAAATGGTCAATTTGTAAAGGATTTACTGGAAGCAATCCAGTTGCCAAAAGTCGTGGCTGTGGTCAAGTGTGCTGCTCACAAATCTGGCAATGAAAAAGTGACAGCTGGTAATCAATATGCTGACCTGTTAGCCCAACATTGTGCAAAATATAAAATGGCTGTTAACAAGAAAGTTGAGGTGGGCGGAAACAGCTGCCAACTTATGTTGCTAGATGGTGTGGATATGTGGGAAGAAGTGAGAGATTTGCAGAATGCAACAGAACCAAAAGAAAGGGACGAATGGAGGAAGCTAGGCTGTTGGTGAAGGGATGAGGATGGTGTCATTGTTTACCTTGATGAAATTCCAGTGTTGCCCGACTGTCTGCTTGCTCATATGGCTAGGCTGATTCACAGAGATTCTCATTTGGGAAGAGATGCTATGATACGTCTGTTCAGACAGTCATGGTTTAATACGAAATTCAGGAACATAGCAGAAGCACTCTGCCAGAGCTGTTTGGTTTGTCAACAAATAAATCCTGGGAAGAAACAGTGGTTTTAATACATAATAATAATAATACAGAATTTTGTAAAGCGCGAACAGCTACCTCACGAGGAGGTGTCCCAGCGCTAGAAGAACACACTTGACCTGGAGGTTAGAAGTGAGAGAGTTTAGCGAGGTTGAGTGAAGAGCCAAGTCTTTAGAAACTTCTTGAAGCAAGGTTCGGAGGGGGCTTGCTGGATTGCTGGGGGTAGGGCGTTCCATAATGTTGCAACATTTGCCGAAAAAGTTCGACCTCCTAATCGAGCCCTTTTTGTTCGTGGGACAGCCAGATGAACGCGGAAGTTGGAACGAAGCGCGTGGGCTTGGGAGTATCTCCGGAGCCGGGTTTTCAAGTACTCCGGGCAGGTACCACACAGAGATCTGAAGGCCAGCGTAAGTGCCTTAAATTTGATTCTGCTGGCAACTGGTAGCCAGTGCAGTGATCGCAGATGCAGAGAGACTGACTGCTTGAAAGGGATTCGCAGCAGCAGTCTTGCAGCCGCATTTTGGACCTCCTGAAGTTTTTGAGTCAGGTATTTTGGTAGGCCCAGATAGAGTCCGTTGGCGTAATCCAGCCTAGATGTAACAGTGGCATGGATTACAGTTTTCTGGCAACTCTCCGGGAGAAGTCTCAGAATCTTACGGAGGTTCCTCTGCTTACTCAAGCAACAACCGGCTACTTGTTGAATATGCGAGGTAAAGGACAGGCCATCGTCCCACCTTACTCCAAGATTTTTAGCCGTGCGGCTGGGTAAGGGGGCTTGGCCCATCTCCGTAGGCCACCATAGTTCTGAGGGAGGAGGGAGGCCTTTTCCAAAGAAGATCACTTCAGTCTTATTGGCGTTTAGTTTTAATTTGTTCGTATTCATCCAACAGGCTATGTCTTGGAGACAGCCCTTAAAGTTCAAGAAGGACTCCTGCGACACCACTGAATGCGGAAATACCAACTGGGTGTCATCAGCATAAGAGATTGCTTTGACACCCCAGTTGGCAATCAACGTAAAGAGAGGAGCGAGGTAGATGTTGAACAAGAGGGGGCAGAGTGCCGACCCTTGCGGGACTCCACAGCAGAGGACTTTGGGTGCAGAAGAGACAGTCCCTAGTGCCACCTTCTGTGTTCTCTGGGACAGATACGAATGTATCCACCCCAGTGCTTTGTCACGGATACCTATCTCGACCAGTCGCATCAAGAGTCTGGCGTGGTCAACCGTGTAGAAGGCGGCCGACAGATCCAGGAGTACCAGCATCGCTGAGTCTCCTGCATCCATCGACCACCTTACTGGCTCTGCCACCTCAATTAGTGCTGTTTCTATGCTAAAGCCAGGATGAAAGCCTGATTGTGTCTCATGAAGTATCTTGTTTGCTTCGATGAATTTACTCAGCTGGCGCTGTATTAATTTCTCAAACACTTTACCGGGGGCAGCTAACAGCGAGATCGGGCGAAGATTACTGAGGTCTTCTGGATCCCCATTAGGTTTTTTTTTTAAGCGGGAGGAGAGTTGCATGTTTCCAGACATTCGGGAATACTCCCCAATCGGTGGATGAGTTCCAGGAAAGATTGGGAAGGCAGAAGGTCCCTTTATAAGTTTACAGATTGACTTTATCCAGTTACCCCCTTGTCGAGGACTAAAATATGTACTAATCATTGTCTGCCTGTTTTCAAAATGGGTGGAAGCTTACCCCACAAGCAGGAACGATAGCATCACTGTAACCAAACTACTACTTAGAGAGCTGATACCTCGTTTCGGTTTTCCAGTAACAATTGAATCAGATAGAGGAAAACATTTTAATAGTGAAATAATTAGTCTAATTTGTGAAGCATTCAAAATTAGGTAAAAATTGCACTGTGCATATCGCCCAGAGGCTTCTGGAGTGGTAGAACAATTGAATGGCACAATCAAATCAAGACTGGGAAAAATGTATGAGTCTACTTGATTGGAGTGGCCAGATGCTTTGCCACTTGCTCTGATGGGACTTAAAAGTATTCCAGACCGGAACACAGGCTTAAGTCCCCATGAAATACTGATGGGAAGAGCAATGAGGCAAGCATGGGTGCCAGGACACAAGCTGCTAAATATATCTGATGTTTTAGTACTGGAGTACTGCAAAGAACTGGCTGACCAAGTGCGTTCTATCTCTCACCAGGGTGGGGAAGACGCTGTCGCCAGACCAGCAACACCAGCACTTGACCTGAACCTAGGTGATTGGGTAGTGCTTAAGAAACAAACTCGGAAAACTTGCCTTGAACCAAGGTGGGGAAAACCACAACAAGTGATTTTGGTTACCACCACAGCTGTAAAGTGTGCAGGAGTTCCACACTGGATCCATTCCAGTCATACGAAGAAGGTGACTGAACCTGATGAAACTGAGGCTGAAGAATGCACAGCTGAGGGGTCCCAAGATATCGATCCTGAAGTAGTTGAAGAGGAACAACCGAGCACCAGTCAAGATGATTGGATTGCAGTAATCAACATACCTGCAGAATATGTGAGAACGAGAAGTCAAACTTATCAAGATGGACAAAGTGATAGTGAGGACGAGACAGGTGTAGAAGAAGGTACTCAGATCATAGAGATACAAGTCAAAAGTGATTCTGAGGAGGACCAGATAGGGAAAGATCAGATAATTGACACTCCACCAAGAACTCCTAAGTCTGAAAAGGGACAGATAGAAATTAGGGTGGAGGCTTAAGCAGAAGGGGGTAGGAACACCTTGTAGGTGTGTTCGTGAAGCCCTCACCCACCAACCTAGTTGGTGGCATGCTTCATTATCAGGCCCACCCAGTAACACCTAGCGTGTCCCGGGTGTGCTTCCAAGCCTGATTACAGCGGAGCAGGTATATTGCTGAGTGTGCAGTGTGAGGTGTAAGGTATAGTGATGTTAAAACGGCTTGGCGGGGTTCCCAGTACCCGAGGGTAAATTAAACTTTAATAACTGGGCCTCCGTCAGCGGTTAAAAATAAGGCTTTTTGGATGTAGGAGGCGAGTTACGACCTCTCACATCCAGTGGTGGGTCGACATGTTTCAGCCAGTGCCTTATGACTATGCTGGCTTTCTTCAGGACCAAGATAAAAAGGTGTAGGTGTGAATTAAAGGTAATGGGTGTGTAATCCAGACTATGTGTATACACGCCCTAAAGTGTTTATCTATGTTTGAGAGGGGGATTCCCTTCTCAAAAACACCTGTACATGTAACATATAGGGGACAGAGACAAAACATACAAGGAAAAAAGAGTCACTAGAGCGTATAGTGTCATACATATCAAGTTGCCGGCACTATAGCGGTAGGGGTGCTGACTATAGACGGCTACCGTGTAATGGTACTGGTGGTACCATTATGGTGAGGTTCGCACTAGTAATTCGGGCGTGGCGTGGCTAAAACACGGGTATCACATAAAAGGTGCATAAATGTGATGAGGCGCAAGAGGACCTTCTTACGCTAGTTTTAGCTGTATATGACTTCAAGGTAGAGAAGTGGCAAGGGGATGACCCTGTGGGAGGAAAGGTGGGCCACTTAGATTAGGAAACCTGTAAGGAAGGAAAAGATAGCGCTTACCAGTGGTTGTAGGTGTAGTATCTCATACTCACAGCTTTTCTGGGCAGAGCCTGCCTGGGACCTGTTATGCCTCCTTCGCATACCGGTGGTTTGTGTCTGGTTTTGCAGCCTGTTATATACTGTAGAAAATTGGCTGATCGTGTCCACCTGAGTAAAGGGAGCAAGGGTAGACAGACTCGAAACCGAGTGTTTCGCCGAGTCATTGGAGCTGGTAAAGCGCCTGAGTGCTGCGGTGCCGCTATTCCGTTCAAATGCGCATGAGCATTGACTACGGAGCGTTCTGCGCATGCGCGACCATGTAGTATTATGCTACGCAAGGGGCTTCCTGGCATTTCTAATGAGCAGCAAGCAATGCTGGAAACACTGCGTGTGTGCTGGGCACTCGTTATTGACAGCTATGTGTAAATAAAGGAAGGAGATGCATGGACACACCTCGGTAAAAATAAAAGTAAGAATCTAGAAGTGAAGTGCCTTGACTATTCAGTGCCCAGAGGAATATTATAAGGGAGGTAATGGCACTGCAAGTAGAATCAAGGGGGATCCATGACCCCTATTACTCAGAACTATGGGGCTCTAATTACATATATGTCACCAAGGGGCTAATTTGATGGTTTCAGTATTTGTTACATTCCAACCCAGGCCCATGAAGGGTGTATGGGTGGCGGTTAGTTACAGTGAAGGTGATAGTTCACTGGTTCGTGGGTTCAGAGGCATGTCACAGGTTAGGCACAGTGATGATGATAAATCACTGGTAGGTGGGTTCATGGACATGTTAGGGAATTCCAGGGAATGGCATCGTTCAGCCCCTGCGTCGCCATTGAAAGGCGATAGATCCAACGCTGTTCTTTGCTTAGCAGCATTTTGTCGTTTTCACTGGCGCTCCCTGGGATTTGTTCGATGATGGTCCAGGTTAGGTCATTGGGTGTGTGACAGTGGGTAATGAAGTGGCTAGTGAGTCTGCTGATGTTCTTCTTACATCTGATTGTGCTTCTGTGCTCTATTATTCTGGTCTTTATTTTGCGAGTTGTCATTCCGACGTATCGGAGTCCGCATGTACAAGTTAGTAGGTATATGACGTTGCGGGAGTTGCAATTGGTGTGGCTTCATTGGGTCCAGATCTTGTTAGGCTCCAAGTCCAGGGTTTTGGTGTGTGTGGTCAGGTGGCATACACTGCAGTCATTACACAGGTAATGTCCTGTGACCTTCGGTAAGCCCCATGCATTTAGGATTGTGTTCTCGGTTTGTCTGGTCTGTGGTCTTGGTCGGGTACTGACCAGTTGGTCTTTTAGGTTGTGGCACCGTTTGTATGCAAATCTCGGGGTGTCCCATTTCCTCTGTCCAGAGTTGATGATCTTCCAGTGTTTTTTTATCACCTTGGCTACTTCATTGGACGCTGTGTTGACGGTGGTGACACATGTGATTGGTTGTTCCTGGTTATCCTTTGTGATGTTTTCGAGTAAGGCATCACGGTTCTGGTTCCTTGCTCTTTTCTGCGTTTTGTTGATGATGGCCTTAGGGTAGCCACGGTGTTCCAATTTCTTGGCCAGTTCCGTTGATTGTTTTTTATAGTCGGCAATGTTGGTGCAGTTTCTGCGTATGCGTAGGAACTGGCCGAATGGGAGGTTCTCCTTGAGGGGGCCGGGGTGGAAGCTCGTGAAGTGGAGCAGTGAGTTCCTGGCAGTGGGCTTGTAGTAAGTTGTCGTGCCCAGGGTGCCGTCCTTGACTGTGATGTCCAGGTCTAGGAAGGGTAGCTGGTGGTTGCTCGCTGTGCTGGTGAATTTGAGGTATGGGTCCCTGCTATTGAGCCAGACCATGAACCTGTCTAGGTCAGCCTTGGTCCCTTGCCAGAGTACCAGGATGTCATCTATGTAGCGGCGCCAGTTTAGAATATGGTTACTGAAGGGGTTGGTGTCCGCTGCTATGTTTGTGCGTTCAAAGTGGTGGACATACAGTCCCGCCACGCTTGGGGCAAAAATGCTGCCCATGGATGTGCCATTCGTCTGCAGGTAGAAGGTGCCGTCATATTAGAAATAATTTTCTTTCAAAGCCAGAGTTGCCCAGGCCATAACAAAGTCCCTAGGGATGTGGTAAGGCAAGGGAGATTCCATCAGGATGTTGTGGAGTACTGCCAGAGTGGCATCTTGGGGGAGGCTGGTGTACAAGCTCTCCACATCCAAACCTACTAGGAGTTGAGTGTCATTGTTAAACTCAGTGTTGTTTATGACTTGTAGGAGATGTTTGGTGTCCTTGATGTAGGTTGGAGTCTTTTGCACCAGGGGGTTCAGGAAGAAGTCACAGTAGCGTGATAGGGGTTCTAGCAAGGAGTTTATACCCGACATGATGGGTCTGCTGGGAGGTGGGGTTATGCCCTTATGTACTTTTGGTGCTGTGTAGAAGTATGGGGTCTTAATGTTCTGGGGCATAAGTATTCCGCTTCTTGTTTGGAAATGTGTTCAGCATCCGCTGCCCTTTTGACTACTGCTTGAATTGTTGCTTGCAGCTCTTCCGTTGGGTCATGTTCCAGTCTGCGGTAGTTTCTGTTGTCACTCAGTAATCTGCGACACTCTGTGTCGTAGTCCTTTTTGTCCTGTAAGACAATGCCTCCCCCTTTGTCCGCGGGTTTGATGATGATTTTGGGGTTATTTTGCAGGCGTTGTATGGTATTCCTGTCTTCCTGTCTTCCCAGGATAAGTTGTTGAAGTGGTTAGTAGGGTTGAGGTTCTCTATGTCGTTGTACACAGCTTGCTCAAATGTCATGATTTCAAGAGGGACAGTGTGGGGGGACGAACGTAGATTTCGTTCTGAGGCCGGTGATGTTAGGATTTTGGTTAGTTAGGTCGATTTCGGGGGCGGGTTTCTCGAAGAAGGATTTCAGTTTCAGTTTCCTGAAGAACTGGGCCAATTCTACGTGTAATTTAAATTTGTCAAGTCTGGTGGTTGGGACAAATGATAGGCCCTTCTCTAGTACTGACTGTTCTTTATCAGTCAGGGGGGTGCTAGATAGGTTGAATACTAGCGATGGTTGGTCATTGGGCCTCAATGTTTGCTGGTTCCTGGTGTTTCTTTCGCCTTCTGGCGTGTGTTGGAGCTCACTGGGTTCTCCTCCTCGGCCCAGTGAACCTGTGGTTGTTGTTGATTTGGTCTTCTTCTGCCCCTTGTTCTTCCGCCCTGTCCTAAAAAAGGAATGTGTGGTCCCTGGTTGCCTACAAATAATGGCATCGGTCCTTGGGGGTACATGGGTGGAAAACCAAAGTATGGATTTTGCATGTGGCCAAAGTTGGGTGGGGGACCGTAGAATGGTCCATGTTGTCCTCCTTGCCATGTGTTGGGCCATTGTTGTCCGCGTTGTCCGCGTCTTCCTCTCCCTCCCCATTTATATGAGCCAGTGCTTGAGTCACTCGAGATGGAACTGTCATCGCCAGATGAGTTTGACATGCTGGCGTTCTTGGTCTGTGGGGTGTAATCATCTTCTGAATATGGGTATATTTTAGCGTAGCTAAATTTCTTTAAGTCTTTGTCAAATTTCTTGATTTTAGCCTGTGTGAGGTATTCCTTGTATTCATTTATTTCTTTATTTTGGTCATCCAGTTTCTTTTTGTATGAGGTTATTGTGGTCTGGAAGTGACTCTCGGTAGCTAGTATTTCGATCATGATGGTATCTGATAGACGCTTGGCCGTTTTTATGATGAGTATATCATCCAGTCCCTGGTGCAGTGCCAGGCGATCTGGGCCCAGTCCTTCCTGAAGGTGGGGTCATCAAGGAAGATCCTGGGGGCGTTGGTTACTAGAAGTCCCCTAGGAGCCGTGTTAGTTCTAAGATATTGGGTTAGGATTGTCCTGTGAAGGATAGTGCGTATCCTGTTGCGCTTCTTTTCTGTTAAAGTCTCCCAGTCAGGGGTCTGAGCGATGGTGCTCGCGATGTTGAAGTCTGCTTGGAAAGATGGGTCAGAGAGGATGTCCGCCACGTCACTCTCGTTAAAGGTCAGGCCATGGTTTTCCGCCATGGTCCTTAGGGTAGCTCTCGCAGCTGTGCGCTGCCTATATATATGCGTATCAAGAGAGAGAGAGAGGACCAGATAGCTAGTCCGTATCCCTGTGGTTGATTAGTGACCAGGGAGAAGAAACAGACATAAGACCTGGATCAATTCAGATAGAGAGGGAAACAGAAGACAGCATCAAAATAAATGTGCCACAACTGAATGAAAACAAAAGAACATTCCAAGAGGGCCAAAGCACAGTGCCAGCTAAAAGACTCAGAAAAGGAGACAAGTGGCCTAGATTTGTCAAAAGACTAAGACTGCATTTAAAGACAATTAATGAAGAACCAGAACAAATGAACGAAGTTACAAGTCAAACTGACCAACCGGTAATACAACCAAGAAGGAGAAGTCCACGACTAAAGAGACTGAACAATAAATACAAAGGCCCTGAGTGGACCTACATTGTTTTGGAAGATTTTGAAAACCAAGAAATAAGTGACGAAATTGATGAAGAATTGATTATTGATCAAACTGACGAAGAAGTGAGACCAACCTGAAATTCGTACAGGGTAAAAGCTGTGTAAAAGTAACAAAGAGGGGTTGAATATCCTTTAGTCAGAAATGGCTGATCATACTGTTAATGGAAGACTGAAAAGAAATTGTTTAAAAACATGCTGCAGAGCATGATTAAGTAGTATAGCAATAGCACTTATACTTTGGATAGGACTAACAATAGTTATTCCTTACATGATGAGGAAAGAGACAAAGAATGACATTAATGGACAGTTGCCAATAGAAACAGCTTAACAACAGACATTAGATACACCAAAAAGAGTAGATACACAAGAGAGAGCACTTAGCATTAAACAACGAAAGGTAGACTTAGAAGCACCAGGTGAGGAAGGACTGCATTATAATAGAATCAAAAACAGAACTCATTTAAATGTATTTGCAAACCTATTAGTACACTATGTAGAAGCAATGGAAATAGAAGACTGTTATGTTTTTATGAAGCTGCCTACTTTGGTAGCTGAGGGTGTGATGTACCACCATTTGCCGCTAACACATGGAATTGCATGTAGTATTTAGGCTAGTTTGTTCTATAAGAAAGGACCTTTACAGTATTATTATTATAATTTAGACGTGATATTTTCTGAACTTCCTATACGTAGAGACCTGAATCCTGTACATACTA
The DNA here is from genome assembly GCF_964263255.1 of Lissotriton vulgaris. NCBI lineage: Eukaryota > Metazoa > Chordata > Amphibia > Caudata > Salamandridae > Lissotriton > Lissotriton vulgaris. The sequence continues at coordinate 865,958,547 of NC_141696.1, forward strand.
CCAGAAATGTAGCACATTACATGAGTGAATATTTTCTAACTATAGGTACAATAGATATAGATGACGCACACAAAAATAATCTACCATGTTTATTGCAAGAAAAAGAAAAGATATTTTTGAATATGGTTGAGAAAAGAAGAGATAGTTTCCAAAGAAAGGAGAATGATAAGAATCATAAAATACCTAAATGGGCTGAAAGTATAGGGATCATTCAACACAGATGAGGGGAGAGGGTCAACCGTATATACAACTCTTCCACCCGGAACCCCTAAGTCACATTATTACACACAAGAAGGGGTGGAGAGACTCAATAAACATGTAACACCACAACACAGAGAAAATATAACTGTTTTGGAAAAACTGCCCTCACTCACACTGAAGGACTGGGTTCTTTAAGACCCAGCGGTGCCAGGGCACAACACCTGAAACCTTCGTGGGTAACCTGCTCCGGCGTACGAATGACAGAGACACGGGACACTTCCTTCGGCGTCAAAGATTCAAGGTTTATTTGCTGCAGGGAACACAGATATCACGACAAGTACAACTCGTGCAACTTGGGGAGACTGCTTCAAATTGGTTCTGTGGATCGCTCCTTTTATACAGTTTTTACCCATAAGACAACATGGTACACAAAGGTTTACAACCCGGTTCCCACCATTATCCCCCAGAGGGGTCGCTTTGGTCACTTTGATACACATAAGGTCCGGAACATAAGTGCGGAAACATTTGGCGGTTCCCAACTGTAAAAACCCATCTTCCCAACATTAGTGCATTCCAATCGGCAGTAAAACAGATCGAAATAGGAACAGGGACAGGTGCAGAGGAAGACGGAGACAGTGGGGAGATCGGAAAGGGTGTAAAAGGGGAGGTATCGGGAAACACGAGATACAGGCATCAAAGGGACGTGCCTAATGAGATGCACGGCTGAGACAATAAACCAGCACGGCGAGATGAGCCTCGAGCAGGGCCATCTGCCTTACAGCATCATCCCCCTCATCATAAAGACACTTACAAAGAACATGTGTCTTCCGCAAATATCTTATGAGTCCCAGGGTCGCGAAGCGGACATCGTCCGTTCGCTGGCTACTTTGAGGGCAAGAGACAAAATGGATGCCGTATCTAAGATGGAACCCGTGGGTACAGATGAAAAACCCACATAACAAACGAACGGTTTAAGTTAGCACAGCGAAACTGCGCACACTTACTAAACTCGTCATTTGCGGTTCATAGATACCAGACTCGACCATATTCGTGCGAGTCGAAAACACCACTTACAATTGTCACGGAACCTCAACACACCGAAGTGTGTGACATGCTTCATCATTGGGTCTGCTTACAATACGCCCAGGTGTAGCCACACTCAGGATGGAGCATAAGGGAGGGGATAAACATAAAAGACCAAAGGACACAAAGTATAGGGAACATCTCAAATGGTGGAGCTAATGCTGCTATGTTGCGCGATTTCGAAAAGAAGGGGATGCTCTGTCTTCACAGAGAAAAGACTAGTTATTATAACAATGTATTCATTGGTTCCAGTGAATGTGAACACAATTTTAAGGTAATTGGGGGTTGGGGGTAATAGGGGGCTAGGGTTTCAAAGATGGAACTGAACCTGTGTTTCCCGGAGTCTATTATATATGTGGGAACAAGGCTTATTATAAATTACCAGATCACTGGTATGGGAGCTTTTATTTTGGAATAGTTTTCCCAAAGATATATCATGTGGATAAAATCACTGGAAACAATTAAGAAACTAATGGATTAGTACGTAGTAAAAGAGCTAGTTTTGGTGAAGTAGTAGGTGATATATTTAGTGCATTGATACCAACAGTGGGAGTGGCTCTGAATACACACAGAATCTGCAAATTGTCAACAGTAGTAGATCAGTTATCAACTGACACTGCTGGAGGTTTCTTGATGGTCAATACTGAATTGGTTGCGATCAGATCTATGGTTTTACAAAATCGACTTGCTCTTGACACGTTATTGGCAAAGGAGGGCGGAGTCTGTAGAATGTTGAAAGCGCAACCTTGTTGCAATTACATACCAGACAAAAGTGTTGAAATTAAGAGGTATGTGAGAAATATCACAAATTTGGATAAAGAGCTTAAATCACTAGAGGTTGATAGTGCATGGAAGAGGCTCACTGAGGGTCTCTCCTCAGTAGGTAGTTGGTTTTCTAATCTACGTAAAAGTCTTGTGAGTGCAAAACTGATGCCAATGGCGGGAATAGGTTTATTAGTTTTAGGAATAATAATTTGCTGCAAATGTCGAAAACATAAAAAGAATATTCCATGGATAGGTGAGGAGTAAAAAGAAATATTCATGAACTCGAATTAGAGGAAATGAATAATAGAATTAATAAGAAAATGAAAAATTCTCATAAAAATGAGAAGAAGCAAAATAGAAAGTTTGAAGAGATTGAATTGGGTGAAATGTGAAAAGTTGGCATCTGTTTCATTAATTTGGTGATGATATAAAATATCATCAAAGAGGGGATTGATGGAGCAAGGAGTCACACGAGAAGCGACTAGCTTGAACTCATGGACCTCGAATAACGTTAACTACGTAACCAACATGTTTGTCTTACTAATTTACCCCATTTTCATCGATATCGGGTGTCCGAGTGAAGCTTGCCTTTGTATTTACTAACCATAATACGTTTGCATTTAAAATGGCTGCTGCTACATGGGATTTTCTACTGCGCATGCTTCTGTCATACCCACGTGACATGACGTACTTGCAGCTTTGGAGGGAAACTTGCATCTGCGCACTAGTGCTAATATGGCTGCTCTGTGTTCTCTTTATTATTTTTAGATCCAAAGACAATAATGACATCAATATATATATACATCATCATATATATCTATTTACATTTCGAAACATATGTGAAAACGCCCTTTCATAACTTCAATACATCCAACACTATCACACCCATCCCGACCATCATCAATCATACCACTAGACAATATATACATAAAACACAAATGATCACAAATAATTAACATTCATATATATATACAAAAAAACAAACAAACAAGAAAAGAAAAGAGGAAAAAAGCGCAGACGAGCGTTTCGGAACATCACCGATATCCACCAATCCTTCGTCAGGGCGCAAATAAATATTTACAATTTCTTCTTTTGCATAGTTATACACTATTTCTGATTTTGGTTATTGATAGTCTTATTGCTTTCAATCTGTGGATTATCCGCCCGATTCATTTACAATTTCTTCTTTTGCATAGTTATACACTATTTCTGATTTTGGTTATTGATAGTCTTATTGCTTTCAATCTGTGGATTATCCGCCCGATTCATGAAAGAAAATAGCGCTCCCAAAGGGCCAGATTCTGAGAATCTGGCCCTTTGCGAGAGTGATTTTTGCATTTGGGATTCAGCATCCCAAATGTAAAAATCACTAATTGCGATCTCGCAATTTTGCGAGGAATTACATTTAAGGAATCTCTATTTGAGATTCCTTAAATGCAATTCAACATCCAATTTCATTTTGCGAATTCGCAATTTCTTGCCGCAATTTACCGCGAGGTCAGACCTCGCGGTAAATTGCGAAAACTCAGAAAAATGCATTTAAATGCATTTTTCTGAGTTGCATGTTACACACACACACATGTCCTTTGGACATGTGTGTGTGCAACACCTGTGTGAAATTACATTTGAGGGGTGCTACAGGGTGTCCTTTGGACACCCCTGGCACCCTTCAAATCGCTATCTTATTTGCTATTAGCAAATTGCTAATCGCAAATAAGGAATACTCCCCATTCATTCCTATGGGCCTTTTGGCCCATAGGAATGAATGGCGAGTTATTCCTTATTTGCGATTAGCAATTTGCTAATCGCAAATAAGGAATATGTAGGAATCGCATATCTTCATGCAATGTCTACATGAATCCCGTTTTGCGAGTCCCTAATAGCGATTCGCTATGAATCGCTATTAGGGCCTCGCAAAACGGGAGTATGATGAATCAGGCTGTATGACTTTTGATGATGATTAGATAAAGAGTTTAAAACTTCCCCGAGTCTGTGGTTATTATATGAGTACAAATGTTATTCTACCTAATTTAAACTAACTCCCTGATTCAAGAGGTTACAGGTACCAGTGATAAGGATTGGCAAGTCAATGGTATAGGACCTAGTAGAATAAACTAAACTGGTAGTAGAGCGAAGGTTACCTGATTGAATAAATGTATATTTGAATTATGGGCCCAGGTGAGTATGGTAAATTTATTGTCGGGTGACCTGCGCGCTCTATCACTACAAAGGAACTACTTGCTCATGACTAGACCAACTGCAATTGTTCAAGTCCTATTTCCGACTTTGGCAGTTGGCCACTTAGCAGTCTCTTGTGCTCATGGGTAAGCTCTTTTCAAGGGACACGGGAAGCTAGCAATTGTAATGCAGATGTTTAAAGTGTTTACGCTTTTTTATCAACATGCACTCTATCCCTAAACATGAACAGGAGATATTTCGATTGATTACCGATCTAATTTCTGATCTACTGTGTTTTACAGAGACTTTGCTAGCTGCTCCTACTAATCCTTCTATTGCAGTTGCTGTTCCAAACAATGATTTAATTGTGAAACAGGATAGAATAGGTTATAGAGGTGGTGGTATTCCCATCATCATTTTCAAGGCTTCATATCAATGTAACACCTTTCCTCTATAGCAATTTAGCCAAGTGGAAGGCTTAGGCTTCCCCTTTAGAATCTCCCCCAACTTCTCCTTTCAGGTGGCCTGATTTATCACCTTCACAGAGACTGTTTGGAGTTTGTCAACTGCATAGGAGATGTGTTAGCCTCCTTATGCTTAAAATGTTCAAAAATCGAAGGTTTAGGTGATCAATCTACATGCCAATGACCCCAGTAATACTTATGCTACACACCTTATGGAGACTTTAGTAGCATTATGTCTGTGTCAACGTATTACCACTCCCACTAACATTGTGGGCCACGTTATTGAGCTGGTGTTTTCTAATATGGCTCTGAAGGTTGTGGGGACGCCCGACTCTGTGGTCTGGTTGGACCACTATATGATTCCCATTGGCTTAATTATTAAAAGTAAAAAATTGGATGCACCAGTTCCGCTTAGAATAGCCCGTAGTCGGAGTAAGAGTGCTAGGCTTGCTTTTTCTTTGGCCTTGCAGGACTCTTCACCTATTTCTGAACATCATGGTGAGGAAGCCTGGTCATCTATGGTCATCAATGCATAAATGGCTTACATGTGTTGCTAATCATGCTGCAGCCTTTCAAACTATTAATTCTCACCAAATAAGACAATCAGTGCTATGGTTTTCCCCTGTTCGTGCACAAGAAAAGAGACACTGTAAACAGCTTGAACACTTTTGGCGGGCGGGATTTCCTGCAGGAGACTAACAGCCAGATTCATCAAGCTGAAATCGTCTCGCAAAGGGCCAGATTCTGAGAATCTGGCCCTTTGCGAGCGCTACTTTTTGCATTTGGGATTCATCATCCCAAATGCAAAAATCGCAATTAGAGAAATCGCTAAATTGCGAAAAATCGCATTTAAGGAATCTCAATTAGAGATTCCTTAAATGCTATTCATGAACTTTTTTAAAATAGCGAATTTGCAATATGGGGCCGCTAATTACCGCGAAGTGTAACTTCGTGGTAAATAGCGAAAACTTAGAAAAATGCACTTTAGTACATTTTTCTAAGTTGTATGTTACACACACAAATGTCCTTTGGACATGTGTGTGCGCAACACCAGTGTACATTTGCATTTCAGGGGTGCTACAGGGTGTCCTTTCGACACCCTGGCACCCTTGAAATCGCTTCCTTATTTGCAATTCGCTAATTGTGAATCGCAAATAAGGAATGACTCCCCATTCATTCATATCGGCCTTTAGGCCCATAGGAATTAATGGGAAAGCCATTCCTTATTTGCAATTAGCAATTACCGAATCGCAAAGAAGGAAGCAGTAGAAATCGCAAAAAAAATTGCGATTTCTACATGCATCCCGTTTTGCGAATCTTTAATAGCGATTCCTTAAAAATCGCTATTAAGGACTCGCAAAACGGCACTTTGATGAATCTGGGGGAAAGTAAGTTATAAAGTTGAAAGAATATCGCAAAAATATTAAGATGGCTCAAGCTAAACTTTTTGCACTAAGAATTAGATAGGCTGATAACTTAATGCAAGAAAAGTTTAAAACTGTAATTCAATTTCATCATCCAAACGCCAGCCACGTTAAGGTCCAGTCCACTCAGGAACTCTGCGATCAGCTTGTCTTGCTTTTTGTTGATAAAAAGAGAAGATCCATGGCTCTCTTACTAATTTTTAGCTGCTCACTTTCTAACCAGAGATTACCCCCAGACACAACTTTACTAGCACCTTATTCAGATTTGATTCAATTTCACTGGTTGATTCAATTATGATAATTCTCCAGTGTAAGTCGGGCTCTCCCTTTTCCTTTTCCCAATGTACTTTCACATGTTTGCGAACTGATCGACCTGTGGCCTAATCATATTTTAAATTATTCACATACCTCAAGGTTGGTTCCTAGAGGCTGGAAACAGGCAGCAGCCATTCCTTTATTGAAAAATCTATGGGCGATCCGACAAAAGTGAGGTATTTCCAGCCTATTTCTCTACTACCATCAGCAGCTAAGGTGCTGAAGAAGCTGGTCAATCGTCAACTTAATTCCTACTTGGAAACATATAATTTCCTGCATCCATTAAAAGTTGAGTTTCCACTCAAATCATAGCATGGAAACAGCCTTATTGGAAATATCTGAAGAAATTCCATTTTGCCTGGATATGGACCATTATCCTGCTAGATCTTTTGGTGGCATTTGACACAATTTCTCATCAGATATTACTAACCAGACTACCTGGCATGGGAATTGGCAGCACTGTACTTCAGTGCTTTTAATCCTTCTTATCAAGTCAAGTCAAGTCAATAGCACTTTATTTCGATTAATAAAAATCATAAAAGCAGTCACAGAAGTACATTATACAAAAATATTAAAAACATTAAAATATTATCATGATTAATATACAGTATTATGCATATAACGTATAAAGGTTACACAGAAGCAATTGGTGTTAATGGGCATATCTAAAAGTTAAAAATACCAAAATTCATTAACAGAGGGATATGATCACTTCTCCAAGTCTCTAAATGCCACTCTCTTGTTCTTATTACGTACAACAGCCACTAGGAAGCTAGCAACCCCAAACATCCTTCTTATCATTTAGAGAGTAGTCAGTATATTTGGAGTCTTTTTGCTCAGCATCTATAGCAATGAATCACGTTGTCCCACAGAGCTCCTCCTTGATCCCTATATTGTTAATTAAATATATGTGATACCTTTAGCACATATTGTCGAAAACTTTGGCATCAAAGTAATCTTCTATGTCGATGATACCCAGCTTATCCTCTTATGCGAGAAGCTGACACCGTGGAGCCAGATCAGTTTAGGAAATGCCTTCTTGAGATAGTTCACTGAATGAGGAGAAACTGCTTGAAGTGCAATTCCTCTAAATCGGAGATCTAACTTTTTGGTGGTCTACCTATGCATGGTCAAATAACTGGTGGCTGGAAGAGCTGTGCCCCCCTCCAGCCCCTACAGAAAATGTGAGGAACTTCGGTATAAAGTGTGATAATGCTTTCTCCTTCATCCAGTGAATTGCTACTGTGGCAGGGTCATGTTTTGTCATCCAGAGTACTGAAGAAGGCACTGGAATGCCTTGTGTCCCAGTGGAAGTGCAGAGAATTGTTATGCATGGCCCTATTACTGGCTTTTGACTGAATAGGGTGTTTGGTATTTGAGTGCTACTCAACTGCTTGGGGGTTTGAGGTCTCCTAATTCCAATTCTAGGTGAAAATCTTTTTCCTGTGTAAGTCATTTGGGCCCAATCACAACATTTTATGTTACTGTATTTTATGGTATATTAGGTTATATTGCAGAAGATATATGAGCTTTTATTGAATATTATATGGGACTCATGCATGCAGACATAAAACTATTTTGACAAAAGATGTTGCATTATACAATCTCCTGTTATTTGAGACGTTAAAAGCAGATACCACAAGACAATGCTCCATGGCTGTTGATCACGGATGCTAATGAACCACCTATAGCGAAAAAAATAGAAAAAGAACCTAAATACCAGCTTGTAGTAAATGCACCACTGTCACCATCTAGCCTCTGGCCAAAACGTTTCATTCACCTCAAATATGATTAGGCAATATAACATAGCTGTTTTTCCTTCACGTGAATTAAGTCACAAGGGTATTCTTACATAACTATACTTTTTCACTACATGATGAAATGTTAGTCACACTCCTTACATTACCATGGCTTTACTTAAAGGCAGCTGTGATCCGTACAGGTAACAGCGGTGGGGCGATGGGGCCGGGTTGGGGGGGGATTTCGAGGGATGATGCAGAGGAAAAATTAAGTATTTATTTAAATTTCCCTCTGCATCATCCCTCGAAATCCCTCCCAAACCAGGCCCCACCGCCCCTTGTTGTGACCTGCACGGACCGCGGCTGCTTAAAGGCACCAAACACCTAATAGTCACCCATCTAGACAATGTCAATGTCATACACGTTAGAGCATCTCTTCATGCAATGTGGAAGATGCAGAGAAACCAGAAAACATTTGCAAGAAAATTAATATTGTTACTCACTTCTAACTAACTCTTCAACCTTACCTATTGCCAAACTAGGACCCTTCAATGTAGGTTCTTCCCACTCTTTACCATCCCTACTTTCAAAAATCCTTCCACCGATGGTAACGGGTGGAGCGACCTTGTCAGTGCCGGTCACTCCACCCGCCGTGTGGCTCCTCCTGAGGGCGCCTGTTCCCCCCTGTTGCCGCCACCTGATCGCGCTGCCCCTGCAGTCGAGGTTCCTTCCTTTCCCCCTGGTTCTTGTCCTCTGTTTCTTTTTGTACCAGTATTTGTTTGCTTTTACTGTTGTGCCCCTGATTATTGTATTTTTGCTTTCTGTCGCCTTTTTCCCGCTGTTCCACCTCACTCCCCACTCCTGGCCTCTGCTCCCCCATGGCCCCGCCCCCTTTTTCTTCCGTGCCCTCTCCCCTCTCCCATTTGCCACCCCGTTCCCACCTCCCAGCTGCTCCTCCCTCCCACCTCCTCATTTATGGCGGAGTCCGCGCACACGCGCAGCGATCACACGCAGCGGGTGCGCCAAAGGCAAGCCCGTCTGCGCCCGTCCATGCCTGGACCGTGTCCAGCGCCAGAAACCCTGGATCTCGACGATAGCAACGCACCAGTCGGACCTACGACACCACCACCCTCCATGCACTCAACACCGGCCGGAGCCCCGCCTGCTACCCAGCCACCCCGAAACGCACCCACGGACCCTTCACCTGGCTAGAGTGCAAATTCACCTGCATCCGTCCCGGGCCGGCACCCGCCAAGCCTATCACCAGCAAGAACCACCTCAAGTGCATCCTGCTCAACACCCGCTCCTTCCACAGGCACGCAGTCGAACTCTGGAACCTCCTAGACACAACAGCTCCTGACGTCGCCTTCCTCACGGAAACCTGAATGAACACCTCCTCAGCCCCCGACATCACCATAGCCATTCCGGACGGCTACAAGATTACCCGGAGGGACCGCACCAACCAAACCGGAGGAGGCATCGCCATCGTCCACAGAAACACCATCCGCATCACGACCAACTCGGATACCACCCTCACAGCCGCCGAACACCTGCACTTCCAGATACACATCGACCCCAGAACTACCCTCAGAGGCACCCTAATCTACAGACTCCCGGGACCTCGCACTCAATTCAGCGAAGCCATCGCAGACTTCGTAAGTCCGCACGCCCTCGACTCCCCAGACTACATCCTCCTAGGAGACCTCAACTTCCACCTGGAGAACAACAATGACAGCAACAAGACCACGCTGCTGGACAACCTCGCCAACCTCGGACTCAAGCAACTAGTGAACACCCCCACCCACTACGCCGGCCACACGCTTGACCCCATCTTTTCCTCCAGCAAGTGTATCTCCTTCAGCCACACCACCAGACTCCACTGGACAGACCACAGCTGCGTCCACTTCTCCTTCAGGAAAACCACGACGCACCACCACCTGCAACAGGCCCCCCGCAGAAGCTGGAGCAAGATCACCGCCGACCAGCTCACCACCTCCCCCAGCCAGAACCCACCCACCATCACGACGGACCCCAACAAAGCAGCCCGCAACCTCGCACAGGAGCTCGCCAACTGCGCTGACGAACTCGCACCACTGAAGAAACCACCCAGCAGACCCCACAGCAAGAAAGCTTCGTGGTTCACCGACGACCTCATAAACTCAAAGAAAACCTGCCACTCCCTCGAGAAAACCTGGCGCCAGAACCAGACAACAGAAAACATGACAGCCCTCAAGAACGCCACCCGCAAGCACCACCAACGGATCCGCACCACCAAGAGAATTACATACAAACAACATCTGGACAACAACACCCACAACAGCAAGGAACTCTTCAGCATCGTTAAAGAGCTCTCCAACCCCAGCGCCTGCAACAACGACATCACACCCTCGCAAGACGTCTGCGACTCACTCGCCTCGTTGTTCCACCGCAAGATCGCCGACATACACGAAAGCTTCCGTACACAGACCATGCACCCAACCACCGAACCATCTGTAACGACCGGATTTTCGGACCAGATAGAATCAACTCACCAAGACAACACCAACCCAGCCAAAACGTAACCACCTCCCTCCTCAGGACCTACTTACCAAGGCACCTGGGTACCTACCTGAGGATGGGGAATTAGCAATATACAAGCTTAGATCCTCTAAAACACCAGCAAACCTACAGGGATTACTAGAAATACTCACTGATTACTAAGGTATTCCATATACTACACCACACTCATACCTTATAGTCTTGCGGCAACTCAGGCCCAGACTATTCTACCCTCCTCCTCATAGTGAAGGGAGCAGTTCTGATTACTTACCATTACACACTGACCACAATCAGTGCTCACTCAAGCCACAATCCTGTGGGTATACATATTGACCTCAATCAATGTTCTCATTAATGCCACTCTCTCTAGCAGCAATCTCACTACACACCGTGTCCTTCCGGTGCTCTCACAAGCCACAATCCTGTGGGTATACACATTGATCGTAATCAATGCTCTCACTAATGCCACTCTCTCTAGCGGCAATCTCTGTCCTATGAATACCTTCAGCTCTCTCTCTCTCTCTCTGTTGAGAAGTTTCTCTATATATATCTAATATCTACTGGGGATGTCTCATACACAATTGTTATATTTTATGTAGTAGATAGACAGTCAATCCTCTCACACAAGAATGGCCAAATTACAATATGCAAAGGTTATTCTCTGATACAAGTGCTCCCTGCTCCCTTGCTCAGTTACCATTTACCCGGACGGGAAACGCATCCGTCCACATAACAGCATCTGACTAGAAGAAAGGTTAACCTTATCATAAGAAAACAACAGTTACAAAATGGTTCACTAAGAACTTGGGTTCCTTTATTACACAATAGCAAATTAAACAACAATATAATATAGCCTGAAAAGCAAAGGAAAGAATTAGAAAGTGTGTGCACGCTAATAAGAAAGGGTCGACGTCACCTTATGAGTACGAAGTCTGGACTCAGTTGTCATCTGGGTTCCCTTCTCGAATTTTGTGAATTTGCGAACTCGCAATCCGCAAAATCCACGAATTCTCGCGAATTTGCGGGGTTTTTTTTGTGTTCGCAAGGGTTTCTGCCAGTTCGCGAGGGTTTGGTACCGGTTCGCAATCGCAAACTTACTTGTCGGCTCGCAACGGTCGCGACTATGTTGTTTCTACGTCTGGTTCATCATCACAGGTTCCCAGCACCCTCTGTTTCACCACTGCCACCCTCTGTTTCACCCATGCCACCCTCTGTTACATCAATGCCACCCTCTGGTTCATCATCACTGTAGATTATGGGGGGGAAAAAGCAAGCACACCTGCCCTGCTTCAACTGACATGAATTAATTTGGGGTTAGTTTATTAATGTGTCACTGTTTTAAAATTCCAGGTCTGGCACCTGCTTCCTTATCAGTAATTTGCTTTCTGTTGCAGTGCAATTTTTTTTCCAGGACCTTTGTGGCCTACTTGTAGCTATTCTATGAGCCTGCTGTGAGGGTCAGAGCAGGGTCATACAATTGTTGCAACTAGCAACTGAACTCTGGAGGGGCCCCAGTCAGGAAGCACTACAGGGAATGGTTACTAATGATGAGTTGAACTCTTGCACCTGCTGAGTGCTTTCAGTTTTGCAAAACTCGTTTTTCTGCAATTTCGTGGGATTTGCGGGGCGCGAACACACGCGAGATCGGATTCGGAAGCAGCGAATTCGTGCGAATATGCGATTTGTTTTTTTGCGGCGTGTTAGTTCGCAAGGTTTTATGCGTTTTCGCGAGCCGCGTGTAGCGCAAGGCGCGAAGTTACCCTCGCGGTCGTTCAAGGGCGCGGCCATCTTGTTTGCATGACGTATTTCCGTTTCCGGGCACGAAGTGTAATCTTGCAAAGTGTGTGTCTCGCCAGTACAATTTCGCGGGTGTTAGCGAGGAAAATCTTGCGCGAACTTACCCGCACGGTCGTGAACGGGCGTGGCCATCTTGTTTCTCATTCATTGCTATGGTTCTGGGCATGCTTTTGGTATCCTCTCTGTATCTCTGCCATCCTTTGCTTGTTTGAAGTTTTTTTAATCTATTTTACTTATTATCTATCTCTTTATTTTTCTTGCTCTATATTTTTGTGTTTTCTGCTACTTTTGGTTAATTTTAAACTACTTTTTTCAACTCTTTACTTTTCTTCTCTTCCCTATTCTATTTTCTTTATTATTTAGCTTCCTTTCTGCCCAGACCATGGTGAAGGGAGCCAGGAAGCATCCCGAGAAGGGGAAGGGTCCCGCACCCCGTGCCCAGGTCCTGTGCGGGCATTTGAGGGGGGAGCAGGTCGTACCCCGGGGAGATCTTTAGCCCGGAGGAGGTGGCCGCACTCATTTTTTATGTTCAGCGCTGCCTCCCCAGGACCATCATGGCAGGCAGCAGGATCGGTGTCGGGTACGGGATCCGGGAGCGCCGGAAGCGGTGGGAGAAGGTGTGCCGGGCCATGTACCACCACTCTCGGGTCCGGCGCACCTACAACCAGGCCACCCACCGCTGGACGGATGTCCTGGACCGTGAACGAGATCTGCTCGGCCTTGAGATCCCAGGGCTTGGTGAGTAGTAGTAGCTATTTCTTTACTACTCTGTTTTCTCCTGCTCTGTGTGTTATTATATTGCAAATTTTTGTTTTTTACCAAGAGCAATAAATCTGCTCATTACATTGTAGGTAAATTATATTTCAAAATCTTCTGTGCATTTTATGTGCACTGCTCTACTTCTCAGTAGTGTTGCTACTATGCTAATTTGTTTTCGATTTTGTGTTCATTTCATTGGCCTGTGAAATTATGCATGAGTGTAGTTTAAAGAACTGCGTAATGCTAGACACTAAGGTTCAGATTTTTAATTACCGGCGCATCCCTGCAAAGTAGCAGGGATGTGCCAGTAATTGTGTGCCACGCCACCACCACCCATGGTGCGCCGTACTTACAATGCGGCGCACAATGGGCCCAAAACTTCACCAAAGCGTTACGCATCTGTGCCGTAAAGGCGGCGCATTGCTGGAGTTGCGATGCAACGATGGCGCAGCTCTATCAATGCTCTGGGGTGCCCTATCTCCCCAATGCTGCGTCAAGCCGTACGTCTGCTTCAAGCAGGCGCAGGGTTTGAGTCACGCATCATTGTCGTTAAAGTGAGTGATTGAAATGTTGTAGATTTCCCTCAGCCACTTTTAGGATGCGTTCCTGTGCAGGAACGCCCTCCCTTGCGCCGGACCGCACCCTGATGGCGCAGGGCTTTACAACGTGATGCATCTCCCATATGCGTCACGTTGTTAATATACGCCGCACCATTGCGCCTCTTTTGTTCTGCCGCTGCGTCACAAAAGTCACGCAACAATGGAGCAAAAGAGCCGCAAGGGGCTTCTAAATCAGCCCCTACAGACTCAAGTCCAGTCCTTCCTTTGTACACATGGCGATAAGAAGAAATAGTGGTGGTGGATTGATAGTTTGAGTATTTTAATGACTGGTTAATGTAGTAGGAAACTTTAGTGTTGTCGCTGATCTGCAAAAACGATGGACTTTGTCTGTCACTTCGCGTGCTGCGGACTGCTGCCTGCCAATCCGAGGCAAACCTTTTTAGTACTTTGTTTAGTGAGTTACATAAGAAGTTTCCAATTCGACGGTCCGCAAATCAAGCAATACTAATAACAAAGTAGACCACATGAGATCGGTCAATAATATATCCCGTGGAATAGATGTCTATTTGCTATTTCGCCAAAATATTTTGTTATTGTTCTTTTGAAATGTTTGATTTGGTTGACCAATATCATCCATGTTTTCTGGTCTTTCTTTCTTTCATGTTGTACATCAGCTCCCCCCAGGGGCAAGAGGACACAGGAGGAGGAGGAGGGTGCTGTTCAGGATGCAGGCCAGGATCGGGCAGGCGAGGGCTCCTTTGCTGGCCCCAGTAAGTTTTAATTTTAATATAGAGTACTTATTTTTTCCTAGCGTTCCTCATTCGATTTTTTCTAAATCGTCTTTGATCTTCTTGTAGACTGGATCTAAATTCTTATCCTGCCTCGACTATGACTCCCTGTGGTATTACTAGATTATTTTTATTAGTCTGTCTGTGTAGCTAACTAAGATTGCACATTTGGCAATTCCATTGGACTCCCATTCTAGTCAGCACTAGCTCTATGCACTGAGTGCAGTCCTCTGGGATTGTCCATAATGTATTTTCAAGTCTCCTAAATGTTTATGCTTTGACAATTGCCAACAATAAAAAGGTGAATGACCACCAAGAAAGAATAAGATACTACTTTACTTTCGGTTTGGATAGTAGGACAATCCATTCTACTACTGTTGCAGGGACAAATCTGCACAAACAGAACTATGGACACTAAATAATGCATTGATTACCTTATCAATTATAATAGGTGCTGTTAGACTTTCCACATACCTCAGTGATAACAGACTTTGTAGTTGAACCCCCAATCTCCTTATTGACTAGATAGTGTGGCAGAGTCATTTAGCTCCCAAAGTCACCGATGATTGATCCCCAATGATGTCAGAGGCACGGACTCATGTTTGCAAAAATTCCAAAACCTTTAGCTCATCCACTCTAGTCTGGAGGACCAAAAACCACAGAGTCTATTTAAGTTTAAAAGCTTTATAAAAAGTAAAAACATTTATTAAAATCAAGTTTGTCATAAAAGTAAACGTTTAACTGAAAATGGAAAAGTGCTTAGTGCTGACGATTAATTGGACACATTTCTTGTGGTCGAGCCGAGCTCTCACCTGGTTTGAACTTGATCCTGCTCGTGTTATTAGAAGTCAAGCTTCTGTCTGTTAGGAGAAAAAGTGGTGCGTGTTAAAAATAAAAAGCAAGCATTCATCAGTTGTGCCAAAAAGTGCAGCAAGACAACAGCCTTCCCTGGAAAAAGGGACATTTTTAGTTTAGAGTAGACAGTCACAAATTATTACATTGTATTCTGTTTTTTTCACATTTCTTTCTTCCTCCTAGACCAAATATTATATAGTAGTGAGTGGTGTATTCTAACATTATTAAATGTACTTTGTAGGTGGAACATCTGGAGGCGGGGCCAGCGCGGAGGTGGTGGCATTGGACGAGGGGAACAACTCTGGGGAGGAGGCGGTGGAAGTGCCGGACAATCCTGTGAGGGATAACACGGTGGTGGCGGGCAGAGGTAAACCATATATTCCTTACTTATTGAGATTGAAGACTGCAGAGTGTGCTTTCTGCACAGGTGTATTATAAATCAACCAGGTAGTAGCCTCCTCTAAATGTACTTCGACTTAGCTGTGAAGTTTTTGGCGAGAAGAATCCCAATCAGATCTGAGATGAACATGATGGATGGGATGAACGAAAAGCGAAAGAAGGGTGTAAGTAAGTGTGGAAGGACGAGAAATGTAATGATGACTGGCAAAGAAGAATGATATGTGTTTGCTTGGTCCCCGAGGTGGCTGGGAAGGAAAGAATATGGTATGGTGCATGGCTGGGTGAATGATGAAGCAAGGATGGGTGGAAGGAGAACAGCCTGGGTGGGTGAAACAGAAACTGTATGGGTGCATATACTTTCAATGGATGGATGCCTGGATCATGGTACTATCTGACTCCTAGATAGCATATGTGTATCTAGAGAGAGTAGACGGTCACTGGATGAACTAAGTGTTACTTTGAAGAGCATGTAACACCGCACTCGCACGTCCGTTCCAGTGTAGGAAAGGCAAGGAAAAGAAGTTGTAATTTTGTCCAAATACTACCATGAATAGTAGCAGTAGTTTGTATTGCAACTGCAAGCACAGCAAATATCTGGTTAATACGGTGGACACTCCCTACCTCTCTTAATAACTTTAGTTTAGTAGTAGTACGTCATTCATGTGTGGGTGTATCACTGTTCACTCAATAATAAGCAAAGCACCTAAAGTCATCCCATATGTCATCAAATACATCCCATGTGAAGTGATAGATAATCAGATTATTTAGCTTCTT
Organism: Lissotriton vulgaris; assembly: GCF_964263255.1. Taxonomy (NCBI): domain Eukaryota; kingdom Metazoa; phylum Chordata; class Amphibia; order Caudata; family Salamandridae; genus Lissotriton; species Lissotriton vulgaris. The sequence goes on from NC_141696.1 coordinate 865,975,186, forward strand.
CATTTTCCTTTTCTAATACTCATTTGCCCAATAGGGTGAAAGCTAAATTAATTAAGCAGTAGCCCTTTTAACAGAGTATTCTCAGTGCCACCCGTAATAGAAAAGTAAGAGCTTCACCACCTGCATGTACTGGGCCGGTACAGTAATGCAAGTCTGTCTCACTCATCATGGTGTGCGTCTGTTTTTCTCGGGTGCAAGTTCACTGCGCTGGCATTATGCCGGCTTGCATAAGATAACGTACCAATTTTCCTAAACAAGAGAGAAGAAGAAAAATAAGACTGGTGTACTGTCATAGTCGACTGTAATGGAAGTCCATAGTGTTCGTAGAATTTGTTCCTTAAACTCCCACTAATGTTAGAGCAAGGATGAAGAAGTTGGAGGTTACATAGATACTGTCCTCAATAGTTATGTACTGTGCTTTCAATTTGCTACTTGTACTGTGACACAACTTTCTGCTCAATTATTTTGTGTTAATCTTAAGGAGCATTGGTTACAGACTATGTCTTTCTTTCTTCATATAGTTGCTCCTTCCAAATCAAAGACACCATCAAGGAGGAGGGAGCTGGCTCGAATGGCCCGGCAACGGAGGCTGGATGCCAATGTCGCCGAATAACAGCGGCTGGTGGCCCTGGAGGAGGAGGAGACACAGTCTACCGGAACAACAACAACATCCACTGGGACAGCTGCATCCTCCTCCGTGCCCCCACGGGCTGCCAGCCAGCGCAGTGCTCCAGCGGTACGGAGCCGGGCTACCAAAGCCAAACGCCACCGCCGAGCAGCAAAGACAGCAGCTGCCCCCCACAGGATTTGCAAGGCATGCCAGCGCCGCTTATGCCTCAGAGTGTCCTACCTGGAGCAGGAGGTCCTAAGCTATAAGAACTTGGTGGAGGGCCTCCGCTTCGACCATGCCACCCTCCGCAAGGAGCATGATGCCCTGGCCGCTAAAATCAACACCACCCTACCGTAGTGTCCCTTGCTCCTTTTTTAGAGACTTTTGGGGGGTGGGAATTGGGAGTTGGGTTTTTTTGGGGCTTTTGAAGGACAATCGTTTGGGTTAGGGAGGGTCTTGCGGGAGATTATTTTGTTAGGGCTATAAAAATATACTTTTTGAAACTTTATCTGACCATACCTGTTTTTTACTGCTTTTGAGTCTGGTGGGTGGGGGTTTAACAGTAAGTTTGTTTTCCTGAATATTCCTAGGACTTTAGTAGTACTACCGTCAATCTCTCGTCTCTCCTTATACTCCATTATACTACCTCCAACCAAACGCTTATCTTACCTGTAATTTGTGTTTGAAAGTAGGGCTAGGCCCAGGGCTGGCTCCACGGGAAATTGCGATTAAGGTTGGCAATCCAATTAAGGTTGGAAATTGCAATTAAGGTTGGGCGGATGAAATTTCCTCCTCATTGCGGTGGTACTAGTGGTGTGACACAGTGGCAGTTGCATGCCTATGGAAAAAAAGAAAATTAAACCTGGTTTGTCCTTACTGTAGCATTACAACGGTACGATAGAGAATATAGCAGGTGACAGTACACTAGAACAGTGCGACAATGTAGCCTAACAAATGGTAAAGTATTGATAGTATAACTTGTACTTGTGTTGGATTTTTGACATTGGCTACTACTACAAGAAATAGTACTGAAGCTGAGTAAGTCTAGAATATATCCTCGGATTCCTTCACCAGCCTGTTGCTATGACCTTATCCTCCCCAGCAAGTGTGTGGAATTATTGATGTTATTTAGTCACACATCAAGCAAAACCACACAGCCCGGGGGAAGAGGGTTAGGGTTTGTAAAATGGATGGGAATGGGGGTTTCTTTTTGGGTAGGTTTTGTTGAGAGAAAAAAAAAGCACAGCATGGACAACCAATAATTAAACATAAAGAAATTTTTCGGTACAAAGCTAACCATAAATCTTTTACGTGACATAAAGGAAGTGCATGCACTACTGAATGCATTGTTACTGAAAAGTAAGTAGTAATTTCGACAACCGTGAATGACAGAATGCGACAGTACAGGGCTACATTAAATTAGGTTTAAAAAATAGCCAAAGTAAAACCTATAGAATGGCTGTAGGGATCATTTTAGAAGCAGAGAGAGATCCAAGAAATGCAGTCACACTCATAGAAGAAAACAATGGATACTGTATCTGTATGTTGTTGTAGTTGTCCTGTTGAATTTGGTAAGTAAGTTGCATGCAGCAAACAATTCCTCTTATTAGTGGAACTCCTCCATTCCAGCTGACGCTTTGCCCATCAATGTTGGTGACCAGAAGACACCCTGTCCACTGCCTGCCTGGCGGATGCTCAATTGCGGCTCGCTAATGTGAAGCCTGACTCCATCCTTTTTTCCCCATTGAACAGACTGAAACCCGGCCTGTAAATATTGAACGAAAAACAGGAAGTGATATAATATTACAACACCACTGATAAATAAATATTAGGTATGTACGCTGTGTAGTGCAAAAAGTCACACTTTGATTTTCCTAATAGACAGTACAATATTTTTGAAAGTGCGTACTCTGTCTGAGTCACCTTTTGAAGGATAAATATGTATGGGCAAATTAATTTAGCGGATCTTTCCCCTCAAGCTAGGTGTACTGGAAACTGTGTTTTAAAAGAAAAAAAGATAAAGGCCTTCCCAGCAGTGCTCCCACCCAGACCCTTACTAAAGCCAGTCGCAAAAATGTAGAAGACCCCCAATCAGATCTCAAAAAACGAGGCTTAGCAGAAAACTGGTGACAAAACGTACTTCGAAAGTAAAAGTAGGCCCAAATACCCCCTTACCCACCGTGGATTGTATTCAAACAACTTGCAAGCAAGCAAAAGTATCCATAGCCAGCATCGCTCCAAGACTCTAAAACCCCCACACCCAAACACATGCAATAGAAATACTGCTAACCCTAACGAGCCCTAAGTTAAGAATAGTGGCAAAGGCTTTCTTTAACTATGCCAAATCCCCCCTTTCCCACCATGGATTTTATTCAAATGACTTGCAACCAAAATTACACATTCTCACGAGTGCTCTAAGACCACAGAACACAGTTGCAAAAATCTAGAACACCCCGAAATACATGCAATCCTGCTGCTAGGGCTAACCCTAACGAACACTAAGTTACAAAAAGTGCCAAAAGGCTTTTCCTTATGTATTTAGTCCCAACCACTTCTATCCGGTATTAGACCTTCCCAGGAATGCCCCAAGACCCGCCAACCCACCCGCCAAAAAGTACAAGACCCCCAAACAGCCAAAAAGGAAAATCTCATACTTACAATATTTCTCGGCCTTAGGTCCAAACGCGCTGTGCAGCTAGGCCATAACTCCCGTTTTCCACCACGGATTTCCTGAAAAGCAAATGCAATCAAGATTAGACTGTCCCAGCAGTGCTCCCAGACCCCAAAACTCACCCACAAACACCCGGAACCCCCCCAAAGAGCACCTCAAAGGCAAGCAAGTCAGCAAAAACACAAAAAAATGTCCGCCTTCGATTTGGTGCAAACCACTTTTATCCGGTATTAGAGCTTCCCAGCAATGGCCCCAGAGCTGCCAACCCAGGAGAAAACTAGTAGAAGACCCCCAAACAGCCAAAAAGCAAAAGTACAAAAATGGGGACTTAGTCATTTTCTTGCCAATTTCCCAAATCAATCCGCGCGCGCTCTGCAGCTAGGCCCTAACTCCCCTCTGCCACCATGGATTTGCTTCAAACCTCTTGCAAACTAAAGTATCCATAGCCAGCAGTGCTCCCAGACCCCGAAACCCACCCACAAACATCAGAAAGCCCCCCAAACAGGCCCCCGAAAACGCTACATTGAGCAAAATGTCAGAAATAGCACGAAAAAAATCAGCGTGGATTTTGTCCCAACCACCTCTATCCGGTATTAGACCTTCCCAGGAATGCCCCAAGACCTGCCAACCCACCCGCCAAAAAGCACAACACCCCCAAACAGCCAAAAAGGAAAATCTCATACTTACAATATTTCTCGGCCTTCGGTCCAAACGCGCTGTGCAGCTAGGCCATAACTCCCGTTTTCCATCACGGATTTCCTGAAAAGGAAATGCAATCAAGATTAGACTGTCCCAGCAGTGCTCCCAGACCCCAAATTTCACCCACAAACCCCCGGAACCCCCCCAAAGAGCACCTTAAAAGCAAGCAAGTCAGCAAAAACACAAAAAGATTTCCGCCTCCGATTTGGTCCAAACTACTTCTATCCGGTATTAGAGCTTCCCAGCAATGGCCCCAGAGCCGTCAACCCAGGAGAAAACTAGCAGAAGACCCCCAAACAGCCAAAAAGCAAAAGTACAAAAATGGGGACAGTCATTTTCTTGCCAATTTCCCAAATCACTCCGCGCGCGCTGTGTAGCTAGGCCCTAACTCCCCTCTGCCACCATGGATTTGCTTCAAACCTCTTTCAAACTAAAGTATCCTTAGCCAGCAGTGCTCCCAGACCCCGAAACCCACCCACAAACACCAGGAAGCCCCCCAAACAGGCCCCGAAAATGCTACATTGAGCAAAATGTCAGAAATAGAAAAAAAAAATTCTGCGTGGATTTTGTCCCAACCACTTCTATCAGGTATTAGACCTTCCCAGGAATGCCCCAAGACCCGCCAACCCACCCGCCAAAAAGCACAACACCCCCAAACAGCCAAAAAGGAAAATCTCATACTTACAATATTTCTCGGCCTTCGGTCCAAACGCGCTGTGCAGCTAGGCCATAACTCCCGTTTTCCACCACGGATTTCCTGAAAAGCAAATGCAATCAAGATTAGACTGTCCCAGCAGTGCTCCCAGACCCCAAAACTCACCCACAAACCCCCAGAACACCCCCAAAGAACACCTTAAAGGCAAGCAAGTCAGCAAAAACACAAAACAATTTCTGCCTCCGATTTGGTCCAAACCACTTTTATCCGGTATTAGAGCTTTCCAGGAATGGCCCCAGAGCCGTCAACCCAGGAGAAAACTAGTAGAAGACCCCCAAACAGCCAAAAAGCAAAAGTACAAAAATGGGGACTTAGTCATTTTCTTGCCAATTTCACTGATCAATCCACGCGCGCTCTGCAGCTAGGCCCTAGCTCCCCTCTGCCACCATGGATTTGCTTCAAACCTCTTGCAAACTAAAGTATTCATAGCCAGCAGTGCTCCCAGACCCCGAAACCCACCCACAAACATCAGGAAGCCCCCCAAACAGGCCCCCGAAAACGCTACATGGAGCAAACTGTCAGAAATAGCACAAAAATAAATCAGCGTGGATTTTGTCCCAACCACCTCTATCCGGAATTAGACCTTCCCAGGAATGCCCCAAGACCTGCCAACCCACCCGCCAAAAAGCACAACACCCCCAAACAGCCAAAAAGGAAAATCTCATACTTACAATATTTCTCGGCCTTCGGTCCAAACGCGCTGTGCAGCTAGGCCATAACTCCTGTTTTCCACCACGGATTTCCTGAAAAGCAATGCAATCAAGATTAGACTGTCCCAGCAGTGCTCCCAGACCCCAAAACTCACCCACAAACCCCCAAAACCCCCCCAAAGAGCACCTTAAAGGCAAGCAAATCACCAAAAACACACAAAAATTTCCGCCTCCGATTTGGTCCAAACCACTTTTATCAGGTATTAGAGCTTCCCGGCAATGGCCCCACAGCCGTCAACCCAGGAGAAAACTAGTAGAAGACCCCCAAACAGCCAAAAAGCAAAAGTACAAAAATGGGGACTTAGTCATTTTCTTGCCAATTTCCCAAATCACTCCGTGCGCGCTGTGCAGCTAGGCCCTAACTCCCCTCTGCCACCATGGATTTGCTTCAAACCTCTTGCAAACTAAAGTATCCTTAGCCAGCAGTGCTCCCAGACCCCGAAACAAACCCACAAACACCAGGAAGCCCCCCAAACAGGCCCCGAAAACGCTACATTGAGCAAAATGTCAGAAATAGCACAAAAAAAATCAGCGTGGATTTTGTCCCAACCACTTCTATCTGGTATTAGACCTTCCCAGGAATGCCCCAAGACCCGCCAACCCACCCGCCAAAAAGCACAACACCCCCAAACAGCCAAAAAGGAAAATCTCATACTTACAATATTTCTCGGCCTTCGGTCCAAACGCGCTGTGCAGCTAGGCCATAACTCCCGTTTTCCACCACGGATTTTCTGAAAAGCAAATGCAATCAAGATTAGACTGTCCCAGCAGTGCTTCCAGACCCCAAAACTCACCCACAAACACCCGGAACCCCCCCAAATAGCACCTCAAAGGCAAGCAAGTCAGCAAAAACACAAAACAATTTCCGCCTCCGATTTGGTCCAAACCACTTTTATCCGGTATTAGAGCTTCCCAGCAATGGCCCAAGAGCCGTCAACCCATGAGAAAACTAGTAGAAGACCCCCAAGCAGCCAAAAAGCAAAAGTACAAAAATGGGGACTTAGTCATTTTCTTGCCAATTTACCAAATCACTCCGCGCGCGCTGTGCAGCTAGGCCCTAACTCCCCTCTGCCACCATGGATTTGCTTCAAACCTCTTGCAAACTAAAGTATCCTTAGCCATCAGTGCTCCCAGACCCCGAAACCCACCCACAAACACCAGGAAGCCCCCCAAACAGGCCCCCGAAAACGCTACATTGAGCAAAATGTCAGAAATAGCACAACAAAAAAAATCAGCGTGGATTTTGTCCCAACCACTTCTATCCGGTATTAGACCTTCCCAGGAATGCCCCAAGACCTGCCAACCCACCCGACAAAAAGCACAACACCCCCAAACAGCCAAAAAGGAAAATCTCATACTTACAATATTTCTCGGCCTTCGGTCCAAACGCGCTGTGCAGCTAGGCCATAACTCCCGTTTTCCAGCACGGATTTCCTGAAAAGCAAATGCAATCAAGATTAGACTGTCCCAGCAGTGCTCCCAGACCCCAAAACTCACCCACAAACACCCGGAACCCCCCCAAAGAGCACCTCAAAGGCAAGCAAGTCAGCAAAAACACAAAACAATTCCAGCCTCCGATTTGGTACAAACCACTTTTATCCGGTATTAGAGCATCCCAGCAATGGCCCCAGAGCCGTCAACCAAGGAGAAAACTAGTAAAAGACCCCCAAACAGCCAAAAAGCAAAAGTACAAAAATGGGGACTTAGTCATTTTCTTGCCAATTTCCCAAATCACTCCGCGCGCGCTCTGCAGCTAGTCCCTAACTCTCCTCTGCCACCATGGATTTGCTTCAAACCTCTTGCAAACTAAAGTATCCATAGCCAGAAGTGCTCCCAGATCCCGAAACCCACCCACAAACACCAGGAAGCCCCCCATACAGGCCCCCGAAAACACTACATTGAGCAAAATGTCAGAAATAGCAACAAAAAAAAATCAGCGTGGATTTTGTCCCAACCCCTTCTATCCGGTATTAGACCTTCTGAGGAATGCCCCAAGACCCGCCAACCCACCCGCCAAAGAGCACAACACCCCTAAACAGCCAAAAAGGAAAATCTCATACTTACAATATTTCTCGGCCCTCGGTCCAAACGCGCTGTGCAGCTAGGCCATAACTCCCGTTTTCCACCACGGATTTCCTGAAAAGCAAATGCAATCAAGATTAGACTGTCCCAGCAGTGCTCCCAGACCCCAAAACTCACCCACAAACACCCGGAACCCCCCCAAAGAGCACCTCAAAGGCAAGCAAGTCAGCAAAAACACAAGAAAATTTCCGCCTCCGATTTGGTCCAAACCACTTTTATCCAGTATTAGAGCTTCCCAGCAATGGCCCCAGAGCCGTCAACTCACCCGCAAAGAAGTAGAACACCCCCACAAGTGCTGAGTCCTTCTTAATTGGGCGTAATCCAGCCCTCTGCTTTGAGGGAAATAGGAGTCTGGAGGAGGAGGATATATGAGCATGTTCTTCTGAAATTGTGAACCTGAGGAATGCAGACTGCGGCACCTACAAATCAATAAGCAAACAAGTGAAGACAGTTCTGCTGATGGGCTTGTTTTTGTGATTAGGTGATTAAAGTTTGAATTATATTAACTGTGCACAACAAATAAAGACAGACACACAGGAATAAAAGTGAATATGGACGAAAAAGAAAGTTATTAATTCCTTGTCTCATTTTCAGGGCTCGGTGTCAGGGTCCAGGGATAAGAATAAGGCTTTGTCATCATACTCTGCAAATTCAGGCAGGGTGAGCTCAGTGTCACCTAACAGAGAAGAAATTCCCTCATCTACGTTGCTGTCCACCTCGTCTTCATCCGGCGTGCTTTCTCGTACTTTGTAATCTGGTGGTATGAGGTGCTGATTCATCTTGATCATTGTTAACCTCTCCACATTTTTGGGCGAGAGGCGGCTCCGTTTGGGAGTTACAATGCCACCAGCAGTACTGAAAACACGTTCAGAAGACGCACTTGCGAGTGGGCAAGACAAGTAGTTTAAAGCCAGGTTGGAGAGCTGTGGCCACAATTCTTTTTTCCCATGCCAATACGGCAATGGGTCAGCATTAACATAGACCTCTGTTGAGTCATTCAGATAGTCCTGCACCATCGACTCAAGGTCCTCCAAGGTTCCTCCACTTTGCTTAGCTTTTGCTGTGACCTTTTGAGAACCAAACCCAAGCCGAGTTAGCCAATCCTCTTCAGCATCCAATGTTACTGTTGTGTCTGGTGCAGATGATCCGGTTGCCGGTGTCTTTAATGTCTGAGAGGTCACTTGTGCCACAGCCACAGGTGCAGAAATGGATTGTTTTGACTGGGGATGGCCTGCTGATGCTGATGCCGATGTACTGCCTTTTCCTTCAATTTTCTGCTGTTCTCTTTCAAACCTCTTGGCTGACAAGGCTAGCCAACGTTTGTACTTTGTAACATCTTCATCAGCAAAAGTAATGAATGCTCGGCCTGCCAGCGCCTTTTTGTAGTGTGGATCCAGAATAGTAGCATAAATGTAATGCTGTTCTGAGTGGATCATTTTAAGAAGTTCATCACCTTGTAGGCGCTCTAATAATTTCTCCGCCAAAACAAAAGGGTCTTGGTTTTTTCCATCTTTTTGAAACACAGAAGACACCTCCTTCAGTTGGTGCTCCAGCATGTACAACAATGGGATAGCTTTTCCCAAATTACAGTCCTCCTTGCTGACTGCACGCGTGAAGACCTCAAAAGGATGAAGCATGCCTGTCAGGCTTTTAACTATGTCCCATTGCGCTGCACCCATCCTCAGGTCCTTCTGAGCTGTACCCTGTTTTAAGAAATAGTGATCGAGTACCGTATACTGCTCATACAGACGCTCAAGCATGTAGAAGGTTGAGTTCCAACGTGTTGCCACCTACTGGATGAGTGCTTTCACTGGCATTCGACGTTCATGTAGCAGACTCCTCAGATGCTTCCGGGCCTTAAAAGAATGGCTGAAATGGTTGCACATTTTTCGGCAGGTGTCCACTACCTCGTACGCTGGACTGTCTTTATCACTCAAGAATTTTTTAACAACCAGGTTTATTAAGTGTGCCAAACACAGCACTCTGAAATAGTGACCCAGCTCCATGGCCTTAACTACATTGGCGCCATTATCCGTGGAAACATAACCAATCTGGCTTTTTTGGGGGGACAGCCAGTGAAGGACCTTTGTGTTAAACTCATCCAAAATGTTTTGTGCTGTGTGACGTTCCTCCAAACCAAACATGGCTAGTGTTGCATGTTTCCGAGCAGCTTTAAAAACTTGGTCCGGGTCAACACCTTCGTTTAGCTTTGCTTTAACCCCTGAAAAAGAGACCCAGTGTGCAGTGATGCACATGTAATCAGCGCCTGCGCCACCTGTCCACATGTCTGTTGTCAGATGTATAGTGTGAACAGCACTCTTCTGCAAAGCTGCCCCAATCACCTCCAGCACATCTTCATGTAGTGCTGGAACCGCAAAATAGAACCGGCTAGTACCCTTCCATTTAGGGCAGAGCGCTACCACTAATTCTAGAAAACCAACCCCTTCTACAAAAGAAAAAGGGAGAAGGTCCAGAGCTAGCATTTTAGCCAGCTTAGTGTTATACAGTCGCGTCAGTGGGTGGTTGCGTTCACATTGCGCTTCTGTAAACAACATCTTTTTAATGTTGCCCTGGACCAAGCATTTACGGGATGATGATGATGATTTCTTCGACCCAGTTACGCTCGCTGATGAACTTTTTCTATACCGGTAGAGCTATATAAAAGTCTAAGGGAGGAAACAACACCAATGCTTTTAGATCTATTTAATGGTGTTATGAATACCGGAATAATACCTGAGTCCTGGCAAGAAACTAATATAGTGATCTTTCATAAAAAAGGAAAACCTAAGACCAACCCGGGCTCCTACAGACCAATATCATTGATCAACAGTGATAACAAGCTATATGCCAAAATCATGGCCACTCGCATGGGAAGGATCATTGTGTCCTTGGTTTCCCCCTGGCAGCATGGGTTTATCCCAGGAAGGGGAACCACAAACCATATTAGGAGAGCTATCACCTTATTTGACATTGATGCTGCTAGGGAGGAGGGGGTCGCAATGATCCTCCTCGATGCGGAGAAGGTATTTGATCGCGTCAGATGGAGTTTCCTATGGAAGGTTCTGGAGGCAAGGGGATTTGGCCCTAGATTTTGTCAAGCCATTCAGGCTATGTATTCATCACCTACGGCAAGAATTCAATCAATGGGGGAAAGATCAGATAGGATCAACATAACAAGGGGTACGAGACAGGGTTGCCCATGTTCTCCAATCTTGTTTGCGCTTTACATAGACCCTCTAATCACACAATTAATGAACAGTGCGGCTATTAAACCTGTAATATCAAATGGGTTTCAGACTAAACTTCTCGCATACGCGGATGACTTAGCAGTCATCACAAAAGACCCAGAGCTAGCTATGAGGGAGGTAGTTAATATAACCGGTCAGTTTGGAGATGTGTCGGGCTACCGACTAAATGTAGACAAAGCACAGGTATTATGCTCTAAAAAATAGCCAAGGTGGATGGTAGATATGTAGAATCTGTAGTTTACCTGGGTATAACAATAAATGCAGAACCAGGTAAAATAATCGATGATAATTACACCCCTCTTATCCAATCTATGGAAACAGAACTAAAAAGAATGGACTCATTACAGCTGTCACTGATTGGGAGGGCTAACGTTATAAAAATGACAATGTTTCCCAAGGTGCTTTATAAATTAAGGTCAATCCCATTTAAAATTGACGAGAAAATTATTAAGAAGATTGAGGCTATTTTCATGAAATTTTTATGGCAATATGGTAAAATAAGGCGGTCAAATAGATATATGTCATTACCACAAGATAGAGGTGGGCTGGGATTGCCAGATATTAAGAGCTATCATCTCTCATGTCTCCTCACAGACATGGATATCCTACTTCATCTGGGGGGCCGAACCCTCAGGCAGGCGGTGATACCATCAATTTTTCAGCTATTGGTGGGAAGTGAAGCCGTAGGGCTCTTATTAAGGAGAACTCAGAGGATACAAGACGCTTGAAGATGTATGGTATATATGGAAAACTGTTAAAAAAAATTCTAGATATACCCACGATCCATCACCGCACACCACTTTGGAATTCAACACTCTTTCCAAACCGTAGTAGGGATGGAGCGTGGCGTCATTGGGAGAGTCATGGTATTGTGGAGTTGGGGCAAATAATGATTAGAGATCATTGTAGAACACTTGAAGAACTTACACAACACTATTCACTGCAAGGTTATCAAGAGTTTAAATACCTACAGATTGTCAATAGAATTAAATCAATTAGGCCACGTATCACTATGCTTGGGAAATTCGAACTAATTGAGTATTTGAAGTCGGGGGGCCATAGAATTAGAGATATATATAAAATATTTAACGACGCATCAATTGACGATATTGGAAAAATTGAAACCGCATGGTCCAAAAAATTGGGGGATCCCGAAGTAGACCTTGATAAGGCATTAGCTATGGATAAGAGGTTTCTGCGCTCCTCGAATCTAAGGGCCCAACATTACAAAACACTATTTAATTTATACTATACGCCCGAAAAATTATTCTCTTGGGGGAAAGCGGCAGATAGTAATTGCCCCAGATGTGGAAATGGTACAGCAGATCTTATACACATGTTCTATGGCTGTGAAAAATTAAAAACTATTAAAATTGAAATAGTGCGGTTTTTAGAGGGGCTACTTGACGTCAAAATTAACCTATCCCCAACCCTGATAATAATTGGATGTGATGTGAAATTAAATATGAGTACTGAGGCCGAAGCTTTAGTTTTTATCTCCGTAGCAGTCCTTAGGATTTTAATTAGCGCAGCCTGGAAGGATACAGAAGCTCCTACTTTTCAAATGTGGTTGTGCAGAATGTTGGGTATACATAATATTGAGGAAGCATTATATGATTTAAAGAGAGCTAAGCTAAGGGATATGGGCAAGCGACTTTGGGCCCCAGTGGCTACTTGGAGGACAGCAAAAGTACAAATGAATGATTTACTGGTTTTGTAGATATTTAACCTGTCAATTGATTGTTTATTGTTTATTATTCTTTCTGTTTTTTCGCTTGATGGTATAACGCTATGCATCTATCTATGTATTTATGTACACATTTATGAATATGTATTTACCGGTATGAACTCTCAAAAAAATTTAATTTAAAAAAAGAACTTTTTCGCATTGGTGTCTCACTCTCTCCCACACTCTTAGTGTGGCTCACATGGGGTGTGCTGCTGACAGGGGTACTGGGTGTAAGTGAAGTGTTTGACACGTCTTCTTCCTCCTCATCATCATCAGATGAAACATCATTACGTGCAATTCGGGCTTCCTTGATCGCCTGTAGGTGCGCAAACCATTGGACAGCGTGCTTTCTTTCAAGATGACCTCTCTGGCTCCGGTACCATAGTTGGAACCAAACTTACCACGACTAACTGCCAACTTACAAATGCTACAAATGGCGAGGTTTTCCTTTTTTGGGCAAACACTAAAGAAGTCCCAAACTGCGGACTTGAAATATCTTTGGGAGCCGGAGGAGGCGGCGATACTGGTGGTGGTGGTCCTGCTGCTAATGCCAGATATAGTGGAGGATGTGGCTTGCCGAACTTCAGTACGTTTTGCACTTTCTAATTGAGGTTGAGGTGAATGGAGGTCCCTTCTGGCGAGTAAAAAATATAGAAGCGGTAGGTGTTGGTGTACTAGTTAACTCCAATGATTGTGGTGTTTCTTCCATTGCCTCCTCGTTGACAACATCATCACGCTCAGCAGCTGCTCGGGCTAGGGTCAAAATGTCTTTTTGCTGCATGCCCGCTGGGGCTGCAGTGACCTTTATGATGACTGCGTCGTCGTCGTGAGAGTCTTCATCAGCAGTAGTATCTGCCACTTCTTGTTGAGCCTCATCACACTCCATAACTATGAGTCTTTCAACGACCTTCCTTTTACGCTTAACTACCTTTGTCAGATCATGGTGTGCCTCACTGTCAGACGGCAGTGATGGTTCCCAATTTAGATCCGTATCATCAGAAGGAGGTGGGCTTGAAGAAGATGTAGACCTCTCCCTTGATCTCTTCCTTGCTAGGGGTGTGGAAGACAATTAATGATCATCAGGAGGAGTGGCTTCCTCAAATGATACCTCGCCTTGATTGTCGATTTCCTGATGTGCCCCTACTTCGGGAGGAACAACTATTGTGGGCACTTGTGACCCTCCATGCACCTCTGCTTGCGCATCTCCTTGCGCTGCCTCTCCTTCCACATGTACTTGGGCTTGTACTTGCACATGTGGTTGTTGTTGCGACTGTGGTTGTTCAACACTCGTCAGATGAGTTACAAGAACCTGTGTTGATTCAGGGACATTGCTGCTACTTTCTTGAGATGAGCCAACATCACTGGTCGATGGTGATTGAACAACTAGACTAAGTGCCTCTGCAGCAATCAAGGCCTTGGACTTAAGTTGGCGTGGTGGTGGTGGTGGCACTGAGCCCAATGGAGCGGGTCCCCAGCAGATCCGGCTGCTGCTGCAGGCGTACTTTTTTTTTTACTCCCAAAAAACGTGGCGGGCCCACCAGTCTCCTTGGTAACTTGCTTCTTCTGCTCTTTACTGGCAACTTTCTTGCTAGAGGAGCTACGGGGAACTTTTTTTGGGGCCATCTTCTTCAGAGCAGGTCAGAAAAGCAGGCCGCAGTTGCACGAGTTGCAGAGTTGTCTGTGGCCAGACGTGACGTTGCGTGACGTTATGCTGCACACACACACCGCTGCAGGACTTCTTCCTGGCACTGGTGGTTCTCTTGAGTCATGTGCACCTAAAAGCAATGGAAGACAGGAACATCAGTTCAGTTATACACCCCAAAAAAATCGAAAAAACACAGAAAAATCAGCACAATCCCATGCCCTCCATGATGTTTAAATTCAAGACACCCCACAGAAAGACTAGGCACATGCACCACTCACTAGCCCTGGTGAAAAGGCCACAACAACAGTTCAAAAAAACGAAAATCACAGAAAAATCAGCACAATCCCAAGCCCTCCACAATGTTTAAATTCAAGACACCCCACAGAAAAACTAGGCCTATGCAACACTCAGTACCCCTGGGCATAAAGGTTGAAAGCTAGGTAAAATGGTTGCAGACCTAACAACACTGCCTGCATTCAAAATGGCCCCCTCCCTCCCAGCACTTGGCCAGGGCCTGTAGCAGCACTCAAAATGGCCCCCAGCCACATGGCCTGTCCCCATGAACACCCCAAAAAATCGAAAAACACAGAAAAATCAGCACAATCCCATGCCATCCAGGCCCTCCATGATGTTTAAATTCAAGACACCCCACAGAAAGACTAGGCACATGCACCACTCACTACCCCTGGTGAAAAGGCCACAACAACAGCCCAAAAAAACGAAAATCACAGAAAAATCAGCACAATCTCAAGCCCTCCATGATGTTTAAATTCAAGACACCCCACAGAAAGACTAGGCGTATGCACCACTCAGTACCCCTGGGCATAAAGGTTGAAAGCTAGGCAAAATGGTTGCAGACCTAACAACACTGCCTGCATTCAAATAGGCCCCCTCCCTCCCAGCACATGGCCAGGGCCTGTAGCAGCACTCAAAATGGCCCCCACCCACATGGCCTGTCCCCATGAACACCCCAAAAAATCAAAAAACACAGAAAAATCAACACAATCCCATGCCATCCAGGCCCTCCATGATGTTTAAATTCAAGACACCCCACTGAAAGACTAGGCACATGCACCACTCACTATCCCTGGTGAAAAGGCCACAACAACAGCCCAAAAAAACGAAAATCACAGAAAATCAGCACAATCCCAAGCCCTCCATGATGTTTAAATTCAAGACACCCCACAGAAAGACTAGGCCTATGCACCCCTCAGTACCCCTGGGCATAAAGGTTGAAAGCTAGGCAAAATGGTTGCAGACCTAACAACACTGCCTGCATTCAAAATGGCCCCCTCCCTCCCAGCACTTGGCCAGGGCCTGTAGCAGCACTCAAAATGGCCCCCACCCACATGGCTTGTCCCCATGAACACCCCAAAAAATCTAAAAACACAGAAAAATCAGCACAATCCCATGCCATCCAGGCCCTCCATGATGTTTAAATTCAAGACACCTCACAGAAAGACTAAGCATATGCACCACTCACTACCCCTGGTGAAAAGGCCACAACAACAGCCCAAAAAAACGAAAATCACAGAAAAATCTGCACAATCCCAAGCCCTCCATGATGTTTAAATTCAAGACACCCCACAGAAAGACTAGGCCTATGCACCACTCAGTACCCCTGGGCATAAAGGTTGAAAGCTAGGCAAAATGGTTGCAGACCTAACAACACTGCCTGCATTCAAAATGGCCCCCTCCCTCCCAGCACATATCCAGGGCCTGTAGCAGCACTCAAAATGGCCCCCAGCCACATGGCCTGTCCCCACGAACACCCCAAAAAAATCGAAAAACACAGAAAAATAAGCACAATCCCATGCCATCCAGGCCCTCCATGATGTTTAAATTCAAGACACCCCACAGAAAGACTAGGCACATGCACCACTCACTAGCCCTGGTGAAAAGGCCACAACAACATTTCAAAAAAACGAAAATCACAGAAAAATCAGCACAATCCCAAGCCCTCCACAATGTTTAAATTCAAGACACCCCACAGAAAAACTAGGCCTATGCAACACTCAGTACCCCTGGGCATAAAGGTTGAAAGCTAGGTAAAATGGTTGCAGACCTAACAACACTGCCTGCATTCAAAATGGCCCCCTCCCTCCCAGCACTTGGCCAGGGCCTGTAGCAGCACTCAAAATGGCCCCCAGCCACATGGCCTGTCCCCATGAACACCCCAAAAAATCGAAAAACACAGAAAAATCAGCACAATCCCATGCCATCCAGGCCCTCCATGATGTTTAAATTCAAGACACCCCACAGAAAGACTAGGCACATGCACCACTCACTACCCCTGGTGAAAAGGCCACAACAACAGCCCAAAAAAACGAAAATCACAGAAAAATCAGCACAATCTCAAGCCCTCCATGATGTTTAAATTCAAGACACCCCACAGAAAGACTAGGCGTATGCACCACTCAGTACCCCTGGGCATAAAGGTTGAAAGCTAGGCAAAATGGTTGCAGACCTAACAACACTGCCTGCATTCAAATAGGCCCCCTCCCTCCCAGCACATGGCCAGGGCCTGTAGCAGCACTCAAAATGGCCCCCAGCCACATGGCCTGTCCCCATGAACACCCCAAAAAATCGAAAAACACAGAAAAATCAACACAATCCCATGCCATCCAGGCCCTCCATGATGTTTAAATTCAAGACACCCCACAGAAAGACTAGGCACATGCACCACTCACTATCCCTGGTGAAAAGGCCACAACAACAGCCCAAAAAAACGAAAATCACAGAAAATCAGCACAATCCCAAGCCCTCCATGATGTTTAAATTCAAGACACCCCACAGAAAGACTAGGCCTATGCACCCCTCAGTACCCCTGGGCATAAAGGTTGAAAGCTAGGCAAAATGGTTGCAGACCTAACAACACTGCCTGCATTCAAAATGGCCCCCTCCCTCCCAGCACATGGCCAGGGCCTGTAGCAGCACTCAAAATGGCCCCCACCCACATGGCCTGTCCCCATGAACACCCCAAAAAATCTAAAAACACAGAAAAATCAGCACAATCCCATGCCATCCAGGCCCTCCATGATGTTTAAATTCAAGACACCTCACAGAAAGACTAGGCACATGCACCACTCACTACCCCTGGTGAAAAGGCCACAACAACAGCCCAAAAAAACGAAAATCACAGAAAAATCAGCACAATCCCAAGCCCTCCATGATGTTTAAATTCAAGACACCCCACAGAAAGACTAGGCCTATGCACCACTCAGTACCCCTGGGCATAAAGGTTGAAAGCTAGGCAAAATGGTTGCAGACCTAACAACACTGCCTGCATTCAAAATGGCCCCCTCCCTCCCAGCACATATCCAGGGCCTGTAGCAGCACTCAAAATGGCCCCCAGCCACATGGCCTGTCCCCATGAACACCCCAAAAAAATCGAAAAACACAGAAAAATAAGCACAATCCCATGCCATCCAGGCCCTCCATGATGTTTAAATTCAAGACACCCCACAGAAAGACTAGGCACATGCACCACTCACTAGCCCTGTTGAAAAGGCCACAACAACAGCCCAAAAAAACGAAAATCACAATAAAATCAGCACAATCCCAAGCCATCCAGGCCCTCCATGATGTTTTTATTAAAGAGACCCCACAGAAAGACTCAGTCCACCCACCACTGAGTACCCCTTGGCAAAAGGCCCCAACAACAGCCCAAAAATCGAAAATTACAAAATTGTAGTTGCAGCAACTGTAATGCCCCAAACAAACTTACTTGTGAAATTTCTAATCCAAAAGTGATCCAAAGAAAGTCAAAAAGGCCTCAAATCCAAATATCCAGCAGCATCCACAAAAACTAATCCTTCCAGCACCAGATCCAAATGAAAAGTGACCAAGAGATGGACAAAGCACTGGGAGGAGCCTGCTGGACAGGAACAGGAAGTTGGAGACTGTGGGGCACTTCTTTCCTCCCACCCCCCACCCCAAAATGGACTCCTTGCAAAAAAAGTGCAGGCAAATGTCAACCTGAGGAGTTATTCAGATAAAAATCATCATTTTCAGAAGGTTTATGCTGCTTGCTGGTGGATTTCTTGTGCAGAATTGCAAATTTTGTATTTTTGCGAGTGCGAGATTGTTGCTGCCCGCCGCATCTACGGGTTCGCGATTGCGAACTCTTGCGATACGTGATCACGGCGTACTCGCGTTGACAAACTCTCGCTGTGCAAGGTGGCGAGCGCGATGACGTAATTGCGGTCGCCAAACTCCCGCGGGATCTCGCAGCAAGATCCAAAATGGCGCAGCACTCGCAAAATATCGAGAAAAACAACTCGGCAAACGCTGAATGACGGTAAGTGAACGCCGCGCGCCGCAAAATTGTATCACCAAGAAAAAAAAATCCGCTGCGTGCGAATTTGCGGATTTTTTGTAAATATGCGAGTGTTCGCGGATTGCGAATTTACCGAAAATCCGCAAAATCCGCGAGCGGAACGGATTTTCCACCCATGCTTACCCTGCAGTCACGGATACATGTCTGCACCCCTATGCTCTGTCTCCTCTGCTCCCCTCCAAGTCACTGGAACCTTCCTCTTATTCTCTGTTTCGTCTGCTGCACTCTCGCTGTTCTGCACTACTCCTCTCTCCTCTCGACCACGGACTATCTTCACCTTCCAACTTTGATCTTATAAATCAGTTTCTGCCGCTCTGGCATTCGTTCGCTCCGCTAACTGCTTCACTCTGCATGCTCTGATCTTAATGTCAAAGCTCACCAACTGCTCCAACTAAAATAACTTCAATCTTTCTGAGAGATTATCAGCCTTCGGTCTTTTTCAGACTTCAAAATGGCGACTGTCTGCCTTAAGTTGATTAACTGCAATAATGCTAACGACTAGCTGCCGTCTACTAACTGACTCAATGAACAACTGACTTGAGTCTCCGAGCTTTCGCTAATATGGAACCTTGTTCATGCATGGAAATTTCTGGCCAGTAACCTGCCGCCCACCAAATTCTTGTACCACCCCGTGCCAAGGACACGTTCTCAGCCGGCCGGCCTGATGTTATGTCTTCAACACGAAGAAAAATACAGTCTTTCGATAAGGGCCAGCCCGAGCCGGTTCTCTCCAAGCGAACAACACCTTATAACTAAAACATTACATTTGACCTAAAAGCGTCTCAAGCAGCTGAGGCAGAAAGAAAGATGGAGTCTCTCTCGTTCGAGGCCTACAAGGCTCGAAGTAAGCATAACTCTGTCAGAAATATACTAATAGCTTTACAAAAGGGCGAAATAATACTGATACTAAAGAATCTATCCCCTAACATAAACTTATAGGCCCTAGAAGAAAGAAAAGAATAGGGAATTATGTCAAACACCTTGTAAATAGGCCAGGTCTGAGGCTCTAATCCTCCTATTAGAATGATAGCAGGCTAAAGTCACCTTCACTCAGAAAGGGGAACAAAAACCCGGTCAGAACATTTTATCCTTGACTTTAGACGGCTAATCATTCGCTAAATGGAACTAACATCTGTCGAAGAATAATATGAAACAAAACTAACCGATCTATTTCTATTACTACATCTACAAGTTTAAAGTAAAGAAGGAATACGCTGAACAAAACAGCAAATAGCAACTAAAATGCAAATAGCAAGCAGGATCCCCCCTAATATCTGACGTAAAGCATGTAAGTCTGGTAACCAATTAAAGAGCCAGTCAAACTAGCCTTGTCAATGTGTTTTCTAACTTCTTTGGTTAAGTCGTGTAATTTGTCAATGCGAGCCTGAATGTTTCTAGTACGGTCAGATAACTTGAAACAACAAAGACCCTCAATGTCAGAACAGTCAAGTCCATGTTTAAGTAAAAGATAATCAATGGCAGCTCTATTTTGTAAAATAGCTCTGCGTTCACCCTGGGTGTCCAATAGCATGTCAGATAGAATTGTAGAAGTATGATTAATGGATTTAACCATCCAACAGGCCATTTTTCCAATTAATTTAGCATTATAGACTGCCAGGGCAGGGATGCCCAGGATAGAGAAAGCCAAACTAAGATATTCAGATTCAGAATATAAATGTAGTGTAGAATCACACTTGTCTTTCAACATAACTGCATCACGGACATCAGGGGAATGTGCATTAGGATGTGAAGAAAACATTAGCAAGCATAATCTAATAATAGCACAGGGTCCTCCGGTGATATTTGCAGGAATGTAAGGCCAAGAGGTATTGCCACAAGAGAAAAGCCATCCAGAGGGTAATAGCATTGTGCGATAGTGGCTAGGGGTAACTACAAGACTTTTGCAGGTCATATTATTTTTAACGGAAGTACAAGATTTGGATGATCTCCGGGAACATAAAGTTCTTTCATGATCTGTAAATGAAGTATTTATTTATTTATTTGTTTATTTTATCATTTGTAAAGCGCGAAACGAAGGCCCATGGGCATCTCGGCGCTGAGTAACTGCAATGTTTGGCCAACAAGGGGGCCAGGAGATCATTGATTAAAAAGCCAAGTTTTGAGGTTTTTTCGGAAAGACCATAAAGAAGTGCTGGTCTTGATCGAATGAGGCAGTGTATTCCATAGTTTTGGAGCAGCCACAAGGAATCTTCTGTCACCCCAGTTGACAGATTTAGTTCGGGGGATCACCAGGTTCAGGGAACTGGAAGAGCGCAGTGCTCTGGATGGGCAGTAGGGGGTAAGGTTCTGAGTGAAGAACGCTGGAACAGCGTTGTGTAGAGCCTTATATACCAGACATAAGGTTTTAAACTTGATCCTCTTCCTCACCGGAAGCCAATGGAGTTGTTTTATGGTGGGTGAAACCAGATGGAATTTGGGGATTTGCCCTAGGAGCCTGGCGGCCGCGTTCTGTATAAACTGCATTTTTGTTAACACTCTCTCCTGGGCCCCTAGAAACAAAGCATTACAGTAATCTAGGGTGGAGAGCACCAGGGAGCTTACCAGCGTTTTCGCCATGTATTCAGGTAAGAAGGGCAGAATTTTTTTAATGAGCCTAAGTTTATGAAAGGCGGAGGAGGATATCTGATTGGCATGTGGGAGGAAGTTCAGACGGTTGTCAAACATGACTCCCAGGTTCCTCACTTTGTCGACCGGGACTGGGGGCTGGCCCATGGATGACGGCCACCAAAGGGGGGACCACTCCGGAGAGAGATTGCCGAAAATTACCACCTCCGATTTGTCGAAGTTTAGCTTCAGACAATTGTGTGACATCCAGTTCCCGATAGCCGTCATACCCTGGTTGAACATATTGGCTTTCTGAAGCCCGTCATTTTTGACGGCAAGGACCAGTTGAGTGTCATCAGCGTATGAAGTGAGGCTCATCCCATGTGCCCTGATGACATTGGCAAGGTCCGACACATAAATGTTAAATAGTGTCGGACTGAGGGATGAGCCTTGGGGAACTCCACACGGTAGTGACAGGGGGGAGGATTCAAAAGGTCCCACAGTGACGACCTGGGTCCTGTTGGCCAAGAAAGAGGCAAGAAGATTTATGGCGTTGCCTTGAATGCCTATGCTCTCGACACGGTCGACCAAGGTGGTGTGGTCGACCGTGTCAAAGGCCGCCGACAGGTCTAATAATATCAGGACGGCGGTGCCTCCCGCATCCCGGATGGATCTGATGTCGTCCGCCGCTTTGACCAAGGCCGTCTCGGTTCCGTGGAAGCGACGGAAGCCAAACTGAGATTCATCTAGGCAATTGTTGTCCTCGATGAAGGAGGAGAGTTGGGCATTCATAATTTTTTCCACTATTTTAGCTAATAGTGGGAGACTGGCAATGGGGCGGTAGCTTTTTAGTTCTTCTTTATCGAGGGTGGGTTTTTTGAGCAGCGGTTTTATTAGGGTTTTCTTTAGTGACTCGGGGTAGATACCGGTGTTAAACATGGAGTTGCAGATGTTGGTTATAGAGGGTAAGACTGCATCCATGATAGGTCTCAAGACCTTCAAGGGACACGGGTCGAGAGCCGATCCCGATTTGATGGTGGATATTGTTTTTAGCACCTCCGGACACGTGACCTCACAAAACTGCGAGAAAATGGGTCCTTCAGGTTGAATTGATGGCCTGTGGGGGAGAGTAACGTTATTGGCGAAAACCCTGGAAATGTCATTAACTTTGCTGAAGAAGAACTCTGATAGAGCGTCGCAAAGAGTTTGGGACGGGGGAGGTGTGAGATCCACAGAGAAACCCGCTAATTGTTTGGTGGTCTCATATAGGCATTTATTGGAATTTTGGGCGGTTTCAATTTTATTGCAATAGTACTTTTTTTTTGCGTCCAAGATAAGCTGTTTGTATTTTGCTACCGACTCTTTATATAAGAGTTTGGCTTCGGGTGAATAGTCCTTCCGCCAGTGTCTCTCTCTATTTCGGCACTGTTGCTTTTGGGTACGCAGTACCTCTGAGTACCACGGGGCCGAGGGGGTAGATCTGTTGCGTGACCGTTGTTTAACTGGGACCAGATCTTTGGCTGCTGAGCTCACCCAGTTGTGAAATTGGGACGTGGCATTGTTAGGGTCCGGAGATAACGTAGGGAGGGTATCGTTAAGCAAGGTTTCCAGCCTGCATACATCTAAGTCATCCCATGCCAAGTAGGGGAGACAGCGGTTAGGGTGGGGTTTGTCGACCAGGGGGTCACTTACTGGAAGTGAGGCCAGAATAAGATGGTGATCCGACCAAATTAAAGGGAGTATTGTTGTGAGTTTGAGGCCCGGGGCATTAGAAAAGATGCCGTCTAATGGGTGACCTCCTTCATGCGTAGGGGAATAAACCAAAGGGGATAGGCCAAAAGTGGACATGTCAGCTAAAAGCGTGGCTGTGTCGGGATTGTCGGGCACATCAAAATGGAAATTAAAGTCACCTAAAATGGTGAAGGAGTTCTCCAGCGCGGATGTTTCCAGAAAGGATCTATGAGCCCCCAGGAAGTCGCACCTGGGTCCCGGTGGTCGGTAAAGGAGGATCCCTTTGAAGGTGTAGGAAGGGGTCAGTTTTATTGCGAATTCTAGTGCTTCGCAGGAAGTCTGGGGAATGAGCATATGCCTTACGATATAGGTGTCACGGGCGATGATAGCAATGCCGCCGCCTTTTTTCTTGGTTTGCCTGTCCAGTCTGTAAGTGGTAAACCCCGCAGGGACGGCTATGACAAGATCCGGGTCAGATGCTTGTCCCATCCAAGTTTCCATCATGAACAGGACATCTATTTTATGGTCCTGTATCAGTTCATGGATGTCCTGGCTGTGTTTGCCGAGCGAGCGGACATTTGTAAGCGCAATGGTGTAGGATTCCATGGGGTGGTGCTTGCCAGTCTGAATAGATTTGCGAATGGACGGTAACGTAACGTGACAGCCAGGGCAGTAATCTGCAGGCTTTGTGGGCAAAGCCATAGGGTGGGATATGCAACATAAATGGCTGGTCGTGGGGCGTAGCGACCGTAGCTGGGCTGCTGTGTAACAGATACGGGGGGTAGGGGGGGATGGACCAGGGGGGTTGGCCCTAGGCCCGGGCCAGGCGCGGACGGGCGCAGACGGGCTTGCCTTTGGCGCGCCTTCGGCGCGCCGCCGGCGCGCCCGCTGCGCCCGCCCGCTGCGCGGACGGGCGGCTCTGTTATTAATATACATAGTGGGGCGGGACGGGAGGAGGGTGGGAGGGACGCAGAGCAAACCGGGCAGCCTTCCCAACACAAGATGGCGCCCAAAGTCGACCTGATAGCTTCCCAGCGCGTGATAATGAACCCTCGCCTCGGGGAATTAGTCTCGCCTTCATATATTTCTGGAGCAGTTTAAAATATTTACAGATGTTAAAACGAAATAAAAACGAATCTAGTAATCAGTCGTTTTTAAATTTCAAAGTACACAGAGCAGACCTCCGGCTTCCGCCTCAGAGGGATAACATTGTCAATTACTTAGCTGGGCGAGTGAAACGCCTTTTAAATACCCTGGGCGGGCGGGAGGGGCGCAGAGCAAACCGGGCAGCCTTCCCAACACAAGATGGCGCCCAAAGTAGCACCTTTTAGTTTCAAATGAACACATTCGGTTATAGCGTTTGGATCACAAGTAAGGAAAAAACATAAATCACCCTGCGTGATATTATATGTAGTAATTTGAGAATGAATCGGTGGCACTGGATCTAATAGCACAGTACATAAAGGACAATATTCATGGGTCGCGAAATCCCCAATTATAATATTAGGACGGGCATTCGATATATTGAAAATATGGGCAAGGGTCTCCAAAGAAGCCGGGACGGCAACCAAACAGGTTGCTAGTATGTCAGTCACCGAACGCATCGCTGTTAAACAGAAATGTGGGGAGTTTGTCACCCTTCGTGCCAGGGTAGTCCAAAAGTTAGATGATGAATCCCACGCAGTGAAGGAACGTGGCACTCTGATTCTCCAGTCAACCAGAGTCTGGGGGTTCCGTCCTCTCCCGACGTAGCAGGCCAAAAGGAGTCCAACGCCGGCACATCCTGCAACAGCAGTCCAGAGAATGATCTGAAAAAGAATCAAATACAGGCATCATTCATTCTCGTAAGTAACATTTGTCAGCCAGGACAGCTTCCCAGCTATCTCTCCCTGGTCTCATGACAAGTACTGTATTATCATGACCGGTTGCAATAATTTCAGCTTGTTCAGGGCGATTTTTAGGCGAGTGCACCCACATTCTCGCGCCTGGATTATCAGTGGAGCCAAAACCTTTTTGTCCTCGAACAGTTAACAAAGTTGGGGCAGTGCCTTTTTGAATCTCACCACTGAAAACAGGCATTATCAACAATTGAGCAACACGGTCAGTCCTATGAATTGGTAAATCAACCTCACTGCTATTTAGCAGGAGTACCTTAATCTCTACCTGATAATCACTGTCAAATCGACCTCCAAGCACTTGAATGCCTTTTAAGGCCAGGCACGATCTAGGGGCTATCAGGCCAAAATTTCCAGTTGGGATACTGACACCAATGCCAGTCTCAATGATAACTCGATCTCTGCCTTTTACAGTAATGTCATTCATGGCATGCAGGTCCAAGCCTGCAGAACTTGGGGTTGCTCTACATGGAACCAGGGCTCCAGGGGAAATTTCCCAATACATTACAGTATTTTTGGATGTATTCGGTTTAGCATCAACAGCTGGAGGAAATAAACGCATTAATGGAGATTCAGCATTTAAAGAGGGACGATTATTCAAAATCAACAGTGCCTGAAACAAATATTCTCTCCAATTCTTATATTTATTATCGGTTAATTTACGCAATTGATCTTTTAGCAAACCAGTCATTCTCTCCACAAGGCCTGCTGCCTGTGGGTAGTACGGTATGTGAAACACCCATTCAATGTTGTTCTCCACACAAAATTCCTGTACCAATCTTCCCTTGAAATGCGATGCATTATCAGATTGAATTTGAAATGGGACACCATAATACAGCATAATCAATTCCAATGTTTTAATGGTATTTATTTGGGTAGCTCGTTTACAGGGAAAGGCCACTAAAAGACCACTGTACGTATCAACAATGGTGCAAATATATTGGCAATTTTTACTCATAGGGAGTGGACCAATATAATCAATCTGCCAAATTTGAGCGGGTAATTTTCCTCGGTGTAAATGTCCTCTAACAATTTGGGGTACTTTTCGCTGTCTAGAATGTTGACAGATAGGACAATGCAGTAGAGTATTTTTAATCAGATTTAAAGGAATATAAATTCCTTGATCAGCAGCCCACCTGCTAGTGGCTCTCTCTCAAAAATGTCCTGCTTTCTGATGGGCCCATTTCGCCAATCCCGCCAAATCAGAATCCTGCATGTCCACCACTGCCTCAGCAATTTTAGATTTCTCATCTGTAATATTGTGAAAGAATTTGTCAAGGGAGTCTATTGGTGTATGAGCATCCACATGAAAGATTGTGACAGTACTTTGTGGAAGCAATTCCCAAATTTCTTGCCATAACTCTTTACCCCAAAGTTCTTTAGAATGGAATTCCCAATTACCAGCATGCCATGTTGGTAACCAAACCGCCAGTCCATTAGCAGTGGACCAGGAATCAGTAAAAATGTGACACGCACCAGGTAGTTCCTGTTTTAAAACTTGGTAAACAGCATACAATTCAGCAAATTGATTACTTTTTCCTTCACCAGTTGTACTCAGCAATTTTTGTGTGATAGGATTATAGGACACTGCCTTCCAATGCCTCTTCTCTCCTATGTACCTTGCTGAACCATCCGTAAACCACACATGGTTTCTGTCCTCGGCGGACAGATCATCAAATGGCTTACCCCACTTAACAGGGGATTCCTGTACTATAGATACGGAGCATTCACTCCCAGTCTCATTCGATGGCGCCTGCACCACTTGCTCGTGTAATGTCACAACACCTTTCGGACCCACACGTGCCCTGTCTTGAATGTACCATTTCCACTTAATCACACTTGCCTGTTGAGCATGTCCAATTCGATGAGTTTTCGGCGAACTCAAAACCCATTGCATAATAGGGATTTCAGGTCTCAACATCACATCATGTCCCAAAGTCAATTGCTTGGTATCCACCAGAGTCCAATAACATGCAAGTAATTGTTTTTCAAAAGGTGTATAACGGTCACCAGCATCCGGTAACTTTTTAGTCCAGAAACCTAACGGTACTTTATTTCTGCCTTGTTTTTGCCACAAACTCCAATTTGCATAAGGACCTTGCACAGACACATTCAGATCCACATCACCATCACGCACGGGCCACAGATCTAAAGCATACTGAATTGCTTCTTTCGCCAAATCAAAGGCATCTTGCTGCGGTTTACCCCATTCACATACATTCTTTATACGAGTGACTTTGTACATAGGGGCCAATATCTGACTCAAATGTGGGATGTGTTGACGCCAAAAACCAAATAAACCAATAAATCTCTGGGCTTCTTTTCAGTTCCAAGGAACTGCAAAATCAAGAATTTTCTGTTTCACCTGGGGAATTACTTCTCTGTTACCTTTATGCCAATAGATGCCTAAAAATGTTACGTTTTGTGACAGACCTTGTAACTTTTCGGGATTGATTTCCCAACCTTTTTTACGTAAATGATCAATAACCTGATCTAACTGAGTCTGAACTTGATCCTGTGTTTCACCTTGAATCAAAATTTCGTCAATATAATGGCAAATTTGTATTTGTGGGTTTATGGGTATTTCAGATAAATGTTCCGCCACCAGCCGGTGACAGATCGTAGGACTGTGTACATAGCCTTGAGGAAGACATCTAAACGTTATTTGACGTCCATTCCATGTAAAACTGAATTGTTCTTGACACTCAGGGGCAATTGGGATTGAAAAGAAAGCATTAGTAATATCAATTGACGCATACCACATTCCTGGATGCTTCTGAATTCTCTCAATTAAAGTAATCATGTCTGGTACTGCAACAGTCAAAGGGGGTGTATGTTTATTCAATTCGCGATAATCAACAGTCATACGCCAAGAATTATCACTTTTGCGCACAAGCCAAACGGGATTATTCCAAGCAGAAGTAACCGGAGTTATGACTCCTGCATCCACTAGATCCTGATTTTGTAGCACTGATTTCTTCATGACCACCTGGGATACGGTACTGTTTTTGGGAAATTACTTTTGTAGCCTGGGGAATTTTTATAGGAGGCAATCTCAAACGACCAACTCGTACAGGTCTGGATGATTTATAACCTCTACTGCCAAATTGATAACAACCATCATCTAAATGCAATGTCATACCTTTTAGGATATCAATTCCAATTATGTATTCCAAAAGTGGCACAACTAAAACAGAATATTCTTTCGAGGAATTCTACCTATTTTCATCTCAACATCCGTTTGTACTGCAGGGTCTCTTTTCCACCTAAACCAGTAATTGTGAAAAATTGTCCTTTAAATTTCTTTGATTTTCCATGAATTAGAGTGGCCTATCATTTTGAATGATAGAATTTTCACTAAATGCATGTAAAAATGTTGATTTACACAGTGACAATGTAATGAATATATTTATATATAAGAGTCTCTAAAAGATTTTTTCTAAAAAATGACAAAATAATCTAATAAAAATTTCTCATGTTTGAATAATATTTCAAGTATCTACTTTTGGCATCTTTTCTACTAATTAATTGGATTTATTCAATGTTAAAAGAAATATAGGTCCTTTTAGAGGTCTTGTCTCCTTTTTGCTTGGTTTGTCTCCCCCCTCTGGGCCTCAAAATATTCGGGAGAACTCTCTCTTCTCATACTCCGCTCCTGTATCTACCAATGCTCGGGCCCTTTGTATATTACGATGTCTCCAAAAAATTTAAATATCTACATAGGGTCTATTGTCTTTGTGAGCCCAACTGCGTACTGGAGCTTGACCTATTTCCGAGTCATTTTTATTGCGTTTTGACAATCAAGACAAATCAGGGTAAATGCTCTCAAATTTTTTGGACAATGTCATTTCTTGTTCATATCCATCCCCATTACGAAATGGATTTTTGTCATCTGCATAGTATTGTGAATTTCGTTCAGAAAATCTACGTCGATCCTCTCTTCTCCTCATTTCAGGGGACTGACCCCTTTCATCTCTATATCTGCTTTCAACACGGTCATCTCTCCCCCTCTCTCTTTCCCCCTCTCTCCCCCTCTCTCTTTCACGCCGAGGGGACACATCTCGCTCATTCCGTCGTCTATTACGCCAATCAGAATCATCACGACGTTTATCATCCCCACTGTCATCAGAATATTCACGATCACATTCATTCTTCCGTACAGGTCGAGCACCCTCCTTCCGATCCAAACCACGCTTGTGAAACATTTCCCACACGCGATTATTGGGTTCACCATCAATGTCCTCTCTCTTCACACCGTCAGCCAACAAAGCAAGAAACATATCTTGTCTAGAAAACTGATAATTTCCAGCAGTACGACCCTCAGGTCTGGACTGTCTTTCAGGTTTAAGCCATTCGCCCAATTCACCAAGCTGACGCACAGATTCAAGCACTAAGGACAATGCATTACCAGTCTGATTGATCAACAATGTCATCATAACTTGTTTATATGCATCAGGGGAAGAACAGATAATGCGATTCCGCACAGAAGATGTCAACAAACCATCCAACAACCTGTCAGAAGTACTCAGAAAAATCGCAGTTTTCATCACCTCCTCTTTCAGTCTTTGTGCCGCATCGCGTAACGCATACCACGGCTTGTCATTCAAGGGCCAATCAGATTCAGTAGGGTATTTGTGATTACAACCATCAGCCGCTAATTGAAGCAGACTAATTTGACCACCACCATTATAGTTTTGGAAATGATCTTGCACAGCATCTCCCGCATCTAACACGATGCCAGCAGCACCCAGTTCATAGAGACGCACCATCCATGTAAGTAAGGCCTCACCGGGCCGCTGTCGAAATCACTATAAAATGTCACTAACTTCCTGTTGAGTAAAGTCTTCTAAACTATCCAAAGGAATACCATTTGGATTACCAGGAGCCTGCTGTAATTTTCGTCGAAAAACTGGATGAGCAGAAACTTCAGTACGAGCTGCAGAAGGAGTTCGATCAACAGATTTAGAGGGACAGTTAGATCGAGAAACGTCATCAGAATCAGGGCAGCGATCGCGGTCGCCGGAATCATGATATTTGTCAAAAGTATTAGATTTACAGTCACGTCCGGTGAGAGAACACTCGCGTCTGTCAGACTCCTCAGCCGAGGAGCCAGAATCGTTCGAGTCCCAGATATTACCGTCCCACTCATCAGGATTCCAGTCCAGTACAGCTTTTGCCACGACCAGACGCACTTTCCGTTTTCTAACTCGACCACGACGATTCTTATATTTGTATTTAGCAATACGAACAGCAGCTCTTTCAGCAATAGTCTGATAAGTCTCAAGTTTGTCGGCAAGCCATTTATTTTGAAATCTCAAAAGAGTATGAGCATTTTGCACTTCAACAAACTTCTCTTCAAGATCTGCATATTGTCTCTGCAATTTCAGAAATTTCTCATGTACAATCCTGTACGCATACAAAACAATCCAACCTCTGCGTCCTAAAATAGGAAGCTCCTCACCCTTCTCAATCGGTGCTTTCTGCAAACAAGCAATCACATGAGTCGGATCCGCTGCTTCTAAGCAAGAACTCCAATTTTCACTTAAACCAGTACAATCAGCCTACTCATGAGCCAAAGCCTCATAAGGCGTTGATTTCCATCCGGGAATTTCAACAGGCAATTTAAAAGTAGATTTTGACCTCCTCAAAAACATTGTACCAAAAAGAAAAAGATATATACAACTATAAACAAATAATATACAAAATGTACTCCGTACGCGCCAAGCGCAAACAAACAAGATAGAAACAACACCGCGCTAACAAGCTAACGTAAACGGTTCGTGACGCCAGATGTAACAACCCTATTTTCGGACCAGATAGAATCAGCTCAGCAAGACACCACCAACCCAGCCGAAACGTAACCACATCCCTCCTCAGGACCTACTTACCAAGGCACCTGGGTACCTACCTGAGGATGGGGAATTAGCAATATACAAGCTTAGATCCTCTAAAACACCAGCAAACCTACAGGGATTACTAGAAATACTCACTGATTACTAAGCTATTCCATATACTACACCACACTCATACCTTATAGTCTCGCGGCGACTCAGACCCAGACTATTCTACCCTCCTCCTCATAGTGAAAGGAGCAGTTCTGATTACTTACCATTACACACTGACCACAATCAGTGCTCACTCAAGCCACAATCCTGTGGGTATACACATTGATCGTAATCAATGCTCTCACTAATGCCACTGTCTCTAGCTGCAATCTCTGTCCTATGAATACCTTCAGCTCTCTCTCTTTCTCTGTTGGGAAGTTTCTCTATATATATCTAATATATACTGGGGATGTCTCATACACAATTGTTATATTTTATGTGGTAGATAGACAGTTCAATCCTCTCACACAAGAATGGCCAAATTACAATATGCAAAGGTTATTCTCTGATACAAGTGCTCCCTGCTCCCTTGCTCAGAACCTTATCATAAGAAAGCAACAGTTACACAATGGTTCACGAAGAACTGGGGTTCCTTTATTACACAATAGCAAATTATAACAACAATATAATATAGCCTGAAAAGCAAAGGAAAGAATTAGAAAGTGTGTGCACGCTAATAAGAAAGGGTTGACGTCACCTTATGAGTACGAAGTCTGGACTCAGTTGTCATCTGGGTTCCCTTCTCGTCTGTGCCTTGGCTCATCTTAGGATCGCCCCTGCAGTCACGGATACACGTCTGCACTGTTATGCTCTGTCTCCTCTGCTCCCCTCCAAGTCACTGGAACCTTCTTCTTATTCTCTGTTTCGTCTGCTGCACTCTCGCTGTTCTGCACTACTCCTCTCTCCTCTTGACCACGGACTATCTTCACCTTCCAACTTCGATCTTATAAATCATTTTCTGCCGCTCTGGTATTCGTTCGCTCCGCTAACTGCTTCACTCTGCATGCTCTGATATTAATGTCAAAGCTCCCCAACTGCTCCAACTAAAATAACTTCAATCTTTCTGAGAGATTATCAGCCTTCTGTCTTTTTCGGACTTCAAAATGGCGACTGTCTTCCTTAAGTTGATTAACTGCAATAATGCTAACGACTAGCTGCCGTCTACTAACTGACTCAATAAACAACTGACTTGAACTCTCCGAGCTTTCTCTAATATGGAACCTTGTTGATGCATGGAAATTTCCGGCCAGTAACCTGCTGCCCACCAAATTCTTGTACCACCCCGTGCCAAGGACACGTTGTCAGCCGGCCGGCCTGATGTTATGTTTTCGACACGAAGAAAAATACAGTCTTTCGATAAGGGCCAGCCTGAGCCGGTTCTCTCCAAGCGAACAACACCTTATAACTAAAACATTACATTTGACCTAAAAGGGTCTCAAGCAGTCGAGGTAGAAAGAAAGATGGAGTCTCTCTCGTTCGAGGCCTACAAGGCCCGAAGTAAGCATAACTCTGTCAGAAATATACTAATAGCTTTACAAAAGGGCGAAATAATACTGATACTAAAGAATCTATCCCCTAACATAAACTTATAGGCCCTAGAATAAAGAAAAGAATAGGGAATTATGTCAAACACCTTGTAAATAGGCCAGGTCTGAGGCTCTAATCCTCCTATTAGAATGATAGCAGGCTAAAGTCACCTTCACTCAGAAAGGGGAACAAAAACCCGGTCAGAGCACCATCGCACCCAACCGCCACCCTCTGCACCTGGACCCCGATCAGCACCGAAGACACCGCCTGCACAATGAGCACCATCCACTCCGGCTCCCCTACCGACCCTTGCCCTCACCACATCTTTAACAAAGCGGACTTCATCATCGCACTCCAACTCCGGGATGTCATCAACAGCTCCTTCGCATCTGCAACCTCCCCGGAGAGCTGAAAGCACGCAGAGATCAGCGCCCTCCTGAAAAAAAACCTCTGCGGACCCCACGGACCTCAAGAACTTTCGACCCATCTCGCTCCTCCCTTTTCCCGCCAAAGTCTTCAAGAAGACTGTCAACAAACAACTCTCCGCCTTCCTCGAGACAAACGGATCCCTCGACCCGTCACAGTCCGGCTTCCGAGCCAACCACAGCACAGAGACCGCCCTCATCGCAGCTACCGATGACATCAGGTCAATGCTCGACAATGGGGAAACCACCGCCCTCATCCTCCTGGATCTCTCAGCAGCCTTCGACACGGTATGCCACCGCACGCTGACACAACGCCTCAGCGACACCGGAATCCAAGGTGCGGCCCTGGAGTGGATCATCTCGTTCCTCGCTGGGAGAACCCAGAGAGTCCACCTACCCCCGTTCCAGTCCGCGGCCACTGACGTCATCTGCGGCGTCCCACAAGGTTCCTCACTCAGCCCCACCCTCTTTAATGTCTACATGAGCCCCCTCGCAGCCATCGCACACAAACACAACCTCAACATCATCTCCTACACCGACGACACACAGCTGATCCTCTCCCTCACCAACGACCCGGACACCGCCAAAGCCAGCCTCCAGGAAGGAATGAAAGACGTCGCGGAATGGATGAAGCTCAGCCGTCTGAAACTGAACTCAGACAAGACGGAAGTCCTCATCCTGGGACCATCTCCCTCTGCCTGGGACGACTCCTGGTGGCCACCTGCCCTGGGCACCACCCCCAATCCCACAGACCACGCATGCAACCTGGGCTTCATCCTGGACTCCTCCCTCACGGTGTCCAAGCAAGTCAGCGCCGTCTCATCATCCTGCTTTAACACCCTGCGCATGCTTCGAAAAATCTTCTGATGGATCCCCACCGCAACCAGGAAGACGGTCACCCAGGCCCTCATCACCAGCCGCCTGGACTATGGAAACATCCTCTACGCCGGAACCACAGCCAAGCTCCAGAAAAGACTACAGCGCATACAGAATGCCTCGGCAAGACTCATCCTGGACATCCCCCGCCACAGCCACATCTCGGCCCATCTGAAAGATCTGCACTGGCTCCCTGTCAACAAGAGAATCACATTTCGACTCCTCACCCATGCGCACAAGGCTCTCCAGGACGCGGGCCCCATGTACCTCAACAGCTGACTCCCATTCTACACACCAACCCGCCAGCTCTGCTCTGCCAGCCTGGCCCTCGCCACCGTCCCACGAATTCGCAAAGCCATCGCCGGAGGAAGATCCTTCTCCTATCTGGCAGCCAAGACATGGAACTCCCTCTCCACCCACCTTCGACTGACCTAGGACCATCTCGACTTCAGGAAACAACTCAAGACCTGGCTATTCGAGCAATAGCGACCCCCCCAGAGCCTTGAGACCCTAACGGGTGAGTACCGCGCTCTACAAATTTCCTTGATTGATTGATTGAACTCTCTTTCAGTTTAGACAGTGAGATGGGGAGTTTGATCCCCATTAGGTTAAGAATACATTTTGGAGAACATTAACCCCTTCACTGCGGCGGCTATTCTGCCGCAGTGCTAAGGGGGCGGGGCGGAAGAGCGGCGGGCGCTTGCTGGTGACGGAACTGCTCCGTCACCAGCCGCGGTTGCGCTGTGCTCAATAGAATGTTCAGCGCAGGCGCGGAATTCATGCCGTGCAGGCGTTCCGAGCGGGCCGTGATGGAACCACTCCGTCATACGCACAGCGCGACCGCGGCTGATGATGGAGTGGTTCCGTCACCAGTAGGGGATGGGTTAAAAACCAGGTTTCCCCAACAAATACATTCTGTGGTCGACATACGGCCTAATTAAAAAAGGTAGGTGACCTCATGTGCAGGTTTTCTCACACTATTCACCAACACCTCATCCTTTCACTCTTTGCCACAATTTTAGATCAGTTCTGCAAACCTTACTCACTTTGCAAAGCAAATCTGATATAGTACTACATACCTCAGCATCCTTTCCAACAAGTACTCCAAGAACTATATACATTATACATTGCAAAACTGTATGCTGTCAATATTGTATCAAAGCAGAGCCAGTATACCTCTTCCCCTAATTTGAGGCTGGGCGGTTTCCAGCATCCTGAAGCTCGGACCTCAAAGGCTGCCACCTTAAATTTTAATTTCTTCACCCTGATGCACCTTCTTTGAGCTTCACGAGCATTAGATGTATTAAAGATCTCCTAAAAATGTCTTTCCTCACTTTTACAATTGTGCGAAAGTCATTAAAGTCTTATTTAAATAAAAAGAAAAACTCCGAATGGCATATGCAAGCTTGATAACGTCCTAAGAAGCACATTGAGTTTGTCTAATTGCCATAAAATTTCCTCAAGGAGTTTGCATGAAAAAACTCGCTTTCACCACATATCGCTTCTCGTGAACATTAGCCATACGAATTTGTCATTAGGAGCATTTTGGGCTCTCGCAGTACAGCATGGCGCTGTTAATAAAACGTCTGCCCATAGTCTCAGCAGCAGATGGTGCCGTTTCATTTAAACTTCTGTATTTTTGGACTGTCACCAAATTTCCAGGGCGTATCACTTCAAAACAGATGTTATCCCTGCACGAAAATGAAGCACCCACCTCAAACTGTTACAAATCTACCTAATGATGATTGTGAATGGGTATGCGCCAAGAAAATGGTCGAACAGCATGTCAAGGGCACAGAGAGTAGATTTCAAGCGGCGCGTTATTCTGGCCCACAGCATTGAAGCTCCGAGAACATGCAGTTATGTTTTTCTCGTTCTGTTCGTATTCCTTGTTTGAGAAATACAGAACTTTTAATGATTGCTCGTGAAAAACACAGGGAGCCACTTAAGGCGGAGGCGTTCTCATCTCTAGGTCTTCTCTGTCATTCAGGTTTCATTATTCAGAATAGAAATGAAGGACTATTCAACAAAAATGGTACAAAGATACTGTGTATTTGTGTTATACTTCCTGATTATTCTATATACGACTCGCATGTGAGTCCACGCTTTTGCATGACATATTGTGGCATACAATCAAGTTAGTTGTATACACAATCTGCAAGTTCTGCCTTCACACTGGTCGCACCCACAGTGATAATAAAATAGCCATTCGAAAGTGTGCTCTCTTTTTTTCAATAATTTCAAGAACAGGAAGCAATTATTTTCATAATACATTGTGACCAGTGCTACCTCTGAACCTGCAGATTGCAGAATAATGTACACTTTTTTTTTAACCTGGATGCTGTTGGTGTAACATGTGTGAACCTTACACCTACGATTTGAAATTATTGATTGAAAAGTTTAAATATAGAATTATATATTGGTGGCTGCTATTAACGTAGGATGGTTTCCGTTGAAGTGTTCAACGTGTCCTCAGATAAAAAATAAAAGAATTATGACTTGTCTATGATGTTATTTGGACCCCCAGATGGAAGTCCATGAAATTGACAGCCATGGACAAAAGAATGTAGCATATCCAAAAAATCTGAAAGAAATATCAACAGTAGAAAGACAAAAAGGATATGAAAAAAATCAAACACAGCAATACACAAAAGCATATAGTAAGTTTGTGAAACTACAATATTTGTTTTTAATTTTCTTTCGGAGTTTTATATAGAGTGAACAAGACACAAAGGTGCCAGAGCGCTTTACATGAGCACCAGTTGCGTTACATAAGGACACATTCAATTTTGTTAGGCTAGGGAGACTGTGATTTGTCCAGAATGATTTAGAATCACAGGACGTCGAAGCCGTTGCGATACTCGAAACCGACTCCCCAGATTTTAGGTCGACGGCCCTGGCCGTTTGGCCACATTCGCTCCCCTGTTTAATTCACATTTATGCTCACAAACAGACACAGGTCCGACAGTCATCATTCGGGGAAACATGCAAACCCTTTCACTCCAGGAAAAATCCCACTATACAAACACAAAGTGCTTGTAACCCCTATATGATAAAAAAGACTCGCTGTTACACAGAAATTAACGTGTTAGAAAACTCTAAGGCACAGCTAATCATGCATATACACACTAAAACCCACTCCCACCAACACACCAGGCACACACACATAAATCCATACAGGAGATAAGGAAACTAGCAAACATGCACACCTACTACTAAGAAGCATAAGCACCAAGACACATCAAAGAGAGCAGCGAACTGGATGAAGGAAACATCTATAGAAAAACACACCGTCAGAAGGAAAAGAGCAAAAACTAAAATGCTAACACAAATAGACAGACAAACTTACATCTATATACTTAGCGTGACTAACCATCTTGATAGCTAAATTCACACTCACAACAGTATCCACGAACCTTGGAGACCTATGCTTTAATATCTCGTCTCTGCTTTTCCTGAATCATCATATCAACACTTTCAATACTCACATATCATATTTTTTTTAGCTTAATAGAATTATGCATCACTTGCACGAATCTGTTTCCTGAGTGAGGGGGTGGGGGTGGGGGGCTCTACTCTCGATGTCTTGTTTCATAGGTCGACACAGAAAGTACCATTGAATCAGGTGACAGTAAACATTTTATTGAACTGTAAGATTCCCCAAGAGACACACGAAAGCCTTACAAATACACGTTATGTCAAAGCACAGGTACAATTGTGAGTCTGAGAGTGAGGGGTACTGTTGTCTACAGCACAATAAAAAGACTATCTCTAGTACTTTGGCGTGCGTGTTTACAATTCAGCTCCAGAAGTCTTTTTATAACGTTTTGATATTCTATAATTACCCTCACTTCTAGCACCCTTTTTTCCAGAAATGTGGTAATTCATTTGGGAAGAGGTGAGAGAATTCATTTTCAACACTATAGCTATGACACAAACAGCAGGCAATTTCCTTGAGAAATGCACGTTAGGTTCAAGTAGTACTTTAATTTTAAAGACAAGAAAATACCAAAACAACAAAATAATATTGCCAAACCAATTTAGAAAAATAGGTAAATATCTAACAGGTAAAAACGCAATAAAAAATTTAAATTAGATGAGGGCAGTTGAAGATATGACATTTAAAAATGTTGAAGGTAAAAAGCGCCTTGAAAAAAATAAGCATGGGTGAATTTTGCGAATTCGCGATCCGCGAATTTGCTGATTTGCGAATTCGCGATCCGCAAAATTCACGAATTAGTGCAAATTTGCGGATTTTTGTATTTTTTGAGTGTTCGCAGGGTTTTTTGCGTGTTCGCGGGAATTTTTGCGTGTTCGCGGGGATTTTTGCGTCTTCGCGAGCCGCTTGCATAGCGAAGTTACCCATGCAGTCGTTTATGCAGTCGTTTATGGGAGAGGGAGAGAGAGATAGATAGATAGATAGATAGATAGATAGATAGATAGATAGATAGATAGATAGATAGATAGATAGAGAGAAAGAGAGGGAAAGAGAGAGGGAGAGAGAGAACGAGAGGCCGGATCTCTGAAGGGCCAGATTCCTGAGTTGCCCCTACAGAACATACAGCTTTTTATTTTTAGCAAAATGCATATGAAAATTGTGCTGTTAAGGTCTCTTTTAGTTTAACCCCTCCTGACGACTCAAAATGGGTGTATTTGCCATCCTCTCCCTTCTTCCTGTTATTTATATATGTAAGTGCTTCCTGATGAGGTTTAATTCCTTGGACAGGTGCCTCGTTGCCTACTTGTAACTATTCTCTGACCCTGCTTCAAGGGTCAGAACAGGGTCAGAGAATAATTGCAAGTAGGCAACGAGGCACCAGGAAGCAATTAGCAGCAGGTGTCCAAGTTGAAGTTAATTTGTTTGTAGCCCTTTTGTAAAAGGTTACAAAGAAATTAGGTTCAACTTTTGCACCTGCTGCTGTAACCCTTGTTTGGCTGAAAATTCGTCCCCGCTGATTCGCGGATTTTACCGCGATTTCGCGAGATTCGCGGATCGCGAAATCGCGGAAAATCCGCGAATTCGCCCGCGAAACGGATTTTACGCCCACCCTTAGAAAAAAATAATGTTCCAAAGTCTAGTATTGGTTAACAGTTGGCTGGGGCGTAGGTGCAATTTCAAGTAAACAGCGACAGAGCAGACGTTTTATCCAACAAGTCCGTCACCCTGGTTAAAGATGTTACCTTTGGAACATTTTAGAGGTCAAAGTCTTCCAATGAGGCAAGAACCAAAGCTGAAGCTGCAAGATTCTTCAAAGTCAGATATGTATCCTCAAGATTCCTTTGAAGCAATTGGTCTTGCATCAAAAGTTCTGAGTAGGACAGAGCTACATTTTATAGCTGCTGATGTTGCTTTGCTCCTGGAGTAGATTGGCCAACTTGGCAACATCCAAACTGTTTACCCTTAATCTTAGTCGCATTTTTGTTTTTCGGAATCCACCAGTGGCACAAGTGTGCCCGTCGTTATTGGGCAGAGCTCCATGGAGCTAGATACCTTTACTGGGATTTGCAGCTGAACCATTTTTTAAGGTGACTAAAACTCAGAGCACAAAGAATCATGCTTTTATGCTTGCAAAAGGTGTGCACTCTTTAGTGAAGCCTCAGCATATTTTCCTTGCTCTCCTCAAGTGTAAAAAGAAAAATTGATTGTCTCACTTTAATTCTACTGTTGGGAAAGTTCCTCCTGGTCACTCTTGCAGCACTGGTGTCGAATGTGGTTTAACAAACCGCGAAGAATGCGCTCCTTTTTGAATGAAACTCCTGGGTTTCTTCACTCACTTATTTGTGTATATCATCAATTTTCATGCCAATCCTTTAAATGATCACATTACTACTTTTTAGTTCATCGATTTCGTAGTTATTTAATTGTTCATTTTAGATGTTTTCACTTCATGCGAGAAAGTTCATTGTATTCATGAAAATTCACAACTTCACTATTTTATATTATGCCAAATGCATTTCGGGTTAAAGGAAAATAACCCTTTGTCAGGGGCCTGTTAAAGAAAATAATGAGAAAACATTCAGGACCTTAGCATTCAGTAGCAAAGTGAAATTACTCAAATAAAACAAGTATATTATGCTACAAACAAATTCTTACAGAATGAATTATAAGCTGTCAGTATTATGTTTAAACCAAATGCATGCCTCTTCACTCGCTTCGTAAGAAACAGTTGTAGCATGTAACGACATCATTCTGAATATTATAATATTTACAAAATGCAATCCTATTACAAAATGAATTCAATAAGCTGAGGTTATATACCGTTTTTGCCTAATAACGAGTGCGAGGATACAACTTACGTTTTTCTTCAACCTATGTGTTCACATCCGTGTTCCGGGTCACATGAGTATGGTGTGAGTCTATGGGAAGGGTATTAATGGAAAGGCATGGGTCACGTGTTGACTGAAGTAGGAGGGTCAAAATCGGCCGAATCTAAACATGGTGATTACCCAAGTGGTTTATGCCATCCACCGGTCTTTAGGGCAGACTTCTAGGAACCAGATGTGTCTTCGCCCAGGGCTTCTGCAAGGCTTTGTCCACAGTGGTCAGCTTGGCCTTCTTGTAGTCATTGGTCTATCTGATTTTTATATACCTGGAGCAGCCAAACAGGAGGCTGTCACTTGTCTACTCTATTTGACTCATTTCCTATCAGCAAGGTTTCTTTCTTCAGCTGCTGTTTGGCAGGTCAGAGAGTGCTTTGAGTAGATGGTGATGAAGGTCCTGTCTTATTCTACACACTATCCAAAGAGTAAATATTTCCTACACACAATCTTGTTTTCTCTTTTGCCCAATCCTTACTTCCTTCTACAACACTTCCTCTTTAGTTTACTTCAAAAATTCCAGACTCCCTAATTCCAAGATGGCTGATCCTTTCTTTCATTGGGAGGAGGGTCTGTCTCTCCCATAACCACTCCCATATTCAGATGATTTGCCATCCCCCCTGTCAGGACCAAAACTGCGTGTCCCTCAGTCTAGTGTTGTATTCAGAAAGTCTCTGATGGCCCTAGGAATATATATTAGCTGTTCCTGCTAGCCCACCTAGCATCGCCAAGTCAAAAGAAGAAGTTCTAAGGTTATCCTTTGTTCTTCCAACTTTTTGTGTTTTCTTTCTAGATGACTAAATACTGTTAAGTGGCTGGTTGTTGATAACATCCCTGCCTTTTTGGTCCAGACACCAAGCATTTGTTCTCTGTGAGCAGGGATAGGTGGACTGTGTATTAAATATCTGGAATAGGACAGATATATATAACTGCAGGTAGTTATAGTTAGGATCTAGTTTCCATAGGAAGAATATTTAGTTCGTATGCCATTAACTTTGGCATTGTTTGAAGACTCCATACAAACTTTTCATTACTAGTTCAACGCTCCATTCAGCTGCTGTCTTGAAATTTTCGGGGTGATCTGTCAAGTGCGGGCCAAGTAAAAGAGGGGTCCAAACATTTGTTTTTCCCATGGTAATTTCTATAGGAACTTTGGACACGGCTACAGCCCGAACTGCTGAACCGAATTACACCAAATTTGTCAGGAAGGTAGATGTTGGTTCAGGGAAGTTCCTTTTTGTCGTTTGGTGTAAATCTGTTCGGCAGTTGGCGAGGTATTGAAAGACATTTCCAATTGTATATCTAGGGATGTGGAGGATCCACGAAACCTCCCGATCTCATGCTGAGATCTGATTGGTTGACAACACTTCAAACCAGGAAGTGTTGGCAGGCATCTTGTGACTCGGTTGAACTGGGTCACAGAAAAAAATTTGAAAAAAAGAAAATAGGGCAGGTCAGAAACACTCTGACCCCCTAGGCCTCTTTTGGGGGTCCACAGGGACCTTACACAGCCAAAAAAGCATTTATTTTGGTGGCAGTCGTGCTGGACTTGCAAATGTTGCTGAATTTTATTTTTTTATTTGAATTGAGCCCCCAGGTGCCCTAGGGCATTTAAAAAAAAGTAGGGGGTGCATTGTCCCCCCTTCCTGGGGTTTATTGATAACCCGGGAACCACCAACTCCCCTGGGCTTGCATTGCGAAAAATGCAAGGGGGCCCATATGACCTCCCTCTATGCCCTGGGGACCACCACCACCCTGGGGCTTGTTTATTTTTTTTAGATGGGGGCCTCCAGGAGTCCAGAGAGCTGGTTGGAGGCCCAACCCCTTTATCCACCACTCTGCAATACAACTACTAGGTGAAAAAACATAGTAATTCACTTTAGAAAATCCAAGGGATACAGAGTCGTTATAATTAGAAAATAAAATTAAAAAGATATTAGAACCTCACTAAAAAAAGGTTAAGTGTTTGGTCATAGAACATATGCATAGGACATGCATAGGACAGTTGCAAGGGTCTATCCCCTTGATTTGTTTTAACAACATTCCTATCAGAGGCAAAGCTGATGTATCAGTATGTAGTACTTTAGAATCCTGAGAAAACCTGCGAAGCAATGGGTAAATTATCACCTATTTTGATATGTTGCCATGGCTACCACCGATCAAGGATTGAGGCATTTAAAATTCAATTTGCAAGATCATACCTACTAGATTGTCTTGAACTATTCTTTCCTATTCACCATTGCACAATCACATATTTCAATATTTGTGGCCCGGTGTAAGAACAGGCATGTCTCAAATGGTCAGAAGGCGAGGGTAGGGCCATAAGGATAAAAAAAGGGGGTTCTCCGGGGGGGGGGGGGGCACAAAAGAGGAGGGATGGGAAGAGGATGGCGAGCACCGGGTGGGGAGCTGTGGGAGAAAACAAAACAAATATGCCCAATTCGTCTAAACAAGCCCCAAAAAAAATCTGCAGTTTGCAATTAGAGATATGGCACATCCTATAGGCGATCATTCAGCACTTCTGAGGGTTCTGTCTTGGAATTTAAATGGTTTAAGAGCAAAATATAGGATGGAGAGGACCTTTCAATACTTGAGAGATACTCCTGAACAAGTCCTCATCCTGCAGGAGACACATTTAACAGGAGGGGGGTATACTTTTCACAATGAAAAGTAAGGCCACAAGTCTAGATTTTTTTTTTAGTCAGCCTTGAGTTGAAGAGATGGGTGAAAGATATAAAACATATTGGGGAACATCTCTCTGACTATTCAGCAGTAACTCTAGTTTTAAAAGTTCTAACCAAACAGATCAACAGAAGATGGACCCTAAATTGTACCATCTTATTTAGAAGAAGAAGTCACTAAGCAACTAGATATCAAGACAAAAAACTTCTTCCTAACTAATATGGACAGTGCCTCAATTGAAATAGTTTGGGACACTTATAAAGCTTTCCTGAGAGGATATATCTCGTCTTTCCAATTTGCCAGACAGAAAAAGCACAGAGCTGAGGTAGAGGAGATAGAGCGTAAAATTCAGGAGATAAAACAAGGGCTCATCTCCCATTGTATTAACTCATCGGCTGGTGAGACGCTCGCAGATCTTTAAGGGCTCAGAGCAGAACTGGCAGGGGTGATAGATGCTAGATTAAAAAAGAGGTGGCAGGCTAGCAAGCTAGCCCACTTCGAGTGTGGGGAAGGCTGTGGAAAGCTCCTAGCATGGAAGACCAAACAGCTAGCTAAAGGGAATATTAAAGAAGTAAAGTGTGATATCTCCCGGAATCTCCTCAAAAACCCTACCGAGATAGAAGAGGCTTTTTATAAGCACTTTGAAAAGGTATATAGAGAAGAACTTACCTCCCAAGAGTAAGAAATAAAGGCCTGGGTGGACCAATGTGCTCCAAATAAAATCAGTGAGAAGAAATCTAATAACCTCAATAGTCCGATAAGTATAGATGAAATTAAGAAAGTAATTGAGGTAGGGAAAAGTGGAAAAGAACTAGGACCGGATCGCTTGCCAGCAGAATTATATTAATCTCTAATAGAGGTTCTCATCCCCATTATGGAAAATCTATTTTCCTATATTTTTGAAAAAGGTGGGAGTATGCCACACTTGTGGAATAAAGCCACGGTGGCTCTGATTCTTAAGCCATTGAAACCACCTGGTCAATGTGACTCACACAAGACCAATCTCTCTGCTTTATCTTGATTATAAGATCTGTGCCAAGATCTTAGCAGAGAGGTTAAATGGAGTCATGGGTGACTTATTGCATGAGGATCAGAAAGTTGTTGTTCAGGGGAGGGGGATCAGAGATCTCACATGTAATCAGACTGGAGCTATAGATCTAGCGACACTCCATGAACTAACTCTGGCTATTATTACGTTGGACACAACTAAGCCATTTGACCGAGTTAATTGAGACTATTTGTAGCACGTATTAAGGTTGGTCAAACTGGGGGAAAGATTCTGTATGGCAGTTTGCTCGATCTATCAATCCCCTACAGCCAAAATTTTAGTGAATGGGAACCTCTCTCTCCCAGTTGAAGTTCAAAGGAGAAAAAGGCAGGGGTGTCAATTATCACCATTGCTTTTTAATGAGCCCCTAGCAGAAAAGATCAGAACTTGGAATGTTGGAATACTTCCCTTCAAGTATAAAAACTGGTAGAGAAATGTGTATCTATATGCTGATGATGTGATTGTTTACACATCAGACTTAGATACAGCAATTTCAATCATATTTGGCCGGGTATCAGGTTATGAGATTAATGAATCCAAGACAGAGTGT
This sequence comes from Lissotriton vulgaris, assembly GCF_964263255.1. NCBI lineage: Eukaryota > Metazoa > Chordata > Amphibia > Caudata > Salamandridae > Lissotriton > Lissotriton vulgaris. The sequence goes on from NC_141696.1 coordinate 866,019,136, forward strand.
ATCGGGATTATGAAAAAAGTGAAAAGATATCTGGGCATAATGATAATGCAGAAAATTGAGGATATTACAGACACCAACTTCTATAAGGTCAGTAAAGAAATCTGTAATTTCCTTACGAGCTGAGAGTACCTACTTCTGACATTATTCGGCAGAGTTAACATAGTAAAGATGATGATTTTACCAAAACGTATCTTTCTGTTTCAAAACATCCCATTAGCATTCAAAGAAGATGGTTAAAAAAAACTCCAGGCGAAAATAAATAACTTCATATGGGCCTCTAAAGTCATTAAAATATCTTGGAAAAAACTTTGTAGAAAGAAAAATAAGGAAGGGCTGTGCTTGCCAGACCTTATTCTCTAAGCATGGACATTCCAAATGAGGGCGGGAAAAATGCTTCTGTGCGAACCAGACGGCTCGGATATCAGGAGAATGTTTAAAGTAATGTTGCTGGATTTGAAAGGAGGAGACCAAGCTTTTCTATCCAAATTTGGGTATCCAAGATTTTTTTTAAAAGTACGACTATAAGATCCTAAATGGGCTAGCTTCTATTTGGTCAAGATCAGTGCCAATCAAGTGGGAGCCACAGAGAATGTGAATGGCTCTGGGTATATCTAATGGCGTATGGGGACAAAAAAAATAAAAAATGGTGAGAGCAAATTGTGCACCATATTTTTGTGGCCTGTCTGCTATTATAAGATTAGCTCTATGTGCTATCAGGTCTCATCACCCATTCACAACAGGTTACAGATCATCTCGTCTAATAAATATTAATTATTCAGGTCACTATTTGAAATCTCCCATGAATGTCTTTGAATGCGGAGATGGTAGCCTGCAAGAGACAGGGGACCATATGCTTCTGTTCTCATTTCCAAACAGGAAGCACTATAAAAAAAAAGTGAACTTTATTCTTTGACAGACAGGTTCTGCTTCAAAAATAATGGGCTATCTTCTATTTGGTCTAAGATCAAAAAGTTATTGAAAATCAGTTACTATAGCACTCTGGCGCCTATATGGGATGCTCCAGGCTCACCCGAGTGGACATGGGGCTCTTTAGCAGCCCCTTCAAAAACAGATGGAAATATGTGTTGGGCTCAACTCATACCAGAGGGTTCCCCACTGTCATGGGACAACTTGAAGAACATTACTGAGAGTGGAATATCAACATTTAAATACCTACAAATAAAGAGATGGAGCCAAGTGGTTGGAACAACTGTTGGTTTTTCAAATAAACTGGTGACAACCTTAAGGAGGAAAAGTGGTAAAAAGAAAGAAGTAGCAAATCTATACTGGCTCTTCATGGATTTTACGGATGGTGACTTCAATCTTCCAGCACAGCTGTGAAGAGAGTGCTTGCCGTGATCCAGCACGAAAGAAATATGGCAAGTAGCTTATAATTTTTATACTCAACAGTTCAAGCTGCACATTTAAGGAGGAACCATATCTTTTGTCTCCACGGGGTATATTGGTCCCCTTTAAAAATCCCTACATTTGTGAAGGTTACTATCCCATGCTTTCCGAAATGTCATCAGGAAAAAGCGGATGATGAGCATATGTTTTTAAGATGCCCAATGTTACATCATTTTTGGTCCACTGAAATTAGAGTCATGGAAGAAATATTCGGTTTTACTATTCAGGTGAGCATAATCTTGGTATTCGTTGGGGCTTTTACAAATTATGAATTACTTTCACCAGAGATAAACAAACTATGTTGTTACCTAATCTCACTTGCACAGAGAGAAATTTGCAAACTCTAGATTAAAAACATATCTCCAGCAGTTTTAGTTTGGTTAACATCTATTAAGTATACGATGAAGATAGACAGGGCCGTATGGAAAAAGAAAAATAAGGAAAAAGATTTTTGGCAGCTCTGTGCGTATTGGCTCGATACCTGTAACTTGAGGGAATTAACAGTCCAATGATTATGCCTTTACATTGGTATACTTTACCCCTCTGCTCTGTCCTGGGGGCCGCCCAGAGAGAGGATCGGAACAGACTGAACAAGAGAAAGAGAGGCTCTGTGTAAAGTGCATCCATCTAGATACAGAGCTCTCATGCCAGTGCCAATCAAGTGGGGGGCCACAGAGAATGGGAAATGGCTCTGGGTATATCTAATGGCGTATGGGGACAAAAAAAAAAAAATGGTGAGAGCAAATTGTGCACCATGTTTTTGTGACCTGTCTGCTATTATAAGATTAGCTCTATGTGCTATCAGGTCTCATCACCCATTCACAGCAGGTCACAGATCATCTCGTCTAATAAATATTATTTTTTCAGGTCACTATTTGAAATCTCCCATGAATGTCTGTGAATGCGGAGATGGTAGCCTGTAAGAGACAGGGGACCATATGTTTCTGTTCTCATTTCCAAACAGGAAGCACTATAAAAAAAAGTAAACTTTATTCTTTGACAGACAGGTTCTGCTTCAAAAATAATTCATGTTTGAAAAAACATCGATTTCCTCCGCCAGAAAGAACCCAAAAGTATTCTCAAGGAGGAGACTGCCCCACTGGGACAGATTGTCATGTACATTTCAATTACCATCCCGTTTGCGGTTTTGCAAATGTTTCAATGATTTGAAATCAAAATATCCGTCACTGTAATGTAATGTAATGTAAAAGAAACTTATAAAGCGCAGCTAACACCCAACGGTTTCTTGGCGCTAAGATTTATACATTTCATTGCAAATCTCGAAGAGGAGAGAGACACCACTTTTATTCACACTCTTCTTTGCTATTCAGAGTGAGTTTCATTGGGTACTTTATGAGTCAGTAAAAATGGTTGACTTCCAAAGTACCGTTAGTACACGGTGACTCAATTTTGCAGTTGCAAAACCTGTAATTTTGTGAATTGCAAGCTTTACAACTACAAAACAGCGTTTCGAATTAGTCTCCCAGATGTTTGGCAAATAACATGGTTGCATCATTTTTCTATTTACTTAAGTGCATAGTTTCCCAAGAAACTTTGTAAGGATCATTGCATTCAAAATCAGTCACTGGTACATGTATATGAGGAACTCTTGTAACGTGATCCTGTCTTCTGTTTTAAGTTGCTCTCATAATGCTGCCCGCAGTTTTCTATATTACATATTGCACCGTCCTGTAATGCAGGATGGCGGTATCAGTGATCTTTCACTTTTCACTTCGATGAGGCCATCCACAGTGAAGCATTTGCTGCGTCCTTTTTTGAAAGATTTCACTGTTACCAGATTAGACATTTCTCGGTAAAACTGATCTTTCAAGTCTCGGTTCTCTAGCATTACTGTAAAAGACAGACAGTGAATTGTATAAAAAAGTCTTCTCCACCAAATATATTCCATTGCCAAAACTAAAGGATAAAGTAATCCTAACTTTTTGTTAGCCTGCTATTAATTTATTTTAAGAAACTGCGGGGCATATCTACAAGGAAATGCCGCAGTGCAGAACTAAGGCAAATTTTGCAGCATCGTGCAGCGCCATTTCCAAAATGTAGGGTTGAGCCACATTCACAATAATACGGCACACCCCTGTATTTTCCCTAGCACTGGCGCTAAAAATAGCTGCCTGCGCCAACACGATCACCTAAGCGCCATGGTGCAAGCGTGCTTGCGTTGCAGGGAATGATTATTTATGTCCAGGAATGCGTCTCTATCTGCACATAATCAATCAATAATGGCGATTTGTTTCTATGTGTGCTGCATTCTGCACAGGGCCGGACTGGGAACCACAACCAGCCCTGGCAAAGTGCTCGGCCGGCCCCCCCATCCCACTTGGAAGGGGGGGGGGGGGCGGCCGAGCACTTACCCGGGGCCGATTTTGTGACAGGGCCGATGCTGAAAAAATGGCCCTGTAACAAAAAACGGCCCCCAGCGGCCCAAAACCGGCCCCTCCCGGACGGCGCACCGGGGGCTTGACCGGTGCCCGCTATGGCCAGTCCGGACCTGATTCTGCAGCACACATAGAATTAGAAAATATTTTACCAATGTATAACGTTGCCTGCCCTAGTACAATTGAAGGTAGCGAGTTCCACCATGCAGGAATCAAGTGGAAACACCTTTAATTTTCTAACTGTAAGACCAAGAATGTGGTCTATTTGGTTCAATGTCCATGCAAAAGGATATACATTGGCAAAACATGCCAGCAAGTAAATCTACGCATCAGCCAACATAGATCTAGGATAAAAAATAATATATTGACTGCACCAATGATCGAACACTATATAGCAGCCAAGCATGATGAAAATGATCTGAAGTGGACAGTACTATACACTCAGAGGCCAATGCATCGGAATGCAGACGTGGACAAAATGCTCTTACAAAAAGAAGCATATTTAATTCTTAAGTTCAACAGCACGCAGTCAGGGTTGAACAGTTTGTCTGAGATAGCAAGGCTATAAATTCAATGCCAATTCCAGAGTTCTTTGTGCGTCCGCAGCAGCCATGGCTCTTCTGTCTTTTGCCCAACAGAGCAGTTCAGCAATGTGTCCCCAATAAATTGCATTTCCACTTTATTCTTCTAAATATTTAGGTCGATCCCCATTTCTTTGTAGAGGCGCACCTTTGCCACCCTTTTTAAACACAAGACATCATGTCCACTTTTGCATTTAAGTAATTACATCAGATGGCACAATGCACATTTCTGATTCATTTTAGGCACGCCCGTCGTTTCTAAAACCCCTTTGAACCTGCTGCACAAACGGCAATTTTATGTACAATAAATGTAGTATATATATATAAAACTACATCTCCCATAATGCAAAGGCCTGGTTATGGGAAGCCGTTCATGTCAAAATTACTGATCCCCATATAAGCCACCTCCTGAAATGCATAGTATGCTGCAAAATGAATATGACAGACACCAGAATGAATGTAATATGTGTTAAAATAATGATGATACCTGGCAGAGTGAATCTGACTTGAATCAAAACAAATATGAAACCTGGCAGAGTGAATATGGTACTTGGTGATTAATATGAACAACACACACTCCGAATTAAATAAGAGATATACCTAAATATATATCAATCATACTGAAATTAATATGGCCCTCACTATAAACAATATAGCAATCACTGACACAAATACAATATGCTTCAAACAGAATGGGACATTTCTTGAAATGACTGACATATGCCAAAAGGTGTATGACATACATTGAAATTAATGTAATAGATTGAAATAAATATATTATATTCTGAAAAGAATGCAATGCACATTGAAAATATTATAACTTACACCAAAATGAACATTACACTTGTTACAAGAACATGAATTGCGTTGAAATGAATGTTACCCAGATTGCAATGAATATGAGAAATGCAGAAATGAATAGAAGTTGATTTAAAATGAATATGGCTAGTGTTGAAATTAATATAATGCCAATTGAACTGTATTTGACATGTCTTAAAATAAGTATGACCAACGCTGAAATTCTCACATTTGTCAAAATTAATATGGCATGCATTAAAATTAATACGATATATGTTAAAATAGATACGTTGCATCTTAAAATTAATAAGACAAGTATTAATATGACTATGACATCCATTGAAATAAATATAACATTGATTGAAAGGAATATATAATATGTAAAAAGGAATATGACATGCGTTGAAATGAATATGACATTTATCAAAATGAATACGGGTTGCATTTAATGTAATATGATACACATTGACATGATTACGATACGTGTTGAAATGGTTATGATTCATGTCAAAATGAATATAAGATGTGTTAATGTGAATGAGACATCTCTTGAAATGAATATGACATGTGCTAAGATGAATACAACATGCTTTGAAACGAATATGATACATATTCAAATGAATATGATATATGTTAAAATAGATATGTTGCATCTTAAAATTAATAAGACAAGTATTAATATGAATGTGACATTCATTGAAATAAATATAACATTGATTGAAAGGAATATATAATATGTAAAAAGGAATATGACATGGGTTGAAATTAATATGACATTTATCAAAATGAATACGGGTTGCATTTAAGGTAATGTGATACACATTGACATGATTATGATATGTGTTGAAATGGTTATTATTCATGTTAAAATGAATATAAGATGTGTTAATGTGAATGAGACATCTCTTGAAAGGAATATGGCATGTGCTAAGATGAATACGACATGCTTTAAAATGAATATGAGCCACATTGTAACAATGCAACATGCCTTAAAATGAATATGAACAATGCTGAAATTAAAATGAAACTTGTCAGAATGAATGTTATGTTTTGAAATTAATATGATATACATCAAAATAAATACTGCATGTATTGAAATGAATATAACCTATGTTGAAACGAATATGACCCATGTTAAAATTATGACAATTGTTAAGGTGAATAAGACATTATTGAAATTAATATGACCTTCATTGAAAGGAAAATGACAAATAAGAGAATGAAAAGTGAGTAAAAAAGAGCTGGAGATAAAGAGATGGAAAAGGGATGAGGGATGTGAAGGGACAACTCAGGGGTGAGGGATGAAACATAAAAAGTCCAGTGAGTGATGTGAAGTGATTATTGGAATTCAGAAGTTAGAGATGACTTGTTTATGGGGAATAGAGGATGGCTGATGGATGGTGAGAAATGAGCAGTGAGAGTAGAGGAGGAAGTAGGACATTTAGGTCCTCATTTATATTTTGTCGGTCGGCCTGTCCTCCACCAGAGTGACATAGTAAATTACCACATCACCCTGATGAAGGTGCAGACCGCCACATTTTGAAATATCCATTGACCTGATGGATATTTCAAGGATTGGCAGGTACCATAGTTCCATCTCCATCAAAAATGTATACCGGGCCCTAAGCGTGACAGAAGAGAAGGATAAATAATGGATCAGGACTGATGAGCGAGGGCTGAGGAGTGAGAAGGGATACATGAGGAGTAAAGGATGTGGAGAGGCTTGTGTTGTGTGTGGAACATGGGATTGTAAACCTATAGTGATGACCTGGCTGTATGATATACTGCAACGACCAACTGGAACTCTCCTATTCCACCATTTCCCAGGTTCTGTTGTCTAAGAACATTTGGGGCCCCTTGAAAGAATATTGGTTAATTCATGATAGAAACTGCATCAACCGGTTAAAGCTTGTGCTAAACATGCAGAATGGGGGAGGGATGGGAGAATGATGGGAATGTGTATACAGACTAGTCCCTGGACAACAGCTCCAAATGGCATGGTACCTAAAGCACTCTTCTAGCCAGCCCCATTTTAGCTGTGATTAATGCCACTGTACTATTGAGGTGCCATCTTGATGTGCAGAAAGGATTTCTGTGACAAGGGGGACACTTCTGGACTGTTTATATATAATACACAGGGCCACTGGAATTATGAAGCAGAGGAAGGCCAAATTGTATGGCAAGGTCGACTAAATTATGAGTCAATAAAGGCAAATTATGCAGCATAATGCAGCACATATTATTATTGCATTATTTTGTTATGTATTCCCATGTTATCATCCTCCAGGACCACGTCCACCCTTCTGCAACTTCATCGCCCCCCTCGCCATAGACTCCAACACCTACATTTTCTTCGGTGACCTCAACTTCCATCTCGACGACCACAATGACAATCACTACTAACCTCCTCGACAGCAAGAACAACATCGGACTCACCCAACTTGTCCATGGCCCCACGAACACCACAGACCACACGCTAGAACCCATATAGCTCTCAAGCGACTGTATCAGGCACAGCCACACCACAGAACTCACCTGGACGACAAATCCTTCGTTCACTTCAACTTCACCAACTCACAAACCTCCACCAATAGTCTGCCCAATGCCCCCTACCGCAGCTGGATCTAACTCTCATAGGACAAATGAATCAACGCCATCAACACCACCCACCCTAATCTCCTCCAACAACCTGGACCAGAATGCCAGAAACTTCAACGATTAGATCACCGACTGCGCTGACAGTGTCACTCCCATCGGCAACAACACCCACAGAAGGTCCACCAAGAAGGCTACCCGGTACACTGAAAACGTAAGAACCACTATACGACAATGTAAACAACTGGAAAGGAGATGGCACAATAGTAAGGACAGAACCGACTTCAAGACAGCCCTCAACCTCTACCACATAAAGTGGAGCGAATCAAAGAAAAAGTCCTTAGCCTCAAGCATTGATTCAAGCTCCGATAACAGCAAAGAACTCTTCAACATTATCAAAGAATTATCCAACCTCTCAGCCACAACAAACAACATTACCCCCTCACGGGAACTCCGAGACAACAGTGCAGACTTCTTCCACAACAAGATCCCCAACAGCTACAGAAACTTCAAACCCAAACCCAAGGACACCGACTTCTTCAAGCAGCACGACGACCCAGCTACCACCACAGACATCTGACTGACTGAATGTATTTTTTTATTTGTGCAATTTCTATAGCGCGCAAATACCTGGAGGCGTCTGGGCGCTGAAAGACAGAGAGCAGAGCTGATGGAATAGTTGATTACTGGTTAAAGAGCCATGTTTTACTAGCTTCCTAAAAGTAAGAAGGGAGGGACTGGCCTTGATGTAAGGGGGCAAGATATTCCACAATTTTGCCATGGCCACTTAGAAATATCTGTCTCTCCATGATGATTTCTTAGTCCATAAGACAGTTAAGAGTCGGTTTGAGGAGGAACCCAGTGTTCTTTTAGGGGTGTACAGGCATAATGAGTTCCTTAGGAATGCAGGGCCAGAGTTGTTTATTGCCCTGTATGCAATACATAGGGCTAGATGTAGGTAAATCTTTTTTACAGATTCTAAAATACCGAATTTTACTGATTCGGTATTTTAGAATCAGTAAATTAGATGTAGGTAATAATTCGGTATTTTTTACTGAATCTGTAAGATTCAGTAATTACCGAATCGGTATTTACCGATTCGGTTTTTGCCATTGATTCCTATGGGCCTGGAGGCCCATAGGATTGAATGTCAATTACCGAATCGGTAATTACCGATTCGGTAAATACCGAAAAATTCAAGGGTGGCAGGGTGTCACTTTGACACCCTGTTGCACCCCTGATTAGTGCTTGTGTGCCACATGGCACAGGTGTAAATGCACATATTTGCATTTACATAGGAATTCTTTATTTACCACAAACTAATAGTTGGTGGTAAATAACAAATCCTTAAAGCCCTGTAGCACTGTTTACAGTGCTACCTATATCTCAAAACACAGAACCGATTCGGTAAAATTACTGATTCGGTAAAATTACCGATTCAGTAAATTTACTGAATCTGTGTTTTTTAATGCCCTACATCTCAGTATCCACATACCAGTTGGTAACGGACGAAAATCGGTGTTTTCGGCCGTTTACCGACCGGTATTTGGATACCTACATCTGGCCCATAGTGCCTTAAATTTAATTCGGTTCCTAATTGACAACCAGTGGAGCTTACCGAAGAAATAGATTTGTACTTGGGGGTGCCTGACAATATTCTGGCTGCTGCGTTTTGGGCTGACTGCAATTTGTTCAAGACTTTTTCCTGGGCATTTAGGAAGAGGCCATTGCAGTAATCGATCTTGGATAAGACCAGTGTGCACATGAGAGTTTTTCCTGCGCTCAGAGGAAGGAAAGGGAGGAGTTTCTTAATCATTTTGAGGGCGAAGAAAGATGATGAGACAACCGCATTTGCATGGTGGATGAAAGAAAGCTTATCGTCAAACATCACTCCCAAATTCCTGACCTTAGTAACAGGCTGCGGAGGGGCTCCCATCTCAGTTGGCCACCAAGTTGGGGACTAGCTGGGGGATAAACTACCGAAGGTCATTACTTCCGTTTTGTCAGAATTTAACTTCAAGCAGTTGCGTGACATCCCGAGGCTAATGTCTCGCATGCCGTCTTGAAAATTAACTGCCACTTCTAATCCATTGTTGTGGACTCCCAGCATAAATTGGGTGTCATCAGCATGCAATGTTAGCCTCATCCCATGGGTTTTGATGGTCCTTGCCAAGTCCGACACATAGATATTGAATAAGGTCGGACTTAAGGAAGATCCCTGAGGCACTCCACATGGGAGGGAAAAGACCGGAGAGTAAAATTCACCCAGCTTGGCTGACTGAGTGCGGTCGTCCAGCAATGATGTTAGTAGGGCCCTGGCTTTTTGTTCAATGCCAATGGCGGCGACACGGTCGATCAAGATGGTATGATCGACCGTGTCAAAAGCCGCAGACAACTCCAACAGGATAAGGACAGCCACTCCACCTCTGTCCAGGATCATCCTGATCTCGTCAGAGGCCTTGATGAGGGATGTCTCAGTCCCCTGACCCTTCCTGAACCCGAATTGAGTATCATCAAGCAGATTACTATTGTCGATGAATTGAGCTAATTGCCTATTCATTAATTTTTCAACGAGCTTTGATGGAAAATGGAAGACAGGCTATAGGTCTACAGTTTTTTGGTTCTAGCGGGTCAAGGTTGGGTTTCTTGAGTAGGGGTTTAATGGTGGCCTTTTTCCATACTGAAGGGTAAACACCAGTGCTAAACATTGAATTGCATATGTCTGCAAGAATATTGGCGATAGGATCCGGGATCAATTTGAGAATAGAGGGGGGAGAGGGATCCATAGGGGAACCAGATTTAATGGCTAGAACAAGCTCATGTACCTGCTCAAGAGGGACATGAGTGAATTCAGAAAATACAGTGGAGAGAGAGGTATTAGTTGAATCATAGGGGATAAACGAATATGAATTAGCCTGGGTAATAAAATTTGAATAGATATGAGTGACCTTCTCTTCAAAGAAGTAAGCAAGAGAGTTACATAAATCTTGCGATGCTTCCATTACTGAGCCGGTTGGAGGTATAGATAGTTTAGTTACCACTTGGAATAGTTCCTTGGTGGAGTTTTGGGCAGATTCAATTTGGGTTAGGTAATATTTACTTTTTTCCAAAATAATCAGATGTTTATATTTTGTCATTGCCTATTTATATAATGTTTTAGCATTGTTATTGTAGTCTTTGCGCCAGTGTCTCTCCAAATTCCTACAGCGTTGTCTCTCTAGTCTTAACTCCTCTGAGAACCAAGGTGCAGAATGAACCCTTCGGTTCGTGGAGACCCTTTTGGATGGCACTAGCATGGAGAAGGTATCGTCTAACCAGGTAGAGTAGTTATTGGATGCTATTTCAGGGTCTTCTGAAGGGGTATAATGGCGAGAGGAGAGGGTGGTTTGCAAAAGCTGAGTATCAATGTTATTCCATGCACAAATGTATTAAGGTGTGCGAGGACCTGTATTCGTAGTGTTAGATTTCTTGGTCCGAATAGTGCAGGTAATTGCAGAATGGTCAGTCCAAATCAAAGGAGTAACCAACAGTAAGGAGATGTTGGGATTATTGGTAAAGATACCATCCAGTGTGTGTCCTGCCCTGTGAGAGGTGAAGTAACTAACTGATTTAGGCCTAATGATAAAAGGTCATTAATGAGGGAGGAAGATTCCTTATCACTGGTAGATTCTAAATGAAAGTTGAAATCTCCCAGGATAGTATAATCTGATATTTCTGCTATTGATTCGAATAAAGTACGACATTTTGCTAGAAAATCAGGTCGCAAGCTTGGGGGTCGATAGAATAAGGTTCCTTTAAAAGAATGGGTGTTTGAAAGTGTAATAGAAAAAATTAATGCTTCACAAACTGGAGAGTCAAAGATTTCAGTTTTGATTGTGTATTTATCACGATAAATGATTGCTATGATTGAATGGAGCCAGCTTGCCCCACAGGACATCACCTCCATCATGAGCTCGGTCCACTCAGGGGCCCCAACCGACCCATGCCCTCACCACATCTTCAACCACATACTCACCACCTTGATCAACTCCTCAATTACCATGGCCACCTTCCCTGGGGACTGAAAACCTGCAGAAGTTATGCGGGCTGACCGACTTGTCCCCGCAGGGGACCCTCATAAGAGGGCGGCCCCGTTAGTGCCCCCAAGATGGCACGCAGGACAGCCCAAGATCCATGGTCACCCCTCCGGAAGGCGCGTCACGTCCGGCCGGTTGGGGGGCGGGGAATAAGTATCTAAGGTTCCCCCCCTACTGGCGGTCTCCTTGGCCGCTCTCCCTCGATGTTTGGACATGCCCACGAGCTGCGATTCTTGGTGAGCTTGTTGTAGTACCCACCTCGTGCCCGCTCCCCCTCTTCTGGGGGTCGAAGCTGGGCCGGCTGGCCTGCTTGCGGGCCGATGAGGCTGAGGGTTAGATTGTGCCAAGCATGCTCGGGATTTCCGAGTAATTTTAGTTTACCCCCCTCGTGCCCGCTCCCCTCCTTCTGGGCTTCGTAGCTGGGCCGGGCGGCCTGCTTGCGGGCCGCTGAGGTGGGGTATGCATGCGGGCACAGTCGCTGGGGGCGGGATAGGTCTTGGGCCTGTCGGGCCTAGCAGCAGGATCCTGGGTGTCTCTGTTTAGGCACGTTTTCGGGCTCGGCTTTTGCTGTGTTGTTGGACCCGTGTGTTGTGCTCCCCTTATGCCCGCTTTCTCCCTCTGGGGGCCGCGGTGGTCGAATTACCTCCCTTCCCCTGAGGCCCTGTTGTCTGCTAGCCCTGGGGGTGAGGGGCGCGTGACCACTTCCTGGTATCTTTAGGTAGCGGGAGCAGGGTCTCCTGTGTGGGGCTTTGTGGTGGCCTTTGCATGCGGGAAGGATAGAGCCTTTCCGCTCGGCCAGTGGGGGCGTTCGAGGTCCCGGATATTCCCCACCGAGGGCCCCGTAGCCACTTTGTGTGTTCCGCGCCGGCAACACTACACGCAAGAGGCCGCCGTTTCGGGGGCCTACTTCGGGCGAAGCCAACAACAACCAGTACTTCCCATGCTGCGGGAAGAGCCAGGTGACCCTTGGGCCCCCTTCCCGGCATCCCCGTGTTGTGCGGTCAGGCCAGCAGCGCATCCGCTCTGCGGATGGCTATGCATGGGGTGCGTTTTGCCCCTGCGTTATTTTCCCCTCCTTACCCCGCATTCGTCGCCAGGCACAAGTGTAGCCGTTGTTTCCCCCTCCTCCCCGGCCCAGGTATCGCCGCGGTCGGGGCCGGTATTCCCTGACTTCCCACGGGCGCAGCACCTCTAGGTGGAAGGGGCTATCGGCCATCTTTCAGGTAGGCAGGCTTCACGCTGACTTGTGCCATGCGGTAGGCGCTGGGCGTGGCCCTCCCTGGGGGTTAGTCCGTTTATAGCTCTGCTTGTCGGCAGCCGATTCCGAATCTGCTGTCCCAGCCTTGAGTCCAGGTGAGATCAACTTCCTGGCGATCGATTTTTTCCCTTATTATGCTTCCGACTGTATTATTTTGTATCCTCAGGGGCAATGCGCATGAGCTGGCACCACTTTTTCAGCATGAGTCTTGCTTTGGCAATCCACACTTAGGGCATGTTTTTCTCCCTTGTGTCTTTTTTCTTCCCTTGAGGGGGCGGGAGAGGCCTCTTTCGAGCAGGGCTTGGAGGCACGATGGGATTGAAATTTTAGAGAGTTTGGCCATGGTAATATTGTCTGCTAGTGTAATGGAGGAGTTTGCGTAATACAATGTGCTAATATGTTGGTACTTGCAGGAGGTGTCCCCTCATGGTACGGAAGACGGGCAAGGTTGTGGTAAATAAAGATTTACCGTATACTGAATTTCTATGCGGTATAAGTTCAATAAAATAGCTCAATCAAAATGAGAGGCAGAGTCCGTGGAGTCTGAGTTTATAAGGGTTTTATTCCATGTAATGGAATGGTTCGAACCATGGTATCATGTTCCATCACCACGAAGGTTCAGGAAGGGATAGACAATGCTTTATTAACAGTGCACAATATATATAGTCAATGCATACAATGGTGATGGATACAGAAGGCGTAACAGCTGAAAGAAAACGAGATAAGAACACATGTGCGTAATAGAAGGCGTGCACGAGGGCGTACACGGAGGTGTGTGCTAGAAACGTCACATGAAAGTGTCACAAGTGGGTGGATTCATAGAGGAATCCTGCAGTGTCAGCAGAAATATATGGCTGGATGCGCGCGCAGGCAACATGACGTGTGATTGACGTGGAACTGGAGGGTGAAGGGGACTTGACATTTAGCTCCAAAAGAGGAGACAGAAGTCTGACGTGTCAGAACAACCTAAACCCAATCATATCTGATATCTTGTGTTTGAGGAACTGTATTATCTAGAAGGAAAGGTCTTTCGGGTAAAGGCTATTCTATACGGACTGCTAGTGCGTGCATATGTGTCTACGTGTCTGCGTGTAATGCGAGGGGCCATGGGTCTACCATGGTAACTGGAGCAATGAATTACTTGCACGGAGACAGAAAGGCCGGGCCCTTTGCTCTGCAGCTGGGGGGATGTTTACCTAAATCACTAGACAGGAATGTATTTTCGAGGAGCAGAGCAGATAACTTGAAGGCTAAATTGTCTTTGGCAGGCAAGCAGGCCGAGCCGGGCACCGCTCGCCGCGCAGGGAGTAAGGTAAGGGTCACGGATGCAGATCCAGGCTGTAGCTTTCTGAGGCAGAAGGCAGAAAGGGCTCGATGGCAGAAATCAGGGCCTAACTCAACAGAGCCAGGAAAACGTGAAAGTGCACCAAGTAAAGACGGTGGCACGGCATACTTAGGAACGGAATTATCGACCCATTCATGGTGGATCTGAAAGAGGACATGTTAACGTTGGATGCAAATGTATTTGCGTCTTCATACCTGGTCATGGAGGGAAATTACATGTACTTGAAGCACGTACATGGAGCCATTGGGGTCTACGTTAGGGGACACAATTGACCATAAAAATTCCAATTACCTCAAGGTAAAGGGCAGACAGGGGGCCCACGACATCCATACTAAAGGAGCAAGGCCTGGAGACACGGGGCACAGCAGAAGGGAATGGAACGTTGTTTAATGGTTTTCCTTTATATTACAGGTGCATATCACAATGACGCTTGAGGGAACGAACGGCCGAAAGTACCGGTCAATCAGCGAACTCAACAACTACTGACTGATGTCCCTGCTCCTGGCCAAAGTATTAAAAAAACATCAACCAACAACTCTCCTCACATCTGGAATGGAACTTACTACTCGACTCCTCTCAAACGGAATCTGCAGATACCACAGCACCAACATAACCCTTATTGTAGCCCTACTCGACTGACGGACTGCATCTCTGATCCACCTAGGCCTCTCAGCAGCCTTTGATATACTCTCCCACACACATTCATGACAAAGCTGCACAACACAGGCATCCAAGGAGCTGCTCTCAGTATGCCATGGCAAGCCTGTCTGTCCCTAGACTGCGCCCAGTGCAAGGAACCTTGGTCCTCCCCTTACTGACCATGTTCCTCTGCGTGCTCAACCCCTATCCCCACCGACCGCACTGCTCCACGCTCCACAAAGGGAGTCTTCACTTGCACCTCCCTCAAGCCCTCATTCCCCCATCCACTTTCACCACTCCCGTACCCAGAAACCCACATTCACACTAACAAACCACACAGTAACCCACCCTCTTGTGCATGGTCACTCAACCAAAAGCAAAAATAACAGGTGATGGACAGAATACAAAACAATGTCATACATTCACCCCAGTACAGAGATCTGGGCCTAAATCCATTGTTTTTTTGCTCACCATGCCTTTCCAGTTTGAACCCAGCCATATGCAAATCAGTCTTGACCATGTGCCCCATGGGAACAGTCCAGCCCGAACTGCCAAACCAGGTCCTCCCTGGACTGGAAACAAGCATCCAAGGACCAGTTTCGGGCTTTCAGCCCTCATCAGCCTGGATAGATTGATTCCAGTGGCATGGAGAGCACGGGACTGACGTCTGAGCATACCCGTCCCATTCAGGGTGACTAATGCAAAAATAACAGGTGATGGACAGAATGCAGAACAATGTCATACATTCACCCCAGTACAGAGATCTGGGCCTAAATCCATCGTTTTTTTGCTCACCATGCCTTTCCAGTTTGAACCCAGCCATATGCAAATCAGTCTTGACCCTGTGCCCCATGGGAACAGCCCAGCCCGAACTGCTAGGCCAGGTCCTCCCTGGACCAGAAACAAACACTGGGGGTGAATGCTTGCATTGTTAAGCATTCCGTCCATCATTTGTTCCTTTTGCTTTTGTCGCCCTAAGTGGGAAGGGTATGCCCAGATGTGGGTCTCTTGCTCACTACACCACTGGATTCAAGCTAGCCTGGCTGAAGAGGGGTGAAGCCCTAAACTGATCCCAGGATGCTTGTGTCCGCTCCAGGGAGGAGCTGGCTTGGCAGTTCGGGTTGAACTGTTCCCATGAGACACAGTGTCAGGACTGATTTACATATGGCCAGGTCCAAACTGGGGGTGGCGTGGTGAGCATAAGAACAATGGATTAAACCCAGATCCTTGTGACCGGGGTGAATGTTTGCATTACTCAGCATTACGTTCATCATTTGTTCCTTTTGCAACCCTTCATTCATGGCAGCTTTGAAGATCTTCTGAAGAGACTCACATATTGCCACTGGAGTCAAGCAAGCCCGGCTGAAGACGGCTGGAATGCCAGAAACCGGTCCTGGGAAGCTTGATTCCGGTCCAGGGAAGACATGGCTTGACAGTTCGGGCTGGGCTGTTCCCATGAGGCACAGGGTCAGACGGATTTGCATATGGCCATGTCTGAACTGGGGTGGCGGAGTGAGCTAAAGAACGGTGATGGATTAAATACAGATCAGTTGACTGGGGGTGAGTGTTTGTATTGTCAACGCTCCGTCCATCTTCACCTTTGGTTTTTCTTTGGTCACTCAACCAAGACATGCCAGAGGCTTCTTTTCTCTTTCTGGATCCAGCAAGAATCTGAAAACCTTGCTTTTCTACTCACCATCCTGCCCTGTCCTAGGCATGGCTAGGCACACTCATCGGCTCAGTGCCAGGATGCCCTCCTGATAGTTTGCTTTACAAATACACATAAGATAACAGGTGTATCCAATTTTTTGTGATGCAGATTTGTATTGAAGACGGAGCAACATTACAGTCTATTAAACAAAAAACAAGTGCTTACTGGATAGCATTCTTCCTGATTGCTCCGATTTGAAGACTCTCTCAAATGCCATAATGAAGAAAAAGGAGTCTTACTGAAATATAATATTTGCATGGGATTACACAATTTTGTCAAGCAGGGAAGCCATGATTTCTTGTTTTGCATTATACATTTCAGCCACTAGCTGTGTATCTTCTGTTCTCTTGTCTGTTTCACATCAAAGGTTTGTCTTCATTTCTTGGTGCATGAGGTGGCAGCCTGAGTGGCTGGCAGCAAGTACCCACATGAAAGCTGGGTTAGTTTTGGCCTCCAGGGACCAAGAGGACGTCGAGCTGAGCCAGAGCCATCATCTGCTTGAGCCTGGTTTGAGTTTTCAGTGGCTCACCTAACTGCATACTATATAGTCAGGGCCACCGTAATTGTGTTAGAATAGCACCAAATTAAGCAGTAGGGATGACTAAATTATGCAGCAAGAAAAGGAAAATTATCCTGATATTTTTACTTCACTGTTTTGTAAGTTTTACACATGGTAATATTGTCTGGGCAAAGATTTCACTTCAGTAGTAGCAGTTCCACAACCAAATACATTAAAAAAATATCCAAAAGATGACAAGTTAAACTTTGCAAAGGGCCTTGCACTGCGCATAAACCCACGTCGCCATGTTTGTCGTAACTTGTCAGCCTTTTGAGCTAAAATCAATTTTTTTTTCGTTCAAATCTGCAGATTATACAGCAGGTGTTGGATTATGTGGCAAATCCATTAATATTTTTTAAAAAGCTGCAGCCGTTGAAACACATTATTCCAGTGACCCTGTATATAGAGTATCCATAACTGACTTACCTTTAAGTTCACGGATAGTGTTGTCATGAGGGCAAGATCAGGAATGTTTTTCAGTGTATGTTTAAAAACCCTTATATTTAATACTTCTGTGATGTACTAAGGTATGAAGCTTCAGAGAGTTAACAAAATCCACTTTTTATTATTTTGAACACATTATATTATAAAATATTTGTGGCATAATTTACATGGCAGTTATTCTGAAGCCTTAGCTCGTGCATGGAATCTTTGAGCCAGACTCCACTCTTGACTTTGCACTACATGATAATTTGTTGTACATCACATATGTTGAGCTTAAGTATTTCAAGGTGCTTTGTATGTGCTAGTGAGATCACTGACACAAGTGTCTTGAAATACGTGTGTTCAGGATGTGCGCTGTACAAATAGGGATTCCCTAACAAAATAGCCCACATGGGTCAATGACATGGAGTAGTAGCCTGTCAAACTCATTTCTGATTAAATGAATTGAGATTGCTTTGCATGTGCCATACACTATTCTAGGGCAGATCAGAGCCCAGGGAGCCGCCACCAGCATCGTTTTCATGGCATTCTGCCAGCTTCAGACAATTATCCTTGTCTGTTAGAAGTATTGCTGCGCCGCTTGAACACTTCTAACAAGGTTACGTGATATGTCTTACCACTGGCAGCTTCACAATACTATATTGAAGATCACCACCTTTCCTATACTGGCTGTTCATTTACTCATTTGAATTTATCAAGTACTGCTCCCACTCTGAAGCCTTTCCATCTACACTGGCCTAGCAGCACATTTGGTACAAAACGGGGGTGGTGATGGACTGAGCATCTGAATCAAACAAACACTCACACCCAGTCAAAAGATCTGGGTCTAATCCATCGCCGTTCTTTAGCCCACTCTGCCACCCCAGTTCAGACATGGCTATATGCAAATCAGCCTGACCCTGTGCCTCAGGGAATGGATTAAACCCAGATCTTTTGACTGGGTGTGAGTGTTTGATTGATTCTGATGCTCCGTCCATCACCACCCCCTTTTGTACCGCTAGCAGCACATTTACCTATTCAAACTTTGACCACCATGATCAAACCCTTCAGCATTCCATGTCGTGCTGACTAATCATATAGATCCTTGTAGACCTAGGAATATTGTGGCCTACATAAACACTTTCCAGACGAAGGCATCCTCACACGCCGAAACGCGCGTCGAAGAATGAGACACTAGCTCAGCCACAACCTTTTTATTTAATTGATTGTATTTACGTGTTTTTTATCTGATGATTATTTTAATGTATTGTATGATTTGCACACCCCTGTGATTTATAATCGATTTTTATATGTATTCTTTTATGAAATATCTATTTCAATAATCAGAATAAAAAAATATGGTTTCCTGTACATGTCTCTATTAGTTTAAAATTTTCCATTATCCTATTGTTGATTGCACTGCATACTGTCTAGGATGATACCCACATACCATACACTATTCTAACCAGTCCTGAGAGAAAATGTTTCAGGAGTTTCAGGAGCTCTTAGCTAGTCCCAGTCCTAGCTACACTGCAGCTAACATCAGTTGCCCCTCAGAATACAGGCATAATGGCTGGGTTCGGTAAAGTGTGCTGTGTCAGGTAGTTGGACGAAGGCTCACTCACGGTTGCTCACAGTTATGCAATAAACGAACAAACTGCAGACATGAGAGAGAAACACACTTGTGCAGCCAGATAATATATTTAACACTAGTTACTGGAGGGAGGCCTCATGGTTACTGGCGGATTGAGACTGCCGCCTCCTTTCATTCGCTAACCTCATTATGGGTCAGCCAAGGAGAGGAAACGGCAGTCCCTTACTCATCACAAAGTGGGATGTGGTAAGTAGGACTGCTAACTCCAAACCACCCAGTCAGGGGCGAGGCTTCACTGATAAACAGTCATCCCTGGGCACTTCAGGGCATAAAACTGAAGTGCCTGTGTCTATATGTGAGGCAACCGCTCGTCATGAGGGGAAGGGTCTACAGTGCTTTGCCAGGCTGAAGAGCTTACACCCACAAGGCTCTAAAATCTTTATCATGGCAAATTTAATCTCAGGCAGCCAGGCTCCATTTAGCACAAGTTCCGCGCCTAGCTGCCTGACCTGAACATGAAGAGTGTCAGACTGAATTTTGCTCAGCCTGACACACTTCATAGATAGAAAAAGTTGGTGGGGGGGGGGGAGGTGGCGCCCTTAAGAACGGACCACACCAGTGCCAGAGATAGCCATGACTAGATAAAGATAGCACAGCATCTTAGTATCACTCACAGTTTGGCCGAAAAGGACATAATTCAGTAATACACCTTCCAGTGTGTATTCAGCACCATCATGCATCTAGAAGTACAACGTGGTAAGTTACAATATGCAAAACTGTGCCCAGGGCAGAATGTGACACATCAGAGACTGCACACAAGGTAGACTGTGCTGCTGTCTGTGGCCCAATCCCCATGTCTCATTCAAGTCCAGAAACAGTTTCATAGAAAGCCAGAGGCTAGCATCTTCACTGGAATCCGTACACCTCTAAGCACTGCGGGGGAGGCCACAGCTGCTACCTGCTGTGTCCTCTGCCCAAATGTGGGAAAAAACCTTCTGACAGGATGTCACCTCTTGGAAGAGGAAGCAGCATGTCATGGCAAGTAGCATGTGGCAGGGCTTTCTTTGATGACGCATGCATGTTACTCGGTCAAGTGTGTACGTGCTAGGCTTAGGGGTCTTGAAAACTAATGCATTGAATTGTGATAGTACTTAACGGAGCACGCAAGATGGTTATATCATTTTTTAAGCAGTTTGGCATTATTCACACCAACAAAAATAACAGCAATGCAGCAGAGGAAACGTCCATTTAGCTGTTCAGAGAGCTATGTGTAGGGAACAGCATTACAAGGTCATCCAACCCAGGACAGAGCAAATGTGATAGCATATTTCGATACACTTGCTTACCATTCAGACATGCCTCTAACTGAGGCATTGTTTGTTCTGTGGTAAAGATACCGGAGACTGAACTACAACTTCCCCACCCTCTTCTATAGAGATTTATTGAGGAGAAAGATGTAAACAAACTTATGAATTTTGCAGGAGTAGAGGACTGGTTGGTTGGGGGAAATGCTGGTGACCAACTGCAAGGTTATTCAGTGGTACGTTATGAATTGGAGTAAAATAGTTATGGACAATACTAATCATACACCAATATAAACACGAAGATGCTAATATTATCCATATTGGCGGTAGGTATGTTATGTTATGTTAATTGTTTTTGTACCGCGCACAGCTGCCCCAGCAAAGGGGCGTCCTGGCGCCACAAGAAGGTATACACAACACAGCATTAAAAGAGACTCAATCAGGAATTTTTATTAAAAATAAAAGTTTTGATGGCCCGTCTGAACTGGAGTAGATCATCCAGTGCCCGAGTCTCAGCGGGAAGGGAGTTCCACAACTTTGCGGCCACTACACGAAAGGAGCGGCCGCCTGACAAGTTCTGACCCATCGATCTCAAGGATCGCCAGGGGACGTAAGGGGTCAAGAGGTTCGCCAGGATTAGGGGGGCCATGCCTTTTAACATTTTAAAAGCCAGGCAAAGCACATTGAACTTGATCCTCTGGCCAACAGGCAGCCAGTGGAGCGATTGCAATGTTCTCGAAACCGAACATCGCCTGGGCAAACCTGCCACCACTCTGGCTGCGGCGTTTTGCACTCGCTGCAGCCGCGTAAGTTCAGCCTGGTTGATTCCTGCCAGCAGCGCACTGGCATAGTCTATCCTGGATAGTACTGAAGCCTGAACCACTAACTGTCTGGTGGGGGCATCGAAAAATTTAAGTATTGGTCTAAGGCCCCTAATAATGCCATAGCAAGAGGCTGCCACTCTCTTGGTATGGCAGGTGAAACTGAGTGTAGGGTCCAACCAGACCCCAAGATTTTTTATCTCCATTACAGGAGAGGGGGTCATTCCCAATTCCGACGGCCACCAGTTATCATTCCACCATCCTGCCTGCTTTCCCACAACCATGACCTCTGTCTTCTTAGTGTTCAATTGGAGACAGTTCAGATTCATCCAATTGGCCACGGCACGTAAACCCTCGCAAAACCTGGAAGCCTCCACATCTGAGTCCCCACTCAACGTGACCGCCAGCTGCGTGTCATCCGCATACGAGACCATTGTCAGGCCCCAACGCTTGACTACCGCAGCCAGCGGTCTAACGTACAGGTTAAATAAAGAGATGATCCCTGTGGGACCCCCAGTGTCAGCAGGTAAGAGGTAGATTTGCCGGGTGGAATAGCAACCTGGAATGATCTGTCTGAGAGGAAGGACCGGAACCAACACAAGGCGGACCCTCTAAGCCAATTCATTACCAATAGTAGGGATGTGAGTTATAAAATGATTTTTTCTCATTTCATTTTATTTTATAGTATGACTGCTGAATATTATAATACATATTCCTCTATTCTGATACACAAGGTTTGTGTGCCGATTGTACATATGACAAAACTTATCAGAAAACACCAATAATTGTGTATGTCGACTGCTTTCAGGGGCAGGTTGAGAGTTCAAACACCTACAAATAATACTTGCAGATAAAAGCTTATCTGGTTGGACTGTTTGACTCTTAAAACTCTGTATCTAGACAAGAAGAACTCATTGCAAAGAAGTTTGAGAGGCACCTGCCTTTTTTCCTGTTCTCTGAAGGTAGTGTAATAACTAAGACCCATGGAGCCAAATGAATCTTTGTGGGTGTGCCCTGCAATTTGGGGGTTCACGACACAGTGCTGTAGGTCCCTGCTGACCACTCGTGGTGGGCTGAGCCAATTCCACTGTGATGGGAACGGTCACACAGGTCTGATTGAGATAACTTAGTGCATAAACTATTCAAAAAGGTGATCAGCACCTGGCCCTAAAGAGCTCAAATCCAGGAGATTGGAAACACCTGAGAGAGAAGGACTAGGATGAAGGGCACAGTAGCTCAGTAAAATAAGTGTACCTATAGCGTATTCTGTGAAGCATTAAGTTTTACATGTGTATAAAATTATTTTTTCCTGAGCATGTGTTGGACGATCAGTTACTGTGCTGCAGGCCAGTTGAGTTAGGAGATTTCACACCTTCACACTTACTCCCTGAGAAGAATGTGACTGTTTGCCGTTATTACAACCGAAGTCAAGTGTTAAAGAGATTGTACTTAGCCCAGTTTGCAGAGCCATAGGCGACTGTACCCCTGTACACCAGAGGTAAATGACTGCAGGCCCAGCAGCCCTTGCTTGCCTTGTGGCCACCAAAACAGGGTCTGACACTGACATAAGAAACACAAAAAAGATGAAAACGAGAACTGTCAATCTGAAGAACATCTATTTATTGACAACTGTTGTAGAATATATTAGTATAGGTAGTTTAGGAAAAAACTTGATTGATCATTGCAGCAATAAACATTGACAAAGTTTCAGGAAAAATACGTTTTTTCAGTAGTCTTTTCTAATATGCCATGATAAACGAGCGAGGAAGGGAAAGAAATTTGCTATTCTAAAGGCACAGGACCTGCACCATGCTACTAGATGATTTTCCGGAAGCCTAAGGCCTTTGAATTTCACGAGCTTCCATAAGACTACCACACCTTTCTAGACAACAGTATGGTCAAAATTCTGTATCTATAACTACTTCGTAATATATACATGCATTCTACCCATCATCTAAATATGATGATTAGGCCTGTCCAAATCCAGGTGAATCCAGTATCCTAAAGTTGTTTGTTTTAAATGCTTCATAGGATACTGAAAAGGGGGGGCGGAACACATTTCCACAAGTGTTTGCCTCTGGAAACAGGCATTCAGACGTGGCTTTTGTATGCATGCAGGAACTCTTTTGATGGTTGAGGATTAAAGCCAAATGGTGGAACTGTGCTCGTACCAGTCACAAAACACTGAATGTCTTAATCTGGCTTCACATGCAAGCTCTTAAAGAAGAAGAAAAAATGTTTTAGTCAAACAATTACTGCAACAATTGTGATTGTTTTTATTCCATCTGCTAAATGAATACAGTAATTATTGATCCATAAATAAAGACCCCGGATGATTTGCTATGTATCATTTCACAAAAAAAACATCAAACTTAGATTATCTGCTTAACAACAGAGAACACTTCTAGTCCTGGTGTGAAAGTATGTACCATCGCCACAATCCTGCTCGCCTTCCCCTCCCTTTAATAGAAGGCTTCTCCTGTTCAACATGGTGTAAGCATGGCAGGTGTTGAGGAAAGCATGTCAGACGTACGGGCATCATAGGTATACTCCGGAACCAGCCCAACAAGGAGAACGTACTTTTGGGTGAGTGTTTAGGATAGAGTGGATATAAACTTCACCAGCTAGCACACCCTCCCTCATGCACTTGAAAGGTCTACCTGGAGTATTGAAATATGTGTTATGGTAGAGAAACTGACCATAAAGTAGAGGTGCAATTGCAGGGAGCACGTGAGCAGAGTGACAACATAGACAAAAGCAAATTATTTACCTAGAAAGGCAGTGAGAATGGGAGAGTCCCAAGACAGCCACTCTGGACTGCATTTGCACAATCCACATGCGGGGGCTGTTTGCTTTTCACATTATTGTGTTTGCTACTTTGGTCTGGGAAAAGAGATTAGTGCCGTTCCCAAGAAGTGTGGCAGCTGGGAAGGTTCCTGTTTGGCTAGGAAATCTTGATTGGCTGAGGATGCTGCAACTCACTCTCTTACGCTCCTCCTTTTTCTTCCCAAGGGCCTCACTAGAGCTGAGGAGGTGCTGTGATGGGCACATATAACACAAGATTCTGAGTGTCCTCACCTGAGCCAACTGAAATGGATTTTCAAAAGCTCAGGTTGGCTGCTGTCAATGGCATCAGTGGCACAGCCAAGTTTTCCATCTGCCTGTATTTCAACATGTTAGACATATTATCTCCATTTGTGTGTCACTTATCGCCCATAAGTGACACTTTATAGGGCGGAGATTGCATCAGTTATGCCTAATTAATAAAATACATTACTATGTTTTGTGCAATCTAATCGTCTTAAAGCATGCAGTGATTTTAAAGATCTTAAGAAAGCTGCCATACATGAAAAGTTAAAAGCATATATAGGTGGGATGTTTCCATGTTCCGCATGCGGATTATTCACTCTGATTGGCTCTGGTTTAGTGGCTGCCAAGGAGCACAAATGACAGGACTCAGTGTTGTGGATAAGAAGTTGGTAGATTACAAATGCCATGCAAATGATGCTGTAAAACTGATATTAGGTAATATATTGTGACTTTGTATTGTGCAGGAGATGTTACTGTTTGGTTTGCTAAACATTAGAGACTATAGTATTGTTACCGCTTCACCACTGTCACACAATTTCAAGGAATGGAGCTTTGCTTTTGGAAAAATTCAAGTTGCTTGCATCTTAGGCGTGGTGAGAAAAGGGATTTTTGTGCTTTTCTTTTTTGATTAAAAAAATCTACTTGGCGCTGGTCAGATTTCAAATCGAGGTGGATCGTGTACCACTTACACTCGGTTGCATACTAAGTCAACTACGTATTTGGCTTCAGTCTGGCTCAACATACCAAAGAATTCCCCACATTTAACTAATAATGTTAAGGCAAACTAAGTCACCAATTTAGTTTCTATTTATATTTCACATGTTTCACTTAATCTTGCATTCCCTAATGGGGAGTTAGCTATATCCAAGATCAATCAATCAATCAGGGGTTTGTAAAGCGCTAGCTACTCACCCTGAGCGAGTCTCAGGGTGCTGAAGGAAAGGGGGGGGTCCGCAGTTCATGGAGGTTCATTGAGTTCCATCAAAGAGCTAGGTCTTGAGATCCTTTAGGAACTTGGGAACTGATCCCATCTGTCGGAGGTGTAGAGGGAGGGAGTTCCAAGCCTTGGGCGTGAGGAGGGAGAAGAACGCCCTCCTGTTCTGCTTTTCTTGATCCTAGGTACTGCTGCGAGGGAGTGCTTCACAAGGTACTGGAAAAAGAAGGAGAGAACCACCAGTACGCTTTGAAGAATCAGCGCTATTTCCACGACCACCCGAGGCAACTGGAGGGAGCATGACACCCCTGAAAGAAAGGGACTGAAAGAAACGGACTGCAGGCTGAAAGAAACGGACTACAGATAACAACGAAGAAACGAGCTCACACCACAGTTAAGAAGTACCAGGACTCCATTATTTGGATTCCACATGGCCACATACAAAGTATCACGGTAGACAAGTCCTGTTTTGAACATCCACCTTCCCTGATGAAGACCTTCACAACAAGAAGTGCCATTTAGAAGGTTGAAACGCGTGGGCCCATTTTGAGAGAGGTTCTTGGGTGAACCGGGCAGAAAGTAGATCCCAAACTGGACTAAACCAGCCCCAAACTCAGGGTCCTTCTTTCTTTTGTGTTGTGAGAAACTTCCCTGACATCCCCCTTGGCGAGAAAGAGCACCAATACCATGAGGACAGTAGAAAGTAGCAATCTTCCCTTGCCTAGAATTTAATAGGACTGTTTCTGGACGTAAAGTTCATATCTATATATGTACCTGTGAAGAATTGGTCTTTGTTTGATTTCCTTTGTTTGACACACCTTTTTTGAATGTATAAAGCACCATATGTTTAAGCTTTTTTCACTGTACATAATCACTGAACACATTGCTTTGTCTAACTGTACATATTGATAATAATTGGTTTGAATATGTCCAATGATGGGTATGGTGGTTTTGCAAATTGAATAAGAAAAAAGAAAACTACAAATCCATATATCCCAACGGTAATTAAAAAATCGTATGGGCAATGAGTTGTTTGTCCAATTGATGGTGTCAGAGGTATCCAGTTGTTGCACATACGGGCCGAGGGGAGAGTGCGCCGGGGAGCATGGAACACGAGGCGGTGGTTCAGGTTAGCGGGTCCGGAATTGTGTAGGGCCTTGTGTGCGTGAGTGAGAAGCTTGAAGGTGATTCTCTTCTCAAAGGGGAGCCAGTGTAGGGTCGGTAGGTACTGGCTGATATGGCAATGGCACTGTAGATTGAGGACTAGTCTGGCGGCGCCATTCTGGAGTTTGCAGGTGAGGTTTTTGCTGACCCCCGAGTACAGTGCGTTGCCATAGTCCAGTCTGCTACTGATGAGGACTTGTGTGACGGTTTTCCTGTGTTCGGGGGGGGATCCACTTGAAAGTCTTGCGGAGGAGGCGTAGGGTGTGGTAGAAGGAGGAGGTGAGGGCTTTGACCTGGCGGTCGGTCCATTTTGAGTTTGGATTCCAGAATGATTCTGAGGTTGCGTGTGTGGTCCATGGGGGTCTCCGAGGGCGGAAGGCCACCAGGTGTTGTTCCAGGCATCGGTGTGTGGGCCCGTGATGAGTATCTCTGTTTGGACCTGTTGAGCTGGAGGCAGCTGTTCTTCATCCATCTGGCGACGGCTTCCATTCCGTCTTGAAAGTTGCGTTTGAGGAGGATGGGTTCATTGGATAGGGAGAGGATGAGCTGGGTGTCGTCTGCGTACGATGTGATGTTGAGTCAGTGTGCTCTAACGACGGATGTGAGCGGGCCATATAGATGTTTTTCCCCGTAGTACTACACTTATACAGTGCATAATTTGAATTGAGTACCCTCCTGATTTGTATTAATGGTCATGATTCAGCCCTCAGAATTCCAAGTTTCTCACAGTGCCTGCCAGGGAGTCAAAACGTGTTAAAGTACATGATCATTTAAACCCATGTAGAGCGCACAGAGCAATGGGCACGTATTTCAGTTCCAATTGTGTTTCTGTGCAACTGTGTGAAGGGGGTATACAATTGTCAAAATATTGATGAGCTGAAAGTAAAGGAAAATGCAGTGTTACAGGTGAGTAGGTTTGTTGTGTTGGAAATGGAGTGAAGGAGATGTGAGGAAACAATGAAAAGAGGATGCTGAAGAGGAAAGATGTGGTGTGTGATACGCAGATGGAAAAAGATATGTTGTAATTGTACCTAGATAGCGCTTACTACCCCTGCCAAGACAAAGTGCTTTTCAGCGAGTAGTACCCTGCTCCGGAACCCAAAGAGGATTAGTGGTGGGTTAGTGCAGAAAAATATGTGTTAATTTGAGTGGTGGACATGTCAATCTGTTAGTTTGATTGAAAAGGATAATGGAGAGATAGAAGAGGGGAGAGTCTAGAAAGTATTATTTAGGATCTCATAGTTGTAAGAGGAG
The DNA here is from genome assembly GCF_964263255.1 of Lissotriton vulgaris. Lineage (NCBI taxonomy): Eukaryota > Metazoa > Chordata > Amphibia > Caudata > Salamandridae > Lissotriton > Lissotriton vulgaris. The sequence continues at coordinate 866,047,085 of NC_141696.1, forward strand.
CCTCGGTGGAGTAAAAGGAGAGCTGGAGGAGGGAAGAGTCTTAACCCCTTCGATGCTCATGACGGAACGGTTCCGTCATGAGCATCGGTCGACCTGGGCTCATGACGGAACCGTCCTGTCATGACCACACCCATTAACATTGGGGCCCAGCGCCGGCAGTAAATCGGGGCAGCACGGATGTGGTTAAAAGGGATTAGGGAAATCCTAGTGGTAACATAAGGTTTTGGGTGAACCAAGCAAGGATAGAGGGGAGAGGGTCTAGAAAGGTTTATTTTGGCGATCACAGTAGTAGAATGAGGTTTGGGATGAGTCAGAGTGTGGAGGTAGAGGATATATTGAGAGAGGTATAGGGTGAGACAGTAGTGCATACGAAAGAATCAAAGGTTGAATTTATTATTTTCTATATTATTTTAGTATCTTTTTTCTTCGTCTAAAGTAGGAGTAAAGTAATACATTTATAGAGATACATAACTACATAGAACGGATATACATATTTTTTTACTGTAGGAATTAGGTAATTAACAAAGACACATAACTAAATAGAAGGAGTATACAGTAAGGTAATTGCCACTCTTATCAAAGGCAACCAAGTTTGAAAATATAAGCAGACTGTCACCAAGCTTAAATTTTGTAGACTTTTTCTATTTACGATGGCAAAAATGCACTGAATTTCGTTTGTAAGTTTACCTTTTGTGACAAACTGATGCAAAAAGTCACATTCTTTACACAAATGTGTGGAAAGGATACCTCTTAACTATAATTTGAAGTTGCAAAATTTTAGATAGTCCAATCAACCATGACTTGCCTATTTTTGATAATACCTACATCATAATCTGTCTGCATGTTGCTTCATTCAGATACCATGATGAGCTGAAGGCAGGTCTGATAGCTCAATGCATTCGCTCCAGGAATTTGTGTTTGACTTCATGGTCACAGGTTTAAACTCTGCTGGATTGACAGCCATTCAGCTGCGTGATCATGTCCGCAATGTGTTGACCTGGATGTATTTCTCTTTCGATTGCTTTGTTGGCCTGTTGCATAGTAATCTGGTTTTATAGAAGAATAAAGTACCCCAAGTACCATTTTCTATATTTCCTAGCATTGCTTGGTCCCCACAAAACCACCAGTACCCCCTTATTGCAGCTTAACTGTGCATTTTTTTTTGCAATTACTGCCAGTGCCAGCTTCCTGCTCTGCCCATGTACTGCCAACAAATACCAGTTTGTCACACACTGTTTACCCAATCCAGCTTCTCAAAAGGTTTACCAGTGCCAGCTTCCTCATTAACCATCAATGTCAGTTTCTTATACTGGGTTCAACAACATTGTCAGGGCAAGATTCGTATCTCATACTCTTTAAGGAAAAAATTCAAATTAAACAATGGTTCATATTGTTAGGTGTTTAGAAGGGTGTTGTCACTCTATCCTTGAGAGTGAGTGAAAGAACAGCCAATGCGTGTTTCACCCCTTTACACGGCCATCCAGCCTGGGGCTTCGGTTACCGACATTATCAGTAAGAGCACTTCGGTAACGGCATTACGCCTGATATTAGAGAAGTAACAAGGAAACTTAATTGACCCAGATGAACTCACCAATTAAAAACTCCCTGAGAAAGCCCCAGGCTGGATGGCCGTGTAAAGGGGTGAAACACGTGTTGGCTGTTCTTTCACTCACTCTCAAGGATAGAGTGACAACACCCTTATAAACACCTAACAATATGAACCTTTGTTTGACTGGAATTTTTTCCTAAAAGAGTACGAGATACGAATCTTGCCCTGACAACCTTGTTGAACCTTGTTTACATTAGGGGGTTAGGGGTTTCCCCCTGTCAAAGGGCAAGTATCATAATGAAACAAATGTTTGCTCAATATACGTCCAGTAAGTGATCGGGCCCTATCACTCTTCATCTCATAAAACAGTTTCTTATACTGCCAACTAATGTCATTTTCGCATACTGCCCTTTAAGTGCTGAATCCTCATACTGCCCACTGGTGCTTACATCTTACAATGTTAAACAGTGTCAACTTTGCACACTGCCCATCAGTGCTGGTCACCTCCTACTTCCTACCAGTGCCAGCTTCTTACACTGGTTGCTAGGGACATCTGCTCATAGTGGCTGTAAGCGCTGGGTGCTTGTACTGCCCACCGGTACCAGCATCTTACATTCCTACTGCCCAATGCTCATGCTGATCCCACTGATAATTTGCTTCCGTGATCCACATACAAATGTGCGAGGAACAGTCGAATCTACGTGAAATAAAGCGAAATTGGTCGCAGACACCTGCGCAAAATCAGCACAGGTGGAAAGAGTTGCTTGGGGCACGGTTCACGTTTTAATCTTGGACAGATACTTAGACTGGGGCCAGATGTGACTTTCACAGAGATGTGAAAAGGGAGAGAAAAAGCATTGATTTCACTAAAGTTTACGAAGTGCAGCTTTGTAATCAGCAGTTAACATAGAAACACCTACGGACGGCGGGGTATGGGGTAGAGGGTGAAGCAAGTTGTAGCAGTGATGGAACAACTGGTTCTCATATTTGCTGCTCACCACCCCCTTCACAACTCCTCAGCGGACAAAACAAAGAACTGCAATTTGTGAATATGGCCTGCCTGCTCACGTTGTGCTACCTGCCACACACATACATACATTAAGCTTAGCACAGCAAGAGGTGGAAGAAAGAGGGGGTGCATGAAGAGAGGGTGGCTGCAAGAGTGTGTCATGCCGCTGACCTAGGGAGGGAGGGAGATGGCAGGCAGTGTAGAGTCACTGGTAATCTCAGGTTTGGACTAGGTAAACACGAGGGCAGCACAACTGAATTCACCAGCAATGGAAACCGTATTACCTTGTCAGAGTCAAACCCATAATGTGCAAATCACACCAAAGATTAAGGACCACACAGATGTGAGGCAACTGGTTACTGAAGCCGGAAGGAAGACAAAGTAGAGCATCATGTCCAGTACAACAACTAACACTTGAAATCATGTCTTCAGTTCTGCGGCCACACCCGAGTACTGTGTCCTGTTATGTAGGCCATACCTAAGTTCAGGGTACTGGTCCAGTTCTGCAGGCTGTCGCATTAGTATTGCGGACTAAAGGCCACACCGGAGCAAAGTCTGACTGGCCTACAGAGAAATCTTGCAATGTTTAAAGAGCTGGTCTGAGAGGCTGGTCTGTGGGCCTGTTTTGTAGTCTTGTGGGCTGGGTTTAATGTTAACTCTCCTAATATCCCAAATGTTGTCTCCAGCAAGGACAAATGCATGCAGACCCACATACTTTGCACAACAGCTATACAATGTTTTTTATATGTTCAAAACAACCCAATTTGAAAATCTGGGTTACATTTTTAACTACCTGCTAAAGGGGCCACTTTTATTTCGGTGCCCGGGTCTATTTTCTGTCCCAGACGAACACTTTGCCTAATATTTGAGTACTGTGTCCAGTTCAGCAAAGTGCGCTTTGTAGTTAGCGCTGCAGGTCACTCCATGAGAATACTTAGGTCCAGTCTGGATTATTGCATCCAGTCCTGAGGGCCAAAATTGTGCCCAGTTGCTTGAGCATGTGTCTCCTCCCAAGTATTATGTTTAGTTCTGCAACTCGCACCCAAGTATAACGTCCATTTCTGTTGGCCACACCCGAGTACGGAGCCAGATCTGTAGGCCACACCCACATTATTGTGGGCAGTTCTGCAGGCCACCTTGTGAGTATTGTATCCTGTTTTAACATTCTACAGAATGTTGCCTAACTGTAAATGAACATATACAATATGGCGGCCATCATTGTGTCCAGTACTGCCGGCAGCATAGGGAGTAGGGCAGGGCTTTAAGTGGGCTGAACAAATTTGGGGGGGGGGGGGTCTCTCATAGGGGCGTGGCCGATGTAGTTAAGGATGTGGCTTAAAACACTTAAGCTAAAAATCTGCACTTAGCAGTGTGCTGCCAGATTGTTATTTTAATGCTTCTGCCCATTCATCCATCCAGCTATACAACACAAGAAGCCAAATTACACCTACAACAAGCCAGGACTAATGGCTTTGTCAATGGTTGTAAATTGCATAAGATAAATGAGCAACAACTATGACTTTGTTGTATATCATTTTGAAAATGTTTCAGTTCTTGTGCGCAAGGTTGTGGCGAAAGGCTAGAGCTGTCGACTTTCAAGCGGAGAAAGTAGGTTTGAGCTTGCGGTTGGCTGAACATCCTGTGATTCAACAAATTAATATGTTCCGGAGTAATGTAACTGGTGCTCATGTAAAGCGTTCCATGTTTGTCCAGTATAAAACTGAAACACGAGTTTCTTTGAAGTTGCATCAAAAGCAGTGACGGATGGTACTATTGCAAAGTTTTTTTTCACCCCAAGCGTAAAAATGGAGAGCCCGATAGGGACCCGTCTAGGTACCTGCTTTTAACAAGTGCTGGTGATGAGCATTGGTTGGACCCAGCCCACTTAAAGCCCTGGAGTAGGGAGTCCTGCAGTAATATCCTGGAGTATGGCATACATCTAGATTATGGTGGTCAGTTATAGGCGACACATTAAAGCGCTGTGGGCAGTTCTGCAGACCCTATTTGGAGTATGGTGTCCTGCTCTAACATTCTATGGAGTATTATTACATTACATATGGCTCCCAAATGTAAGTAAACATCTTGATTATAATATTGGGTTAGTCATGGGTTCCATATCTGGAAATCTGTACATTGTTACGCAGGGCAGTATTTTGTCATTTTCTAACATTCTGGAGTATGGTGTCCTAACTTTAAGTGTTCATCTGGCATATGGTGGCCATTTGTATCGAGCAGTGACAGTATTTCGTGCATTTATGGAACAATATTTGGACTTGTGTGGTCATGCCTTGAGCTCACATTTGGAGCACTTTGCTGCGTTCTGCAGACCACGTCTTTGGGAGCAGCAAAGCAGAATAGACTCCGTCTGGAACGGAGCTGTTGAGACGGACATTTTGCTAAAGCAGCACACCAGGTAAACAATGAGGTTGGGGCACGATAAAAGGGGGGACCTTTTTATGTCTCGAGGGCATGCAGTCAGATGCGAGCATGTTCCAGGATCCTTCGGCGCACGTGGCTAACACATACTCCTTGCCGACATGCATGTGAGGGGTGCTCAGAGCAGAAAATAAAACACAAATCAGTCTGGTATAAATATATTAAATGCAGGTACATCCGTTCCCGTTCCGCTGCAAAATAAAACTGACTAGAGAGGTGGACAAACATAATTCGCCACGGATGTAACTAAGCATCAAAGAAAAGTTCACATCAACCAGGTAGCAGCACCAGGTAGATTAATTAAAGGATGTCCAACCCTCACCTTCCGCCTGGGCTGAAAGTATTTCATTTCTTTCTACATTGATAGTAGAAGCATAACTGACAGAATGAAATTATATGCAAAAATGTCTTCAATTTTAGAAGAAACTAAATTCCCGGGCAGTGTGGAGCGGCCGTTCAGTTCCCCTCCCCTGTTGTAGGTACATAGGAATAATGCGGCCTACCCTGCACCTCTGAGCCCTGTCCTTTCCTAGCCACCCCTACCCACATCCTGTCTGGCTTACCTCGCTGGTGCTTGCGGAGGATGCCGCGCTCGGGGTGGGCGAGCGCTGCAGCATCACCAGTGCCATGGTGAGCTGAGCGCTAGCCATGGAATTATGCTTCGGAGGCCGGGGGCTAGAGACCGCCGCTTAGGGGCCTCCATCTGCAGCAGCTCATACCGGCGCGTGCTGCGGCTTTCTCACTCACCTGTCCTGACGGTTTGCGAGTTCATTCTCTGCTTTCTGCCCGCTCCCTGCTTGAAGGTTGCCCACTAACCTAACAACTCACCTTCCACGATACTTTAGATAGATGTGTGCCTTGGGACAGCTTACACAATGTTTTCAGAAGGAGGTGCGGGGTTTTGAAGTCAGGCTGGGGGGCTCGACTTGCTGACTTGAGTAGCTTTTCGGCACTGGCAGGCACCGAATCAGTGTCACTGTCCACCAAAACCCTCTAAGGCACCCTTAGCGAGGACATACGGCTGGAAGTGCTTCACCAGGAGACCAGTGCTGCCCGAGAAGGTACGGGCGGGGGCAGGCCAACATACATGGCTGTCATTGGTAGGCTTTGAGCTCTATGAAATTGACGGCCTTGTGATCCAAACAGCACAGCAGGAAAGGGTGTGGCTAGACTCCATGCTGCCTGTTTCTGCATGTGTTTTTCAATGTGTTCCAACCTACAATCCCTCCTCTTCCTGACCTGCCCCGTTCAGTGTCTAAGGGAGCGCTGCAACTTGCATTGAACTCCACTGTGATTGGCTGTCACTGTCATGTGCTTTTCAGTGTGTGTTATACACACAATTCACCGTATCCAATTCATTCATATCCTTATCCAGTACATTCACTTTTCTATACAACACAATGCGATTCATATCCAATTTCAGTAGTGTCCCTATTCATATCGAGAACAGTGTTATTTGCCTCACTGTTATTTATATCAATTTCAAAATGTGTCTTATTTAAACCATTCTACTGGCTAGTCATTCAAATGTATGTGTAGGTAGAAGCTTGCTTTTGTTTTGTTTATGACCTTTATTTGTCCCACATTTTTACCTCTGTTTGCGGACTATTTTTTTACTTTTTTTGCAGACTGCAGGATTTTGTAAAGAATATTCATTTTTGGTCTCTTTAGTTACATAACCCTTTATGTGATGTATTGTACGCTAATACCACTGTTTTGACTTACATATATATATAGTATAGTATAATGCTTTTTATCGATGTTATTTAAAACAACTTTCACGTGCTAATTCAAAGCCTATTAGTCAATGACTGGCCGTAGGTTTGCCTTGTGATTGTTTTGCATTTTGGATTATATGTTTATTTGTTTTCGCTTTCTTCCTCCCTTTTCGTCTTGTACTATTTCTGCACCTTTTTTGCCATCTGTATTATTTCTGCGCTCTTTTTGCCTTCTGTATTATTTCTGTGCCCTTTTTGCCTTCTGTATCACTTCTGTGCTCTTTTTGCCTTTTGTATTATTTCTGTGCCCTTTTTGCCTCCTGTATCCTTTGCCGCTCGCCGTTCCCCCCTCCCGTTTTCTCGCTGCTGCGTCCCCCCCCCGCTCGCTGATTCGTCCGCTCCCACCTCCCAGCTGCTCCTCCCTCCCGCCTCCCCTTCTTATGGCAGCTGCTGCGCTGTGAGGAGAGCGACCCTTGACCCACAGCACCATTGTGTGTCCATGCCCTTTTCGCCTTCTGTATCACTTCTGTGCCCATTTTGCCTTCTGTATCACTTCTGTGCCCATTTTGCCTTCTGTATCACTTCTGTGCCCTTTTTGCCTTCTGTATTATATCTGTGCCCTTTTTGCCTCCTGTATCCTTCGCCACTCACCCCTCCGGTTTTCCCACCGCTGCGTCCGCTACGGCCCCGCCTCTGAGCTCGCCCATTCGTCCGCTCCCACCTGCCCCTCCCTTTCGCCTCCCCTTCTTATGGCAGGTGCTGTGCGGCAAGCCCATATGCGCCCGTCTGTGCCTGGACCGCACCCAGCTCCAGAACCCCTGGCCCCCGCAAACACCATGACACCCGTTTCTGCTACAATGCCAGCACCCTCCACGCACTCAACACCGGACGATCACACACCTGCTTCCTGGCCGCCCGAAGCGAACCCAAGGGCCATTCTCCTGCCGGAACTGCAGCTACACCAGCCTCTGAACCACCAAACCACACACAGAGAAAAGACGCAACCACCTCAGATGCAGTCTTCTCAACACCCGCTCAGCCAGGAAACACTCCATCGAAATCTGGGACCTACTCGACGCCACCTCCCCAGACGTCGTCTTCCTGACGGAGACCTGGCTGAATCCCTCCTCGGCACCTGACATCACCATAGCCATCCCTGACGGCTACAAGATCACCTGCAAGGACCGCACCAATGGAATAGGAGGAGGAGTCGCCATGGTCCACAGGAACACTCTCAGAGTCTCGACCAGCACCGACGACACCCTCAGCACCGCCGAACACCTGCACTTCCAGATCCACACCGATCCCAACACCAGCCTCAGAGGAACCCTCATCTACAGACCCCTGGACCACCGCCACAGTTCAGCGATGCCATCGCCGACTTCGTCAGCACACACGTCCTCGCCTCCAAGGACTACATCCTCCTCGGGGATCTGAACTTCCACCTCGAGAACAACAACGACACCACCTCCACCACCCTGCTAGACAACCTTGCCAACCTCAGACTCAGACAGCTTGTCACTACACCCACCCACTCTGCCAGCCACACGCTTGACCCCATCTGCTCCTCTGTTGGTTCTTTCTGCACATCTTGCTTCTTCCTGCACTTTTCTTCATCTTTGAGAACTTCTGTTGCTTATTTCTGCATTTCTTTTACTGCTTACTATGTGTTTTTTCTTCTATCTTCACATGTCCTACCTCTGTAGGCATAGTTAGAAACTAGTATTCAAAAAACCTTAGAAATTCACTTCAAAAACCATAGGTGTCAGGCATGTTATAGTTTGAAATTAGCATTTAAAAAACCTTTGAAATTCACTGAAAAAAACATAGGTTTCATGCATGTTATAGTTAGAAATTAGCATTTAAAAAACTTTTGAAATTCACTGAAAAAACCATAGGTTCCAGCAGCGTTACAGTTAGAAATTAGCATTTAAAAAACTTTAGAAATTCACTTAAAAAACCATAGGTTTCAGGGGCGTTATAGTTAGTTGGACATTTCACTCGTGCAAAACCAGTGAAATTCCCTGTTATAGTTAGTTCAGCTAACTATAACTCGCGCGCCCGCAATGCACTGCTGATGATGTCACATATTAAATCACTCATGACATGGTCAGTGACATTACTCATGACATCATTGATCCAAACAGCCCATTAGATTGATCTGGACGTATAACAAGCAGCACGGGCACTCCGCAAAATAGTGAATAAACACTGGAGCCTCGTGCGGAATGATCCAGTAATTGGCGCGCTTTTCACACCTAAGCCAGCAAAAACTTTCAGGAAAGCACGCTTGATGAGGGATGCTCTTGTAAAATCCAGTCCGGAAGTTGTAACTGCTAAAAATTGGCTGCATGGCAGCAACGGCTTTAGGAGATGCGCCAGCTGCAAAGCTTGCAAACATGGGGTCAACAAGACCATGTTTTCCACACCCTTTTCTGACATCCCTCGTACTATCTCTAAACACCTTACCTGAAAGACTGAGTATGTAGTGTATGTGCTGGAGTGTCCATGTGGCCTGCAATATGTTGGGAGTACCAAATTGCAGGTCCACAAGCGGATACTCCAGCACATAAGGGCTGTCAATACCAACGATGCCGCGTACCCGGTCGCACGGCACTTCAGAGAATATCACGATAATAAAAGCGAGTTACTGCAATATTTCGTGATAGATGCCGTTAGCCCTCTGAGAAGAGGGAGTAACAGGGAGGCGATCCTACGAGCCTTATAAACCAAGTATATCTTGGAATTCGATAGTAAGACCCCCTTTGGCCTCAATGCAACCGAGGATTTCTACACTTGCCTGTAAATCAATTACAGTCAGCTTTCATTTTCCTGTCAGCTTCGCCACGCTCATACATCTGTGGTTTCTGGAGGGTCATTGAGCCAGTTGTCCCAGTACCATACATATGTAACGCACCTTTATGGCTGGGACTGTTAGCACCATCACTCTGGTTCCGCTGTTGAGACCACTTGTATATATTTTAACTACACATGTTTTTAATTTCACTATTCACTTATACTCACCAGCTGCATCAATTGGCATACAGGGGTTATGACACGACAGATCATACACATCTGGTCTTTTATTTCATTGGCCCACTTGGGCAGAAATTGATTATACTAGTTACATCTTTGTATTTATTTATTCTTGGACAACAATCGTATCAACAAGGCGCCAAGGAAAATATTATTGAATTTTTCTAAATGACAATATGCACATTTTGTTGTATTTTACACCTATTTAGTTCTCCTTTATGAGGGGACAGACATCATCCTGCCTGGCATCGATCGTGCGTAATGGCACAGCAATTTTTATTAATTTTAATACTATTGCACAGGTCTTTTCTGTTGTTATCATGAATTAAATCATATAATTCAGGGTGCTACATTGCATATGCAGCGAATTTTGAATTGTAAATTTAGGTTCACTGTCTTGGATGATTGTTATGTTATTTAATTCGAAGGGCTGTCCCAATTGCACAGTCTGTTTTTACTGTCGATTTTACCCAGGGACGTGTCAACCAATTGTATGCACTTTAGTAATTTTATTAATTTGCACTTGCACTTTAAAAAGCAGATTGCTCCCTTCATGGCGTCATGTGATCAAGGCCTCTGGGCAGGCCGAAACGTCATGCTGGCAGGGTGCTCTTTTGAAATAAAGATCTAACTGCTCACTTGCATATCTTGGGTCAACTCCTCATTTCTGTTCTCCGTGACGCCTCCGGGATAGGGGGCTCGGCGATTTGGACTGAGTTTCCTGCATATATTTATATATATATATATAGATAAAAGAAGAAAGGGTTTACCACAATGCGGGACGCACTCGCTGCGAGACGGTCAAATCAGGGAAAGTCCGTTGGTAAAACACACCTTAGCGATGTCCTGTCGCTTTTCGGGCCTGGCACCCTTACTCATAGGGAGACTGCATCGCAAAAGACCAGCTTGCAAGGCTCCCAGTGATTCCACCTCTTTTTATTTGCATATCCATCAGGTAAGTAAGACAGGAAAGCATTCTGGGAATGGAAGTCTTTTAACATAACGCCCAAGTGAGCTGCCATCTCTCGTGCCGACAACGTTCTGTAATTTGCATGGTTTCACCTCCCGGGCTCTTCCCCCAGTAAGTACAGTCACTCGCTGCTCCATGTGCCACTGTCACCAAGAAACAGGAGCGGACCCGCTTAATTCTCCAACCAAAGGGAGCCCCTATCCCTGCAGGGTGGCTTCAAAGATGGGGGCATGGAGCATCCCGTGATTTGGCACACCAAAATAAAATAGAAGTGAAGCCCAACTCGGTAAACTGCTGGCTTTATTGTGTCTCAAGGGTGGCAGAGCATCAATCCTTACACGTTTCGGTTGTTGGTCATGGTCTTGCTCACAGGTGAAGAAAGTCTCATTGAATAAACTTGCACCATTTAAATCACAATGATCAAATGACCCAGTGAAATCCTACAATTCCCAAAATGCACCTCGTGTGTTGTTGCAAACTGTGGTACATGTACAATAATGCTGAATAGCGCCTAGATGCCACAGTCTGATTAAAATCATTGCCCTGTACTTGGACTTTGATGTAATGTAGATCTTGCTGGATAGCGTCCCAAATCACAGTTTAAAAGTCTGAGTGCACTGTAATGTTCAAAAAATTAAATGTCACATATAAATTATGTAGCGTTTACCTTCCATGTTTAAAGTCCTCATGATGTACTGCCCATGGTATCACCATATCTTTGAGCACAATGGAGGAGAGTCCAAGTTGGCAAGAGGAGACATAACTCCTCTTGTACTCCATTTCGCACTGCCATGCAAACATTTCTGAGAAATCCTTTTTGTCTGCACGTATGCGCGCGGGACATATATGTATATATCTATGCATATATATATATAAATATATATACATGTGTGTGTGTTTATTTTTTAATGGATATCCCCCTTTTTTCATTTTTTACCTCCCTTTACCTCTACCCACTTCCTACAACCAAAAATGATCCTCACCTCCCTTTACTTCTAACCACCTTTAAACCCTAAAATCAGCCTTACCTCCCTTTATCTCTATGCGCCCATAAAAAATTATCTTATTTACAAAAATACATACCTGCCTGATAAATTAATGTGTGACAAATGTAGAAATACTTAACTGTGTGGCAAATGGATGCATGTAATTGATGCGTGGTAAAGGCTGGTTCCTGTGTGTTATAATATTTTTAGTTACTTCATTTTTAGTACTTATTATGTCCTTTCAGAATATGTCCTATTATTTTAATATGTAATATTAATTTTATAGCTGCTCAACATAAGTTCAATGCAAGTCATATTCATTTAACCACGGGTCATACTCATTTAAACATGGCTTGTGTTCATTTCGATATGTGGTTTATTCCTTTCAAACCATGCCACATTTATTTCACATAGTTTCATATTTATTTCAAAAGGTATCATATTAATTTTAATAAATGTCATGTTAATTTTGATGTGGGCCATATTAATTTCACCTGGTGTCATATTCATTTCAAACTGGTTCATATTCATCTTAGCACGTGTCCTATTCATTTCAATGAATGTCATATTTATTTCAATGGATGTCATAGTCACCTTAACACCCTCCATAATAATTTCAACATGGGTCACATCCATTTCAACATAGGTCATATTCATTTCAGTACATGCAATATTTGTTTTGATGTGCATCAGAATAATTTCAACGCATAATATATTCATTTTAACAAGTTTCATTTTAATTTCACCATTGGCCATACTCATTTTAGGACATGTTGAATATATTTCAATGGGGCTCATATTTATTTCATTGCATGTCATAGTCATCTTAGCATGTATCATACTCCTTTCAATTGATGTCTCATTCCTATTAACACATCTTATATTCATTCTAACATGAAACATATCCATTTCAACAGGTATCATAATCATGTTAATGTGTATCATATTACTTTCAATGTAACCCGTCATCATTTTGATAAATACCATGTTCATTTTAACGTTACTTGTATTACTTTTAAAACATGTCAAATTCATTTTAATGAAGCTCATATTCATTTCAACACATTTCGTATTCATTTTAACATGTGTTATATCCCTTTCAATCAATGTTATATTTATTTCATTGGATACCATATGCATATTAGCGCTTGTCATATTAATTTTAGCACATATCATATTCACTTGAATATGTGTCATATTCATTTCAATGCATGCCATATTCATTTTGACCATGAGAATTTCAGCTTTGGTCATACTCTTTTTAAGGCATGTCAACTTCAATTCAATGGGGTTTATAATCATTTCAACTCAAGCCATATTAATTTTAAATCATCTTCTATTTATTTCTGTATATCTCATATTCATTGCAATCTGGGTAACATTCATTTCACCACAATTCATATTCATTGCAACATGTGTAATGCTTATTTCAGTTTATGTTATATTATTTTCAATGTGCATTATATTCTTTTCAGGATACAATATATTCATTTCAGTAACTTACATTCATTTCAATCTGTCATATAGATTTCAATGCATGCCGTATACCTCTTGGCATATGTCAGTCATTTCAAGAAATGTCACACTCTGTCTGATGCATATTGTATACGTTTCAGTGATAGCTATATTATGTATGGTGAGGGCCGTATTTATTTCAGTAGTATTGATATATATTTCAGTACTGCTCTTATTCAGTTCGGACTTCGTTTTATTCATATCAATCACTAAGTAGCATATTCAACCTGCCAGGTTTCATATTTATTTTCGATTCAAGTCAGATTCACTTTGCCAGGGATCATATTAATGTTGACATATATTACATTCATTCTGGTGTGTGTCATATTCATTTTGTAGCAGCCTATGGATTTCAGAAGGTGTCCTAAATGGGTATCTGTAATTTTGACATGAACGGCTTCCCATACCTGGTCCCACACAGTTATAACCAGTCATGCACCTGGCAGCCATTTTGACACGATTACAGAGTGAACGGGCGATGAGGGAGGAAAGAGGTAGGTGCCGCCTGCTTAATTTGCAATCCATACGGTAAAACCTAGACCTGTGCAGAAACAAAGTATTTTAATTAATTCCATTATCTTTACAGCGGACTGAACGGCGCTGCCTGAAAGCCCACGAAAAGTATTTCACACATTACGTGCCACTTGAGGTATGTGACCATCAGATGGCAGTTAACAGAGCCATGCTAGTTAACTTGCGCCATTAAGGTAGAGCACTGACACTACCCTCTTGTTTATTTAGCACCCATTTCACCGGCAGACCTAATTTGAGTTTTCCAGAACACGAAGTCGGCGGCAGCCTCGAGCCGCCTTTGATAATAATAATTAAAGGTACGTGCCTTTCTCCAGTTTTAAAACATCCCCTCGAAGCAGCAGTTTTGCTCGTTATGTGACACCGCTGATGTATTTACTTTCTAGGCCCCTCCTAGTTGCAACGTTATTTGGACGCATTTACAAGAATAGAGAAGGAAAACATCTAAGGCTACTCCACGTGAGGAATTCCGTGGGAAACTCGATTGTTTTTTCAATTTACTTCTTCCTAAAATACTGGTAGGTCCTGATTTATGTTACACACTCTGAGCCTCATTCGAAAGGTTTTAAGTCTGGAATTTTGCGAATGAAACTTTATTCTTTTCTTTGCATCTCCCACAGATACATTCACAGCTCCCTGAAGAGATTCCAGGAACTTTGCCCTGGAATCGAAACGCGTCGGCATGTAACAAGGAGCAATTTTGATTAATTTCTCCACACCAGCAATTGCTGGTCTAACTAGTGGTCATAGATTGACTTCACTCCTTGCATTTTATGTGTTGATTTATTCGCTATTTTCACTTGTATTGAGTCACTGTTTCCAATGCACATGTTCATTCGATGTACTGTTTTGTTTAACAAATGTTGTGTTTCATGTGGGATGTACAGGATGTAGATACTTGATTTAATTTTGGTTTGGTTGTATTTGTTATCTTTTTATGTGTAAATTTCAACATATACTTGTGTAAATGTTTTGTAAAATTTTTTGTAAATATGTGGATATATATGTGTCTTTTCTCGCTCTAAAAAATCTTTTTTGAAAAATCATTAAATATCAAATAAGTGTTATAAATAAAATGATCGAGCAAGACAAACGGTATTTTCGACCCTCCTTAAGTGTGGATACAAATATAGGTGGCTAGGCATTTTCTTGTGTTTTCTTATCCAGTATATCGAGGGCCCTATGGCTGCTGTGGACCATCGGCTGAACCACATGTCCTCCCAGCTGGAGAAACAAAACGTCAGAATGGGGGAGATTGAGCAGCGTGTCTCCACTACTGAAGATGGGTTGAGCGAGGTATCAGACAAGATTCTAATTATGGAGAAGGTATTGAAAATGTATGGTCACTGTAATTTGGTCAACAACTCACCGAAACTTGCATAAAGTGTTTAAAACTTCTCCTGAGTCTGTGGTTATTAAGCTAACCTCCTTTTCGATCCCTAGGACTTATTGCATAAGTGACCAGGATTGGTAAGTCATAGTTTACAGGTATAAGTCCTAAAAGGACTCAAAGTACTGATAGGCTGTAAGTAGTAGAAAGCAGCATTACTAGTTCAGAGTGTGAATGTTTATGGGCCCAGGTGAGTATGGTAAAATTGAGCTGGTAGTCCTGCACGCTCTATCAGGAGTGCTGGCGCTAAAAGCGAGGGGAAAGTAGGGGTGAGATGAATTTCCATCAGAAGGTCCTTCACTTTTGTTGTGAAGAAGAACTTATTACAATCTTCCAGGCAGAAGGAGGGCTTCTGTTCCCTATCTTGTCTCAGCTCTTTCAGGATCTGGAAAGTCTCTTTTTGTGTGTTGTCAGCAGCTGCAATCTTTGCTTCATAGAATTCTGCTTTCCTAGTCAGAATTGCCTTTTTATAGGCTGCAAACATCGAGTGGTATTCTGACTGGGCGCCTGGGTCATAGGCTTTCCGCCAGGCTCTCTCGCACTGGGGAAGAATCTGTTTCATATTTCTTAAAGCATCTTTGAACCAGGGGGCCCCTTTGCCTTTATCCCTTATTCTTCCCCTGTGTGCTGTAGTTACCATATCAATAGCGTTCTTTGGCCTTGTTGACAGGGAAGCACTTTCTACATCAAGGTCTCCCTGTGTTGTCATTGAAGTGGCAGATTTATAAACGATAGTAACCAGGTCGTCAGCTCTAATTTTATTCCAACTCCAAAACACTTTCCAATCGGAGGTGGATGGGCTGCTTGTTTATTGAGTGGGAACCTGGCCACTAATTACATAATGGTCAGACCAAGAGCATGGACTTATAACTAAAGGACTGGTGAACGGATGGGATGTCCAAACCTGATTGAGTGTATGGCACTTCTCATGAGTGGGGCCGTTCACAAGTTGGTTGACTTCTAGAGAAATAATGCCTCTTCCAATTGTTTAGCCTGACTGTATTTGGGAATCTGATCCCAGTGGAAATTAAAGACTACAATGCATTGGTGTCATGAGTGGATGTCTTAGACTAGTTCCATGAAGAGTTCAACCAGCCTGGGTGGCGTTCGCGGGGGGAGATACACTGTCAGAATGGCAAGACAAGCAGTCTGGGAGCAAAACTTTGCCCCCAGCACATCAGCCCCCACTCTGCTTTCTGCACAAAGAGTCTCAGCCATATATTGGTAGTTGTAAAGGATTGAAACCCCACCCCCTCTAGAACAGCGAGTCTTTTGTGGTAGAGGGCCGCATAGTTCGGAGGCATAGCGGCTACCAGGTCCGAGGTTGAGGACTCCTCAAACCATGTTTCTGTGATTCCTAGAATATCCAGTGCCATCTTGAGGGTGTCAAACACATATCCTGTTAGGGAGAGAGAGAGAGAAAAGCTCTTTGCTGTGTCTGTGTGTGGGGGGGGGGGGTCGTACACTGCAGGGTTCCCATGGTGTATGGCAGGATTTCAACTTCAAGAAGTTAGAGAACCTAAAGTCTGGGGGGCATAGCAGGAGTGTTCTACTTTGGAAAAGTGGTACATCATTGGCTGCCAGATGCACATGATTTTGGATTCGTATTCGTGATCCAGCATTTCTGAAGCTCCATTGCCATGATGTGCCAGAAACATAGGAACCATGCAGAAATAGAGCAATGGTCTGTTTAAATGCTCCTAGCAGGTGTGCAAAAAGTCACCAATCAGAGTGGGTTATGGCTGCAAGTTGCTGCAGTCTAATGCCCTGAAGAGTCATTGTGGGTGAGCTTGGGACGGGGAAACCCACGGTGCCTTTGATGTGGCTCAGTAGCCAGAATATGGTTCGCATTAGGCAGGACCACCAAGTATGGAGAAAACCGCCCACCGCTGACTGGCATTGCCAACAGAGGGGGAATAAGGCCAGGAACATTTTTTGTAAATGGCCTTAGGTGTAATACCAATGTGTCATGAGTTTATAGGCAGTTTTGCGCTGGGGAATGCTCCTCTAAATTTTAGGGTATCACGCCAAAGTTGTCCCCAACATTCTGGTGGGATTTCCTCCCCTAAGTCTGTGGACAACTTCCTTTGATCTTTGATATGCTTGGGAGTGAATGGGAGCACAGTGCTGTTAAACCTGTTGTGTGCGGGAGATCAAGCCCCGCTTCCCATCACATGCACTAGGGCCTCAGAGGAAGTGAGTGGTCTAGTTCCCCCTGTATGCGAGTGAGTGTGAGTAACCAGTGTCGGAGCTGATAGTATTGTAGCCTGGCTGAGTCAGTGAGATTAAAGGCTTTCTTGCACTGCTCTAAGGTTTTCAGTGTGTCCCCCTCAAATTGATCTTGAATCATGCGGCATTCACCGTCTCCCCATGTTGAAAATGAATGTGGTTGCAAGGGTGGAGGGAAGTTAGGATTAAAGGCCACTGGGGTGTTGGGTAACAGAATGGCTATGTTTTCCCTACGAAGCCGGGCTAGCCTTTCCTATTGCCCCTTTGTAAAGGAATAGACTGAGAAAGATGACCATTGACATGGATCCATGCTGTGGGGGCAACATAGTAGACCATAAGCCTAGAGATCATAGCCGGACCTAAGCCGATTTTTTGTAAGACTGCACACAAGAAGCACCAGTCAATCGGATTAAAGGCTTTCTCAGCTTCCAGTGACACCAGACAAGCCGGGATGTTCCAGGGTTGGACATCCTCTCAAAGGTGGGCCACTTGGCGGATGTTATCTGCTCCTTGACTTTGGCATATTAATCCAACCTGGCCAGGGTCTATCAGTCCGGGGAGGTATGGTTTAAGGTGATTTGTCAGGGTTTTAGTATAGATCTTGGCATCCATAATGAGTAGGGCGATAAGTTGATATGACGCAAATAGAGAAGGATCCTTCCCTGGCTTAGGAATGAGAACAACTTCTGCCTCTGACATCATGAGGGTAAGGCCAGATGTTTCAGAGAATGTGTTGAAGAGGTGTAGGAGTTGGTCTTGAAGGTGGGGAGAAAGATGCGATAGAATGAGATGGGGAGCACTCTGGGCAAGGGGTTTTTCCCACCAGGAGGTATTTTAGCACCCACCGTAGTTCATCTAGCATGATCAGGTTGTCAAGCCGTTGGGCATGGCGGTGGTCAAGGGGTTCCCAAGGGTATGTGGCAAGTAAGGTGGTAATGTCCTCCAGGAGATGGGAGTCCTTAGTATAGAGAGCTGCATAGAAGGTACAGAATGCCTGTTCTTTGTCATACTCGGATGTGGCCCAAGTACCATCTGCTTTTTTAATCTTTGAGATGTGAGTTCTAGCTGTCTGTACACAGAGGTGGCGGCCCAATCTTGCTCCCACTTTGTCTCCCCCATCATAGAATTTTTGTTTTAGTGTCATGAGCGATCCTTCTGCCTTATTTGTCCGGTGGACCCTCAGTTGTACCCAGAGCATGGCCAGGCATTTCTTATGCTGCCCCAATGGTGACGTGTGGTCCAACCGCTCTAGTGCCTTAATGTCTTCCACTAGGCCTGATTCGACCAGGCAGGCTTCTCAGGAGCGGGCAATGGCATAGAGGTAATGACCGCCCAAATGGCTGCCTTGAAGGCATCCCAGAGGGTATGCTCAGGGGTTTCATGAACCGCGTTCATTTCAGAAAAGGTTATGATCTCCTGCCATATCTTGGAAATATCGACCGGGTCGCGCAAAATGAGTGGTGGAAGTGTCCATCGAGGAGGGGAGCCCAAGCCCCCACTTCGACGTCACAGTACCACCATGAGTAATAAAAAGACACACAGATGATGGACCGAATGCAGAGTAAATCAAACATTCACCCCCAGTCAATAGATCTGGGTTAAATCCATCGTTCTTTTGCTCACCATGGCAACCCAGTTTAGATGTCATGAGATGGGTGTGGTTCAAAATGGAGATATCCTAGATTTGGGCAGATTCCAGGCACCATGTCAGAGACTGAGAGAGAAAGAACTAGTCAATACATGAGTATGAGCGGTGGACATGGGAGAAAAATTAGTAGTCCCGAGTGTCTTGGAACTTGTATCGCCAGGCATCTATGAGTCTCAAGACATTGCCCCCCATGCCATGGTAGGAAGTAGCGCTAGGGTCCATGTCTGGGTCCCAAACCAGGTTAAAGTCCCCTCAGCTCATGTTAGCTGTTCCTTTAGGAGGGATCTTAAGAAAGTGTCCTGTGATTGGTTGGGCACATAGACATAGTTGAGTTAAGGGCTTGGCATCGAGTTGTATTCAAACCTTAGGAAAGCGGCTTCTCTGTCCCGCACCATCCACGGGCCCACAGAACCGAATCTAGATTTACATAGAAATGTAACTCCAGCGGACCCCGGCTCTTTGCAGGCGTCTGTGTGAGGAGTAGAGCGGGGGCTGCAGGGAGCGAGGCGGACGCTCCTGGATTCAAGGCGTTCACTTTACCATGCGGCGTATGAGCTGTACTGTGGAAGCAGCAGCTTCAGTCTCTGGCTCTGGTGCGAGGCAGACGTACGGCGCGTACTCCCCTCTTCGATGCGAGCGGCAACCTTGACCTTCGGCAGCGGTGTGCGAGTCGTACCAGCCAGGATGACTCGAGGGGGCAAAGTGCTTTGTACGCGGCGGAGTCGGCCAGTCACTGTGCAGTATACGGATCGTAGGGTGCGTTGGGCGAGGCGGACGGGTGGGGTATGAGACGTTGCTGGATACGGTTTGGCGGTACGAGCGGTCCACAGCTCCCGGCCTCAGCAAAGGCTAAAAACTAGCATTTCTAGCAACTGTTTGCGAGGCGGATGAAGTCCACTGGTCCTGGGACTTTGTTCAGGGGGCAAGCTCACTCACAAGCCCTTGGAGATCTTTTAAGCACAAGTTGAAGCAAAAGTCTTTTTCAGTCTTTCTCCCCTCCTTCAGCAGCAAGGCAACCGTTGCAGGCCAATCCCCCAGGTCAGGGACAGTACTCCTCCTTACAGCTTTCCCAGTTCCTTCTCGTCGGGCAGAGGTTTCTTCTTGTTCAAGCAGGATCTGAATTCTTGGGCTCAGGGTCCCAATACTTATACCACAATTCTTTTGTTCTTTCAGGCCAGGGGGCCTTTGCCTAGTTCATCCCAGTTCTGGAGTACTTTGTTTACATGACTCTGGCTATTCTTTTCAGTGTGCAGGGCAGAGACATCAGACACTCCACAGGAGGTGGAGCCAGCATTGTGGTGGAAAGGCACAGCCCTATTCAGAGTCCAGGTGCACTCCTCCCACCCATCTGGATGTAAATCTCTCTATTCACCACATGGCTGCCCCAGCCTGTCCGCTGGAATTCCCCACCCTTGTCACTCACAGAAACCAGACAGCAGATACACATCCTAGCAGAGGCGGGCTGAAATGGTTAGGCAAGCAAATGCCTACTTTCTAAAAGTGGTATTTGCAAACACAGATTATTAAAATAAACTTTACTATCTTATTATTCTGAGTTCAGGCATACTAAACTCGAATCTCTACCATGTTCCCTGAGTCTGTTAGGATCATAGAATGTAACAATTCTAACAGCCCATTCCGGCCTATGGAGAACAGGTAGCCTTGCAATAGTGAAACACGAAAATGGCTGTAATTCACTATAGGACATGCCACACACCTCAGGGCTTGTCCTACCTTATGCTTACAATGCACCCTGCCCTTGGGCCTACCATAGGGGTGACTAATATGAAGTTATGGGAAGGCTTAGGGACTGGCAAGTGGGTGCCCAGTCAGCATGATAGTACCAGACTGCACGCAGGCTCTGCAATGGCAGACCTTAGACATATTTTACAAGGCCGCTTCTGTGGGTGGCTCAACCAGTGCTGCAAGCCCACTAGCAGCATTTGGAGTTACAAGCCCTGGGCACTGCTGGTGCACGGTACTAGGGTCTGATAGTAATCCAAATAAGTCAATCATGAAAACCAATCAATCTAGAAATTAACTCAGGGAACACTTGCACTGTGGCACTGGTTGGCAGTGGCACAGTGCTCTGAGCAGCTAACACCAGCAAAAACACATGAGGCCACAGCAACAAAAATGGAAGGGAGACCCACGACAAGGCTGTCTAACAGGATCCAATTTCAGTTTTGATCTCGTGCAAGAAGCCATTCATGTAAGCCTGTGTGAGGGGGGCCGTCGCGGAGTCCCCAGTGGATATTGTTCCCTAGGGGTTTGTGGTGCCTGGGGTAGGAGGGTTGAATTTAAGTCACAGTGAGTCTACAGGATTGCCTTTGGTAGAGGCAGATAGGATGTCCCTGCCACCCTTGGTGCGTGGCATGTCCAGGGGAAGATCTCTGGGTGTGTAAGCTAGAAGCAGGAGTCCAGTAATGTGGATTAGAGTGAGACTGATGGGCCGGTGAGAAGAGCTAATTACGTGACACCAGAGTGGTTTAGCCGGGGCTGGGGGAAAGCAGCATCCACCCACTGAGTTCATCCAAAGATTGTTAGTAGATTTTGAGGGGAGGCCTGAAAAATAGTCACAAATTGCCCTCCCCAGAACACTTGGTCCAGAGAAAACTACTTCAGGAGAGAAAAGCACCACTGGGGCCCACAGCACTCTCCAGGGGATGCGCCTCCATGTAGGGAGGGGAGACCCAGTTGCAGTAGGAATCCAGAGAGGACCCCAATTGGCAGGGGGTTTATGTAGATTAAGGGTGTGCTGATCCCTCCCCAGTGGGACCAGCGGCTAGGTAATTGGGCAGGGCCCCACCACCCAGGCCCAGACCAGAGCGTCATCAGAATTAGGAGAGAATGTCCTCTGAAGGGCCCCCCAGGCCAGAGCTCTCCTTGGGGTTCACTGATCTGGAGGTTCCCAGTAGAGAGAAGGGGGGTCCAGCCCGGGGGCTGTTGTAGTGAGAGCACCATGGAGAGGTCAGGGGAGTCAAACCCCAACCCCTGAAAGCAATCCCCAGGCAGCACTGTTAGAAGGGGGTGGGGAAAGGGAGTCCATTGTGCGGCTTCACAGCCGATCTGTTTTCGTGGTTGTCCACCATACAGCCAATGTGAAACAGCATACCAGCATCCAGGAGCAACAGCCAGGGCCACCGGACGGGGCCACATCCGATCCCTAGCCACGCAGGAGGATCAGCAGGGCCAGCATAGGGCCAAGGGCAGGGGGAGGAGCAAGGACAGAAAGACAGGGTCCCCACCATGTCCAAGGCTCATCGTCACTGTCAGGGGCCACCGTCGATACCAGGTAGGCGTGGTCAGCTATATCTTCCTCCGTGCAGCACTCCGGCAGGAACGCTAATCTGAGACAGGCCCAAGGCTGACCGGGAGACCCAGAAGCATGTTCCCCAGGTTTTCGCCCCCTTGTGGCACAGTGTTTTAGTCAGGTTGCAGGGGGGGGGATCAAGGGCTGAGTCAGCCAGCAGCAGGTCGTCCCAGCAGAGTGGCCAGAAAATTGTGGTCTCCAAGGCCCTCGGGATGGTCCGTCCTCTTCAGGGAAGGGCACAAGATGGCAGAGCAGTCCATGCCCTCGGCCCGAGTGCATCTCGGGCCCACTCAGGAGAGGCGTAAGTGAGTCAAGGCCACTATATAAATTCAGCCCCACTGGTGCCAATGACAGAACCACAGTAGGTAGGAGGCAGGGTCGCTGTGGGTGCAAAGGAGAGAGAG
Source organism: Lissotriton vulgaris (assembly GCF_964263255.1). Classification (NCBI taxonomy): domain Eukaryota; kingdom Metazoa; phylum Chordata; class Amphibia; order Caudata; family Salamandridae; genus Lissotriton; species Lissotriton vulgaris. The sequence goes on from NC_141696.1 coordinate 866,069,819, forward strand.
GCAATCCCTCTACAGGCCGCAGCGGTCAGCAGTTTCAAAGATGGTGGCTTTAACTGCAGCAACGGCCCAGGCCCAGGGCGATGGGTCTCCTCACGTCGTTCCTCGGGCGAGTAGTGGAGATCCATCACATTCCGCATTGTGGGTAGTAGAGTGTGCTCGGTTGGTAAAGGATTAGCAGAGACAGGCTGCAGGGTAGCAGAGACGCAGCAAAACATGTCTCTCTCCAACAGCAGCCTGGCCACGCCCCCCCCCTATTTTTTGCCCTATCTGCTTTGTTGGCTTCAGAATTTTGTGCACTTTACCCCTGCTAACCAGGAGTAAAGTGCCTGTACTCCTCCTTTAAACATGGTTAATTGGTGTATTCCTAACTGACAGATTTATCTTGCCCATAGGTCCTTAGGGGCAGATTTATGAGTTCTGGCGCATCTCTGCAAATCAGCAGGGATGAGCCAGAACTGATGCGTCATGCAATTCCCTCCTTGCAGCACCACAGATACGCCGCATTTACAATGCAACGCACCATGGTGCAAGGAAGGGCAGATGAGTGACGCATCTTGTGGTGTACGGGCGGCACATTGCTGGAGTAGCGTCGCAAGTGCGACGCAACTCCTGCAATGTACAGAGGCCACCCATATATAATGTGGTGCATCACTCCTTACGCCTGCTTCAAGCAGGCGAAAGGATTTGAACCAGCAGCGTCGTAAAACTGACTCAGTGAAATCTTGTAGATTTCACTGCGTCAGTTTTACGGGGCTTTCCTACGAGGGAACGCCCACCCTGCGACAGAACGCCCACATGAAACCTGACGCAGGTTTCATGTGGCGCAGGGCTTTACAATGTAACGCATCTGCCTAGATGCGTCATGTTGTAAATAGGTCGCAGGGATGCACCACAGTTCCGCGCAGTTGCGTGACACAATGGCGGCGTAAATGTGGCGCAATCCGACATAAATCTGCCCCTTAGTGTATAGTGTAGAAAATGGACCCAGATCCTCGAAGCCAAATGCCACCTGTGGACTGAGGCACCATTTGTGTCATTCACAGAGTGGGCCTGCAAAATATGGCTTCAGGCCAATCACTGTAACCTGACTGCCATGGTGTGAAATCTTTTTGACAAGCAACGGCCAAGAAAACCAGAGTGCAGATTAAAATATTAACATTGCTATCTCAGGTTTTGGGCCAGAAAGAAAAATAATGTAAAAGCTTTTTTAAATTGATATTAACAAGTAGTTATTAAAATAGTTATTAACATTCAATTAAAATTTAATATTTAATATATATTAGGGAAAAGTAACTTTATTCTTTCCAGCTGTAGCCAAGCGTTAATGATGTGTAAAATTACTTCCAGGAGCTACACAATAGACCACTTTGATTGTCTGATTGACCTGAATAGGCAGGTATGACTCACCTGAGCTCAGTGAATGTTCAGGGTGGGGGATGCTGCTCCTTCTTCTGTTGTCAAATCCTGCCTGAATGACCTGTCTGAGGCCCATGTCAAACTTTTCTGCCCTTGAAATAGGTCAAACAGAACCAGAAAACAATTTGTGTGTATCCTTTCTCTGGTTGTTGAAGGACACTGCTTTGCTTACCAAACTTCAGTTCCATTTCTTGTTGCGGATCCAGGGCCAAATTCAAACTAGATTTTAGTGTTAGATGTTGAAGGACAATAGCAATTTCCATAGTTCACTACCCTGCAAACCCCCAGCTGTTAGAGCCCACGTTTAGTGTGGCTGTATCTTGAAATTGCCTTGAAACATTGCAAACCGGGTCTATTTGCAGTAGGGAAAATAGAACAACTGAAAAATTAGGTACCTCAGGGCTTGGTAACTTTTACCACATTGATTAAAGAGTGCCCAGGAATAATGCTGACCCACTAGCTACCACCAACCATAAATGTGGTACCCCAGGCACCTTCCTCAGAACACTTTTTAGACCTGCTCAAGATCAGAAGAGAACTCGACCTGCTATCTGTGACCATAGATGAGCCCTGAAGGACTGAACCTGCTCTCTCTTGCACCCAGGACAAAGAAATGGACTTCAAGAGTGAATTAATTTCCTGTGTTCCTACACAGACACAGAGGCCTTTTCTATGATGTGCCCAGCTGACCGATGGCACCTGGACCTAGACCACACTTTGCTGTTGCCTTCTGCTTTACATCCTGAGAGTCTCTACGGCCAGATGTACAACCCTTTTTAGCCGTCGCAAACCTGAAATATGCCCATTTGCGACCATTAAAAAGGGTTTGTGGTATGTACAAACCCTATTTGCGAGTTGATAACCTATTACTGCCTCGCAGAATAGGGTTTGCGAGTCAGTATTAGAAAGAGGCGTACCAAGGGCATCCCTTTATAATAGCGAGTTGCATTGGTACGTGAGATTGTTTTGCAACCGCAACAATCATACTTACCACCTACTTTAAGTAGGTGGTAAGCCTGTCTCAAACAGGATGAGGTCACCAGGGGGCCCCTTCCCCTTTGCGATTATACGTGAAAATATTCTTAAGAGCAAGCACTGGTCCCACGGACCACTGCCTGCCATTAAAAAATGGAAAGAAAACAAATATTTTTTTTTAACTCATCGGGCCCGTTTCACAAAGGTAAACTGAGACAAAAGACTAACTTTACGACTTTCGGTATTCACAAAGGGCATTTACGAGTAGTAAAGATATACTTTTGTATCAGTAAAACTTAAGTTTTGGTCTTAAGTGTAACTGAGACCAAAACTGAGACAAAAGTCTAACTTTAATACTCATAAATGCCCTATGTGAATACCAAAAGTAGTAAAGTTAGACTTTTGTCTCAGTTTACCTTCGTGAATCGGGCCCATTCCGTTTTCCTTTAAGCAAAAAAGGTTGCGTTTGAAAACTTTTTTTGCTTCATTTAAAAAGCATACACAGACATGGTGGTCTGCTGTCCTGAGCAGGCCACCATCCTTGTGATATGTGATGTTTCTACGGGGCCGCAAATTGCAGCCTAACTCAATAATATTAATGAAGTTGTCCTTTAGCAACCCCATTAGGAATTGCAAACAGTGTCTGAGACACTGTTGTACATGCCATTTTGTGAGTCACTAATTGCGAGTCGCAAAATGTCACAATTTGCGACTTGCAAAATGGAATGGTCATACATCTTGCCCTAAGTTCCTCACACTGAGGTCCTGGGGGCCTTAGTAGTTTACTCCTGTGATTGTTTGTCACCAGAAGAAAGATTGTAAACTTTTGAAACATTTTACTTCAAAGCTCCAACATGACACTCCAGAAAGAGTTTCCGATGGCAGTTCCACAGCATCAGATATAATTTCTGCTTAGCCCTACTCAGAGACGGCTGCACCACTGAAAAACAAAGAAAGTCACATCCTGCATTGGGACTTAGAAAATTATTAGCAAGAAATCTCCAAAGCGACAGAGGAATAAAGGTTTTGGACCTTTGTTTCCATGGCGGTGGCTACAATTTATGCAGCGTACTCAGGATATATGGACTTTTCTTCTTAAAAAGTGGTAATGTCCAAGCCTGCGTATGTTTTCCTTCAAGAAAGTGACTAAGGACCATATGAATCAAGCCAATTTTCATTTGCAAGTGCTGCGAATCGTAAAAAACAGCGTTTGCGAATAAAAAATCGCTATTCCGAATGTATGAAGCAAAAGTGCCTCGCAAAACGAGAAATCGCAAAAAATGTGATTCCTTAATTTGCAAGCATAGAAAATCTGCGCATTTCTTGCGATTTCTTTTTTTGCGATTTTTCAGTGTGCGAAATTCGCAAATGGGAAATTGCAAATCAAAAAATCGCAATGGAATGCATCAAAAAATCGCAAATTGCGAATTTTGGAAATTCGCAAATTACAGAATCACAATTACCACCGAGTAGGAGCAGGTGGTAAGCAGGTGCAAACTATTTAAGGAGTACCAGACTGCAACAGACATTTTTCCATAATGGCGGGACTTTACGTGATAGCCAGGAGGATGCGACTCAGAGCTGCTGCACAGAGGAAGAGACGCCAGGAGAGGATATTCCGTGCGTGCATTACCATCTACCAGCGCACTGAGGAGGACATCTACACACACTACAGACTGGCTGAAGACAGTATCCATGATTTAATTGAGGAACTCAGACACTTCCTTGAACACCCCACATGCAGGACACATTCAATCCCACTTACATCCAGGTCCTGTGCTCACTACACCGCTTGGCCTCAGGTAGTTTTCAGGGGGTGATAACACAGCAGGGGTGTCACAAAGTGCACTTTTGCGCTTTTTCCACACATTCCTTGATGCCATGGTACAGAGGATGCAACACCACATTTACTTCCCCAACACACCACAGGCACTAGACCAGACCAAGCAGGACTTTTACCAAATCGCCCAATTCCCCCACGTGATAGGATGCATAGATGGGACACATGTTGCAATATCCCCTCCCTCCCACAATGAGTACGTGTTCAGGAACCGCAAATGCTACCATTCACTGAACATACAGGTGGTGTGTGATGCCAAATACATCATCAGAGACATAGTTGCAAAATATCCAGGCAGCACTCATGACGCTTTCATCTTCCGTCACAGTGGGATATACCGTAGACTCACAAGTGGGGAGTTTGGCGAGGGATATCTACTAGGTAAATGCATTTAAACATAGGCCACATTTGTTCTGACTACCATGTGCAGTAAAGTGACTAACCATATCCATCCCACAGGTGACAGTGCATATGCTGTCCGGGATTTCATTCTGACGCCCTACCTGAATCCTGCCAACGTTGGGGAGCGGCGATACAACAGAGCACACATAGCAACCAGAGGCACCATTGAACGCACATTCGGGATACTGAAGAGCAGATTCCGAGGCCTACACAAGAGTGGGTGTGCACTACAATACAGCCCCCAGACCTGTTGCAAGATAGTCATAGCATGTGCCACGCTGCACAACATCGCCACCAGGAAAGGCACACCAGTGGAGGTCAGTGAATCGGAATCCTCAGACGTGGAGGGGCCTGGCCCAGGACGTATGGCAGCTGGTGTAGCTGGTGCAGCAGCTGGGCGCCAGAGGCGAGATGAGATTACACGCAACTATTTCTAGGTAAGAAAAAATGACACAATGCCATATCTCATATGTGCGACTGTGTTTAATTCCTTAACTGCAGGATCAATTATATCACACTCCATTTTTCCTGCACATGTTATTCTCACAGTGCAAGACTGTAAACTGCGGCTACTAGCAGCACGGTCTGCTCTTAGTTCTTCACAGAGTGCCTAAATGGCACTCCTCAGTTCACCCATCATAGCCCTGAAGCCTGCCCTCACTTCTCTCTGTAAGGATTTTATGTTTTTCTGTTTGCAGGCGCTGCACCTGCAACATATGCATTTCCAAGCCGGCAAAGACTGTTCCCTCACCCGGATCTGCAGCACTGCTGGTTGTGCGAGGTCTGCGCCTGGTTGTGCCTTGTGGGAGTTGGTGAGCATGTGCACAGACTTCTTGCTGTGGCTGTGTGGGCTCGGACTGCACATTGACATTGCTGTCCTCTGCCTTGCCCTCCAATGTGGGTAGTAGTCTGACTACGTGTCTTCTGCATTGCTTTGGAGGGATGACAGGGCTGTCCTCCCCATCTGTGTTCTCCTCATGCCCTGCATCTCCTAAGTTTGGACTTGTATCCAATGTCCCACTGCCTGTAGGCTGTGTTGCTGATGGTGCTGTGGACATAAATGCACACATTTATTAACTGTACTCACTTGTGCTTGGCAATTAATAAATTTCACATTTTGGGATTACATGTGTCATGTACTTTCCTTTCCTGTCCTGCACATGCTATTGGGGACTGGCTGGCTGAAAATGCACCACCTTACTGTTCATGTGACTACATCTCCCATAATGCATTGCAGTGTGTGCCAGTGTACCTGCTAAGGACTACAACTCTTTTTTCCTGCCCCTAGGTCGCTGCTGGGGGGTGTTTGTGGGGTGTCAGGGGTGTGATGGCATGCTTCTTACCTGGTCCTGGTACTGGTTGCTCAGAGCTGTCAAGATCAGCCACGCCCATAACACTTTCTGGCTGCAGGGTCCCCTCCACCAGTTCCTCCAGAGGTGTTGAGTCGGAGACTGTTAAGGTACCTCCAATTTTGTCATTTCATTTTTCATAGGCATAATCAGTTGTGGGATGGGTGAATGCAAATGTAGACGTTCGATGATGGGTCAGTAACCAAAATGTATACTGCTTTAATGATGGTAGGATTGTGATGTAAACCACAGTGCTGATATCCAAACCGACGTTAATGAGGGGACCTCTTTAAGAATAGAGTACTATAGACAACCATTCCTATCATACTGGACAGAGTCAGTAAGAGGAATGGGAATGAGGAGTTGACCTCACCAACCAAACGTAATCCAGTGGCGTAAATGGAAACAACCAGGGACTGCATTACATATGCAGAGCATTACACTTCATTGCACTGGGAACACCTTTTAAAAGGTGCGCCAGACGCAATGTAGGGATATGCACTGTATTATCATGAATGTGCTTCCCCGGTCCATGGGACCATTTAACTCCTCCTGACATTGCACCATCTGTGAGTGTCTTTACCTCTGCACCCACTTCGATAGAATGACGTGGGCGTAGAGACAAAGAGATTGCCTCATTTGTATAGGGTACACCCCCATGCAAATGAGGGTAAGCCCCCTGAAAGAAGCGTTGGCGCTTTATGTGCACCACGCTATCAGCATTACTGAAAGTGACGCGCAAACGTGTGTGCCCCCATCTATAATACTAAAGCGGGCACAACCGCCTGTTGTGCACCCAGGGCATTTACTGTAATATGGCCTCCGGACACTAGCAGCTGTTTTCACAGCAATTGTGTTTTTGCACAATTGTTTAGCATGAAATGTGTCCTTGCATAAAAAAAATGACGCAAGGATGCATTTTGTGCTCAAATACTGCCCTAAATGATGAATGTACATTTGCAAAATTATATATAATTTTGCATAATGTTCCACACATTTTGTGTACTAATGCAAAAGCAAATGACACTAATGTAGCATACCCCTAACACTGCAACCACATTGCTGATGTCCTGAGATACTGATTGAACATTCACCACTCCCTGCCTATTTCTTCATTGTATATCCACCCACGCTTGAAACTGGGAGGAATCAGTGTGCGAAAAATGATTAATAAATAGTTTTTACATAACACTACAGACCATTGTTTATTATGTGCCTAAGAAGCGCAGAATACAGGTATTATTATTATCAACTTTAATGATACTCATATTGAAATCAGGAGGATGAAAGAACGTTCTGGCTTTGCCTGAATTTCAACTTGTAATCTGCTGGTGACTACATTTCCACAATAAGGGGCATATTTATCATAGGGTTGCATCGCTTTTTCACCACACAACAGGGTACAAAAGCGACGCAACCCTCAAGTTGGATTTATCGAGCCATGCAAGACCACCTTGCGTGACCCTGCGTGGCTTAATAAATCCAGAGTAATGCAGCGCAAATAACTACATTGTGCTTCTCTGCCCTGGAAAGGCGCTCCATGGGTGGAGCATAGTTGTTCCCATGCATCTACCCAGGGACTCTGAAGCTTCCCCAGATTTGCACATCCTGGTTGACCTGGGAATGCATCAGAATGCTACACCTTCCCAGGGGAGGCATAACAAGGAGAAATATCTTTATTTCTCTGTATTACTTCCTATTTCTATGTGTGCAGCATTATGCAGCAAACATTGAAAGAGCAAAATTCAAATTCCTCAGAAGACTGTTTTTGTGTAGGAAGGTGACTCTCCCTCCTCAAAAACAATCCTGCTTACAAGGCAGGCACCCTTGCACCGTTGTACAAGCGTGCCTGCATTGGCACCAAGCAGCAAATTGAGCCCCAGTTCTGGGAAAAAGACAGGAATGTCCCATATTATGTCACATACGGTGCATTCCTGCCCTTTCTTGTCATGCAGCAAGGAGCCTTGCAGTGCTGAATGATTTTTTGTTAAATATGCCCCTAACTGTTTAGCTCACTAAGAAATCTTGCCAGCGTGAGTTTCATTTCAATGCCACCAATTATACTTTTATTGGGTTGAAATTCAAGTTCAATTGTGTGTAGCAAATAAACAGAGCAAACTACTGAAAAACAGCAATCAAGAAATGATGGATCTTGTTTAAATTTCACACAAAGATAATCCTCCTAGACGTACATGCTGTAGAAGTCATTTTCACAGCATGATCAATTTATTTGACTTTGTACAGCCAATGTGCTGTAGAGCTTCCTGTGGAGTGAATGGATTGTTCAGTACAGTTATAGTCATGTGTTCCTCCGTCTTTACCAATCTGTCCTCGGGTCGTTCGTGTTTTTTGCAGTTTTCACTTTTCGAGTTAAATCAAAGTGTTGTTGAGAAAGCCTTTCCTTCCATTGTGGACAGACAGAAAATCATTAGACTTTCATCTGTAGGAGTTATGCCACAAGACAAATAATAACTGACATACAGTGTTCTTCATTTTCAGCTGTTTCATTAGCTGTCTCATGTTCACACATTATTGTCTTATTCCACTGCCTTTTGGTTGCTCTAGTGGCACCTTATAAATCGGAATCCTTGACAGTGACTGCTATAGTTATAATTTATTTTAATGGGTGGTCTATAGCATTTTTTGTTCAAATAGCTTTAGCACCGTTTGATAAATCTACAGTGATTTGGTCCTTCTGGTTCAGGATGTTAATTTATGATTTTGAGAAGAATGGTCAAAAGGAAAATGCAATTGGGTGATGCAAAAGAGGCATTTACCATTTTAAGTCATTTAAGAATATTTGCTTTTAAGTAAAGAAAAACACGTCTGAATTCAATTCCACCAAACTTGGCATGAACATAGAACTAAGAATCAACTTTTTTAAGTTAGTTTCAAACCTATTCAGTTGTTCCTACAAAAAGTAATATCTGGTTTCGCAGGGTTCACTTTTGCATATTTGGATCGTGGCAGATAGAATAATCAATTGAGATAGAGCTTGAATGGGTTATTTCACAGCTGGACGTTTTACTACATTCAGAACTGTTGTGAATTGCCATGAAGCCTGTTAGTAATGTTCCTTGGGCCATGGGGAGAGGGGTAACTTTAGCGCACCCCACTCCCAGAAAAGGACCTGATTAGTAACTAGGCCTGGGCGGAGTTTGGAACTTCCACTATGCGGAACTCCGTGAAGTGACCAAAAATTCTGCTGCGCTACAGAGTTTCGCAAGTGGCGGAGTACGTATGGTCATGCCGTTCCCAATGATTTTCGGAGTCTGGTGTTTGTCCTGCGATCCGGGAGGTGGATTTTCCTTGCTCACTAACTTGACGTTGGCGAGCTTGAGCAACGAAAAATCTCGCCTCAGTGGGGTGGAGTTTTTTGCAATTCCACGTGCTCAGCAAAGTCTTGAAACCTCTGCAAATGTTGCGGACGGAGTAGAGTTCACCACCTAGGCCTATTAGACACAGCAGGTGGAAAAAGCACTTTTTCGAAAGACAAAATATAAAAATTTGAAAGAGAGGTTAGTAAGTAGCCCACTGACTATATTGAGCTTCTTTCTTTTCCTTGAATGCATCTCTCTACCAAAGAATCCTTCCAAAAACTGAATATGTTCTACTAATTTTTACTTTTTTAAATTGAGGGCAGATTGATCAAGGAGGGAGGAAGGTACTAGGAAATAATCTGGGCAGATAGATTGAAATACTTTTTCAGTCTCTAATTAACAAAGAATAACTGGATGGATTTTCAAGATATACTGGAGCAACAACATAAAATAGTTGATAAACATTGTGATTCGCTACAAAGAAAGTAACTCCCCTTGTGTATTCTTTAATAAGGATGCAGAGCTTGGAAACATATTTGTCCCTGCTTGCAGTATATGAACTCGGATTGGTATTTATGGAGGCCTTGGAACTGATGTATATTGCCAACACTAGGGGGGGGGGGGGGGGGGGTCTATGAAACAGCTTTCAGATGCAACAAGGTTTTCAAAACAAAATGTAAAGGCTTTCCTTTGTTGCCCTCTTCTTGCTTCATGAGCAAAGACACTAGATATTGTCATTAAGAATAAAGTAGAAATCAGGCCTTAAAATCTGTTACTTGGAAGCAGACTACTATTATATATGCTGGACAATATTGTAATACTATATGGGCCAGAAATACAAAGGATTTCGAAGTCGTAAATGGCCTGACACTGCAAATCAGGCCATTTCCGATAGCAAAAAAAGCTTACTTTAAAGTAAAAAAGGCACGTTTTGATTCAGAAACTTGTTACAGAATCTCAATTTGCATTAGTGATTTGGTATTTGGAAGGGTCATGCTTGTGGTGTCCTTTCCTAATTCCGATTCACAGTAGTATTTAGTAATAATTCGGGACCCAATTCTGGTTGCAAAGCACTAATACTTTACTACCAATTCAAAAGTGGTGGCAAATCTTTTGCAAATGGGAAGGGGTCCGCCGGAGACCCCCCCTTCCCCTTTGGGAATGTATAAAACATATTTTCTAAGAATAGGCAGTGGTCTAATATGAACTATTAAAAAACAATACCTAAACTTTGCATTTACCTTCAGGGAAAATGAGCTGCATCTTTCAAAAAAATGATTGCTTTATTAAAAAGCTGACCTCAGCAGTACACCATCACTGGGATAGCTGTCATTCCTAATGGGTCGCAAATTTAGACATAACTCATTAATATTCATGAGGTAGGTCGATGTGTGACACACTAGAATTCGCTATCTAAAAAAAATGTGCATACATTCAATCAATCAATCAATCACGGCATTTGTATAGTGCACTACTCACCCGGGAGGGTCTCAAGGCGCTGGGGGAGGGGTAAGTTACTGCTGGAACAGCCAGGTCTTGAGCTGCTTCCTGAAGGAGAGATGGTCTTGGGTTCGCCGAAGGTGGGTGGGGAGGGAGTTCCAAGTCTTGGCTGCCAGGTAGGAGAAGGATCTTCCTCCGGCGGTGGCTCTGCGGATGCATGGTATGGTGGCGAGTGCGTGGCTGGTCGATCGTAGCTGGCGGGTGGGCATGTAGAAGGTCATGCGGTCATTGAGGTACTTGGGGCCCAGGTCGTGGAGAGCCTTGTGTGCGTGGGTGAGGAGTCTGAACGTGATTCTCTTGCTGACGGGGAGCCAGTGTAGGTCTCTCAGGTGTCTGGTGATGTGGCTGTGTCGGGGGATGTCGAGGATGAGTCATGCGGAGGCGTTCTGGATGCGTTGCAGTCTTTTTTGAAGTTTGGCTGTGGTTCCGGTGTAGGGGGTGTTCCCGTAGTCCAGTCGGCTGGTGACGAGTGCCTGGGTGACGGGCTTCCTGGTTTCGGTGGGGATCCATCTGAAGATCTTGCGGAGCATGCACAGGGTGTTGAAGCACGAGGATGAGACGGCGTTGACTTGTCTGGACATCGATAGGGAGGAGTCCAGGATGAAGCCCAAGTTGCGTGCGTGGTCCGTTGGTTTGGGAGCGGTGCCCAGGGCTGGGGGCCACCAGGAGTCGTCCCAGGCGGAGGGTGATGATCCCAGGATGAGGACTTCCGTCTTGTCTGAGTTCAGTTTAAGGCGGCTGTTCCTCATCCAGTCTGCGACGTCTTTCATCCCTTCGTGTAGGTTGGCTCTGGCGGTGGTGGGGTCGTTGGTGAGGGAGAGGATGAGCTGGGTGTCGTCGGCGTAGGAGATGATGTTGAGGTTGTGCTGGCGTGCGATGGCTGCGAGGGGACTCATGTAGACGTTGAAGAGGGTTGGGCTGAGTGAAGATCCTTGTGGTACGCCCCAGATGACTTCGGTGGCCTCGGATCTGAACGGAGGGAGGCGGACTCTTTGGGTTCTCCCGGTGAGGAACGAGATGATCCACTCCAGCGCTTTCTCTCAGATTCCGATGTTGCTGAGGCGCTTCACTAGGGTGGGGTGGCAGACGGTGTCGAATGCCGCAGAGAGGTCCAGGAGGATGAGGGCCGCTGTTTCCCCGTTGTCGATCAGGGTTCTGATGTCATCGGTGGCTGCGATCAGGGCGGTCTCTGTGCTGTGGTTGGCCCGAAACCCGGACTGCGAGGGGTCGAGGGATCCGTTCGTCTCGAGGAAGGCGGCAAGCTGTTTGTTGACGGTCTTCTCGATGACTTTGGCCGGAAAAGGAAGGAGCGAGATGGAATGGTAGTTATTGAGGTCAGTGGGGTCCACCGTTGGTTTCTTCAGGAGGGCGGTCAGCTTGGCGTGCTTCCAGCTCTCCGGGAAGGTGGCGGTGTGGAAGGAGGAGTTGATGGTGTCTCGGAGATGGGGTGCGATGGTGGCGCGGCTTTGTTGAGGATGTAGTGTGGGAACGGGTCGGTTGGTGATCCGGAGTGGATGGAGTTCAACGTGCGGGTGGTGTCTTCGGTGTTGATCGGGGTCCAGTTGCAGAGGGTGGTGGTGGCGGGTGTTTAGGTTCGGTGGTAGGATGCGTGGTATGTGCGTCGAAGCTGTTGTGTATGTCGGCGATCTTGCGGTGGAAGAACGAGGCGAGTGAGTTGCAGAGTTCTTGCGAGGGAGTGATGTTGTTGTTTCCGGCGCTGCGGTTGGAGAACTCTTTGACGATGCTGAAGAGTTCCTTGCTGTCGTGGGTGTTGATGTCTAGTCGTTCTTTGAGTGCAGTCTTCTTGGTGGCGCGGATCAGCTGATGGTGTTTGCGGATGGCGTGCTTGAGGGCGGTCCTGTTGTCTGTGGTATGGTCGAGCCGCCAGGCTTTCTCGAGGGTGCGGCAGTTCTTCTTGGATTCCTTGAGTTCGTCAGTGAAACAGGGGGTTTTCTTGCTGCCGGGTCTGCTGGGAGGGTTCTTTAGTGTTGCGAGGTCGTCGGCGCAGGCGGTCAGCCACTTGGTGAGGTTGCTGGCTGCTTCGTTGGGGTCCGTTGAGCTGGTGGGAGTGTTCTGGCTGAGGGAGGCGGTGAGCTGCTCTGCGGTGATCTTGCTCCAGCTTCTGCGGGGGACCTGTTGCGGGTGGTGGTGGGTCGTAGTTCTTTTGAAGCTGAAGTGAAGGCAGCTGTGGTCGGTCCAGTGGAGTCCGGTGGCGTGGCTGAAGGAGATGTGCTTGCTGGATGAGAAGACGGGGTCAAGCGTGTGTCCGGCGTAGTGGGTAGGGGTGTTCACCAGTTGCTTGAGTCCGAGGTTGGCGAGGTTGTCCAGCAGGGTGTTGGTGTTTCTGTTGTTGTTGTTCTCCAGGTGAAAGTTGAGGTCTCCTAGGAGGATGTAGTCAGCGGAGGGAAGGGCGTGCGGACTGATGAAGTCTGCGATGTCTTCGCTGAATTGTGTGCGTGGTCCCGGTGGTCTGTAGATGAGGGTGCCGCGGAGGGTTGTCTTGGGGTCAGTGTATATCTGGAAGTGCAGGTGTTCGGCGGTGGCGAAGGTTTCGTCGGAGTTAGTTGAGATGCGGATGGTGTTCTTGTGTATGATGGCGATGCCTCCTCCCGTCTGGTTGACGCAGTCCTTCCGGGTGATCTTGTAACCGTCCGGGATGGCTAAGGCGATGTCGGGCGCTGAGGAGGCGTTCATCCAGGTTTCAGTGAGGAAGGTGACGTCCGGTGCTGTTGAACAACGATTTCCAAACCGTGATTCAGAGATAATGGCAATTAGGAAATCTCTCTTCATAATGTCAGTACATCTGGCCCTTGATTTCTGTACTCTCACTACCAGCTGTGTTTGACTCGATAACTTGTTAGGTATATCTGATGGGCATAGAATAAACTGTGTTAAGTCATATGGCTGAGATACCCGCCACCCCCTCTCAACACAATCCCCAAGAATGGGAATACGGAAACATTTCTGAACTTTTGGAAGGCGGGAGGGAGTTACCCTCCCGGCCGTATTTATTAAAATATGAAACAAAATTAAAACATTAACATAATAGTTTCATATCATGTACAATTTCATTTCCACATTACGATGTTTTGGCTGACCTTAACACATTTCTAATACAAAGGTTCTCCTAGCCGATACTAACATCCTACAAATGCATTTTCAAATTGAAATTGTACATCCTAACGTTAAGGGCCAACGGCAAGGTCGTAACCGGTGTCAGATCCCTAAACCAGAACTTCCCCCTCACTTGTGAGGGGCGGCCGCACAGAGGACTGCACCTCATGTGCACATACCAATTTCCCTTTTCTTGACGGGGGCCCCAATTAACTCGACGCCATCTTAGTGGTCGTCCGAGGACTCGTGTGAGGTGTCTAGAAGGTAGCGTAGACCCCCCTCCCCACCCCACACAACTTACCACATCTGTCGCCAAGATGTCCTGGCCCCGGGAAATTCCCAGGAGGGGCCCGTAGCCCCTCCTATCCAGGGAGGGGCCTTGACCGCCTTCCCTTTCATTTCGGCGTCCCATCCTTAGAAGGGACCGCCTCCCCGTTGAGGGGCCAATGGCCACCTCCCCCCGGGCGCTCCCATCCGTAATGGGTGACGCCCCCCCTAGGGATCTTCCAATTACTGCTCACCGATCATGACCTTACCGCCCGACCAAATAATAAATACGACAAACTAAACTAGAGAGACTAATTACTAAAGAGGAAAAGACAAAAAGATATTCAAAGTATGAACTGTCTAAACATCACTGATCACCTCTGGTGCAAATACTTTTATTCGATAAAGCATACTGTAAAGAATTATCCACTTTATTGCATACTGAATCACAACTTTATTCAGAACAACCTGTAAGAAAAATGAATTACCATGTCAAATAACTTTATTTAAAAAAAAAAACTTGCTGTCTTCAGGGGCTGGTGGGTGGGTCAAAATTGGCTCTTCGTTCCGTCTCGAGCTCACGTGCAGCGGGGAGGTGCAGCTTCAGAGCACAGGAACAAGAGGATGCTTCCTTGGCTTGTCGCTCCTTTTATCCTTCCTCTGGCGGGCGTAAACCCGCCTCTGCCCGCCTCCGGAGGCGTGGCTGGCGGCTTCAGTGTCTAGGACAACCCACTCTTGGGCGGGACAAAGCGCGCCCCGGCTACGCCGCTTTGGGCATACCAGCCGAGACTCGCCTCCCGCCCAAGATGGCTTCCCGGGGGGATCGGGGTACTCCACCATACGTTCGGGGGGACCGAGTGGTCGCCCCTTTCCATATGGCTGAGATACCCGCCACCCCCTCTCAACACAATCCCCAAGAATGGGAATACGGAAACATTTCTGAACTTTTGGAAGGCGGCCGGGTATTTATTAAAATATGAAACAAAATTAAAACATTAAAATAACAGTTTCATATCATGTACAATTTCATTTCCACATTACGATGTTTTGGCTGACCTTAACACATTTCTAATACAAAGGTTCTCCTAGCCGATACTAACATCCTACAAATGCATTTTCAAATTGAAATTGTACATCCTAACGTTAAGGGCCAACGGCAAGGTCGTAACCGGTGTCAGATCCCTAAACCAGAACTCCCCCCTCACTTGTGAGGGGCGGCCGCACAGAGGACTGCACCTCATGTGCACATACCAATTTCCCTTTACTTGACGGGGGCCCCAATTAACTCGACGCCATCTTAGTGGTCGTCCGAGGACTCGTGTGAGGTGTCTAGAAGGTAGCGTAGACCCCCCTCCCCACCCCACACAACTTACCACATCTGCCGTGCAGATGTCCTGGCCCCAGGAAATTCCCAGGAGGGGCCCGTAGCCCCTCCTATCCAGGGAGGGGCCTTGACCGCCTTCCCTTTCCTTTTGGCGTCCCATCCTTAGAAGGGACCGCCTCCCCGTTGAGGGGCCAATGGCCACCTCCCCCCGGGCGCTCCCATCCGCAATGGGTGACGCCCCCCCCTAGGGATCTTCCAATTACTGCTCACCGATCATGACCTTACCGCCACAGGCCGGATAGTTGACCGGCTATCCGGACCCCCCACAAAAACTCCTACCTAAAGGTCATGCTGTAAACTCTTTAACCAAGCTACGAAGTCTCCTATGAGTAAAGAATTCCCCACCCGGGACAAATGGACCCCATCTTCTAGATACATATGGTCCCCCCTGATACACCCATGAGGAATCGAATGCAATGTACTTGTACGGAACAGTCTACCAAGCTTGTTATTTACCTTCTTCACAGAATGATTTATAGCAGACACTGAATTAGCCCCCCGCCACACCTTTCGTGGAATCATATGGGACCATGCAATTGTGCACCCTGGAACCCTTCTCGCCAACCAACTTACTGTGGATAGTATCGCCTCGAGAAGTAGTTGTCTACCAGTGGTCACCAAATCATTGCCCCCAAGATGCACTATGATTATAGATGGCGGTGACCTTGTCCGCCCTAACACACCCTCGAAAAAAGGTTGAAACTGGTCAATACAGAGCCCGCCCCTTCCGTAGAAGGTCACCCTGTACCCGTATTCCCCAGCCATGTGAATCATGTCACCTGCTTTGAATACGTCCGCGGCACGCCTCACGTATGAGTGGCCCACGACCCACACCACTTCTTCCTCAGCCGGTGATCTTTGACCGCTGGTTCCCAGGTGTCGGGTCGACTGCACAGTCCGCCCCGCCTCGTAAGCTTGCGAAACTGTAAACCAAACAAAAACAAGAAGCGTGAGTACATGATATCAGCTTCACAACATGTGCAACCGCACATACCTTTTGTAACAATTCGAGGACCAACGCCCCAACTGTTTCACCTTTTCCACACTCAGACCCCTGGCTGTAGCCTCTGGAGCAGCCCCTATCCGGAAGGAATGGGTCCCAAACTCGCCCAGGTTCAAGCCCGCGGCCGAAATTGCCATTGCAAGCACCCGCTGGAACTGAAACCTCGTCAGTGGGGTGGCATCAGCGTGTCTCAACAAGGTCCCCCCAATGATGCCGCCCTCTGCGCCAAATATTCCTCAACGCATACGACGGGGCACATGGGAGATCCGGGAATCCGATGGACTACTACGCTGTCCCGGATCGCACCCTGATCGGTCTTGGACCTGGCAAACGAGACAATCATCGTCTCCCCCTTAACTTGAATGTGCTCTCGGCACAGTCCCCCCCCCCGTATCCTGCTTGTTCTTTGCCTCCAGTTCGCTTACCCGCATAGCCCCATGGAATGCTAATGCAAAAGCGGCCCGGAATAACACTGTTTCTGACTGGGATGAACACGTCGCAGGGAGTACGGACAGTAGCAGGGCCAACCTTTCCAGACCTATCGGGTGCCTTTCATCTACTGTGCGACCCTCAAGGCGTTGCCACCCACGCAGCGCTTTCTGTACTACGAAAGACGCTGTAGGGTCCTGGATACCATGAGCCCGTGCCATGAAGGAAATGGTGGCCCGATGCCTCTGGGCCGTGGCTACCGATTTGCCTGCCTGAGGTAATGACAGCAAAAACTTTACGACAAACTCTTCCTGGCCCCAAAGCTCCCCCCTAGCGGAACCCAAAAAGGACCAATAGGAACGGAACGCCCCTTCATATGCCTTCCTTGTCCTTGGTGCTAAACTCTCTCCCACGAGGTTTTGTAGTTCGGGGCACCGAGAGACCAGAGAGCTTCGGGAAATGGTGCCGCCACCGGGTCCGCTGTGGGCAGAAAACCCCAGAAGGCCTGCATACGGAAACGAGAAAGCAAATCAGCAGCCTGATTTAGCACCCCTGGCACATGTCTCGCCCTGAAGAGCACGTTCAATTGCATACATAGTAAAACAATTTCCTTGAGCAATCTCAGAATCCATTTGCATCGTGCTGCCTGACTATTGATACACTCAACCACGGTCATGTTATCAGACCAGAACACCACAGAGTGATCCCGAAAACCCTCAGGCCATGTTTTCAAGGCCACCAGAATAGGGAACAGTTCGAGAAAAGCAATGTTACTTGTAAGCCCACACTCGTGCCACCATGACGGCCACGTTTGAGCCGACCAGTGATTACCAAATATGGTGCCAAAGCCTATACTCCCCGCCGAATCTGTCCACAGCCCCAACTCCTCGGAGGACACCGCCGGCTTGTTCCAGACAACCCGACCATTGAAATCCGCCAGGAATGCCAACCAAATGCGCATGTCCTGGCGAATCTCTGCCGAGAGCCTCGTGCGGTGGTGCCCCTCTTTAAGACCGACCATGGCTTGTGCAATCGAGCGGGAAAAAGGGCGGGCCATTGGCAAAATTCAACTGACCCACAGTCTGCTGCAATTGATGCAAATTCACCTTGGTCTCGCTAATACATGTTTCAAGCGAGGCCATGAATTTCCCCACCTTTTCTTTGGGCAACCGGAAGCAACCCTCTTCGGAATCGAGCTCTATTCCAAGAAACTCGAGCGAAGTTGATGGCCCCACAGTCTTACCTGGCGCCAATGGCACACCAAACTGACTCATCAGACCACAAAATTCTTTTAAAGCCTGTGCACATTCTGGGTCCCCGGCTGCCCCCAGGAACAGAAAATCGTCAAGATAATGCATAACATTCTGAAACCCTGTCATTCTTGTGAATGCCCATTGTAGAAAACAACTGAATTTCTCAAAATAAGCACAAGATATGGAGCATCCCATTGGCATACATTTATCCATGTAATAGCGCCCCTGAAACATAAAACCAAGGAGACGCTGATCGTCTGGGTGTACCGGGAGCAACCGGAACGCTGACTTGATGTCTGATTTGGCCATCAGCGCTCCGGGCCCCAGGCGATTCAACATGGCGATGGCATCATCGAAAGATGCGTACCGCACCGAACATACCTTCGGGTCTATCGCATAGTTCACCGGAAGACCTCTCGGGGCTGACAAGTTATGTATTAATCTAAACTCACCCGGGTCCTTCTTGAGGACCACTCCCAAGGGTGAAAAAACAAAATTAGCAACTGGTGGCATGTCGAATGGTCCGGCAACCCGACCCCGGGTCACCTCCTTCCCAATCTTCGCTTGTACCACCGCCGTGTTCTGCAGGACCGACAGTTGGTTCCTACAATGTGCTTTACCCTGAAAATTCCCCACTGGGATGCGGAAACCATACGAAAAACCGTCTCGCAACACCCCAGCGGAGACATGATCCGGGTATTCATTGAGCCAAGGAATCATTGCCATGGTATCAACCGGGGTAGGTAAAGGCGCCCCTCGGACTATTTCAGACCTGTTTGGCGCTTCCCCTACTTCCGTTATCACCCGTTTTGGCTCTGCACATGGTCTCGGGATGCGAGGACTGTCCACACCCCCCACAGTCGTGCCTAAACTTGCATGACCCCTGGGGCCGTGTACACTTTCCCCTGTTAAAATTCCAGCAGATCCCTTTTTTACCTGTATTGCCATTCGACCTTGAGTGATGCTCGTTACTTGAACCCGCCCGAAAGGGCGCCCCAGATGAATGGCGGGAAAACTCGACCCCGTTTCCCCCCAACAATGGCGCCTTTGTCATGCCTGATTTCTCCATTTTTTGCCAGGAAATGGAGTCATAACAATCCCACGTCAGAGATGTGTCGAACTCCTTGGCCTTTCGAAAAATATTATCATAACAAAACCACTGATTGCCCTCATATGTCTGAGAAAACTCCATAATACGTGTCTGGTACACTGGTAACTCGGCCAACAGTTCAGGCCTCCGTTCCCCCATATTTGAAGTGAATATGCCAAATGCTCTGCCCCAATTACCTATCGTCTCATCGACTCTAAAAGCGGCCATCTTGGCGCGCCAAACACTCGGGTGCATAAACTCTTTTTGAACTTTCACGTGCTCAATCTCGTAATGATCAGTTAGTAAAGAAAACATGTTTACATATTTCTCAGCCCATATCCTCTCCTTGATTTCCATCGGAATATGCTGAGCCACTTTCTCCCTTCTCGAGGGTACTGACCCCTCCCCCGCAATCGGCAGTAGCTGCTTACCTGAACCAGAAGCTGTAACCGTAGTCGCTGCCGAACTCGTGCCCGCTGCGGGTTGACCCACTGGAGCCTGCGGGGGAACAAAAGGACATGGAGCCTTTGCAGCCTCCCTTGATTGCCGCAACTGCCTCATTACTGCCCTGGCGTCATCTGCCGTAGCCCCCTCACTCTCTTTCCCCAACCACGCTGCCAGCTGTGCAGCCAACTCGGGAGGCATATCCTCCCCGTTCACAGGTGTGACTACAACGGGAATTGGTTGCCCCTCCTTCGGGACCGGGATCGGCGCCTCAGTCGGTGTATCAGGGTGCGCCGGCGGTGCCTCGGGAACCGGGGCCTCTTCCCCAGTTGCTCCCTTCTTGGCCCTTCTACCTCTCCCATTAGGGACTACTCCCGGCAATGCTGGTCCGACGACTCGCTTAGGGCCCCCTACACCGTTCATTGCCGCCATCTGCTTCTTCATCTCGGCCATGTCTTTTACGAGCATGCGGAGCATCTGATCGGTTCCGACCCGCTTTCCAGCCTTTTTGCCCGGCATTGTCCAACGATGATTCTCTGAAAGAACAAAGACAAGAATTAAAACGCTCAAAATTTGCTCTTCGTTCCGTCTCGAGCTCACGTGCAGCGGGGAGGTGCAGCTTCAGAGCACAGGAACAAGAGGATGCTTCCTTGGCTTGTCGCTCCTTTTATCCTTCCTCTGGCGGGCGTAAACCCGCCTCCGCTCGCCTCCGGAGGCGTGGCTGGCGGCTTCAGTGTCTAGGACAACCCACTCTTGGGCGGGACAAAGCGCGCCCCGGCTACGCCGCTTTGGGCATACCAGCCGAGACTCGCCTCCCGCCCAAGATGGCTTCCCGGGGGGATCGGGGTACTCCACCATACGTTCAGGGGGACCGAGTGGTCGCCCCTTTCCAAGAAACTCTTTGTACTTCTCACGCACATTCAAGAATTAATTCGTATCTCACCTGATCCAGATAGATCAAATGAAATATTTGAGAGTTTCTATTGCTTTCGACCTTTATATATTTACTATTGATGGAGCGAGCTGTTGAATGAGTTTTTGTTCATACTCGCAAAGTTAAACTTCCATAACAAACGTAATTGTATTAATAAGCATGTGTTGAATTTATTAACCAACATTAGTTTTAAAAATGCATTTATTCAGAAAAACATGTGGGACTAATTTTTATGCTCTATGTTGCAATTGCAAGTGTGTGGAAAATAATAAACTAACCTTGTCTATTGTCTTTGTCAGTATTAAATGCAGCTGTTTAATTAATGGCATGTGGCTGTTGGTGTGCTTATGTAATGTTATGTCTTTTCTCTGGCAAAAGCTCGTGGAGAATCCTTATGCCTAAAAGAAGAAAGTTAATATAAATGCTGCTTTGTGTGCTTAGCTAGGTAACATAAATTAACGAGGTAATAATTAACAAAGGGGGTGGGTAACAGAATGGGTCTAAATTCTCTAATTAATTACTGTTTTGTCTTTGTTTAAATACTAGTTTCCGTGAGAGGCCTTTTGGCCTACAAAATATGGCGTTTTTGAAACCTGTCCAGAGAGGAGCCTTGCACACACGAGAAGTGGAAAGTTTTACCACATCGACAATTTTGTCAGAAAATACTGTTGAATAAGTTGTGCTTAATGTGCTTGTGGAGATTGTCCAAGGACAGGAAGCGGCAAGATTGCCAAGGCAAGGAAGTCATGAACTGTAGCTCGAAGTAAAAGATACTTTTACAAGGAAGCGAAATGACACGAAAGCAAAGGACAATAGGGATAAAGAAAAGCCCGTTCTCGGTCTGGAGATGGTTATGACATACTGGTGGACTGACACGGCTCAGCCAATGACAAGTTTGGATTTATGGAAAAGAATGCACAATTTAGTTACTTTAGCCAGTTAGAAAGGTATAAAACCAGGCTCAAAAAGTCTTTTCATTAAAAAGATACTTACACTTTGCTAATAAAATAAAGATTCTTGATTAAAAATGCTCTTTCTTTGAAAAATAAAGCTAATAAAAGTAGATTTTTGAAATGACAAGCTGGTCTTGTTTATTCATGATCAAGTTATCATTAGTTGATCCATTCACCTTAGTGACTTAATTAAATGTCATATGATTCAAACCATGGTAAGAAATGATAAACTGCAGTTGTATACAAAATTGTAAATAGTTTGTGAATAGTTCTGATTAATTAGGTCACATGATTCAGTTGCTCAAAAATTGTCTTGTAGGTTTATGGGCCTTGGTAGTGATTCATGTTTAATGGTGAGTATTGTGGAGATAAGTAGCGTTTATGAGACAGTTTTTCATTAGGAGCGCTGGATCAATTACTTGGTAGCAGAGGATGGTTACTATGATAACTGACACGTTACATCATAATTACATAGGATACATGTCTAAAACATGTTAAGTTTGTTCAGTTGTTATATGTAGTCGAAAGGTTTTTTCCAGCAGTGTGAAAATTCCTAGTTGTGCCGGCATGAGTAGTGTGACAAGTGAAGTTACACAGTACATTTGTTCTGTTTCAAAATAGTGGTATTGTCATATATCACAAGTGTTGTGGACGTACAGCACAAGTTTAGGGATCTTAGGTGTGTTAGGTAGAATGAATAGTGATGATTGTCTATGATTTTGTAGCTTTTGAGTATAGGGACACCTGTCCTGTTTTAAAACTCACTGTGAAAAGAGTAATAGAATTTATCTAAGCTTGAGTGAAGGGTAAGGAAGCGTTGTCTATTCTTGCTGGCAAGTGAGGATTTTTATTGGCAGGTTAAAGTCCTACCAAAATTTCATGTATGAATGGTTAGGGATTCTTTCTGTATGATTGCGTGTGTTAGAAGGGTAGAACAAGGCTACTTGTTTTATCAACGAATTTAAAAATCTTGTGAAAATAGCGTCGTCTATTTCATGTGAAAGAATACTTGAATGATTGAAAAAGCTATTGCTTTATATTAGAGAAACAGACAAATGGTTTGTTTATGTGAAGTTATTAACTGAATTCCATTGAGAGTTTTGTAAAAAATGGCGCTGTGAAAATATTTTGTAAAGGAGGTGTCAGTGTCAGAGCAGAAAGAGGACAGCGAAGCTGCAGCGGCAGCATACGTCACAGGATTCGCGCTGTGATTGGCTAACATACGTCACAGTATTTGCGCACTGATTGGCTCATGTGACTAGGCAGGCTTGTTCCTGATTGGCTCATTCTGAGATTCAGTAATTCTATTGGCTGAAAAGAGTAGTGACGTGACTTAACCTGATTGGCTTGTTGGTGAGTTTTGCGCATGAATTGGCTGGTGTAGCGGAACACAAGAAAATATTTACAATCTTTTCGTAGTAAGCGGAATTGTTTACAACAAGGATTATTATTACATGAAAGAGGAAAAGAAGCCTTCATGGTTTCAGAAATTGAGAAATATTTTCAAAAGTGACAAGAAAATTGAAACGCGAGGTGGAAGATTACTTCATAAGTACAAAACACCCACAGCTTACATGTCAGGTGAATATGGTTATCATACTTGCCTTTAGATGGAGAATTGGATGGAATATACAGCAAATGATGGTGTACTGGCATGGCCGGAAGATGGGTCATTTAACATTAGGGTGTTGAAAAACTTGAGAGAAAAAATGATGACTCTGGTGCCAAAACCTAGACCTACACAATTTGAGGCTTTAGCTGAATGGGAGGATGAGATGTTTGAATTAGAACATGAAAACAGAGGTGTAACAAGAGGCACTAGATTAGATATTAATCGAGAAACTCATGAAGATAGAATGCGTCGTTGGAGACGAACAGAAATGTGCAGTGATTTGTACCCAGCAAGATTTAGTGAGGAAACAGGTCAAAAGAGTTCTGCAAAGAAAAATCATATTGGTGAAGATAGTGAATTAGAAGATTCGGTTTTAGAAGAGATTTACATCACAAAATCGAAACCTCCACCTTATCAACCAGTTTGTTCATGGTCTACCCCGAGAATTCCTCCAGGAACTTCTCCAAGTGCTCCTCCTAGAGAAATTAATGATGAGTCTCCATTTAGATTAAATCAGAATAATGCAGAATTTCCTGAGAGAGTATAAACAAGAACTAATTCTAGTACATCTGGAGAAAGCAGAAATTATGCTGAAACTCCAGTTCAGGGAAACAGAATCCCAAGAAATGTAATGGGAACAGAAGGATGTCGGGATATACCAAATGCAGAATACATTCGATCAAAAGAAGAATTAATACAGCAGTTAACTAAAGGCATGGAAGCGGTAACGGTACCAGTAACAATTGGACCTGTTCTTCCAGTTTTTGATCAAAAGTAAAGTAAACATTCAGCTCTGACTGTTCCATTAAACGCAGAAATTCAGAAAGTGGCTGAAAATTTTTATTCAGATTTAACAGAAACTCACTGAGAGAAAAAGATGCCAGACTTAACTTTTAATCAAAGTTTTTCAAATGGTCAAACTCCAACTCCTGCAGGATCTGATTCTGGAACTCCAGAAAAGAGCATAAATAAATCAGATTTAACACAGACTCCACAGCCCCAGAATTTAAATTACTTGATGTTGAAAAATTGAAGGCGGATTTAGAGGAATTGATTATTGGCACAATTGGACCTGACAGTTTGAAGCTATATAAGGATGATGAATTATTGTTTATTTGTAAAAGTATACAATGGAAAACGAAAACCAAGTATGATCAGTTAGAAGAAATGGCTGCTGAATTAGAAATAGATTTGAGTAGACAGAAAATTTGCAGAAACATTACAGAGTGGATTTCTCTGAAAAAGATATTGAAAACATGTGAACACCACAGGAAGGATAATTCAAATAAAAGAATTAATAGTGTTTATAAAAAGATTAGGTGAATTAAGCAATTAAGAGTGAAATGGACAAAGAAAATAGAGGAAGACAAAAGAGAAAGAGGGGAAATAGCAACTGAGTTTCCTATGAGAGAAATAGCTTGCGGAGGGTATGTTCATGTTCCATGGACAAGACAGGACATTTTGCTGTTTACAAATGATTTTCCCCGACTGAGAGAAAAACCTGTGGAATGGTATCGACAGGTAGAAAGATTTGTTACGGTTTCAAAAGTTCTGTGGATTGATCTTGATGGATTCTTTGACATTGTTATTCCTTCAGATCTTTGGACAGAATGTAAAATTTCTATAGATTGGCCCAAAGAAGAACCTGCTCGAGATAAAGTAACAGGTGCACCTTCACCTGATGTTATAAATCTGTATGATAAGGTGATAGTGTGGCTGAAAAACAAGATTCCCCCAAAAGAAGTAGATTGGGTGAAAATAGACAGAACAAATCAGGAACCAAAAGAATCAGTACATTCATTCTATGAAAGATTACTGCTGGTATTTAAACAATACAGTGGTTACGAAAAATTGAGTGAAAAGGATATGAGCCATTTCGTATACAGATTTGTTTATGGCTTGAGACCTGAAATTGGTGAGATGATTAGATCATGAATAGTTGGTTGGCAATCACTCACAGTTGATGACATTTTGAGAAAAGCAAAATACTGCAGTGATGAGATAGATGCTAAACAAAAGATGCTAAAAGAAAAAGCTATGTGGGCACAGGTAAAAGTGGCTGAACAACAAATTGCAAATTTGTAAAACAAAAATGTTCATCAGAATCAAGGGAAATTTAAAGGTAATTGTAGTAAGCCAAAATTGATGGGTAATATTGAAGAATTAAAGCAGAAACTCCCATGTTTTAATTGCGGTGAAATTGGACACTGGAAGCGCGAATGTAAGAATCCGCCCAGAAATTTAAAAAATGCCTCATTAAATCCACAGATGCAGAATGAGATAAATCGATACAAAAGGGGGTGGTGATGGACGGAGCATCTGAATCAATCAAACACTCAAACCGAGTCAAAAAATCTGGGTTTAATCCATCACCGTTCTTTAGCCCACTCTGCCACCCAGGTTCAGACATGGCCATATGCAAATCAGTCTGACCCTGTGCCACATGGGAACAGTCCAGCCCGAACTGCCAAGCCATGTTTTCCCTGAACCGGAAACAAGCTACCGAGGACCGGTTTCTGGCATTATATTGATGATCTCCTTGTAGCTGCAAAAACACAAGATAACTGTGTGACAGATACCATTACTCTTTTAAATCATTTGGCAGATGAGGGACATAAAGTGTCTCCTGAAAAATTACAGTTTTGTAAACAAGAAGTAAAATATCTTGGTCACAGAATCGCAAAAGAAATTAGGCAAGTGACAATTGAAAGAATAAAAATGATCCAAGCAATGCAACCTCCAAAAACACAGAGACAGGTCAGAATGTTTCTAGGAATGGTAGGTTATTGTCGTCAATGGATTAGTGGATTTTCAGTGATTGCAAAACCATTGCAGAGACTGACAAAAGCAGACATAAAAGACCCGATTACCCTAACAGAAACTGAGTTAGAGGCTTTTGAGCAGTTAAAAAGAAGTTTGTGTGAAGCTCCAGCATTGGGAATGCCGGACTGCAAAAAAGAATTTGAGCTGTATTGCAGTGAAAGGGAAGGATGTGCATTATCAGTTTTGATTCAAAGACATAGGAAACTGAGAAAGCCAATAGCATATTTCTCAGCTGTTCTTGATCCTGTTGCAAAAGCATTGCCAGGTTGCTTAAAAGCAGTAGCTGCAACAAGTGTGAGTCTGGAACAAAGTGAAGAGATAATAATGGGGTTTCCTGTGAAAGTATATGTGCCCCATTCAGTCGAGATTTTCCTCACCAGAAGCAAAACACAGTATTTAACAAGCAAAAGATTGACAAAATATGAAAAAGTTATTCTGGGATCAGATAACGTTTCAATTGCAAGATGTGTGAATTTAAATCCTTCCACATTATTGCCTGATGGTACTGTGACAGAAATCAGAAATGAAAATGACATTGATCATGAATGCCTGGATGTTTTAGAATATTGCACCAAACCTAGGCAGGACATTAAAGATGTTCCGTTGATCAAATCAGATTTTGTTTATTTTGTTGATGGTTCATGCTTGAGAACAGATGAAGGCATTCTGAGTGCAGCATACTCTGTCTGTACAGTTGCAGATGTGGTTGAAGCTTCTCTTCTCAAAGGAATTCGTTCAGCTCAAATAGCAGAATTGATTGCTTTGATTTGTGCATGTGAAAGAGCAACAGGGTTGAAAATTACCATAGTGACTGATAGTCAGTATGGGTATGGCGTAGTCCATGACTATGGCCAGCTCTGGTCTCAAAGAGATTATTTAACATCTGCGGGAACACCTATCAAGAATGCAAAATTGATCAAAAGGCTGATCGATGGCATTCAGCTTTCAGAGAAAATTGCTGTGGTAAAATCTACAGCACACAAGAAAGGAGAAGATTATATGACAAAAGGGAATGCATATGCTGATGAAATCGCAAAATTTTGTGAGAAAAATAATATGTCCATTAATCGGGAAAAAGACATTGAACATGTTTTGAACTCACTTATGCTAACATCTGTAGTGGAGACATGGCAAGGAGTAAAAGATTTACAAGATGAGGCAGATGATGAGGTAAAAGACACATGGTTAAAAGCAGGTTGCGAGAAGAAGATGAAATTTGGGTTTACAAAGATGACAGACCAGTAATGCCAAACTGCATGATTACTGACATGGCCCGAATGTATCATGGTCCAGGACATTTAGGAAGAGATTCAATGATTAGGTTTTTTAGGCAGACATGGTACAATCCAAAATTCAGAATAATTGCAGAATCTTTTTGCCAAAGATGCTTGATCTGCCAGCAGATCAATCCGAACAGAAAAACAGTTGTAAGCTTGGGAACCATAGGACGGAGGGTGGTCCTTTTACCAGGTTACAGATGGATTTCCTTGATATGCCTCCCCATAACAGATTAAGATATGTCTTAGTGATAATCTGTCTGTTTTCGAGATGGGGGGAAGCGTTCCCAACTCGTCACAATGATTCAGTTACTGTGGCAAAATTGTTTTTGAGAGAAATCATACCTAGGTATGAATTTCCGGTGACGTTCGAGACTGATCGTGGCACACATTTTGAAAACAGACTGTTACAAATGATTTGTGAAGCACTTGGTATAAAACAAAAGCTACACTGTGCTTACAGACCAGAAGCATCAAGTGTTGTTGAGCAAGTCAATGGTACAATCAAGAATAGGCTTGCGAAAATGTGTTTGGCTACAGGAATGAAGTGGATTGCTGCACTTCCACTTGTTTTGATGTCTTTGAGAAGTACTCCAAATAAAAAAACTGGTTTAAGCCCACACGAAATATTGCTGGGCAGAAAATGAGACAAGCATTTGTTCCAGTTGATAAAAAGAACAGGCTCATTATCTATTGCCAGGAGATTGGGTGAGGACAAAGGTTCATCGAAGAAGAAATTGTCTGGTACCCAGGTGGCAGAAGGCAAGACAGTTGATTCTTGTCACAACAAATGCAGTAAAGTGTAGAAGTCTGAAAAGGTGGATACATGCAAGTCATACCATTCGAGTACCACCACATGAGAATCCTGACGAAAAAGGTGACTCAACAACTGATTCAGATTCTGAGGAAGAACCTGAAAGAAAACCAGATCCTGAAGATCGACAAGGAAGTCGACATCTGGAAGATTCAAATGCGAATGAGGCAGTGAATGAAAAAGATCTAGAAATTGTGATAGTAGACTCTGAAAATGAAGAAGATCTGCTAGAAAAAGAAGCAGAAAAAGAGTCTGATCAAGAAGTGAATCAAGATCAGGAGAGTATTGAAAAGCGGACTAGAAGCTCTGGAAGAAGGAACGAAAATTCTGAAACTGGTGGATTGGAAGTAATCGAAGAAGAAGAAGAAGAAGAAGACGAATTACCAAGTACCAGCTATAAGGATGATGTTCCTAACAGAGTGAAGCTGCTGAGTAAAGAAGTGCCTGAATCTAAAGCTGATATCACAGAGAGTGAAACAGATGAAAGTGATGATGAATCCAATGTGAGAAGATCAAGAAAAAGAGCCTGGAGAGTTGAGTGCAATCAAACTGAGCCAAAGAAGAAACTCTCAAGAAAAGGAGATAATTGGCCAAATGAGAATGAGGGCCTGAAATTCAAATTAGTGAACAAATCAAAAGAACAGATTAATCAAATTACAATTCAGAAAAGTGATTTAGATAAGAAAAATCAAGAAGGAAAGAAAATAGAAGTGATTAGCAGTAGAGCAAAGAGATTGTTAAAGCCTCATCAAAAATATAAGTCACCTGAATGGACCTACATTATCATTCCACCAGTAGTGGAAGTGAGCAGTAGTAGCCAAGAAGATATAGATGACACAAGTGACAATGATTAAATTTGTTTTCATATAAGGTTGAAAGTTGTAGGTGACATAAGGTCGAAAAAATTGTGTTAGGTGACACAAGGTCGAAGAAATTGTGTTAGCTGGAAAAACACATTGATGTAAGACGTAAGGTCGAAGAAAAGCTGTTAGTGGATTCTTTAATTTAAAAAAAAAAGTAAAAAAGGGTGGTGTATATTTAGTGATTTTTAAATTTAAAATTGTTGTTTTTGTATTTTTTTTAAAGGCTCTTGTCTCAAGTAAAAGATGCCTAATTCTAACAACAATTCGAGATGCTCTATTTTAAGAAGATGTTGCAAAATGTCTTCTATTTGTGTGATTTTAATAATTTTGGTTTGGCTAATTTTAGCTGTCATTTTCCCTTTTAGAATTGACAAAGAAACGTACAAAGCTAATATGACTGGTAAAGTTGAGGCTAATCAAGTTATTCATGATGTAGTAGGTAAGACTAATAGAGTCATTGAGCACAAACCAGAGATGCACCAAGATAGATCTGTTGGTGATTTTTCTAGTAATACATTTTCTAGACTTTTATCTGAATATGTTAAGGTGATGAATATGAAAGATTGTTACATCTGTGTGAAACTACCTGCTTCTGTTTCGGAAGGGGTAACATATAATATGCTTCCTCTCACTTATGGCATTACTTGTAGTGTAATAGCTAGTTTGTTTTATAAAGCTGGACGTCTGGAGTATTATTACTCTAATTACGATGAGATTTTTGCAAATTTAAAGATTGACAATAGTCTAAATAAACTGAAACATGCTAAACAGATGAGGGAATTTTTTATAGTGACTAATGAACTCACATACGAGTACGCTTTTAGAAACAATTTAACATGCAAATTGAGAACGGTACAAAAGTCTCTCTTAAACATGGTTGAAGAGAGAAGATCGATTTATAAAAGAAACGAGATGCTGAAACAAACCAAATATAAGTTTTGGCAGAGTGAGGATGAAAAGCTTAATGGTAGAAATGAAAATGTTTCTATTCACAAAGATAAACATGTTAGTGGAAAATTGTGCATAAGGAGAGATAATACTCAATTCGATAATTATTTTGTGGGTGCCAGTCAATGTGAAGATACCTATTGTATGTTAGGAGGGTGGGGATTTAAAGGAGGCAAAGATCCAATTTTTCCTGGAATGTATTTTGTTTGTGGGAACAAAGCTTACTTCAATCTCACAGACCACTGGTATGGGACTTGTTATATTGGTTTAGTTTTTCCAAAGATTTTTCACATAGATAGAAATTCAGAAGGCTCATTTGAAATTGGCAAACACCTGAATAGGTTCAGGAGGGAAAGTTTTTCAGAAATAATGGGAGATATATTTGGTGCAATTATACCTATGGTGGGAATAACCCTGAATGCAAATAAAATCAGAAAAGTGTCTACAATTGTGGACAGATTGTCAACAGGTACTGCAAGTGGGTTTCAATTAGTTGATACAGAACTCATTGCTATGAGATCAATGGTTATGCAGAACCAACTTGCTCTAGACATTCTGCTTGCGAAGGAAGGAGGATTGCTGTATATACATTCCAGATAAGAGCCAGAACATAGAGTTGTTTATCAAAAATATTACTGAATTACATACTGAGATGGAACCTTTAGAAGATGAAAATCTTTTCAGAACGTTTGAGCAAAAGATTTGCAGCAATTAGAAACTGGTTTCAAGAGATTGGTAGTTCAATCATTGGTAAAATAATTTATCCTATAATAGTTATAGTCATAGTGACACTTTAGTTAAAAATTAGGTGCATGATACACAAGAGAAAGAAATATGTAAAGGAACAGAAAAGAATTTATAAGCTCAGAAAAGAACGAGAAAAGGAAATAGAACTAGAAGAGTTTCATAGAGCCCGATATGAGAGTTGCAGACAAACTGCTGAATCAAAAGTTTGGAAAAATTAATACAGTGAATGTTCAAAACATGTTCGTAAGGTTAAAATTTTGCTGAAATTTTTGGTTGTAGTTTGGTGATTATGAAATCACCAGATGAGGGAGTTGATGGAGCGAGCTGTTGAATGAGTTTTTGTTCATACTCGCAAAGTTAAACTTCCATAACAAACGTAATTGTATTAATAAGCATGTGTTGAATTTATTAACCAACATTAGTTTTAAAAATGCATTCATTCAGGAAAACATGTGGGACTAATTTTTATGCTCTAAGTTGCAATTGCAAGTGTGTGGAAAATAATAAACTAACCTTGTCTATTGTCTTTGTCAGTATTAAATGTGGCTGTTTAATTAATGGCATGTGGCTATTGGTGTGCTTATGTAATGTTATGTCTTTTCTGTGGCAAAAGCTCGTGGAGAATCCTTATGGCCTAAAAGAAGAAGGTTAATATAAATGCTGCTTTGTGTGCTTAGCTAGGTAACATGAATTAACAAGGTAATAATTAGCAAAGGGGGTGGGTAACAGAATGGGTCTCAATTCTCTAATTAATTACTGTTTTGTGTTTGTTTAAATACTAGTTTCCGTGAGAGGCTTTTAGGCCTACAAAATATGGCGTTTTTGAAACCTGTCCAGAGAGGAGCCTTGCACACACGAGAAGTGGAAAGTTTTACCACGTCGACAATTTTGTCAGAAAATACTGTTGAATAAGTTGTGCTTAATGTGCTCGTGGAGATTGTCCAAGGACAGGAAGCAGCAAGATTGCCAAGGCAAGGAAGTCATGAACTGTAGCTCGAAGTAAAAGATACTTTTACAAGGAAGTGAAATGACACAAAAGCAAAGGACAATAGGGCTAAAGAAAAGCCCGTTCTCGGTCTGGAGATGGTTATGACATACTGGTGGACTGACACGGCTCAGCCAATGACAAGTTTGATTTATGGAAAAGAATGCAAAATTTAGTTACTTTAGCTAGTTAGAAAGGTAGAGGAGGGAATCTCTCCTCGGTTTCTGATTCCTGAAGAGCGTGACGTGCTGTTGGACTCTTTGGATAACCGTAAGGGCAGCTGTCTTTAATGATTATTCTTTTAGGTGAGGAGAGTTTTAGACAGGGAGATAGAATTTAGAGAATGGAAAGTTATATTTCGTTTTAATTTGTGCTAACTGATTTGTCTTTGAAATGTCAGACTAAAAGTCTTTTTCTTAAAATGATGCTTACACTTTGCTAATAAAATAAAAATTCTTGATTAAAAATGCTCTTTTTTTGAAAAATAAAGCTAATAAAAGTAGACTTTTGAAATGACAAGCTGTTGTTGTTTATTCATGGTCTAGTTATCATTAGTTGATCCATTCGCCTTAGTGACTTAATTAAATGTCATATGATTAAAAACCATGGTAAGAAATGATAAACTGCAGTTGCATATAAAATTGTAAATAGTTTGTGAATAGTTCTGATTAATTAGGTCACATGATTCAGTTGCTCAAAAAATGTCTCGTAGGTTTATGGGCCTTGGTAGTGATTCATGATTAATGGTGAGTATTGTGGAGATAAGTAGCGTTTATGAGACAGTTTTTCATTAGGAGCGCTGGATCACTATAGATTTTGACACTCTTCTGAACGCCTGGTTTGGAGCTTGGTGAAAGACATACTCGATCACAAATGTGGTGGGTGTCCCGTCAGCTATATTACAAGTGCATAACATCCCCTGACATCTACAACACAGCAGATGAGACACCGGTCATGTTTGATACAGAGAATCCCATCCACCAAACTAGAACAGAGTCAACACAGTCACAATATGTTTTAATTCTAAGGTTCTATATATTTTCAAATATGTTTTATTTATGTTATTCAAATGTAGATAAACACAGCTGTACTAGATGCTTATTTCATTATTCATATACGTATAGGAGTTGGGAGGAAAAACATGGCGGCAGCTAGTTAGCTGGCCGCGGTGCTCCGGACCGAACTCCCGGCAAAACTGGCTCCTCCGCAGCAATGAGGGCACAGTTTCGAGGACATGTCACCTGAAAACAACGGACTAGTAGAGACAAATAATTTCCTAATGTAAAACTTACTGTGGGCAAATTTTTGAGAGTCACGGTATTTCTTTTCTTTTCCCGGCAAGGGGATGCGGCTCGTTACCCTGGTGGAAAAAGCACTGCTGCGTAACCCTCTTTCCCTTTCCATGGATCTCGGCCACGGACGGAAGACGCCGAGTAGAGGACGAAGGAAAAGAGCACTGTAAGCTGTCTCCCAGAGGCCAGATTCTACAGGATTTTTTGACCGGCCACATAAAAGTCAAAGCGCTTCCAGAAGTATCTTCTCCACTGTTCTGTGAGCAGCTGCCTGCCGCCCCCCCAGCTCAAGAGCAGAGGGTCTGTTTAGAGCCCATGTTAAGGATTTGGTCTGCCGCGCTGGAGCTGAGGAGGGGTAGAAAGCTGCGAAGCCTGGTCCTCCCTTTTCGGGGCTCAGCAAACGTGGCGAATTTGCGACGCACACAAGAGAAAGTGCCCTGCAGAAAGGTAGAGCCACAAGGTCAGCTACAGTTTTCTTGTTCAACTGGTACAGTGGAGGGGTCAGTGGTTCCTGAAGTTGGTAAGGGAGACTCAGCATTTTTTACACCTGCGGTTGTTGATTCGGGAACTATAATTGACCATACTTCTTTTGAGGTTACCCCACAGATTCCCCTTACATCTAATACTCCCAGTACCTCTAGCAAAGGGTGTAGCAAACGTGGTCGGGGTTGCAAAAAGAAACTCAGAGTGAATAAGTCGGGTGACTCTGGGGTGACTGGGGAGGTTAGAGAGGCTGTCGGGCCTGCTCTCGATACCCCAGCTAGGATAAAATCTTCATCTTTTTTGAGTACAGAGGTCAAGTCTAAGCACATCAGTTCTAGGGGAAAATCTAAGGCTAAGAACCCCAAAACGGTGCTCTCCATAGGCTCAAAGATTACCCCTTCACTTTAAGGTAGTCCCTCAGATACTGCATCTTTCGGACGATATCGATATGGCAACCGTTTCAGACGCCCCTCTCCCCCCTCCTACTCAAACCCTGGAGCTAGTATCTACACCTTCGCTTGAGGAGAGTGATGCAGTTGAGGAGGGGTCGCCTTCTAGTCATAGTCCTAAACATTCAGTAACTCCCGGGCTCCTTGGGGACTGTCAAGGATTCCAGGATATAGGGAAAGAACTACAGTCCCCGCAAATCGCAACCGACTAATCTTCATCCACGGCAGCGCAGTGCGTCTCCCTGACCGTAACTGCAGGGTTGGCTGAAGAAACAATTCTAGTGAGCTTATCAGGGGCATCTGAGGGGGCCGACATGGAAATCTCCCCTGCTCTAGTTGATATGGAGTCATTAGCGGCATCTTCAATAATGGCAGCGTCTCTGCTGGGAATGTTCTCTGCCCTTCCTTTGGAGATAAGGAAGGGCTTTACTGAATCTTCTGCTAATCAAGCAGAGATTAGGAATTATTGCGAATCATTGGACAATAAAATTGATGGGCTTACTTTAAGAACTGGTGTCCTCGAAGAGACAGTAGCATCACATTCAACCCATTTGGATCAGGTGAAAGTCGATATAAAGAAGCTTACCAGGGAAGATCTTGCCCTTAGCGAGAGGATGGAAACTCTCGAAAACCATGCAAGATGGGGGAACATTCGTATTCTCAACGTCCCTGAAGGATCCGAGGGGTCAGACATCAAGCAGTATATCACCGCTTTACTCAAAGATTTCCTATGTTTAGAGCATTCACTTGAAGAATTGTCTGTGGACATTCAAAGAGTTCATAGGGATCCCTTTAGACGGAACCCCCAGAGATCCAAACCTCGCAAACCTTTAGTATATTTTCACACCTATGTGTTGAAAGAGCAGATCCTTAACAGGGGTTTACTTTTCTCATAAGATCAGACCTCTCCAGAGTCACACTGGAAAAACAATGGGAATTTGGGAGGCACCTTGATGCCTTTAAGAGGTTGGGTGCAACAGCTCAACTCATGTTTCCGGCGGTGCTTAAAGTCATGCATAACAACAAAATGTTTAACATTAGGTCCGTACAGGCTGCCGATGAATTATTAATGGAGCTGGGCAACGGGGGTATATAGGGCATACATATATCATATCTCATTAATGATATCTCCTTCTTACTAAATTTTGATGCAGGTTCTTCACTTGCCTCTCTTGCTAACTTGCGGAGTTGAGTATTCTTATAGTAAAACCTCTCTTTTGTCTTTTTTGTCTCTTATATCCTCTTTTAACAACAGGGGGGGGTCTTCTTGCTGGGAGTTCACGTTGGGGCACTATCTACTGGACATTGTTCTGGTTAGATATTGCAAGGGTTTTTCATGGGAGGGGGAGTGAGTGGGGAGGCGGGCACTTGGTGGGGGTAGGTGGAGGGGGGTGGCAAAAATATAAAAAAGTCCTCAATAACCTAAATAGCGATATAAGGGATGGTAACAGATATATTTTGGGCAAAGATGTGAAGGATGATAACGTACAACTGCCGCACTTAATATGGTATTCTTGTTCTTCCTGGTTGAGGGATGAGTAGCGTGAGGTTTATCTCCTGGAATGTCAATGGCCTCCGCATCAAGCCCCGAGCTAACAGAATTTTGCAATACTTGCGTGACTTGGATGTGCAGGTCATTGTGTGGCAGGAGACTCACTTGATTCATAGTGAAATGCTCGCCCTCATCAGGAAGAACAGGTGGATCGAATTTGCGGTCTCTACCACCCAAACATCGCATACCAGGGGTGTATCGGTTATCTTTAAAAAAGGTGCCAAGGCTAGGTTGGTGTCACAAGCTGTGGATCCTTGTGGCAGATGGGACATTGCGTCAGTTATTATAGCTGGGTCTCAAATTACAGTTTTGGCCTATTATGGCCAGAACCGGGACGACCCTTCAGTTCTGGAGTCTGTTTTCTCGCAGTTGCTTTCCTTCTCAGGCCCCACAATATTGGCCGGTGATTTTAACGTTGTGCTGGATCCTGTCTTGGACAGATCCGCTAATAGTCCCTCCCTTGTTTTGTCTAAGACTAGATCCTTCCTACTGGATGCTATGAGGCAATATGGTTA
Organism: Lissotriton vulgaris; assembly: GCF_964263255.1. Classification (NCBI taxonomy): domain Eukaryota; kingdom Metazoa; phylum Chordata; class Amphibia; order Caudata; family Salamandridae; genus Lissotriton; species Lissotriton vulgaris. The sequence goes on from NC_141696.1 coordinate 866,105,852, forward strand.
CGTGGATGTTTGGCGACAGAGGTCTGGGCAACAACAAGGGGTCTCTTTCCATAATGTTAAATATCATCACCAGTCAAGGATTGACTTCATTCTAATTAGTCAGAGAATGGTAGATTCTGTTAAGACCATTTTCTCTCTTCCGTCTCATCTTTCAGATCACTCGGCGGTTGAGATGGAATTGGTCCTCCATTCTAAGAAGCCCCCCGGTACGTGGTCCTTTGACCGTTCTCTTCTCTCCCATCCTGAGGACATTCTATATCTAAAGTCGGAGACCGACGATTTTGTTTTATCTAATAATGGCTCCGCCACAAAAAGAATTATTTGGGACTTATTTAAGGCTACCTTGAGGGGGCTTATTACGGGTAAAGTCGCCTATCGTAGGAAGCAATACAGGGAGGAGATTTCTTCCATTGAAGCATATATTGCCCGACTTCAACAGGGTATAGATACCAACCGCACAGCCTCAGGGTCTGTTTTAGATCTTCTTCAGAATCAATTGTTGGTCTTGAGAGGTAGCCTCACCTCTGTCTTAAATCTTAGAGTCCAACAGAGATGGGAGGCCAGCAAGTTGGCACATTTCGAATATAGTGAGGGTGCTGGGAAACTACTGGCATGGAGGACCAAAAAAGATCAGGTCTGTAATAATATAGCTGCGATCACAGTAGAAAATAACACCTTTTCATCAGACGAGGAAATCAGGAGGGCCTTCAGGGAGTTCTTTCAAGTTATATATGAAGAGGATAAGGAATTCCATCAGAGTCTATTGTAGGCTGGTTGAGTAACATTGATCTTCCCTCTTTCTCCTCTGAGCAGTCTCAATATCTGGACAGCATTATTACGGAGGATGAGGTGAGATCAGCCATCTGGAAGGGAAAGAGGGGGAAGGCATCCAGACCCGACCGATTGCTGGCTGAGTTATACGAGGAAATACCAAGGTGTAAAGGTCTATGGAAAAGTTTCAAACTAGTAAGGGGGACGATCCTACAAAACGGTTTGACTTTGCAGTCATAGGAAATTTCCATGGGATTATATTTTGCATCAATAAATTAATGGGTCCTCGATGGGATTCCTTGGGAAATACAAAAATAAAAGACCAAAACTATGTTTATATGGTTTGACTGAGGGCAATTTGATAAGAAGATATCTAATAGGTGACAATGAAGACCACAAACAAATTTACAAAGCTTGCCAGCTAACATAAATGTATTCAATCTTTGTGGATGAATTACCCACTTAGAAATAACAGCGGTCTGAAATTTAATATTATAAATTTAAGCCAATAAACAAATTATGTTGGTGGAGAATTCAATATCACCAAAACGGGACTTGATTTGAGTTAGATATAGCAAATGAGAGTTTAACTTAATCCTATCAAAAGAGAGGGGCACTCTCAACTGAGGCAATATCAGTTTAATTTATTTGCTTTTGCCCAAATTTCATGTAGGTCCTGACAAAATTCCCATTATTCCAGATAAGCTTCCTTAATTTCCGGTATTTCACATTACCTTTGTTACATATAATGCCTTAAATTATGCCATTTCATCATGGGGCCTAATTTTTCATTCGTTCAGGGAAAACTCCCATGTCAACAAGAATGAACAGAACTTAAGCAGCTGCTTTTTGTGTCAGGGAAATTTAGCACTTTTTCAATACAAAATGCGTTGACTTGAGGATGAGTTTCACCATAAAATATAGTACTAACTGCCTGGTTGCCAGCTCGAGTATTTTTGTGTCATTTTCCCACAATGTCACATAGTTACACAAAATTAAATTACACAAATTTCACACACTTAGTTATTTCATGCACTGACAAACATCAGTCTCCTTGTACAAGGATGGGCAGACCAGTGCTATTTTTCTAGTATAGCTGAAAAATAAATTCTACCATACATGGATACAGATTGTCAAAGGTGTAGATTCTGGTTAATGTTAGTTTTTTTAATGCAAATCCGACCTCAAACCTGTTTGGGGATTCACAAACCAACGCTAAGTGTTATTTGCATTGGATTGTATGGAAAACGAACGCAATACTGCACGAAACGCTGTTTTGCATTACAAGGGGCAGTACATGGGTGGTACATGAGCACTACCATGCAGCCACCCATGCTTTTGGATGCTAAAGCCTGTCTACTAACACAGGAAAAAATTAAGGCAGCTGGAAAGCAGGCGTTAAAAGGAGAAATGTTGTAATTTTTCCTTTCTTTTCCGATTTTGCATGCTTGCTACACTATGCAGCACACATAAAAAATATGAAAATGCCTAAAGTGTGTCTAAGTATAGTATTTTGTACAGGTGGGGTGCCCTTCCTGTACAAAACCTATGTTAGACTCAGGTACTAACCCTAGCAACTTGGTACTAAGGTGTGTGCCCGGTGCACAGCAGCTAAAATCAGCGCTGGCACTAGGGAGAGTGGAGGAGAGGGCATATCTCGGTGAATATGGTGTTCTCCTGCTTTCTCACTGTCACCTAACGCAAGTGCCGCCACTTTGGGTGCTGCGCTGCATTCCGTAACAGCTAGGAGAATGTGGGCTTTGGACTTGGAATAAGAATTTGATGAGAATTCGCCAAGGACTCCAGATTGTGTACTTGGTTGGTGGTGAATAATTGGAGTCCCGTTCCCCACCTGTGAGTGATGAAACAAATATCCCTATAGAATACGTTAGTCCTCAGATATGATGTTCACCTTACATGTGGGTTTTTATCACTGTAAATTTGGTATGATGCATTTTATAAAAAGTATTTTAATCGCTGACACACGCTGCCGACTGCTGGAGTCTGTTGCCCCAATCCTGCTTGTACAGTCCTCCAGGAGGAGAAGACCAGGCCAGAGTGACCATGTCTGAAATGCTTGTTGGTCTCCCACAGTGGATAACACACTCACTGCTGAACTCTGACACCCACAATCCTGCATGTACAGCCCTCCAGGTGAAATCAGGGCCTGAGGAGATTGCCTTTTACAATGCTTTCTGGCCTCCGCAGTGCAGGATGCTTGCAGGGCGCGCCTGAGCAAAGAGCGGGTCTGTCAGGCAGCGCCTGTCAGAGCCCAGAGGAGGCTGAGCTGGGTCCACGCTATTTCCACCTCAGCCTTTATAGTCCTAACAGCAGTTGAATGGAGCCAAGATTGTTTTTATCACGTCAATTTATGATGGGGAAAAGGAACACTACTACTCTCACCAATTCAATAACTAACGTCAAACCACCCCAGTCACCTGCCCACCAGCTATCAAAACCGGAAAGAAAAAGACTTCGTAAATCCCGCAAAAGGCTCACAGAAGTACCCAAAAAAACAACCTGCAACTATTTTAGAAAAACAACCAAACAGCGACAGCACAGGTATTAAGCACAGTGCCCACTGCACTCAGCAGTCAGGCGGAAGTAGCCCAGCTCCAATCGCCTCTAAAAGGACTTTCCCAATCAAAAGTCTCAACAAAAACGGAGTCATTAAAAGCCCCAAGACACTCCCTATATCCACTATTTCAGGACAAAACTGGAGACTATGGAAACAAGCAATTACAAATCAATAACGAGCCAATAACTGTCACCAGACCGGTTACATCCACGCTGCCCCCAAAGCGTCTACCATCCACCAAATCATCATCCCCACTTCAACCGTCGGCTATTAGCCAAGGCCCACACAGCACAGCTTACCTTGCCAAAGAAGAAGACTATCAGTCTCCGGGCAATTCAACTGAGCAAACTGTCTTTGGCATGCACGCCTAAAACAGTTTTTTGCTCAGCATTAGCCAACCAAGCTAGTGAGCAAGCCCCCCCTAAACCCCAAGCACTGTATATCAACTTCTGAACAATTGTTAGTAGACAAGCATACGTCATCAGAGCCCATACCCGCAGAAATTCAAACTCTGGCAATAGACTCTAACGAAACCAAATTGCTGTTACCCCAGAGTATACCTCTCAAGGCACGCACAGCATATTAAATCGCAGGAACATAATCCGGCTCTTCAAATCAAGTCCAGACTTGTGCAAGCTCGAATCAAAAGACATCCTTGCTATTGAATTTAAATCCACCACCGGCCTCCACACTGGAGAATCAACCCTAATCACACTAGCATCTAAAGCCATAAGGGAACTGGTTCAATAAAAAGCAGATCAACTCAAAAACTGAGGAATAATTATAGCAATGCCTCGAGTCCCCCGATATCCTTCAATACTTGCTCCCAGCAAGGTTCCAGCTTCAAGCACAAGCCATGCCCCCTTTTCAATTTTTAAGTCAGCAGGAAGTCGCTCCCTAGCCGGTAATGATGAGTGCAGAGAAGTCCAGCAAACCACCAGCATTTCAGACTGGTCATGGCTGCCAGCAGCCCTTTCCTAAAGGAGGATCAATTTAAATAATTCGAAACATGGACTAACAATCTGTTCCTGGAACATCAACGGTCTTTCGTCGAAACTGCAATAATCGGACACACTCAGATTCTTCAAAAAGCACAACATTATCCTTTTCCAGGAAACCCGGCAATTAATAAGCAACCCTCTTGAAGGGTATCTGGAATTTACATCATCAGCCACAAGACAGAGCAAACACGGCAGACAATGTGGCGGGCAGACTGTCAGCACGCATTAGACATCTAAAATTTTTATCTTGACTGGGTCACTGGCATCTTTGCCGATGATTCCTTGACAGAGAGTAAGTTACTATTGTTAAATGTTTACATATCTCCATGCCCCAGCGAGAAAAAATCCAAATTGGACTCCCTGATCGAAATCCTATGCCACAGGACCTCCAAAATTCATCTTTGTATGTACCCCATAGGAGTTGCCTTCACTTTGTGCATGCATGTTTGTGGTAGCGCATGTGTGTTAATGTTACGCATGCGTATAATACGTTTCACCGTCTGGCTATGTACCCTTAACGTATTAGATTTTATTTGCGCATGCTCAAATACAACATGCCCAATCACAGCTCTCTCACCCAGTGACATCATGCTCAACCAATCATCATTCTGCAAAGCATTTATAAGCTGCCAACCTTCTTGAACTTTTCCTATTCCGTAGTCACAACCATTGAGAGTGTTCGTATCCACTTCTTCGTAGGTGAGCACCTTTTTTAGGAGTAATTAAATTAATTAATCTGAACAATCTTTAAATACCGCGTAAATGCAAATTTATGTTCGATTTGGCAATGCTGTTTTTAAGCACGCTTTCCTGCTTTTTTATATTGTTAAAGTTGACTTTGTAACTTTTGTTTCTGTGCAAATAACTTGATCCTGGTGAGTTTGTTTCATTTGCCAAGCGCCACGTGGCCAATCCTACAGCAGTGTGCTACATGCTGTTCAAGTGAATGCGATGTAGATTTTCTCGTGTAAGTAGTGCGTCACATGCCCCATGCATTGCAAAAGTAATGTTTTCAGCAAGAGTGTATTTTAGCACGGGTTCCAGGTCTTATAACTTAAATATTTTACCTTGGTAGGCGATGTTTCTGGGCAAATCACTTAATCCTGCCGCAAATAATTTTTTTGAGTAGTGCATCACATGTTGCTTCCTCCCCATGCACTGCACATGTAATTGCTTGGTCAATGCTGTATTTTAGCACACTCTCCATGTTTTTTTATTACCTTAAACTTTATTTACCCCCTGTTCTATCTCATTAAACATGTATCTGCACCATGAGACGTACTGGTCGCCACAAGCTGTCCTGCCAATACACTTTACCACGTGGTGGTGAACAACTCGACACACCAGATCCACTGACTGCATATGTTATCAGCCGAAAATTGCAATCGACCTAATGGAGTTATCAGGTTTGTCTTCAACATTTCATGATCGAAAACCATTCTGAGATAAGCATTTGTGTATTTCATGTGTTTGCAGACAGATAACTGTGTTATTATCATTTTTTACTTGAATTCGTAGGCATTTAGAATCAACCAAACGTAAAAAAAAGCTTTTCCTGCTGATTTTATTGCCCAAATATGTGATTTAAAATTGAACAATGTGGGGAGGAGCCAAGATGGCGTTCGGATCGGACGTGTAGTCCCTCGGCTCCGGGGACCATCTCCTCCTTCGAGTCTATCCTGCCGGAGATCCTGTATTGAAGTAGCTGATTTCGATAGCGGACGCGCTCCGACGACCCGCCACGAAATCCTGGGGCTTTTGCTCTCCTGCAAGTGGAGGAAACGCTCGGGCACAGTTTGCGGCCCGCATCGGCACAAAGAACGGGACCTCGCGTAGACGTTGAGGCCGGCCGTCAGGCTCGCGTCATCGGACTTGGCGACTGTGGAGTGCTGGTCGGTATTTGCCGGAGGGCAGCGGACCCTGTGACCCACGTCCCGCTGCACCGCTGGCGCTGAGGCGAGCGAACCTGGAGACCTGTTGGCAGCAACTATGACGTTATGGGCACCCGGACTGCTGTTTGTGTGACTTTTGCCTACACCTCGGCCCGCTAATGGCGGCAGGGTCCCGGCCTGGCCAAGTACTCGGAACTGAGCGGGACGACATATTGGACGGACTGTGCTTCTGTCTACATCCAGGCTCAGTCATCTGCCCCTCGCAGCGCGGCAATCTGATATTCTATGGTGTGCAGCCTGCTCCGACTCGGAGATTCCTTGCCTGATGCTATGGTGGGCATAATGTGATGTATCCTGAAAAGTCGGATGTGACTTGTGTTTCTAAACACATTGTGCGGGGAGACATGTTCGAAACATTGTGTGCTACCATTCATGGCTATGATATCTTACTAGCAGCGGTTCTTTCCCTCCGCTCTGATGTTCTACGTTCTGGATGCGTCCTGCTGGACAAGATGGAGGGCATGCTCAGTGTATCGGGCCGTTCCAAGATGGCCGACTCGCAGGGTCTCGGCATCACTCTTTGTTCTACCTCCGCCTGTGATAAGATGGCGCCCTCTGGCGACAGTGGTGCCTTCGCGATCCCAAGTCTGCCAATGACATTTGCCGCGGGAGGTCAGCTCCCGAGCCCGTATGCCCCTTCAGAGTTTCTGTCACGGCGTGAGCCTTCCCTCCGTGTTGTGCTCGCGGATCCCCGAGGCCCACCCCGGGAGGTGCTGGACACAGAGATCTCCCTCCCTGTCCTGGCTGTGCCCTACGAGTTGAAGATGGCGTACTTTGCACCTTCCCTGGGACTACTGGATTTTCTTGTTCCGGACACGTCGAGTTGCTCGCACCACGGGGTCATTTTTGGACTGCCGACTACACCTGCATCGATTACACTGGTTTGCGGTGGTAAGGAGAAAACGGGACAGGGATAGACACTTCTCCTCTCGAACTGGCGGATTCCTCGTTAATGATTGTGGCAGATGGGGGAAATGCTGCTATTACTGATGGTGTGATGGTGTTGACTCTGTGCTCCATTTTGTGCTCTGGAACTGTTTTTTGCCACCAGACTACCAACTCCTGTTCTTGCACTGCTCACGCGGGAGGGGGCAGCCGGGGGATAGTTTTCTTTGGGTGTCCGGGGTATGCATTGATGGAGCTCGAAGACTGGGTCGGGGGCATACGCTTGTGTTCATGGTTTGGGGATTTCCTTGTTGCTGCCCGGGGCGTCTGAGTTGGGTGTTGCTACCTTGCTTTCACTGTGCGCTGCTGCTGTGCTTCCAGTTTCTTCTGCGTATCATGTATGTTATTATTATTGGGCGTCATGCTTTGTGTTGCTACTGACCTCACGAGAGAGCGGAGCCGGGGGACGGGTGGTGGGCTCCTCCCCGCCTTTCTTTATTTTATGAGAGCTTTAGGATAGCATCCTTTTCTTACTCTCTATATTTCGGGACTCCTTTTATTGGGCGACAGGCACACTGCTAGGGGGGGACAGGCCGTAGCCAGCTGCAGGGGTGCAGGGTGGGGAGGTGGACGGGGGGGGGGTTGTTTTTCTGTTGGTTCTATGGGCCTTCTATTCTTTTTCTTTTTTCTTTCTTGGGTTTTGACGTTTCTCTTCTGGGTGCCGCGCAGCGACTCTGGTGGTTTCTTCCGCTATGTGCTTGTCTATCCTGATTGTACAACACCGGAATTGACTTGTTGTGCTATGATATCCTGCTCCCGTCTATCCTCCAAGGAAAACTTTTAAAACTAGACCTCAGTCTTTCTGTAACGGATCCTCTGCGCTCTTATTATGTTGCAATGTACTGTATGTGTGAGCCCTCGGGCTCCTTGCTGAGTTGTACTTGCCTTTTTCTATCAATAAAGGTCTTCCAAAAATAAAAAATAAAAAGAAATTGAACAATGTATGAGTTATGATTTTTCATGCTTCTATAAATATTTTTATAAAATATAAATCTGCATTGTGATATTCCTATAGACATTTCTTTCTGAAACCAATTTATCATTTAAATGCTTGTTACTCGTTTTCAGCCGGTACTTCAGATACAAAGTCAAACATCTTTTTTTTTTAAACTTGTCTTTTAATTTTCCTTGCTATTTACTTCTGAATTTCTAGATCATTGAAGTCCAAAAAGGGTTCTATCAGATCAAGCCCAGGAGTTTGTGAATGAAGTGAGTGACCAATCTCGGCCTAACATTTGTATAATGCAATACTATTTCCTATTTTGCTGTCCAAATATAACCTCTGATGATTACTTTTCATCCCCAGTCCTATTGAGAACAGTTGGTTTTATGAACATTAAAACTAGGCTTGGACACATGTACAACATATACATTTTTAACTCTTTTTTCAGTTACCACAATGTTACATAAGTCAGCAGCAAGTTACCAACATTGAAGAAAGTATATCCTCCTGTTCCAGTTCATTCACCGTTGTCTCAGATATGGCATGAACTAGTTGTATGAAGCCAGAGAGATTCACAAATTTTTAACAGACAACTTTAAGGTAAATACTAGGCATGGGCGAATTTTGCGAATCTCGCGTTCGCGAATTTTGCGGATTTGCGAACTCGCAATCCGTAAAATCCGCAATTCTCGCTAATTTGCGGATTTTTTTTTTGTGTGTTCGCGCGGGTTTCTGCCAGTTCGCGAGGGTTTTGTACAATTTCGCAAACGCGAACTTACCTGTCGGGTCGCAAGTTTTGCAAACTTGTTGTTTCTACGTGTCCAGCCTGTTTGGGACACTCTTCTTCATCACTGCCACTCTCTGTCACCACTGCCACTCTCTGACTACTCATGCCACCCTCTGGCCCACCCATGCCACCCTCTGTTTCATCACAGCACCCTCTGGTTGTCCAGTGTACATTATTGTGGCAAAGCAAAGCACATCTTCCCTGCCTCAAGTGACCTGAATTAATTTGGGGCTGATTAATGTGTCACAGAATATTTTTTTAGCTGGCACCTGCTTCCTTAGTGCTTCCTGATTAGTGATCTTTTGCACTTGCTAAGTGCTTTCATTGTTGCAAAATTAGTTACAACACCTGCCCTGCCCCAACTGACAATAATGAATTAGGGGCTGATTAATGTGTCACTGGATTTGAACTTCCAGCCTGGCTCCTGCTTGTCTCCCTTAGCTGTAATTCAGGACCTTTGTGGCATATGTGTAACTATTCTGAGGGTCAAAGCAGGGTCACATAATAGTTGCAAGTAGGCAACTGAACTCTGGAGGGGCCCCTCAGGAAGCACTACAGGAAATGGCTACTAATGATGAGCTTGAACTTTTGAACCTGGTAAGTAGTTTCAGTTTTGCTAAGATCGTATTTCTGCAATTTAGCGCTTATTCGTGGGGCGCAAAGTTGAACTGGGAAGCCGCGAACTCACGCGAACAGCGCGAGCAAGCCATAAAATCCGCTGCTCGCGGATTTGCGGATTTTGCGGGAAATTCGCGAATCTCGCGGATTGCGAATTTACCGAAAATCCGCAAAATCCGCGAGCGGAACGGATTTTCCGCCCATGCTTAGTAAATACTCAAAATACGATTACTCGACGAATTGTGGGTAAAATGAGATTGAACCAACTGCAACTGTCATGAATCCCACTCACTCCAACTCTAACCAAGATGCTAGACTCCTTTTTCTCCTATTCACTTGTCTGCCATCTTACAACTGATCTACACTAGTCATGCAGCTTACCATTTCAAAATTGTTGGTAAAGTGAGATGGAAATGCCTACAACTACCATGAGGCCCTCTCACTCCAACTCTAACCAAGCTGTTAGACGCCTTTTGCCGCTTCACACTTTGTCTGCAATGTTACCACTGATCTTCACTAGTCATGCAGGTTACTATTTCTCACGTGTTAATAAAGTGACATTGAAATGACTGCAACAAGCATGAGGCCTTGTGACTGGAACTCTAGCCAAAATGCTAGACTTATTTTGCCACTTCTCAATTGTCTGCCATGTTACTACTGATCTTCACTAGCCACACAGCTTACCATTGCTCAAGTGCTGCGAAAGTGACTATGAAAAGCTACGACTACTATCATGAGGCTCTGTCACTACAACTCCAATCAAGATGCCATAGTAAATGTGACACACTCACATTGCACACACCCCTGTTTAGATGTCAAAGAAACATCTGTATTGATGTCATTCAAATGAAGCACACCTTCTCTGCTATGACTCTGTATTGGACTCTCACACATCACCCACATGAAAAGGCAATATCAGTCAATGGCATTACATAGAATCAGTGTGAGAAGCATTTTAAGTGTACAATGGAAAGCCTCTCTGCAGGATAGATATGCCTCTACCAGGGGGAACATTGAAAGGCTGGAGTCCTAGGGGCACAGAAAATTCTGAGCATGTCTCACAAAATCCATGTGCACTGGACCCGGGAATGGAAGTATATCAGAGACAACCAATAGTATAACCAAGTGCCAAAGATGTGTAGGCAATGGGTAAGCTCAACTTATGAAAGAAAACACTGACTAACACCAAACATTGCAAAATGGGCACATTTCCAAGCAGAACTCAACAAGGTATGACAAGTTGACCCTCCCCATGTGTGGATACACAAACATCCAACTTCAATACATTAAACACATATCCAACCTACATCGTCGGGAAAAGTGCAACAACTCTAACCAAGATGCTAGACTCCTATTGCCTCTTCTCACTTGTCTGCCATGTTACAACTGACATACACTTATCATGCAGCTTGCCATTTATGAAGTATTTGGTAAAATGAGATTGGAGAGACTACAACTACCATGAGGCCCTCTCACTCCAACTTTAACCATGCTGCTTGGCTCCTTTTGCACATTCTCACTTGTCTGCCATGTCACAACTGATCTTCACACCTCCTGCAGATTATCATTTGTTAAGTCTTGGTAAGTTCCAATAGAAAAGCTACTAATGCTACCATGAGACCCTGTCACTGCAACTCTAACCAAGATGCTAGACTTCTATTGCCCCTTCTCACTTGTCTGCCATGTTACAAGGGATCTAAACTTATCATGAAACTTACCATTTGTCAAGTGTTTGGAAAGTGACATTGAAGTAACAACAACTACCATGAAGCCTTGTGACTGAAACTCTAACCAATATGCTGGACTCCTATTGCCCTTTCTGTCTGCTATGTTATTACTGAACTTCACTCATCATGGACTGTGATCTGAATTCTTTGCTTGGTGGTGTCCTGGGCACATCAACTGAAACTATTGATGGCATGAGTGATACTATAGAAATGGTTTACCCCTAATATATATGAGCCATGAAGGAAACTCAGCTGATTAGCAGTGCCAGGTGACCCCTTGATTCTGTACTTATCACAAGATGAACACTGCTAAATATACTACCAAGTTTGGTGTTTGCCTGTATTAGACACAACTAGGTCTTGGAATGGACTAATACACATGGTATAACTACTTAGGGGTCTATTAGGAGGGCGGGCGGACTGGAGTGCTGGAACCAGCCGCCAGTGGTGCGGCGGTAACGCACCGCCAATTAGTCGCATCCTGTATATTTAACATTGTGGTGGGCAGGGTTGTATTCAGCACCCGCCACAATGTTAAAGGGCATGTTGTGCATTTCCATGTACAACGTGACAGGCACTGCGTGGTGTCTGCCACCTTGTGCATGCAAATGTCAGAGGTACCATGGGTACCCCCCAAGTGCAGCCACCCACGCCCCTATTGCCTGGGGGCCCTTACCAGGCCCCCAAAGCATTCTCTGCAAGCCTTTTCTTGGTGGAGTCTCCGCCATGGAAAGGTATGCAGCCGCCATCATCGTGATATGGATGGCGGTGCCTGGAAGGCACCACCACCATATTGCAGGTCTTTTTTCCACCCATTAGGCAATCAGGCGAATTGCCTACCGGCGGAAAACTGGCCCACGGTCTTTCCGTCCGCCTGGGTTTTCACCGCCATCCTAATATGGCGGGGAAATATTAGGTGGGCATACAAAAATGGCGGGCAGATCGATACCACCATGCAGGCGCTGGCGATCCGCCCACCATCCTAATAGACCGCATTGTGTTTGTAGCTGAGTTTTGGAGATGTCAGGTCTATCACTAAAGCCAAAATGCCACATATCTGCACATGTAATAAGCTGATGAAATCTTCTACATCTATTGAATGTAACCAACTTCAACTCCACAGAAACAGATGACAAAACTAATCTCTATCTATTTTGTTCCATTCTAGGTCACCATTTACTTTGACCCAAACAACGTGGACATAGATACCTCACTTCCACCCTTAACAAGGTTCTCTATTTCTCAACAGGTCGATCTGCCACTGCACCTGCAGAGAAGTTGGAAATCAAACTGAGTTCCTACCCAACACAGGACAAAGCCCTCAGTGATGAGAAAGCTCTGAAGAGGTGGATGTGGATGACAGTTCTGGCCCATCAGGCCAGCTTGGGTAGATGCCAACAGTGGGGATCAGCATACCCCCAACAACACCTCCCATCCCAGCTGCAACAACACAGCCAACTACTGCCTCTACAACCTCTGCACCTAGCACAGTCAGTCCCACCCTGAGCTCCCAGTCCTGGACTTTGAGATGGCTAGAACCCCCCAGTTATGGAGGAACCAGGACCCAGTGGAAGGGTGCAGTCTGTGCCTAGGGCACATGGCCACTGGGGTAGGCATAGTGGGAGGGTAAATGTGGGCCCAGAGTCAGCCCACTGAGGCCAAAGACACCCAAGCTGCCATCATCAAAGTCAAGGGAGTCTACCAGGACTCCCAAAGTGTCATGGACCAGGTATTTAACAAAATTCTGGAAATTGAGGCGCTGCAGAGGGACACATACCAGAAAGTTGCTGTCATCCACACCAAGGTGGGTGGTATCCACACTGAGGTATCCAGGATTCACATTGAGGTGACCACCCTCTGCAGGGCTTTTCCACCTGCAACTACCCCTTTCTGTGGTCCAACTACATCCAGACCCTCAACATCTGCCACAGCCACAGGCAAGGAGGCCCTGTGAGAGGAGGACATGCCTGCATGCACCCCTGTCTCAGCAGCTCCAGATCCCCCCTGTGGTAAACTGAGGGGATGTCCACGCACAAATCCAGGAGATCAGGATGGCAGGAGACCCATACCAGTCAGGAACAAACCTTGCCGCAAATGTCCTCCAGTGTGTGCTACACATTCCCTTTGTTGGACTATTTCTGCCTGCCTTTCCATATCTGATGGGATGATTTGTTGGACTTTGGACTCCTGACAATTTGGACTCTACTGTAATGGTTTCATCCTTAATGATTAAAGACTTCACGATTTGTTTGCGCAATGTAATTTTAAGTTAATTTCTTGATCTTATCCTTTTTCACTTCATTAGAAACACAATTCACCAAAGCATTGTCAGCTATTGTAATTCTTACATATAACAATGTGAATATACTACCATGTCTAGTTGGGATATGCTGACATAAGGGCAACATTTAGTTACACACTTTCAGATCATATTAACTGACATTTCCCACACAAAGTTAGGACAGGTCACACTTAACTACAAGCCAGACCCTCTCCAGTAGTAGTTGTGACATCATCTGAGGTATGGTGCTGTTCCGCAGTACAAAGGAAACATGTGCAGATCCTGGGAACTGGGCATAGACGTTTGAGATGAGGTGTACAAATCCGGTAAGCAGAAAATTTGCACATTGAATGGATGTGCTCCCTGTTTGTTACACCTGCTCCCTATCATGTGATGATACTATGTCAATTTGGGTTCCACAAATATATCCAATTGCATGTGGGATTTGACCAAATCCATAGAAATCTGCCTTCGCAGTGGCTAAATCCTCACATCTGGGTAACTGGATGTAGCTGACACAAATGACTCAACATGTGCTGCTAGCACCTCTGTGAGTACCCGACTGAACATAAGTTGTGACATTCCACCAAAAATAGGAACAGTGAATTGAAATGAGCCCGTGGCAAAAAAATGCAAAACAGACATGAGTTTTACTAGTGGAGGTATTGATGTAGGATTATTGATGTGAGGTAGGAGGTTAGGTTCCAACTGATTACATAAATCCTGGATTGTTTGCCTACTCAAAGATAACTTTCTAGACAACATGTCGCTCTTCCATGGTGTGCAGGTTGGAAATTTGCAGCATATTGGAGGCTATGTGAGGAGTAACACATTGTGGCGGGTGGTGCTCTGTGAGCACCGCCCGCCACAATGTTGGGAATGGGGGATGCCACTGCCATGGTGGCATCCTATTTTCAGATGCGGGACCGCCACACCCTTGGCGGATGGTCCGCATACCATTACGGTGGTGAGCATACTTTGTCAATCCACCATCGTAATGGTACCATAAGTGTCTACACTGATCCTTACAGGGAAATCTGAGCATGCAATAGAGAAGAGTGGTGTGATGTGCCTTACATTCGGACTCCAGTGATGCCAAATCTTCATGTCATAGATGCTCTGGGACACCCAAACATTCAAAGGTATATTGGCATGTGAATATACAATCTCTGTACCAAGCAGGATTGGAGATGTTCATATGACTATATGGAGTTTTGTGCTGTGTGAATTCAGAATACCTATCCTCCAAATGTTTGGACCTCAATGTATTCATGGAATGTTATCTGCTAAATGTGATACATAGGTAAATTACACATGTACAGCTGTGACTTTTCAGGTAGTGGACAGATAATGTAATTTGGTGTGTAAACTGTATTCGCAGCAGCGTGTAAAATGCACCGCATGAAATGCAACATACCCCTGCATTCGCAGCAGCATGTGAAAT
Organism: Lissotriton vulgaris; assembly: GCF_964263255.1. NCBI lineage: Eukaryota > Metazoa > Chordata > Amphibia > Caudata > Salamandridae > Lissotriton > Lissotriton vulgaris. Next base: position 866,120,899 of record NC_141696.1, read on the forward strand.
GCACCACACCCCTTCATTCGCAGCAGCGTGTGAAACGCACCATGTGAAACACACCGTACCCCTGCATTCACAGCAGCGTGTGAAACTCAGCAAACCCCTGCATTAACAGCAGCTGCGTGTGAAATGCACCATACCCCTGCATTCGCAGCAGCATGTGAAATGCACCGTACCCCTGCATTCGCAGCAGCATGTGAATCACACCGTGTGAAACGCACCGTATGCCTACTTTCCGTGCGTGTGTGCGCATCGTCTCACTATTGTAATCGTGCCATACGCGAGTGCACCATACCCCTACTTTCCGTGCATGTGTGCGCATCGTCTCACTATTGTAATCGTGCCATACGCGAGCACACGGTACCCCTACTTTCCGTGCGTTTATGTGCATCGTCTCACTATTGTAATCGTGCCATACGTGAGCGCACCATACCCCTACTTTCCGTGCGTGTGTGCGCATCGTCTCACTATTGTAATCGTGCTATACGCGAGTGCACCGTACCCCTTTTTTCCGTGCGTGTGTGCGCATCGTCTCACTATTGTAATCATGCCATATGCGAGTGCACCGTACCCCTACTCTCCGTGTGTGTGAGCGCATCGTCTCACTATTGCTTGGGTGCCATAAGCTAGCGCGTGTGATGCACCGTACCCCAACATTCATGCCGTGTGTGCGGCTCGTATCACTATTGTAATCGTGCCATACGCGAGCACGTGAAGAGCACCGTACATGTGTGTGGATCTCCAAAAAAACTTAGGGGACACCTAGGGGACGAGTAGTAGGCCCTGAATACATCCTGGTTCTCGTGGATACTAAGATTTGAGTGTGTGCTACAGGTGCCCTGCAAAAGTCAGTTGGTCAAAATTATACAATGTTGCAAAACGATTGTTGAGCTGAAGCTCAAATTTTAAACCATGCAAATGTGTGTCAGAGCCTAATGTTTAAAGAGATTGGAGGAAACGTAGGATGCACAGGAATCTGACCTATCACTCTGTACTCCTCAAACTGAAAGCCCCTCAGCAGCACTGATTTAAGGCAGCATGAAGCCCTGAGAGGGCACTTGCCTGTACAACATTGGAGTGGACCACACTGCTACTGTCTCTGCATCCTCTGGTATTTTAAGGCTCGTACTATGGACAGGTACCCAGCCTTTACTGAGGAGGAAAACCAGGCCCTGCTGGACAGCCTCCTCCCACAGTACAGCAAGCTGTATGGGAGACCAGGGCAGCAGGTGAGTGCTGACTCCACAACCTTTGACTGTGCAACTGTTGTGTGAGTGTCACAACAGGCATTGTGTACATGTGGGACAGACATGCAATGTGGTTGTGAGTGAGTCCCGGGGTGTACATGGTGGTGTCTCCCATGCAGAGCATGCTGTAGTTCATATGCGCTCACTCCTCACTTGCATTGTGCTTACTGTAACATTCACTGTATAGTGAATGACACATTCAGCCGTGCCACACCTTGGAAGCTTTATTCCCAAATGTCCTGAGGTGGAACAATGTTCGCCCCGGAGTGACAGGTGACTGTACTCGCAGATGTTTATTACTTGATGGGACCTGTGGTGAGATTGCCCAAATGATGTGTCTATCCTCATGGACATTGAAGTGTGAATGTTCCTTGTCATCTGGGTAAGTGTGTATGTGATGTGTTGCACCACTGCTACATGGCGTATGCAGCAGCTCTAGCCATCTGATGTGACAAGTAAGCAGTGCTGTGTGCCTGATTTGCAAAGTTAGCACGACACCTGTTACACCATTGTCAAGTGGCACATGTGCAAAGTGAGGGTTATATCCGCTGTTGTCAGTGACAGGCGAGTGATCTGTGCCAGGGTGTGTCTGTCTGGTCTGCTGAGGGTTCTTAAGTGGAGTGGTATATATGACTACTTGCCACGTGCTGTCCCAAACCCTGCAGTTGCAGGTGGTGGCCAGTGTGTGCCATGATCAGTGAGTGTGTGGCACCCGTTACGCCATCTGTTGCCTTTCAATGCCATGTAGTGCATTGGGTTTGCCCACAGGCCTAATTAACATGGACAATGATGCAAGTCCTGTCAGCATCCCATGCCCTGTTGACATTATCAATGTTGTGCAAGTGTGTGTCTCTGGGAAATGGAGCAGGTGTAGTGATGTTGTTTCACTTTGTCTTCCTGACAGGTAACTGCCTATGAGAAGGGGGAAATCTGGATGGACATTGTCAGGTATGTCAGGTCTGCAGGGGGCCATCGCTGACGACTGCGCAACGTCCAGAAGAGGTGAAAGACATCCGCTGCTGGACCCAGCGTATCGCCTGGGTCCTGCTGAAGCTGTCACCACACCCTCCACATGCTCCGGGTCCTGACAGTGGTGTTTCCAGACCTCAATAGGCAGTTGCAGGAGAGACAGCAGCAAGGAGAGGGTAGGTGCAGGGCTGTTTGTTGTGTTGTGTGTCATTTGCTTCTTGAGGTGCTCTGAAGCCTGGCTACACTCCCACAGTTAGGGTGTCTGTTCAGACAGGTTATACGTGCAGTGTACTTTCAATTCCCCATAGTCACCTTTTGCTCCTTTTCATCCCTTCCCCTCTTTCACATGTGCCCCCTGGTGTGTGTGTAATCACATTTGCACACGTTCATGTAGGGTGCAAGATAATTAGACTGCACATTGATTTGCGCATCATGTGGAAGGGTGGTCTGTGACATGTGTTGGGACCTTGACTGTGCCATGACCTGTGCACTGTGTTTGGGCTTCATATTTGTTTGCACTGAATATGAGTCTCAACATAGGAGTGTGAGGTTTCAACTGCACATCCTTGCAACATGCATGACCCATGTTGTGTTCTCAGACATGATGTACATCAGTTGGGAGATATGCATAGTGCCATGACGGTTACTCATGGTACAGAGAGCTCATTCCAGACCCACGGATCAGTGTGTCCACTACAGTCCCCTGAGACACCCTGGCCTCCTAATCATATGTGTCATCCAACACTGTGCCCATTCTATGTGGGTTCAGCATGGGTCTGCCTCTTTGGCATTGGTCCCTAGGATAGTTTGTATTTTTCCTGTGTCTGCTACAAGTGTCCACTGGACATGGATACAAGATTTGGCTTGTGCATACTCACATTGGGCAGTGCCTGTGTGCCTATTCACAATAATCTGTTGTTGGTTGTTTGTGACTAATATGTATTGCCGGCCCCACGAGGTGTTGCTGCACAGTTTTTGTTACCCAGATTCAGAGTTCTCACTTCTTGAGCTGTATCAATCACATTGAGTGAGGGATGGGGGTGTTGTGCAGGAGAGGTCTACAGGGGCCTGCCTGATTTAGCCTTGCCTGGTCTGACCTGTGGGTGAGAATTGGCTGATCAATGTTTCACCATGCACTGCCCGAGTGATGGTGGTCAGTGCTTTCATTTTGGGCTTGACAGCCTATGTCATTTGGTTCCAGACAAGATTGTGCCTCATACATTTTTACCACATGTATGTAGTTCTGATGCAACGCTATTTTGCCTGTGTGTGCACACTTCTGTGTTGACATTTTGCCTGGGGATAAGGGTGTGTCCACAATGCAACAATGATTTTGTTCATCACAGTTGCAGGCCCATTAGCTTAAGCATTGTACAGATTTGGGACATGTGGGCCACCTCACATGACAGCCAGTAGGTCTTATGTGCAAGCACTTACAACAGTCTGGGTTTTTTAGGAATCTCAGAAAATAGGTGCGCTACCTAGTGTGTCCGTTGTGGGTAATTAAAAAAGGAAGTAAGGTATTGTGCGTAAGAGCGAACGGTAAAGCCCTTAACCGTCCAGATGTAGAGTCTAAACAAGGCTCTCACAGTAATAGAAACAGCAATGCTCTTGCACACAAAACACAAGGTGTAACAAAGGTAAACACTGGTGGTAAGAATATACAGTTAAAGCCAAAAGAACACAGTTGCAGGTTTTCTAGTATAACTTGAACGTGGGTAGTTTAATTGGGTCCACAACCAGCCAACACGTGTTTCGTCGTGTGGGAATAGTCACAATGACTCCTCAGGGCTCGTGGCACAGCCTATCTGAAAGTAGGTCCAGTAAAGAAAGATGCGATGTCATTAAGGAATCAATAGGTTTATATTGGATTTCGTGGGTGAGTATCTCGAGGTCAGTAAACCATAAGATTATGAACGTGGAACATCAGTCGAACAAAAGCAGCCAGAGTATGTAGCTGCGCTTGTTGATGAACGCTTAATAGGTGTAAGTATTAGTCGGTACCGGGAGGGGATCCACTTTCGTCAGCATACTATTCACATCACTATGTAGATTCGAACTGGATAGTCAGATAAGCGGCATTCAATCTCTTGTGTTTCCCGGTCGCCGTCTTCCAAGTAACGTTATGTGCAAGCCACTGTGTCATCAGGGAATGGATGCCCCTGTGAGGACTGACATATTTCAAGTTGTCTCACATAAATGATTGTACTTTGGCACTCACAACACTTGTTAAAATGTGTTTATGTTTTGACTGTGTTAATATGACAAATTGTGTAAAGGACACTTATGTGCCTGCATGATAGTTGTCTCACAAGTTAGTGCACACAAAACAACATTTACAATTTTTTTTTAAAAAGCAAGCAGCTTTTGAAAGAGGCCAGTGTTAGTGATTAATAGTGTGCCTTGATCTCCATATACATGTCCTCACAGTGGTCTTGAAACACCTTTGTTGTCAATTGTACAAACTAATGAGTGTCAAGCCATCATGACCTCAGTTGGACCATGTATATGGCAAATCTGCAACGCCATTTGTTTCTAACAGTGTTTTATCTTAAAGGGTGCCAGCTGTTTCAAAGAATGTGTAAATCTTTTTTGTGTGCATTTCATTGTGATACATCTGTCATGCTGGCACATACGTGTTGTCTTCACAAGGTGGCGAATTAGCACATTCAATACATGTCGATTGTGTAAAGTGTGGTGAGTTCCAAGATGGCAACATTTATTTACATTTATTTTTTGCCAAATGTACTTACAGGGCTCTGAGTGTGGTGTCACCTTGGGGAGTGAGGTGGGTTAGTTTGCCCTGAGGGGCACCAGTACTGTTTATTTATTTGTGAACCTGAGGTGGCATCACTTCACTGTATTGATCTGCTCTCCTGTAAACAAACAGTAGCTTCTCAGTGTCATTCTCATTCAAGTTGTGGCCTGGTGTGTTCTTTCGATCCTTGTGTCCAAGTAGCATTGTGTCTATATCTATACCAACTGGGCAGTACAAGTCTCAAATCTGTGCAGAGCTATCTGGCTGTTACTCATGATGCATGCCATGATTTGCAGTGCGACCTACTGATTTTCTGCGCATGTGTCAGATGTGTACAGGTGACTGATGCATTTCTGTTTCTTCTCCTTGCCCACAGCATCATCAACAGAGACCAAAGGAGACATTAGCACGGACCAAGAGGAGGGACCCAGCCACAGTGCCACCATCACTGAGGATTCTGAGGGAGCCAGTGGCATGGAGGCTGAGGGGAGTCAGCCTGCGGACCTCTTGGAAAGGGACTTATCTCACCACACAGATGGATCCGCTTCTGACTCCCAGGTGGAGGAGAAATACGCCGCAACACCGGGCAGCATTACTGTGTCTGTCCCCGCCTCCCAAGAACCATCTCCACGCTCCCAGTAGCTCCGGTCCCTTCTGTCTGTGCAGCCCCCTATGTCTCCTTCGCACCAGGCACTGTACACCCTGCCCCTGTCTCCCCTGCTGCCCTCAGTGCGGTGTCTGTGGACCTACTCCGCCAGATTCAGGTTGGTCAGACATCATGCTGAATGTCCTACATGGCCAGACTCAAATACTGACCCAGTTGTTGTCGTTCATGGAGGGCATGTCAGCTACGATGTCTGACCAACGCCGGATTCTCACGTCCATGGACTCCTCACTGACAGCAGCAGTTTCCCTCCTGCAGCGGTCCATCCCCCCCCCCCTCCTTCGGACCCATTCACACTCCCCTCTCCCATACCTGTCCAAAGCACAAGCAGGAAGGCACAATCACGCACACCAACAGACACAAGCAGCACACCACCACAAATGTCTAGGGCACTCCTCCTGGCACGCAAACTCAGAGGGATGCAGGCACACCCACAGGGACTGGGGTCAGACCGCAGACACGCAGCCAAAGACACAGTCCGCAACCCTCACAGCCCTCTACCTCTAACTCCCATAGTGTCCTCGGGTGCAGGGTTTGGTCTGGAGGAACTAGTTGCAGTGTGCAGCTCTGAGTGTGTGCCCCAGCCACTGAGGAAGATACGTCCCCCCCTGCACCCACCACACCTACCCTTCCCACTACTGTCCCTGTGGTGCCTCGCCCTGACCCGGATGATGCCCCCCAAGGGTCAACTGACCATTAGATCCTTCCTGTGCAGGCAAGTTCGGGGTAGACGACCTCCCCAACGTCCCCCTACAAGACATTGTTGTGGACTGGCCATTGGCCCTTATTTGAGGTGGGATTCATTTTTGCACTTCTTTTCATTTAGAGCTGAATAAAGCCTTTTATTTTGTATTCTACACTATTGCATTACAGGTACTTGCTGTTGGATATGAGGGCCCTGGAGTTGGTGTCATGGTAATGTTTTGGGGTTCTGAAAGATGTTTTTGGATGATGTTCATGAGGTGGACCATGGTATCTGTGTGCCATCACAATGTCTCTGCAATTAATCATTGGTTTTGTGGGTTCAGTTTGGCTACATACATTTTCCCAAGGAGTGTTCCTTCCTCTGTGACACCTGAGATCTTCACTGCAGACAGTTGCACAATTGTTTTGCTGACATGTGTGCAAATTTCCTTTTTTGGTGATGGTTCCCTTCAGCAATGGCCATACCTGCTCACAGATGTCTACTGCTCATTGGTCTGTGCCATCCATGCTACTCACTGTACTTTGTTTTGAGTTCGTAGAAATACCTTCATGGATATATTCACCCTTTTTACCACTATGCATGTGTGTTATCACAGCGTACCCCTGTGTTGGAAATTGTTCTGCAGGGTATTTGGGCACATGACTCAGAATTTTGAGCATTGTATCTAAGGTTTTTCAACCCTATTCTTTCCATGAGAGACTACAGCTTGGTGGTCTGACCAGCCCTGGGATGTACGTGACAGTGTGTGTTCCCTTTCGCTCTCCTTGTCTGGTAGGCTGTTACATGACTATACACTATTGCGTCATGATGGTAGGGTGTGTATTTTGCCAGCAACCCCCATGGGTCGGTATGCATGTTGAATTTGACATCACACCCACATGTGGTGTGTCACACAGTGTGTGACAGGAATCCATCCTCCCTAGAGTGGGGCACTGCTGTAAGTGATGTGTTGCTATGGCACTATCATTATAGTCACAAGTTAGGGATGTGCACATACCTCCATGTAGTTGTGGTATGCTGATGATGATGTAACCCCCTATTTCAGAGCACTGCTGGGAGTCCTCCGCACCCACCCTCATATGTCTGGGCACTGCTGGGAGTCATATCCATACACCCCTCATATGTCTGGGCACTGCTAGGAGTCCTGTGCACCCACCCCTCATATGTCTGGACACTGCTGGGAGTCCTGTGCACCCACCCCTCATATGTCTGGACACTGCTGGGAGTCCTATGCACCCACCCCTCATTTGTCTGGACACTGCTGGGAGTCATATCCACCCACCCCCATATGTTGGCCTATGCTGGGAGTCCTGTGCACTCACCCCTTATATGTCTGGCCACTGCTGGGAGTCATATCCACCCACCCCTAATATGTCTGGACACTGCTGGGAGCCCTGTGCACTCACCCCTCATATGGCTGGACACTGCTGGGAGTCCTGTGAACCCACCCCTCATATGTCTGGACACTGCTATGAGTCCTGTGCACCCACCCCTCATATTTCTGGACACTGCTGGGAGTCATTTCCACCCACCCCTCATATGTCTGGACACTGCTGGGAGTCCTCGGCACCCACCCCTCATATGCCTGGATACTGCTGGGGGTCATTTCCACCCACCCCTCAGATGTCACGCACCGTACGCCAACATTCCTGGTGTGTGTGCGGCTTGTATCACTATTGCAATGGTGCGTTACGAGAGAGTGTAACTCACCGTACCCCAACATTCATGGCGTGTGTGCGGCTCGTATCACTATTGCAATGGTGCTATACGTGAGCACGTGACGCACTGTAACACAACATTCATGGCATGTGTGCGGCTCGTATCAGTATTGCAATGGTGCCATATGCGAGGGCGTGACGCACCATACCCCGACATTCATGGCGTGTGTGCGCATCGCGTGACCCGCACCGTACCCCAACAATCATGGAGTGTGTGCGGCTCGTATCACTATTGCATTGGTGCCATACGCGAGCGTGTGACGCACTGTACCCCAACATTCATGGAGTGTGTGCGACTTGTAGCACTATTGCAATGGTGATATACGCGAGCGTGTAAGACGCACCGTACAAGTACACTTCTGTTGTTGCGATACGTTGTTCTCACCGTCTGCTCCGTCGTCAGTTTCTGTGCACCAGGTCGTAGGCGTACAGGACTGGGATGACATGGACAATGGGGTTCATGGCGGGTATGTTGCATACCGGGAGTGCGGTTCGGGCGGGACTCTGCTTTTATGGACCTTTTCAGCTCCCGTAGAAAAAGGGTCGTACGGAGTGTCACCGACAAGAATCGTACTTGCTGGGCCGGAAACTGCTGCTTGTTAATGTACGGATGTAGTGTACTGTGTGATCCGGATACAAATCGTGTGTATTTTTTTGTCGTAGGGTGTTTGGTACGATTCGTACGGTGATCTGCTTTGGGTTTGGATCGTACTTGTTCGTATGTTCGGGGACGTTGAAGGTGTACGATTTGTACAGGAAATATGCTCCGTACAGCTAATCGTAGGGGATTTTACCGAATTGGAAGCGGCCCCATAGTGTACATTTTTAATAACATACATTTGGTTTGTGTTTTTTCACTGTATAACTTTTTTATTTTTTTTGCATATGCACTAATAAATAATATTATATTTTATATAATATTGTTTAAATTGTGAATATAAATAAATTATAGAGGCAAGAAAGCATTTTGAAAGAGAACTATATTTTTTAACATTAATACATTTTTTCTCATTTTTAGCAAGTCGTACAATTTTTGTTCTTACATTGGTAAGCTAACATCTTTTTTTTAGTGTATAATAGTGTATATTATTTTTTTCTAATATTTACTGTTATAATTTAACATTTTTAAACAGCAAAGAAAAAACAATTTGTACATTTAAACTTTTTTTGTATTACATTTCTAATGTACATTAAATTCAATGTACAAAAGTATTTTCATTATTTCAATTAGGTAGCCATTTTTACAGTAAGTTCTATTTTGTGTTGTTTTAGGTCATTTCTGAGGGAAGAAGCTTGCCGTTTGAATCTGCATCACATCGGTTAATGTAAGTTTATTTTAATTACCTTTAGGTTTAATTTAGGAGTAGAGCAAAGGTAGTTAGGTAGTCTATAGTGTATGTGATGATTGTATTTTTTGCTTTTTGTGAACTTTCATTTGTAGTTTAGCTTATGGGAAATGCGGTTTGTGCCTTGATAGGTAGGTTTTAGGGTTTACTATGTATGTTTAATAGCGTTTATATGGCTGAGATACCCGCCACCCCCTCTCAACACAATCCCCAAGGATGGGAAACCGGAAACAGTTCTGAAGTTTTTGGAAGACGGGAGGGAGTGACCCTCCCGGCCGTATTTATTAAAATATGAAACAAAATTAAAACATTAAATAAAACAGTTTCATATTATGTACAATTTCATTACCACATTGCGATGTTTGGCTAACCTTAACAGATTCTCTAATACAAAGGTTCTCCTAGCCGAACTAACATCCTAAAAAACATTTACTTGAAATTTTGAAATTGTACATCCTAACGTTTAAGGGCCAACGGCAAGGTCGTAACCGGTGTCAAGATCCCTAACCCATAAATATCGCCCTCACTTGTGAGGGGCGGCCCAGAGGCGTACCTCAAGTGCAATTACCAATTTCCCTTGACTTGACGGGGGCCCCAATAAAAAACTCGACGCCACTTAGAGGTCGTACGAGGACTCGTGTGAGGTATCTAGAAGGTAGCGTAGACCCCCCCCCAACCCCACACAACTTACCACATCTGCCGTCGCAGACGTCCTGGCCCCGGGAAATTCCCCAGGAGGGGGCTGTAACCCCTCCTACCCAGGAAGGGGCCTTGACCGCCTTTCCTTTTCTTTCGGCGACCCATCCTTAGAAGGGACCGCCTCCCCGTTGAGGGGCCAATGGCCACCTCCCCCGAGCGCTCCCATCCGTGCTGGGTGACGCCCACTCATAGGGATCTTCCAAATAGTGCTCACCGATCATGACCTTACCGCCCGACCAAAATAAATACGACAATGCTAACTAAATGACTAAACTAAAAAAGACAGTAGCAACTACAATTTTATTAAATGCATGCTTACCAATGAACACTAAAGCAGGATATCTTTATTTGCGAAACGTAACACGAATCGACCATTCTTTATTACATACTCAAAATCATCACGATAATACCACAACCTGTAAACGAAAATCAGAGTTATTCATCAACTTTATTCAAAAACCACTTGCTGTCCTCAGGGGCTGGTGGGTGGGTCAAAATTGGCTCTTCGTTCCGTCTCGAGCTCACGTGCAGCGAGGAGGTGCAGCTTCAGAGCACAGGAACAAGAGGATGCCTTCTGATCTTGCTTCTCCTTTTATCCGTCTTCAGGGCGGGCGTAAACCCGCCCCTGCCTGCCCCAAGGGCGTGGCCAGCCGCGTCAGTGTCTAGGCCAACCCACTCTAGGGCGGGAAAAGGCGCGCCCCGGCTACGCCGCTTCGGGCATACCAGCCGAGACTCGCCTCCCGCCCAAGATGGCTTCCCGGGGGGATCGTGGTACTCTGCCATACGTTCGGGGGGACCGAGTGGTCGCCCCTTTCCATATGGCTGAGATACCCAGCACCCCCTCTCAACACAATCCCCAAGGATGGGAAACCGGAAACAGTTCTGAAGTTTTTGGAAGACGGGAGGGAGTGACCCTCCCGGCCGTATTTATTAAAATATGAAACAAAATTAAAACATTAAATAAAACAGTTTCATATTATGTACAATTTCATTACCACATTGCGATGTTTGGCTAACCTTAACAGATTCTCTAATACAAAGGTTCTCCTAGCCGAACTAACATCCTAAAAAACATTTACTTGAAATTTTGAAATTGTACATCCTAACGTTTAAGGGCCAACGGCAAGGTCGTAACCGGTGTCAAGATCCCTAACCCATAAATATCGCCCTCACTTGTGAGGGGCGGCCCAGAGGCGTACCTCAAGTGCAATTACCAATTTCCCTTGACTTGACGGGGGCCCCAATAAAAAACTCGACGCCACTTAGAGGTCGTACGAGGACTCGTGTGAGGTATCTAGAAGGTAGCGTAGACCCCCCCCCAACCCCACACAACTTACCACATCTGCCGTCGCAGACGTCCTGGCCCCGGGAAATTCCCCAGGAGGGGGCTGTAACCCCTCCTACCCAGGAAGGGGCCTTGACAGCCTTTCCTTTTCTTTCGGCGACCCATCCTTAGAAGGGACCGCCTCCCCGTTGAGGGGCCAATGGCCACCTCCCCCGAGCGCTCCCATCCGTGCTGGGTGACGCCCACTCATAGGGATCTTCCAAATAGTGCTCACCGATCATGACCTTACCGCCACAGGCCGGATAGTTGCCCGGCTATCCGGACCCCCCACAACACTCCTACCTAAAGGTCATGGTACAACGTTTTTAGCCATGCTAAGAAGTCTCCTATGAGTAACTCATTCCCCACCCGAGACAAATGCACTCCATCCCCCAAATACATACTGTCATCATTGATACACCCATGCGAAATAGAATGCAGTGTCTTGGAACGGAACAACCTACTCACTTTGTTATTAAGCTTTCTAACAGAATGATTTAAAGCAGGAACAGAAATAGCCCCCCGCCACACTTTTCATGGGATCATATGGGACCATGCAATTGTGCACCCTGGAACTCTCCTTGCTAACCAACTTACAGTGGAAAGCATCGCCTCAAGAAGAAGTCGTCTACCAGTGGTGACCAAATCATTACCCCCAAGATGTACTATGACTATAGACGGCGGTGACCTCGTCCGCCCTAGCAAACCCTCAAAAAATGGTTGAAACTGGTCAATACAGAGACCGCCTCTTCCGTAGAAGGACACACTGTACCCGTATTCCCCAGCCACGTGAATCATGTCACCTGCCTTGAATACGTCCGCGGCACGTCTCACGTATGAGTGGCCCACGACCCACACCTCCTTTTTCACAGCCGGTGATGTCTGACCGCTGGCCCGGTGTCTGGTCCACTGCAAAGTCCGCCCCGCCTCGTAGGCTTGCGCAACTGAAAACCAAACAAAACAAGAAGCGTGAGTACATCGTTACAGCTTCACAACATGTGCAACCGCACATACCTTTTATAACAGTTTGAGGACCAACGCCCCACACGTTTAACTTGTTCCACATTCAGACCCCTGGCTGTAGCCTCTGTAGCAGCCCCTATCCGAAAGGAATGGGTCCCAAACTCGCCCGGGTTCAAGCCCGCATCGGCAATCGACATCGCAAGCACCCGCTGAAACTGAAACTTTGTCAGTGGGGTGGCGTCAGCGTGTCTCAACAATGTCCCCCCCCATGATGCCACCCTTCGTGCTAAATAATCTTGTAGACACCTCACCGGGCACATGGAGGACCCAGGGATCCTGCGTATGATTACGCAGTCACCTATCCCACTTTGATCGGTCTTGGACCTGACAAATGAGACCGTCATTGTCTCCCCTCTGATCTGGACGTGCTCCTGGCACAGTCCTCCTGTCACATCCTGTTTGTTCCTTGCCACTAATTCGCTTACTCGCATAGCCCCATGGAATGCCAGCGTAAAAGCGGCTCGGAATAACAATGTCTCAAACTGAGATGAACACGTAGCAGGGAGTCTGGATAATAACTGGGCCAGCCTATCCAAACCTATCGGGCGCCTTTCGTCTACTCTGCGACCCTCAAGGCGTTGCCACCCCCGTAGCGCTTTCTGTACAACGAAAGACGCTGTTGGGTCCTGGATCCCATGAGCCCTAGCAACAAAGGAAATGGCAGCCCGATGTCTCTGAGCCGTGGCCACCGATTTCCCGACCTGATGTAAGGACATCAGAAAATTTACCACCCACTCCTCCTGACCCCAAAGCTCCTCTCTATCAGTCCCCAAAAAGGCTAAATAGGACTTGAACGCCCCTTCATATGCCTTCCTCGTCCTGGGTGCTAAACTCTCTCCCACGAGGTTACGAAGTTCGGGGCACCGAGAGACCAGAGAGCTTCGGGAAAGGGTGCCGGCTCCGTGTCCGCTGTGGGAAGAAAACCCCAGAAAGCCTGCATACGAAAATGAGACAGTGCATCAGCGGCCTGGTTCATTACCCCTGGGACATGTCTTGCTCTGAATAGCACATTCAATTGCATACACAGTAAAACAATTTCCTTGAGCAGTCTCAATATCCATTTACATCGTGCTGCCTGACTATTGATACACTCAACCACAGTCATATTGTCAGACCAAAATACCACAGAGTGATCTTTGAAACCTTCGGGCCAAGTTCTCAGGGCCACTAAAATGGGGAACAGTTCCAGGAAAGCAATATTACTTGTCAGTCCACTGTCATGCCACCATGTCGGCCACTTTTGTGCAGACCATCTGGTGCCGAAGATGGCACCGAAACCTATGCTCCCTGCCGAATCTGTCCATAGTCCCAACTCCTCGGAGGACACGGCCGGTTTGTTCCAGACGACTCGACCATTGAAATCCGCCAGAAATGCCAACCAAATGCGCATGTCCTGGCGGACCTCTGCCGAGAGCCTCGTGCGATGATGGCCTTCCTTCAGGCCGACCGTGGCTTGAGCAATCGAACGGGAAAATGGGCGGGCCATTGGTATAACCCTCAGGGCAAAATTCAACTGGCCAACTAACTGCTGTAATTGATGCAGCTTAACCTTAGGTCCATTTAAACACATTTGCAGGGATGTCCTGAACTTTGACACTTTATCAGCTGGTAAACGAAAACAACCTTCTCTGGAATCTAACTCGATCCCTAGAAACTCGAGGCAAGTCGAAGGACCCACAGTCTTACCTGGTGCCAATGGCACGCCAAACTGATTCATTAAGACACAAAATTCGGCCAAGGCGTGACCACATTCCGGATCCCCGGCTGCCCCCAAGAACAAAAAATCATCAAGGTAATGCATCACATGTTGGAAACCCGTCTTCCTCGTAAAGACCCATTGTAGAAAAGTACTGAATTTTTCGAAATAGGCACAAGATATAGAGCACCCCATCGGCATACACTTATCCATGTAATAATGACCCTGAAACATGAAACCCAGGAGACGCTGATCGTCTGGATGTACCGGGAGCAACCGGAACGCTGACTCGATATCAGATTTTGCCATCAGCGCCCCGGGCCCCAGGCGATTCAAAATGGCTACGGCCTCATCGAAGGATGCGTACCGCACCGAACACACTTCCGGGTCTATCGCTTCGTTTACGGAAAGACCACGTGGGGCTGACAAATTATGTATCAGTCGAAACTCACCTGGGTCCTTCTTCGGGACCACACCCAAAGGGGAACAAACAAAGTTAGGAACCGGTGGTACACTGAATGGACCGGCGACTCGACCTCGAGTAACCTCCTTCCTGATCTTATCCTGTACCACAGTCGTATGCTGGAAGACCGATAGCTGATTTTTACATTTCGTTGCACCTTGAAAGTCCCCCACTGGGATGCGGAAACCATAAGAAAACCCGTTCCGCAACACCCCAGCAGAAGTACGATCCGGGTATTCACTGAGCCAAGGAATCATTGCCAGAGTATCAATCGGGGTAGGTAAAGGCGCCCCTCGGACTATGTTAGACCTGTTTGGCGCCTCCCCTCCCCCCATTATCACCCGTTTTGGCTCTGCACGTGGACTCAGGATGGGATGATTGCCCACACCCACTACATTCGTGTCTAAATTTGCACGATCCCTGGGGCCTGGTACATTTACCCCTGTTGAAGTTCCAACAAACCCCCCTTTTACCTGTATTTCCGGCAGGCCTCGAGTAATTGTCGGTACCCGCACCTGATCGAAAAGGCGTCCCCGCATACTGGCGGGAGGATTCGCCAACGTTACTCCCCACCAATGGCCCTTTCAACATACCAGTCTCCTTCATTTTATCCCAAGACACAGAATCATAACAATCCCGAGTTAAGCTTTTATCATGTTCTTTAGCCTTTCTAAACAGATTATCATAGCAGAACCAATGATTACCCTCATGTGATACCGAGTACCCCATGATTCGTGACTGATAAATCGGCAATTCGTGCAGCAGATCGGGCCTTCGTTCCCCCAAGATCGATGTAAAGACCCCCCACGCTTTGCCCCAATTGCCAATGTTTTCGTTCACCTTAAAGGCGGCCATTTTTGCGCGCCAAACACTCGGATGCATGAGATCCTTCTGGCCCTTAACATGCTCCATCTCATAGTGATCAGTGAGCAACGAGAAAATGTTTACATATTCCCCCGCCCATATCTTCTCCTTAATAGCCAAGGGAACATGCTGACCCACCCTTTCCCTACGAGAAGGTGCTGACTCATCCCTTGCAATCGGCAATGGCCGCTTACCTGAACCGGACGGTGTCTCTGCGACCGAACATGTCCCCCGTGGCTTCTCTACTGCCGCAGTCGGCGTGGATACCTTCGCTGCTTCCCGTGACTCACGCAGTTGCTTCATTAGCACCTGCGCGTCGACAGCCGTGGCGCCCTCACTATCTTTACCCAACCACGCTGCTAATTGTGCTGCCAGCTCGGGCGGCATATCGTCCCCGGACACGGGGGTGACCACAACGGGAATCGGATTCCCTCCCTCCGGCACGGGGGTGGGTGCCTCTAGCGGGGTACTGGGGCCCGGGATGTCTTCCACCGCTCCTCTCCTGGGCCTCTTGCTTTTCCCCCCCGGGGCTGCTCCCGCCAAAGGACGTTTCGGTCCCCCTTCCTCGTTCTCATCCATTCGCCTCTTTAACTCAGTCATCTCTTTCATAAGAACGCGCAGCATCTGGTCAGTAGTCATGCGCTTTCCCGCCTTCTTCGGCATTCTCCAACAGAGTATCTGGAAAACAAACAAGAAAGATTACAACGCTCAAAATTGGCTCTTCGTTCCGTCTCGAGCTCACGTGCAGCGAGGAGGTGCAGCTTCAGAGCACAGGAACAAGAGGATGCCTTCTGATCTTGCTTCTCCTTTTATCCGTCTTCAGGGCGGGCGTAAACCCGCCCCTGCCTGCCCCAAGGGCGTGGCCAGCCGCGTCAGTGTCTAGGCCAACCCACTCTAGGGCGGGAAAAGGCGCGCCCCGGCTACGCCGCTTCGGGCATACCAGCCGAGACTCGCCTCCCGCCCAAGATGGCTTCCCGGGGGGATCGTGGTACTCTGCCATACGTTCGGGGGGACCGAGTGGTCGCCCCTTTCCAGAGTATGGTGTTATTAGTATGTTTATGTGTGTTTTTCAATGATTTTATTGTATATTTGTGCAGGAGAGATTGTGCTGTTTTATCAACAGGTTTTTGTCGTTGGGAAATTGCCGTTGGGAGAAGTATGCTTTTTTTAAGGATGTTCCTGGAGCGCTTCTTTTTTAATTACAATTTTCAGTTTTTGTATGGATTCAAGTCTGCGGATATTTTGCTGGCAGATTGTATTTTAGACAGTTGTATTTTTCCATTATTTTTGGGGACTTCTAACTAAGTATTGAGATTTTATCACAGTTGGATTTATTTATGGTAGTTTGGATTCAATTCTTCAGTTACAAAAAAGTAAGGGGCTCATTACAATGGCGGGCCAACCTGAGTTGGCCCGCCATCGTTGCCGTGTTTGGGACCACCTGACAGACATGGGGCGGTCCCACCACTTCAATTAGGATGCACCCACCATACTGGCAGGAGCATCCAGGGCCTGTAACATTTCGACTGAGCTGCAGGCTGCAGCACCGTACACAATGTTAAACTGCCATGCACTGCATTTACCTGCACTACGTGGCAGGAACCACGGGGTGCCTGCCACACAGTGCAGGGGACATGGGGGTACCATGGGTACCCCTCAGTGCAGCAACACCTCCCCTCTGACCGCCAGACTCATAATCAGGGCCTTGAGCTATCTCCAACATTCTGCAATGAGTGTAAAGTATGCAACAAACAGCCAGTTTGTCTTTCACATTAAAAAAAGCAATTGCAATTGCCTATGTCACTGTAACAGAGATAGCTAACCACTACAACTTACAAGAAAACACATTTTATCAAAAACTCAAACACAAATAGTGGGCCAGATGTGCGACCCGTTTATGCTTGAGCAAATGGGTTTGCAGCCTGTTTGCGCATGCAAGAACCTAAAGGGTCATGTATAAACCTCATTTAGTGAGTCACAATTTATTTGCGACTCGCTAAATAGGATTAGCGACTTGCAATTAGGAAGGGCGTTCCAAGGGACTCCCTTCCTAATTGTGACTTGCTACCCTAAGTAAGAATGTTTTGCAACCGCTATTGCGGTTGCAAAAACACTTGCAATTTACCGCCCTCTTCAAGAGGGTGGTAATGCACTCGCAAATGGAATGGGGTACCCAGGGCACCCCATCCCCTTTATAAATGCATGGGGAAATATTTTTATTGGGCAGGAAGTGGTCCCAGGGACCACTACCTGCCCCTAATAAACTGTAAAGAAAAAGTTTAATTTTTTAATTTTTTCAATGCATTCTGTTTTCCTTTCATAAAAAAATGGGCTGCATTTTTTTAAAAAAAACTGTTTTATTTAAAGGCAGTTCCAGACATGGAGGTCTGCTGAGCCCAGCAGGCCACCATACCTGGGAGGTCCAGCCATTCTGAATGGGGTCGCACATTGTAAGTACCTAATGAATATTGATGAGGCATGACATTTGAGACTCTATTGAGAATCGCAAACAGTGTCACTGACACTGTTGTACATGTCATTTTCGAGCCGCAAATTGCGACTCTCAAAATAACATGGTCGTAGATCTGGCCCTAAGTCTCTTATTGGACTACTTTGAAGACACTTGATTGGCAGAGTGCACCGCTCCAGACACAGACACCGACACCAACCCCAATTCCAAATACCATGGTGGAATGTTTACAACATCACTATGGCTATAGAAGCCAAAACCAACAACACTGCAAAAAAACTTTAGATTGAATGATATCCCAAGCAAGTAACCTATAACAGTGTGGCAGGGATCGTGTATTAAAGAGAGTCTCCCAGTGTCTTTTGTGAGTATTTATGGAAGCACCATTGGGTATGTTGTTTATCTATCAGCAGAATATAGCTAGATGGCAATGAAACCCATGTCTGTGTTGTAGGCATATTGACCAGAAGAGCTTGAATGGTGCGCCTTCCCAGTACGTGAATATAAATGGCAAGTGAACATGAGGTAGAATTATTGGTAGCCGAAAGTGGAGATAACATGTTTTTTAGCCCCCTCAAATGAGTTGCCATGTAGTGATATATATTTTTGTTTCTTTGCTATGGTGGGTAACAGTTCTGGGCCTGAGAAGAACCCAAAAGTAAAGTCACAGGTACGTAACGCATTGACATCTGTGCAACCAACAAGCATTACAAAGTGGCTCTTGAAATCAGAGAAGAAGGGATTGCAAAATGAGGTCATATCATTCCTGCTTTCAGTAGTGTAGCATTGTTTGCTTGCATTGCCCATTGAATAAGGAGTGAATAAACTAATTGTAGTTTTGAAGGAAAGTAATTATCTCATTTTGGGTAATCAAAATTCAGAACTGATATTTATTTTTTCTAATTAATTTCATCTGTTTGTATATTAGTGTTTGTATCCAATGTCATTGATGAACATGTATGTTGGGTGGATCTAAAGTATTGTTATTTTATGATATGTTCTTATTGTGCCTCTGTGTATGTTGAATTTCAAAGTGACACAAATAATGATTGAAAAAAATAAATGGTGATTACTAGTATTGAATAGAGTGATCATGAAAGACACGAAGGGGTCTATTAGAATAGCAGGCGGATCGCCACCACCCGTATGGTGGTGGTAATTCACCCACAATTTCTCACCACCCACTCACCATTCCCCCCCACCATATTATGATGGCTGTGGGGACCCCAGCGGACGTAAAGATCGTCTGCTGGTTTTCCGCCTGCCGACGAGTCGACAGGGCGGAAAAAGGGCTCAATATGGTGGCGGTGTCTGCAAGACACCGCCATCCATATTAAAATGCAGGCGGATATGTACTTTTCCATGGCGGTGTTGCCGCCATGGAATAGCATGCAGGGTCTGCATGTGAAGGTCCGTTTTGGTCCCCCGGAGTGTTGGGGGGGTGGGGGTGCATATGGGGGTACCTATGTTAGCCCCCGACATTGGCGTGTGCAAGGTAGCAGTCACCGCGGGGTACCTGTCACCTTGTGTATGCCAATGCACAAGTTGCATCCACCTCATTGTGGTGGGAGGTGCTGTGAGCACCACCAGCCACAATGTTGTGGATGGGGATGCCACCACCAGCATGGCAGTGGCATCCTAATTGCCAGTGCGGGTCCACCACACCACTGGCGGCCGGTCCCAGTACCGCTAGGGTGGCGGGCGGACTAAAGTCCGCCTGCTAACCTAATAGACCCCTTAATATGTTTAAACGAATAGTCAGTATTGGCACTATTTTGATGTTCAAACTTTCTAAAAGAGGCATTTTCAGAATTACAATTCAAAATCTGACTTAGTCAAAAGGTGTGATTTCAAATTGTGAATCTAGACTCCAAATTCGAATTTTAAATTCATTCTTAACAACTGTGCTTCTTTTAATGGTTTGTTAATTTATCGACCTCCAGGTCAGAGTACTGTCTTTTAGATAGCCAAGTACTGGCTTTTAGATAGCCTTGGCCAATTGCTCGAGAGTAAAGCTAATTTTGCTGATTTTACTGTTTTCTGCCATTTTAATTTTCATCTGGAGAACTTGGATGATGGAGACTCGGCTGGTCACTGCTAAATCTCATCCCACCGGCCATACATTAGATGGCATTATCTCTGACAATATATCTTTAGTTGTTTCAGAGGCTCCACCCTTAACCCGGTCTGACCACACAACAGTGATGTTTAATTACAATCTGAGGATGAGATGCCTAAATCACTCCCTTCCATCGCTGTTAAAAACTGCAGTTCCTGGCACAAAGTTGAGGCTGAACCATTTGATAATAATTTGATAATAATCTGTTATCATCACTTCCCACGGTCTCAAATCTTCTTGACTATGATATTTTGGAGAGTATAACTCTTGGCTTACATCAGCTGCTAATCAGTTAGCCCCTACTAAATAGGTTTGTATTAAAAGGTTAACCCCATCCCAATATTGGTTTTGCTGATTCTTAAACATCTGAAACCGCTTTGCTGACACCAAGAGCCTAGTAGAAGAAGAATACTTTATTATGATACATCAGGATCTTTGAAAAACAACATAAAAAAGCATCATTAAATCAGCATAGAACAACATAAAACAACACAAAACAACACTAGCCCCCATGTCCTGAGCGATTTTGCACAAATATACATAATAAGTAAAAACGGGGAGAGAGTTGTTAAATGTTCAAAAGAAAAAAAAGAAAAAAAAACAGGAGTAGAACTATTGTAAGGCAGTCGCCTTCTTGTTGAGGTGTAGAGGACTGCAACTGACTGTTATAAAAGGGGGTGCTGCACAAATAGGGGTTTATATTTGATTAGATGTAACTATCCCCTCTTATCTCAAATAAAAGGCTTGCAGTGTATAAAAATAACAGAGAAGGGAAAGGGGAGAAGGGTGGCTGTAAGGAGAATAAGGGAGGATCTGTGTCCAGCTACAGGGAGTCCATAAGTCCCAGTTCCTCCTTTGCTGCCATCTTTTTTTCAATCTCTTGAGCAGCAAATGCCAGGAATTGTACGGTTTTACAGGAAAGTTGTATTGAGGACCCGCTGAGGCATTTTATCACAGCCGCCCTGCAGGTCCTGGCTTGTGTTTCTCTGAAGAATAGCTTCAGGAGGATCTTTCTTAGATTTTGTAAGGCAGAGCAAATACATATCAGATGCAGTAACGACTCTGCTCCCTTGTTACAGAGGCGACAATCTGAAGTTGACCAGGTCCGTAGCCATGTAGGGGTACGGTCTTTGCTCGGGAACCACCCCAACCTCAGTAGACTTAGTTTCCTCTTGTAGTGGTCCCTGAAACATTCTTGTAAATAGGATTGTTGTTTCAGTTGGTTGTATGTTGGCATCACGAACCAAGCATGACTTTTGCCAGCCACTAATCCTTTGTCTATTTGCAGCGATGTTTGTTTGACGACTTTGTTGGTGATTCTTTTAAAAGCAGTATATGTCATTGGTGAATGCCAAGCTTCTTCCAGATTTAACAATAGGAGTGCTTGCCTAATAGACTTGCACTTTGAATTTTTCTGCCTGGCCTGTTTTTCTACCTCTTCCCAACAGAGATGGGCAAGCGTGTTCTCTTCAGCGTCCCTCATGCACCAGTAATATTTGGCAAAGACCCCTTGTCTAGCCGGAAAAGAGCCTAGTATTAATGATTAGGTATTCTTCTAGTTTGTTCTCTCTTTCTTGTGAGGTCAACCAGAGATCATCATTGAGAACTACCTATTTCAACCTGTATGTGACGCACCTAGCACATCTTTTCAAAACATTTGGGATGTTAGTTACACAGATGATACCCCGATTATGGTTTCAATATCTGGAAACCACCAGGAATGAGCCACAAACTTTCTTAGCTGCATGCAGCATATCAACCATTGGATGTCAAACAACTGTTTAAAATTAAATTCTGGCAAAATAGAAGTTTTGCTGTTAGGTAAGAACATCTCTTTTTAGTCTCCAAATTGGTGGCCATCTAAGCGAGGAAAAGCACCTATGCCGGTATAAAAAGTGAAAAATCTGGGAATTGTATTTAATATCCATCTATCATTTCGCAAACAGGTAAACTCATTGTCTTCTTCATCTTTTCTCACTCTAAACATCTTAAGAAAGATCCTTCTTTTAATTCCAGTAGATCATAGGAAATTAGTTGTCACTACTCTGATCCTTTCATAGGTCGATTATTGTAATGTTTTGTGTATCAATCTGCAGAAATGTTTATTGAATAAATTACAGATCCTACAGAATGCAGCGGCACGGCTACTACTTGGAATTCCTAGGCATCAATCCACTTCCAAAGCTCTAGTTAAACTTTACTAGCTACCAGTACATAGGTGCATTGATTTTAAGGCTTTGTGTAGTGCCTTTAAGGCCTTAATGATGTAGGAACGGAATATTTTAAAAATCCATTTATTTGGTACGCTTCATCGAGGTCACTGCGATCTTCATCAGCTTTCCATCTGGTTGTCTCTAAATATAAAAGTCCCAATGGGATGGAAAACGTTTATCTATGGGACCACTAAATGGTGGAACGCTTTGCCACTTCATCTGAAGGCATACACCTCCATATCCTCCTTTAGGAAGAATCTTAAGACATGGTTTATTGTTCTGTAGATCCTGGTCAGGTTTTCTTTTCCCTTCTTTACTGTTTTTTCTGTTGTTTGGACGCCTTTGGGCAGATGTGCGTTTTATAAAATGTATTTTCATTTCATATCAAAGGAATTGTATTTTGCAGGTCATAACTGCCTCGAGGGAGGCACTAGAATCAAAAATGGATACACTGAAGGCGGATCTAGGGATTCTAAAAGACGAACACAGGCACCTGGCAGAATGTGTCATGACAACGAAGAGAACATTAGCTGAAGTACCCCTCCAGAGGTAGTGACACTGTGGGAGCACTTAATATCCATGGGGACCAGGGTTAAGATTTTGCAATTCAGGGCAGAGGCTGGTGAAAATAGGTCATGTCGGAACAATACTAGGGTGGTAGGCCTACCTGAACGTGCAGAGCGGGACCATGTGTTAGACTTTTTTGAATGATGGCTGAGAGAGGACATGGGGGCAGAGGGGTTTTCCTCCTTCTTTGCGGTGGAGAGACCACATAGAGTGCTGTCATGGCTTCTGCCCCCCGGGGGCACTGCCGCATCCTGTGGTGGCTGGACTGTTGCAATATAAGGACTGGAACCACATAGTACAGCAAGCCAGATTGAGGTGAGACCTGAAAGTAGGGAACAGCAAAGTGATGCTGCTTCAGGACTTCACTAAAGAGGTCCAAAATGTATGGAAGCTAAGAGGTTCTTCTGGCAATTGGAAAAAAAAAAAAAAAAAAAGCGAAAGAAGGGGGTTCCCCACAGGGTTTCTTTAAGGATGTAGGCAGGTCGTAGGGGGAAAAAAAGACTGAGTAAAGAACAGAGCACGTACCCCGCCAGTTGATCTAATGGTCCCAAAAATGGGATCCAGGTATATGAGGGGTGAAGAAGCTAGGAGTTGGTACTGCACCTGGACAAAATATATACAATCCAGATATATGCAAGGCAGAGGGTTTTTTTTGTTACCAAAAATATATTTTTATTTATTCATCCTTATACTTTTTTGACCAGCATAAATAACACATAATATTGCACAATCAGACATCAAAAATTACAAAGAGATAAACATAACCAGGATACATTTTCACTATAAGCGCTTACCCAGCAACAAACCGCACTTCATTCATACTCTCATTCTCTCAGAATTCTACCAAACAAATTCTACCTAAGATTCTATCACTCCACTGACATTCATCATTACATTTCCATCATTCTGTTGTATGTCACACATAGGTGGTAAATATGTGGCATAGAACAGAGTCTTATTCAAGACAATAACTCATTGTACGGCCCTTTATTTAGAGTGACATGATAAGCCGTAATTCATGAGACATGAGCCGACGCGCGTTTCGGTGTATGGGCCCAAGGGGCCACACCTTCGTCAGGGCTGGGGACTGTTGGCTGGGAAGTTGATGATGATCTAAAAACAAAACACAATGCCTTAATATTTTTCTAAAAAATCAAGAGTTCACAATTCATTTATCATGATACAAATCTGGATAAACCAGTATTTTCGGCCAATGCAGTTACGTTAAACCATGATAATTATCATTTTTCTTATCTTCACATAGTTGTCATTCTGACCATGTGCAGTAACCAACTACCTAAAAGCACTCCCACTAACAGCCTCCCATAAGGTGAGGTCTGTAATGGCAATTGGATGGCCAGAGCTAAGTAACCAATCAGGGACACAGTTATTCTTCTTACACACTTAGCCATATTTCATACTATACCAGCATTCATTTTAGGACACATATTTGACCAGAGATGAAACAAAGAGGTTATTGTAATTCACTACAAGCTACAATATTGGGGATCCCTCACTTTGACTAGAACGGAGGGCACTTTCTAAACACAATAAGTCCGTAGGAGGTATGTTAACCGTCATTTTTAGTTTTATTTTTATTTTTACAGGGCGAGGTAACATATAGATCAGAATAGGTACTACGACAACGACCCTGTCAGGCAGCTGTTTTTCTACATGTTGCGTAGGTCTATAGGTGCAATAAAAGTTCAACAATATCCATAATGCAATTTACCTGATGAAGATATTCTCAGGATATTCTATTGCAATGTTGCTTTATATGTGTTTTCAGGAATCTCCTAGATGGTAAAAAATGAGCTTTGAATGTCTAAGATCTCTGGTAATTTATTTTATTAAACAGCGACAAGGATTTCAAGTCTAATTACCTGGGTCCTAAAAAAATATTTAGGAATGGTAGGCTGCACTGCTACTGGTAGGCTGCGAAGAGGATGCTGGAATATATTTTCTCGTGATTGTGATGTTATCAGGTACAGTTTTCCTAAAGTAGAGTTATATAATCAAAATTAGCACTCCACTTTTATATAGGTTTGTTCAGAGTAAAATCATTAGGGGTTTATACCAACCTGAAATTGCAGAAAGATCGAACTCTAAGTCTAGAGTCAGACGAAGTATGATATACAAAGGGTGGCATACATAAGTTCCTAATGGAGGATGAAAAAAATACGTATCAAAAGGGGAACAAATAAACGCTGGTATGTAATCATAGTTAACAGGAACTAACTGAATTCCTTACATGTGCAGACTGATAGATCGACCGATCACAGGTTACTGCCAGGGAAAGCGCGGCGCGTAGCTGCCGAGGGTGCCGCCTGTGAACGGACGGAGACTAGGTTTCTCCCAAGTAGAGGAGGCGCGTGGATGCCGAGGGTACCGTCTACGATAAAAAACACAAGAAGGGAGGGCACATGGAAAGATGCGGTTAGGCGCATTCTTTTCCGAAGAGCGGGGATCTTAGCATATCAGCCAGTATCACTTACCTCGCATCAAGACGAGAAGTTCCAAGAATGGGGTTCCGGTTAGCCGAGTCGGCCGTTCCTGAAAGGCGACAGGAAGCATGGGGTCGCCAGGCCTGTCTAGATTTTAAATAGCTGGTGTTTCGCGCCAAAGTTGATGTCTGTCAGCTGCTACGAGCAAAGGACTCGAAAACGGACTCGGGGTTAGCCGGTGTTTTTAATGTCGGCCATCTTAGAACGGGCACAAACTGCCTAAACAGCTCTATAGTAGCGTTTGGTCATTCATTTAGCAGAAAATTGTATTTGTCAAATTAGAAGCGTATTTATTATTTTAATAATGAAGACATATTAAGTTGTGATTTGTAGAGTATCAAAAAAAATTTTTTATATATAATTTCTTCTCAAGGTAAAACGAGTGACATCCAACACTACATATTCAACAGTACTGTTAAATTTGTCATCCCTTTCTAGTAGTGTTATTCACGTGCCTTTAAGATTGATCATATAAATAATGACTAGGGAGTTAGACTATGACCCGATCTCGCTAATTCCACCAATCACCAAACTATAGGCACAAGCCCAAAGGAGTATTATAGCAATTATGGGTATAAGTACCTTATTGCGGTTATAGGTATCAGTACCTGGATATGGTAGTGCCTGGAATTATGCAAATTCGCCTTTTTAACATCATATCTCCGATATAGGACAGATGTTTTCCTCCTAACAAAACCTTTTTTCTGTTCAAGAGGGCTAGGGTCAGTCACAGTGGTCCAGGAGTTTATCTTTTACAGAAAGGCCTGGTGCCAGGGACATTCCTCATTGAGACCTTTGTTCACAGAGTCCAGAAAAAAGATCCAGAAGACCTCCCGTTTTTTTCTTAAACCTACGGAGTCAGTACCTGGGTTCGCTTTTATTTTTTCGAGAATGAACCAACGGAGTTCGTATTCCTTATGGTCTTTCTCAACCCAATGGCTAACCAAAGGGGCAGTAGTTTTTTGTTTCCTGATGTTAGACTTATGTTCCCCTATCCGTATTCTACATTCCCTGCCAGTTTCTCCAACATATGGGAGGTTACAGGGGCACAGAATTAGATATACGATATTGCTTGTCCGACAATTAGTCATGGTTGCATTCCGTCGTACGGATATCGTGCGAGTGTTGGTCGTAACTGCTTCTCCCACGATAGCCTGAGGACAGATGTGGCATGTCCCACATTTATGGTTACCATAAATGGGTTCAAGTCCGGTTATGGGGGCTTGGATTGATTCTGACATATCTTGAAATTTGCCTCTAACCAAATGGTTTCTTAGGTTAGGGTTTTTTTTGAAGGCAAATATCGGTCGGGTAAGGTGTGGTTTCTCATTGTCAACATTCAGGATATGCCAACTAGAATTGATGGCCTGTCTGATCTTATGGTTCATTTCAGAGTGGCGTGTAACACACACAAGTTGGTTGGTTTTTTCTGAATCTCTCGGTGTGAACATCGCCTCTCTGTTAGTGTATCTTGCCCGTTTGAATGATTCTTTAATCAGTCTGGTTGGATATCCTCGAAACCGAAGTTTTTTTTGCAGGATATCGGCTTGGGTCAGAAAGTCATTCATGTCGGAACAATTTCTCCTAATTCGGAGAAATTGACTGTAAGGGATACTATCCCTCTGACTCCGCGGGTGGAAGCTGGAGTATTGGAGCAGGGTGTTCCGAGCAGTTGGTTTCGTGTATAATGATAATTTGATGGCATTTTTGTCATGTTCAATCCAAACATCCAAGAATTCGATTTTCGAGGTACTGGTGTGGCTGGTGAATCTCAAATTGGCATCCGCCAAATTGAGCCATTGGATAAATTCAGAAAGCTGTTCTTCATCCCCCTTCCAGATAAAAAAGATATCGTCTATGAACCGTTTCCAGTTCATGACGTTCTCGAAGAAGGGGGCCATTTCATTAAAGATGTTAATTTTTTCGAATTCACCCATGTATAGACACGCTATGCTCGGGGCACAGCTTGCCCCCATGCTGACTCCAGTAGCTTGCCTGTATATGATGTTATCAAATTCGAAATAGTTCTCGAAGAGAACTATCCTGAGGCATTGCAGGATGAATTCATGGTTGTTGATCTCTGGTTTTTGTAGAAGTATGTTTTCAATGACTTCGTATGCTCCCCTTTGAGGTATGTTAGAATACAGTGATTCGACATCGAGGGTAACCATTATTTCTGAATTCGCGTAGAATGGTAACCCTTCTATTTGCTGAATGAGGTGTCCAGTGTCCCTTACGTATGACTCTAGTTCCGTCACCATTGGATTCAAAAATTTGTCAATATATTTTGACAATGGCTCGGTGGCAGAGCCGATGGTTGATACGATCGGTCGCATGGGGGGGTCCACACTGTTTTTATGGGTCTTAGGAAGCCCGTAGATAATTGGCATTTTGGTGTTGCTCGGGGTCAAGAATTCTGCTTCTGCCTCACAAATATGGTTTTGATTGACACCTTTTTGGACCATATTTAGGATCCGTTTTTTTAGGGCATTTTCCGGGTTCTTCGTGACACGGATGTAATGACCTGAAGCTGAAAGCAGTTCAGTCATTCTTCTCTTGTAGTCTTTAGTGTCAAGTATAGTAATCCCACCCCCTTTGTCACAGGGTTTGATTGTGATACTTTTATTCAATTCAAGCTCTTTCAGGGCATTGTTTTCTACCTGGGGGAGATTAGCTTTTGGTATTGGGACATATTTAGTCGCTTTATTGATTTTATTCATGACAGTCTTTTCAAAGATGCTAACCTCCGGGCCCACCATTTCCAATGAGGGAGTGAAAGAGGATGGAGGTTTGCATCCCGATCTGTTATTCTCACTGTTGGTCGGGGGGGCCTCAGAGAAGAATTTTTGTAGACGCACTTTCCTGAAAAATAGCTGCAAGTCCTTATTTAGTTCGAATTTGTTAAAGTTTGCAGATGGTACAAAGGATAAGCCCCTAGTTAAGAGTTGTATAGCCATGGGATCAATGTTCTCATTCGATAGGTCAAACACAGGGAGCCCCCTTATGTTCGCCAATATTGATGGTGACGAGTTTGTACGTACATCTGCGGCTGTCCGCGACCCTGACGGTAATTCCTCGTCTGGGGTGCTCTTGACGGGGGACGGGTGTTTCCCCGGCGATTTCCTAAAAAACGATTCTGTTGATGATTGTAATTACCATTCCTGTTGCCACGGTTGGAGTTATGTCCCTGGTTGTGGTTATGTCCTTCATCGTAACTAGGGTCATACTCTTCAGGGGTATCCCCTTCAGAGTCGGTGGTTTCTGAAAAGGTGGTGACTTTTCTTCCCTGTCCCCATCTAGATGTCTGTCCCCGGGGAGCATTCTCTTCATGGGCAGTATAAAAATTTGGGGCCAAGAATGGATATGCCCTCTCTTGGGTAAACATGCGGATATCCTTTCTTAGTTTTTCAGTTTTACGCTTCAGGAGATAATCAGAGAAGGATTCCAATTCTAGTTGGATCTCCTCGAGCTTTCTTTTACCGTCATCAACCGCATTGCCTTCTTTCAATTTGTCCTCCAGTTCACGGATTTCCTTATTCAGGATATCTATCACGGCACGAGCTGTTTCTACAATGAGCATCATCCAGTCCCTGGAGCAACGATTGGAAATAAGAGCCCATCGCTCCAGGAACTGTCTGATCTCAATGAACATCCCAGGGATGTTACGGACTCTAAGTCCGATTGGGATAGTGCCGGCTCGTAGATAGTCAAGCATAAATTTGGCGTGTAGTTCCGTCCTTTTTGATTTTTTACGGAGGTTTAAGAGTTTGTTCCAATCACCGCTTAAACCTTTAGGGACGGTAAAGTCCTGATTGCCATCTGCTGGAAGCCCCAGCATTTTGGCAAAGTCGTCATCGGTGAACCCGAATGTTTTTATGGTGTCCATAGTGATTATAGTCCAATACAGGATATATAGTGTCAGAAAGAGATCCCCACTATGAAAAACTCTAGTTATCCTCAAGGGCTATAAGTCAAGTAATGTGTTTTACATTCAACGCACTATTTCAATCATACCAGTTATCTATCATGACCCATCCTGAATTGGTTAACTTAGGAGGAAGACACCCGGATAACCCCCACAGCACAAGGCTGTGAGAACAAAGCGAAAGAAGGGGGTTCCCCACAGGGTTTCTTTAAGGATGTAGGCAGGTCGTAGGGGGAAAAAAAGACTGAGTAAAGAACAGAGCACGTACCCCGCCAGTTGATCTAATGGTCCCAAAAATGGGATCCAGGTATATGAGGGGTGAAGAAGCTAGGAGTTGGTACTGCACCTGGACAAAATATATACAATCCAGATATATGCAAGGCAGAGGGTTTTTTTTGTTACCAAAAATATATTTTTATTTATTCATCCTTATACTTTTTTGACCAGCATAAATAACACATAATATTGCACAATCAGACATCAAAAATTACAAAGAGATAAACATAACCAGGATACATTTTCACTATAAGCGCTTACCCAGCAACAAACCGCACTTCATTCATACTCTCATTCTCTCAGAATTCTACCAAACAAATTCTACCTAAGATTCTATCACTCCACTGACATTCATCATTACATTTCCATCATTCTGTTGTATGTCACACATAGGTGGTAAATATGTGGCATAGAACAGAGTCTTATTCAAGACAATAACTCATTGTACGGCCCTTTATTTAGAGTGACATGATAAGCCGTAATTCATGAGACATGAGCCGACGCGCGTTTCGGTGTATGGGCCCAAGGGGCCACACCTTCGTCAGGGCTGGGGACTGTTGGCTGGGAAGTTGATGATGATCTAAAAACAAAACACAATGCCTTAATATTTTTCTAAAAAATCAAGAGTTCACAATTCATTTATCATGATACAAATCTGGATAAACCAGTATTTTCGGCCAATGCAGTTACGTTAAACCATGATAATTATCATTTTTCTTATCTTCACATAGTTGTCATTCTGACCATGTGCAGTAACCAACTACCTAAAAGCACTCCCACTAACAGCCTCCCATAAGGTGAGGTCTGTAATGGCAATTGGATGGCCAGAGCTAAGTAACCAATCAGGGACACAGTTATTCTTCTTACACACTTAGCCATATTTCATACTATACCAGCATTCATTTTAGGACACATATTTGACCAGAGATGAAACAAAGAGGTTATTGTAATTCACTACAAGCTACAATATTGGGGATCCCTCACTTTGACTAGAACGGAGGGCACTTTCTAAACACAATAAGTCCGTAGGAGGTATGTTAACCGTCATTTTTAGTTTTATTTTTATTTTTACAGGGCGAGGTAACATATAGATCAGAATAGGTACTACGACAACGACCCTGTCAGGCAGCTGTTTTTCTACATGTTGCGTAGGTCTATAGGTGCAATAAAAGTTCAACAATATCCATAATGCAATTTACCTGATGAAGATATTCTCAGGATATTCTATTGCAATGTTGCTTTATATGTGTTTTCAGGAATCTCCTAGATGGTAAAAAATGAGCTTTGAATGTCTAAGATCTCTGGTAATTTATTTTATTAAACAGCGACAAGGATTTCAAGTCTAATTACCTGGGTCCTAAAAAAATATTTAGGAATGGTAGGCTGCACTGCTACTGGTAGGCTGCGAAGAGGATGCTGGAATATATTTTCTCGTGATTGTGATGTTATCAGGTACAGTTTTCCTAAAGTAGAGTTATATAATCAAAATTAGCACTCCACTTTTATATAGGTTTGTTCAGAGTAAAATCATTAGGGGTTTATACCAACCTGAAATTGCAGAAAGATCGAACTCTAAGTCTAGAGTCAGACGAAGTATGATATACAAAGGGTGGCATACATAAGTTCCTAATGGAGGATGAAAAAAATACGTATCAAAAGGGGAACAAATAAACGCTGGTATGTAATCATAGTTAACAGGAACTAACTGAATTCCTTACATGTGCAGACTGATAGATCGACCGATCACAGGTTACTGCCAGGGAAAGCGCGGCGCGTAGCTGCCGAGGGTGCCGCCTGTGAACGGACGGAGACTAGGTTTCTCCCAAGTAGAGGAGGCGCGTGGATGCCGAGGGTACCGTCTACGATAAAAAACACAAGAAGGGAGGGCACATGGAAAGATGCGGTTAGGCGCATTCTTTTCCGAAGAGCGGGGATCTTAGCATATCAGCCAGTATCACTTACCTCGCATCAAGACGAGAAGTTCCAAGAATGGGGTTCCGGTTAGCCGAGTCGGCCGTTCCTGAAAGGCGACAGGAAGCATGGGGTCGCCAGGCCTGTCTAGATTTTAAATAGCTGGTGTTTCGCGCCAAAGTTGATGTCTGTCAGCTGCTACGAGCAAAGGACTCGAAAACGGACTCGGGGTTAGCCGGTGTTTTTAATGTCGGCCATCTTAGAACGGGCACAAACTGCCTAAACAGCTCTATAGTAGCGTTTGGTCATTCATTTAGCAGAAAATTGTATTTGTCAAATTAGAAGCGTATTTATTATTTTAATAATGAAGACATATTAAGTTGTGATTTGTAGAGTATCAAAAAAAATTTTTTATATATAATTTCTTCTCAAGGTAAAACGAGTGACATCCAACACTACATATTCAACAGTACTGTTAAATTTGTCATCCCTTTCTAGTAGTGTTATTCACGTGCCTTTAAGATTGATCATATAAATAATGACTAGGGAGTTAGACTATGACCCGATCTCGCTAATTCCACCAATCACCAAACTATAGGCACAAGCCCAAAGGAGTATTATAGCAATTATGGGTATAAGTACCTTATTGCGGTTATAGGTATCAGTACCTGGATATGGTAGTGCCTGGAATTATGCAAATTCGCCTTTTTAACATCATATCTCCGATATAGGACAGATGTTTTCCTCCTAACAAAACCTTTTTTCTGTTCAAGAGGGCTAGGGTCAGTCACAGTGGTCCAGGAGTTTATCTTTTACAGAAAGGCCTGGTGCCAGGGACATTCCTCATTGAGACCTTTGTTCACAGAGTCCAGAAAAAAGATCCAGAAGACCTCCCGTTTTTTTCTTAAACCTACGGAGTCAGTACCTGGGTTCGCTTTTATTTTTTCGAGAATGAACCAACGGAGTTCGTATTCCTTATGGTCTTTCTCAACCCAATGGCTAACCAAAGGGGCAGTAGTTTTTTGTTTCCTGATGTTAGACTTATGTTCCCCTATCCGTATTCTACATTCCCTGCCAGTTTCTCCAACATATGGGAGGTTACAGGGGCACAGAATTAGATATACGATATTGCTTGTCCGACAATTAGTCATGGTTGCATTCCGTCGTACGGATATCGTGCGAGTGTTGGTCGTAACTGCTTCTCCCACGATAGCCTGAGGACAGATGTGGCATGTCCCACATTTATGGTTACCATAAATGGGTTCAAGTCCGGTTATGGGGGCTTGGATTGATTCTGACATATCTTGAAATTTGCCTCTAACCAAATGGTTTCTTAGGTTAGGGTTTTTTTTGAAGGCAAATATCGGTCGGGTAAGGTGTGGTTTCTCATTGTCAACATTCAGGATATGCCAACTAGAATTGATGGCCTGTCTGATCTTATGGTTCATTTCAGAGTGGCGTGTAACACACACAAGTTGGTTGGTTTTTTCTGAATCTCTCGGTGTGAACATCGCCTCTCTGTTAGTGTATCTTGCCCGTTTGAATGATTCTTTAATCAGTCTGGTTGGATATCCTCGAAACCGAAGTTTTTTTTGCAGGATATCGGCTTGGGTCAGAAAGTCATTCATGTCGGAACAATTTCTCCTAATTCGGAGAAATTGACTGTAAGGGATACTATCCCTCTGACTCCGCGGGTGGAAGCTGGAGTATTGGAGCAGGGTGTTCCGAGCAGTTGGTTTCGTGTATAATGATAATTTGATGGCATTTTTGTCATGTTCAATCCAAACATCCAAGAATTCGATTTTCGAGGTACTGGTGTGGCTGGTGAATCTCAAATTGGCATCCGCCAAATTGAGCCATTGGATAAATTCAGAAAGCTGTTCTTCATCCCCCTTCCAGATAAAAAAGATATCGTCTATGAACCGTTTCCAGTTCATGACGTTCTCGAAGAAGGGGGCCATTTCATTAAAGATGTTAATTTTTTCGAATTCACCCATGTATAGACACGCTATGCTCGGGGCACAGCTTCCCCCCATGCTGACTCCAGTAGCTTGCCTGTATATGATGTTATCAAATTCGAAATAGTTCTCGAAGAGAACTATCCTGAGGCATTGCAGGATGAATTCATGGTTGTTGATCTCTGGTTTTTGTAGAAGTATGTTTTCAATGACTTCGTATGCTCCCCTTTGAGGTATGTTAGAATACAGTGATTCGACATCGAGGGTAACCATTATTTCTGAATTCGCGTAGAATGGTAACCCTTCTATTTGCTGAATGAGGTGTCCAGTGTCCCTTACGTATGACTCTAGTTCCGTCACCATTGGATTCAAAAATTTGTCAATATATTTTGACAATGGCTCGGTGGCAGAGCCGATGGTTGATACGATCGGTCGCATGGGGGGGTCCACACTGTTTTTATGGGTCTTAGGAAGCCCGTAGATAATTGGCATTTTGGTGTTGCTCGGGGTCAAGAATTCTGCTTCTGCCTCACAAATATGGTTTTGATTGACACCTTTTTGGACCATATTTAGGATCCGTTTTTTTAGGGCATTTTCCGGGTTCTTCGTGACACGGATGTAATGACCTGAAGCTGAAAGCAGTTCAGTCATTCTTCTCTTGTAGTCTTTAGTGTCAAGTATAGTAATCCCACCCCCTTTGTCACAGGGTTTGATTGTGATACTTTTATTCAATTCAAGCTCTTTCAGGGCATTGTTTTCTACCTGGGGGAGATTAGCTTTTGGTATTGGGACATATTTAGTCGCTTTATTGATTTTATTCATGACAGTCTTTTCAAAGATGCTAACCTCCGGGCCCACCATTTCCAATGAGGGAGTGAAAGAGGATGGAGGTTTGCATCCCGATCTGTTATTCTCACTGTTGGTCGGGGGGGCCTCAGAGAAGAATTTTTGTAGACGCACTTTCCTGAAAAATAGCTGCAAGTCCTTATTTAGTTCGAATTTGTTAAAGTTTGCAGATGGTACAAAGGATAAGCCCCTAGTTAAGAGTTGTATAGCCATGGGATCAATGTTCTCATTCGATAGGTCAAACACAGGGAGCCCCCTTATGTTCGCCAATATTGATGGTGACGAGTTTGTACGTACATCTGCGGCTGTCCGCGACCCTGACGGTAATTCCTCGTCTGGGGTGCTCTTGACGGGGGACGGGTGTTTCCCCGGCGATTTCCTAAAAAACGATTCTGTTGATGATTGTAATTACCATTCCTGTTGCCACGGTTGGAGTTATGTCCCTGGTTGTGGTTATGTCCTTCATCGTAACTAGGGTCATACTCTTCAGGGGTATCCCCTTCAGAGTCGGTGGTTTCTGAAAAGGTGGTGACTTTTCTTCCCTGTCCCCATCTAGATGTCTGTCCCCGGGGAGCATTCTCTTCATGGGCAGTATAAAAATTTGGGGCCAAGAATGGATATGCCCTCTCTTGGGTAAACATGCGGATATCCTTTCTTAGTTTTTCAGTTTTACGCTTCAGGAGATAATCAGAGAAGGATTCCAATTCTAGTTGGATCTCCTCGAGCTTTCTTTTACCGTCATCAACCGCATTGCCTTCTTTCAATTTGTCCTCCAGTTCACGGATTTCCTTATTCAGGATATCTATCACGGCACGAGCTGTTTCTACAATGAGCATCATCCAGTCCCTGGAGCAACGATTGGAAATAAGAGCCCATCGCTCCAGGAACTGTCTGATCTCAATGAACATCCCAGGGATGTTACGGACTCTAAGTCCGATTGGGATAGTGCCGGCTCGTAGATAGTCAAGCATAAATTTGGCGTGTAGTTCCGTCCTTTTTGATTTTTTACGGAGGTTTAAGAGTTTGTTCCAATCACCGCTTAAACCTTTAGGGACGGTAAAGTCCTGATTGCCATCTGCTGGAAGCCCCAGCATTTTGGCAAAGTCGTCATCGGTGAACCCGAATGTTTTTATGGTGTCCATAGTGATTATAGTCCAATACAGGATATATAGTGTCAGAAAGAGATCCCCACTATGAAAAACTCTAGTTATCCTCAAGGGCTATAAGTCAAGTAATGTGTTTTACATTCAACGCACTATTTCAATCATACCAGTTATCTATCATGACCCATCCTGAATTGGTTAACTTAGGAGGAAGACACCCGGATAACCCCCACAGCACAAGGCTGTGAGAACAAAGCGAAAGAAGGGGGTTCCCCACAGGGTTTCTTTAAGGATGTAGGCAGGTCGTAGGGGGAAAAAAAGACTGAGTAAAGAACAGAGCACGTACCCCGCCAGTTGATCTAATGGTCCCAAAAATGGGATCCAGGTATATGAGGGGTGAAGAAGCTAGGAGTTGGTACTGCACCTGGACAAAATATATACAATCCAGATATATGCAAGGCAGAGGGTTTTTTTTGTTACCAAAAATATATTTTTATTTATTCATCCTTATACTTTTTTGACCAGCATAAATAACACATAATATTGCACAATCAGACATCAAAAATTACAAAGAGATAAACATAACCAGGATACATTTTCACTATAAGCGCTTACCCAGCAACAAACCGCACTTCATTCATACTCTCATTCTCTCAGAATTCTACCAAACAAATTCTACCTAAGATTCTATCACTCCACTGACATTCATCATTACATTTCCATCATTCTGTTGTATGTCACACATAGGTGGTAAATATGTGGCATAGAACAGAGTCTTATTCAAGACAATTGGGACTTGCTGTTTCCCACCAGACTGTGAATAATAACGACTACAGGGGTGCAGGTTTTTGGGACCCCGCAGGAGGTGAGGGTTTGGTTAGATCAACACCTGCTTACAAAAAATAGCCAGGAGCCCCCACAGGGGAAATCAATGAGAACTAGATTGAGGTACACAACTAGAAGGTACAGCAGAGCATCCCCCTCAAAAGCAGAAGTATAGCAAGAATAGATGCAGGAGGCGAAAGTATTGGTAACACTGGGGCAAGACCCCCGTTGGTAGTACGTGGAAGAGGCAACTCGAGATTTGGACTCAGACAGCAGGTCCATCTCATCTGCATAGTCTGATCCAGCTCTTCGTGTGGTTACACCGGGAACAGCTGCTGAACTCCTGTAATGCAGTCACTCTTTGCTTTAGGATGCTTAGTGCTGGAGGAGAGGTCACCTTTGGTTGTCTCGGCAGCTTGAGCTACCCACTAGCGTTTGAAGTTGAAATATGAGTTTGGATGGGGGTAATTGCCTGCTTTTCCTGGGGATGGGGGTTGGGTTGAATGTTGTTTGGTTGGGAGTTGTTTTTGCAAGAGTCACATCCTAATAGTCCTACCGCATGAGTCCCAACCCAGGGAGAACGTGATGTGTAACAGGGCCATGGCTAGATTGTAGATGCCAACTGTAGCACAAATGCATCGCATATGGAGACCCCGTGAACTAAAAATTAATATCCTGGAATATAAAGGGGGTGAATAACATAGCCAAAAGGTAGAAAGTGTTTTCACACCTTAAAAAAACGGGTAGTTCGTATAGCTTTATTGCAAGAAACACACCTAACTGCTAAGGAGGGGTTCACAGTGCAGAGGAGATGGCTTGGACAGGCTACACCACGCACTCTGCCTATGCAAGGGGGTACTAATATAGGTGCTGTCAGGGCTCACCTTCAAGAAAACCGGGGTGCTGGTAAACCCGTAAGACAGGTTTGTGGTGGTGACAGGTGGCTGGCCAGCCGAGACCTATTAAGTAAGTAAGTAAGTATTGGATTTATAGAGCGTGGCCTAAGCCCAAGGGAGTCAATGTGCTAATGCAACTAAGAGGAGGCAGAGGACTAGACAACACGGTCATACTGAAGTATGTGAGAAAAGCCAGGTTTTTAAGATGTTTTTAAGAATTACCTGGCAGTGATTAATGTGTATGCCCCGAACGTAGCCCAAGGAGGGTTTCTGGTTGACTTGTATAGAGTACTTTTGCCTTACCTCGTACAATCAGTTATCATTGGAGGAGACTAACTCAGCACAGCTAACCCTGTGCTAGTTAAGTAACGTCCCCTGGTGAGAGACTCTCTGGTCAGTAAAGCGGCTTGCTTATTTGCTGAGTGGCAGACTCAATGGGGACTAGTAGACTCTTGGTGCAGCACCCACCCAGTAACCAGGGATAACTCATTCTTTTCAGGCCACCTTGAGCTGCACCCACTTGAAAACTTTCTTATGCACCTCTGATGCACATGGTTTGCTGCATAATGTTGAATATCTAGCTAGATATGTATCATACAACAATCTGGTACTGCTCTATCTGAGCTGGGAACAGACATGGCCCTGTATCCCTACATGGAAAGTGAAGCTGGAGTCCTTGTGGGATCCAGTCTCCCATGGCACTATTAGCAATAGTATTAGACAATATTTTGAGGACACTACTGGTATGTCATCTACTCCACAGTTACAATGGGACGCAGTTAAGCCAGTGATTAGAGGAAAGTGTATAGCGAAAACAGTGGGTGTCAGGCACACGTTGTTAGGTGACGTGGTGAACCTGGAAGTGGAACTGAGGGAAGTGGAATAAAGGAGACCAGGTCACCTGGAACTGCAGCAGGTCCTTGTAGAATCCAGGGAGCTGCTAGTAGAATAGATAGAGAACCTTAGCTATTTCGACTACAGGGAATACATGATTCGGGTCCATGCAGAGAATGTGACAGTGCTGGCTCGCTCCTAACCTTACTCGCTAATCTGGCTAAATATTGATCAGTGATAGTAAAACTGGAAAAAGAGCTGGGGGATAGACTCTATAGGCAGGCTGATATTAACAACCACTTCAAGAAGTACTACTCTTGCTTATATACAAGTGCTTCTACACACACAGTGAGCGCTAAAACCAACTTTCTTGACTCGTTAATCCTACCAATTCTCACACAAGAGGAGGCAGATGAATTGGGAGGGGATTTACGCTTCAGGAAATAAGAGCAGCACTGAAGAACATGGCATGGAGGAAAACACCTGGGATGGGTGGGCACCCCATTAAATTTAATGTCTCATACGCTGATGTGCTAGCACCCACATTAGTGAAATTGTACAGAGCAGCAACGAATATGGGCCATTTGCCAACTTCCACACCTGAAGCATTAGTGGTGCCATTGCTAAAACCGGGGAGACGTCCACATGATTGTAAAGCACATCCTCTACTGTCGATGCTTAACATTGACTATCCAATCCTCACACGGATTTTAGCAACTAGGCTGCTGGCCTATATGACTAAATTGATACACACATATCAAGCGGGGTTCATCCCAGGTCACAACACAGCGCTTAAAATATGGAGGCTGTTAAAATTTATGGCGGGAAGTACATTTGAACTTGGAAAAGCAGTGTTATTTCCGGTTGATATAGAGAAAGCTGTTGACTTCTTAGAGTGGGACTTTCTTTATGGGGTAATGGAGAGATTGCAGATGGGAGGGGCATTTTTAGGCCGGACCAGATTATTATATACAAACCCTACACTCTGAGTGAAAACTGGTAGCATGATATCTGAGGGTTATATGGTAGGCCAGGGAACCAATCAAGGCTGCCCCCTATCGCCATTGCTTTTCGCATTAGTGATGGAGCCATTGGCCAGCAGTGCCAGGTTGGGAGACCATTATCAGGGAATAGAAGTTGGGGGCTGACACCAACACATTTCCCTACATGCTGATGATTTGTTGCTATTTCTATGAGATACTGACGCTGAACTAGAGGGGGCAATGCAGCTGCTAGATATATTTGGTGTGTTATCTGGATAAGGGGTGAATTGGCAGAAGTTGTTCTTATTCCAAGTGGTTGCAAACCGTAGACCCCTGGATGGACCAAGGGCACTACAGTGGGAACCCTGATGCCTGCAGTATCTAGGGGTGGAAGTACTTCATGACCAGGCTGACTTGTTGGATAGGAATGAATGCAAATGAAATGATGGTAGAGGCTATTGACACCGCACCTGACAAAAGAAAAGTGTCTTCAGGTATCATATAGTGCAATGAACCAAGGAGCACTCCCTCTATGCTCCTTAACTAGGAACAAGTCCTATCACAACATTCAACACAAAAGGGTTCAGCAAAATTCAGAAAATTATAACAATTTGACAGCAATTATTCATGAACCAATGAGCACACAAAGGATGTCCAGATCACTGATGTGAATTTGTTAACATAATTTTCTCTTTATTTCATATTTTCATGAGGATGGAGGATCATAGCCGATGCGTTTTGTCTCTGCAAAGAGACTTCTTCAGGGCTATTGAAAAAACATACAAGTGCAGTTTTAAAAATGTGTTTTCATACATACAGTGAAACACAATCAATACATTTAAAAGAAAACACACATATTTACATTAATTATTGGAGGATTAACATTGTAATAATAGAGAATGTATCCCTTTTGACTAGAAAAAGGCCTATATAGAGTGAGCTATATCAAGGATAATTTATATAGGAAAAAGGGAGCTGCAGTACAGTTTAAACATAGTAAAAAGTTCATTTTGTTAATCCAAAAGATACCATTATAGATTGATAAACAATAATAATTGATGTTATACCTTCACAAAGTAATATAGAGGGTATTCACATTAACATTGGTATAGTTCAACCAGGTAACTGAGAGTCCAATTTTCGAAAAACTTCTTATATAGTTGATATTGTCTAAAATAATAGATGTATAGCTGATATGACAATGTCTGTTTATGTCTACTAGGTTCACATATATGTATATACAAATTGGCATTGTCTATATTCAAGTACATGTGTGTATGGATTAACATTTTCAATAGTGTAAGCTCAATATGACACAGTTGCATGAACTTTCAATTGTACAATTTCCAGAATTTATCCTTTTACATCTGACAATCAAGAAGAAAAGTTTAATTTCATTTTTTATTAAATGGCATGCAAGAAGACAAATGCAGGATCTCAGTAGACAAGAAGAGAGGCTGTCCTATCCCTTTGAGCGAGCGCCGACTTCTGTTGGATGCTTCCCCTGTCTGTAGCAGATTATATAGCACTTCTCAAGATGGGTGTGCTCCCAAGGCTGCTATACTTTTTGCGGTCTTACATGTGTAGATTCCCGGGAACCAAAATCATGCATTATCACCTTCATCTGGGTCATGACCCAGGGGTGTGGCATTGAAAACCTTGCAGCACCCTGTGGGAGAGGGTGGACTCACAGTCCCAGAGTACAAAATATATTATAGAGAGGTACAGATTCAGTGGCTCACCCAATTGGTGTCTGGTAGGATGACCCTGGGGGGGAAAGGTTGGACCGGCTGTACCTGAGATTCAGCAGCTGTTCCAAGGGCTCATGATATCCAGACAGCCCCTTGCGGAGAGCACAAGTGAATTCCGAATGCTGCAGTGCTGCTGGGTTAGGTGCTTGCAAAAGACACAGATGCTGGTTCCGTACTCGCCTGACCTGCCATAGATAACTTAGGGGCATATTACCAACCTAAAGCGATATTTATCGCTAAGTAGGGTTAGCGGTAATATTTTTATCGCCGCCCTTCACCTGTTTTTATCGCTGAGATAACTTGCTATTAGCAAGGTTTATCTCAAAAGCGATAAAAATCAGGCGAAATGCGAGAATATCGCTGTCAATACAGCGATTTTCACGCATTAGCGTGACAATGCTCTTAGCCATGTTATCCACCTCCCATTGGATAACATGGCTAAGAACTGGTCAGGGCAGGCGTTAGCTTTTGTAGATATTTGCCCTTAGCGGGAATATTCCCAACGCTAAGCCTGTGTTGATCATAGGCGATAACGATGCTAGCGGCTGTTTTCAGTCGCTAACATTTTGGCACGCCCACTTTGCATGTCATTAGCAATAAATATCGCAGACATGCAAAGCGGGCCCCAAAATTCTCGCTATCGCCTACAAACTGTCGCTAACTGGTGTTAGCGACAGCTTGGTAATTAGGCGAGAAAATTATTGCCGCTTTAGCGGGAAAAAGTCCCTGTGGGCTGTGGGTATAACTTGCATAGGCGACCTATTTCGAGCTGGGGTGCTTATTCCATTCAAGGCCCTTAGCTTGGAATTTGGTCTGCCCCAGAGGCACTTTCAGCTCCATAGGGCAGCATCAGCAGCGATTAGGGAACACTGTGGTTGGGCATATCAGAGCTACCTGATCACAAGGGCTGTCAATATATGGTCAAGAGTTCCGGCACCTTCAAAGTGATCTCCTGCTTATATAGAGTGATCAAAGGAGACATGATGACACCAATGGACAAGTAATGTGAACGATTGGAGGAGAATTTACCACTCAAGGTTCCTGGGAGCGATTGCACAAAAGGCATGGAACAGTCCTTCAAAGTGTTAAGAAATGCCTGGTTCAAGCTGATCAACTTCTATGTTTTGCATAGAGCATACCTTACCCCAGGGAGAGTTAACAGGTTTTTTCACACAGTTGAGAGAGAACTCCCACGATGTAGAACAGTGGGGGCAGAATTATTTCATGTTATGGTCCTGCCCATCCCTGACTGATTACTAGGAAGAGATCACAACCACATTAGCTGACATCACAATGAGGGAGGTCTCCTGTTTCCCCAGGGCACTGCTTGCTGTGCTGGTTCCCACACACCAAGGTCACAAGTAGGTTCCAAGATTTGGCTTTTCTTTTGGCAAAGAGAAATTACACAGAACTGGAAGGCTGCAAGGGCACCTAGGGTGACAGTCTGGTGCAGAGAACTTGAGAGATGTGCAGAATATGGGAATGGAAGAATCATTCGGAGGGAGAGATGGGGTCATGGCTCCCTGGAGGTAGCCAGGGACTGGGAGGAATCGGTGAAATGTATGAGAGGCTCAGGGCCCTCAGTGGCTCTGGATCCTGCTTAGACCTACCTGAATGACAGGGCTTATCACTATTGATATGTGGATTGAGTGTTCTGGCCTTTGCTGCATGAGATGGCTTAGTACTAGCCTAATTCGATCGGTGGGAACTGCAATGTGGAAATGCACAAGGCCTGCATTCCTTGGGGCACGACTCAGGGAAGTGGGAGGGAAGTGGGGTGGATGATAGCTGGGAATGATTTCAATGATATACCAATGTTATACTATGGGCGTTGGTTGCTGATGCTATGAAAACCCAATAAAATCTTTTTTTTAAAAATTGTAACACACCTTAAAATGCCACACAGAGTACAGATATGGTTATGGCCTGTAGATCTGCACTGAGGTGTAGTTCCAACCCCAGATTGGTACCTTGCATTACCCTGTGGGCCTAAATGGGGTGAAATTATACTCGAATGCAGATGTCCCCTCTAAGGAGTAGGTGTAAGCATCACAGACCTTCAGTAAACGCTACAGACCTACACTATGAATGTCCACACACATTGTTAGTACTACCCAATTCAGTAATAATTCCTGACGAGTCCCTTCTCTGACAGGCTACTTGTGAGCAGATACCAAACTGCACAAGATAGTATTCTCACATGCGCATCCCACACACATGTAAACCAGCCCAGAGCCTTTTACCCTAGTGGTGCAGTAGAACCCTTATGGTAAAAGTTGGACCGGCATGATTAGTACTCTCAGTCCAATTACAGTGAATTTACCATGAGTGAGACTCAGTCCTTTAGACTCACTCACAGTAAAAGGATAAGAACTAGATAGTCAAGTCCTGTGGACACCCCTAGCACCCTTGAAATCGCATCCTTATTTGCGATTAGCAAATTGCTAATCGCAAATAAGGAATAACTCCCCATTCATTCCTATGGGCCCATAGGATTGAATGGGGAGTTATTCCTTATTTGCGATTAGCAATTTGCTAGTCGCAAATAAGGAATGTGTAGGAATCGCAATTTATTTTGCGATTCCTACATGAATCCCGTTTTGCGAGTCTGTAATAGCGATTCCTTAGTATTCGCTATTACAGACTCGTAAAACATGCCGATGATGAATCGGGCTGTAAATGGGCAGAACCTATTAACTACAATATTGAATTAAAAAAAAACATTTCTCCTATCAATTACAAATATGATGAACAAAAAAAAAGATGTCTTTTTCCTCATATGCATGTATGAGAACTGTTTGGGATATCAAATTCTAGATTGATAGCTGTCAAGAATGAGATGACGTTTTTCGCTTTGAGCTTCCATGTGACCATCACTGAAACTCAAGCAGTGCTCTACAAAGTCCCTCAAAATGCTTCAGAGAATATCTCTCTGTTGATGAGAGATCCCATGCAACATGTATATGTGTACAAATCTCCTAAATGTAGTTGATATAAAAAAAAAGATAAATACCAATGAGATTAAAACTGTGAGAAAAGGAAGAACACCAGTAAAGGCTCTTCAGCAGAAAGGATGCTATAAAAAGGAAGACACGGACGTTTGGGCATATTATCAAGGGGGTTTATCTCTGCTTTTTTGGCTTTAAAAGCCAAGAAAG
Organism: Lissotriton vulgaris; assembly: GCF_964263255.1. NCBI lineage: Eukaryota > Metazoa > Chordata > Amphibia > Caudata > Salamandridae > Lissotriton > Lissotriton vulgaris. Next base: position 866,164,709 of record NC_141696.1, read on the forward strand.
CGGAGATAACATTATCTCCTTATTACCTAGTTGTCGCTAACACCAGTTAGCGACAGCTAGTAGGAGATAGCGACCATCTTGGGCCCCGATTTGCATGTCAGTAATATTTATCACTAATGAGATGTAAAGTGGGCGTTTCAAGATGTTAGTGACTGGAAACAGTCTCTAACATCGCTATCTCCTATTACCAACTTTTGGAGATATTTGCGCTAAGCGCGAATATCTCCAAAAGCTAACACCTGCCCTGAGCAGTTCTTAGCCATGTTATCCAATGGGAGGTGGGTAACATGGCTAAGAGCATTAGCTCGGCAATGCATGAATATCTCTGACTTTTCAGCGATATTCATGCATTGCGGACGCTTTTTATCGCATTTGCGATAAACCTTGGTAATACCAAGGTTTATCTGAGATAAAAATCGCCGCAGGTCAGCGGTAAATTTTTGTCTCTAACCAAGCAATAGCGATAATTATCGCTATTGCTTGGTAATATGCCCCGTTATCCTTCGACCAATTACGGCGTTATCCGTTATCGCTGTGGAATCATTCTTTGCATAAATTGGTGCTCAGGTGCGTAGTGTGGCTATCTCCGGATTAGGAAAATTCACTTCGCACCCTACATCTGATAGATTTCATTTTCCTCTTGTTCTCTCATACATTGTGCAATAAAAAGTATGAAACGACTGCATGAATGGCAGTCATGTTCAAGGGCAGTAAATAAGACCCCTTCATATTTCATTGGGGCTGTTGTAAACAAAATGTGCAACAGCAAAAAATCTGCCAAAAAACGGGCGAATGATTAGACCCTGATGTGCTGCAGGCATTTTCCAAATTACTTTTCTTTCCTTTACCACCGTGATTTAATACCACTCCATCGCAGTATCAATTCCAATCGGAATAGTCAATCAGAGACAATTTGTACTACGGTGCAGATATTGGATTCTCAGTTTACTAGTCTGAACCCACGAACCGCTGAATAGTGGTTTAATGAAATAGTTTGAACTCAGAGCCTGGGTCTGATTTGGTGCTCATGTGAAATATGATGTTAGCAATCCTCACTACTTTAGAAACGTATTCCACTGTTCTGTATTTTGAATCTAAAGCTCCTGCGACACGTTTGTATTTTCCCGCCGTGTTGATACCACTGTCATATGTTAAAATATTTAAGCTAAAACTATCATATATACATATATATACATTTACATTTTCCCGATTTTGGCTTCAAAATTGACTGGCAATGTCTGAACTGAATAAAAAAAGAGTATCTTTGCTCTTCTTACTGTTACGCGCGATTTTCATGAATACTCTCAAAATGACAAAATGTTTGAGTAAACTCAGTTGATTAACTAGAAATAATCCTCTCTCTTCTTTATAGAATACTTCCCAGGGCTCTAGCAAATTAATGAAAGGATTCCACCAAGTTTCACAGGTTGAATAAATTAAATAAATTGTTTGTGAAAATATTGTTATAAATAACGCATGCAGATTGTGTTTAATCTACATATTTGTACTGCAATTAGCCGAATAAGAACTATAATTTGGCCGAATAAATCTCGAAAGAATCACAGTTCTTCAGTTTATAAAATACTGTTTGAGATTGAAGACTGCTACAACGGATTCCCTAATGGAATTATAAGGAAAGAAGTATGTGAACTGCTGGAAAAACACAACTAACAATACACCTAATCTTAATACTTAAGGAGTTGATGCTGGAGGAGGAATGATACAATATCACAACGTACACTTCATTCAAAAAGGGGCTCAAACAACCACAGTCGAGATTTAATTTGACGAGAGCAAAGAGGACTTATCAAAGTTGTCCAGAGGGAACCTGTTATCACCTACATGCTTTTCTCCATTGCTCAGTTTATGAAGCCACTACTATCCCCCAACTCCGTAAACTACTCAAATAGTGTTAGGCCATGTAAATGCTGTAGGGAAAGTGGGTATCAATTTGAGACATTGCTGTAAATCCTCTACATATGTCCTTATGTGTTATGTCTTCGACTGTAGCTACCACACAGTGGGACATATTCTCAGGCCCCCATCGCCACCACAACGTCACTTTCAGTGACGTTGTTGTAGCAATAGGGGCTTAGCCATATTCACAAGGCAGCTTTAAGCCACGTTAAGTGGCATAATCCTTCTTAACGCTGCCTTGTGAATAGGGGCCCACTTTACGCTGTTTTTAGCATGAAAGAGGCTTGCAGTGGGCGTTGTGGTGGGCGTTACACCGCAACACCCGTTGAGTTTGACGCTACCCCCTATTCACAAAGGCAGCATAAATAGGAGGTAGCGCCAAACTTAAGACCAGGAAATCCTGGTCTTAAGGTGGTGGAACGAGAAAAAATGCTTTATTTCTACTCGTTTTTGCTTTTTCCATGTGTGCTGCCTTGTGCAGCACATATGGAAAAAGCAAAATGCCATGGTTTGTCTATGTACAGGAAAGTGTCCCTTCCTGTACATAAACAAACCTTTTTTTTAAAAGCCGTTTTGTAACTTACATGTGTGCTGCATGAAGCAGCACACATGTAAGTTACAAACTGGCATTTAAGGTTTGTTTATGTGCAGGAAGGGACACTTTACTGTACATAAACAAACCTCCCAGCTTGCAGACACCCTTACACTCTGGTGCAACACCCTTACACCAGTGCAAGGGTGTCTGCGTTCGCGCTAAGTTGTGAAATTTAGCGCCATCGCAGGGGGAAACGTGAGGCTGTACCATATCCTTGAGAATAGGGCCCAGCCTCGCATTTCCGAAGTGGCGAAGATAGGCGTTAAGCCAAGAAGACTAACGCCTCTCTCCGCCACTTCCTTGAGAATATGGCTCCATGTTTTATAAGGCTGAGAGTATGTACAGGTGAAAAGGTATTACCGAATGTTTTAAAAAACTAAACCTTCAATTGATCTGCAGTCTAGGATAGACCTGGCAATTAAAGGACTTAATAACTGTAAGGGTAATCAGTACTCAACATCCTTCCTGGAAAATAGGAAAAAGGGGTGGATATTTTCTGGATTGTTAAATTTCCATCCTCAATCCCCTTGCTGTTGAAAAGCTTAAACCTGTTTGGTTTATCAGAACATCAATTTCTGGTTGACCTTTAGCACTCACTGACTATCATTATTTGATGTGGAAAACACAATCCTTTTTGTACTACCTCAGTATGATCCTTTAAACACCAGAGCGAATGCTGATCGAACTATGGGTCAGATGTATCAAAGGGTTTTACCCATTCTGTGTCTATGGGAAAATGTGTTCATACATATGGCCCTATGACAGCAAAGATCACTCCAATTGACATCATCAAGTAGTATGATTAGAATTGTCACCGAATTTTACTTTTTTAAATTCTTTTATTAATTTTTAAAGGAAATTAAAAACAATACAGACATTCAAAACAATACATAACAGCCAAATATCCTAGACTTAAGGGAACATGAAAAATGCAGTGAGCCGGACTACCTTTAATGCTGATGTAGATGCAAAGGATGGTCATGCATGGTCATGAGGAAAGCCAACAGAGCAATAGTGATTTGACAACCATCGTACCCAGAGTATAAAAGACAATAGAGGAGCGGCTATTAAAGAAAACAAAATGTAACACTTCAACAAAAGAAATTAAGAAAAGGGGACAGAAGGGAAGGGGAGCATGTCCAAAAAGGGGGAAATAGCTGCAGAAGCACTTGCAGTAAGCATCCCTAAAGAATAGAATTTTACTTTTTCTTTTTTGTGTAACTCTCTGGAGGGAGGAGTAAAGGTTATGTACAAATGCTTAATACTGGGCTAAGGACAATTATGAGCATTCACTAATGATCACCAACTGATAAATAGTACAAAGAGTTTCTAGCATATCTGTATACATTTTCAGATAATATATAATTTTTGGGGGGAGAGAGATTTGTCAATTATGATGTAGTTGGTAATAGTAATGTACACTGTCACGTTTAACCATTTCTCTCACTTTAGTAATATGGACTATTGTAATTTTTAATATGATGCCGTTTTTAATAGTAATGCAAACTGTTACTTTTCATTATTTCTCTCTCCTTATCCCTATGAAGTAATACATTTGTTTAATATGCGAAAGGGATTTGTGAAATAACTTTCAATAGATGTGTAGTAAATCACAATCAATTTTGTAATGATTCTCATCAATAAAAAAGATTCAATGAATAATTCACTCATATTGTTATAAATAATGCATGCAGTGTTTGTGTTTAACAGTTTACACACACCATCTTTGTATAGTAGAATCCCCATTCTTTAGGTTAACAAGAGGATTTGAGCTAACAACAATATTGTAGGAGCTTGTATCAGAATTTGAAGATTGCTCTGATTCTTTGCTTCTTCATAGATGAGTGCTGGCGTTCTTTTTTCTGTGGGGAAAGTTTCCTACCCATTTCAACTAACGTGTTCACACTTTCTTTTGTTGCTACTTGCCATATCATTTAGCTTCTTTGATAAGTTATTGCTCTTGCTTTCTCTGGCATGCTCACTGAGCCATTAGAGCACTGGCATACAGCAGCAAAATGGAAAATGTTTAACATCCCTAAAACACCCGACGCACTTTGATTTGCCTTGAGTTTCACCTTGTGAGCATGGACATTGAATGCAAAAAGGACATAATTAAGTATCACTACAGAGTGGCCAGGACAGATCCAGAATCCTTGAAAGGTGCACTGAATGTGATATTTCAGGATATAAAAAGCAACTGGTCAAAGTGCCTTGGTAGTGCCAGAGCTCTATTAAACCTGCCCTCTGAGTATACAACAAACTCACTATTAACAATAGACCACATGAAGAGAACCTTAAAAGAGCAAGGCAAGCAGGCCTCAAGGGAACATCCCATGAAATAAATAATAAATATCACTGGAGCAGTGGGGCTTAGCAGCACACAAAGCCAACTCTTGTCAATCATATCTGAAAGAAGCCTCGGGAAGAAAAGGGTTAAAAAACATATTGTTGACTAGGCGTTTAACAATGCCTATATGGGAATACAGGTCCCACTGCAAGAATCTTTCCCCTGGGCATGGGCCTACTCCAACCGGTTAGACTCCAGCCAGGCATCAGAAAAGTTCATCAGTTCTCTGCCTCTAACAACACAAACACAAACACACACACACACACACACACACATGCACCCACACCCACCTACACACAGGGGTAAATATGTAGAGTTGCGATTTAGTGTTTCTGTCATCACGGGACAGAGAACACTAGGAGCGCGGGCAGCCAACTTAGGCATTCGTAGCCTAGCTGCAGTATGGGCTGGAGCTTTTCCCTGGTGCTTTCTAAAAAAGTAATAAATACTTAAATCCACACACCGTGTCCAACTAATCTGTAGGCCCAATCGCCTCACTACAGATTGGCGACGAGGCTAGGGAGGCGGACACGCCCATCGTCAGGCCCACGACGTGGCAAGCACACATGCTGCGTGACTGGGGGGGCCAGGTGGAAAGCGTGGCAGGGGAGCCGCCGAAGACCGGCACACCAATGCGGAGAGCCTCGCCACAGTGCGGGAGTGAAGCGCTGTACCAGCGGAGTGCAGCTCAGCCAGCCAGCCACACTCCAAGTGCGAGCAGGAGCGGCGGTGGTGGGAGTAAGCGGTGCCGCTCCCCCACAGCAGAACCATATTGGCGGCAGCAGCGGGAAGAGCGCGAGCCTGCCTAAGCACCAAGGGCACAGAAGAGACAGAGCCCAGAGTACAGTGGTGCCTCTCCCCACAGAGCAGGAGGTAACAGCGCGCACCAGACGACTACTGAGCACGGGCAGTGGGGACTCACAACAGTGGTGCAGCAGTGCCCCTTCCCAAGAGAGAGAGCGTTCACGAAGCGCTACGCCGCAAGCAATGCGCACGGCTAGGCTTCAAGCCAAGGGTGTGCAGAGGGGGCCCAGAGGACACTACCCAACCGGCCACAAACACCAAGCCACCTCAAGAGAAGAAGGCAGAGGTGGCACAGTGAGGGCGACGGCACCCATGCAGGAGTGGGGGGACAATGGTGCTGAACAGAAGGTGAGCGCGGACCAGCACACACACCAAGGGAGCAGAGTAGGCCCATTGAAGCACCACCCCAGCCTGCCACGTTACTGGCCAGAGAAGCCCCTAAAGGCACGCCTCAGCAGCATAGAAGGCCAGTCGCAGCTAGGACAGGCACCCCATGATTCAGAGGCTAAAGGCATGACAAGCGACCGGTGGACGCCTGACCCTGGCGCACCAGGGACAAGGCGAAGTGGGAGAGGACTTCAGGGCCCAGTAAGAGGCAGCAGGCCCACAGGAACAAAGTGCGCCAGGGAGCTCTCCGCACAGGACGGACAAAGTACCACCAAGAAGGCAAGCCGCCATGTGTTGCCAAACCTTCTCCCTCACAAACCCAGTGCCCTTTCTACCAAAACCGAGGGAACTAGCCCTGAAATTGGAAGATTGGAAAGAGTACTTCTTGAACTATCTGTCAGCTCTGGAGTATGAAGGGGGCTAAGTCTTTCTGAGAAAGCGGAGAAAGAAGATCCTAGTGCATAACTTCGGTCCAGAAGGCATCAGGGTATACATGAACTTGGTAAAAAAGACAAGACCTCAAGAAGACGATGATGTGTTCCAACATGCCATAGAGGACTTGGACAGTCATTATCAGCCAGTGGTGTGCATTGTGATCGACCGCTTCAACTCCTTTTAATGGAAACAGATCGCGGGGGAATCAGTGGATGACTATGTTGCGCCGTTGAAGAGACTGGCAGACACCTGTAAATTTTGTGTACCCCACGATGACTTCATAAGGGATCAAATCATCAGGCATACAGTGAACACCTCCATACAGGATAAGTTATGGGTCAGTGGAGAAGTTCCGCTCAAAGCGATAGTGGCCATGGTCAAGAAGGCGGAACTCTCAAAGCGATGTGCGGAAGCTGGCAAAAAGGACAATGCCAGTAAAGCCACAGTGAGTAAGGTAACAGACGCCACCCACCAAGCAGCCATTTACTGGAGGCTCTATGCAGCCCAAGAAATATGCACCTAAGACAGTCACTAACCGGAAGCCCCAAGGAGAGGACAAGAACTGTTGCTACAGGTGTGGCAGTCAAGCACACGCAGCCAACGAAAATTATGCCCTGCCTTCAGAGCCAAATGCGTGTACTGCAGGATCATGGGACACTTCGAAAAGGTCTGTAGACGCAAACCCCGGAAAAACATCAGTCAAATATGTGACGCAAGACTCAGAGAATGAAGAGGGAGGTGGCGAAGACGACGATGATATCGTGCTGTGTATAGACGACCAAGTCTTGGGTATAGACTGCTCCTGGACACGTAAACCATTGTGCGAACTTTCCATGGGGGGGTCCAAGTAGCAATGGTTGCCGAATCGGGTTCCCCTTACACTATCATACAATGCAGCATTTGGGACAGAGACTTTGCACAGATTGAAGGCACACATCTCCTGACATCCATCCAGTCACCTTCATAGGGGAGCCCATTCCCATGGTGGGGTACCACCCCCTACAATTTGAATTCAAAGACTGCATGGCAGAAGGGAAGCTCTACATAGCAGAGAAAGGACCTTCAGTCCTAGGATGGGTGGCTCAGGGAGAACTTGGAATTCAACTAAACCCAGGAGGCACAACGCAAGTCCTGAGGAGGAACACCACACAGGCATATGAGGCTGAAGTGGAAGTCGGGGTTCCCAACAGTATTTGGAGGCACCATCTGCAAGTTGACAAAGTTCACTCACAAGATTTGCCTCAAGGAAGGGGCCAAACCAGTGAGCCACAAAGTACAGACCATTCCTTTTCAGAGTAGGGAAGCAGTGCAGCAAGAATTGCAACGCTTAGTAGACAATGGAGTAATTGAGCTCATAAAGAGCGCAGCATGGCTGGGGACCCTGGTCGTAGCCAGAAATCCCAATGGTAAGGTACGCCTTTGCATCGACTTGCGGGAACTCAACAAAACATCTTAGTAGACAAGTTCCCATTGCCCAGGACCAATGAGATGTTGGCCCTGACGAAGGGCATCAAATGGTTCTCCACCATAGACCTTACTTCTGCTTATCACCATATCAGACTACACCCCACGTGCAAGAAGCTGATCTCGTTCATTACACCGTTCGGGTTCTACCAGTTCCAGCAGATGCCATACAGCCTAGCATCTTCCAGAAGTTAATGCATACGTTTTTCAGAGACACGGATAGGGTGCAGTATTTCCAAGACGACATCCTAGTCATGAGGAGTACCAAAGCAGAGCATGACGCAAAGCTCTCCACAGTGCTGCGCATACTAATGCAGAACGGCCTCACCGCAGAGTGGGACTGGTGCAAGTTCGGGGTATCATCGATCACGTACTTGGGCCACAAAATAAGTGTCAAAGGAATCGCACCAAAACCGGCAAATGCGTAGGCTATAAAGGACTCACCCACACCCAGGAACAAAGACGACGTTTGATCTTTTTTGGGAATGGCAGAATTCTAAAGCAAGTTTTTACCTCATTTTGCCACCAAAACGCACAACTTGCGTCAGCTACTAAAAGAGAAAACCATCTTTACTTGGTTGGAGGCATCTCAGGAAGAAATCCTGCAAATCAAGGAAGACATATGTGAGGCCATGCCCCTACACGGATTTGACCAACGGGCGTTATCCATCCTCACCACGGACGAGAGTGACAGAGGGTTAGGGGCAGTCCTAATGCAGAAGTCTGCAGAGGGCAAAATGATGACGGTCAGATTACGTCTCGATCCCTGGCCAAATGAAGAAAAATTCAGTGTGGTGGAGAAGGAGATGCTAGCAGCAATTTGGGCAATGGAAAGATTCTGCCAATTCCTGTGGGGCTCCAGATTCCTGCTCAGAACTGACCACAAGCCGTTAGTGAAGGTACTCACATCCAGTGGGCATGCGACTGCCACGCCTCGCATAGCAAAAATTACCCTGCGGTTACTGGATTATGCGTATGATGTTGAATATATTCCAGGCACCAAGAACAAAGTTGCCAACTTTCTCAGCAGGGCAGCGGGGATGGAGAACGCTCCTGCACAAACTGAAGAAAATGACTACACCATAGCATTCACGGAGGACCAAGAGGCAGTCATAAGCGTACAAGAATGGAGAACGGCATGCTAAGAGGACACAAGTCTCACAGCAGTCAAATGGTTCATAGTCACGGGGTGGCCAGAAAAGGAACACTTGGATACTGAACAGCGAAAATTCTATGAAGTACGAGAAGAGCTGTCAGTAGGAGACAACGAGATAGTCATGCTAAGAGGAGACAAAGTGGTGCCCCCAGGCCGACTGATAAAACGGTTACTCACTATACTGCACGAAGGACATTTGGGAATAGTGAGAATGAAAGAGAGAGTCAAACAAGCATACTGGTGACCTGCACTGGACAGCCAGGTGGAGAGGCATATCATAGAATGTGTACAGTGCAGCAATGCAGACAAGACACAGACCACAATGCGACCCCCGTTAGGGAAAATCACCAACCCAGTTAATTCATGGGATGAATTGTCAGTGGACATATTGAGCCCCATTCTAGATGCGCACAGTGTACCCAAGTATGTCATCGTGCTCGTCGACTGGTATTCCAGGTGGGCGGAAATTTCGATATGTGAGACCATGGACCCCGAGGCAGTACAGGCCTTCCTTACTTCCACATTTCTGAGAGAAGGGATTCCACGAGTCATAGCATGCGACAATGGATCCCAATTTACATCCGAAAAATGGAACGCATTCATGGAACGGAATGGAATTCAAACTGAACACACACCAGTATATCATCTAGCCGGGAACGGCCTAGCCAAAAAATTTAATAGGGTCATGATGGGGTAAATTCAAGCGGCCATCAATGCAGGGAATAAGTGGGAGGCAGAACTCAGATGCACAGTATGGGCTTACCAAATCACTCCAACAAAAACTGGATACAGCCCATTCAAGATATTGAGGGGCCGTGACCCATTTACCAGGGATAATGTGGCATGGAAACAACGTACAGTACAAAGCAAATGGTCTCCGGCAGTGGTACGCAGCAATCTGGAAAAAGCGCAAAAGATCTACACGGACCACTACAACAGGCGGCACAATGTCAAGGAAACATTGCTGGAAAAGTTGGAATGGGTCAGAGTGAAGCTCGCTCAGTTGAGGAGGAAAGGCGACAGCAAGTATAGTATGCCCCTGCAAGTCAGAGAAATTTACACCAGGTCTGGCCTATTGAATGATGGGAAGATATGGTCCCAAGACAGAATGTCCAGGTGCAACAAAGTGATGAAGTGGGCCAAGACAAAAGTGACACCACCGAAAGAGAGTAATCGTAGGAACCTGGAGAAAGACGAAAATAACAGAGACACAGAAACCTCCAGCAGTGGCACAGCAAGCACCAATACAGAAGAGGCGAACACCACCAGAACACAGGAGAATACAGAATACACTGAGCGGCAGGCATGAGAAGAAGACCAAGGTGCAAGTGGTTTGGACACCAGGGACCAACCACAGGAGACAACTAACGACGCCCCACCCACTGGCAGCAGAGACAAGGACTCGCACCCCTTTGAGACATATCCGAATAGGCAGGACTGTGGTACTGCCAAAAAAGTATTGTGAGTTCGACATGAAGACTTAACCATCTTTCAGTATGAACTATCCTAAGTTTCATTACTATGTTGTTGATGCATTTTTTTTGCAGTGTTGCTAAAGGGGGAAATTATGTAGAGTTGCGCTCTAGTGTTTCTGTCATCACAAGACAGAGTACACTAGGAGCTCGGGCGGCCATCTTAGGCATTCGTAGCCGAGCCGCAGTACGGGCTGGAGCTTTTCCCCGGCGCATTCTAAAAAGTAATAAATACTTAAATCCACACACCGTGTCTGCCTAATCTGTAACCCCATCACCTCACTACGTGCACTTGTAGTAAACGTAACTGCATATTTGAATGTTTACAGACAAACAATATTGTGCATTTTGCACATGGAATGAACATTCTATACAGTGTATGAAAAGATTATAATACTGATGTAAAGAAAACAGACAGGTAGTCTGTTCTCTGTCTCTGTTAGCACTTGGCACTTTAAATTCCTTGGAAAACAGTTGTACGTCATGTGATCAAGGCCTTCAGGGGCTGAAACGCGTCATGGCGGCATAGCACGTTTGAAAAATAAAGAAAATTACCAGCACGCAGAAAGTGTGGTGTCCATTCCTTTTCTGGGGGCAGAGAATTGTGGAGAAATGGTAATGTGGATATTGGTCAGGGGCAGCTTCCTCAGATGAAACGGACCACCGAATCCGGTGCTGACCGGGAATTGAAAGTTCTGCTGGAGGAGAAAGCTGCATAACCCCTGGACGGCGTAAAAACAACTACAGACTGTGGCAAAGCAGTGGGACCTGGGTCGGAGGACGCACAAAAGGTAGGAGTTGCCATCAGTGAATGTTGAGAGGTGTGCATGGCAACGGACGTCGAGGTTGTGACTGATCTCCTTACTACTAAGATGCTTAACCATGGCTGCCGACGTACTACACAGTAGAGAGGAGGAGGCAGAAGAGATGTTCATCAAGGTTGCCATCGCTCATATCGAAACACAAAGTTATAGTGAGAGAAGCGGCTATTCTAACATAAGGGAACTTAGCGCCTAGAGACCTATGGTAATTGGCGCTCTACAAGTATAATCTAACAATAACAATAATAACAACTGTATAAACAACTGGAGAAACTCATGCAGTCGGAGCAGGCCAAATCTTGGGAGTACTGGTCTCTTTCGAAGTGCTTGGAGGTGGGAAGGGTCCCCCGTGGGCTCCGGATCATGATCGCTCCAAGTTAAAATAAACCCAATCCCAACATGCTCATGGATTTGGGGGAATGCAATCTTGAATCCTCAAGGCGATTAATGGAGATTTTAATCAAATAAGCCCATATAGACAGAATGGACTTGCAACACAAATCGATCAACTAAATTTGCTAATCCAATCTACTGAGGGGAGTAATGCCAATACCAAACTCAGAGAGGAGAGTATCATATGCCTGAAAAAAGAGGAAGACATAATAAAGAAACAAAAAACCTTTAAGTTTCAGTGGGATAAAAATGACTATGACCTAGGTTAGATTTTTACATTTGCCCGTAAATGTGATGCTGCCAAAGCAGTACACAAAGGCACTATTTTCCAGAAGGAGGGGGGGTGTGATGGTAGGCCCTAGTAGGGGATTACAAACTGCTTCAGTCATCTCAGACTTGAGTTCATCAGTTGAAACAGAGTTGGAATCTGAGGGTAATCAAAGAGTTTCAGGCAGAAATCAATCTCAGGCATGAAATCATACATTGGCTGAGGAGTTGGGTTTTTTAGGGGAGGAGAGGCGACACACATTGCGCCCGAGAAACCCAAATCCCGGACCCAAAAGAGGAGAAACATCACGCAACGTGAAAGGAGGTGAAGAAGGCGCCAAAACAAAAGCAAACAAGAAGAAACCAAACAACAGGGGGTGGTGGCGCAAGTAGATCAAGAACCCCAAATTGTCAACACAATCATCAACTTATCTGAAATTGTGTTAGATAAAGCTGAGCAACAACTATTGGCATTAGGACTTACGTATTGTCCTGAAAATAATTTTGATTATCTCCAGACGAGAGCTGGCATGTACATGTTCATTAGGATGCTCATATTACAAAAATATCATCATCAACGTTCAAATAAAGCATCAGATCAGGGGGCTCAAACAAGTTCTACTAGTGTTGGAAGCATACTAGCAACTTCAGATGTCAGTAATCTTTGTGACTTACATGCCTTAGATCAGGATTCCGATATCAATGAGGAAATCTCCATCCAAACAACTATGGAAAATTAATCTATAAACATCAGCACCACACCCCAGACAGGGTGTAAACCTATATCTACGTTCATCCCTGTAATGCCAAGAGATTCGGTCGATACCTTCCATGAAATTGTTAGAGCAGAAGTCAAAAAATTGAACTCCAAATATCCAAAGGGGGGGTTAGGACCGAACTGCAAATCAACATAAGTAACATAAGTACCATTAACTTAATAAAAAATTACGGGACAATAATTCAATAGTGGTGCACAGTTCCGACAAGGGTGGCAATTTGGTCATCTGACCACTAAAACAATATCTGGAGGAAGCATCACAACAACAGTCAGATCGTAATTGTTGCAGAATAAGTAATTGACAAATGACCAGGACTTTCCAAAATCAACTACGTTCAACACTTTTTGAGTGGAAGAGTATGGGGCTCATCCATCAGGATAAATTTCAATTCTTAAAAAAAGATTACCCCATAATGCCCATCCTGTAACTAATACCGAAAGTGCATGAAGACACTTCCCGTCCACCTGGAAGACCAATAATATCTGCCAAACAGGGTCTTTTGGAAAATGTTTCAGTGTACATAGATTAATTTCTTCAAGAACATGTGAAGACCCTTCCATCATTTATCCAAGATACCACAGATTTTTTAAGACAACTACATGACTTTGAATGGCACAATGAGTATTTTCCTATTGCATTAGCTGTGTCTAATTTGTATATATCTATTCAGCATGATGATGGTATAAGGGCCTCAAATTTTTATTTGGGCACCAGACCCATCGAATACTATGCACACAGAAAAATGCATATTGATCTTACCAGATTCTGTTTGGAAAACAATTATTAATCAACAGGTGTACCATCAAATAAGAGGGGTAGCTATGGGGGCAAGCTTTTCTCCTAGCTACGCGTGCTTACATATGGGATTGTGGGAGAGAATGAGCCTAACAACTGAGTGTGCGGATATCATGGCACATAATATTGTCAAATGGGTCCGATACATTGCCTACCTTTTTGTGGTCTGGCTTGAGGACAGAGGGAGTGCAGAAGAGTTCATATCCAAACTTAACATCAATGATTATAATCTGCATTTCACCCATGACAGTAGTGATAAGTCCATATCCTTCCTAGATGTTGAAGTATTTTTTGCAAATGGGAAGTTGGAAACCAAACTGCATCGCAAACAAACAGCAGGCAACACAATGCTCCATTCAACCAGCTTTCACCCCAAACATACCATCTGCAGCATTCCCTACGGGGAAATGCTGAGAATCCGCAGAATATGTAGCAGGGAGGAAGATTTGGTGGTGGCACATCAAGAATGTAAGAATAAATTCCGGGAAAGGGGATATGCCAACCATATAATTGATGACTCAATCAAAATGACTAGGACATTTTCTCACAAAGATCTGTGAAGAAAATCATCAGGAGACCAAAATACAGGTCAGAATAGCAGTACAGGTAGAATATCAATAATCCAAGACTTATCCTCACTTATAATAAACAAAAGGATAGCCTGTACAAAATATTCAAGAAGAACTGCCATCTAGTATTGAGTGACCCTATACTGAGAGAAAGGTTACCACGCACCCCCACGATTACATATAGAAGGTTCCCAAGCACCAGAGATCTAGTTGTCAGTCGCAGTCCGGAGGTCAAGACAGGTTGTAACTGGTTAACAAATCGCAGAGGCTTTGTCAAATGTGCGTCTTGTAGAGCTTGCAAGTATGGGATGAACAGAGCTACTTTCAGTTCACCATTCAAAGAATAGCCCTGTGCAATTGACAAATTGCTGACCTGCAAGTCGGAATACACTGTCTATGCACTGGAGTGCTCTTGTGGACTGCAGTGCGTTGGCAGTACAAAACTGCAATCCCACAGAAGAGTGCTCAAACACCTAAGGACCATTACCAACTCCGATGTGACCTACCCTGTAGCACGCCTCTTTAAAGAGGTCCATGTGAATGACATGGACGAACTAAGATACTCTGTGATGGATTCTGTGCCCCCACTTACACATGGAGGCAACAGGGATGCCACATTGAGATGTCTGGAGACCAAATATATTTTGGAATTGGACTATAAGAGTACAAATGTACTGAACACAACAGAGGACTTACATACCAAGTTGTAAATGGTACTGCTTTCAGTATATGACATCTTAGGCAAGAGTCCATACATGGGACACCCCAGTTTTTAACATCAAAAGTTGTTTCTGCATTATTTATTATGTTACTTTGTAGAACAAGTTTCCCTATAATTGTATTTATCTATTTTTCTCTCCCACAATGTGATCTTCTCCTTTACCCAGTTTCCTTGTTTTTTAGGCTACCCTGGGCGTTCCGATTAGGCCGTCCTTGGTACGCTGAGTGACCTTAATTGCACATTAGCATTTTAGAGGCAAGGTCTAGATATAGACACTGCACCACAGTATTCAGGTTTACATCACTTTTGCATTTGCACGTTTTGCACAGTCTCGTAACAGGACATTTACAGCAGGATTTATCTCAATGTTAGCATTGGGCACAGCACTTGGGTTAATGTAAATAAGTAAACAAGTAAAGAACAATATTGAGTTGCCAAAATTGCCTTTTCAATAATGTTTTTACGAAGTATTTGTCCGCATATGTATTTTGAACAGTTATTATAGCTATACTTATACAAGCATGTCTCAATGTATCAGCCTTAATATACAAAAAAGTCTATTTACTGTTACTGTATTCATTCAGCCATTATTGCGTATTTTGCACATGTAGTGACGTAACTGCATATTTTAATGTTTATATACAAAGGGTATTGCACATTTTGCAAATGTGAAGGAATATTCCAATGTATTAGGCTTAAAAAAGTCTATTAACTGTTACTGTAGTTATTCAGCTAATATGGCGTAATTTGCTCTTGGTGACGTAACTGCATATTCGAATGTTTACATAGAAATGGTATTGCGCATGTTGCACATGGAAGGAATATTCCAATGCATTAGGATTGTATTCATACACCTATTATTGCATATTTTGCACTTGTAGTAAATGTAACTGCATATTTGAATTTTTACGGACAAACAAAATTGCGCTTTTTGCACATGTAATGAATATTCAATACAGTTGATGAAAAGATTCTAATACTGCTGTAAAGAAAACAGACAGGTAGTCTGTTCTCTGTCTCTGTTAGCACTTGGCACTTTAAGTTATCACTCCACGCCTCATGACACGTCACGTCATCTAGTATTGAGTGACCCTATACTGAGAGAAAGGTTACCATGCACCCCCACGATTACATATAGAAGGTTCCCAAGCACCAGAGATCTAGTTGTCTGTCGCAGTCCGGAGGTCAAGACAGGTTGTAACTGGTTAACAAATCGCGGAGGCTTTGTCAAATGTGCGTCTTGTAGAGCTTGCAAGTATGGGATGAACAGAGCTACTTTCAGTTCACCATTCAAAGAATAGCCCTGTGCAATCGACAAATTGCTGACCTGCAAGTCGGAATACACTGTCTATGTGCTGGAGTGCTCTTGTAACTTGGCAAAATTGTAGGGACTGTTAGCCCGATGTGCCTTTGCTGGGTCTCAATATATGTGCTCCAGTGGATTTTGAGAAATTAACGTTTAAAAAAACAGATATATCTGTGACAGCGTACCGGATAGCGCACCAGTTTGCGTACTTTTCGTGTAACGGAGCTTTGCGAAGCTGATTGGCTCTCCAGTGTCTGTCAACATTCTAAACAGTCCGGAGCGGCCGCCATCTTGTCTCTCAGTAGGATCGAGAGACAAGAGGAGGCCAAAACGAAGGGGGAAATGAAGGAAAGGGGGCAAGGTAGACCCCTCCTGACCCCCTAGGATTGATGAGGGGGATATTAAAGTGACCCACGGGGCAAAAAAAAAAAAATTCGATTTTTCGCCGTAGAGGCGCGTCCCGGTACGCGAACCGGGCAGCTAACTGGGCAGCTAACCGGCAGCGTAACGGGATTTGGAGGAGAAGCTGATTGGCTGTCAACATTGTAAACAGTCCGGAGCGGCCGCCATCTTGTCTTTCGGTAGGATCGAGAGACAAGAGGTGGTGAAAAACGAAGGGGGAAATGAAGGAAAGGGGGCAAGGTAGACCCCTCCTGACCCCCTAGGATTGATGAGGGGGATATTAAAGTGTCCCGCGGGGCAAAAGAAAAAAAAAATTGTGATTTTTCGCGGTAGAGGCGCTTCCCGGTACGCCAACCGGGCAGCTAACCGGCAGCGTAACGGGAGTCCGACATCTTGTGTTTTTGGAGCGTCCGGTTTGCGTACCGGGTAAAGTTCCGGTAAGCGTAACAAGGGGAAAACCAAGAGAAACAGTAAAATAAAATTTAAAGTAATAGATTTCCACCAAACTTGGCAAAATTGTAGGGTCTGTTTGTTTGATGTGCCTTTGCAAGGCCTCAAGATATGTGCACGTGTGGATTTTGTCTAATTAAGGTTAAAAAAATTAATATATATCTGTAAGCGTGCTCTGGCGCGCTTACGTTACGGGTTTTGTTTGCGCTGCAGAGACGATACGTCACGTTTATGCGACGTGTCATGAGGCGTCTCACGTGGCTACATGATACGTCACGTAATAAAGAATATATTTTACAGCTATACATATTAGCTTTTAAAAAACCAATGAAATTCACTGAAAAAACATAGGTTATAGACCATATATAGTTAGGAATTTGCATTTACAAAACCTTGAAAATTCACTGAAAAAACCTTTGGTTATAGACCATATATAGTTAGGGATTAGCATTTACAAAACCTTAATTTACTCGCACAAAACCATAGAAATTTGCATATATAGTTAGTTGCAATAACTTTATATCGCGCACCCGCAATCCACTGCTGATGATGTCACATATTACATCATTCATGACATGGTCAGTGACATCACTGATGACATCACTGATGACATCTCAAATGACATCACTGATGACATCTCAAATGACATCACTGATGACATCACTGATGACATTTCAAATGACATCACTAATGAAATCACTGATAACATCTCATTTGACATTACTGATCACATCACTGATGATATCATTCATGTGATAATACGATGAACCTCTTCAGACTCTAATATAACCTTAGATACAATCAGTGTAAACAGACACTCACAGACTGTCACTCATCCATGGAGTTACTCACACACCTAGTCAGTCATGCAAAGAATCAATCACACCTCCATTTCCTCAACTATACAGTTATACACACCTTACTTAATCAAACATATACTAACACATATTTACTCTCTTATACAATCACTGATACAAGTTCACAATGATCCATACAGCCACTCACACATTCACTGGCTCTTATGCACAGTTATTTATATATGTCAACTCTCACATGTACTATGTTTTACATATGTACTTACTTTGACATGTAGCACTGAGAAATCCAATCACTCACCAATACACTCATGCATACAGTCAACCGCCCATACAGCTGTTTCCACATGCACTTTTGAACCCATACATCTAGTGAATCAACTGCTCACACATCTATGCACAGAGTCACACACCTCCCAGCCACCCCCACACACACACTTTCTCTCCCATACAAATATTTGGGCAACCAATCAATAACCCATATAGTTACGCATATAGCTACTGATCAACACATGCAGCAGTTTACAGAACTACAGAAATAATGATGCACAAATTAAGACAGTTTAGTCACTAACCCATGCACTCAGTGAGATACATTTAATCATTCCCTCATACAATCAGTCATGCACCTACTAAATCCTTCATCCAAACACTTATACATCCACTCATTCTTCAATATGTAAGACATATTTTAACTTTACAGAAACATACAGTCACTGGATGTTGTCATCATATATATATATATATATTACCTACTGGCGGTCGCCAGTAGGTATATATAGTTAGGATTTTTTCTCTATGGGACTTTTGAAAATTCTATGTCTAATAACTTTGGTGTTTGCGGACGGAATAGGCTGAACTTTTCAGGAAAATGGCACATTTTGTTTCTGAGCAGCCCCTAAAAATTTGGGGGGGTTTCGTCAAGGGGGGGGCCGAGAAAAAAGGGGGGTCCCAAAACGCGTTTTTCCCATTCATTTTTCCATAGGGCGTTTGGCCTCACTTTTAGCTCGAACGGCTAAATGGATTTGCACAAAACTTGGCAAAATTGTAGGGACTGTTAGCCCAATGTGCCTTTGCTGGGTCTCAATATATGTGCTCCAGTGGATTTTGAGAAATTAACATTTTTAAAAACAGATATATCTGTGACAGCGTCTCGGATAGCGCTCCAGATCGCATACTTTTCGCGTAACGGAGCTTTGCGAAGAGAAGCTGATTGGCTCTCCGGTGTCTGTCAACATTCTAAACAGTCCGGTGTGGCCGCCATCTTGTCTCTCAGTAGGATCGAGAGACAAGAAGAGGAGAAAAACGAAGGGCGAATTTAATGAAAGGGGGCAAGGTAGACCCTTCTTGACCCCCTAGGAATGAGGTTGGGGTTATTGAAGGGTCCCATGGGGCAAATGAAAAAAATGTGATTTTTTGCGGTAGAAGCGCTTTCCAGTTCGCGAACTGGGTAGAGAACCGGTAGCGAAACGGGAATTCGCCATTTTGTGTTTCGTTTTAATTAAATTACAAGATGGAGGAAAAACAATGTGAGAAATGGGTATAAGGGGGTACGGGAGATGCATCCTGACCCCCTATGTTTTCTGAGGGTGGCTGAGGATGCTCATATATGTTGATACTTGTCTTCCAGCGGCTGCGCGTGAGCATTTTTTTTTTTTTTTTTTTGCTACGTGACGTCTGTTAACGTTCGATTCGAAGGAAATCAGGAAGTGTTGACCGCCATTTTGACACTGCGAGTAAATATATTGTTAAAAATAATTGTTATAAAATAATCCGTATTGATAAACATTGTCTGCGCCATCTTGCTTTTTTTTTTTCCAATGCCACACTTTTGTCGTGCACGGCAGCCATTTTAGATGCCTTGACCAGACCCACTCTCTGCACGCCGCCGATCGTGACGTCTGTTAACGTTCGATTCGAAGGAAATCAGGAAGTGTTGACCGCCATTTTGTCAGACGGAGGGTACTTGGGTAAACCTCACCTCGGAATATTCCTTAAACTTTCCCTATTTAGTTAAACGTAGGAATTTATTCATTGGTGCACGTCATTCTTGGTTGTATTATTCGGGGTGCCAAGCGAAGTCATATTTTGTCATCCTGTAATAACCCGTCAAGTTTCTGCTTCAGGCTGCCCTCCCAAGCGCTGGGTTCAGAGAGAGACATAGTCATTGTTTGCTCGTCGTGTATAGGCACCATATTCAAACCCTTTTTCCCATCCCATCGGCCGTTAAGTCACCATTTTTCCGTACTTTAATCGACGTTCCGAAGTGACCTGCAGAAAAGAGGGAAAAAGAAGGGGCGGGGCAGCATTTAAAACACATCAGCGCGCATAAACCCGAAAAGGCTTTTACTTACTACATACTCGGCCTATCTCCACGGGAGGCAGTCCCTACCATCTTATACATCCACTCATTCTTCAATATGGAAAACATATTTAAACTTTACAGAAACACACATTCACTGGATGATGTCATCAGCGATGTCATCAGTGATGTCAAATGAGATGTCATCAGTGAAGTCATCAGTGATGTCATTTGAGATGTCATCAGTGATGTCACTGACCATGTCATGAATGATGTAATATGTGACATCATCAGCAGTGGATTGCAGGTGCGCAAAATATAGTTAGTACAACTAACAATATAGGAGCAATGTCAATGTTTTTTTAAATGCTAATTCCTAACTATATAAGGCCTGAAACTTATGGTTTTTTAAGTGAATTTGCAAGGTTTTTTAAATGCTAATTCCTAACTATATAAGGCCTGAAACCTATGGTTTTTTAAGTGAATTTGCCAGGTTTTTTAAATGCTAATTCCTAACTATATAAGGCTGACTGACTGACTGACTGAAATGTTTATAAAGCGCTCGAATGACGCGGCGTCCTGATCCCCTAGCCCTTCTCAGGGGGTCCCAGAAGGACCACCAAGTGCAAAAAAATTAAAAAATTTTAAATCGCGGGGTGTTTGCACGGTACGCGTACCGTACGCGTACGGTGCGCGTACCTTGCAAGTTTTTTTAATTGTTTTTTTTTTGCCCTTGGGGGTCCTTTTGGGACCCCCTGAGAAGGGCTAGAGGGTTGGGGGGTCTCTACCCTGCCCCCTTTTCGTGTTTTCAACTCTTGTTTTGGGCTCTTTTGTGCCTCAGTTCTCCTGAAAAACAAGATGGTGGCCAACACTTCCTGGTTTGGACAGTTTGGAATGTTGACAGTCGGCTGCCAGCCAATCAGAAACTCGCTCACGGACGTAAGGGTACGCACACGTACGCGTACGGTACGCGTACTGTACACGTACAGTGCACGTACGGTAAGCGCATATAGATATATAATTTGCTCAAATTCAATTTTCTCAACAACTACTGGAGGGACTTTCACCAAATATAGAAAAGGCACTACTGCATACCTGTCCCTACCATTTTGCCAAGTTTGGTGTAATTCCGTCCAGCCGTTCGGGCTGTAGCCGTGTCTAAAGGTCCCATGGAAAATGCCATTTGAAACATTTCAAATTCAATTTTCTCAAGAACTACTGGGGGGATTTTCACCAAACATAGCAAAGGCACATCTGCATACCAGGCCCTACCATTTTGCCAAGTTTGGTGTAATTCCATTCAGCCGTTCGGGCTGTAGCCGTGTCTAAACGTCCCAATGGAAATTAACATGGAGAAAACACGTTTTGGGACCCCGCTTTCGGCCCCTGCTTGACGAATCCCTGCAAAACTTTCAGGGAAGGAGCGGATCGGAGCTGGCCAAAATTCTGGACAATTACACACAGATTCCTCAATCGGCGCCAAAGTTATTCCCAATAGAATGTTGAGCGCATATAGATATATAATTTGCTAAAATTCAATTTTCTCAACAACTACTGGAGGGATTTTCACTAAATATAGAAAAGGCACTACTGAATACCTGTCCCTAGCATTTTGCCAAGTTTGGTGTAATTCCGTTCAGCCGTTCGGGCTGTAGCCGTGTTTAAAGGTCCCATAGAAAATGCCTTTTGGAAAATTTCAAATTCAATTTTCTCAAGACCTACTGAAGGGATTTTCACCAAACATAGCAAAGGCACATCTGCATACCATGCCCTACCATTTTGCCAAGTTTGGTGTAATTCCATTCAGCCGTTCGGGCTGTAGCTGTGTCTAAAGGTCACTATGGAAATTAACATTGGGGAAACACGTTTTGGGACCCCCCTTTTTTCTCGGCCCACGCTTGACGAATCCCCCCGAAACTTTCAGGGACGATGCGGAGCGGAGAGAAGCAATTTTAAGGAAGATTACACGCAGATTCCTCTATCAGCGCCAAAGTTATTCCCAATAGAATGTTGGAGATTTCCTATGGTAACTAGGTCCTAACTATATATACCTACTGGCGACCGCTAGGAAGTAAGTAATATATATATGTATATATATATATATATCCCCCATTCTCCCCCATTCATGGGGAATTTACTTAAAATGCCCTAACACACATGAGGGCGTATTTACAAGGCCCTTGCACCACTTTTGCATCACTTTTAACATGGGAAAAATAACTTGAAAGTGGCTCAAAGGCCTTGTAAATATGCCCCATGCTGGCTATAAAACTCTAGCAGTACATATCAAGAAACCTAAATTACTTCAAGAAACGTTTTTATACACATCAAGTAAGCAAATTATTCTCCCTAAATCATGGGGCAAGTGAAATATTTGTTTAAAGAAGCAGACACCATTTTTTCCTTCTCTGGGGTAGGTCTGGAAATGCTTTTTAAAGGACACCTTTGAGCAATTGATGGCACTTTTTCCTCAAACTGCCTTGGTATATTCCAAAATATGCCAAAGACAGAAATGGAAGTGGTCCAATCAATTTTATCCACAAATTGAGAAATCGAGGAAGCATGTAAATAAGTCTGTTTCAGCTTATATGAGAGACCATGGAAGTGGCTCCATCTACAACAATAACTTGCGTTACTACATGCAAGATATCTACATAGGAGATGGCGTGCACTTCTCAGATGAGGGGAACAGAGTTTTCATACAAAATGTAATACTGTGTATTGGTACCTACTTATAAGTACCTAGAACTTACACAGAACCCAAAAGCTCTTTTCAGAGCTACCTTTACTTTAATTACTCTTTAAAAATTTTGAATGTACCTTTTTTCACTAATCTTCACTTATGTTCGCTTCCTGGTTCGCTACCCGGTTCGCGTACCGGCAGCTAACAGCGCGAATTTTTTTTAAAAAAAATTCTTTTTTCTCGCACATATGGGACTCCTCAGCCACCCTCAGAAAACCTAGGGGGTCAGGATACGTCTACCGTGCTCCCTTCTACCCATTCTGAACATTATTTACCCTCAATCTTGTATCTCAATTCTACCGAAACACAAAATGGAGGACTCCCGTAACGCTGCAGGTTCGCGTACCGGGGCACGCACTGAGAAGCGCTCGCTTAAAAAAGGTGGGAAAGTAATTTACAGAAAAACCACTGGAGACACTTTCACCAAATATACCTTAGCTCATACTACATACTAATCCCTACCATTTTCACAAATTTGGTTGGAATTCCATTTAGCATGTAGACCTCTCTAAATTCCCTAAGGTAAATTACTTCACAAAACACATCTGAAGTGTTGGAATTGACAACCAATTAAAGTGTTACTTTCATTTTCTACTTTTTTTACCTAACATTTGATTGATTATTACCTGAATATATATAAAGAAAGAGGGAAAAACACAGCCATTTTGACTACTACTTCCTGAAGTACATTGCAAGAACATTTTCACTGACAACTTAAACTTGTTTTTAAAAGGTAAGATGTTATTTTAAACATTTGACCAGAGAACTATGTTATACAATTTAAATTAATTTGGAAAACATTTTCAGATAGTTATATACTATCCCTCTGTAAGAGTTAGACATTGAGAAAGGCTTGTTTATTATAATTATGGATTGATTTACGTTTCTGTGTTATAATTATGAATTTACTTAGGCTTTTTCGCAAACACTTTTTAATAGTACTACTTCACGCCTAAAACCATACAGAGCCCATAGATAACTTCTCTGTTATAAACTCACAAGTACCTGTCTGAACTTAAACCCAACATTGCCCTATTTCTACTGATATATTTATTTTTTATGCAAATTTCGGCACAAAAATGGAAGGAGAACAGAACGTTTCCTTTGAAATTGCCGTAGAGATAAAAAATGAGGAAATAATTGAAAGCATTGACTTGGAATTTATGGACGAATCACGAGACCAAGAACTTCTACAATGTGTAGAATCTGTGGATTTGTTACTTCATTATGAGGACGATAAAATGTGGGAAGTTATGTTCACTCAACAAGAGGACATTTCGGACAGTCAAATGTTAGACAGTCTATAAAATTTTGAAAAAGAATCAGAAGAACAAATTTATATTTAATAATCAAAAATTGTTTGAGTCTTTAATCATTTTTATATGTAATTCATAAACTAGTACCAAATTGATTATAATGTAAAGTCAGACTTATAGTATACTGTGCAACTTTTTTATGTTACTGCATTGGTACCTATATTTTGCTACTTAAATAAAAAAACCAAAAAAAACAACAAAACGAACAATCAATAAGCATACAATATTTAAAAAGTCTATCATTCTTGTTTCCTTATAGTACGCTCCCCGGACCGCTTTCCGGTGCGCATACCGGGCGCACCCCATGCAAAAAAAAACGATTTTTTTTTTTTTTTTTTTTGCCCGGCGGGGCCCTTTTAAAGCCTCCACATCAAACCTAGGGGGTCAGGGAGGATCTACTATGCCCCCTTATGGTCATTTCCCCCTTCGTTTTGGCCTCCTCTTGTCTCTCGATCCTACCGGACTGTTTAGAATGTTGACAGACACCGGAGAGCCAATCAGCTTCGCTTCGCAAAGTTCCGTTACGCGAAAAGTACGCGAACCGGAGCGCTATCCGGGACGCTGTCACAGATATATCTGTTTTTTAAAACGTTAATTTCTCAAAATCCACTGGAGCACATATATTGAGACCTAGCAAAGGCACATCGGGCTAACAGTCCCTACAATTTTGCCAAGTTTCGTGCAAATTCATTCAGCCGTTCGAGCTAAAAGTGAGGCCAACCGCCCTATGGAAAACTCAATGTTAAAAACGTGTTTTGGGACCCCCCCTTTTTTCTCAGCCCCCCCTTGATGAAACCCCCCCAAATTCTCAGGGGCTGCTCAGAAACATAATGTGCCATTTTCCTGAAAAAGTTATTAGACATAGAATTTTCAAAAATCCCATAGGAAAAAAATCCTAACCACATATACCTACTGGCGACCGCCAGTAGGTAATATATATATCCACATTACCATATATATATATATATATATATATATATATATATATATATATATATATATATATATATATATATATATATATATATATATATATATATATATATATATATATATATATATATACCATATATGACATGGTCAGTGATATATATCACTGATGACATCACTGATGACAACTCAAATGACATCACTGATGACAACATACAGTTACTAATGCTAATTCCTAACTATATATGGTCTATAACCTATGGTTTTTTCAGTGAGTTTTCAAGGTTTTGTAAATGCTAATTCCTAACTATATATGGTCTATAACCTATGGTTTTTTCAGTGAATTTTCAAGGTTTTGTAAATGCTAATTCCTAACTATATATGGTATATAACCTATGTTTTTTTCAGTGAATTTCAATTGTTTTTTAATAGCAAATATCAAAAGCTGTAAAATGTATTCTTCTTTTAAAGGAAAAATATATTTTATATGTATTTAATATAATTATTTTTATGTATACAGTTTTTTATAGTTACATCCACTGGGCTCACAGGTATGCTGATAACAGAAATGTACACAACCTCAATTTACAAAATGTGGAAATCAACTGGATTGGCCAGAGAGGATTGATATGTCACCAATTGATTCCAACATGCGTTACAACATGCAAGACATCTACAGAGGAGATGGTGTGCACTTCTCAGATGAGGGGAATAGAATATTCCTCCTGAATTTAAGACTGTGCATTGGAACCAACTTGTAGGTACCTAAATCAGCCACAGAACCCAAAATCTCTTTTCAGAGCTACCCTACCTCTGATCATTCAAAACGTTTATCTTTTTCTAACTTTTTTCACTATTTTTCACCAAAGTACGCTCCCCGGTACGCTTACCTGTGCGCGTACCGGGCGCTCCCCCCGCAATTTTTTTATTGTTTTTAATTTTTTGCCTATATGAGCGTCCTAAGCCCCCCTCAGAAAACCTAGAGGGTCAGGAAGTGTCTACCGTGCCCCCTTCTACCATTCCCAACATTGTTTGCCCTCCATCTTGTGTCTCAATTCTACAGAAACACAAAATGGAGGACTCCCATAACGCTGCCGGTACGCGTACCGGGGCGCGCACCGGTAAGCGCTCGCTAAAAAAAGGTGGGAAAGTAATTTACAGAAAAACCACTGGAGAAACTTTCATCAAATATAGAATAGGCCCTACTACATAGCAACCCCTACCATTTACCCAAATTTGGTGGTATTCCATTGAGCCATTTGGGATGTATCCCTGTCTAAATATCCTGAGGTAAATTACATGACCGAAACACATATGAAACTGTTTTCAACCAATTAAAATGTTACTTACATTTTGTACTTTTATGTGCTGACATTTGATTGGTTAAGTACATGAATATATATAAAAAATGAGAGAGAAACACAGCCATTTTGACTAACACTGCCTAAGGTACATTTGGAAAAGAATTTGACAGTAAACCTCAACTACTTTGAAGAAGGTAAGTTGTTAATTTGAAAGGAGAACTATGTTATGCACTTTAAGTTAATTTGGGAAAACGTTTTCAGATAGTTATATACTGTCCCTCAATAAGAGTTTGACATTGAGAAAGGCTTATTTATTTAAATTATTGATTGAGTTAGGCTTCTGTGGTATAATTATGAATTTACTTAGGATTCATCACAGGCACTTTTTAAGAGTTCTACTTCCTGCCTGAAACCATACACTGCCCAAAGATAACTTCACTGTTAAAAACTAACAAGTACCTGTCTGAACTTAAACCCAACAGTGCCCTATCTCTACTGATATATTTATTTTTTATGCAATTTACAGCAAGAAAATGGAAGCACAACAAAATGAAAATAATATTTCATTTCAAATAAATATGGAAAACAATCCTAAAGAAGAGAAAGAAGAAATAGACTTTTTGGATGACACTGTAGACCAAGACTTGATTAAATGTGTTGAAAAAATTGAATCATGGAATGAAAAGGAGGACATACCAGATGAATTAATGTTGCAAATTCTTTTAGATTTTGAAAAATAACAACAATAAATTTAAATTTAAAAAGTTGTTTGAGACATTATTCTTTTTTATATGAAAATTATGAAATAGTACCCAAAAAGATATAATATAAAGTGAGACTTAAAATATACTGTGCAACTTTTTTGTGTTACATAGTAAGTTTGCTCATAGTTACTTCCTTTCTCCAACTATATTATCTCCAATGTGTATTTAACATCTCTTTATCATCTCCTGCCTCCATATTGTTTCTGCTTTCCTGACAGACTAAGGTATGTATTCCATATACCACAATAACTTCTGAAACAACATGCAAGATATCTACAAAAGAGACGGTGTATATTCAATTTTAGACTCTGCATTGGTACCTACATGTTGCTACTCAAATAAAAAAAAACACAAAAAAAAACAACAAAAACAATCAATAAACATACAATATTTGAAAAGTCTATCATTCATTTTTCCCCATAGTACGCTCCCCGGTCCGCTTCCCGGTGCGCGTACCGGGCGCTCCCCCCGCAAAAAAAACAATTTTTTTTTATTTTTTTTGCCCCGCGGGGCCCTTTTAAAGCCCCCACATCAAACCTAGGGGGTCAGGGAGGATCTACTCTGCCCCCTTATAGTTGTTTCCCCCTTTGTTTTGGCCATCTCTTGTGTCTCGATCCTACCGAGACACAAGATGGCGGCCGCTCGGGACTGTTTAGAATGTTTACAGACACCCTCGAGAACCAATCAGCTTTCCGTGCGCAAGTCACGTGGCGTGCCCGGTGCGCTCCCCGGTGGGCGTACCGGGGCGCGCTTACAGATATATATTTTTTTTAACCTAAATTACTCAAAATCCACTACAGCACATATGCACGTTGAATGCTTTTGGGTACGTTTATGTCGTGCGTATCATGCGGACGCAGCTATGCGATACGTCACGATCATGTTTTCGTTCGCGACATTGGCGCTAACGGGACGCTTCCCGGTTCGCGCACCGGGGCGCGCACAGGGAGCGCTCCAAGGGAAAAAAAAAAAATTTTAAAAAGGGAAAAATTGTAAGGACTGGTAGCCCGATGTGCCTTTGCTATACTCAAGTGGTTTTTACGAAAATTAACTTTGAAAAATATATATATTGTGCTACATTGGGCTATTTATATGTTAGAGCTCAAATGAAGCCCAAATGTAGCCCAATGTAGCCCAATGTAGCCCAAAGATGGCCACCAGAGACAAAAAAAATGTAGCCCAAATATCAGCCATATGTAGCCCAACTATAGCCCAATGATAGAATGTACCAGAGTGTTCTAAAGAACAACTAGAGCGTTAACAGTCTTACTTATAAAGTGAGACTTATAGTTAGGAATTAGCATTTAAAAAACCTATGAAATTCACTGAAAAAACCATAGGTTTCACACCAGTTATAGTTAGGAATTAGCATTTAAAAAACCTATTAAATTCACTGAAAAAACCATAGGTTTCACACCAGTTATAGTTAGCTGGAAATTTTACTGACATAACACCAATGAAATTCCACGTTATAGTTAGTTGGACTCACTATAACTTGCGCGCCTGCAATGCACTGCTGATGACGTCACATATTACATCACTCATGACATGGTCAGTGACATCACTCATGAAATCACTGATGACTCCATCCAGTGAATGTGTGTCTTTCTGAAAAATAAATATGTTTTATATATGTATATGTAAAGGTCGATGGAAGAATAAATGTTTAAATAAGTGTCTTGATTTAGACAGGAATATCAACTTCATATTCTTATATTGTATAAATTTATATGTATCATGTGTATATGGTTTTAGGATGTAATTAACAGTTTTAACACTATCTACACCGATAAACAGTTTTTAACTCTATTTTTAGCATGTGTCTAGAAATAGGGAGATAACAACTTTATTTTGCACAGTATTTTTACCTTGTCTATGAATTAATATGATGCACTGTCACTTTAAATTGTCCGCGCTATGGCGAGCAATTTGTCATGTGATCAAGCCTCCTTGGAGGTGAAACGCGTCATGGCGGCAGCGCTGGCATCAAGTAAATAAACCACATCTGCACCAGCAATCTTTGGGTCAACTCTTCGTCACTTGGTAATTTGGCAGTTCGTTTTCTGTGGTGTGTGATCGGCTTCAAGGATATTTGAGTACCGAAGCTCTCCAGGTACGAGTCGAACCCCTTCCCGACTCAGGGCAACGCGGCAGGAAGCTACTGCTCCGGAACTTGTTTCAGTATCAGAATATACAGTCTCGGTGAGGAGAAAGCCGCAACGCCCCTGCATTACCATTAATTCGCCTTCGTGGGACGGCAAACAGAGTCCTGCGCTTCGGTACCACGGAGCAGACGTCTGAGTTTTGAACCCAGGTAGGCATTTGGAAACTGCAGTGGGAAGTGTGCACGACTTCGGGCAGGATATTTAATCCCCTTCACCCAGCTAGTCGTTTGGAAAGTGCACACATAACATTTGCCATACACTACAGCGCATCGCAATATGTCCGCCGACAGACTGCGTAGCCGAGCTGAGGCAGCTGATTCCATGTTTTTGCATTCCCCGGCTGGGGGATCATTGAGCACCACACCCTCTAACCAGGAAACATGCAATAACACCACCAAAGACTTGTTTAAGAAACTGGAGCGCACTATGCGCGCAGAACAATCAAAGTGGTGGGAACATCGGTCTCTTTCCCGTTACCTAGAGGTAGGGCGTGTCCCGAGAGGATTAAGGATTACCATTGCGCCCAGCTATGAAAATCCAGATCCAGCTATGTTAACAGAGTGGGCAGAGGTAAACCTTAATTCCTCCAGCAAACTTTTGCACATTATAGTGAAATACGCTAATAGCGATCGAATCAAACTACAAAAAGAAATTGACATCCTGGAAGGAGAAATTTCTAAAATAGAAGTCACTGATCAAGTCACAAAAATGAGAACAGACATGATGAACCGTTTGACCAAAGAGGAGGAAGTCATCAAAAAAAGAAAGGCTTTCAATTTTGAACAAGATTGAGTCGATTATTTAAATGGCCAAGTGTTTACGTTTGCTCGCAGATATGAGGCGGTCAAAGCAAAGGCACAAATTAACAAAACAAATCAACAGGCAACTGGCGACACGTTGTTACCAGCAACCTCATTTTCAAGCTTGAGCTCTGCTGCAGAGAGTGATCCAGAGTCTGACCCCACTCATGATGCTAACTTGGGGTTTACAAAGCTTTCCCTGGCTCAAGAAGTCAACTGTCTATGCCAGGACCGACGCGGGACACTAAGGTCGCACAAGACCTATGGAACAAAAAACAGCGGACAAACCACAAACGCTGGCAACGCAGGAAATGCCGTGCCCAGAACCTCAAGCGGCAACAATCAAACAAAGCAAGGCCATTGGAAACAATATCAGAAGAAAACAAAGAAAACAAATCCAAACCCGTGATTAATCTTTCCAACTTGAAGCTGACAACTGCGGAGACAGCTGTGTTAAATCTGAGGCTTTCATACTGTCCACCGTGCAACATGAACTATGCTGACACACGCATGGATGTCTATAGATTTACCCGCAAGTTAAAACTTAAAAAGTTTTCGAACAACATCCCAAGAAAAACACTCCTTCTGAGACGGCACCAAGTCCTAACATGACCATCAGCCAAAGTCAGGCCACTTTTGAAACTATTTAGGAGTTACAGAACGAGGATCCTAGAGACAATGCAATGGGAACACCACACACCTCCAATGGGCAACCGATTACACCATTCAAATCAAAATCCACATTCCAACCAGTCATGGTTCACGATAATTTGGACACCTTTCAGGACATTGTGGTACAAGATATTAAAAAACTATACACTGCCACCAACAAGAAAAAGTGTTATATATCCAAACAAAACAGGTGTTACAAACAACTAATAATGAAATTTCAAAAAGATCACAATATTATCGTGAAACAA
Organism: Lissotriton vulgaris; assembly: GCF_964263255.1. Classification (NCBI taxonomy): domain Eukaryota; kingdom Metazoa; phylum Chordata; class Amphibia; order Caudata; family Salamandridae; genus Lissotriton; species Lissotriton vulgaris. The sequence goes on from NC_141696.1 coordinate 866,195,848, forward strand.
GCAGACAAGGGCGGCAATGTGGTCCTTTGGCCCAAAGATATGTATCTAAAGGAGGCGGAATCACAGCTGAATGACACCACCTGCTATCGGAGGAGCAACATTCAAGTTGTAAAAGCCATGTGGGTGGATCAATACCACAAATTGCAGGCGTGGAGAAGTGCGGGACTCCTTACACATGAGCAGTTCCGCTATTTGAAAAAAGAACACCCAGTCATTCCCTCGTCTTATCTAATCCCAAAAATTCACAAAAATATTGACACACCACCAGGCCGACCTATAATTTCAGCTATTGATAGTTCTTTGGAACATGTCTCCAAGTATGTAGACTTTTTTCTTCAAGGTCATGTTAAGACTCTCAATTCCTATGTCAAAGACTCATTTGATTTCCTCAGCAAAATTGAGCGTTTTGTTTGGGAGGAAGACATAATTTTAATTACTTTGGATGTGTCATCCTTATATACATCGATAAAACATTGCGATGGACTCAAGGCATTGGAACACTATCTGAATAAATGTCCTCCTTACTCGACTGCACATAACAAAATGTTATTGGACATGACCAAAATGTGCCTTGTACAAAACTTTTTCATCTTCAATGACATTATCTATCATCAGGTCAGAGGTGTGGCGATGGGGGCCTCTTTCTCACATAGCTACGCCTGTTTACACGTTGGGCTATGGGGGGAACAGGTCCTAGTCGGCCAACACCACAATTTTATTTCCAACAATATTGCATTGTACCTACGTTACATTGACGATGTATTTATTGTTTGGAAAGGCAGTGTTGACAGTGCCAGAGCCTTTGTTGAAATGATCAATGAGAATAACATCAATTTGAATTTCCATCTCCATATGTTTTCTGGATGTAGAGGTTTTTGTAGATGCCAATAGATTGGGTACCAGATTGTACAGGAAGCCCAGTGCTGGCAATACTATTCTGCATTCAAACAGTCAGCACCCAGCACACTTGATCCGGAGCATTCCCTTTGGGGAAATGCTCCGGATCAAAAGAATCTGCAGTACTGATCCTGAATGTGCGGCTGCACAGGAGGCGTGCAGATTGTGTTTTCTAGCTAGAGGCTATTCCAATGCCAGTCTCATAAAAGCTATCCAGTGATCCAATTTGGTTAGCAGACAGGGAGCCTTAGTTCCAAAGGATAGAACCATTCTTGGAGATAACCAATTAGCAGTTGGGGCTCAAACAGCTTCCCCACGAGTCATTTTGACTTACAATCGCCAGCATGGAGACCTCAGAAAAATTCCTTATAAAAACTGGAATTTGGTATAAAGTGACCCTGTCATCGGGCATAAAGTGAGCAACAAACCTGTGCTCACTTTCCGTAAATCCCCCTCCATGTCCAAAGCATTGGTTAGCAACACCTTAGAACCTAGGGCTTCGAACACTTGGATGGCACTCAAGAAGGGCTTTAAGACTTGTCCTCAATGTAAAGCCTGCTGTTTCGGCAGCAATAGGACACATTTCAAAAGCCCTTTCTGTGAAGATCCCACTGCCAATTGAGATGTCATCAGTGATGTCATGAGTGATGTCACTGACCATGTCAAGAGTAATGTAAAATGTGATGTCATCAGCAGTGTATTAAGGGCATACGAGGTATAATTAGCTGAACTAACTATAACGGGGGGATTTCAATGGTTTTGTACGAGCGAAATGTCCAACTAACTATAACGCCCCTGAAACCTATGTTTTTTTCAGTGAATTTGTAAGGTTTTTTTTAAATGCTAATTCCTAACTATAACGTGCCTGAAAAATATGTTTTTTTTTAAATGAATTTCTAAGGTTTTTTTAATGCGAATTCCTAACTAAAATGTGCCTGAAACCTTTGGTTTTTTAAGTGAATTTCAAAGGTTTTTTAAATACTAGTTTTTAACTATGCCTTCAGAGGTAGGAGATGTGAAGAAAGAAGAAAAATGCAAAGAAAGAAGCAGAAGAAATGCAGAAAGAAGCAACAGAAGTCCTCAAAGACGAAGAAAAGTGCAGGAAGAAGTAAGATGTGTAGAAAGAACAAACAGAGGAGCATATAGAAGCCTTGTTGCAAAATAATCCTGTACCTTCAACTTTTTCAGATGGTTACTAGTGGTAACTGAGTCTGACTAACCAGTCCTAGAGCCAGAGCTTGGTTAAAAGACACTTAATATACAGTAACAACACCACCATACACTAGGGAACGCTATGTGTTTGGGGCCCCCTGTTAGCCCCTAGTATCTACTAGGGCATGGGGTTTAAAATTACCTCTTAAAGCGCGCCACTGGGTGCAAAAAAGGGGCACAGCCTGCACCACCTCTGTGCAACACAGTGCAGTGGCTCTTACTGGAAGTACCTGGTGGGCTATTTGGCCCCCTGGGTCTCTCAGGTTTGATGGGAAATTATTTCCCCAACATAAAATGCACCACAGGGCTTGTTGCACACGTCACCTAAGACCGCGTCCTATCCCCTCCCTTCACCACTGTGTAAACGTGCCCTGTGGCCATTTTAAGTTGGGATATTAGGTCTTCTTGTATCCTGAGGGTCCCTAGGGTCCAACTAGCCCACCAGGTACCTCCAGTAAGCGCCACAGAGCTGCTTTGTAGAGAGGTTTAAAAAGGGGTATGTGTTGCAACCCCTCTCTGAAACGCAGCACAGTGGTGCTTACTGGAAGCACCTGGTGGGAATTATTTCTCCAACTTAAAACGCGCAGTCAACATTTTTTGGGGCCCTGGGGGTCCTTGTGGGACCCCCTAAGCAGGCCTAGGGGGTCAGGTTGTTTCTACCCTGCCCCCTTTTTTACATCTTGCGCCTTAGTTTTGCTGATTTCTTGTGCCTCGGCTCTACCAAAGCACAAGATGGCTGCCAACACTTCCAGAGTGTTGACAGCCATTTAGCATAAAGTTTGTGATCGGGAGGGTGCACGCAGGGTGCGCACAGGGTGCGCGGAGCGACCGCGGCCATAGTTATGACTATCTTTATTCCTTAATTTCTCAAGAACTACTGAACAGATTTACACAATCTTTTAAAAAGTCGCAGTTTTTGCTATAACAGTTTCAAAAGTTTCATATGGAATAATTACCACTATTTTTTTAATTTCCCAGGAACTAATGAACAGATTTACACCATTCAAAGAAAAGGGCGCTTTCTGCACCAAGGGCTACCTTTTTGCACGGGTGTGCGCACGGTGCACGCTTATAGATATATGCATTTTTTCAAATTCAATTTTCCCAACAACTACTGGAGGGATTTACACCATTTAAACAAAAGGCCGTACTGCGTACCAGTCCCTACGATTTTGCAAAATTTAGTGTAATTCCATTCAGTTGTTCGGGCTGTAGCCTTGTCTAAAATTTCCTATGGGAAATAACATGAGGAAAACGCATTTTGGAACCCCCCTTTTTTCTCGGCCCCCTGCTTAAGTAATGACCCCAAAACTTTCAAGATAGGAGCGAACCACAGCGGGTCAAACATTTTGGAAATTTCATGAAGATTCGTCAACCGGCGCCAAAGTTATTGCAAATAGAATGTTCTATGGAAAATAGGTCCTAACTATAACTACCTACTGGCAACCGCCAGTAGGTAATGTGTATATATATATATATATATGCAGACAAAGCACGACAACTGAAATCTGGAGCCCCAGACACAGAAGACGACACGAGTCCCAAAATCAAGGCAAGTTCTTTCTTTATTGAGGCAAAGGCAGCAAACGAGACTGACGCGTTTCGGGCGGTTGCCCTTGTTCACAGTCACACATTACCCTACAAGCCTGTTTTTTTAAATTGCTAGTGCACACCATGTGATAATAGTGAACATAGAAGAAATACTATTACGGTTTAGTTACATATCTTTGAGAGCATAGCTGCCATTTTCATAATCCTCATACTTAGAATACACATAAGAAAATGGTAATTCATTTACATTTGAGATGGTTAGACACGGGATTGTATCTGCTTAAATGCATAGTTATGGTCTGAACAGTCAAGCATATAAAGTGCAAAGTGTAAAGTGCAATGTCGTACAGATTGTAAGACTTTCCATTCTGTGCAAAATAGGCATTTTTAGTTCTGAAAGTATAAATACTTAAAAACTTCCAATACAAAATTAATTGTTATATCTTAAAAATGTTTTACCCTACACACATTAAAAGAAGTAAAATCTGTAAACATATACGCTCCATGCAAAAATGCAGTATAAATACAAGAACCGTAAAGACCAGAATAAATACTATTATCAATCCTGCAGGGACATCTTTAAATGATGGCAACCCTGTCCGTCCTAATTATATTATGAGGGACATCGAATAATGATGGCAGCCCTATTGCTCTCCTTGATTAACACCCCGTCTGGTAGATCTCTATGCCAATGTTCTACATGTGCTGATAACACCATGATACCCCGTGTTAAACTCAAAATGGAACATAAACTAATCCATTGTAATTTGAGTAAACCCCAGTGCGAATATATATAAAAAAAAGGGAAGGAAAAGAGATAGACTGGAATTGACAATGAGGGGGGGGGTTTGGGAGGAGGGGGGAGGAAGGGAGAGGAGCAAAGAACTAAAACAGTACATCCACAAGATAAGAGACTACAGGCAGGTCAGTAACGGATATGAGTCTAACAGATATAACTCCCAAACCAATTAAAGAAAATGATAGAGATCTTCCGTGGTGTTAAGCCCATTTGGAGCCTTAGTATCGAGCTCTAGTATCATTCTAGACTCCATCTGGCACAGAAGTTTGTCCCTGTCTCCCCCTCTTCTTGGCTGTACAACTGATGTCAACACAAAATATTTCAAGCACTCCAAGTTGTTGTTATGGACTTTTCTGAAATGCCTGGCGACAGGATAGGCACTGTCGTTGTTGACAATTGCACGGAGGTGTTGTAATATCCTCGCATGAACTGCTGGCCGGGTACTTCCAATATATCTTAGGCCGCAAGTACAGGTTAGGACATAAACTGCATATTCAGTCCTGCAGTTATAATTCCCCTTGATCTGAAGGGGAATTGGACTGAATGGAGTAGTATATGTACATGTATTTATCCCGAATTTACATGCCCGGCAGCTATTACACTTAAAAAACCCATTTCTGGGTGATAACCGGGTGGATTGTGTGGTAAGTTCTGGGAAAGGGTTGGAGACATGACTACGTAAGGAGGGTCCCCTCCTAAACGTAATAATTGGATTGGTTGGAAGATCTCCTGCTAGAACTCCATCTGTTTGCCAAATGGGCCAATTTCTCGTTAGGATAGATCTTATTTTTCTGTCCTGATGACTGAATGCTGTAAGGAACCTGATTTCTGAGTTTTCAAGATGTTCCTTTTTGTTCAAAGTCTTTTTATTTAGGGACAGAAGGGATTCCCTAGTTAGCTGTTGGATTTTTATAACCGCTGTTTTAAGGGTTTTGTCATGATATCCCCTGGCCCTGAATCTGCTGATAGATTCTTCTATACATCCGTCTCTTTCTTCTGCAACACTACAAATTCTCTTAATCCTGAGTAACTCACCATATGGAATGTTATCTATGGTGTGTTTCAGATGGGCACTACTTGCGTGCAACGTGGAGTTGCCCGCAGTTTCTTTTCTGTGAAGGGTGGTTGCCAAACAGTTATTCTTTGGGTAAACTTTTACATCCAAAAAATTAACAGATGTTTTACTAATGTGGTGCGTAAATTTTAGATTGTAATCATTTATGTTTAACATCTTTATGAAATCTATCGCACTGGCTTCATCACTCCTCCAGATTAAAAACACGTTGTCAATAAATCTGACCCACTGTTTCACACATTCAGAAAAGATGGTCTGATGTTCCCCCATGAGGACCTGCTTCTCCCAATAGCCTACGTGCAAGCACGCATAGCTAGGGGAAAAGCAGGCCCCCATGGCCACCCCCCTCCTTTGCAAATAGACATCCCTCCAGAACATAAAAAAGTTATTGTGAAGGCTCCACTTGACCAAATCCACCAACATCTTGTTGTGGTTGTAGCAGTTGGCTGGTCTGGTATTTAGAAAATATTCCAAAGCTTTTAGACCAGTGGAGTGCTCAATGCTCGTATATAGAGCTTCTATGTCCAATGTTATCAGTAGGGAGTTTTCTGTCCATATGGTGTTTTTGATCTTTTGTAGGAAATGTCCTGTATCCTTGATATATGTTGGCAGACTGGATACCAAAGGTTGGAGGAAATAATCTGCATATTGGGCGAGATGTTCACCAATGCTGTCTATTGCCGAGATAATAGGCCGTCCTGGGACTGGAAACATCCCCTTATGTACTTTTGGAATTGAATAAAATCTGGGCATAATAGGTAGCTCGGTGTGCAGAAATGTGAACTCTTGCATAGAGATTAAGCCCTCCCTTCTGTATTTGAAGAGCATTTTGCGTAACTTCTCTCTAGCTAGATCATATTCTTTCAAATTAGTCTTCATGTAACAAGTAGGATCCGATAATTGTCTGTTGGCTTCTGTTATATACTGTTCTTGAGGCCATATAACTACGTTTCCTCCTTTATCCGAACCACAGATTATGTTACGATGATCATTTTTCAACTTGTTCATGAGTTGCCAATATTGGTTTTCATGCTCTCGCTTGGCTCTCCTCCGGTGTTTAACCTGATGGTAAAGTTTTTTCAAATCTGCTGTTACCACATCATGAAATGCATCTATTGCATCTTTGGGCATGGTGGGTGTGAATGTCGACGTTGGTTTAAATGGACTGGAGCCCGCTCCGATTTGGGAGATGTTAGCTTCCCTGAGTTCCTCTTGTGTGGATGCACTGGTACTGGGTTCATTGCTGTCATCACTCAGGTGATGAAGTGTAAGCATGCCTCTGATATCACGGGCTTGTAACACTGGTGTGGTTGGATTCAAGTCCTCTGTATCAATAATATTGGGGCCCTCCTTGATATTGAAGAATTTACGGAGCTTCAATTTGCGGATAAACCGGAACACGTCCACTCTAGTGGCTGTGTAGTTGAAGTCCATTACTGGACAGAAGGTGAGGCCTAAACTTAAAAGTTGGTTTTCAGCAGTGGTTAGGGTGGTAGATGACAAGTTGATGACAGTCTTGTCATTTAGTTTCTGTTCTTGCACCAATGCTTTTTCTTTTTGTTGCTGTTGTTTGCACTTGTGTTTTTGGCGGCGCTCTTTGCGACGGCGGTTGATTCTGGCCCTTTTTTCTGGTGATTTTGCTGATTTCGTGGGCGCAGCGTTTGTAACCGCGCATTTACTAAAAAATCCACCTCTTCACCCAGATTCAGAACCATGGAGGGTCCTCCTTCTTCATCACCTGTTGTTAGGGCCTCATCATCCGAATAGACACTACTTCTGTTACTGCTTGTCGAGTTGGAGTCACTATTAATTTGTGCATCTGCCTGCACATCCGTGCGTGAACCACCAGCAGTCACTTCTACCCTCATTGATGATTTTGTAGGGGCTGACTTTTGGTTCATTTTTAGGGGTTTTGCATTTTCAAATTTACGAGCAAAAGTGCAGATTTTCCTGTGCTCGTAGTCATCCTTGTCACGCGCAAACTTCCATGCTTTGCGCACTTTGATTTTTTCCTCATGTTTAGTCACTTTTTCTTGGATTTCTTTTCTCATTGATGCAATGAGGTCATGAGGTTCTAATTTTCACAATTCTCCATTAATTTCTTCCAATTCTTTGAGCAGTTCTGTGCGGTCAATTTCGGCATATTTTATAAGAATTTGGACCAGGTTCCGGGAGGCATCCAGATTGCTATGACCCCACTCCTTCAACATTTCCGGGTGTGGCTTGTCATAGCTGGGAGCAAGTAAAATTCTTAAACCCCTTGGAATTCTTCCTTCCGCAATGTACATTGAAAGGGATTTATGCTCCCACCACTTTGTGACTTCATTTCTCATTGTTTTTTCTAGATGTTTCATGAGAGCCCTTATCTGTGTTTCTATCGAGGGGCTGTTGCTTTGTGCAGATTCAGATGTGCCTGCCTCCGCTGTTGCTCCCTTCCGAGTAATTTTAGGCAGGTTGTTAAATAATTCTAATGACGCCGCCTCACGCCCCCTCATTGTCTCTTCCGACATTCCCGTTGCTGCCATTCTGCCGAGATATGATAATGGAAAGTTTGACGTTCGGTGTACAGAAGGCAGGACGTGTGTCTGAGCCTAAAGTACCCTCGCGTATGCCTGTAGTCCTCCCCACCGCCTGGTAATGCGTTGCGAACACTCACCCCACTCTTCTTTTTCTGCTCAGCTGTGCGCCGCGCTGTGCCCTGTTTTCTGGCCCGATTCTTCAGTGGCGAAGACTTTCTTGGCGTGCAGCGTGTTCAGTGAGCCTCGTTGCAAAGGAGGGTGTGTTCAATTTCCGCAGGCAGGGTCCGTCGGAAAATTCCACTTCCATGGACAAAGACAGCTGGTTGATACCGTCAGACAACTACTGGGGAGTGGATTCGAGGCGGAGGCAACCACCCTCTGCGGATTAGATGCAGACAAAGCACGACAACTGAAATCTGGAGCCCCAGACACAGAAGACGACACGAGTCCCAAAATCAAGGCAAGTTCTTTCTTTATTGAGGCAAAGGCAGCAAACGAGACTGACGCGTTTCGGGCGGTTGCCCTTGTTCACAGTCACACATTACCCTACAAGCCTGGTTTTTTAAATCGCTAGTGCACACCATGTGATAATAGTGAACATAGAAGAAATACTATTACGGTTTAGTTATATATCTTTGAGAGCATAGCTGCCATTTTCATAATCCTCATACTTAGAATACACATAAGAAAATGGTAATTCATTTACATTTGAGATGGTTAGTCACGGGATTGTATATATATATATATATATATATATATATATATATATATATATATATATATATATATATTACTTCTAATTAGAACCTAGCTACCATAAGAAATCCGCAACATTCTATTGGGAATAACTTTGGCGCCGGTAGAGGAATTTGCGGGTAATTTTCCAAAATTTAGGCTAGCTCCGCTCCGCTTCTTCCCTGGAAGTTTCGGGGGGATTCGTCAAGCCGGGGCTGAGAAAAAAGGGGGGTCACAAAACGTGTTTTCCCCATGTTAATTTCCATAGGATGAATAGACAAGGCTACAGCCCGAACCGCTGAACGGAATTACACCAAACTTTGCAAAATTTCAGGGAATGGTACGCAGAAGTGCCTTTTCTATATTCAGTGAAAATTGCTCCAGTGGTTTTTACAAAAATTAGGTTCAAAAACACATATATATCCATATGCACGCTTCGAGCACTTACCGGTACGCGTACCGGGGAGCGCAACCGGCGCGACACAGAAGTGCGCGAGCGGAAAACTGATTGGCTCTCGGGTGTCTGTCAACATTCTAAACTGTCCGGAGAGTCCGCCATCTTGTGTGTCGGTAGAATCGAGACACAAGAGGTAAAAATAAGAAGGGAGAAATGATTATAAGGGGGCAGGGTAGACCCTCCCTGACCCCCTAGGTTTTCTGAGGGGGGCCTAGAAGACCCTGAAGGGCAAAAAAAACAATTTTTGTTTTTGAAATTTTCACGGGGTAAGCGCTGGGTGCGTTCCCATGTACGCTTCCCGGTACACGCACCCTGAGCGCACCACAGGGAAAAACAGTGTAAAAAATTAGATTAAAAAAATAATTTAGAGTGCTTAGAGGTAGGTAGCTCTGAAAAGACCTGTTGTGTTATGTGGGTGTTTTTTGTACCTACAAGTAGGTACCAATACAGAGTCTCAAATTCAAGAGGAAGACTCTATTCGCCTGATCTGTAAAATGTACACCATCCCTCCTATAGGTGCCTTGCATGTTGTAACGCAAGTTGTTGTGGTATATGGAACCCATACCATAGTCTCTGAGGAAAGCAGAAACAGATTTATTTACATGTTTCCTTGCTTTCTCAATCTGTGGACAAAATTGGTTGGACCAGTTCCATTTTTGCCTTTGGCATATTTTAGAAAATACCAAGGCAGTTTTTGGAAAAAGTGACATCAATTGCCCAAAGATGTCCTTTAAAAGCATTTCCAGACCTACCCCAGTCAAAGTGCCCAGGTCATTGCCACCACAGTGCAAAATTATGAGGTCAGGGTGTGGTAGATGCATAAAGGATTTTACCAATGGTATTAATTATGGTATCAATTGGTGACTTTTCAATCCTCTCTTTCCAATCCACACAATGTCCACATTTGGTAAATCAAGGTTGCAAATACCTGTTACTTGCATATTTTTCACTCCAGTGAACAAAACTATGACCCACAAACCAGACTTTTGGCATCTTTAAGGTAGAGCTGCTTTTATTCAGATGAGTTGTGGAAATGAAATGGCAGTTTGAAAGTAGGAGTTATGAAAAAAGTGGTTGAGATTCAGTGCACTTGAAAAACAAGAAATGATTGGTGGTTTCTTAACATTCTCCACTGAAAATTTGGGTGTATGCATCTGTTTTTTGAAAGAAGTAATTCTAATGGTTGAGAAAAGGTCACTGAAAGAAACATTGCACATGATTAGCTACCACATAAAGAGGTCAAACACCCTTGCTGGATTCTTTTGCAACATAGTATGATGAACTTTTCAACTCTGTGCTGAGTTAGGTGGGAGTTACCATGGTAACAGGGTGAATGAGCACTGGGGGGATGGGTGAATATTATATGAGTTACAAAGTGTTGAAATGAAGAACCAATTAAAATGTTAGTTTGGTTTTGAAATAGTGTGGGAAGAATTTTAATTCGTAAGTCCAGGAAAATGTCTGAAGAATTACAGGGAATCAGGGCCATTTCTGGTTGCAGTGTTTCAGGTGCATTTCAGAGATTCTGCTTAAGAAAATCTGGTGTGTGTGACTGACACTGTTCTAAATCTTCCAAAGCATTTTTAAAGGTGAGTAATGATTCTTTTAATAAATATAGACTGCTATATGCACTATGGAAAGATTAAGAAGCATATTGTGCTTCTTTATTCTTGCATTGTGTGTCATGTTTTCTTGTAATGCTGTTAAAAAATGTAATGGTGCATATTGGAAATGTATTTTGGAAATGAGTTAGGTTTCTGCCTTGTTTTGTAGTGGTCCTTTAAATGGGCTGTGCTCTGTGTCAAAAATGATTTACTATGGAAAATGTTTTCTAGTTAAATGTCTGTGTTTTAAATTTTGGTCAAGGATCACACTGAATGTCTGCGTGAAATAAGGAATTACATTCTCACATTTTTCAATAATGTCACCTGTGCCTGCTGACAGTTTGCCTCTCTTAGCTTAAAGGGTACTCTGTATTTGTGCCTTACCTTACTCTGTGCCTGTGTGTTATCTCATATATGATTCATTTAATGAAGATAGACTGCTGTATGCACTATGGGGAATATTAAGAAGCATATTGTGCTTCTTTATTCTTGCATTGTGTGTCATGTTTTTTTGTAATGCTGTTAATACAATTAATGGTGCATATTTGAAATGTATTTTGGAAATGAGTTAGGTTTCTGACTTGTTTTGTAGTGGTCATTTAAATGGGACGTGCTCTGTGTCAAAAACGATTTACTATGGAAAAAATGTTCTGGTAACATTTCTGGCTTTTAAATTTTGGTCAAGGATTACACTGAGTGTCTGTGTGAAATAAGGAACTATATTTTCAAATTTTTCAATAATGTCACCTGTGTCTGCTGACAGTTTGCGTCTCTTAGCTTAAAGGGTATTCTGTGCCTGTGTCTCATGTCACTTTGCACATGCACAATCTTTCTTTTTCTGTGTGTCATTTCTCTCTTTGTCTGTGTGTCATGACATGTGTCTCATGTGCCTAAGATCACACTGTGAGTCAAGCTTGATTTTAAATGGATCTGGGTGAATAATTTGCTTAGTTGATGTGTTTAAAGGTATGGCAGTACATGTATTTTTGAAGTCAGTTAGGCTTTAGGATATGTACTAGTGGGGAATCTTAGGCAGTATGTCTGTTAGGCCTCTTACTTCACAAATAGGCTCTAAGCTGTGCAATCAAGATCAAGGGTGTGCCGTTGAAATGAAAAAGGAATGTTATGTCTTGCTTATATATATGTGGTTTGTTCTTCGCCAGTAGAGACAGTGAGATAGTATGAGCAGAGACACACATATTGCATGCAGAGATAGACATGGTAGATTACATGTAACATCCTGGTCATGTGCCTAAGATCACACTGTGAGTCAAGCTTGATTTTAAATGGTTCTGGGCGAATAATTTGCTTAGTTGATGTGTTTAAAAGTATGGCAATACATGTATTCTTGAAGTCAGTTAAGCTTTAGGATATGTACTAGTAGGGAATCTTAGGCAGCATGTCTGTTAGGCCGCTTACTTCACAAATAGGCTCTAAGCTGTGCAATCAAGATCACAGTGTGATCTTAGGCACATGACCAGGATGTGACATGTAATCTACCATGTCTATCTCTGCATGCAACCTGCTATATATTGGAAAAACAAACCAGGAGATCCGGTCACGCATAATACAACATAAGTCAAGGATCAAAAACAACGTTCAATCTGCAAGGCTAGTTAACCATTGGCGCTTACAAGATCACAAAGAAAAAGATCTGTCATGGACAGTCATCTCAAAAGTTGAGAGAGACCAACAAGGAGGTGACTTAGATCAAAAGCTATCAAGAAGAGAGGCCATGCTAATCGTGAAATACAACACAGCAGTAGATGGCCTCAATGAGCTATCCGAAATTTACAACCTCACTTGAAATAGAGTGACACTGAGCTTCAACATTGACCTTAGCTAGTGTGCATTGAAAGGCAGACGCCTCATTCAAAAGTATAAACTTGACCACCTCTGTTGTACTTTCCACAAAGACAAAAGAGATTTGATATGACTTGGCTCCACCTTCCTTCCAAGCCCCCCCAAAAAGAAGATGGCAAAGTTTTGTCATCCAGCAGTAATCAGAACGATTCTACTATAAATAAGTATAATCTTTCCAACATAGACACAGCGAGATGTTTCCTGTCATGCTGAGAAGTGACAATAAAGAAATCCACATGCTTTAAAAAAAAAAAAACGTAGCAATTAACAGGTCCCACTGTAGCCGGACGTGGCAATTGTCATAATTTCGGGAAAGCAATGAACAAACACCACAATGGTTCACTTAATAACAACTATTGGCACAGATCCAGTCCATCTTAAGTATGAGGGATCACTGTAGAACAATCCCCGGGAAATGCATGTAAATACGTACATGGCTGCAATTTAAAACTACTTGTCCCATGATTCCTTGAGTTTAAACTACTACTCCCGTGAGCCTCTTGGATGCCGGCTTGCTCATGCTGTGAATCACCACGGGCAATCCGAAACCAGTATGGAGACGGAGACCAAAGTGCTCTGAGGAAGAGGAAGGTAAACGACGACCCGACTTACAAGCAGGTACATCCTCGCGCTCCCTAAACACAGACGAAACTCAGACACGCTGTCTTTTTAGAAAAATCCGATTTCTAAAAACACCCGTCTGATTCATCGTTTTCTCACCCATTGTTTTCCAGAGAGCGTATAGCTTGAAGTTAGTTGAACCTATTACAAGCGTGCAACGAGGATTTCTTGAGTAAGTGCCCTTGATATTTACTCTAACTTTGCTAGTAACGCCCAAATAGAATACAGGACTAAGTCTTGTTTGTATCCTACCACAGGTACACAAGACCTCGATCAACCTTATATACATACACAGCACCCTGGAATCTCCAAGGTAAGCTTAAACCATCAGTGTGAATGGGAGAATGCTAGTGTTTCTTGATCTGAGTTCTGTGCATTAAGTGCTTATGCATAGGTTATGCTTTCCGTTATAGTGTCCTGCGACCGGGTTTTTCACAAGTACAGACAGGTAAGAGATGCTCCTGAAAACAGAGAGGGGAGGTAGGCTGTTAAGAGGAATGAGACTAATTAGGTTGTTATTTCCTTTCCCCACAGCTTGTCTTTATGGTCCTGATGAGAACTCTATAAATCAGTTAGAGTTTGAAACGCGTAGACCAATTTTCCAGCCATAAGATAGTCTGAACTTTGGACTGAAAGATTCAAATTCGATAGTTTGTTTTTGATTCTAGTTTCTATGGCATTGTAAAAAGAATGATGTAAAAAGTTTCAGATTAATGTAAATATATTGTGTGTTTTTTGTGGTGAATGTGTGGAGTGGGTGTGACTGAAAGTGAGACAAATCTGGACTTTGGAGTGCCTGTGAGTGTACATTTATGTAAATTGTATATTATATGTATTTTTATTGTTGCAATTTTGTGAAAAAAATGAAAAAGGAATAAAATTGAATGAAAAATGTGATTTTGAATAAATAATAATCTCAATTTGATTAATTCAGACGGAAATAGCAGTCTACCTCACTTCTTGTTTTGTGTCAATTAGTGGATGGCCATTAAGATAAAATAGAATTCACAGTACTTGCAATCATTTTGTTATTTAATTAGCGCTGCACTGCGTGGCAGGGAAACTGCAGTCTTTTAGTCAATATGGCTCATTCCTGCTTGTTCACCTGCGCTGGCACCCTTTTGGGAGACTAGCCCCAATGCAGGCACCCCTGCACCTTGGTACAAGGGTGCCTCCCTCCGTTGCATGCAGGATTGTTTTTGTGCAGGAAAAGACACCTTCCTGCACAAAAAAAATCCTAGGAGGCATATTCCTCTTTCTATGCATATTGCAGAATGCAGCTCGCATAGAAAGAGTAGATAACAAGAAGAAAAAAATATATTTCTCCTTGTTACACCTCCTCTGGGAAGGCATATCTTTTTGGCTTATTCATAAAGTTTTATCAATTCTGCACCCACTTTTTACCACACACAGCCTACTGAGAAATGTAGAAAAAGAGGGGTAGCCTCTAAAGAGGGATTTAGCGTTCCATCATGGTGGGGCATAACTCAAGATGGATAATGGGTGCTTATTTACAAGCCCCTTGCGCTGCCGGTGCATCACTTTTAATGTGGGAAAGAGATGTATGGGTGGCGCAAGGGGCTTGCAGATAAGCCCCAAAAGGTTTTTGAAAGCGCTCATACTCCATGCCGTGACGCTGATCCACTGTTCAGAGGCTTCCGCTCTTCTTCCCCCTTTCTCAGTTGGCTGTGTGTGAAAAGGATTGGGTATTATAAATGTGCACTGTAACTGGAATCATGATGCCTCACTGCGGATAATCAGTGTGAGAAATGATGGGGCCTATTAGCAAGGGCCATATCACCATTTTAGATGCACTTTTTGCCGCTAAAGCAGCGATATTTTATCAGCAGTTTCAGGGGATAGCGACCGGTTTGGGGCCCACTTTGCATGTCAGCGAAATTTATCGCTAATGACATGCAAAGTGGGCGTACCCAAACTATTAGCGACTGAAAGCAGTCGCTAACCAGCTATCGCCTATTAGCAAGGCAGGCGAAGCGATAAAAAAAGTTGCGCTAAGTGCGATTATCGCTAGAATCTAACTCCTGCTAAAAACATGACTTACCTGTTTATCCAATAGGAAGTGGATTGTCAGGTTAAGTCCCCATTGGCGATAATGCGTGACTATTGCTGGATTTCCAGAGATATTCAGGCATTTCGCCGCTATCCCTGGATATATTAGCACAATGGAGATAAAAGTTTTTCTCCGCTAACATACCAAGTGATAGGCAGCGATAACAATAAACGCGCTAATCGCATTTTGCGATAAAGATCACAATTCTTTGCTAATATGCCCCGATGTTCACAGGTTGTAAGGAAAAGGCCCCAAGTGCGTCGATAGGGAATATTTACCTCCTATCCAGACAGTCATATGCTAAAAGAAGTTCTTGTCAACAGTTTGATGGTCCACAAAAATAAGGCCCGGGAAGTCAGAGGCAAATTAGGAAATAATTCATTCGAATTGTCCAGGACTCCTCCAGCTGGCTTCCTCCCAAATGCGCCAGCCCTACCTGTAAAGTCATGAAATTCATAGGAAAATAGTCATTTCTTAGAATAAAAACATTGACATTAACATTTGCATCGTTTGACTGGGTTTTTGTTTTCATGTAATTTGTATCTATGGATAGGATTTAAGGGGCTTGCACAGAGCAACAAAATAATCGATCAACCGAATATATGCTTTCTGTACACCAATAAAGTATTTTGAAAAAGAAAAAAGAACAAAGAAAGCAGTTTACGCGAAAGGTGGCTTAACAAGAGGGACTGAGGGACTCGTTGAATGAGGGAAGGGGGCTTCTGACAGGTAGTCAAGAGAAAGGGTCATCGAGGGGAATTATTCTGTCATAATGGACACTATGCAATGCTTCCGAGGATGTCTTAAAATTATATACAAAATTCAAACATCTCCAAATGTGTTGTCACAAAAGTTAACATTTATAAAACGCATTACAATATTTTCCTTGAAAACATTTTATGGAATCAGTGTTCCTATACAAATGATATGCTTGTGTGTGCTTATATAGAATTTTCAACAGACTCGCACTATTTGTTAAATGTTTTCTGAGAGACACATAAATAATGGTTTATGTTTTTATCTTCTACGCGGAATGGAAAGGTTCAGAGAAGGTACATGAACAAAAAGGAAGATACCACAGAGGTTTACCAGGAAAGAATTTTGCGGTGGTGGCTTTGCACATTGTGCGCACATTTTGTCATAATTTTGTCACGGTATCAGTCTCGGAGACGTCATGCACAATGCTCTGTTTTCCCAAGGAGTCTCCGTGTAGACAAACCACCGAGTTGTTTCGAAAATCTATCAAACAAATTATAGCAACCCTTCAGACACATCTGGGACGGGACGATCAGCAGTGGCTTCCTCCTTGGCAGTCGCGTTGATAAGTGGCGCAGCTTTACATCTCAGTCATTGGTAATTGCGCCTCCTGTCTGCATACAAATCCGAAGCTTGCACTGTACCGTGCGTCTGAGATGCAATGCGCCAAATCCTTCCTGACTCTCCTGTGATGCATTTCTTTGAATGCAAACAGTGTTTATGATTGGTTAACGTGCGCTCCTTCAAATCTAGGTGTGCAAGTTTTCATCGCCGCTTTCAGTGCAGACTTTGCTGATGCCTCACATCACAAAGGCCTCAGGTAGCCTTCAGAAAGCAGTTAGCGGCTAGCTTGAACTCAGCCACCATCCTACCGCAATACACCGCCAAAGTTTATTTAATGCGATTTTATGTAGCGCCAACTTTCCCAGAAGGTGTCAGAGCGCTTTACAAAAGGACCAGTTACATTACTTAAGGACTTCTGAGAACATGAGTTACATAAAAGATACACACAGAAAAACTCTAAATTCACAATAGAATGGTGGTAGGAATATACGTTTACTACAGATACTAGTGGTTAGAGTTGAATATATAAAGGTTGCAAATTCACTCAAGGAAAAGATCAAAACAGATACACTCTAAATTCACATAATAATGGTGGTAGGAATATAAATCTACTACAGATACTAGTGATTAGAGTTGAATATATAAAAGTTGCACATTCACTTAAGGAAAAGATAACAAGATAAACTCTAAATTCACATACGAATGGTGGTATCAATATAAGTCTACTACAGATATTAGTGGTTAGAGTTGCATACATACCAGTTGCAAATTCACTCCAGGAAAAGATAAAAACAGATACACTCTAAATTCACATACGAATGGTAGTAAGTACAAAAGTCTACTACAGATACCAGTGGTTAGAGTTGCATATATACACATTGCAAATTCACTCGAGGAAAAGATAAAAACAGATAAACTCTAAATTAAGACTAGAATGGTAGTAAGTATATAAGTCTACTACAGATACTAGTGGTTACAATTGCATATATACAAGAGGCAAATTCACTCAAGATTACATTTTAAGAAGCCATCAGGGTTGTACAAATATATATTACATATTTACAGAGCATGAACTTCTTGCTGTGGTTCAGCCAGGCCTTCGGGTGTTGTTGCACTCCCGGGGGTGGTGGTCTTTGTATCCCCGAGGTTGTAATGTCAGGCACTAACATACCAGAATTCGGCCTTTTCAGCATGGAATCAAGGACTTTTTCCTGAGCTAGAACAATAAAAAAAAGTGTGCAGCATTGCATGATTTAGATATGTCAGATAATTGAATTGGATTACTTCGAAATGTGAATTATTGGAAGCTTTAGCTACATCAGAAGTCAGCTAAACAGTTATCCTCATCCTGTAATTGCTCCATCGCAAGGGCTGTTGAACCTGTAAGTAGTGGTTCGAGTACTTCAAGCAATTTCACATATAAATTTAAGATCAATTCCATTACCCAGTAACAACCAATTGGACTCCATCAACCTCCATTAACAATATACGTACATTCCAGGTTGATGGGGCATCTCTTGTCAGTCAGTTTTAGCCGAATAACTGTCCCACTGAAATTCCATAATCAAGTGTAACATCTGCAAAATTGTTAAGCAATACCAGTCCCTCACAATCATAAATGAACACTGTAGGAATTTGGACAATTATTTTGGGTGGGGGACGCTTTTGATTGTTTGCTGGACTTTTGCCTGGGAGGGAGTCAAGAACTACACCTTCTAGGATACAATGCTACTGTGGACTGTGAAGTTGGAGAGGAGGAGGAGCTAGGCACTATATATTTGGCTCTGATTCCGCTATTACCTTGTCTTCTTGCTGTTACTTCAGATGCATGAAATTTGCACAGTCTTTACTGACTGTTTTTAATTTCCCCTGCTAAACTGAGAAAGAAACCTCTTGATCTGTTGTTAATTATTTAGAAAATGAAATGTGTTGCCATTTTGTGTTATGGTACTGGTATTTGGGGGTTGTCGTCCAGTGCCTAATTACCAGAAGAGGAAAATCACTTCTTCCGCAGGTTAGTGAGTCTGCCTCCCAATATGTATCACTTTTTTTTGCCATAAGAAACATGGTCTGCCATATGCTCAGGATTTTATTTCGGTGGCTCCTTTATTATTATGGCTATCAATTTGGTCTAACCCTATATCCTCTCTCAATAGGGCCATTATCATTGATTGTATTAGCTCCCATGATCCACTAAGAATTCCTTGGTTGGAATGTATTGTCTTCTTTTTAGCAACCTTTGTAGATTGTTTCTGTTTGCAAACCCTGAGAACATTGTTCATTTAAACAAAAACAGGGTTAGATGGCACTTTCCTAAATATTGTATCAGCTCCAGTAAGGCTTATGTGCTTTTAAAACCTTCTGTTTATGTGTAGGTTTTGTTGCAGAATTCATTTGACTTGGTTTTAGTTGTAGTCTTGTGAGATTATGTGTGCTAGGACCCGTGCAGGTCTGGGTGGACTCAATAGAGGAATTACGTAACTTGCTGGGAGATGGTAAGGTGTGGATATTTATGGTTATGATATAATCAGTGTTCAGTGTGTGATTGTATGCTGAGGAATAAAGGTGTACAATCCAAAGCTCTGTGTGTAGCATATTCATTTGCAAGATCCCAGGGAGAGGAGGACGCTACAACTAGTGACGAGAGCAGGAACTGTGCCCTGAAGAAACTAGATAACTCCGTCTGAGAGTTTGCAATGCTATGGCAAACTGCTTGTGTGTGCCATGTGTGCCCAATTTGATGAGAAGCAGTTTAAAGTTAGAGTGTGCGAAATCAAGGCCTCACTCCAACCCATATAAGGCCCTTGAAGACGCCGAAGGTCCTGCAGAGGAGCGCATTCAAAAAGCCCACCAACGACCCACTGGTAAGGCCAAAAGAAGAGATACTGCACCACAGCATAACACAGAGTCATCATCGATACAAAGAGAGACACTAAAGGCAGCCACAACCAGGTGCAATGCAAAAAGCTAAAAGCAGTGAGGAATAAGTACAAGAAAAGAAACCTTAATTTACCATCAAGAAAGAAGATGGTGACTTATTACCTCTGATCGTGCGTGATGACCCATGTACAAGCACGCTGCCAGTGCTCAAAGAAGATACTGTCCCAGAAGGACAACCACTATCATTTGAACAGCATATCCTCTCAACAGCAGTAGAAAATAGCATGAAGCACAATGCCACTGTGTTTCTGAAACCAACAACACCATTTGAACGGCAAAGAAGCAGAATACTGGTGTCAGATGGACTGCATGAATCGAGATGTTTGATGACTTCATAGATGCCCTAAAATTAGTAGATGATAAAAAAATCATGAAATATTTGAAGAACGTTGCTGGTGGTGGAGTAATAGAAGTGCTGCATTGATGGTGGCGAAAAGGGACATTGGTGCTGCCTGGAAACAACCGCGGCCACCCAGCTGTGCTAAGAAGGGGGTGGGAGTGGACTGGTGTGCCGCCCAGGAAAAAACTCTCTATCAGGCAAGAGAATGTCCCAAAAAATACTGCAGAGTGTGGGGGAAATGGCTGAGAAATGCATCGTAACTTGGATTGGGTGTGCAGGGGGTCGTGGGGGGTAGGTGGAGGGGTAGAACAGAGTTCTTCCTTTTCTTTCTTCTCTCTTCTGGGGGGGCGGCAGAGACTCTCAAAGTTACTTTAACACTCATGTGTGGTCGGAGGTGTTTGTGATTTGCATTGTGCAGTAACACAATAAAAATTTGTTTATCAAAAAAAAAAGCAAGTGATGAAGAAATTATCATAAACTGGTGCAGTATCATACCGTCAAATCAAGGAAGCATTATACACTAAGTTCACTGCGATGCCGAATGTTTTCTATGAAAGGTACAATCAAGCACAACAGCATGCTGATAAAATGATGTGAGTTTGTCGAAAGACGTGATGTGCTTATCAAACACTGCAAGTTTAGTGAATTTAATGATGAAGAAGCCATACATCTCTGAGTCATCGATGGGTGTCTTTCAGACTCTTTTGATAGACGTATGTTGAAAGAGATGCTCAGCTCAGAGAAAGTACTAATAGCTGCAAAGGTCTACGGAAGAGTAGATCAACAAGCTGCTGATATGGAAGCTGGAACAGTTAAAAATGAATCAGCATTGGTCATGAAAAGTAAGCACCAGCACAAGGTAGATACATGCAGGTCTAAGTCTACAAAGAAGAGAAGGCTGTGTTTTTGATGTGGGTTTCCATTTTCACTGGAGGTGAAATGTCCATCCACAGGAGAAATGTGGGAAGGTTGAGGTAGGAAAAAGCACGTCATAACGGTTTGTAAAGTGAACAAGAAACTAACTACGTCACAGCAAGAAGAAAATATGGATGCCAGAAGATTCTAGAAGCATTTTCATCACACCCAAGGAGCCAAAAGGCTGCACAACTTATGACAAGTAGAATCCTGAGTAAGTCGATCATCATCAAGTTAATCCTATAATGACTCGTCAACATTACTATCAAGTGCGAGCAAAGAAGATGGATGTGCAAAGATGGTGCGTACAAGGAACGACAGGCACATGTAGGCTTGGCTGCTTCCAAGGAAGAACAAATCACAAAGGCAAATCACCAAACAAAACAACAGAATTCATTTGTACATTGCCCTAAGATTACAATAAACCTCAATGGTTGCCCTTCAACCTTTATTATAAATACTGGTGCTTTGATTAACATCACGCGTATCAAAAAGTTCAACTGTCTATCTCCTGTGCCACGCCTTAACCCTTCAAACACAAGTATACATGCGGGCTGAGCCTAAGTAGGGGTGGGCGGAATTTGCGTAGTCGCACTACGCAAAGCTCCATGAAATGGTAAAAAATCTCCGCAAGTAGGCAAAAGTTCTGCGAACACGCGGAATTGCTTGTTTTGCCCGTTCGCAATGCTTTTTTCCTGTTCGCGAACGCTGTTTGCGTGCCCAGGGAGAAATATCTCGCGAACACACGTTTTGAAAGCGCGAACATGCATAAAATTCCGCAACGCCGCAGATAGTGGAATTTTTGGCAATTCCGTGTTCTCTGTGGAACGTCATATTACCCAATTTCCACAAATTCTGCGAGCGGAACAGAATTTACTGCCCAGGCCTACTCCTAAGCCATTGCAAAGTCAAGGATCATTCAGGGCAACATGTGAAACAAACAGTATCAGTGCAAGCACCAATTCATGTTCTTCAAGGAGCTTCATCCAGTGCCTGCCGAATCGGTTTTGCCACAGCTGTTGACATGGGACTCAGATCTCTCAATTACAATCTCTACAATCGGTCTGAAGTTGTGAGTTAGCTTCCATTATTATTTTATGGCCCAGGCATGCTTAAGACAATGAAAGTGCGACCGCACATCAATGAGGACACTTGTCCTGTTGCCTAGTGGCATGACAGACTCACTTTCTACTTGCAAGAATGTGTTGCAAAAGAACTTGAAATGCTGCTGAAGCATGACATCATTGAGCGCTCCACCGGCCTTATGCAGTGGGTTTTGCCTATAGTGGTGGTACCAAACAAAGAACATTGGAGGTACAGAGCGCATCTCTGTTCATATGCATCAGGACAACAAAATAATCAAGAGAGAAAGAGAACGGTGCCAAAGTCTTCTCCTGGCCTCACCTGAAGAAGGGATACCAACAACTAGAGCTGTAAGAGAATTGCAGACATATCACAACTTTTTTGACTCATGTGGGTTTGTTCATATACAAAGTTTGAGTTTTGGAGTGATGTCTGCTGCAGAAACATTTCAGGATGTTATACGTCGAATAATTTAACCTGTCACGAATGCTTTGAATTACAGTGATGAGATATTGGTATTTGGAGCAACGAGAGAGGTGCATGACTAGTCTCTTACACAAGAGTTGCAGTTACTAAATTATACAGGTCTCACACTGAATGCATCAAGGTTTGAGTTTCACAAGATCAAGATTAAATTCTTTGGATGTATATTTTCTGATGGGGGAATGACTCCTGACCCTGATAATGTGATAGCACTGTCAGCTTCCTGTCCCCTACAAATTTCCACCATGCTGTGATCCTTCTTAGACATGGCCTGTTTATTCTCAAGGTATATTTGTGACTTTGCTGCTGTTAGTGCCCCATTGAGAGACTTCACTAAATGAGATGCCCCATTCTATTGTTCTGCTGAAGGGGATCAAAGATTTTTAAAAAAAATATGCAATAGAGAATGCGCCCGAGATGGCCTATTTTGACTTAACATTCCAAACTGAGATCACAGTAGATGCGAGCCCAGTGGGGCTGAGGCAGTCCTTGCTCAACATAATGGTCATCTAAATGCTCAGAGACACATTGTGGCTTATGTCAGTCAAAGTCTGTTCGACACAGAGCATTCCTATTCTCAGCCGTAGAAGGAGAGCCTGGCTGTAATATTGGCCTGCGAACCTGTTCATGTGTTTTTGTATGAAAAATCGTTTTACTATCATAACTGATCACCAAGCGCTGCTCACCCTTTTTGGAATCCAAAAACCAAGAATCAACCTTGCATTAAGAGGAGGTGTTGGTGACTGACAGAGTATGAGTATGCCATTGTACTTATGCCGGGAAAATGCCAGAGCCCTGCTGATTATTTTTCCAGAGTACAGTTACATCATCATAGTTCGACATCCAAAACTGCTGAGGAGTACATTAACTTCACTGTGAAGTCCAGTACACCAATGGCCCAATCCACTGAACTGATTATTGCTGCTACAAATGCTTACGAAAACATGCTTGCCCCTATAGACATAATTTTAGCTCAATTCTGGCAGAGAAGTGTTTAACCTTTTGATGAGCTGTTGGATTTCAGAAATTCAAAAATTTATGTGATGAATTGTCCATGACCAAGGAAGGTGTCCTGTTGAGAGGCTTGATTATTGTCATACCTGAGAACCTAAGACAACAAATCATTGACCTGGTCCATGTAGGACATCAAGGCATTGTAGCTACAAAAAGAGCCCCAAGAGACCAACTGTGGTTCACATGCTTAGACAAGCAATTTGCAAGGGAACTAAAAGAGAGCCATCTTTGCAAATACCTTTACCCCAAAGTGATGCAACATCCATTGACAATGCCTGACCTACCGACACAGTCTTGGGAAAGAGTTGCCATTGAATTACTTGGGCCCATAGGAAATGTACATCATCTTTTGGTAGTCATTGATGAGTATACACATTTTCCTTTGGTAAAGAAGGATCATCAACCACCCGGGGCAAGGTAATTGAACAAATGGATACCATTTTTGCAGCATGGGGTATTGCTGCCATTCTCAAATTGGACAATGGCCCGCTTTTCAATAGTAAAGAATTCAAGAAGTTTCTAGTCAGATTAAATGTCAAGAATAGGAAAAGTACACCTCTCATGTCCTAAGCAATGGCATTGTGGAACGATTAATGGGTACCCTCTAAAGGGGGATTCAACAAGCCTTGATGGGGTAAATTGCATTTCACCAAACCTTGTGTCCAGCCCTGCGTGCATATCATTCAACTTCTTACTCCACAACTGGTGAAAGTCACACCACCTTTCTAGTTGGGAGAGCCATCTGAACCAAACTACCACAGTGAACAGTAGACCAATCCTTGGATGCTAATAAGGTTCATGTCACACACACTTCTCGAAAGTGCAAAATGAAAACATATGTCGATTGACGTAGACAAGCCCAAGATACTGTCTTTGATAAAAGTGACTTGGTGCTGGTCAACAGGCACTTCATTTGCTGTCGATCCTCTGAGGGTTGTGATGTGCAAAGGGCACATTGTGATGGCCCAGCATCCCACACAGTTCACCACACGGGACACGTCACTCTTTAAGTACCCACCTCTGCGATCGTCAGCTCTGGCAATTAGGAATGAGTCAACCCCACCTGACAGTCCAGAGAAAGCATCAGAACACGCAACATCTGTGCCCGAACAGAGTGCTTCACAACCACTTCATGATTCAGAAAAAGGGGGTGGTGATGGACAGAGTATCTGAATTAAACAGAACACTCCTACCCAGTCAACAGATCAGGGCTTGATCCATCACCGTTTTTGAGCTCACTGCACCATCCCAGCTCAGAACCTGGCTACATGCAAATTAGTCTGTCCTTGGCCCAGTGCACCATGGGAACAGGGCAGACCAAACTACCAAGCCAATTCTTTAACTGGAAAGGAAAAAAGCTTCCGAGGACCGGTTTCTGGCATTACAGCCGTCTTCGGCCCGGCTTGCTTGAATCCTGATGGTGCAGTGAACAAGGGACTCACATCTGAGCATACCCTTCCACGCTTATGGTGGACAAAATGATTCAGAAAAAGGGGGTGGTGATGGAAAGAGTATCTGAATTAAACAGAACACTCCTACCCAGTCAACAGATCAGGGCTTGATCCATCACAATCACTTTATGCCATTCGATCTGGCTGATTAGTGCGAGTGCCTCAACGACTTATTAAAGAAATGTAATGTGACTGTTTATTTGTACTTTTTATTTCAGAAGGGGGAGATGTAGTGTTACGAGACTAAGTGCACTAGGACCCTTGCAATTTTGGGCGGACTCAATAGAGGAATTATGTAACTTGCTAGGAGGTGTTAAGGTGTGGTTAATAATGGATATAATGTAATCAGTGTTCAGTGCGTGATTGTTTGCTGAGGAATAAAAACGTACAAACCAGAGCTCAATTTGTGGCGTATTCATTTACATGGTCCCGTGATGGGCGGGACGCTGCAATACTAATCAGCTTTTATTCACTCCTGGGAGGCAAGCCACCTTTTTCGCTACAAGTTGGTCTCTGTTTGCAGTGTCCTTTCTTTCCCTCATGTGCAATACACCTCTGAATCCATCTGCTGTTGTCCATGTGACAAGGCTTCACACCAATCACATTTACACTTCATCATTTTTTTGTTAAGAATCTTTTTCCTTAACATTTTCTATTGTGTTCATTAAAGCACATAGTTTTACTAGTTGTAAGCCCACTTTAGAGCATTTACATTCTCTGTCTAAATTAAATGTTTGTTATATGAAGGGATCTTTTTTAAAATGTGTGTTTAGGCACTGCAACTCCTGGATATTTTAACGTATTGTATTTGATGCTTCTGATTGCAGTATTCTTATTTTGTTTTATACTGTAATTTTTATTGACATGTCTGCTATTTATTGTTTGAGAAACATATTTATATAACCAAATGACAGCCTCCCTTAACACCTTAGCTGCTTCGCAAATATCCCTCCCCAGTGCTGCGCTGTCCATTGGAACTAGTGCTGAATGGACGTCCAATGGTCGTGCGCAGCACTGGGGAGGTAGCGCTCGTGACGACCGTTGGCCGTCAGCAGCGCTTAAGAGGTTAAGCAATAATCACAACTCTTGCCAGGGTGAATCCTCAATGTCACTAACTTAACCTTAGCTCACCCCCCTGGTCACTGTGGCATTTATGCAGTACCAAACTAGTACTGGTGTGAAAACACTAAACAATAAAAATCTGAAACTATTTTATAAAAATAGAGGAAAAGCTCAGGAGCAAAATAACACCACAATGGCAAAAACCAATTGAGGGCAAACAGAAGTCTGGATTTTTAAAAATTATGTGAAAATAGCTCCAAAATTGCTATTTCAAAAGCTGCTTTTCCTTAATATTTCCATTACAAATTTTACTTTACAAATTAAATTAGATTTGCAATTAACTATTAAAAATAGTAGGTTAAATATTTTTGTAGTTAACCCAATTCCTGTGATACAGTGTTAGTATTTTAATCTGTATTCTGATTTTCTACATAAGACACATAAAGCTGCCACAGTAAAATTAGTTTTAGAGGTTTGTCACTGTTGGAACATGGTAATATTAGTTTTCTACTTGTCCCACTTTTAAATACCATGCACCCTGCCTTGTGGGCTGCCAGACCTGCCTAGGGGTGATCAATATTCAGCAACTTTTTCACCACAGTGCTGAACCCATTTTTGGATACCGTAATTGGGGGCCTCCATAACGTTTTTTTAACATAAGGTTATCTACGACAAATTTACTGCCTTTTTTTCCAACATCCTGGAGAGATTCCAAAGGTGCCCATGGATTGTGCATTCTTCTAGAGAGACCCTAGAAAGCAAAATATAGCTGAATGGTACGTTTTTTGGGGAAAATAGAAAACAGGGTTTCGCTAAAAAGTGCTTGTTCTACAGGTCCTTCTTCTAGAAGGACCCTTTCCCCTCCTGAGGCGGAAGCCGGGAGGTCTCTTTCTTTAACCTTTGTTTTGTAAACCCTAGGAAGTGTATTTTAACCTTGTAACATTGGATTTGATTGCAAAATCTTTTTTAAAGTCTGCATTCCCTAGCGTGTTGCCCAGCGCTTGACCAAAAAGCGCCATAGAATCGAGACTCCTTAGCGCTCCTAAGCGCTCTGTGCCCCTCCCTTACCAGGACCGCCCTCGGCTGAGTATCGACGCCGAGGGCTGGGAATAGAACTTGGCGGCCATATTAGGTGTGGGCCAGGCCAATCGCGCGCTCTAACAGCGCTATAAAATGGAAGCAAGAACAAACCTCCAGTGATTAATACTAGAAGGACCCTTTCCCCTCCTGAGGCGGAAGCCGGGAGGTCTCTTTCTTTAACCTTTGTTTTGTAAACCCTAGGAAGTGTATTTTAACTTTGTAACATTGGATTTGATTGCAAAATCTTTTTTAAAGTCTGCATTCCCTAGCGTGTTGCCCAGCGCTTGACCAAAAAGCGCCATAGAATCGAGACTCCTTAGCGCTCCTAAGCGCTCTGTGCCCCTCCCTTACCAGGACCGCCCTCGGCTGAGTATCGACGCCGAGGGCTTGGAATAGAACTTGGCGGCCATATTAGGTGTGGGCCAGGCCAATCGCGCGCTCTAACAGCGCTATAAAACGGAAGCAAGAACAAACCTCCAGTGATTAATACTAGAAGGACCCTTTCCCCTCCTGAGGCGGAAGCCGGGAGGTCTCTTTCTTTAACCTTTGTTTTGTAAACCCTAGGAAGTGTATTTTAACTTTGTAACATTGGATTTGATTGCAAAATCTTTTTTAAAGTCTGCATTCCCTAGCGTGTTGCCCAGCGCTTGACCAAAAAGCGCCATAGAATCGAGACTCCTTAGCGCTCCTAAGCGCTCTGTGCCCCTCCCTTACCAGGACCGCCCTCGGCTGAGTATCGACGCCGAGGGCTGGGAATAGAACTTGGCGGCCATATTAGGTGTGGGCCAGGCCAATCGCGCGCTCTAACAGCGCTATATAAACGAACGGTCATGACTCCGCGCAGCGGACGCGTACAGCGGACGCGCCGGACCTGCGCCGGAGTCGTGCCAGAGTCATGCCCGTTTGCGGCCGTTCGCGCACAGTCGGGCTTAGGGCCCAAGACTCTTGATATCTATACCCCATGCCCTATAACATACTCCCGCTCGCATTTACTTACGCTTAATAGGACACTCCCATCACCTTGCAGCCATTCGATTGACTTTGGTCTCGGTCCCCCCTCCTGTAATAACTGCCCTTTCAGTACCACTAAGGCCATTATTAAAACCACGCCAGCACAAAACAATAAGACAGTAGACACTGCTCTGAAGATGGCACTAGTTAATTGCCGTTCCTTACCAAAGCACTCCACAGAAATAGCTCTATTGATCGAAGATTTAAACGTGGATGTTTTGTTTTTAACAGAAACGTGGCTTGGCCCGTCCTCCGGTCCCGACATTACCCAGGCCCTACCTGCTGGATACCTGATCCAACATAGAGATCGAGAAATTAAAGTTGGCGGAGGAATCGCCATTTTATATAGGGAACATCTAACCTGCCGCCTGACTAACACGACTATTCTAGATTGTGAGAGCACACTATTCTCCATCTCCTATTCTCCAGAACTTTCAATCTCCGGTCTCTTAATCTATCGTCCCCCCGGCCAGGTTGGCCAATTTACTGAAGGATTAATTGAAACTATTCTGGACTCAGCCACTATGGTATCTAATTTTATAGTGTTAGGAGACTTGAATCTCCATTTTAACAACCCTCTGGACACTATTGCTATGGAATTAATCAAAGACCTAGCCGCATGCCAACTCAACTCACTCTAAAGGCAACCTTTTAGACCCAATATTCTCCAATGTCGCGAACTTGTCTACATCCGCACCTTATTCTATCCCTTGGTCAGACCATATGGTAGTACCATTCTTATGGAAAATTAATAGACCTTGTACCAATCAACCCCTTCATAAAACTCTAGGCAGGCGATGGACAAAGTTAGAGCCCAGTGATTGGATAGACTCGCTGAAGCAGAACGAACCTATAAACAATCAAAATATCGACAAGGCCAACACAGATTTTAATCAATGGATAGAACAATCATTAGACAGTGTGCTTCCTAAAACACGCATCTCTAAGAAAAAAGGTCCGAACAAACAGCCCTGGTTCAATTCAGAGCTGAGACTCCTTAAACAGGAGTGCAAACGAGAAGAAAGACAATGGCGAAAACTTTTTGACGAGGAGAAAAAAATTAAATACAAACTCACAATCAAGAAATACAAGATGGCACTCAACGCAGCCAACTTAAACAGGAGTGCAAACGAGAAGAAAGACAATGGCGAAAACTTTTTGACGAGGAGAAAAAAATTAAATACAAACTCACAATCAAGAAATACAAGATGGCACTCAACGCAGCCAAATCCACTTTCTATGCCGAAAAAGTTGAGAACTCTACCAACGCTCCGAGAGAAATGTTTAGAATAGTTAAAACGCTGATTAAGGCCCCTGACCTCCCTACATCTGAACTTTTACCGGAAGAATCTGGTGCTCGTTGCAACGAATTAGCAAACTTCTTTGCCACGAAGATTGAAAAAATTCTACTTTCCCTTCCCCCACCCCCAGTAGTAGAGCTCAATCCTCCATTGAGGGATGATATCAATTCTACCTCACCTCATCTAGCATTTTTTCACCCTCTCAGTGATGACATTTTCCCCTCCCTTTTCAATTCCATAAAGAGTGGTTCCCCTCTTGACCCTGCCCCTATGTCTATCCTAAAATTGGTTCTTCCCCATGTTAGTAGAAACATCATTGATCTTGTCAACACCTCCTTGGACTCCGGGATAGTACCTCAAGATTGGAAATTAGCCATGGTAAAGGCCCTGTTAAAAAAACCAAATCTTAACCCTGATGACTTCTCTAATTACCGCCCCATTTCCCTCCTCCCTGGTATCAGCAAGCTTGCTGAAAAGTGGGTCAATAAACAACTGGCATCCTATTTGGAGTCTCAAAACCTGCTACATCCCACACAAACAGGTTTCCGAAAAGGACAGGGAACTGAAACAGCTTTGTTGAGGGTGGTTGAGGTATCCAGGAGGATTCTGGACGCAGGTGGCAGCGCGGCCATTATCCTCCTGGACCTCAGCGCCGCCTTTGACACGGTTAATCACCGTGTCCTTCTTGCCCGTCTAGAAAGAATTGGAGTCACAGGTAAAGCTCTTGAATGGCTTGAATCTTTTCTTAGCAATAGATTCTTCAAGGTCTTCTCAGATACCAACTGCTCCCTCCCAATACCATTACAGTGTGGGGTACCACAGGGCTCCTCCCTCAGCCCCACACTGTTTAATGTGTACATGGCCCCCTTGGCAGAGGTGGTAGCCCCCTTCGGAATCCAACTGGTGAGCTACGCTGATGACACCCAGCTAGTAGTCTCCCTCACCCAGACAGACTCCCCTCAGAACAATCTTTGTAGCTGCCTAGGTGAAGTCGCAGAATGGATGGATGCCTCCCATCTAAAACTGAATGGAGGAAAAACTGAGCTGATGTTGCTCGGAAGAAAGGCCACCTTCAACACCCCCTCTATGTGGCCCTCCTGCATGGGACCCGGACCTACCCCCAAAACGGAGATAAAAAGCCTAGGGTTTTGGCTCGATACGGAGCTTTCTTTTAAAACTCAGGCAAAAAAGACAGTGGCTACGTGCTTCGGTCTAATAAAAACCATTCGTAAAATTCTTCCCCAGCTACCTGAAACTGCGAAGAAAACCATAGTCCAGTCCCTCATCTTATCGAGGCTGGACTATGGGAATGCTCTCTACTTAGGAGCCCCCACCTCAGTCATCCGTCAACTGCAGATGGCTCAAAATTCCGCAGCAAGGCTACTCACCAGAACCAGCCGCCGTACCACCGCAGCCCCCGCACTAAGGGCCTTACATTGGCTCCCAATAAAAGAGCAAATCCATTTTAAAACTCTCTGTCTGGTCCATAAAACTCTCTATGGGAACGGCCCCCCCATTCTGAAGGATATGATCAGACCATACATTCCATCCAGGCACCTTCGCTCTAACCAACAAAATCTCCTTATAACACCCAGGACCAACAAAGCCCGATCTGGGGACCACCTTTTCTCCCGAAATGCAGCAAAGCTGTGGAATGCCCTACCGCTATCACTTCGCTTAGAACCCAGCCTGTTGGTGTTCCGAAAACAGCTAAAAACAGCATTGTTTCCTAGGCCATAAACTAGCCCTCTCCATCTTTCAACTTCTGTATCACCCTTCTATTTAACATCAAGCGCTGGGATGCTTCCGAGTAGCCATGCGCTATATAAGAGCCTTTCAATTTCAATTTCAATTTCAAAAGCTGAATCAAAAAACTATTTCTAACCACAGTTTTGGCATTTTTCAAAGAGGTAACCCTTTTTTCTTGTTTCTTCTGCTTTAAACCAATTTCTAGTTCGTGCTGTAAAGTGGTGTGAAACCAATGGGTGATCCAGAAAAGCTACTGATTTTTGAAAAGTAGACAAACTTTTGAATTTAGCAATTGGTCATATGAGTAGATCCCTTAAAATTTTCTTTAAAAAACTAACTGCTAAAATAAAGAAATATTGATAATGAGGGGGTGAGGAACGGACATTTGAGAGAAGGTTTTTGTCATGATGGCCAATTTAGAAAAGCAATCCACCATTGCATCTGCTATACTATTCTGGTTTAAATACTATATAAGGTTTGTAGGTTGTCCAAGAACCTTGGGCACAGAGAGCCAACAATTCAGCTGCACCCTACAATGTTTTTCCATTGAGTACTGAGTATGGACCAATTCATATGGTGAAATATGTAGAGTGACAAAAATGGGTATCAAGGAAACCTATATATTTCTGAAATGGGCACAAGATATGAGGCCTGATTCACAAAGGTAACCTTACATCTGAAGTCTAACTTTAGACCTGAAGTCTAAGTTTAGACCTAAAGTCTAGCTTTACACCTGAAGTCTAACTTTACAACTGACATCTAACTCTACACCTGAAGTATACGTTCAGACCTGTAGTCTAGGTTTAGACCTAAAGTCTAATTTTAGACCCAAAGTCTAAGTTTAGACTTCAGGTTTAAACTTAGACTTCATGTATAAACTAAGGGCCCGATTCACAAAGGTAAAGTTATCCTAAAACTTTAACTTTGACCAAAAGTCTAATTTTACTACTTTTCAGTATTCACTTAAGTAAGTTACTATTAGTAACTTTAATACTAGTAATTTTACTAGTAGTAAGTTACCTTTTTGAATACTGAAAATTAATAAATTTAGACCATACCTTTGTGAATGAGCCCATGGAGTTTAGGAGCAGTGGTTATTTCTACATCTCTTAATTTGTGAATACCCACACTAGAATGTGATTCAGAGGGAATGCTTCTTTCTTACACACAGGCTTACATTTTGAAGGCACCAATACAACAACATCCAACTGGCAATAACAAATATTCCACTATTCTATGTTCCTACATGTCTACCAATAATAATGGTACCTCACTTGTGTGGATAGGCCTAGTGTCCACAAAAGGAAATGGCCCAAAAAGCAACATGGACACATCGCATATTTCACTGAAAATTGACTCTCTTCTTGCAATATAGGTAGATGTGGATTTGGGGCCCTAGTTCTGTCGGCACCTAAGGAAATCTAGCACTCCTGCATTTGTCTGAAAACAAGACACCTAGGGGTAACAACGGCGTGGTGACATGCATGTGTCTCACCAGCTTTTCTTACATCTGAGCCTTTGCAAACCTCAAACTTTGACACAAAACACACATATTCCTCACATTTCTGTGAGGAAAACAACTGAAATCTGTGGCGAGCCACACATTCCCACCACCCAGCATTTCCCCAAATCTCCCAATAAAAATGCCATCTCACAGGTCTAGTGCTCGCAACATGAAAGATCTCAAAATACAACATGGGCACCTCACATTTTCCCACTGAAAACGGACCCTTTCGCAATGTGGGCTGCAGTGGATTTTGGGCCCTACCTCAGCCAGCAACTAGGGAAACCTAGTAAGCCTGCATATTTTTTTTAAATTAGACAACCAGGGAGTTCAGGAATTTGTGACTTGCGTGGCTCTCACATGGTAACTTTACACAGAAGCCGTGGTAAATCTAAAAAAACACACATTTTCCAACACCCTGAGTTCCCTCATGACTATCGTTAAGAACAGTACCCCACTTGTGTGGGTGGCCAAGAAACAACAAAATAAAAGGTTCTAAAGTGCGACATTGAGAGGTAAGGAACAGGGGTAGCTGCGATATTTAGGGCAGTTCTGTGGCGCCTCCCACAGAAACTACAAACCACAGATATTTTTGAAAACTAGAAAAACAGGACATTCCATGATAGTGTGCCTTGAGTGACTCCCATGAGGTTTTCCCACTCACAATGGCCTGCAAGCTTCACCTGTTGCCTGAAATTAATCATTTTCTCTACATTTCTGTGAGGGAAATGTCTGAAATCAGCAGGAATCCACAACAGTGCTAACACTATTGTACCAGTACAAAGGCAGCACCTTTTGAATGACTGGTTTTAGTTCCCACAACAATAACTGATAAAACCAAGGGGCATATTATCAAGGCAGGCGAAATGAAATTATCGCCCCCCTATTAGCAAGCTGTCGCTAACATTAGTTAGCGACAGCTTTTAGGTGATAGCAAGCGGTTTGGGGCCCGCTTTGCAGGTCAGCGATATTTATCGCTAATGACATGCAAAGTGGGCATACCAAACCAGTTAGCAACTGAAAGCAGTCGCTAACGTCGTTCTCGCCTATTAGCAAGGCAGGTGTAGCGATAAAAAAATTCCCCCTAAGTGCATATATTGCTTAAAACTAACGCCTGCTCAGACCAGTTCTTAGCCATTATATCCAATGGGAGGTGGATATTCTGGTTAAGACCCTATTGGCGATGAGGCGTGAATATCTCTGGTTTTCCAGTAATATTCACGCATTTCCCGGCTATCGCCGGTTATTTTATCGCATTGGAGATAAACGTTGCTAATAGCACGTTATCTCTGCGATAAAATCCGGCGATGCTTGACGATAAAAAAAATTTCGCTAAGCTTCTTTAGCGATAAATATCACTAGTTGTTGATAATATGCCCCCAAGTTCATCGGGAGCCCTTAAGAGTTACCTTGTTTTGATATGCTCCTGTAGCGGCACATCGGTGTAGGTGTCTAGGACAACCCCTCTTGAACGGGAAAAGACGCGCCCTGGCTATGCCGCTTCGGGCATACCAGCCGAGACCCGCCCCCCGCCCAAAATGGTTTCCCGGGAGGATCGGGGCACCCAACCATACGTTCGGGGGGACCGAGTGGTCGCCCCTTTCCACACGTTGCCTGAAATTATTCATTTTCTCGACTTTTCTGTGAGGGAAATGTCTGAAATCAGCAGGAATCCACAACAGTGCTAACACTATTCTACCAGTACAAAGGCAGCACCTTTTGAATGACTGGTTTTAGTTCCCACAACAATAACTGATAAAAACCAAGGGGCATATTATCAAGGCAGGCGAAATGAAATTATCGCCCCCCTATTAGCAAGCTGTCGCTAACATTAGTTAGCGACAGCTTTTAGGTGATAGCGAGCGGTTTGGGGCCCGCTTTGCAGGTCAGCGATATTTATCGCTAATGACATGCAAAGTGGGCATACCAAACCAGTTAGCAACTGAAAGCAGTCGCTAACGTCGTTATCGCCTATTAGCAAGGCAGGTGTAGCGATAAAAAAATTCCCCCTAAGCGCATATATCGCTTAAAACTAACGCCTGCTCAGACCAGTTCTTAGCCATTATATCCAATGGGAGGTGGATATTCTGGTTAAGACCCTATTGGCGATGAGGCGTGAATATCTCTGGTTTTCCAGTGATATTCACGCATTTCCCCGCTATCGCCGGTTATTTTTTCGCATTGGAGATAAACGTTGCTAATAGCACGTTATCTTCTTCGGATTCCCGCTCTATTTATTCTTCTGCGGGAGGGCGTGTACCCTCCTCCGGTACGCCTACTGGGCGTGGTCATCGGTGTAGGTGTCTAGGACAACCCCTCTTGGGCGGGAAAAGGCGCGCCCCGGCTACGCCGCTTCGGGCATACCAGCCGAGACACGCCCCCCGCCCAAAATGGTTTCCCGGGAGTGTCGGGGCACCCAACCATACGTTTGGGGGGACCGAGTGGTCGCCCCTTTCCACACGTTGCCTGAAATTATTCATTTTCTCTACATTTCTGTGAGGGAAATGTCTGAAATCAGTAGGAATCCACAACAGTGCTAACACTATTGTACCAGTACAAAGGCAGCACCTTTTGAATGACTGGTTTTAGTTCCCACAACAATAACTGAGAAAACCAAGGGGCATATTATCAAGGCAGGCGAAATGAAATTATCGCCCCCCTATTAGCAAGCTGTCGCTAACATTAGTTAGCGACAGCTTTTAGGTGATAGCGAGCGGTTTGGGGCCCGCTTTGCAGGTCAGCGATATTTATCGCTAATCACATGCAAAGTGGGCATACCAAACCAGTTAACAACTGAAAGCAGTCGCTAACGTCATTATCGCCTATAAGCAAGGCAGGTGTAGCGATAAAAAAATTCCCCAAAATTGCTGCTTGTTCCATCGAGGGCTCACGAGCAACCGGTGGGTGCAGCCTTCAGAGCACAGGAGCAAGAGGACGCTTCTTCGGATTCCCGCTCTATTTATTCTTCTGTGGGAGGGCGTGTACCCTCCTCCGGTACGCCTACTGGGCGTGGTCATCGGTGTAGGTGTCTAGGACAACCCCTCTTGGGCGGGAAAAGGCACGCCCCGGCTACGCCGCTTCGGGCATACCAGCCGAGACACGCCCCCCGCCCAAAATGGTTTCCCGGGAGGATAGGGGCACCCAACCATACGTTCGGGGGGACCGAGTGGTCGCCCCTTTCCATATGGCCGGGATGCCCGTCACCCCCTCCCAACACAATCCCCAAGGATGGGAAGTCGGACACAGGCTTGAACTTTTGGAAGGCGGGAGGGAGTCACCCTCCCGGCCGTATTTATTAAAATATGAAACAAAATGTAAAACATTAAATAAAAGTTTCATAATCATGTACAATTTTACATTTATTACATTTCGATGAAGACATGTTCTTTGGCTAACCTTAACAGATCTCTAATACAAAGGTTTCCTAGCCGAGTCTAACATCCTGCAAATGCAACCATTCTAAATTAAAATTGTACATCCTAGCATTAAGGGCCAACGGCAAGGTCTTAACCGTTGTGAGATCCCTACTACCAAAACTCTCGCCCTCACGGTGTGAGTGGCGCATGCGCAGAGGACTCTACCCTCATTGCCAACTGTAACTTCCCTTGTCGTGGTGGGGGCCCCCTTTCCACTCGACGCCATCTTAAAGGTCGTCCGAGTTCCCGTGTGAGGTATCTGTAGGAAGGACAGCGTGGACTCCCCCCCATCCCCACACTCTCTATCCGCCGTCGCGGATATCCGGCCCCCGGGAAATTAGTAGGAGGGGCATATAGCCGCCTCCCCCCTGGGAGGGGCCTATGGCCGTCTCCCCTTAGGCAACCCATCCTTAGTGGGTGCCGCCTCCCCCCGGGCGCTCCCATCCATTCTGGGTGGCGCCCCCCTCCAAGGACCTTGAAATTACTGCTCACCGATCATGACCTTACCGCCACAGGCCGGATAGTTGACCGACTATCCGGCCCCCCCTACTCCTCCTAAAGGTCATACTTCTTCAAACCCCTTAGCCACGCTATGGAGTCACCTATGAGTAATCATTTCCCTCCCCGGACAAGTGGACCCCATCATTTAGGTACATGAGATCACCCCGAATACAC
Organism: Lissotriton vulgaris; assembly: GCF_964263255.1. NCBI lineage: Eukaryota > Metazoa > Chordata > Amphibia > Caudata > Salamandridae > Lissotriton > Lissotriton vulgaris. The sequence goes on from NC_141696.1 coordinate 866,232,596, forward strand.
CCGTGAGGAATGCTATGCAACTGCGAAGAGCGAAACAATTTACCAATTTTATTGTTAACCCTTTTCACCGAATGGTTCAGTGCTGACACCGAAAGGCCCCACCGCCATACCTTCCTGGGGATCATGTGGGACCAGGCAATCGTGCACCCGGGACTCTTCTAGCCAACCAGCTAACAGAAGACAAGATTTGTTCTAACAACACTCGTCTCCCTCATGTCACCAAGTCATTGCCCCCCAGGTGCACTATGACTACAGATGGCGGTGACCTTTGCCGCCCTAAGAGACCCTCAAAAAATGATTCCAATCGGTCAAAACTGAGCCCGCCCTTCCCATGGAAGGCTACTCTGTACCCGTATTCCCCACCTGCGCGAGTCGCGTCACCTGCCTTGAATACGTCCCCGGCGCGCCTCACATATAAGTGGCCCACGACCCATACCACTCTTTCTCCAGACGGTGTTCCTTGACCGCTGGTCTCCTGGTGCTGGGTCGACTGCAAATCCCGCCCCGCATGACAGGCTCGCGAAACTGTAATTGAAACAAAAGACAAGAAGCGTGAGTGCATGTCACTTGACCTTAACAACATGTGCAATCGCACATACCTTCTGAAGCAATTTGAGGACCATAGTCCCAATTGTTTCACTTCTTCTGCACTCTGACCCCTGGCTGTAGCCTCAGTAGCAGCCCCTACCCGAAAGGAGTGGGTCCCAAAATCGCACGGGCCCATGCCCGCAGCCGCGATTGTCAGTGCTAGCACCCTCTGGAACTGAAACCTCGTCAGTGGGGTGCCATCCTTGTGTCTTAGCAGACTCCCCCCCCATGTAACCTCCCTCAGTGCCAAGTATTCCTCTATACACTTTATCGGCAGGTGGGGGACCCTCGCGCGCGCTGCACGACAACACTATTTCCCATAGCCCCTTGATTAGTTTTGGACCTGGCTATCGAGACAACCATCGAATCACCCCTGATTTGGACGTGATCTCTGCACAAACCTCCCACGACGTCTTTCTTATTCCTTGCGACCAGTTCGCTCACCCGCATAGCCCCATGGAATGCTAATGCGAAAGCTGCCCGGAACAGAACTGCCTCGAAGAGGGAGGAGCACGTCTCGTCTAGTTTCGCTATCAGTAGAGACAACCTGTGTAAGCCAATCGGGCGCCTTGCATCTTGCTTGCGACCCTCGAGGCGCTGCCAGCCGCGAAGGGCCTTCCTAACCAAAAAGGAACCCGTTGGGTCTTTTATGCCATGCACCTGCGCCATGAATGAAATGGCCGCCCTATGCCTACTGGCCGTTGCGCTGATCGGCCTTCTCTGTGCAGCGCCACCAAGAACCCCAGGAAGGATTCCTCCTGACCCCAGTTCTGATTCCCTGTCAGACCCAAAAATGTGCAATAGGAACGAAACGCTCCTTCGTATGCCTTCCTTGTCCTGGGAGCTAAGCTTCCTGCCACGAGGTCTTGTAATCCGGGGCACCGATTAGCCAAAGTGCTTCGGGGAATGGTGCCGCCACTAGGTCCGCTGTAGGTAGATAACCCCTGAACGCCTACATATGTGAACGAGAGAGTGCATCAGCTGCATGATTCAGTACGCCTGGCACATGTTTCGCCCTGAACTGTACATTCAGTCTCATGCAAAGCAGCACAACTTCTTTCAACAATCTCAAGATCCATTTGCAGAGTGCTGCCTGTTGGTTAATGCATTCGACAACAGTCATATTATCAGACCACAACACCACTGAGCGGTCCCTGAAGTCGTCTGGCCATGCCATCAGAGCAACCCAAATGGGGAATAACTCCAAGAACCCAATGTTACCTGTGAGACCGCTGGAGTGCCACCACGTCGGCCATGTTTGCGCCGACCATCGATTACCAAAGATGGCGCCAAATCCCACGCTCCCCGCTGAGTCAGTCCACAGACCTAGTTCATCTGAAGACGCTGGTGGCTTGTTCCACACGACTCGACCGTTGAAGTCCGCCAGAAATGCCAACCAAATGCGCATATCCTGGCAAACCTCCGCAGACAGTCTCGTACGGTGGTGTCCCTCTTTGCGACCAACCATAGCTTGTGCAATAGAGCGTGAGAAGGGGCGGGCCATTGGTATCACCCTCAAGGCAAAGTTAAGCTGACCCACTGTTTGTTGTAACTGGTGCAGAGTCACTTTCTCCTTGCCCAGGCATTGCGTCAAGGAAGCCCTAAACTTGGCCACTTTTTCCATCGGTAAACGGAAACATCCCTCCACCGAATCGAGCTCAATTCCCAGAAACTCCAGTGAAGTAGATGGTCCAACCGTCTTACCTGGTGCCAATGGGACTCCAAACTCCCTCATGAGGATGCAGAAGTCATGCAGCGCCTGCGCACATTTCGTATCGCCGGCTGCTCCTAAGAACAGGAAGTCATCAAGATAGTGCATAACATGCCTATGCCCTGTTGCCTCGGTGAATGCCCACTCTAAAAAACAGCTGAACATTTCAAAATAGGCACAATAAATGGAGCAACTCATAGGCATGCATTTATCCATGTAATAACTCCCTTGAAATGCAAAACCTAGCAAGCGCTGATCCTGTGGGTGTACCGGGAGCAACCGGAACGCCGATTCGATATCTGATTTCGCCATCAGCGTCCCGGGGCCCAGGCGATTTAACATGGCCACGGCATCATCGAACGATGCGTACCGCACTGAACAAACTTCTGGGTTAATGGCCTCATTCACCGAGGAACCCCATGGAGCAGACAGGTTATGAATAAGTCTAAACTCCCCTAGGTCTTTCTTCTGGACAACCCCTAACGGGGAACAGATGAACTCCGCCACCGGCGGGCGATGAAAAGGCCCTGTCACTCGCCCTAAGCTGACTTCTTTTGCAATGTTTCTCTCTGCCACGCTTGGGTTGTGCTGTACCGATAACTGGTTTTTACAAAAGGAGTCCCCCCGAAAATCCCCCGCCAGGATGTGGAAGCCGTGTAAGAATCCCTTCCTCAACACCCCAGCGGATACATGATCAGGGTATTTGTTCAACCAAGGAGTCATAGCCATGAGATCAACGGGTGTAGGGCGGCAATCGGTCACAACGTTCTACCTCACTCCTGCTTGGACCCTCCTTTTCCTCCCGTCCCGCTATTTTTAGATCTACATGAACTCTCCGGGTGTGAGGAATTCCCACAGCCCGCACACACATGCTTGAACCTACATGTTCCCTGCGGTCTGTTACAGTTGCCTCGATTGAAGCCCCAACAGACCCCCCGCTTGCCGCCATTCCCGCTGGTTTTTGGCTGGTAATCCCCACCGGCGCCCGCTCGAAAGGGCACCGCGGGCTTTTGGCGGACGACCCCTGACCCACTCCCGCCCAGCGAGGATGTACCTGCGGCCCCTGGCAGGAGCTGCTTGTGCCATGACACCGAGTCGAGTCAATCCCATGTCAGAGAAGCATCATATTCTTTCCCTTTCCGGAATTTCATGTCATAACCTTTCCATTCATCCCCCTCATACATTGCATAAAAATCCATAATACGATTTTGATAGCAAGACAGTTCAGTTAACACCTCGGGTTTACGTTCCCCCATAACTGCAGTAAATATAGAAAAGGCCTTAACCCAATTCGTTACTGTCTCATCCACCCTGAATTCCGCCATCTTGGCGCGCCACACGCTCGGGTGCCACAAATCCTTCTGGGTTTTAGCATATTCCATCTCGTGATGGTCAGTTAATAATGAAAACATGTTGACATATTTGTCTCCCCATATTAACTCTTTCGTGGCCATAGGGATGTGCTGTGCCACCTTCTCCCGCCTTGAGGGTAATGAACCCTCCCCTGCCATTGGCAAAGCGAGCTTACCCAGTTCGGCCGTTGTTCCCGCCGTTTTCTTGTGACCAACTGCAGGTCCCACCGGTGCCACCTGTGGGGAAACAAGAGGAAGATTCGCCTTTGCGGCATCTCTCGACTGCCGCAATTGCTCGATTAGTAGCTTGGCCTCTTCGGCCGTGTCTCCAGGTGCCACTGCACCCCCTGCCTTCTTATTGAGCCATGCAGCCAACTGGATGGCCAATTCAGGAGGCATTTCCTCATCGTTAGCGGGAGTAATCACCACCGGGATCGGCTGACCCGCATCTGGGATTGGTACCGGGTTGTCTGCCGGTGTGACAGGGGCGACTGGGGGTACCTCTGGGACCGCAACCTCCCCTGAAACCGCCCTCTTCTTGACCCGCTTCCCTCTACCCTCGGGGACGACCCTCGGCAAGGCCGGGCCTATTACCTTCTTAGGGTTACCGGGGTTGCTCAGTGCAGCCAGCTGTTTTTTGACCTCCGCCAAACCTCGACCGATCGATTGGACTTGTCCGAGTTTCTGGTCCATGCAAGCCATCCGGTTTGACAATAGGCATAGCACCTTATCCGTCTCGGAACCCTTTCCTGCTTTCTTGCCAGCCATGGTTTTGAGTATTCTGCTCCTAGCCGATCAACGAGGTCCTGGACTCTTCGACTCCAAATACCTGAAAGAGAAACAACAAGATTACAAGTTCTCAAAATTGCTGCTTGTTCCGTCGAGGGCTCACGAGCAACGGGTGGGTGCAGCCTTCAGAGCACAGGAACAAGAGGACGCTTCTTCGGATTCCCGCTCTATTTATTCTTCTGCGGGAGGGCGTGTACCCTCCTCCGGTACGCCTACTGGGCGTGGTCATCGGTGTAGGTGTCTAGGACAACCCCTCTTGGGCGGGAAAAGGCGCGTCCCGGCTACGCCGCTTGGGGCATATCAGCCGAGACACGCCCCCCCGCCCAAAATGGTTTCCCGGGAGGATCGGGGCACCCAACCATATGTTCGGGGGGACCGAGTGGTCGCCCCTTTCCACACGTTGCCTGAAATTATTCATTTTCTCTACATTTCTGTGAGGGAAATGTCTGAAATCAGCAGGAATCCACAACAGTGCTAACACTATTGTACCAGTACAAAGGCAGCACCTTTTGAATGACTGGTTTTAGTACCCACAACAATAACTGATAAAACCAAGGGGCATATTATCAAGGCAGGTGAAATTAAATTATCGCCCCCCTATTAGCAAGCTGTCGCTAACATTAGTTAGCGACAGCTTTTAGGTGATAGCGAGCGGTTTGGGGCCCGCTTTGCAGGTCAGCGATATTTATCGCTAATGACATGCAAAGTGGGCATACCAAACCAGTTAGCAACTGAAAGCAGTCGCTAACGTCGTTATCGCCTATTAGCAAGGCAGGTGTAGCGATAAAAAAATTCCCCCTAAGCGCATATATCGCTTAAAACTAACGCCTGCTCAGACCAGTTCTTAGCCATTATATCCAATGGGAGGTGGATATTCTGGTTAAGACCCTATTGGCGATGAGGCGTGAATATCTCTGGTTTTCCAGTGATATTCACGCATTTCCCTGCTATCGCCGGTTATTTTATCGCATTGGAGATAAACGTTGCTAATAGCACGTTATCTCTGCGATAAAATCCGGCGATGCTTGACGATAAAAAAAATTTCGCTAAGCTTCTTTAGCGATAAATATCACTAGTTGTTGATAATATGCCCCCAAGTTCATCTGGAGCCCTTAAGAGTTACCTTGTTTTGATATGCTCCTGTAGCGGCACTAGGCCCAGCCACACAAGGGCGTCTTTTCTTGCATTTTCATCGACACAAGTGTTTTTTTCTACTGTTAAGTATGCACCTCCATCAATGATCTGAGCACTATTGAATACATGCTTAATGAACTAACGGGTCCCATTACAGCCACATGAGGCTCAGGAAGACATGTCTTTCATGCATCTTTAGCGCATTCACAATGGTTTGTGGATGCAAGTAGGTGGCTGTACCAGACTGCATTTCAAGACTAACATTCATCAAACTGAGTAAGCATATATACCTTGGAAACCAAGGAAACATATTGGGAAAGACTCCCTCAATTCCCTAAGCATTACGTCCTAAACTTGAAAGAACATTCGTTTTTGCTATATAGGGTAGCCAGTGAGAATGTCGTAAAGTATTTCCCATCCACTGTTAAGTACAGCACTGTGACTGTAATGCACTTGTCATACATCAAACTGAACATCTATTAGGTTCTGATGAAGAATGAACATGGGAAGCAGGACAAATGTTTTACCCATGTGTGTACCTTTGGGTGCAGAGTTCTTGGTAATGCTAAGATTTTTTGTAAAGAGCACTATTATTTGGCATCATTTCCTACCACCAACACAGGAGCAGTCAGGGATGATCAATGGACTCATGTAGTTGAAGAACCAAGTCTTCACATGCAATGCAGTCATTTTAGAGGTACAACAAAATATTCACCTATGCCTCCAGTCTCTGAGTTAAACACCACTTTGTTGTGGATAAACAATAGTTTATTAGTTTACCCTTGACATTGATTTATGTCTTTGACTTATGCTTTAGTTAGCAACAATTCTTTTCATTGTTTCTTAAACGACAGACAGAGATCACCATCAACCTCATATCCAGCCATAAAAATACATACAGTGGTTTATGCATATATACAGTGCAAAAATGAAGTTAATAAACACAATCAAACACAATTAAGGAAGAATATTCAGAAACATAACATGGACAAAGATTGTCATGAACACAAACTGGAGAAAAAACAGTTCACAAGAACCGATCACAATTGGAAAGCGTGCGAGAGTAGGCAGTTTTTTTCAAAAGTGCTACTCTCTACTCATCTCAAGCATAATCAATATGGACTATTCACGAGAAAAAGCTTGATTTGTGCAAAAGGCAGATGTGTAGGGGCAGGTCATTGCCGCCTTTGGGAGAAAGGTGGGAGAAGTCAATACTGTCTGTTCTGATGCTGTGTATGCATAGAATGTGTGCAAGTATGAGTCTGGCTGAGCAAAGATATCTGGAAGGTTTCTGAAATGTGAGACAGTTTGGAGGTGTGCTGGGCCAGTGCTATCTTGGCCTTGAATGTGTGTGTCAGGAGTTTAAGGAGCGCTGTGGATTGGGAGCCAGTGAAATTCTTGAATGTGCTGTGTGTGCACTTCATGGTTGAGGGGGAGGATGGCTGCTGCATTCTCTGTGGTTTGGAGTCATCTGCTTAGTTGAGTCAGGGACTAACTGAGTATCGGGGTGAGTGCAACACTGATGAGGTTGAGTCCTTTGGTGAGGATGATGGGACAGCATGTGTATCTCTACTATCATGCCTATCTACATTCTACTTGTACAGAATCCCACCTAGCCTAACATTGTCCTACCTGGTCATGTCTCTGACCCAAAAATTCTGACCAATTCTGTATACTTGCCAAGTGAACCTTTACTAGCATCTTCTGTTGCTACCTATATGAAGATCAAGAAAACGTTCTTTCATGCACCTTTATCACTCTCACTGTGCTAAATCAAACTACTTCCAGTTTGTGGATGCAAGTTTGGGGTGTCCAAGACTGTCTTTCAAAGCCCACATTCCTTAACATGAGTGAAATCTACCTTTTAAACTAAGACAAACATGCTTTGGAAGACTGCTTAAGTTTCCCTAAAGAGCACTTCAAAAACGACTTCAGAATTTATGTTTTTGCCACACTGGGTACTCTATGAGAAATTAGCTTATTTTCCATCCTCCCTTATTTGCATTGTGGTTACTGTAATGCACTTGTCATATGTTGAACAGAACACCTACCTCCTTCTGAAGATGAATAAAGGAATTAAAGAAGGTGATAAGGAAGTCCATGATATCTAAGCAGAGGAAATACATTGTGTAAGGCTGTTTGCTAAGGGAAGTGATAGCTCATGGAAGGTATGTATCTATGCATAGCCATTGAAAAATATCCATTACAGCAGGTTCATCTCTGTTAATTTCACAATACATCACTTTGCTATGATACAAGATAAAGAAAGTAGGGCTGCCTGTGATGGCCATTAGGGACAGTATATGGGAAAAGAGAGGTACCCCTTAAGAAAGTCAAGGGAAATAGGGTTATCCAACCAGAATATCAGAAATTCCCTTGAAACAAAATTAAAGACAAGTATACATCAACATACCTCCTAATGCAAAAGTTACAAATGTATATGACATCAAAAAAGTGGAATTTAAAATTTCATTTATTTAGAATACACTGTAAAAAACAATATTGTTGGGCTAACTAATCTAGTGCCCTAATCTAAAATGCATGAGATTAAAACAATACAATCAATTGTGACCTGCACAATTGGAATGGGGACAGAACAAGTACAACATAAAATTGTTAAATACAAATTGTATATTCGAGCTCCGTTATAATTGCATCGACATTTTGCTACCACAACGTCGTTTTGTCTACATCGATGTTGGAGTCTTGAATTATACCAATAATGGCGTTGACGCGTTTCGGTGGATTCTTGTGATGGTAACCACCTTTATCAAGACTTAAATATATCTGTCAGAGTAAGGTGGTCAATCAAATCACCCCTAAGTTCCAGACAGCTACAATAGAGAGAAGTGATAGTCTGTTATTCGTATTGTTGAAAGATCTAGCGAAGATCTAGGGCCCACTGTGTCGCCGGTTGTAAACCCTGTTAAGGGACTATTATCAGAGTTTATCAATGCCGCTTCAAGTTGAAGTCCGTAGTAAGATCAAGTAGGGAAAAAGAGGTAATTTCTATTTGTTCAAGTGCCTCAAGCAGCTTAAGCGGTATCTATAGAAGGGCAGCTGCTCGCATATGTCGAGACTGACTGCGGGTCAATGCCGGACCGTCTGTAAAACTTCAGGGCGCTGATAGCTTCCTCCTGGGTAATCGGTAACGTCCGTGTCGGGTGCGGTTCCGTAATGAATATACATTACAGAACCCCACCCGACACGGATGTTACCCTATTTGAGATTCCTTAAATGCAATTCATGAACCATTTTAAAATTGCGAAATCGCAATTTTGGGCCGCTATTTACCGCGAGGTCAAACCTCGTGGTAAATAGCGAAAACTTAGAAAAATGCATTTAAATGCATTTTTCTAAGTTGCATGTTACACACACACATGTTCTTTGGACATGTGTGTGCGCAACACCAATGTAGATTACATTTCAGGGGTGCTACAGGGTGTCCTTTGGACACCCCAGGCACCCTTGAAATTGCTTCCTTATTTGCGATTAGCTAATTGCTAATCGCAAATAAGTAATGACTCCCCATTCATTCCTATGGGCCTTTAGGCCCATAGGAATGAATGGGGAGTTATTCCTTATTTGCGATTAGCAATTAGCTAATCGCAAATAAGGAATCAGCGGGAATCGCAAATTCAATTGCGATTCCTACATGAATCCCGTTTTGCGAGTCCTTAATAGCGAATCCTTAAAATTCGCTATTAAGGACTCGCAATTCCTTACCTTGATGAATCTGGCCGTATAACTTCTCTCTATTGTAGCTGTCTGGAACTTAGGGGTGATTTGATTGACCCCCTGACTCTAACAGATATATTTAAATCTTGATAAAGGTGGTTACCATCGCATTAGGGACAGTAACAATGAGTCTCCTGCTTTTCGCCTAGAACAGACTCTGCAATGACAAAATGGAATGTGGTCAGCAAAGGGTTGATCCTGCAGTATTGCCATGTCCCCCAAAGCATACTAAGTGGACGCTACTGCTTTTGTAGAAGTACGACTTTCAATGGCAGTCAACTTAAAGTCAAAGAAAGACATGAGTTTTGCCATGGTGGTCTGATGATAAACGTGTGTTGTCATCTGGATCAGATGGGCAAACAACTTCCTATACCAAGTTGGAGTTTTACAACTCGCGCTGTATGACTCAAGAACCTGATCATTCTTTTACACTCCACCCATGTACTTGTAATCAACTATTCAGGTGGGCTTGTAAACTTCGGCCAACTGACCGCAAACCATGACGGACGAAGTGCTCTCATCATGGATTGTAGTGAGCATGTATACATTATGGCTACCAGAGAACTTGACTCGAAGCAGTTTGTTGGAAAGTAACGTAGTGTTGCTGGATTTTTGAAGCTTTTTACAAAAAACCTCCTGTGGGAATCCTTTGCAGAGAGATTGAACTGAATTGCTTGCCACAGTATGTGCTTTATATAGCTCATTGAACAGCTCTACTCTCGTATAGAAGTTGTCCATGTAAAGGGTATAACCTTTTTTGAAGGAGTGGCTGGACAAGTCCCATAGAAACTTTGCCAATAACCCTATCATTGGAGGGCAACATAGAGGGTTTAGAGTAGAGTCTTTCACTGTCTACACTCTCAAGCTATATTCAAAGCCAGTAGAGTTCTCACACAGGATGTAAAACCTGATGCCACAACAAGCTCTTTTGCCTGGTATTTACTGCCTGAACAACAACTGTTCTTTGTTGGACTCATCAGTGGCTACATTCTTTTCAGGAATATAAATATTTAGAATCCTAGCAGGCAAATGTTCCTTTGCAGGCCAAATTTTGAACAGCCTGTCATGGTCTGGAAGGTGCTGGGGCAGTGCAGCAGAATTTTCATATATAGAAAGCGTATGCTGCAATACAAAATCCAATCTCTGCTCATTAACAGTGGGAAGATGGGTACCACCAAAATCATTCAAGTAGACCAATAGGACTGCAAGCTTGGTTTGTACACTATCCCTATTTGAGGGTAAGGTCCAAAAATGTCCTTCAACTCCTGAAGTAAAGTGGGACTCCACTTGAGTGCCCCGGAATGAGGCCCAAGAGTGCCTCCATGTGTCCTCAGAAATGTCTGTATTGACTTCACATTGAACAGGAACATTTGGGAATGCACTGAATGAGACAGATGCCAAGAGAGCACTTTGTCTGTGCTTGGTCTCTGGGTTGCCCTAGCCACTGCACAGACTGTGCTTGTAAAGGGACAACGCAACTGTCATGATCATGTTCCTCGGAATCTCTAGAATCACTTCCAGATTCTGCTCTATTTTTTCTCCCTCAGATACTGTCTCGGTACCTAATCCTACATCAGAGTTGTCCTCCACAACTTAAGTTAAGGTCTGGGCAGCAGTCATCCTACGAGATGCCATCCCTGCAGACTGGCAAAAACCTAACTCTAAAACACTGTCTTATCCAGAAGTATGGTTATTTTTCAGTTGGTGAATGTCTGCATCTGTGAAATGAATGCAGCAGTAAATAAACAAAAAATGTCCTACATTTTTGCAGCAGTAGCACGTTCTCCAAAGACACCATAAAAGACACAGTATTATGTCACCTTGCTACATACCCAATACCACAGCATACATACATCATTGCTTACGCAAAACCTTATTGTTGGGGAGCTGCTGGGCCAATTCCAGTATAAAAGCATTTTCCTGAAACCAAAAATACACTTTTAATCTCAAGAAGCACACATTCACATAGTAGCCCATGCAAATCTGTGCACAGGTGTGTTTCTTCGGAAAACTCAAAGTGCTTAAGCCTGGTTCAATGGAATTATGCTGAATTATGCAGCTGAAGAGCACCAAACTATGCAACAGCATTCACTAAATTATGCAGCAAAGAAAGGCAAAATTGTGGCATAATGCGTCACATTTTTTTTATAGTTTTACTTCATTATTTTTGATTTTTAAACATGATAATACTGTCTGGGAAAATATTTCACCTCATTAGTACTAGTTTAGCAACCAAATACAGAAAGAAGCAACTGAAAGATGACCAGTTAACTTTTGCGCAGGGCCTTCCACTGTGCTGCCAAGTTTTTTCATAATTGTTGATCTTTTAGTGCAAGAAACACATTTTTTTAGTAATCTGCAGATTATACAGCAGGTGATAGATTGTGTGACAAATGAGGATTTTTTAGGGATAAATGTGTGTTTTCTCCTGGTGGCACAATCCCCGCCACCATAGGGAAACACACATTTATCATAAATGTAAAGAGAGTCAACCAAGGTGCTGAGGGGCAACCCTGGTACAAACATTTCTTTTACTATTTTTTCAATATGCTAGGATTGCTGAGTCCAGACAATTTGATTATTTAAAAAAAAACATATATACACTCTTTTTTCTACATCCCTGGTGGCAGGTTCACAACCACTGGGAGAAAACACTTTTTAAACAACTTAGTGATTCTCAGGGGAAGTTGGCCCATTCACCACGAGGTCCGACTCCAACAAACACAGGTCCCTGGGGCCCGAGTGTTTTTTCTGGCTGTGGATCATGGCGCAACCTCAATGCAGAACCAGCAAACTATTTCAGAAAGACAACATTGGAAATGAGAGATTCTCCCCTTTATAAATATGCCTCCCTGAAACCTCGGGTGGCAACATGGCCTCCAAAACCTTATTAGACAGCAGGGAGATCACTCATCTGCTTGCTTTTCAGCTTCCGGTGGGCATCTGTGATGTCAGCGCAATCGAGGTGTCACAGATGAGCAGGGGGGCCAAGACTGAAACAAAAGCTATTCCTCTTCACCCCATTAAAAAAAAATTATAAACCTCTGCGAAAGCACCAGATGTTCCTTTAAAGAACTTCTCAGTGTCTGCCAATAGCCAACAGACACACTGGGGAAGGAGTGTAGGTGTTGGTCATTGGCAAACACCCCACTTAAAGGATTCAGAGGGAGATCTTTATCTGTCAAAAAGGGTTATTTTGGGGGACACACTGAAGGTTTCCAGTGCAGAAGTCAGGCTATACAGGTTAGGCCTGTGGTTGGCACAATTGGTGCTCCAATCCACAAGTGGCCTTTAACTTCCACATTCTGGATTCTCTTTTGACCCATGTACTAAAGACTTACATGTATTTTAAATGTGCCAATTTGGAAAAAGACAATTTGACCACGTCTAAATGGGGTAGCACATGCACTTTACTCCTGGTTAGCGCAGTAAAGTGAACAGAGTTTTAAAATCTGAAAAATACAGTCCTGCAAAATACAAAAAACTGCAGTGACCATGCAGAAAAGCAGATTCCTAAAACACTGTGATGAGGCCATTTGGCCAATGCTCTGCCACTTGGGCCCATCTATGTAGCCATCAAACGGTAAACTAAGTTCATATCACGGGTCTCACCTTAGAGAATTTGACCAGATACAATGGTGGAGAACACATTACCCCCACCCATCTTGTACCGAAGGATCATTGGTGTCATCACCCATTATCTTCTGCTCATCACCTAAATCGTTTTCTTGTGTACATGTGCCTCTGACATTGGTCACTCCACTGCAGCCACAGTCACCAATATTCCAGCCAACCTTTTTTATTGGCAAATCTGCCAGACTTCTGAGTGTGTCTACAGAACCTGGACCTTTGAAGATGTTTAAACTTTAGGAGTTGCCTCACTGTGCTTGTCATATTTTATGATTTCTACACCCTTTGTCATCTTTTATCTGCCTCTACTATGACTTGTCCAGTTGACATCACCTCATGATTTATCGGATAGAGCAGCATACAATGAATCTTCATGTCACAGAGCAATTTTGTAAACTTCATACATGATTTCCTTTGCTGTTTTACCATAGCTGTATAATTTGTGAGGGCCCGATTCACAGAACTAATTTAAGACAAAATCCTAAACTTACTACCATTTTGTTATTCACAGAAGGCACTTACTCATTTTGGTATTCACAGAAGTTAGGTGTCCTAACTTTAGGACTTCTAAATGCCTTCTGTGAATACCGAAAATCTTAAAATTAGGATTTTTCTCAGTTTAGGAGTAGTAAAGTTAGGACTCCTAACTTTGGGACTCCTAAACTGAGAAACATCCTAAATTTAAGACTTTTGGTATTCACAGAAGGCATTTAGGAGTCCTAAAGTTAGGACTCCTAACTTTACTACTCCTAAAAGGAGAAAAAATCTAACTTTAAGACTTTTGGTATTCACATAAGTAATTTAGGAGTCATAAAGTTAGGAGTCCTAACTTTACTACTCTTAAACTGAGAAAAATCCTAACTTTAAGACTTTCGGTATTCACAAAAGGCATTTAGGAGTCCTAAAGTTAGGACTCCTAACTTCTGTGAATACCGAAATGAGTAAGTGCCGTCTGTGAATACCAAAATGTGTAAGTGTCTTCTGTGAATACCAAAACGGTAGTAAGTTTAGGATTTTGTCTTAAGTTAGTTGTGTGAATCGGGCCCTGAGTATCCATACGTTTGCATTACAAACAGTGAGAAGACAACAATGTTAGGCTTCTATAACTGTATGCCCTTGGTAAAAATGGGGTTCAACCATTTAACCTTTTTGGAATACCTATTTTATTTTTACTTTTGCTTTAAGTCAGTCTCACTAGCTGAGTCTACATCAGTGTAAGCTCTGTTAAAATGGATTGGCAGTGCTAGCTGCCAATGTATACCATTTAAAACCATGTCTGCTGCAGCACAGTGTGGGCAATAGATTCAGGGTTGGTATCATGAACATGTCCATGTGTGCACACGTGTGTCAGCTACGTGAGTGCAGATTCTGTCAAGCTCAGCCCAGTATCTGTGCACATTTAGCCTTTCGAAGAAGCAACCCTTCATTAATTGGTGCTGGCCTTGTGTTGACTTTGCAACGTGAGCAGGCATTCATAGTGTAAGTCATTTGTGCTTAACAAAAACGAGTGTTCACTTCAGTGTATTACACATTATGAGACAACTCTGTGCCAAAGTACAGATTTGCCATAGTTAGGCATGGAGAATACAATGCTGCACAATTCTAATTGTAGACAGGGATCGCAAGTTCACATTTAAGGATCATTTGGCCATATCTGCACTCCATTTCAAATTTGAAGATTTCACATATTTCTGTGACTCAGCTCCTGATTACATTTCCAGTTTTTATTCACCTTGTTGGAATGATTTGGTCTGTTCCTGGCAGAGGAATAGGTTGAATCCCTACGTGCTAATTACGTTTTGGACTGCACCAGGTCTGGAGAGGCTTTTTAGAAGGAGAACAAAAGGGAAAAGGCCAGCCTTCTGTGTAAATAGAAGAGGTTCTCACCTTTGAAGTTTTGTAGGGAAGGGACCAAATATCTGTGGCAGGTAAGGACATGTGTTTAGGATCCTAGAGAGATCTTTAAGCAGGCCATTTTAAGTTCCCAAAATGCATTGCAGTATAGACAGGGCAGGGGTGGAGTGATGAGGTGTCATCCCAGAAATGGGCAGATGTGTCGGACTTTTGGAATGTTCAATCCCCTGAAAAATGCCTTTGCACAGAGGAGAGAAATAGAGAATGAAGATTAATTTTACAGGGCACTGAAGGAGACATGTACTTTGCCCAGGATGCTGGGACACATTGGACTTAAACAGAATGGTACTCCGTGGATCTACCTTTCCATGGCCAGTGGTGGAGGTTTGTCAAAATAAATAATAGGTCATAAACAGTATTGATACATCAAGATTGATGTTTGTTCTCTTGCTCTTCTCTTAATTGCCCTAAGGAACTGCCTCTTCTAAATGTGCCCCTTATGAGCACTCCCTAAAGAGTAGGATTGGGGATTAGAGATTTGGTTTACCAAGGACTGATACTGCGCTGTGACCTCCTACTGCATCCTTCTCATACAGCCTCTATGGCACTCTTAATGAATTTCTCCTCCAGAGGGTATATGTTAATGCACACAAAGAAAGAAAACAACTGGGTGATCTATAATGCTCTTTTTTTTGTCCTCATTCGCCTTAAACCCCATTGAACAAACAGGCTGTCCATACCAATACTCAGTGGTCTGAGAAGAGTAGGCATTAAGTTGGAATCTCATGGTGCCTTCACCCTATAGGTACTTTGACAGACATAAATGTTACATTCCCCGGGAAGTGGAGAGGTTACTCTTCGACTCGGCCCGCAAGAGCCTGGTGGACATCGTCACTGGCAATCGGGATATGTGGGGGTGCTCAACGTGGTCCAAAAAGTACAAAGGAGGCATAATCATAGGACCCACTGCTTATAGATGCTTATTTAAACAAGAATATACCTCCCTATCATTCATACCCTAACCCACTTTAGCAACAGGTCTCAGAATGCTATCTTTTTACTGCTGCAATCTCTGGGAAGGTCCATCTTAGATGTCTCATAAATCGATGCCAACCAGTCGGAGTGCATGGGAGGGGTAGGTTCAATCCAACGCTTGCATATTTGACTCCTATCTAGCAAAACAACATGGAATGAGAGGTATCTAGCTGGTCCAGTAACTTGATTAGTAAGGCCAAAAAATTATCAAGGCTAGGTCTATTTGAATTGAGAAGCCCAAAATATCCGCCAATGACTTCCCAACTCCATCCCAAAAAACTGCAATGGCAGGACAGTCTTTGAACACACTTCCTACATCTGTCTTGAGTCCCACATGAACATTTAGTCAGCCTTATTGGAGAAAGATAGGCCCTATGTACAGTGAATAGGTGGTTTCTCTTCAGCCAGGCCGGATTTACTATACTAAAGAGAGTCTTAAATTAAATCTGCCACAATTGCTCACACTGTTCATTTGGTAGAAGTTCTCTTCAAAATTCATCTGCAAGTTTAAATTCACCATTGACGGACTCCTCCATTGACCAATACCAGTGAGAAACCTCCATTCTCCCTACTGGCCTGGCTACTAACTGATGTTCAAGACTCTTACCCCAGCCTATAGGATTTTTCAGGCATTGCTGTGTTTTGAACCAGCTCTGCAACTGGATATACTTAAACTTTGAAAGGCCTACTCCCACTCTTTCTCTAAGTTGTTCCCATGAAATGAGTGTGCCCTCATAGAACAGGTCTCCCCATACCATCAAACCCACTTCTCTGAGAGGTAAAGCCATCCTATCCTTTAAACATTCCTGGCACGCCCGGTGAATCCCGGAGTGGGGCTAAACTTGAAAAGTAATTAAAGCCAGCAAGGCGATTTAGTCCAGCCCATGATCTGGCCATTGCCTGGAGGACTTTAAGTTTAACCCTTTTGAAGGATTTTGGTTCCCCAAATTGAAACAAAAAGCCCTCCTCAGGTAGACTGTCCCCCCTTAGCATAGCCAGGAACATGTCTCCTGCCGCAGTGCTTACAGGCTTTTTTAACGACATCCGCAAATGTGAAAACAGAAAAGCCTAATCATGATATTGAAAGTCAGCGAGAGCAAGACCGCCTTTCTCTCTCCTATGCCTCAGCTTCTTCCAGGCTTTTCTGGTAGTTCTATATACCCAGATAAAAGAGTTTACAGCCTGCTGAAGTTTATCAATAGCTGATTCATCAAAGTGTAGAGGAATTGAATTAAAGAGAAAGGGTATTTTAGGTAGCACCACCATATTGACTAAATTCACCCTTCCGAGAATGGTTAAGGGTAGATGGGCCCAAGATTTAATCTGTTTTTGACATTCCCTTGAAACTTGCACTAAAATAACTTCTGCGAACTTCACTATGTCCTGGACGATTTTGACCTCCGAAATATTGCATGCTGGGGCTATCCTGATGCTGACTCCTCTCAAGGTTCCACGTAATGATCTCAGTCTTCCCGGCATTCACCTCCTACCCTGAGACCTGCCTGAATTCCTGTGCCAATATGATCACTGCCAGGAAGGGTGTGACCAAATCTGCAGAGAGAACCAAGATGTCATCTGCATACAGAGCCACCTTCCTCTCCCACTCCCCATATCGGAAAGGCACAATAGTAATATCTTCTCTGAGCCGCTGAGCAAAAGGCTCAATATACAGATTGAAGAGGAGAGGGGAAAGGAGGGTAAAGGGGGCAGCCCAGCCTGGTGATCTTAAATGGTTTCGTCAAATTAAAGTTGACCAGCAACCTAGCTGAGGGTGCTTGATATATCATCTTGACGTTATGGCAAAACGTTTGGTCCAAGTTAAATTTCTCCATGACTTCCGACAGGTAAACCCAATTGACCCTATTGAAAGCCTTGGTAGCATCGAAAGTCAAGGCTGCAAGAGGAAGTGAATAGGTGGAGGCAATATCTAATGCTTCAATAAGGTCCTATGTGAGGTCTGATAGCAGTCTTACTTTGACCAACCCCTTCTGATCTGAATGAAGGACAACGTCCGCAACAGACCACAACCAGGCCGCCAAAATCATGGCAAAGATTTTATAATCCACATTTAATAGCGAAATGGGCTTTGACCGCCAGCTCCCTGGATTTTTACCAGGTTTCAGAATCAAAATGACTGTTGCGTCATTGCAAGACCCTGGGGACTTGAAGCCCTCAGCTAAGATCATGTTAAATAGTTGAAAGAAGAGCGAGATTACCACATCACCCAAAGACCTATAAAGCTCAGCAGGTAGCCCATCGGGCCCTACAGCTTTGCCTCTCTTACAGGCAGCTATAGCCTTCCTCACTTCTTCTTGCGTGATGTCCTGTTCTAGATCTTCCTGCAGTTTAGGACTCAACGGTGTCAGTGTGGTCCTATCCAACCAGTCCTTAACCTTGGGCCTCTCCTCCACACAATCTTCTTGATATAGGTCCTGAAAAAACTTGAAGAAGTCTCACCAATTTCTTCACCCGAGGATAGAGCAACTGCCCCATCATCAGCAGTGATTTCCTTAATCTGTTTACGAACCCTATCTGCTTTTGCCTCCCATGCCAGAAGTTTTCCTGCCCCTTTCCCATACTCGAAATGGGCAATCTTACTTGCCTCCCATCTGCGCATAAGCCTTGTTTGAATAATACCTCTGAGCTGCTCCCTTAGTTTACTAAGTTTACTCAGGTCTTCTTGCTGCCTACTCAAAACTGCCTAGCTATTCATTTCTGCTTCCACTACCTTAATTTCTGCCTCCAAAGATGCGATCTCCCCTCTATACTTTTTGTTCCTAAAACTTGACCTTATAATAATTAATGATCCTTAAAAGCGCTTTAAGGGAGTCCCGGACCATGGTGGTAGTAGCTGAACCTAAATTAATCTTCAAGAAGAGTTCTATCTCCTAGGATAGGAAGGACATCTCTTCCTCCTCCAGAAGTAACGTTCAGTCCAAAGATTGCTGGGCTTGTGCCCTGTGCCCAGTCAAGATCTAGTAATATTCCCGAATGATCTGACAGATGGGACGGCAAGTATATTATGTCTTTAACCTTGCCCCTTAGAAAGTGACTGACCAAGATGTTATCAATTCTTGATTTATGTCGATACTTAGAATTACAATATGGTACTCCCAGCTGCTGACCTGATCTTTCCCTCCATATATCGCGTAGACCCGTTTGCGCCAAGATAGTTACAAGATGCACCCTTGATTTTGAAGGGACGGCCACTCTACTGCTTGCAGATTTATCGAGTGTAGGACTAAGAACAATATTATAGTCTCTGTCCGTAATAACCAGTTCTGGGAGATCTAGGAGGAGCAAAAAAATGGTTTTACGAAATTAGGGGTCATCCTGATTTAGGCCATAATAGCCAATCAAAGCAAGAAGGATACCCATTAAAGTAACCTTCAATATCACCCACCTGCCACATGGGTCTTCCAGATGCTGTAAGATCTGAACATTGTCTTGTTTTTTAAAAAGAATAAGACCCCCTCTAATATTAGCAGTCTGGTTCGTGCAAATAAAATAATACACCCATTTTTGATTTTTTAAAATTTAATTGGTCTCTTACTTAAGAAGATGTGTCTCCTGGATAACAATGACCTGAATGGGAGAATCCTTTAGATATTGCAGGATCTTAGCTCTTCTAGACCTACTGCGCAATCCATTGACATTGCAGGACAATATCTGAATTGTTTTCATGGTGGTTTGAATCTGAGACGCTGGACCTGCTCAAAGCAGAGAAAAGACCAACATCAGATCCCTTGAAATCCACCCACAGCTATCTGGCTAAGTCTGAAACAAAGGAAGCAAATGAGGCATTTTAATTTTTTAAGCCCCTGTGCTCCCAACCTCCAACCCACTTCAACCCACTCCACTCACCCCCCTGGAGATCACTTCCCCCATTTATCTGGACAGATGTTGTCCAAGTTGTGCATCCCGTCCTAATAATGTGTGAAATTTAAAAAATAAAACATTTAGCCTGTGCCAAAAATAGAAAAAAATAAATGAATGCTGAAAGAAACTTGTGAGTGAGTAAACAAATAATATGTTAAGTCATCATCCATTCATTATTCTCAATAGGCCTGGGTGGTAAATTCCGTTCCGCTCGAGGAATTTGCGGAATTTGGGTAATTTCGCGTTCCGTGAAAAACGCGAAATTGACCAAAATTCTGCGTTCCGCGTTTTCGCTAAATGTTTTGCTTGTTTCGCGTTCTCAAAATGCGTGTTCGTGAGATATTTCCCCTCGATCACGCAAACAATGATTGTGAACAGGAAAAAAGCATTGTGAACAAGCAATTCAAGGTGTTCGCTGAATTTATGCGTGTTCACAGAGATTTTTTACCGTTTCAAGGAGATTTGCTTAACGCAATTACGCAAATTCCACCCACCTCTAATTTCCAATTTAATTTATATTTAATTCTTAATTTCATTGATATGAGATTGGCGAAGAAACAAATGCAAAGGTAAGAGCTATCCTTTACCCTAATCTAATCTAATCCCAAAGAATAGAAAGAATAGAGAGCTACACTTAGGGGACCAACTCATCCACCTCCTGAACTGATCTTATGGTATGCATTTTATTGTTGTGCATACTTTTAAGGAAGGCTGGAAATTTCAGATGTACTACTGCACCAATCTTCTTGAAGTCGTCCATCTTCCTACCTAGATCCGATTGCCTTTCAAGGGTAAATCTGGCAAGGGCTGAACGGATTTCAATGGAGAAGTCCCTGACCCTTAATGATTTTACCTTTAAAGCCAGGTTGAGAATCTTCTCCTTTATAGAATAGGTAAGGAAGTTGACAAGGATTTTCCTTGGCTTTGTTCTAATTGGGTTGCTTCGGAACAGATCTCTGTGGATTCTCTGTATATCGTTTCTCAGGGTCACCTCTGACTCTTCAAGCTGCAAAGCTTCTTTAAGCAGTGCAATGATGTATAGTTTAAGGTTGGCTCCTTCGCTCCCTTCTGGAATATTCATAAGACGAAGGTTGTTCCTACTGGAATTATTCTCCAACTTCTCCATTCTGTCGTGAAGAGTAACTTCCTCCCTTTTAAGCATCTGGATATCAGTCTTTGCAACCCCAAGATTGTCTTTTAGTTCTGCAACAGTTTTCTCAATCTATAGTGCTCTTGTCATTATTAATAATTTCACAATCAATTATACCTAGAAATGTGCAATATATAAATGTTAATCTACTATATCAATAGGTAGATTTGAATACTTGAGGCTAGTCTTTCCTTCACCTCAAGCTTATGAAATCACAAGCACTGAACCCCAATGTCATAATGCTATACCTACATTCTCTTTTAATCCTGCACAGAATGGGCCTAGTACTCTTTTAAGTAAGTTTATACGTTTAAGTACGTTTTATACTTTTTGGTATTCACAAATGCCAAATGTTGGATACTATTAAAAAAGAAAAAAACTGTGATAAGTCCAGGATAACAAACGTCCAACCACTGGTACTGCAACACTCTCTCACAGAAAATAATGGATGTAAATAATTAAAATAACACCTCATAGAAAATAAAATGACATTGAAATATTTAAAATATTTAAAGATTGAAATAAATATACATGAATGTTGCAAAAATATTTAAAAGCAGTGCATATTTTTATTTAGTTATAGAATATGTAAATGACCTATTTTAAATAAAAAATAATTGTATATCAATAAATGTTATTAAAAACTAATTTGAATAATTTAATGTATTCCATATATCATTTTTAACTATTATTAATGTTGAGGCATTAGGTCATTTATGTTTAGGGCTTGACAGTTGTTAACGTTAAGCTAGTGAATTTCCACTTGTAAGTAAAATCACTGACAATGATTATTGAGTGCTGCTTGCTACTCGCCTGCAGACTGAGGAACTAGTTCACACTGGCACCTTTGAGTAGGCCTTGGATTGTTCTGCCTCACTACTTTGAGAGAGTCCAGTGCTACAAGAGGGTACTTGATTCCCAATAGACAGAAGGTTTCTGTTAAACCTGGTATTCATTGCATAATCTCCCCCTAACCATTTGCCTTCAGACCACCTATTTATGCTGACTGTTTTTGCTTGCATTAGGCCTCTGCGCCCTTTGCCAATGCTAACTAGTGCTCAAGTGCTTGTGCTCTTTCTCTTACATATGGTAACACTGGGCTATAACTAACTAACATATTTACGTAACTTTTAAGTCCCTAGTAAAGTCCACTATGTGTGCCCAGGGTCTTTAAATGAAATCCAACTAAGGAGTTTGCAGGAATGATTGTGCCACCCACCTAAGTAGCCCTTTAAACACATCTCAGGCCTACCATTGCAGAGTCTGACTATGCAGTTTAACCTCCTGTGTCAACCTGGCAACATAAACCTTTTTCCAGGCACAAACCTTTCTTTTTAATACATATATGTCACCCTTATGGTAAGCCCTGGATAGCCCAATGGCAAGGCACAGTGTATTGAAAAAGTTGGGGATGTACTTCTATGTATTACATGTTATGGCAGTAAAAAACTGTGTTGTCTCAACACAAGGGGCTGATTATCCCTGTAGTTCGTCTGGAGGCAGGGTTAGGAAGCCATGACATTTGTGCACATCAAAGGCATGCCTCTAGAAGCTCCTCCACACTTCAAAGACACAATTATATACAAAAGAAGAACATCAAACACCACCACTGTTGATACTCTTCCAGGAAGAAGGACTGCTGTGCTGCTGAAGGACTGCCATGCTGCTGGACTCCTGCATTGCTGTGCTGACCTGATGCCTGCTGGCCTCCCACCTGTTTGAGAAGGACTGGGCCTGCATCTCTTGAACACAGAATCAAGAGCGACTTTAAGGGCTAGTTGGCTGGACTCCTGATCTTAAGTCCCAGGGACATGACAAGCTCCTAACAACCTTGCATCTGTAGCTGAACATTTGTGGATCTACCCTGCCAAGTGCTACCACACTAGTCCTGGACCCTTGGAACTGGGGTCTAAGATGCTCTGCCATCCTGTGGATCCAGAGGAACTGACACATCTTCTCTGCCTCGTGGCACAAACCAGAGCAGAATTGCTGCATTGCTACTGCTGTATGGATTGGATCTGTCACAAAGGCTTGCACTACAGCCTCATCGGGACCACCTATGCATTATGCATCCTTGGCCCAGGCCCTTGCATCCCTCGTCAATTGCAACCTTGATGCAGGACTCCACATCAAAGTCTCTCCAGCTTCTCGGAATGAACACATCAGCCCAACTGTGCATCGCATTCTCAATGCCAGACTTGGCATTGCAAGCCTCGTAGATGGGTTCCTCAACGACGACCCATGCCCTCGCACTGCAACAATGCCGCATCTGGGAACCAATGCATTGCTTCGACTGTGCCCCCCATTTTCGATGCTGAATCTAGCAACCCTCCCCAAAACCAGGATTAAGGTACTGTGTTCAGCAGCCCTGTACCCAGCCCACACTCATTGTAGTCGGCCTGAAGTTGTGGCTTTATCCTGGTCCGCTGTGACAAGATATCCACAGTTGGTGCTGTATGCTTTTTGGGGCTATTTAAACTGAAATCTTTAACACTGCATATCTCTGTTTCCACTAATTGAATGTACTAAATTATGCTCTATTTTGTTACCTGGTGTGTGAGATTTGTTTGGTGTTTTCACTGTTTTACTGTTAGAAGGGTTGCACAAATACTTTACACATTGCCTCTAAATTAATCTGTGCCAAGCTACCAGGGGTTTGAGCACAGGTTAATTGGGCATTTGCTTGTGCCTTACCCTGACTATGATTCTGATTGCTGCTTGACCAGGGCTTACACCCCAGTCAACCAGTAACCCAATTTCTTACTGTTGCAGACATATTACTTGTAAAGCGCTAACATACTTCTCCACTAGTAATCCACTTTCTTACAAACCTGACTGAAAAAGTTACCAAAAGGCAATGAACGTTCTGGCAAACCCCTTGGTTTAGAGTTAGGCCCAGGGCCTTGTGGGATCTTTCCAGTACAAAAAATGTAGCCATGCCACCCTGTGTTGCTCAGTCATGCCTCTAGAAATAATGCAGTGCTTAGGCATTTGGTTTTCCCTGGAAGGCGCTCTATCTTGATATTGCTTTGGCAATTCTGACATTCCACAATTTGAACTCCAAACAGGGTACCCATTCTCGTAATTGTGACATTGACTGCTGTAAATCTTTGCCATCAGGGATCAAATTTATTATTGTCTTATCTGCTATGTTCACCCTCTAAGAAACCTTGCACTTGGAAGTTCATTGAAACACTATCTAATTCCAAAAATATTGAGATACTATAAATGATGTCATAGAACATATCATGAGTGATGCAATATGTGAAGCTATAAGCAGTACATGGTGGGGGTGCAAGTTTTAGTTAGCTCTGCAAAACATTAATGTTGTCACTGACAAATTCACCTAACTATAACGCTATGTTAACCTTTGGTTTTCCAGTAATTTTCTAAGGCATTACTTTTAAAAAGAGATATTTTTAGCACACCTAACTATATAACATTACCTTAACCTTTGTTTTTTTCAGTGAATTTCATTTTTTTACATAAAGTAATATTTCCTTACCATACAAAAAGCAAACCCCCTGCAGTGCTCGGTGTTTGGCTGTACAAGGCTGCAGGGGGCGTCACAGCCTTATTACCATACGTAAAGCTAACACCCCCACCGGTTCGTGTTATAGGGTGTGCATAGAGACTGGCCTCTTAACTGATACCTCTTTCTTGGATGATGGGTACGCATACACTGAGCGGGAGGAACTAGTCACTCTCTGTTGGATAAAGGGTATGAGTAGTAGGGTGTGGGGAGGAACTGGTCTCTCTTTGAGACATGCCTCTGAGATTATGGGTGAGCATAATAGGGCGTGTGGAGGGACTGATCTCTCCTCTGAGATGCCTCTCTTGGATAATAGTGAGAAGAGCGGGGTATGGGGGTGGTTGGCTTCTTAACTAAGATCTCTCTCTGGGATGAAGGGTGCTCATATTAGAGTGTGCCGAGGGACTGGCCTCTCTGCTGAGACCTCTCTCTGGGTTGACAGGTGTATGTAGTAGGGTGTGTGGAGGAGTAGGCCTCTCTGCTGACAGCTTTCCCCAGGGTGTCAGGTGTACGTAGAAGGGATTAGGGAAGGACTAACCTCTCCAGTAGCCCCCTCCACACTGTGATAGGCATACAAAGTAGTGTGTGGGGCGGGACTAGCCTCTCCTCTGAGACTCCTATCTCAGGGAATGGGTCTGCATAGTATGGTGTAAGGAGGGACTGTCCTCTCCTTTTACAACTCCCTAATCAGCTGTCATCATTTGGTTTTGCTTTATGGATAGTAGGGAGCGGATAAACACAAACCTGTTCTTCGAGACCTCTCTCTCAGATGACAAGTGTGCACAGTGGTGTGTGTGTATGGACTGCCGCTCCACTGAGACCCCTCTTTTACATGATGTGTGCATAGTATGGTGTGGGGAGGGACTGACCTCTCCTTTCAATCCTCTCTCTTGTATAAAAGGTGTGTTTATTAGGGTATTTGGAGGGACCTACCTCTCCACTGAGACCCGTCTCTTGCAGACGGGTCCACGTAGTACGGTGTGGGGAGAGACTTAAATCTACTCAGAACTCTTTCTAAGCAGATGGGAGTAAATAGTGGGCTCTCATAAATAACATCTCCAGTAGGACTCTTTTCTATGGTAACAAGTGTGCATACCGGAGTGCATTTAACAATCGCTTACTCCTTTCTATTTTTCAGGTTCCTACGAAAGTCTTCCAAGATTGTAATAATATGAAAAAAGGATTAGCATTCTATACATCATGAAACATATGAGTTACACACCTCCTCTCAATAATAAGGGGCACAATATTAATTTCTCCTAGCAGAGAGTATCCCAAACTCACCTTCTCCTTTTAATTTTTTTTATTTTTATGATCCCGAGATCGCAAAAGATTTTTGAAAATAATTTACATTTGTTTCCATCACAGTATTCATGCCTTACATACCTCCTCTCAATAATTAAGGGAACAGGATGTCTTTGTTGTGACCCCTTATATAGCTATTTTACTTCATTCCCAAAACACCAGCAATTTTTCACAGTAAATAATAATGGCGGCCATTTCATTTCTAAACCTCCATCAGCCAACCAATCAGAGTTGGAGTGGCCTGTCCAACTGAGCTTGATGACATGGCTGTACTTGACTGTTTTGCTGGCTGCGAAAATGGGGTTGAGCGTGTATCCTGCATTGTGTGTGGTCCTGGTGACTAGTTGGGTGAGGTCGATTTTGTTCATGCTTTTGAGGAGGTTGGCTGGGTTGGCGTTGTTAAGGTTGTTGAGGTGAACAGTGAGGTCTCTGAGGAAGATGTATTGTTTGGAGTCAATGGCTAGCAATGCAATGAATTCAGAGATAGTGAATAGAAGCTGGAGCGTGGTCGTGGAGGTTTGTAAGCGAGGGTGCCTCTGGTGGTGGTTTTTCTATCTGTTTTTAGTGGAAGTTAAGGTGTTCCAAGATTGGGGTGGTGTCCACGGTGGGGCAGTGGATGGTTTCTTTGTCGATGAGGGTGCTTCCGACTCCATGTTTCTTGATTCGGTCCTTTTGTGCTATCTTGCAGCCGGTGGGGGTAGCAGTGGCGATTTCAGGTGATGATGTGACATTGAGCCAGGTCTCAGCGAGGAAGACGACATGGGGGTGAGCGAGGTGATGGGTTGCATAACTCCATGGCGTGCTTGCAGAGTGATCGGATGTTGATCAGGAGGTACTGGAGTTGTTCTAACACAGTCATGTTAAGCATGGTCGTGGTTGCATGCGGGGGAGCTCCGATGTTGCAGGAGAAAAGACAGTGGTAGCTGTAGAATGGTCCTACTGCTGATCGTAGAGAGGTGCTGCAGCAGTTGTTGTTGCAGAGTCTGGGGTTCATGGCTATGATCATGGTGGTGGTGTAACTACAAAAAGCGTGAGGGTCAGGGTTCCGGCTACTAGGTGCAATCCAGGTGTGGATGGGAGCCAATGAGCTTGCCTATGGCATGTCTTTGGCTTGCCGGGGACACGCACGCCCACTGAGCATGGCCACCCTGGGATCTCCATTTAATCTCTGACTTTGTGCGGCTTGGAGGTGACGCATCGCCTCCATCCTAAGGAAACACGACGACACATCACCTACTCTGCTCCTCACATCTCCCTCAGCGCAAACAAGGTACTTTGCAGCCGGTTAAGGCTAGTCCCTGTATCAGACCCATGCTCGATTGCAGTAACTGTAAATATTTGGATTTGACCCGGTCTAGTGTGCAAGATAGCCCAAGTAGGCGCTTTATGCATTTAAGCTCTACATTTCAGTTCATTCTTTTAAAAGTCCATAACTCCTGATTCATTTATCAGATTTTGGCCTTGTTTTGTTCATTATATTAAACTCTATTTTTCAAATCAGATGTGGTATCTTTTTGTGTGGTAATCTCACTGTTTTACTGCTTGATGTATTACACAAATACTTTACACATTGCCTCTTAAGGTAAGCCTGACTGTTCTGTTCCAAGCTCTCTGAGGATGAGCACAGCTTAATTTATGGTTTGTATCTGACTTACCCTGACTTGGATTGTGGTTCCTTCTTGGTCAAGGTGCATACCTCTGCCAACCAGAGACCCAGTTTCTAACAGATGGCCATTGACCTCCCCATCAATATATTTGCTGCTCTTGTCTACCTCCAAGATTGCTAAAAGCAACCATTCCTCTTCCCCCTCAGGCAGTCATTGTGAACTATTTCATGCCATCTCATATTTCTGGGTGAGTTTACGTGGCGTAATTCTCTCTAGCATAATCACTCATAATTACAGCAAAATTAACTTAATTATGCATAATTGTGTGAGCCATCGTTTAGCACAATTTTCTAAGTGGAAAATGCACCCTCGCATCTAAATGGGGCCCGAGTATCCATTTTGCACTAAGAAAATAGCACTAAATTTCACAGGGCAGGACCAGCATTGCCAAGCAGTCACTCAATTTCTATTGGTTTGTTGTTCCTGTTTCCTGTAGTATGATGTTTGCTCCAAATTACTCGTAATTGCTGAATCTCGTGTAATCATGTAAATTCAATAATTTCACATTACTAGAGTAATTTGTAATTGCTGTAATTTCTCAGATTACTCTAGTGTACTTTGAACATCTCCCAGGCCTAATTGTCACTCAAACTCATAGTATCTAGCCAGTACTGTGCATTATATGGCATGTTTTGTTGCATTACTGTGGCTGTTGGCATGGACATTCAAAATGATTTCTGGTTCTGCATATTCTGATCTGAATTTGCATGTTTTGCATCATATAACCTCTCTGTGTTTGCTGAACTTGTTCTGAATTCAACTGAATCCTGCTGTTAGGATTTTGTTTTGTTCCATCTTCCAGTGGCCAATCCTCCCACATTAATGGTATTATTTTTCAACATTTCAGCATTTGCATTCATCCCGTCTCTCCTGCTCCTTACTTGATTTGCTTCATTTATTCTATTTTGCAGAAAATTCTTATTTAAACCCATTTGATTGCACCACCCTCTCTCAATCTGTTTTGTCTGCATGATCAACATCTTCTCCTTCAACTTCTTTTGCTTGTCTCAAAATAGTCACTACTAAATTTCCCCAACATCAAGATTTCATCAATGCCCTTCATTTTCAACACAATTCATTCAGTTGAATATAATTACTAATCTCAAATCTAAATCTGTTTGCAAAAGCAGACACAAAAACACTAACTCATCTTTCACTATGTTTATGACTTTACTATGTTTCTTATAAACGTTCAACTACCACTCATACTAATACTGCACTGATTCTTTGGGTTCCTGTGACATCATCAAAATCTTCTCCTAATTTATAACCCTTGCATAAGTTTGCCTTTTCAAATACTCAATCACAGCCTTGTATGTGTCTGCTATCTCCATTGCTGATGCAATATTAGGATGAAATCTAGCTGGTTTCGTATATCCGTCATAACAACCTTTTACTCTAACCACAAGTCTCCAGGAGCTAAAATCTCAAACAACAAATATAAATCGGTTCGTAACATCAAGGAAAGGTGTGTCAATCTATGTATTTCTTCATACCACTTTGCTGGGTTTTCATTCCATTTTTGGAAACTATACATAAAGGTATACAAATAAGCTACTGTCCCCATACCTTGCACCAGATTCCTTCCATGTACTTCCCTTAAATGGAACTCAGTCACCAAACCTGTCCCTGTTTCTGGATCACCTGCTGTATTTCACACCTTTTACTCAATACCTTTCATTTTCCTTTTTATTAACTGTCCCGTTCTTCCATTTCATCTGATATTTCTTCAAGTAATTCCAGTCTCTCATTTTGTCAATTAAATCTTTAATATGAGCCCTTAATGTAATCAAGCCCATTTTTTTTATCTCATCATGTTTCACATCCATGTTATAATTTTCAGTATGCCAATATCAACTTCTAGCTAATCAGCTAATTCTTCCTATTTGCCATGTGCTTTATTAGCATGCTTCTCTCATCAGACACCTTATTGTAATCCAATACTCTGTT
Source organism: Lissotriton vulgaris (assembly GCF_964263255.1). Lineage (NCBI taxonomy): Eukaryota > Metazoa > Chordata > Amphibia > Caudata > Salamandridae > Lissotriton > Lissotriton vulgaris. Next base: position 866,261,910 of record NC_141696.1, read on the forward strand.
CAAACCCACATTCCTTTGCAGCATTTCACCAAATTCATTTTTTTATCTAAATCACATTTCTTTAGAAGGTGTCTCTACTACCACTGTTTCACAAAAGTAACCTTTGTCTGTTACTCTAGTACCCCTCTTCTACTTACATTAGGTGCTGCCTTCCACTTGTACTAGGTATTGCTCTTGTAGCTGTAACTTCTGTCAGGCACTTGGTACAACTCAGTATGGGTTTCTTCTTTTCTTCTATGTCGCCCAGCATTCTTATCCACCCCTACAGCGGTCTAGGTTGCCTCCAATGATCTATCTGTACATAGCGGAGGTCTAGAATATTACAGGTCACTTATGATTTGATCATCATCTTACCATTCATACTTTTTTAATGTTTCTCTTCATCCTTTTTTTCCCAGAAATTATAGCAGACAAGGTCTTTCAATTGTGTCTTCACTCCAACCTTTCAACTGACAATCTAATTTACTTTCTAACCAACTCCTGAATTACTTCTTTATAGTCATAACTTTCTTTTCCTCTCATTTTAGTCGCCATGCGATTCCATTTATTTAGCACCTCCAACTGTGTAGGTCTGGGTACTGGCCTATTATAATACACGGTTTGTCTTATAAATTCTAGCTTTTTAATATTAAAGGTGTCCTCTACAGGAATTTTAAAGCCTTATCATATGCTGTGTATTTATTCCAATCAGAGATCCAGGTGTCTGAATAATACTCAACCTCTATCATTGTTTCACATGCTGGTTTTCCTTCACTCAGCAATTTCTGATACTTCTAGGCATATCATCCGTAGGTTTGGGCTTTGTGAATATACCACACATGGTTTACACCTACGCAAACAAAAACAAACTCAAGTTACAAGTTAGTTACAATACCACTTTATTCGATTAATTAAAATCATAAAAGTAAACATATAAATCACAATCAATCAATACAATATTAAAACAATAGACAGATTTAAAATCGTGGGGAAGTCCTTATGGAGGTAATTCACAAATCTCTTGAGTATACAAGTACGGGAAAATAAAGTAAAATTCATGATTCGATTATACTCAGGCCTCTTAATTTCTTTGATCTTACGGCTGCTACAATATAACTAGCAATATTAAAGATATTCCATATGTTGTCCAGTAATTGCAAATACATTAAACCAGGTTTAACCTGTAGGAAACCCAAACCTCTTAAAAGTGGGATAATAAACATTTTCTTGTTATCAAAGTAATTTTTGCAAAAAACATAAAGTGTATAGTATCTTGGGTTGAGCTATTATCACCGTCACAGAATGCTGCCTTTTCGGGTATAGTCCATCCCTGACATGTTCCAAATAAAAGGTGAATCTGATTGAACCGAAATCTGGTTAGCAACCAACGATGGTATGGTCTTGTTACTACCTTTAAGTACGGTTAAATGGATGGAGAGGTAACCAGTAGGAAAGGGACTCTCACCGGGGGCTTTTGTAATTCCTCCGCCTCTCGTTCCTGAGACCATAGGGACAGAAAATGCTTTTTAACCCACTTTATATCCCCTCTAACAATGGCTTCAGGGGTTTCATATATTTCTGTTCGCCCCAGCTTAGAAAACATTACCTTAACATACAAATGCCACTGTATTTCATTTCCCCTGTCTAAGTTGATACAGTCTTTTGAAATACGACGATTTAGCGTTAACTCAGGGTTAAGCCAAGTTTTTAACAGCAAGTAAGGGGAGCCATGCTAATCAAGTCACAAACAAACCCCATTCCTAACTCCTGGTGAACAGCAAATGTTGGGGTTGATTGAGGAATAGATAAAAGGCAACAAAACAATTTATTTTCGACCCTTTGCACATCTTCCACAGGTTTATATCCCCAGATTGCAGCACCGTATAATGTTAATGCAAGACATTTTGCTTTATAAATTGCAAGTGTTGCCTCAAAAGGCCTTCCCCCTAAACTCTGTGTGAAATTAAGCAGGGCTGATCACGCTCGCACTAGGGTATTTTTTTTTGCTAACCTCTGGGGCGTCCATGTGCAGATATCATCAAACAAAACCCCAAGGTACGTAAAGGCCTTCACTCTTTGGATCTCAACCCCTTTGCAATAAAAAGTTTTCACTTCGTTCTTGCGGGGCCCCATTGACATGACCTGAGATTTGGTAGTATTAACCACCAAATCCAATGTGGTCATAAATTCCCCAAAAGAGTGCAGTAGCCTCTGTAAACCTATTGGGGTGCGTGCCAATAGGACGGCATCTTCCGTGTATAGGAGAACTGGGATGGTACTACTTCCTATACGCGGAACGTCCAAAGTAGCAGTTTCCAGGGATTTCTCTAAAGCATTATTGAATAATGTAAAGAGTAGAGGGGCCAGGATACACCCTTGTCTTAACCCTCTCCCCGATTTAAAGTGCCTTGTGCAAGTGCCTTCCTGTGTCATCCTGATGGTCGCAAATAGATCACGGTGGAGATCTGTTATAAAAAATACCAGGCTGGGGTTAATCCCCATGTCCAATAAAATGGTCCACAGCTTCGATCTGTTAACCAGATCGAAATCTGTGGAAAGGTCCATGAAACCCAAATAAATAGATCCCTTAGTGGCTACTGTATATTTATTTATTAATAAATACAGGTTAAGGCACTGGTCCACAGTGCTTCTACCCGGTCTAAATGCATATTGGGTTTCTGCTAGAATCTTCTTTTCTGTGTCCCACTCAGACACCTTGGTTAAAACGACTTTTCCTAGGATTTTGACAGAGGAATCTATAAAGGAAATAGGTCTGTAGCATCTCGGGTCCCCTCGCTGTCCTTTTTTAAAGACAGGGATGATAATAGAGTGGGCCAATGAGGCAGGAAACCCATGACAAGCAGTAGAATTAAAAATGTTCGTTAGAATTATAGCCCAAAGTTTGACATTTCCCTTGTATAGATCAACAGGGACACCATCTGGACCTGGCGCCTTGTTGATAGCGGAGTCCTTTATTGCTCTTTCCACTTCCACCTCTATAAACACTAAATTAGATTCAGGTGGAATGCCAATAGTTGGTATAAAAGGGTCGAACACCTCATTGCTCGCATATACAATTTCAAGATGTTTCACCCATTCTTCCTCTGGGATATTAGTTTCAAGCTTTTCATTATCCTCACCTGTTACCAGTGGGCTGTTAACAATAGCCCAAAACTTGGAGCTATCCTTTAAAACTACATTTGACATCAAACTGTCCCATGCAGCTGATTTAATTTAATTTTAGCGCAGTTGTATACTTGACTTGTATTCCTTTCTATATCTATCTATAAGGACTTTATCCCTTGGTAAAACCTTCAGCGAATTCATTAGATTTTGATGTGCCCTGGAGCATTTCGACTCGAACCATCTTTTCCCTTGTTTACGTGTAGGTCTTGTAGTAACAGTTAAATCAATAGCAACCTGATTACAGATTGCTTCAAAGGCTAAGATGCTTTCCTCCACCGGAGTGGTACTGTCAACACATTTCCAAATATCTTCACTCATCTTTACGCGAAGACTGTCTAAAAACTGCTCTGGGACTATTTTTGCCCATTTCAACCTTCTCCCTTGGTCAGTAGTGAGCACGCTTATTGGACCCCTGGTGTTATTTACAGGATCAGCAAGGGAAAATCCTGCATCCAACACCAAGTTGACCGGATTATGGTCACTAAATGGTGAGCTAACTGCATTGTAAAAAATTACATGTCCCAGTAGGGCAGTGGATAGGAAAATATAGTCGATAATCGACTCACTTTCCCTAGATTTAAAGGTTGCTACCCTCTTGCTTCTATCAAAAAAGCTTGGCTCGTAAAGATCGGCACATGATAAAAGGTCCTCAAGAGCCACTCTCTTCTGGGTATGTTCAAAATGTGGAGATGACGCAAAAGAGGGGCTGTGAAATTCATTAATTTGGCAGTTGAAATTGCAAGGATGAATATTTAATCTCCCAGGAGAATAATATCAATAAAAGTGGTTTGTTGAGCTTTATAACTTTAGATAAACTGGGCTAAAAAACACAAGTGTTCATTACAATACTCACTCTCCCCAGAGTTATAAAAATGAATTAACAAAGTTTTCCCGTTAGTCTCGGAGGTGATATCAACTATTAAACAGTTAGGGGAGACAGAGTTTAAAGTCTTTACTACCCCCTTCAGACTCACTGAAAGAAGGAACAACAATCCTCCCTTAGCTCTACCCGAGGGGGATGGGCGAGCTGGCTGAAAGTAAGATTTAAAACCATCCACCCAGAAGGTATTGTACTGATCCCATGTCTCTTGCAATGCTATAACATCATTAGCTCTAATGAGTTTTAGCCAGTTTTGGTATTCCTTTTCGACCTTTGAGGAAATATAATTTTTGATCGAGTAGTGTTCCCCAGCGCGTACCCCACCGTCTCCATGTACTAGCTTGCAGTGCATGTGATTTCCCTCCTGTGTCAGCTATGAAGACGCAAATACATTTGCGTCCATCTTTAACATGTCCTCTTTCAGATCCGCCATGAACGGATTGAATATTCAGTTCCTATATATGCCGTGCCACCGTCTTATTGTGGTACACTTTACACGTTTTTCAGCTCTGGCGAAGTAGGCCCTGATTCTGCCATTAAAACCTTTTTCCTGCTTCCCGACTCTGAGGGCCTCAACCCAGGCTGCCCCTGTACCAGTCACCCCTGCCTTACTCCTTGCGCGGCTCCAGCCCAGCCTTCTGCCTGCCAAGACTGTATTCAACCTTCGAATTATCTGCTCCACTCCTCGAAAATACATTCCTGTCTCGTAGTTCAAGTAAACATCCTCCCAGCTGCAGGAGCATTGGGCCCGGTCCTTCTGTCTCCGTGCAAGTAACTCATAGGCTCCGTTGTCATGGTAAGCCCATGCCCCCTCACCCCGCATGCCGACACGTAGACACATATACACGCACTTACAACCAGTATAGAGTAGTCTCTGCCCGAGAGACCTTTTCCCTTCCAGATACTACAGTTCCTTAAACATATGATATCAGATACGATTTGGGATTAGGTTGATCTGACATCCCAGACTTATGTCTACACTTGTAGTGCTAAAAGTCAAGTCCCCTTCACCCTCCAGTTACACGTCAGACACACGTCAAGCTGCTGCGCGCGCATCTCTGCCACATATTCTTGCTGACATTGCAATATACTCCTATGTATCCACCCATTTGTGACCTCATGATAAATGACGTCTCTAGTACACGCCTCTATGCACGCCTATTGTAACGCCTTTTCTATGACGTATTCATGTTTTATCTCTCCCTTTTTTCAGCTGTTACGCCTACTGCCTATTCGTTAATGTAATGCATTGACTATATATATGAACTTCTGTAAATAATATGTTGTCTGTCTGCCCCTTCCCGAACCTGTGTGGTGACGGAATGGTATGCCACCTTGGCTCGAGCCAATAACCCAATTCCTTTTACAGGAATAAAACCCTTTTGAGTTAACCTCAATATCCCGGATTTTGCCTCTTATTTATCTGAGTTATTCTTATTGATTATTGATTCTAAATTATGCATAGGTAATTGATTTTACCACAGTTCTGGCGCCCGAATAGGGACCCCTCCCCCACCCCACGCGCCGGAGGTGCGTTGCAGGCCTAGCCCCCTGCCACAGCCGGACGGACAACTACGCGTACCCGCAGGATTTCCTGTATCTCCCTCAGGCCAACGGAGGTGACTGAGGCTGCGATCGACACCCAGACGAGGCGGTGAGGAGTGCGGAGGATCCCGACCTGAGCCTAGCTGAGAGAGCAAGATCCGAGGTATACGGAGGCCCACCAGGTTCCGAAGTTCCGAAGTATCTGCGTCACGAGTCGAGTCCGAATCCAGTCCGAGCCCAGTCCAGTCCAGGGTTTCCGAGGCCTTCTGTTTCCGTGCTTCCTGGTGAGTACCGTTGCTAGGAACGCATCCTGACGTGCGCATTAGTTTGTGCCGGTCAAGACAGGTTCGGGTACACGAGCCTGGTCTGCACTGTTTAGCAGTGTATCTATACTGTTTAGCAGTATATCTAGTTTGCATCTGTAAGGTGTATCTGTACTGTTTAGCGGTACATCCTGTTTCACGTGGTTGGTAGGTTTTCATTGTAATTAATTAATGTGGTTCGTTCTTGAAATGTTTTAATGTGTCATTCAAATGTCGTGGTGTGAGTGAATGTTCGATCTTCATTATTGTGCTTACACGTGTTTTATGTGTAGTGTGTTCATGTTCATATCTAAGTAAGAACCAAGTAGCCAGATTTCAGAATGCCGTTGTTTTCCAAACTAAGACAAATAAAAACCCGTAAAGGGGTTCTAGAAGAAGCTGTTCCCATTCCACCTAGGGATACTCCAGGGTACTTTATGTACCATAAGCACGGCCTAGATGCCGTTTTATTTCTCGACTTATGGGTGGATTACACTAAAGAACTGTCAGAGAATCAGAGATGGCCCGCTGCTGGGACATGGGATGCAGAATGCATCATGAGAGTAGAAGAAGCTTTATGGAAAAAGAAAGCCAGACAGTCACAGAAGGATGCCATCGAGTTATGGCGTAAAGAATCGCATAGGCGTACAGAAAAAGCTCACAGACTAGAAGAAAAGAGTAAGGAGGAGTCTGACAAGACCCGAGAAAATGCATTAGTTGAGGAAGGTATCAGAGTAAAATTAGAACAAGTAGACAGACAGCGAAATACACTTGTGAATGGCATGTTCCCCATCCTGTCAAAGGGCTTGCCAAAGGCCTCTCCGGAAGTACCGAAGGACCTACCACCTCCATTGCTCCCGACTAAAACACACCAGAAGACAGCAAAGGACATTTTCCTCTCCTCCTATTTAGACGATGTAGCTCCCGCATATGTTAATACCGCATTGCCACAAGTGCCTGCGCCTAACGGTCAGAACGATTATGCTCTTCCTCCCCCACAACAAGCTGCTCCTCCCCCGATTCTTCCTGGTCTTCCAGTTTTCCCTCCACCTCCTACTTCCCTTGATACGGACCCGACTAACCCCTTCGGAGCCGGCGCCTCAGGAGGCGCGTCCGGAGGAGCGATAGGTTTCCAGACCCCGCCATCCACCCATCGCATGAGCTTTAGAGAGCTAGCGCAACAGCGTACACCTAGAACAGATATTACAATTTATGGAGATCGCCTTGCAGACTGTAGATATGATCCTGTACCTGGTAGAAAGAATGACGAGAGAATGTTACTCGCATCAATACGTTTACGGCGAGTCACGAACTTCCTAATGACATTACCTGGAATGACAGAACATCTAGATCGAATATATAAGTTTGTTCAGACAGGAGTGGGGCCTGACAGTATTAAGGAGGCCATGACCTATCAGAAAGTGGACACTAAAGCCAAGATATTGCGGTTTCTCATAAACTGCTTCATTAGAGAAGTGGATAGGCCGGGTATGAACCCGGAAGACGTAAAAGCACTCCACAGATGGGGTCAGAATATAGCAGATGGACAGCATGACAAAGAGGCCTGTGTAGATAATATGTACCGAAGAATCAGAACTGCAATTAATAAGATGCATGAGAGAAGACAGCCCGTACCGGAAGTAGATTCCGACAAACATGAATCCACGGAGGAGGAGCCAGAGGAGGAAGCCGAGACACCGGAACACTCACAGTTGCTGGCCAGGGAAATGATAGCTTATGTAGGTAAAGGAAGACCATTTAATAATTCGATGCGCCCAGTGCGCCCAGAAAGTAAAAGGTTATATCAGGAAGCCATGTGTAATCCTAGAACACCCGAACACTTATTCCAAGCCACTGATAGAATACTTCAAGAGCGAATGGGGTACCATGTACTCGATTCTATGGATGAACAAGAATTAGCCAGGTCAGCCGTGCAATGGGCTGACAGCTCTGAGAAATATGGTGATGATGCGTTAGCACACACGTTCTTGAACTTGACACCGAGTGAACAGCGTTTAGCTGGTATGTATATGATACAACATCTGCTCTTATTATATAAAAGCCAACATTCTGATCCAGGACCTCTGCCTGACATATTAATAGAACTGGTCACGAACAGATGGAAAGGTCTAAGTACTGATCTAATTAAAGTAATTCTAGAACATCGCCACAAGTATAGTACATTCTTAAGTCCGCAGATCAATTCAGCACCCGTTATGGAACGAAAAACCATGTATTATATGGATAGACAGAATCCGTTGCGAGAAGTGCACCCCGTACAGAACGCAGACAGCACGCTTAGACGCGTGTTTGTGTATACACCAGTAACTAAAATGGAATTATTGGAAATGAAGAAATTAGTACCCAGTCACGATAAAGACCCCGCAGGGTTTCACCGCGAAATAAAAGATATGTTATTAATGGGCGATTACACTTATCCCGATCTTATGAAAATACTGAAAGTATTACTACCTCCAGGAATATACGAGAAACTCAAAGAAAAAGAGTGGGAGGTGGGAGACACAAAGATTGATTGGGCTGCATTACAAAATGAAGAAGATACCCGAGTGCCAGGCCTAGGGCTTGGAGACAAAGTTAAAGTGTTACCAGGTTTATTAGTACAAGTGTTGCCACGTTTATTGAGTACGAAAAAGGAAGATTGGGGTGCAATCTCAGCATGCAAACAGAAACCTGATGAAGACACTGGTGATTTCTATACACGATTCGAGAAATGTTTTGGTATTAATAGCGGTCTGAAAGCAAGTAGCGAGTCATATCCACATCTTTTTGTAACGAAATTAGTCGAGAATTCTTTGCCCCAGGTTAAGAATAGAGTACTGAAAGTAGAAAGCACTTGGCAAGCTAATACTCCTTCACAAATGTTACAAATGTTACAGTACCACCAGAATAGGCTTAGAGAGGAACAAGAACATGAACAAAGACGTATGAAAGATACAAAAATGAAAATGTTAGTTGCTCAGTCGGTTCCCGCCGACGGTCAGAAAAAGGGTGCGACCCATCCCAGTAATTCAACAGTTCCTGTAAAGGGTGTATGAAATTATTGCAAACAGCCAGGTCATTATATAAACGATTGTGCGGTTCTGAAACATAATATCGCCACGGGTAAGACTAAAGAAAGACCGCGTCCTCCTAGACAAGATCAGCCCTTACAACAAGTACCCCAGAATATACAACATATTGCACCCATGCCAGCATCTACACAGACCGTAGCGGTACCACAACAACAGCCCATTACCGCAACACAGAACACAACACAGCAGATGTACCAGTATGCACAGAACGATTACCCTGATTACCAGCGATACACATGAAATAGCCTGGAGAGGGAATTCCGCTTGCCTCTTATTGAAGTTCCTGTAGATCAAAATGGTCCCTATGTACATAGTCAAGTATTAGGGAAAGACAGAAAGTTTCTCATTGATACAGGGGCAAGCAGAACCACGATAAGCCACAACGAAGTACCAGGGGCACCCCTCTCAGGCTCACAGAACGTGTCCCTTGGATTTTCAGGAAAACCCATTATTAATGAAGTATCACAACCCCTCCCTCTTGCAGTAGGTCCTTTGACACGGACTACAGATTTATTGCTCACGAAATCATGTCCAGAAAACCTGTTAGGTATAAAAACATTGAAGGCTCTAGGAGCTATTATATGCTGTTCTCCGGAGGGAGTACGATTGTTTTTGCGAGATTTCAAAGGCCATTATGTATTGAGAGATATGGATCCCCGGCTACAGAACGTCCCTGCACACTTGTGGGCACAGGGCCCCACTGATGTAGGTTGCATGCACATTACCCCATATCGAGTCACACTCAAGGCAGGAGTGGTATTACCACGAATTCGACAATACAAGTTACCCCCAGATGCTGTAGTGGCTTTACTGAGAATCATTGACGAGCTCATTGGACAAGGAGTGGTTGTGGAAACTGACTCCAATGTGTGTAATTCTCCTATCATTCCTGTTCTTAAACGTACTGACCCAAATGCTCCGCCTGTTTATCGATTAGTTATTGATCTGCGCGAATTGAATAAATGTATTGTACCGCAGTACCCCGTAGTCCCAGATATCTCTTCATTACTGACTGCTATTGATTCAGAAGCGACGTTCTTCACTGTAATTGACCTCAAGAACGCCTTCTTCAGTGTCCCTATTGATCCGGAGAGCCAATATTTGTTCGGATTCAGTTTAAATGGTCGATCTTTCAAATTTGCCCGCGCACCTCAAGGATTCACAGAAAGCCCCAGCATCTATAGTCAAGCATTGAAAAAGCAACTCGACAGTATCCACATGCCAGTTCACACTGCCCTGCTTCAATATGTCGATGATCTGCTGATCACCGCTCGAAGCGAACCCGAATGTGAAAATGCTTCACTGACTGTTTTGAACTTTCTGGCCGACAAGGGACACAAGGTGTCTCCTTCGAAGCTACAATTCTGTGTTCAGCAAGTTGTGTACCTGGGTCACTTGCTGTCCAAAGTGGGGAGGCAGCTAACACCTGATCGCATTCAGTTAATTATAAATATGGCACCACCCACAACACAAAAGGAAGTACGGGCTTTCATAGGCCTAACTTCATACTGCAGACAATGGATTCCCCAATATGCATTTCTAGCGAAACCACTCATTCAGTTAACGACACAGGAGGCAGCGACTTCGACTGTCCTCCCTTGGACTCAGGAACATACACAAGCTTTTGAAGACTTGAAGAAAGCCTTATGTCAAGCACCTGTTTTAGCAACACCATGTTACAGTAAGCCTTTTACACTTTTTGTCACAGAACGTGAGGGTACTGCTTTGTCAGTCCTCACTCAGGAACAAGCAGGTTCACACAAGCCTTGTGCTTACTTTTCTAGCACATTAGATCCAGTAGCCCAGGCCCTTCCGGCGTGTTTGAAATCAGTTGCAGCAACAGCTTTAGCAATCAGACAGAGTGATTCTATTGTGTTAGGACATCCATTGACAGTACAGGTTCCACATGCCGTGGAAGTCCTTTTAAATCGAACTCAGACCCAACACCTGCCCATAGCAAGATTGACAGGTTACGAATTGACATTGTTTCAACCACACATCGAAATCAGACGCTGCAGCACATTAAATCCTGCCACGTTATTGCCAGTAAATGGAGTAGATCCATTGGCACATGATTGTATTGAAGTTATTACTATCACAACAAAACCCAGACAAGACTTGACAGATGTTCCGTTACCAGATCCAGACCTGACACTTTATGTGGATGGTTCATGTATGAGAACAAGGACAGGTGAATTAGTGGCAGCCTACGCCGTCACGACAGACACTGAAGTCATTGAAACCAATTGTATTGACACTTTGTCAGCTCAAGCAGCAGAGCTTATTGCTCTGACACAAGCATGTATTCAAGCCAGAAATAAGAAAGTCAACATATATACTGATTCACATTATGCATTCGGAGTCGTTCACGACTTTGGAGTTCTCTGGCGAGAGAGAGGTTACTTAACTTCTCACGGGGCCAACATCCAACACGGTCCCCTCATTCAAGCCCTGTTAGATGCAATACATCTACCCACTGCAATCTCTATCATGAAATGTAAGGCACATACAAAGGTTACTGATATCATCTCCCAGGGTAACGACCTGGCAGACCGAACAGCAAAGCAAACTGCTCAGAACCGGACTCATGTAACTGATCAGACACAATTAGTGTTACCATCGCACTGCATGACAGTCAGGGATCCCGCACATGATGTGATTGACATACAGTCACATGCAACACCAGATGAAATTAAGGAATGGATTAAACTAGGAGGGATCCAAACAGACCAGGGTTGGATGACGAAGGGAAAATCTACATGGTTTCTCCCCGACTCTATGGTACAAGTCATCATTAACACGATACATAGTCCCGCACACCTAGGAGAGAAAGCAATGCTAGACAGTATTCAACACATATGGTCCAATAAGAACTTACGGGCAGCAGCCAAACAGAAAGTGCGTACTTGCATGATTTGTGGTCAGTTCAATCCAGGTAAAAGCATCCCCGTAGAACAAGGTGGATTTCAGCCTCCCGAACATCCTTTTGAAATACTCCAGATGGATTATATCCAGATGGAACGCTGTCGAGGATTCAAGTATGTCCTCGTAGTCGTATGTGCTCTTTCCCGATGGATAGAAGCATACCCAGTTCCTGATTACACTGCTCCGACCACTGCCAAGCAGCTGGTTCGTGAATACTTCCCACGGTATGGTTTGCCCCGCATCGTGTACTCAGATAATGGCCAGCCATTCTCATCCGAACTTGTGAAACACATTACACTTCTGTTAGGTTATCAGTGGAAGTTCCATTGTGTTCGGCATCCCGAGGCAGCAGGTCTCGTGGAGCGCCATAATCAGACTTTAAAAATCCGACTTTCCAAGATCTGTAGAGAGAAGGGTGTGGACTGGATAGTTGCCTTGCCGGTCGCCCTCTTCTATATGAGGATGGTGGTCCATTCCCGATCTGGGCTATCCCCGTACGAAGTGGTTTTTGGTAGACCACCGAATATGTGGGGGACGCCTATTCCACGAAAAATAACTGATGTTGATTGTCTTATGCTGACAGATTACCTTGCCTCCTTGATGTCTGCACTACAATCTTGTCGTTCACAGGTAGCTGCAGCGTTTCCCGACAACACCGAGGTGAAGCCCCACGAGGTGGTCCCGGGTGACTACGTGTTCACCCGCAACTTTGATCGGAGAAGTCCATTTGAGCCCCGCTGGCAAGCCCCGAAATTGGTTCTGCTCACGACGAGGACAGCTGTAAAGTTAGAGGGCAGGAAGGGATGGCTGCATTCCAGCCACATTAAAAAGTTTCACGGACTTCCTTCGGACTTGGTCTCTAAGCCCTGCCCTCCTACACAAACTGACTCAGACTCAAAACTCCCTTTGGTTGAGAAACCCGCTTCTGAAGAATACAGAACAAAATTACGATCTAGCAAGTCAGACAGTTTAATTGTTTAAGTCCTCCCCTAGGTGAATCGGTTAAATTAGTTTCTGACATGTATTCCCTAGATCGAGATAGAGAGGGAGATAGACAAAGACAACATAAGAAGAATGCATATTGTAAATCACTTCGCAGTCGCTGTATAGTGACACTACTTATCATGTTTTTTTTAAGTCTTCTGATTATTACTGCTAGTGTTTTATTGCACATATATTATCCTATATTCAAGCGTGCACAATCTGCCTACAATGTTACTGACGAACATTCCTTTAGTGAATTACCCCCACACGAATTGTCCTACAGACTTGCGCTGCGCAATAACACTTTTATTAGTATGTTACATCACTCCCATCAGACTACCAATGCTACAAACTGTTGGATATGTGGTCGACTCCCTCCCTACCAAGAAAACAAGGGAGTTCTGCCCCTTTTTCCGTACCCGTTCACTCACAATGGCACATGTGGTGCATGGTTCAAAATACTCAATTCCCTAGTTTCTGATGCTGCTATTTACGAAGGTAACTGGGTTTGGGGAAACCTGAACTTAGCCTTGCTTAAAGTATGCTACCCTGACAAGGAGGGACTCCCCGTAGGTACTGGAACTGATCTAGAAAATGAAGTATATGGATTAGGTAATTACACAGTTACATTCATGATTTTATCTGTCGAATCTGAAGCTGCTCCTGTTCTACCTGCTATGGCAGTATTGCCGGTTACTGGTGAACTCTGTGTTCGTAAGAATGGTTCCGTACACTTAGGTCATAGTAAATGTACTACTGTGGTCGATTTCAGTGATTATGGTAGATCCACGTTTAGGGCTTTACGTCATTCCTATTTTGTTTGCGGCCATACTGCATATGCCCGTTTGCCTCTAGATTGGGATGGTACTTGTTACATCGCATTTCTTCTGCCGCCTGTTTTTCTAGCCCCTCCTGACTACCATAGAAACACTAATCTGGTTAAGCATAGACTCCGAAGAGATCTCCCGCTCGTCGATTATACTGAAACAACATGGGAACAATATACCGATTTTAATAAAGGTTTCTTCCCCTACCTAGGTACTGTTTCTAATAGTAAACTGATCCGTAGATTAACCAGAACCCTCGAAGCAGTGGTGCTTGAGACCACTTCAGCCCTAGGTAACTTAACGGAGGAGCAGTCCGCTATGCGGGTTGTTGTTCTTCAAAATCGTCTCGTTATTGACGTCATCCTGGCAGATAGGGGTGGAGCTTGTAAGGTCATCGGGTCAAGTTGCTGTGTTTTCATCCCAAATAACGCGCCAACCGTGTACAAAGCTATTACACGTCTCCATAAAATTGCAAGTTTAATACATCAGACTCCAGGCACCTGGACTTGGTCCGGTTGGTTCTGGACAACGCTATCAGCCTGGGGGTGGAAGATCCTATCCCTCCTAGGTATTGGCCTTCTCATAGTACTCAGTTGTTGCCTGTGTCTCCAATGTGGACCGGCGATTTGCGGCCTGTGTGCCACTTCATGTATTCCACATCCAAGTTCCTATTCAAAACACGAAAAGAAAGAAGAGCAAATGATGTTAAGTGAACAAGTTGATCAATTGATGAGAATTGATGTATCATGAAGGGTCCGTGGGGAACAAGGAGGGAATGAGGAAATATAATTTTTGATCGAGTAGTGTTCCCCAGCGCGTACCCCACCGTCTCCATGTACTAGCTTGCAGTGCATGTGATTTCCCTCCTGTGTCAGCTATGAAGACGCAAATACATTTGCGTCCATCTTTAACATGTCCTCTTTCAGATCCGCCATGAACGGATTGAATATTCAGTTCCTATATATGCCGTGCCACCGTCTTATTGTGGTACACTTTACACGTTTTTCAGCTCTGGCGAAGTAGGCCCTGATTCTGCCATTAAAACCTTTTTCCTGCTTCCCGACTCTGAGGGCCTCAACCCAGGCTGCCCCTGTACCAGTCACCCCTGCCTTACTCCTTGCGCGGCTCCAGCCCAGCCTTCTGCCTGCCAAGACTGTATTCAACCTTCGAATTATCTGCTCCACTCCTCGAAAATACATTCCTGTCTCGTAGTTCAAGTAAACATCCTCCCAGCTGCAGGAGCATTGGGCCCGGTCCTTCTGTCTCCGTGCAAGTAACTCATAGGCTCCGTTGTCATGGTAAGCCCATGCCCCCTCACCCCGCATGCCGACACGTAGACACATATACACGCACTTACAACCAGTATAGAGTAGTCTCTGCCCGAGAGACCTTTTCCCTTCCAGATACTACAGTTCCTTAAACATATGATATCAGATACGATTTGGGATTAGGTTGATCTGACATCCCAGACTTATGTCTACACTTGTAGTGCTAAAAGTCAAGTCCCCTTCACCCTCCAGTTACACGTCAGACACACGTCAAGCTGCTGCGCGCGCATCTCTGCCACATATTCTTGCTGACATTGCAATATACTCCTATGTATCCACCCATTTGTGACCTCATGATAAATGACGTCTCTAGTACACGCCTCTATGCACGCCTATTGTAACGCCTTTTCTATGACGTATTCATGTTTTATCTCTCCCTTTTTTCAGCTGTTACGCCTACTGCCTATTCGTTAATGTAATGCATTGACTATATATATGAACTTCTGTAAATAATATGTTGTCTGTCTGCCCCTTCCCGAACCTGTGTGGTGACGGAATGGTATGCCACCTTGGCTCGAGCCAATAACCCAATTCCTTTTACAGGAATAAAACCCTTTTGAGTTAACCTCAATATCCCGGATTTTGCCTCTTATTTATCTGAGTTATTCTTATTGATTATTGATTCTAAATTATGCATAGGTAATTGATTTTACCACACCTTAGCCCTGCAATATTCCAACTCAGTAGCCTAAAGTTGTGGTCTGCCTTTATGATGGTATCTGGCTCATAGGGTTGTTGTCGTGGGAACGTGTGAGATGTCCCTAGTCAATCATTCTCGTTTAGATGGGATAATGGGGAAAACCTGTTTGCTAAGACAAGGGTATCCTCTATCATAGTAGCCTGGGAGTTATGTGGTTTATTTAAGGGAGTTGCTCCTGAACTGCCCCCGTCCCTAGAGGAACCCTTTTTAAGGTGCTGAATGGCTGCCAACCTCATCCTCCCTTAGAATACTGCAGATAGGTTTTTGTTTCTGTTGTTAGCCAGCCAGAGCAAGGATAAAAAAATCCCAAAAGGACTGTCCTAATATTGCCTTCCTCTTTCTTCTTGTCTGACCCATCCCATAACATTCGGGGGACAACAAGAGGGTTGTTGAAATTTACAATAACACAATCCACTTTGGCTCTCTTTTCAGTTCTCCCAAGCCAACCAACACGCCTTACCATTATAATGTTTGGGGAAATATTACTGTTGCCTGAGCAATTATGATCACACCATTTCTTTGTGACAGCAAGAAGGGTATCAGGAGATTCAGCCTCTCTCTCTTTTAATGGGGGGACCCCAACCAAGACAATCACCAGCTGGGCTGCTTCTGGTGGAAGGTTAATGTTAAGTTGGGGTACAGTTTTGCCACCGGGTTGTTCGCCGATTGCTATACCCCTTTGACCATAAGGGGCCAAAATACTTGGGGTCGCAGGATTAATAACTATACTAGAGTATGGTTCCATACCCTCTTTAAGTTCTCCCCTATCCCTGGGTATGACAGACGTAAGCAATGGGGCTTTAACCAATTGGGGAGCTTCTAGCAATAACCTGTTGCCTTGTGCTACATTTTCCTTTGTACACTCTACAGGATGCTTAGTTGTTTGGTTAAATAATTGAGCCTGTCTAGGGTACACGTGTGCTGACTTAAAAACGTGTTGATTCGGTCACATTTCCCTAGCAGATCAGAAACACAAGTATTCAAAGTGTCAATAATGTCCTTGGCAATATTGGATAGCGCCTGCTCCAATCGAGTAGAGAATATTTCTTCTACCATGTCCCGTACATTGTGCTCTGTTAAATTAGATAAGTTAAACCCAGAGTTTGATGCAGTATTTTTAGTGTCTTTCTCCCGTTTGTTTGTTTTCTTAGGGGGTTTCTTTGGCACAGAGCTCGGTATTTTGGACTGCCCTTTATTGTTCGGGGACAAGCTTGGGAGATTACTTGTAGTTTGTTGTGCGCTATCCTCATGTCCAACAGGTTTTTCTACCTGTGCACCATTTGGGCGATTAATATTTACACTGGGTTCCAGGGGAATGTGATTTTTCTGAACAGCATCTGGGCAGTCGGGTTAAACATCACGCTCAATATTTGATGCCGGCCCAAGTTCTCTCTCAGCAGATCCAATTTCTGAGGACAAGACCCCACCGCTGAGATCAGATAAGAAATAATAGAAGCAGGCTTCCTTGGGACATTCGCCTCACCTCCCCCTGCTCATGGGAAGTGTGTAATTTCCGCTTACCCATGACTCGGGAACAGTTGTTGAGTGGGTGGCCCGACCCGGCCTCTTCTGGCCCGATGGCCAGAGATGGCCCGCCCTTTGTCCGGGCTAGGCCCGGCGTGTGTCAGCACTCGTCCCGCGCGACTTGAATGAGGGGCTGATTAAATACGCCCACTGCGATAAGGGTGTGGCGGTGGTGCATCGTTCGCCCCATTGTCTCCTGGGGAGCGTAGTCCTTCCCCTGACGTGTGCCCCGCTGTTGCCTGCCACCGGGTCCGGTTTTGTAGCTGCAAGCGTCTCCCGCGAAGCGGGAGACGCGAGAGGTGATGTGCAGGTGCGATCAGGGCGTGGCAGTGGTGCAGCGCTCGCCCCAAAGTCTTCTGGGGAGCGTAGTCCTTCCCCTGACCTGTGCCCTGCTGTTGCCTGCCACCGGGTCCGGTTTTGTAGCTGCGAGCGTCTCCTGCGAAGCGGGAGACGCGAGAGGTGATGTGCAGGTGCGATCAGGGCGTGGCGGTGTTGCAACGCTCGCCCCAGTGTCTCCTGGGGAGCGTAGTCCTCCCCTGACGTGTGCCCCGCTGTTGCCTGCCACCGGGTCCGGTTTTGTAGCTGCGAGCGTCTCCTGCGAAGCGGGAGGCGCAAGAGGTGATGTGCAGGTGCGATCAGGGCGTGGCGGTGGTGCAGCCCCAGTGTCTCCTGATGAGCGTAGTCCTTCCCCTGACGTGTGCCCCAAACTCAAATCACACTAAAATGCTATAAATTAGCTTAGCAAACAACGCCCAGTAACAGTGCATCTCTGTCAAAGGTCAGCCTATCACATTGAAGCTATGCAAGCAACTAACCAATCAGAGCACATCTTCGTGGTGACATCTCACCAATCCCATCGCAGCCCTGTGGCCAAGCAACCAATCAAAGTGTGACTTCTTCACAAGCAAGAAAACAATTATGGAACCACATTGGAGCTGGACTCTGCCTTGCAACTGAAGTTATCTCCAAGGTCTTGTTGGCATGCCTCCTGTTCCTTTAGACTCATGGATATCAAAGACTCTACCAAGGCTCCTGTTTCACTGAAAGTGGACCCAGATACTAGCACCAGAAGAATCAACGCATCTCGAGCCTCAGGTGGCAGAATCGGCACATGGACTCTGTTGCAAGAGCGGAATCGGTGCATTGCTCTCAAAACCAACTCATCACCTCCAAAGCCCAATGCATCAGAACCGCATATCGCTCCCTCAGAAGTGTTCATAGTTTGTTGCATCCCTTGGATGCGTGGAGAAATCTGGTACATCGCACTTCAGAACCAGCGCATCTTGGCTCCTTGCTTCGTCTTTGGATCTGACGCAATGCAGCCAATGCATGAAGTAAAATTGACTCATCACCTTGCCTGCAGAATCGACATTGAAACATCGCTCGATGCATTGGTCGGCTGCCCCCACATCTCGCTGTTGTGACCGGGATAAGCTACTTGTTCACTGGGGCCTCTGTGAGTCTTGTAGCTGGCCTGTGCTCCATCGCAGTCAACCTGAATGTTTGACTTTGTCTCGGTCCAGTGCGACCAGATAAAGCCCATAGGCGCATATTGCTCCTAAGCACCTAGAGCTCTTTTTAATCTTTAAAAATTCATAACTTAAATTCTAGTTATTGGAGTTTTGCTGTTTTGGTCCTGATTTATTTATACAATTATTGTCTATTATTCTAAACCTGTGTGGAGTCCTTGTCAATAGGTGTGTGTGTGTTGCACAAATACTTTACACATTACCTCTTTAGATAAGCCTGACTACTCTGTGCCAAGCTACCAGAGGGTGAGCACAGGTTATCTATAGTATGTATCTAGCTTACTCTGACTAGGATTGTGGTTCTTGCTTGGATAGGGTGCATACCTGTGACAACCAGAAACCTAATTTCTAAAATAAGTATATTAAGTAAAAAACTTGATTGCAAAAAGTTTAAACTCAAATACGGATAAAATAGGAAAATCCAAATCAGAGAGAAGAATAAATAACAGACCAGACCAAAACAACCTGCAAAACTCTTGCTAGGCAAACTCTGAACAACTGAGGTCTACCTCCAAGCCAATGTACTCCACCTAATGCACTCAGGATGAGCACAAAAACTCAAGTTAAAATTTCAAACCTGAAAAGGAAATCATTAATTCTGAGTCCCTATAGAAGTGTATGTGGCACCTCACTCTACACTAGAATACAGACAAATAATCAATATCTCAAGATCTGGGGTTTATTACAAATACAATAATCAACTCAATTCAATCCAATAACAAAGTATGCTTCAAATGTGATTGCAAATATTAATAGTACATCAATACCGTAGTAATCAATCCACCAGTCAACCACATGATCATCATTACATATCCAAGCAACTTAACAGAAATCCATCACCACTAGCTCATATTTCAAGACACATTCACAAACTCATTTTCTGCCTATTAATTCACTCCAAATTAATTCAGGAACGCACAGCAAATACAGTTGGTAACTTCCCAGGAGGATCCAAAACTGAAAAATTGGCACATTTCCAAAAACTCTTTTCTTCTCTGATCTAAGCATTAAGAGCTCAGAAACTGTATAAACCTTTTGAAAACTCCTTAAGGAAGAGATGCTCTTAAGCTAACCATCATCTGATACCAAACTTATGGGAGTCGAACCCCAATAATTTTCTGAACCCCAATACCTTATGCATCCCATTTTTTTTTACCTTAAGTTAGTATTGTATTATATAGGGATATAAAGTTTGCTTAGTGCTAACATTACAAGAAGTGTGATGAATTTTTGACCAAATTAAGGGGCATATTATCAAGGGGGTTTATCTCCGCTTTTTTGGCTTTAAAAGCCAAGAAAGCAGAGATAACATTATCTCCCTATTACCTAGCTGTCGCTAGCACCAGTTAGCGACAGCTAGTAGGAGATAGTGACCATCTTGGGCCCCGCTTTGCATGTCAGTGATATGTATCAATAATGACATGAAAAGTGGGCGTGCCAAGATGTTAGCGACTGGAAACAGTCGCTAACATCGCTATCTCCAAAAGCTAACACCTGCCCCTGAGCAGTTCTTAGCCATGTTATCCAATGGTAGGTGGATAACATGGCTAAGAGCATTAGCTCGGTAATGCCTGAATATCGCTGACTTTTCAGCGATATTCATGCATTATTTCCGATTTTTATCGCATTTGCGATAAACCTTTTTAATACCAAGGTTTATCTGCGATAAAAATCGCCGCAGCTCGGCGATAATTTTTTCTCGTTAACCAAGCAATAGCGATAATTATCGCTATTGCTTGGTAATATGCCCCATGTTCCATATTTGTAAAGAGAATGAATGATGTAATTCTGACTCCCATGATAACTCTATTGTAGATTTGGGACACATTTGCAGTGAGTAATGAAGGTGTTTGTATATATATGAGGCTATGCGAGGTATACAAAAATCAAGCTGTTGATGTAGCTCAGCTGGAGTAGGAAAAAGCTCATGTGAGAGGGTGGATAGTTGTCGTAAATCCACATGCTGAAAGGAGTCATCCTTAAGAATAGAGGCAGAATAAAGGCAGAATTTGCTCTGAACTTCCAATGAGGAAAGGAAATGTATACCCTGCAATAAATGTTCAACCTGAATTATTCCTATAGGTACCAAGCCCTTTCAAAAGTTTGCACGATTGGACAGTTTAATACGTTTCTTATGCCATACTGAAGAGTTTAGAAACACCTGAAATGGCAGCAGAGAGAGTATGAGGACTGAATATAAGGTTAATATAGAGTGCTTAATGATATGAGAAATACAATATATTTGAGGTGTTGAAAAATGAGCCAGAGACTGGAAAGAGAAAGGTGAAACCACAGAGCCAGACAGTTGGAGCTGGATTAGGATTCAGATGCTAATGAGTAAAAGCTGTCTTATGACAGTGGAGAAATGATATTGATGAACATGAGGAAAATGAGCCCCTTCCAGTTGTTTGGGTGTACATAAGGAGAATAATGATATGCATGCCTTCTGTCCATGCCAAAAAAACTTCCCCAGGAAACTGTGGCAAGATTTGAAAAACTTAAAGGGTAGCTTCACAGGCAGCATAGATAGATACAAATGAATACTAGGCAGCATCATCATTTTGATGGTGTCGAACCTGCCCCACCAAAAGAGATACAGAGGAAACCACTGTTTTGACATCTGAAGAATTTTCTGGTGAACATCCTCCAAATTGATCTGGATAGCTTTGGCAATTGAAGAGGAATATTTGATCCCTAAACTTTTCATTTATTGTGAATTTCACTTAAAAACAGTATCCTCAAACATGTCTCTTGCACAATATTTACTCAATGAAAGGATCTTGGATTTAGTCAAATGTAATTTGTACCAAGATAAGTCAGAAAACTCAGTAACACGATCTGTAAAGGCAGGTAGTGATGTTTGTGGCTCTGAGACATATAGAACAATGTCATCAGCATAAGCAGTCAATTTGATTTGAATATCTTTGTATCAAAAGCCATGAAAGGAAAACGAATGACGTAAAGTATAAAGAAAAGTTTCTAAAAACAGTATAAAAAGTAAAGGTGATAATGGACACCCTTGATATGTACCGCATAAGAGAGGAAATTCTGAGGATTGAGAACCATTTGCAACGATGAGATTTTAGGGGAGGAATAGAGTTGACTAAGGTTTTTTAAAATGCTGGGTCCAAAACGATGCCACTGAAGAGCACGCGTCATGAAATGCCAATGAATATGTTCAAATGCCTTCTTTGCATCCACTGCAATAGTGACCATAGGTAGAGAACGTTTTGATGCCATATGTAGAATATCCATGTAAGCTTGAGAATTATCCAACATATATCTACCTTTAACAAACCCAGTTTTCTCTATGCCAATCAAATCTGGAAAATGTTGAATGAGTCTAAGGACCAAGGTTTCCGCAAAAAGCTTGCAGTCTAAATTTATGAGAGAAATTGGTTGGTAGCACAGGAGGAAAGATCTTTATTTTTTTGTGATTAATACAACATGGCTTCCAAAAAAGTACAGCGAGCCTCATTACTGGAAATAACTTATTGGTACAAGGAAAGCAAATGAGGAAGCAAAATGTGTGAGAAACATGAATAGAACTCAGCTGTAAAACCATCTGATTTGGGAGCTTTATCTTTAGGGAGAGTAGGAAGAGCTGTGTTTAACTCAGAAATGGATCAATCAGTATCTAGAAGGGAAATATCTTGAGGCAGATAAGAGCGGTGTGGAAGAAAATTGAAGAAGGAGTCAAGAGCTTTATCTGTAGGGGACTGCTGTGGGTGTATAAGTTTTGATAGAAATCTGTAAAACATATTAAGATTTCAGCATCTCTAAAATGTTTGCTAC
Organism: Lissotriton vulgaris; assembly: GCF_964263255.1. NCBI lineage: Eukaryota > Metazoa > Chordata > Amphibia > Caudata > Salamandridae > Lissotriton > Lissotriton vulgaris. The sequence continues at coordinate 866,284,506 of NC_141696.1, forward strand.
CAGTGTTATCATTTATACTAACTACTTTAGATTTTTTAGATTCGTCCTTGAGGTATTAAGTTCTCCATAAAACTTAGTATTCATCTTCAATACTTCATCAGATGCCTTGTTAGTCAATCGTTTGTTGAAATCCAACTTAGCTTAGATAAGGTGCTTTAGAGTGGCGTCAACGCTTGATGTGTAGTATGCATGCTCAAGGTGTTTAATTTAGGGTAGTTAAAATGAAGAACCCTTTAAGAGCTTCTTTATTCTTGGCTGCAACTTAATCCATAATATGCCATCTTGCCGTGGCCTTAAAGGCATCTAAAATGATATGAAAGGTAAGATCATGAGTATTGTTGGTGGAAAATTAGTCCTTCAAAAATGATTCAAAATTATACACAAAGGGGGCGTGGCTTGCAGCCGAGCATGGCGGCAGCTTAGAGGACGAGCTCCGTGGTTAGAGCGGCCTCTCCGTAGATACGAACACCCATCCGAACGAATACATGCCTCTTTCGGGGCGGACCTGAAGCCCGGGACCCGGCGGTATCGATGGCAGTGACTCCGGTGGTAATCAAGGGCCGGGAGGTCGAATAATCACCGGTAACTCCTGAGGCCAGCTCGACGGATCATCGGATAAAGGAGCTGCAGCAAGCGGAGAACCAGCCGACGGAGAAAGCCAGACCACTACCAAGATTCAGAGACAATAACGGAGCTGAATGTGGAGGTGAAGGCTCCATGGATTGTGGCCGGACAGTGGGTCAGAGAACCCGACGGTGACGCCGCCATTTTAACAAATCAACCGCCATTCCTCCGGATCGGCGATCATCACAAAGGGCGTACATAACCTACACACTGTGTTGGAGGCTGGTGTAACTTGTTCTTCTACAAAGGGCGCAGCGTTCAGAATATGTGAAAGCGAGCCTCGACGAACTGAAGAGCAAAGCCCGAAGCTGAAGATAGTCGTAGACGAGACCACGCGATCTCGCAGCGAATAAGGGCGAATAGGGGCACCGTGGGCTCGCTGTTGGACCGCAACTTATACAAATTGCAGCCACATAAACACGCCGAGGCATAGTGAAGCGGTGTGACACCAAAGTTAAGGGGTTAGTTAAGATGATTGAGAAGCGGTACAGTGATCCCCGGAGACCCACCGCACACTAAGCCAAGCAATTGTCATAACGCACCAACAGGCACAAGGCCCCAGATGGGGACCGGGACAGTTCAGTTCGCCTGAGAAATATATGACAAACTGCATTTGAGAAGAGATCGATAGAGACTGGACACGACTGCGTCTGCAAAGAGAACCACGTGAGAAACACGCCATATTGAACGCCAAGATGTCCGGGAATGGGTCCAGAGGGGGCACGACGCAGCCCGACTCAAGAAATATGCCTACGATAAGGGTGCATAATCACCACCGGAGGGAAGGCAATCCGGCGGGAAATCAACAGACGGAGCTGGCGGGGGGAAAAAGGCGACACTGGATGATGTTATGCGCACATTGACACAGGCGCAGACCACAGTGGGCTCAATCTCCACCGAGATCACCTCACTAAGAGCAGACTTTCATAAAATATCGGAAAAAGTAGGCTCGCTGAAGGTGGTCACGAAATCGCTGGTAGAGGATGTGTCGGAGCTGCAAACGGCGATGGTACGTGTAACAGCAGAGAATAAAGCACTGAAAGAAAAGTTGGATGACCAGGAAGGGCGTTCTAGGAGGAACAACATAAGGATCCTGGGAGTTCCGGAATCGGAAGGTACCGATGCGACAGACTTGTTTGTTGAAGATCTGATCAAAACAAAATTAAAACCCAAGGGATTGTCTGCATTCTTTTCGGTGGAAAGAGCACATAGAGTACCAGGGGCCGACCAAAACCGGGAGCTACTCTGAGACCCATCCTAGAACGTTTGTTTGACTTTCGAGACAGGGCGCCATCTTACAGGCAGCCCGGAAGTCCCCTCCAATTAAAATACAAAGGATCGCGCAGGCTCGTGGACTCCAGAACATGAGGAGAGGGAGCATTCACCAATGACCGAAAGGGTGGAGGAAGACCCTGGACTGGGATAATGACCAACCGGTGGATAATGAACAATTGTAGCATGTGATAGCTGCCTAAAGAGACTGCCATTGGACACTGGGCGGAGGGCCTCCAAAGAGAGTACGAGAGGCTGCCAACTGTGGGGTATTCCTCACCTCAACAAGCAAGTATTCCGTTTGGGGAAGGGGTTAAGCACTCTGCTAAGTTGGGGGGGTGGACAGTTGTCAGTCCGTGCGGCATGAGGGCAGGGAGGGGGGAGTTCAGGGTGGGGTGGTTACAGAAGTTCACACCTCAATACGGGAGGTTTTGTTTGTTGACAAATTGACTCAAAGTAGAAGAACACGATGCAAGGTTGCTATAAATACAAACACTGTCCTACTCAGGCGACCATATGGGGAATCCCTAGCGGCAGGCAAGGGTGCTTTACTCCAAGATATATATGGCTCAAGAAGCACAGGCTGACACCCCACAGATAGGCCCCAGAATGTTACCAGTGACGCCACTACAGCTCATGTCCTGGAATGTAAGGGGCCTGGGGGATGAAATTAAGCGGGGTCTAGTGGTGCAGGGCATTAGGAGAAGGAATCCAGCCTTGGTTCTTCTCCAAGAAACACACTTAGTAGGAACTGCAAGTCAGGCGCTGAATAGGAAAGGCTACCATATGATAGTACATTCTGACTTTACCTCGGGGTCTCGGGGAACAGGATTCTACTGCGGAAATCATCCCAGTTCTTGCTTCAATCTACAAAAACAGACAATCAGAGCCGCCTTGCGGCGGCGAGTGGACAACGGGAGGGCCAACCACTGACTATAGTATCTGTCTACATACCGCCAGCGTTGCACAACATTGCGTTTCCGGACCTGGGGAGGTTTCTATTGGAACTTCCGGAAGGTGACCTAGTCATTGGGGGAGATTTTAATGCAGTCATACATAATACACAGGATAGATTCCCGGTAAGAACACACACTCCTGGCCCCTCCCGTTTCAGTGAGTTTATAGAGGCACAGGGATTGGTGGACATATGGCGAACTGTGCACCCCAAGGAGCTGCAGTATACCTACTACTCAGCATCACACAATAGTCTATCCCGCATTGATTACTTCTTCACTCAGGGTGAGGGCTGCCTCAGCATAGAAGACATACAAATTAAACCAAGGGGTATATCTGATCACTCACCAGTGACTCTTACTTTGTCATGTCCGGAAAGGGCCTATAAGAGACTGTATCAGCTACGCACCCGGGCTATCTCGCGAAACCAGTGATTAAAAAGGAGCTGAAAAAAGCGACCCGGTACTATTTTATTGAAAATACAGCATCAGTAGATTCCCCCACGACCCTATGGGAAGCGTATAAAACAGTCCTTAGGGGACAGGCCATATCGACCATAGCGGAGTACAAATGCACACAAGGGAGAGAACTCACACAGCTAGAATTAAGCCTGGCAGAGGCACAAAAAGCACACATGTCAGACCCGTCAGCGGACACCCTACATTCACTACAACTATGTCAACAGCTGCACGAGGATCACCTGAAAAAGAGGGCTATGGAACATATAGCGCCAACAGCAAATCCGATTTATGATGTAGGGGACAAGGCCAGCAAGCTCCTGGCCTGGTTGGAAAAGAGAAGGGAAGGAGGTAGGAGTATATTGCAACTGAAAGATGCGGGTGGGATGACACACACACGTCCGGCGGAAATCGTAGAAACACTGGCGGACCACTTCCAAGCGGTATATTCCCCGGAAGTTGAGGTCACGGAAGAGATGGCGGTGGCAGTGCTCAACAACGTGCCGACACCGACCCTGTCACAGGACGCAATAGATGAGCTTGATTCAGATCTTACAGTAGAAGAAGTGCAAGAGGCCATTAACAAGATTCACTCTGGGAAGGCAACGGGCCCTAGCGGCTTTCTGATCGAATGGTGCAAGGCGATGTCGGAAACGCTGAGCCCAAACCTATTGGCTATGTATGAGGATAGTCTAGCCAGAGGGATCATGCCCCTCGATCAGCGACAGGCCATCATTGTGGCGATCCCGAAGCCGGGCAAGCCACCTGAGGAATGCGGGTCTTACCGCCCGATATCACTCCTCAATGTAGAGGCTAAAATATTAGCGAAGCTACTGGCCACCAGGTTGACGCCGTATCTCACCCAACTGATTCATCCAGACCAATCGGGCTTTATGCCACACAGAACTACAGCATTGAACCTCCGTAGAGTTCACAGAGCAGTGGCGTGTGCTCAGATGCTGACTGAACCGACAGCCATTCTGTCTTTGGATGCCAGGATGGCATTCGATATGGTGGAATGGCGCTACCTCTTCGCAGTACTGGCTCATATGGGCTTTGGCCCTAAATTCATCTCATGGATACGGCTTTTGTACAATAATCCGGTGGCAAGAGTGACGGCTAACGGGCACATCTCCAGTGAGATACCACTAAATAGAGGGACAAGACAGGGATGCCCGCTCTCCCAGCTATTGTTTGCATTAGTCTTGGAGCCTCTGGCTGCAATCCTTAGAACCACTCCACTGCTCTGAGGGATTACATGGGGAAACAACTGGGAAGACAGAGTCTCCCTGTACGCTGATGACATGCTGATATATCTCACAGACCCGGAAAAGGGCCTCCCAGTACTCCTTGCACTGTGCGAAGTGCACGGACAGGCATCTGGATATAAGATAAACTAGACTATATCTGTCATATACGAACTGAGGGGTCCCTCTCCAGCTCTACCAAACGACTGCCCACTGGAAATGGTGGATTCATCATTCAAATACCTGGGTATACACGTCACACGTGATCCTTCCACCTTCTATGAAAGAAATCTATTGCCACCGTTGACTAGACTGAAGGGGGATGTCAGACCCTGGAAGACCCTTTCTCTGACGCTGTTGGGGAGGGCAGCATTATATAAAATGATGGCACTGCCACGATTCTTATATGTGCTGGAGAATTCTCCAAACTTGGTGCCACCAGGGTTTCTAAAGAAGGTGACAGCAGTGGTGAACAGCTTATTATGGGGCGAGCGTCCGCCACGAATAGCACCTATAAAACCTAATAGAAGCTGGTATGACGGTGGGATAGCCTTGCCTAATATACAACTATATTACTGGGCGGCTCAACTTAAGGTCATCAATCATTGGATACCTGCCCCGCAGGATGATCCGGCCTATTTGGCGGACAGATCACAACTAGGCACACATAGTTTGCTGGCGCCGTTATACCATAAAGGTTTGGCGGGAAAACTAATTGGGCCGACCAAGCACACAATGATGCTTTGGCATAGTACACAGGTGAAGCTTAATTGGAGGGGAGTCATAACGAAATTAACACCATTATGGGACACCGAGGCATTGGGGCACCTACGCCGCACCAAAGGATTCACCCAATTGGATAATATAGGTATCTCCACAGTTGGGGACATGTGGGCATCAGATTGGGTGGTTTCATTCTTCCCAATGAAACGTACCGATATATTCAAATTAGGCACGCACTTATGACAGCAATACCCACTGGAACTAAAGTCCCGGAGTCCTCTCCGCTGGAGGACCGATTACTGACAGACTATATGCAGACTAGCGCCACATCCCTCACTTACCGTAAGCTAATAAACAATCTGCCAGACCCTCTAGTCAAGCTTCGGGAAAAATGGGTAGATGAAATAGGAGATATGGATGAGACAGACTGGAACGCAGCAGGCATCCCCGAGGGAGGCTGACATTTCAGCGAGGTTCCGTCTAGTGCAACTGAAGATCCTGCACCGAATGTACTTCACAAGGACCACCCTCCATAAACTACACAGGGCGGAACACCTGAATTGCTTGAGAGGTTGTGGTGGGGAGGGAACATTCCTGCATACACTTTGGGAGTGCCCCAATATCTCAGATTATTGGAGACGGATACTTCGCACCATCTCGCAGATGCTAGATAATACACTGGTGCCTGACCCACGCACGGCCTTACTACGTATATGGGATCCTACCGAGCTGACACGTCAGGGTCAAGTGTGGGCGATTATAGGTTTCATGGTTGCCAAACGTGATATAGCTCAGAAGTGGGGGGCGGTGGAAACTCCAACTTTGGGCCAATGATGCAGGAATATGGATATGATCATGGTGACAGAAAGGGCGGTGTATGAAAAGAGAGCCAACCCGCGTAAATGGAATAAAGTGTGGTCACCCTGGAATAAATACCGGGGTGATATATGTGAACTGCTAGCGGAAGACGACATTGAAAGTTCAGAGGATGAGGAGGACGAGGGTGTAGATGAGTGAGTTAAGGTTAATACAGGACTATATGGCTTAGTTGACAGGAAATACGCAGAAGTGTGAGAGTAGGGGGCACGATCTGAACAGAGACGTGTAATGCAGGCGCCTGGAAGGACCACTAGAGGGGTAATATACACGAATAGGGCAGAGATATAGGATGTTTCTTACAGTACTGAGTCAAGGAGTCGAAGTTACGTTTTAAAAATACAAAAGTAAGAGCCAATGTGATTTTGTAATAATTAAGGTTATGATACATAGGCCATTTCAGATATTTTGCTGCCGGAACGATGGTTGTCGGCTAAATAGCTGTGTAAAATGCATTTATCACACATATTTATGAAAAGCAGCCGGCCTCAGGGTTGTAGGCGTAAAGCAGTGTTTACATGGCAATTTTCAATAAAACTCTTACGAACAAAAAAAATAATAATTATACACAAAAATGTAGTCCTTCAAGAGGGTGTTGTTAAAATGCCATTTACATGACCTAGAGGTATCAGACAGAATTTTTACATAAATAAGAACTAGGGCGTAATCAGATATTAATATAGAACCTATTTCAGCATGTGCTAATGGGGAAAGTAAGTGAGGTCTAAACAAAATATAGTATATCCTAGATTTAGATTGATATGCAGGAGAGTAAAAGGTATATTCTAGATTTTCGGGATTGCAAATTCGCCACGCATCTAACAGCCCTCTGGACAGAATAGTCTTTTAAATGCTTTTTTGCATTTTGTTGGGGACGTACCGGGCTAGAAATTTTCAATCTATTGAAAGGGTCTATGATTTGGTTGTAGCCTCCCCACAGGGAAGTTGGTGTTAGAAGAACATGACCTTAAAGTAGTTGACATATGCCCCCACAATTGTGCAACCACAACTTTAGGGCTGCATACATTAAGACGAGATAATAGAATATTAGTAATAGTAAGCTGGAGGAGGTACCATCTACCTTCCTCATTCTTCTCCTCATTCTCCACTGTCAAAAAGAGTGACTTGTGAAACAATATAACAACCCTATTTTTTTTGTCGTGCAGGAGAACAAAATATCTGATGGCTCTCTGCCTCATTAGTAAGTGAACATCTGTGTCTGTACATGGGTGTCTCTTATAATAAGCCAATCTTACACCATAATCGAGAGAGATGTGTAAGCACTCCGTGTCTCTTAATTGGATGACACAGACCTTTAATGTTCCTGGCACAACACTGAATTTTTTTGCTATAGAAAGAGGTGAAGAAAAGTGCATAATAAATATACCACTTCAACTTAATAAAGTAACCGCAAAACAACAGAGAAGACAGCCAATAAATCAGAATTCGCATACACTCTAGGAGCGTAAGGTGATACGTAGACACTAAAGAAACAAGAAGAAAGGGGAAATGATAGAAAGGGAAAAGAGGTGAGAGAAGCTAAGAGAAAGAGGGAAGATGGTAAAAAGCTGATAGGCTTCAACCATTGTGAACATGAAAACATAAAATACAAGAGCAATATAATGGTGGGAAAACACAAAGAAAAAGATGAACGACCGACACCAGATCAACCATGAACCGATGATAAAACCCTCTGAGACCTTAAGTAACAATATACATAATATCAAATAGTAGTTGTAAGAAAACATGAGCTAGGAACTATAAAATATTGGCCTAGGGAGCCTTCAGCAAGAATTGGAAACAGGGCGATACAGGGGCGTAGCTAGAGCTTCTGGTGCCCTTGGCTATCCCCTAGATAGCCGCCCATGGCAGGTAGGGGGGGTGCGTGGGAAAAGGACGCGACACAATAAAAATATGCATTAAAAAATGGAACGACGAATCTGTCAGTGCACACACACCCACACCCCTCTGTGGAATGAATCGTAACCTAGACAAGTTCCTACTGTATAGGTAGCCTGGAGGGAGAGGTAAACATTAAATGTCACTTACTTAGATTAGGGCAGGATAGAGTCAGTCAAACGAACCATCCTGGTCCACTCGTGGCGTAATCCTGAAGTTGAAGGTGGCAGCTACTAACTCGAGGACAGTCACAGGATTTAAGGCTGGGGCCGGGGCTTGTGGCAACAGACAGTGCAGTAAGTGCACACAGAGTGACACAGGACAGCCAGCCAGCCCAGTGCATGTTTGTGTGAGATTAACCAACCAGTGCCAGATAGTAGCAGAGGCGCAACTAAAGCCAAATTTCAAGGGGGGGGCTAAGAAAAAAATCGAATTCTTCAAGAAATAGGCAAAGTGGAGATGCAGGGGCTCTAAGAAGCGGTAAAAAAACAACAAAGCCTCATTAACAAGCAATGGTCTTTTAAAGACTTGTGAAGTATTCGGCTACAGCTGTGTGTGTGCCAGGGAAGCTGTCACAGCCTGGGCTGCCGCACACGATGGGGGCTGAAGCAATTTGAGCCCAATGGAACTTGTGCGCCTGGGACAGTCAGCAGTAGACAGACACTCAGACTGCCTACCAGTCGTGCACAACAGACAACACTGCACACTAGTCACTCTCAAGTGTCGAGGGGTCTCCTAGTCTCCACTCTCCGACCCTGATAATGACCCTCACATCACGGTGTGTGAGACTGTGGGGCACTCAGAGGGAGGGGCTGCGGCCTAGCTCAGGCCGCGGGAAACACACTCACCAACCAAGCGCTAGTCATTGGGCAGGCCGCAGCCAGCAGCGCTGACTGCTGAGCAGACAGTGCAACTCAAGAAGCCTTATGCACAGGAATCAGCCAGGCTGCAGGCAAGGGCCAGGCCCGACGTCGAGGACGAGGCGCGCAGTCTTGTCATGTACAGGTGTGCCGAAAGCTCTTTCAGACTAAAGAGAAGTTGTTTCTTGAACTTGTGTGTGTCGCTTTAATACATTGTTTTGCATCACGGGATAGGCATTGGCTCAAAATGAAAGAATTTAAATATTAAGCCCCCCACGCGCCACCCACCCAATGCCCAGGCAGCACTGTCATGAACAATCAGCTCAGACAGTTTGTAAAGTGAACTATATAGATGTCCCCTATGATGCATGTGCACCGCCATAGTTGTCTGGTAAACCACAGTAAGAAGTGATGTTGAATAGCACACACCCAGAACTGAAGCCCTTCAAAGTTCAAAGTGGTCTCAGATTTGATACTTACAAAAGTGTGGTATTCGAGGAGCAACCCATTCCTCCCACAATTCGCATGCAAACACACACTCTCCCGAGCACCTAACCGAGCAATGCAGTCGAAGATAAATTACTCTGATTTTCCCGAAAACTGCTCTACATTAAAACTGATAAAAGCATGTAGAGCAGCCATTGTGGCACAATAGTAATAAAAAGCAAGTGTCTATATTTGTTCTAGACTGCTTTATAGCTCTGATACTTTGATAATAAAAAAGTGGTGCCAAATGAAGGAGATTTTATGAAGGTCTTGTTTCCGAAGAAATGCATTAATTCAGTAGTTACTGAATACAGTGGGGGAAGTGTTCTATCTCGCTGTATTAACATGCTTCGACACGTTGAAGCCACTTTGCATTATATTCTAAGTGATTGCTTGTGCAGCAAAATAAGCATTGCTTTTATACATCAGAGCTTGTGCGCGGATTGCGACACAGTGGCTGCCACTCTTTCCAAGCACAGACACAGCACTACGCAGATAAAAAAAAGTCTACTTGTGGGGATATTAAAGGTGAACGTACACTGGAACTTTGATACACCAAATACAGGAAGGCTCCTCCACCCCACTCCCCGCTCCACCTTCCCCAGCAACAGCTATAGCCATGTCGCAGACCGTGGGGCGCAGGTCTAGGTTCTAACAATAGCCTGGTAAAGTGATTTGTGTGAGACTGGGCGGGCGGGGGCACTCAGAGGGAGCGGGTGCGCTGGGAGTGAAACTCACAGATAACACCAAGCTCTTCTACTCCACGGCGTCGTTGGGCGGGCAGGCAGGCAGCCGCAAGCAACTCAGCAAGTCTTATTCTGCCCGGCAACACAGCGCCCAGGGACAGACAGGGGCCAGGTCCGGAGCCAATGAACTGCAACTGACCCTGGCTTTGCACGCACCGCGGGCGGCAGGACGTCCCGCGGCCTAATAACGATTGGCGGTCAAATTGTTCCTAAAGCAGCTAGAGCTGTCTGCGAGTGCGAGCAGTTACGCCCAACTCCCAAGCCTGCCGGAAGCAGCGCGCCTCAACTCTCCAGAAGACTCCAGGCCAGCCTGAGCCTGGAAGCGCAGCATTCGCAAGCATTTGCGCTTGCACTTCAAACACATGTGCCGCGCCGCCCCAAAATAGTGCCGCCTGGGGCGGACCGGCTGTACCTAGCAAGGCCACTGGGGCGATACACTAGGATGGGAGGAAGATACACATATACCTGAAACATCCGGGGAGATAGTCTAGTCATGACAAGGGACGTCTGCCGAGAATGATTGAAAGCAATATCATTAAAAAAATACATAATCATCTATAAATGTATTGCAGGTTACACCAAGATCAAAGTAAATTCAAGGTGAAAGAAAATGAAAAACAATATGAAAGGATAAAATGATCAAGGTTTCCAAAGTTCCATCATGGACGAACAAGTCCATAGCTGGCATTCATGGAGCACAAGGTTGGACGAAATGACAGAAATTACTTACATTGAGCTGCCGTTGCACGAACCATATCTTGACAGTGTAAGATTTTCTGATCACACCAGAGCATTTGCTTTCTTTGCTTGGCTGCTGACAAAACCATAATCAAGCCTGTATATTCACACAAAAAACAATAATTCCTTTTGGGCTGCCAGATGAAGCAGCTCCAAAAGATTTAGGGCCAACTTGATGGGGTCATTCAAAATTATGATGTATTCCCTCCTTGAGCTCAACAATTTTCGGAATATGAATTTTTATAAAGGTAAGCATGTGGGATACCTTCGCTCCTTCAGGAATACCAGCAGTTCAGAGATTATTATGTTTAGTATGGTTTCCAAATCCTCCGTTGGTTGTTTGAGAAGTGAAAGTTCCTTTGATATTGTGTCAATTTTGGTAGCCGCATCTTGTACATTACTGAGGCATTGTTCCAACTCTGTTACTCAGGTTTTTAGATGTGACCATTTCTCCTCCATTCTTTAGAGCATAGTGTTGGTTTCTATCAAAAAAGGTTTTAGGAGTTTTATCTTGCCCATTAAATCCTTGAGCATCAGAAGTAACAGAGATTTTGTTGGGGATCTCAGTTCCTTCTTTTGCCTTTTAGACATGGTATTGGAGTCTTTGCACGTAGCAGTAATTTTTCCAGGAGTGGCCACAACCTTGTGGCTAGAGGAAGGAGTGGAGTCCATTGTTAACTTGTAAATCTTTATTGCTTGGTTACTTATAATCATTGCAATCACAACAACTTCACATTTCAATCTTAAAAACTAAATTATTCATAAAAAATAATTACGAGCAAAACATCTTCTCAGCACATAATATAAGAAACTGACCTATATTTACAATTTTAAAACTTATGAATAAAATAGAATCCATTCACATAATATCAATATCTACAGAATAATATTGCACATTTGATATTTTAAATGTGACGGCTTGCACAGCATACTATTTCCTTATACATAATGGAGAGCTATTCTAACGATTGACCTTTAATTTCAGCTAGAAAACTTTACACATGTTGAAATTCGAGGCATTAATGCTAAGATGCAAAATTACCTAAGACAAAAAGGTTTCTAATGTACATTTCATGCACAAATTACATTTCAAGGTGCTAATGGCAATGATTGCAGCAACCATCATATCAAAGAAATAATAAAGTGCGTCAATTTACTGTAAAGTGTTAATATGCGATTATTACAATGACCATCATAATAAAACAATAATAAAGTGCTCGTCTGTTTCAAGATGGCAAATTGTTACCCTTGTAGCATTATTATTAATTAGTAAAGATTATAAGCCAAGTAATACTATTAGTCAACACAGCCAATGAAAATTTTACCAAATGACTCAATAATGGAATCAATTCACCAGATAGTGACATGATTATGGCCTGACGAGCAGATCTCACTCCGCTCTTCAAGAAAAACAGGTCTCAAAACTGTACGTCGAAACTTAATCAACTTCGGGCACACACACACTATATGGACTAGTGTTTCCTGTGGCAAACCACAAAGTCTGAAGTTAGAGTCCGGCCACTGCTTGATCCACAATTGCATGCCCTCCTTTGTTGGGTTTAATCCCATACGTAACCTTAAAAACTTATTTTTGAACTTCGCTGAGAAAAAAACATTCAAATACGACTGAATATGCAGTGATTGGTATGAATTATTCACATACCATGCATCATTTTTATTTGCTAATTCAATTTTATTCAATTTAAGCTATTCCATTTTAATAAGCCTTTTTTAAATGTCCATAGTTGCTATACGTAATGGAGTATGGACAGGGCAGAATAGAAGACGAAAGGTCTTTATCAGTTGCCAGTAGAAGCGGAGGAAAAGACCCCCAGCCCTATGCCCTAGGTGTTAGTAAAAAGGAACAAGAACAGAAAGTCAATACCTTGATGAAAGGTAAATGCAAAAATGCATGTCTATACACATTATGCCCTTACAGCCAATGTAAGTTCTATTAAATACTGTTCATGGGTTCATTTGGTTTTGTGGAGTTCCAAGACAGCTGGAGAGAGTCTCCTTACTCTTAGAATGAATTCTGCAGAATTATTGAACTTGAGAAGGTCAAGGTACTTCAGAGAGAGTGCTGAATTCTGTAATGCGTTTGCATGACTGCGTAATGTTCAATCTGTTGCACTAATTATGCACAAAAATGCTACCATATTTCATAAAGTATTGAAATCAGGGCAAAACATACATAAATTGTAGTCCCCTGACAGGTCCCCAGCATGTTAAAAATGCCAGGTGAGGCAAGGTGGAAAAAATCGAGTGCCGTCAGATCATTTCAGTCAGAAAATGGCACCCGCTGAGTGCGAGAGAAACAGTATAGGGAAGTAAATGCTCAGAAAAGGCCAAAAACAGTCTGAAAAGCTTAAATACCAGCTCCTCCCACACTTGCACACCTCCACCACTGACAACATGCTTTCAATGCAATGAATGGTGGCGAGGTTCTGTGGCGTGTCTATGAAGCAACACAGGGACTCAGCAGTCAGCAGCCATTTTGCGGGTGGCTTGGCCCTGCCCCCAAGTGTCAAGTTCGTAATGTTCTCACATACACAAAATGCCAACCTTTTGCTTTATCTTTACTGTGGTTTGATGCTACCTCTGCAATGTCGGTGTGCAGATCACATAAGTGCATTATACAGGAACTTGCAGATCTACAAGCAATATGGTGGACTAATGGTGATATGTTAAAACCAATAAAGAACAATTGTAAAAAATGTATAATGCTCTCTTTTTGAATGTCCCGCAAAAATATGATTTTGGCCTGACTATATTTGGAAAAATGTGCTGTAATAACTAAGCAATCAATAAGACCCACAAGCATTGCCTATGTTTGATTTCTTCATTTTATTTACCTCTCTTAAATGGCCGCTTACCATGTTGTACTGGTAAAGTAGAAAAGCAGAACTGAGTACCAATGCATCACTGTGCAAATAAGCACATGCCCAGACATTGGTGTTTTGTGTGCGTTTTCAGGCATGCACATTGCGGTTATTGAGATTTTTTGTTTACTTTACCATTCCAACATGGCTACTGGTCAATTAAGAACAGTAGAGTAAAAACAAGAGAGTTCAACGGAGGGCCAGCACAAACAAGCACTGGCAAAGCCTGTAGGTTGATATTCGCCTTTCAAAGTTTAGCCCTACTGGCTTTACCAATTGTTAGACTCAGGGGTCTCTGGTTGGCACAGGTATGCACTTGTGACAAACAGGGACCCTCTCCTCTAGTCAGGGTAAGAGAACTACTCCTTTAGAAATAACCCTTGCTCACCCTCTCTGTAGTGTGGCACGAGCAGACAAGGCTAATCTTCAGGGCGATAGTTAGTTAAGCATTTATGATCACATACAGGAAACCCACTGGCCCACCAGAAACGGACAGCTGTCGTACGTTTGCATCAAAAATACGTAAACTTTATGTAAAAATATATGCAGGTTTATCACAAGACCACATAACGTTTAGCGAATGAAGGCCACCAGATTTAAATAGGAAATTGTTCGTAAGTGTTCTTGGTTAGCAAGTTACGATGACAGGGAAAAAAAACGTTGCGGACCCTGGATCCGATGCCAACTCGGGATAGAGTTCCAATGTACCTTGTGATGAGTGCCTGAGGCGTTTCAGGTGCAGCTACTGGTGAGGGCGGATCCTGGACGAGGCCAACGGTTCTCCAAAGGATCTATCCGGCTCGGAGCCCCCTCGAGGTGCGAGGCGGGTGAGCGGGATGGTGTGGAGGGTTGTGGCCATCCAGGATCTGATGCAGCTCACGGGGCGAGGCGCCGTTCAGGCCTGCGGGGCGTACTACTTCTTAGCAAACCAGTTCGTACCTGTGGATCTGTGAGAGGCGTTGCGTTCTCAGGCAGGCGGGTACAGCACTGGGCCTTCGGTACCGCAGTACGGAAGACCTTCATGAGGTGCGTCATGGCCTTGGTATGCAGGAAGGCAAAGCGAGACAGTCAACGACGTTACGACGTACGGACCGTCCGAGGCTATCAGATGCGCTCCGTGCAGATTCCGGCGGGAGAAGATGAGAGGCGCACAGCGTGCTCCGTAGCAGGCGAGGTGACAGGGGAGCGGCGGCCCGGCACTGAAGCGGAGAGCGACTCAAGCTTGAGCGGGCTCTCGGCGGCGGGGCGACCAGGCTCCGAGCTGTCACGACCTTGGAGGGCAAAGGCACCCGAGTCACAACTCTGGCGAGGGAATAAGAACTAAAGGCCCAACAGCAAACGGGCACAGGCAGAATAGAACCCAATGGTCCTGGGGTTCCGTTCAGGGGGCAAGCTCGTGATCAGGCCCTTCAAGATAGTTTCAGGCACAAGTCTGCAAAGTCCTTTCTGGGCTTTTCCTCTCCGTTCTCAGCAAGGCACCACTGCAGGATTCCTTCTCCTCAGCTTCTCTTGGTCTTTCTAGTTGGGCAGAGGTTCGTCGTGGTTAAAACGGGATCTGATTTCTTAGGAGCAGGGCTGCTACCTTTATACTCGGTTTCTTTTGTCTTGACAGGCAAGGGGGCCTGAGCCTGGTTCAACCCGGTTTTGAAGTACTCTGTTTACAGGACGCTGCCGTCTTCTTTCAAGATGCAGGGCAGGGACATCAGACGCTCCGCAGGAGGTGGAGCCAGCATTCTGGTGGTGGAGCACAACCCTATTCAGAGTCAAGGACTACTCCGCCCACCCATCCTGGTGTAATCACTCTATTCAATACCTGGTCACCCCGACTGTCCCCGGGAGTTCCCCAGCCCTGTCACTCACACAAACCCAGATAGCAGATACATATCCTGGCAGAGGCGGGCTGAAATAGTCAGGCGAGCAAATGCTAATTTTCTAAAAGTAGCAGTTGCAAACACAGGATATTAAAATAAACCTGGCTAAAGGAAGTATTTTATTATTCTGAGTTCAGGCATTCCAAACTCGACAGGCCACCGTGTTCCCTGAGCCGGTCGGGACTATAGCGTGTAATAGTTCTAGCCGCTCACCTCGGCCTAAGAGAACATGCAGCTCTTCAGTAGTGAAGAATGAAAAAGGCAGTAATACACTACTAGGACATGCCACCCACATCAGGCTTGTCCTACCTTACGCTTACAATGCACCCTGCCCGTGGGCCTACCATAGGGGTGACTGATATGAAGGTTAGGGAAGGTTTAGGGACTCTCAACTCTCAGGAGCCTCAGGGGGATAGGAGACAGGCCGCCCCCCACTCAAACTGCAATCCTCAACAATGGCCTGCCCCTTTTAACCTCTCCGGTTAAAAAACCAAGTGTTCTTTAGTTTGATCAGGCAGAGGGTATACTTAAGCCTTCTGTCTGAAAATGCTGCACACTGTCACTGGCTAAATCAACTCTCACAACTGTTTATGTGTGTCTAAGTAGTCCGCCACCGATCTAGCACCTCCTTGTATACTCCAATTGTGAAGAAAAGAGGGGAGGGGAGGTTGACAGTGCCTCACGGAAGCAACACCAAGGGGAGGATCTGACAGACTGGTACTCGCCTGATTCCTCACTTCTCATCATCAGCTGCTGTCAACCCAAAACAAAAGGGGGATAAAAATAGTGCAATCAAACCAAACAACCATCATGTGTTACACGTGTTACATAAGCCAATTGTGGTGTTCCAATAACCCTACCAAAATGAGATACAGACATACCACCATTAAAAAGAGCTGAGCGAAACTGGCAACTACAACTTTATTCTGTGCTGTTGGCTCACTCTATTAAAAATCAACCGACATGTTTCATCACCGTTATTTACTTTACCAGTGACTTCTTCAGGGTTGTGGGTCAGCATATAAATTACACGTTATGGATTCTCCATCTGGTTACTGGCAGTGTTAGATTATACATTACCAGGTGGCCTCCACTGTGGCGCCTACCCGGCCCCCGTGGAAGAATGTGTAACTGTTAGGCGCCCCTACACCTTTAGTGGGGGGTCCCGTGAACCACCTGTTGGTCGGTATCTGCAGTAAGACAAAAGACAAGTGTGCATAGTATTGTAAACTTGCCCCCTCATACTGCATTTACACATAGCATCCCTCGGTCACTGAACCCACATGGCGTCTGGGTTCCATAGCACTACTACCAATCTCAATCTCTGTTTGCCTGCTCAATTACATTACCCCTCTAGGGTTCCCATGCAGTTCGGGTCAGCTTGTCCCGCTCTTTACCGTTACCGCGTGCTGGTGTGGTCTCTGCTCACCCTGCGTGTATCTTGACTCAGTCGGCGTTCCGTTTACATTATCGGACTCCCGGTCACATGATCGGAGTGTATTGCGTGAACGTCAACACGGCGCTACGGGTCATCACGGCTCCACTCGGGCGCCATCTTAGATCGGGAAGTTTATCCAGTGTTCAGGATCCCTACCGATTTTCACTATGTTTGCCGTCAATCATGGATTCATAATGCTGTACTATAGATTGTCGACTCCAACTAATTTCCTACCACCCTTCTCAGTTTGTTAGAGGGCCGAAAATAATTGTAACGCAGCTAGATAGTGTTTACATTATTTACTTTTTATTTGTCTGTTGCCTATCCCGGCACTCAGTACTACTTCAAATTGCCTATCTAGACAATGCCTGCGCTCAGCATCATATTGGGAGGATCTCTGTGTTCTGTATCTCTGCCAGGTGTCATGCAATGCAGAGGTTATAACACGAGCCCTTGCTTGGCTGGGTCAGTGTTTTAGTTCAGCATATGCTTATAAACCATCATGCAAGGTGCCTCTATGTGCAGGGGAAACTGATTGATGGTGTGCATGTTTCAAGATAACATTACACTGCTGATACCTTATTCCACTCAATAATTTCGTTGAGGCCATGGTCGTCCGTGGCTTCTTCAAATATCCAACGGGCCTCCTTCTTGAGCAGTCTATTACTCATATTGTACTGATCTCCCTGCACTCTTTCAATAACTACCCAGTGCAGGTCCCTAGGTTTGTGGTTTTGGCTAGTGAAATGTTGCACCAATTTGGTAGAGAGTTTCGCTGCTTTGAGTGTACTTAGATGTTCCTAGATTCTGACTTTGATTTTTCTAGTCGTTAACCCAATGTAGTAAAGTCCATAGGGACATGATAACCTGTAGATCACATTGCATGTGTTGCAATTGCTGAAACTGTTTAGATACCAGGTTTTCCCGTTGGTTCTTGTGATGGAACTGGTCTTCGTGGTGAGGGCACAGATAGTACAGTCGCCACACAGGTAGTGACCCAGTGGAATGTTTGAGTGTGGTAACTTCATCTGGGGGCATGTGTGGACCGGCCGGTCCTTCAGACTTGACGATCGCTTAAAAGCAAATCGTGGTGTGGCATTCGCATGGAATTGGTACTTAAAATGTGCCAATGTTTCCTCAGTATTTGGTGGATTTTGGTGCAGTGCGGTCCGAAGGTGGTTATTATCGGAATGCAGTCCTGCTTTACTTTGATGTGTCGGTCAAGGAGAGCCTCTAGCGGGGTATTTAGTGCCCGCTTTTTCGCTTGTTTTACAGTTTTTTGTGGGTAGGCTCTAGCAGTGAGTTTGTCAGCCAGTTCTACAGTTTGCTCCAAAAAACTTTCAGTTGTGGAGCAGTTCCTCCGGTATCTCATGAATTGCCCCACCGGGAGGTTGTCTCGCAAGGCCCTAGGGTGGAACGACCTATAGTGCAGCAGTGAATTCTTATCTGTTGGTTTTTGGTGGACCGATGTTATGAGTTTGTTGTCTCTGGCATATATATCTAGATCTAGATACGTGGATTTTTGATGATCCACAGTCCATGTGAATCTGAGGCATCTATTGAGACTATTGAGACACGATAGAAACTGATCTAATGTCTCAGAGGAGCCCCTCCAGATGCACAGGATGTCATCTATATAACTCTTCCAGAGGACAATGTTCCCCTGGAAGAGATTAGATGCGTGGTAGATATAATTTGCCTCGAATTGGCCGACATAGATACATGCCAGGCTTGGAGCAAAAGTTGCCCCCATCGAGGTCCCCGAAGTCTGCAGGTAGAGTTGTTGTTTGTAAGCAAAGAAGTTGCGTGTCAACGCTACCTCAATGCACTGCAGTACAAAGATTTGTGCAGTGTCATAAAACCACTCGCATTCCCCCAAGGAGCGAGCTGCTGCCACCAGCGCCGCTTCCTGGGGTATGTTCGTGTATAGTGACTCGATGTCGATCGTCACTAGAAAGTGCTCATCTGGATCATATGTAACTGTCTGCAGGTGTCTCAGGATGTCAGTGGTATCCTGCACAAATGATGGTTCTGTAATTACACATTCACGCAGAAAAAAATCTGCAAACTGTGACAATTGGCTCAAGTATGTAGTTAATGCCAGAGACTATCGGCCTTCCAGGTGGGGGCCGTTGCGCTTTAGGGACTGGCAAGTGTGGGCACTTGCACAGTCAGCGTGACAGTACCAGACTGTACGCAGGGTCTGCAATGGCGGACCCGAGACATCTTTTACGAGGCCGCTTCGGTGGGTGGCGCAACCAGCGCTGCAGGTCCACTAGCGACATTTGTATCTACAAGCCCTGGCACTCCTGGTGCACGTTACTGGGAACTGACAGTAAACCAAATAAGCCAATCATGGAAATCAATTACGGATACAGTTTACATAGGGAGCACTTGCACTGCGGCACGGATTGGCCGTGGCGCAGTGCCCTGAACATCGAACACCAGCAAAAACATCTGAGGCACATCAGCAAAAAGTGGAAGGGAGACTCACGCCAAGGTGCCAGGTCTAACACCAATGCTCTTTGAATATTTGTTTAAATTCCACATAAATAGTTATCAACTCCCAAGATTTCTTCTTTATTCCCTTCATTTTTATGTTCATAGTGTATCTAGGTATCCTTTTTCTTGAACTTCCAGACGAGAGGGAACGTTATGGATTAAAACATAAATTATGTTGCTGGAGCTGAGCTATTATGTTATAAACAATGCACATTGGAGTAAAATATCGCCTGTACATGACAATATGAATACAAATAAATATATATATATATATATATATATATATATATATATATATATGTAACGTTTTTAGTCCAATTACCCTGCATAACCGGCGATCTCTTTGTGGTGCGGTTTCCAACGGCAGGACCATGCCGTTACAATATTTTGGCACACTTCTGGGAGCCCAGAAAGACGGATCGCACTCACCAAATGGAATCTCTTTGTCAGGTTTTCTTTTTATTTATATTTTATTCCATTTTCATCGGTCACTCCAACAAGACAAACAAATCCGACGCGTTTCGCTGCAGCCGCTGCTTGATCATGGAATAAAAATATAAATAAAAAGAAAACTTCAGGAAGTGATTCCTTTTGGTGAGTGCGACCCGTCTTTCTGGGCTCCCAGAAGTGTGCCAATATATATATATATATATATATATATATATATATATATATATATATATATATATATATATATATATATATATATATATATATATATATATATATATATATATATATATATATATATATCCAACACAAACCCCCTGAATCTTTGAGAGGACACTCTGCAACATCCCGCCCTCCGGCTCTGTTTTAGCAGTCCGCATTGCCAGCCTCACTCATTCTCCATGCCGACGCGTTTCGAAGCATCACAGCTTCTTCTTCCTGGGCTGCCATCAAAACCACACTTGAAACGCATTAATCAATTTTGAAGCATTTTATTCAAGCAGTGCCTCCCTCAGGGGCGTGTCCTTTGTTACACGCACATGATGATTTGTGGGGCATGTAGTCTTCCAAATGCGTCAATGTTCATAACTTTAAGTAAGTTCAAAAGGTAAGATTCTGTTGTGGCAAAATTAATGGTATTTGATTGACCTTTAGTAGGTGGTGGGGATATGGTTGCGGACTCACGTGCTGTCTGGATGTTGCGCTGCAAACGCTCCATTTTCCTTGGTAGTTGGAACTACAGCCCCATTTGGCCAGCGATGTGTTTTTCTCCAGCCAAAGGTGGTGCCACTCTCCGCGGCCGGGGCGACCGCGTGCAAAAATCCAACACAAACCCCCTGAATCTTTGAGAGGACACTCTGCAACATCCCGCCCTCCGGCTCTGTTTTAGCAGTCCGCATTGCCAGCCTCACTCATTCTCCATGCCGACGCGTTTCGAAGCATCACAGCTTCTTCTTCCTGGGCTGCCATCAAAACCACACTTGAAACGCATTAATCAATTTTGAAGCATTTTATTCAAGCAGTGCCTCCCTCAGGGGCGTGTCCTTTGTTACACGCACATGATGATTTGTGGGGCATGTAGTCTTCCAAATGCGTCAATGTTCATAACTTTAAGTAAGTTCAAAAGGTAAGATTCTGTTGTGGCAAAATTAATGGTATTTGATTGACCTTTAGTAGGTGGTGGGGATATGGTTGCGGACTCACGTGCTGTCTGGATGTTGCGCTGCAAACGCTCCATTTTCCTTGGTAGTTGGACGTACAGCCCCATTTGGCCAGCGATGTGTTTTTCTCCAGCCAAAGGTGGTGCCACTCTCCGCGGCCGGGGCGACCGCGTGCAAAAATCCAACACAAACCCCCTGAATCTTTGAGAGGACACTCTGCAACATCCCGCCCTCCGGCTCTGTTTTAGCAGTCCGCATTGCCAGCCTCACTCATTCTCCATGCCGACGCGTTTCGAAGCATCACAGCTTCTTCTTCCTGGGCTGCCATCAAAACCACACTTGAAACGCATTAATCAATTTTGAAGCATTTTATTCAAGCAGTGCCTCCCTCAGGGGCGTGTCCTTTGTTACACGCACATGATGATTTGTGGGGCATGTAGTCTTCCAAATGCGTCAATGTTCATAACTTTAAGTAAGTTCAAAAGGTAAGATTCTGTTGTGGCAAAATGAATGGTATTTGATTGACCTTTAGTAGGTGGTGGGGATATGGTTGCGGACTCACGTGCTGTCTGGATGTTGCGCTGCAAACGCTCCATTTTCCTTGGTTGTTGGAACTACAGCCCCATTTGGCCAGCGATGTGTTTTTCTCCAGCCAAAGGTGGTGCCACTCTCCGGGGCCGGGGCGACCGCGTGCAAAAATCCAACACAAACCCCCTGAATCTTTGAGAGGACACTCTGCAACATCCCGCTCTCCGGCTCTGTTTTAGCAGTCCGCATTGCCAGCCTCACTCATTCTCCATGCCGACGCGTTTCGAAGCATCACAGCTTCTTCTTCCTGGGCTGCCATCAAAACCACACTTGAAACGCATTAATCAATTTTGAAGCATTTTATTCAAGCAGTGCCTTAATCAGGGGCGTGTCCTTTGTTACACGCACATGATGATTTGTGGGGCATGTAGTCTTCCAAATGCGTCAATGTTCATAACTTTAAGTAAGCTCAAAAGGTAAGATTCTGTTGTGGCAAAATTAATGGTATTTGATTGACCTTTAGTAGGTGGTGGGGATATGGTTGCGGACTCACGTGCTGTCTGGATGTTGCGCTGCAAACGCTCCATTTTCCTTGGTAGTTGGAACTACAGCCCCATTTGGCCAGCGATGTGTTTTTCTCCAGCCAAAGGTGGTGCCACTCTCCGCGGCCGGGGCGACCGCGTGCAAAAATCCAACACAAACCCCCTGAATCTTTGAGAGGACACTCTGCAACATCCCGCCCTCCGGCTCTGTTTTAGCAGTCCGCATTGCCAGCCTCACTCATTCTCCATGCCGACGCGTTTCGAAGCATCACAGCTTCTTCTTCCTGGGCTGCCATCAAAACCACACTTGAAACGCATTAATCAATTTTGAAGCATTTTATTCAAGCAGTGCCTCCCTCAGGGGCGTGTCCTTTGTTACACGCACATGATGATTTGTGGGGCATGTAGTCTTCCAAATGCGTCAATGTTCATAACTTTAAGTAAGTTCAAAAGGTAAGATTCTGTTGTGGCAAAATTAATGGTATTTGATTGACCTTTAGTAGGTGGTGGGGATATGGTTGCGGACTCACGTGCTGTCTGGATGTTGCGCTGCAAACGCTCCATTTTCCTTGGTAGTTGGAACTACAGCCCCATTTGGCCAGCGATGTGTTTTTCTCCAGCCAAAGGTGGTGCCACTCTCCGCGGCCGGGGCGACCGCGTGCAAAAATCCAACACAAACCCCCTGAATCTTTGAGAGGACACTCTGCAACATCCCGCCCTCCGGCTCTGTTTTAGCAGTCCACATTGCCAGCCTCACTCATTCTCTATGCCGACGCGTTTCGAATCATCACAGCTTCTTCTTCCTGGGCTGCCATCAAAACCACACTTGAAACGCATTAATCAATTTTGAAGCATTTTATTCAAGCAGTGCCTCCCTCAGGGGCGTGTCCTTTGTTACACGCACATGATGATTTGTGGGGCATGTAGTCTTCCAAATGCGTCAATGTTCATAACTTTAAGTAAGTTCAAAAGGTAAGATTCTGTTGTGGCAAAATTAATGGTATTTGATTGACCTTTAGTAGGTGGTGGGGATATGGTTGCGGACTCACGTGCTGTCTGGATGTTGCGCTGCAAACGCTCCATTTTCCTTTGTAGTTGGAACTACAGCCCCATTTGGCCAGCAATGTGTTTTTCTCCAGCCAAAGGTGGTGCCACTCTCCGCGGCCGGGGCGACCGCGTGCTAAAATCTAACACAAATCCCTGAATCTTTGAGAGGACACTCTGCAACATCCCGCCCTCCGGCTCTGTTTGCTGAAATTAATTTTTAAAAAATAATTTACATTATTAATTTTAAAACTGAACCCTAAAAATACCCCAGTTCCCCAAAATCCTAAAAATACCCCTGTACCCCAAAATCCAAACCCAACCCTGAACCCTAAAAATACCCCTGTACCCCAAAACCAAAACCCAACCCTGAAACCTAAAAATACCCCTGTACCCCAAAACCCAAACCCAACCCTGAAACCTAAAAATACCCCTGTACCCCAAAACTCACACCCAACCCTGAAACCTAAAAATACCCCTGTACCCTAAAACCCAAACCCAGCCCTGAAACCTAAAAATACCCCTGTACCACAAAATCCAAACCCAGCCCTGAAACCTAAAAATACCCCTGTACCCCAAAACCCAAACCCAACCCTGAAACATAAAAATACCCCTGTACCCCAAAACCCAAACCCAGCCCTGAACCCTAAAAATACCCCTCTACCCCAAAACCCAATTCCAACCCTAAAACCTAAAAATACCCCTGTACCCCAAAACCCAAACCCAGCCCTGAAACCTAAAAATACCCCTGTACCCCAAAACCCAAACCCAACCCTAAAACCTAAAAATACCCCTGTACCCCATAACCCAAACCCAGCCCTGAAACCTAAAAATACCCCTGTACCCCAAAACCCAAACCCAGCCCTGAAACCTAAAAATACCCATGTACCCCAAAACCCAAACCCAGCCCTGAAACCTAAAAATACCCTGGCCTGTACCCCAAAACCTAAACCCAGCCCTGAAAACTAAAAATACCCCTGTACCCCAAAACCCAAACCCAGCCCTGAACCCTAAAAATACCCCTGTACCCCAAAACCCAAACCCAGCCCTGAACCCTAAAAATACCCCCGTACCCCAAAACCCAAACCCAACCCTAAAACCTAAAAATACCCCTGTACCCCAAAACCCAAACCCAACCCTGAAACCTAAAAATACCCCTGTACCCCAAAACCCAAACCCAACCCTGAACCCTAAAAATACCCCTGTATCCCAAAACTCAAACTATATATATAAAATTACTTTAATTAATTTATTTTAATTATTTATAATATTTTTGAAATAAAAAAAGGTTAAATAAAATGATATACTTACCTATACTTACGTTGTAATGGCATGCGTTGTAATAGCATCTCCTATGTAATATCATGCATTGTAAAGGCATGCGTTGTAAAGGATCCTGCGTTGTAATGGTGTGCGTTGTAACGGTGTGCGTTGTAATAGTTGCATTGTAACGGTTGTTTCCCGGCAGCGGAATTAAGGTGTAGCACACAGAAGTTAGAAAGCACTACCTTTATCCGTGAATGTACCGCGCCCAGGTGGGCGGGACCCCTCTCTGGCCTCTTGGTACTTGTAGTGCCCTCTTTTTACTGCAATGAGTCGCCGTGTGTAAACCCCAAATTATTCATAATTGTCCCCAAGTGGGTGGTGGTATCAATAATCGAGTCCCCGCTGATATGCTTACTTGCAATAACTGTGCACCTGTCCCTGTCCGAACAAATTGCGGGGCCATAGTGATAAAAGAAGTGTGGGGGGTGCCCAATCCCCCCCACACTGCCCTGGGTACCGCCACCCTACGGGGCAAAGCAATGCAGCCCCCTGGTGCATACTGGATACTCCTGTAGGGCTAGTTGGCCCCCAGGGACCCCCAGTATGCAAGGGGAATTAATTCCCCCTTTGCAAACACGCCCGGGGGCTGCGTTGCAGAGAGGTGTAAACAAGGGTGTGGCCTCATTCAGGGGTGGCTGCTGACATTGAACACTGGTGGGGTGTAATGACCGTCCCAAATTACAAAAATGAAGGGAGCAAAGCCAGAAAGCCCATCTGTCCCACAGAGAGAACGGAGGGTTGTCCATCAGGAAAAGTTTGAAAAATAGGGTACAAAAATCGTGCATTTTACACCAAATAAAGAAAATGGTGAAAAAACTGTAGCTGTAAAAGGCATAGCTACACAATCTAAGATGGTAGGAAAATGTATACTGATGTTATTTAGTTGTCCTACTCTGGAAGCTACCGTAAGGCTTCCTATTTATAGGTGACTGTAAATGAGGGCCATAAATTATCTGAGGCGAATGGTATTGCAGTAGACCACTTCAGAGTACTCCAAGATAAATCTTTTTTTTCCTCATTGGAGGCAACATCTAGTCTAATCTAGCTATTACTGCATTACTGTTCTGAATGTAAAATACATTTTTTTTAAATTAAACTACCACTTTCAACTTTGTTTTTCTTGGAAAGTAGCCTCCAAAAGACCAAGTTACAAGACCGTAGTACAGACAATTCGTACGTGAGATGTGAGGTTTACACAGAGATCCCCGCAACGGAAGCAAAAAATCGCGAAATTGGCAGTTTTGTAAAAATGCCGCGATTTTTACAAAACTGCCCACGAAATCCGGCACTTTCTATTGGCTCCGTGGCTCTCATCACCACGGAGCCAATAGAAAGGGGTCAGGGCTCAGGTCAAATGGTCTCTCATGCCGTGCGCCCTGCATTACCCCCACCTCACCTGTGCCGCCTCCTCACCTGCTCTCCTGTCCTGCAGCTCCTGCCTACTGCCTCCCTCCCTCCCAGGATTTTGCATCGCGGCTCTCCTCTCATCTGGCTCTCGGGTAAGCAGGGAAGCAGGGTCAAGTCAGGGGATAAGAAGTTACTGTGGGGGCCCGCCGCACATGGGGCACGCGGCGGGCCCCGGGGGGCATATTTTCAATACAGCTGCTTTGGCCTCGGGTCCCGCCGCGAGCCCGGTGTGCGGCGGGCCCGGGGCCACATTCTGTGGGGGCCCGCCGCACATGGGGCACGCGGCGGGCCCCGGGGGGAATATTTTCAATACAGCTGCTTTGGCCTCGGGTCCCGCCGCGAGCCCGGTGTGCGGCGGGCCCGGGTCCACATTCTTTGGGGGCCCACCACACATGGGGCACGCGGCGGGCCCCGGGGGCATATTTTCAATACAGCTGCTTTGGCCTCGGGTCCCGCCACGAGCCCGGTGTGCGGCGGGCCCAGGGCCACATTCTGTGGGGGCCCGCCGCACATGGGGCACGCGGCGGGCCCCGGGGGGGCATATTTTCAATACAGCTGCTTTGGCCTCGGGTCCCGCCGCGAGCCCGGTGTGCGGCGGGCCCGGGGCCACATTCTGTGGGGGCCCGCCGCACATGGGGCACGCGGCGGGCCCCGGGGGGACATATTTTTAATAAAGCTGCTTTGGCCTCGGGTCCCGCCACGAGCCCGGTGTGCGGCGGGCCCGGGGCCACATTCTGTGGGGGCCCGCTGCACATGAGGCACGCGGTGGGCCCCGGGGGGCATATTTTCAATACAGCTGCTTTGGCCTCGGGTCCCGCCGCAAGCCCGGTGTGCGGCAGGCCCGGGGCCACATTCTGTGGGGGCCCGCCGCACATGGGGCACGCGGCGGGCCCCAGGGGGCAAATTTTCAATACAGCTGCTTTGGCCTCGGGCCTTTTAACCAAACAAATGGGCTGAATTGTAAATAAATATCATGTACATAGCTCCATGTTGTAAAATAACTCAAAACAGTAAGATATCTGTGTTTGTTGGCGAAAAAACCCCAAAATAAAATGCCGCTAAATGCCGCTAAATTTCAATTTTTGTGCCGCTAAATTTTCATTTTTGTGCCACTAAATTTGCCAATCCATGCCGCTATATCCTGGGGGGTCTAATGGAATTAGAAAGAGGAGCCCACAAATTCTGTTGCAATAAACGCATGCCATGTTTGCTTCACCTGACTGAGCTACCTTAGATACTGAGCAATTGTATGGGCTCCAGGAGAGTTTTGAAACCTTCTAGCAGCTGCCTCGCAGTTCTTGTAGTTAGCACTCACAGACCACTTAAGTAGTGACAGCTGCATAAATACTCACACTCCTTTCAGCACTCACACAGCCCTATAAAAAATGAGACACGCTCGCCTTTCACCACTCACAGTTCCTTCAGCATTTGCACAACTTCTATTAACAGTAAGGGCCGTGATTATCACTCAAAGACTCCCCTCTCAAGCTTTCTGCTACCTTCTCACTGCTGAGAGCGTCCTGCCTGGAGCAGCTTTTTCTGTGCAGCAAAGTCACTTGAGGTCTGCACTCGATGAGGCCTCCATCCTGACCGCCTCCCTGTTCTTATAGGTGAGAGAAGCCTCTGGTGGCAGACCTTTCTCACTGATAATAAGTGCACTGCATGTGCCTTTGCTGAGTTGGTACTTGAGAGTCATACCAAGCAGCATGCTTAATGCGATGCTGCAGACTCACTGGGGTACCAGCCCCTCACCCTAGAAGAAATTTCACTGCTTTTGATTGTAGACAAGGCTGAGATCGCTCTGGCACATGTGAATAATATGTTTATTAGGTCCAAAAATGGATATCTGCCAGTCACATGGATCTTTGAACACACTTCGTTAAGCTTCTTCACAATGTGGTGCTGTGGCACATTTGGGACCTTGTGATGATTTGGAGGGGGAGAAACACTTAAACTGAGAAAATCAACCAAAATGGAGTTACCTTTTGTTTTACTCTGTGGCCCGCTGCCCCTTCTGTGACTTGAAACGTGCTTGTAATTTCGGCCGGCCCGGGACTTTTTAAGCGGCGAGGGGGGGGACTCACATGGTGATGGGATGACTGGAGGGGTCTTGCCTGCAGCACTCCCTCAAGTGCAAAACCGTTAACAGTTAACAGGTCACATGCTGATAAATCTCGGAACTAGGAAGCTTGCTGAACTGAAGTCATTCATAACCTACGCCCCCAGCAACGATCCAATGAAATAACAGCCTAACAGTGCGAAGGTGAAAGCAGTGCAGCAATCATTGCCAACCACTGCACTGTGTTTCTGTTGGCCAGCCCCACCCCTTCCCCTTAAAGTCTATGAGGCTCTGCTGATGGTGCCCTGGGCCACGTCAGAAGCGCCCCATTAGAAGCCCATTCACTGCTGCTTGGTGCAACCACTCTTCTAGCTTGTGCCTCGTGGGTGAGGAATTATCCTCGGCCCGTACAGCACATGCGGTCTAGGAGGTGACTCTTGTCCGAGGGTCCGACCTAAGAACAAAACAACAATGATATATTGTTTCGAATCGGAAGAAAGTGGTCAAGTCAAGTGGAGCATCAAGCAAGCACTGCAGTGAGAATGCCGTTTAAAGCTGCTTCATGCTGGTGGTGTTAATTTTATCCCGTCCCTTTTCTCTGCTCCTTCTGAAGCTGGGAGGGCAACGCCCCCTACGCCCGTTAATACCAGCAGCTGCTGGCCTCATTACACCTCTCTGCAATGCTGCCCACTGGCGCATACTGGAGGTTCCAGGTGGGCTAGTTGGCCCCCAGGGACCCCCATTATGCAAGGGGAATTAGTTCCCCCTCTGCAAACACGCCCAGGGGATGCATTGCAGAGAGGTGTAAACAAGGGTGTGGCCTCATTACAACTCTCTGCAATGCAGTCCCCTGGCGCATACTGGAGATTCCAGGTAGGCTAGTTGGCCCACAGGGACCCGTAGTATGCAAGTGGAATTAGTTCCTTCTCTGCAAAGGCGCCCGGGGGCTGCGTTGCAGAGAGGTGTAAAAAAGGGTGTGGCCTCATTACACCTCTCTGCAATGCAGCCCCCTGGTGCATACTGGAGGTTCCAGGTGGGCTAGTTGGCCCCCAGGGACTCCCAGTATGCAAGGGGAATTAGTTCCCCCTCTGCAAACACGCCAGGGGGCTGCGTTGCAGAGAGGTGTAAAAACATTTTTTTTTCAATTTATATTAAAAATAAGTAATGTAATTTAACAAATAATATATCTAAAAAAAATAATTTATAATAATGTAGTAAATCAGTATAAAAAATATAACAATTATTGCATTTAAAAATTATCATTTACAAAAGCATTGAAATTCACTGAAAAAAACAAACAGTAGGTCACTCATTAATGCATCTATGTGCTAAGTAATATCCCCCACCAAACCATATAAACACTCAGACACTCATAATGATACTCAAAAAACCAACTAATAACCTATATACACTCATGTAGCTACTCACCAACACATGCAGCCACTTATTCAAAAAATGTGTGAGACTGATACAGATATTTACATATTTACACATTACCCACTAACCCATGTATTCACTAAGTTATACAATCAATTTAAAAAAAAGTCATCCATTTAGACACTTACTTGCCCATTTATTCTTCCATTGACCTTTAGATATACATATATAAAAAATATTCATTTTTCTGAAAGACACACATGCACTGGATGATGTCATCAGTGATGTCATCAGTGATGTCATTTGAGATGTCATCAGTGATGTCACTGACCATGTCATGAGTGATGTAATATGTGACGTCATCAGCAGTGCATTGCGGGCGCGTGAGATATAGTTAGCTGAACTAACTATAACGGGAGCATTTCAAAGGTTTTGTATGAGTAAAATGACCAGCTAACTATAACTGGTGTGAAACCTATGTTTTTTCAGTGAATTTCACAAGGTTTTTAAAATGCTAATTACTAACTATAACGTGTGTGAAACCTATGTTTTTTTCAGTGATATATATATATATAACCTACTGGCGGTCGCCAGTAGGTAGTTATAGTTAGGACCTAGTTTCCATAGGAAATCCACAACATTCTATTTAGAATATCTTTGGCGCTGGTGGACGAATCTTCGTGAATTTCTCCAAGAAAATGGCCTGCTTGGTTACGCTCCTTCCCTGAAAGTGTGGGGGTGATTCGTCAAGCAGGGGCTGAGAAAAAAGGGAGGACCCAAAACATGTTTTCCACATGCAATTTTCCATAGGGACCTTTAGCCAGGGCTACAGCCCGAACGGCTGAACGGAATTACACGAAATTTGGCAGAGAGGTAGAGTTATGTTCGCAGATTGTGCTTTATGTTAAATGGTATAAATCCGTTCAGTAGTTTCTGAGAAAATTGCAGGTAAAATCATAGCGATATCTAGAGACAGAGTTCAGCATGCGTACGGAAATCCGTTCAATTACAAGCGTGAGCTACATGCTGATTGGCTGTCAACTGTCTGTCAACACTCGAAACCAGGAAGTGTTGGCAGCCATCTTGTGCCTTGATAGAACCGAGTCACAAGAAAACAGTAAAACAAAGTTGCAAAGTAAGGGAAGGGGGCAGGCTAGAAACATTCTGACCCTTTAGGATTGCTCAGGGGGTCGTACATGGATGTTTAGGCTTTATTATTATTATTTTTTTAAAGAAAAATCACAGCGTACGCGTACCGAAATCTGTGGAATTACGAGCATGAGCTGCATGCTGATTGGCTGTCAACTGTTTGTCAGCACTCCAAACCAGGAAGTGTTGGCCGCCATCTTGTTCGTCGCTAGAACAGAGTCACAAGAAAACAGTAAAACAAAGTTGAAAAATTAGGAAAGGGGTCAGTGTAGAAACATTCTGACCTTAGAGGCTTGCTCAGGGGGTCGTATATGGATGTTTAGGGTATATATGTATATATATATATATATATATATATATATATATTACCTACTGGCGGTCGCCAGTAGGTAGTTATAGTTAGGATTTTTTTCAATGTTAAATCTCAAAATTCTATTTGGAATAACTTTGGCGCCGGTTGACGAATCTGCCTGAAAATTTCCTGAAAATGGCCTCGCGGGGTTCCGGTCCTTCCCTGAAAGTTTGGGAGGGATACGTTAAGCGGGGGCCGAGATAAAAGGGGGGTCCCAAAACGCGTTTTCCCCATGTTAATTTCCATAGGGCGGTCGATTTCACTTTTAGCCCGAACGGCTGAATGGATTTCCACGAAACTTGGCAAAATTGTAGGGACTGGTAGCACGATGTGCCTTTGCTATGTCTCAAGATATGTGCTCCAGTGGATTTTGAGTAATTTAGGTTCAAAAAAATATATATATCTATAGGCGCTCTCCCGTGCGCGCACCGGAGTGCGCTCCAGGCGCGACACGCGACTTGCGCGCAGGAAGCTGATTGGCTCTCAGTTGTCTGTAAACATTCTAAACAGTCCGGAGCGGCCGCCATCTTGTGTCTCGGTAAAATCGAGACACAAGGGGTTTGAAAAAAAAAGGGGCAAATGACCATAAGGGGGAAGAGTAGACCCCCTCTGACCCCCTAGGTTTGATGTAGGGACTAAAATAGGGTTTTTCGTTTTGCGCGGGGGAAGCGCATGGTACGCGCACCGGCGAAGCACGGGGAAAATCCAGGACCATATTTATGAAGGCCTTGCGCTGTTAGTTTTGCGCTTCTTGTGCGTCAATTTTTGTGACGCACCAGCGGTGTAAAAAAATGCGCATTGTTATGCAATATTTAAAAAGTGACGCATCTATCTAGATGCGTCACTTTTTAAATATAGTGCAACGAGGTACATTTTATTACACTGCTGGTGTTATGCGTCACTTTTCTGTGCGCACTCCTTATGACATTCCAGATGTGTCATATTTAATGTATGACGAATCATGTTGCAAGGAGTTACAGATACGTCAGTATTTCTGACATATCTGTAAACATAAAAGTGATGCGAGGCAGGTGCAAGATTTTGACGCAACAGCATCCTAAAAGTGACGCAGAGAAATCTTATAGATTTCAGTACGTCGTTATTACCAAGCTTTTTGCGGGGGAATGCCCCCTTTGCATACATTATACCTGACGCAGATATAATGTGGCGCAGAGTTTTAAAAAGTGACCCATGTACCTAGATGCGTCACTTTTTAAAAATAGCGTCAGGTATAATGCATGCAGAGGGGGTGTTCTCCCGCAAAAAGCTTTGTAATAGCGACGCAGTGAAATCTTTGAGATTTCACTGCGTCAGTTTTAGGATGCTGTTGCGTCAAAATCTTGTGCCTGCTTTACAGCAGGTGTTAGACTGAGGCAAGACCTTTCACATGCTGCTTTCCACATTTGAAAGGACACATTACTGGAGTTGCGTCACTTTTGTGACGCACTCCAGCAATGCGTTACTTGGAATGTCATAAGGAGTGCGCACAGAAAAGTGACGCATCGCACCAGTAGTGTAAAAAAATGTGCCTCGTTGCGTTATATTTAAAAAGTGAGGTATCTAGGTAGATGGGTCACTTTTTAAAATCAAGCGCCACATTATATCTGCGTGAGGTATAATGCATGCAGAGGGGGTGTTCCCCCACTAAAAGCTTTGTAATAGCGACGCAGTGAAATGTTTGAGATTTCACTGCGTCACTTTTAGGATGCTGTTGCATCCTTTAAATATAGTGCAACGAGGCACATTTTATTACACTGCTGGTGTGATGCGTCACTTTTCTGTCCACAGTCCTTATGACATTCCAGATGTGTCATATTTAATGTATGACGAATCATGTTGCAAGGAGTTACAGATACGTCAGTATTTCTGACATATCTGTAAACATAAAAGTGATGCGAGGCCGGCGCAAGATTTTGACGCAACAGCATCCTAAAAGTGACGCAGAGAAATCTCATAGATTTCAGTACGTCGTTATTACCAAGCTTTTTGCGAGGGATTGCCCCCTCTGCATACATTATACCTGATGCAGATACAATATGGCGCAGAGTTTTAAAAAGTGACCCATGTACCTAGATGCGTCACTTTTTAAAAAATAGTGTCAGGTATAATGCATGCAGAGGGGGTGTTCCTTGCAAAAAGCTTGGTAATAATGACGCAGTCCGTCACTTTTAGGATGCAGTTGCGCCAAAATCTTGCGCCTGCTTCACAGCAAACCTTTCACATGGTGCTTTTTCCATGTGAAAGGACACATTACTGGAGTTGCGTCACTTTTGTGACGCACTCCTGCAATGCGTTACTTTTGTGTTTACAGATATGTCAGAAATACTGACATATCTGTAACTCCTTGCGAATTGATTAGTCATATATTAAATATGACATATCTGGAATGTCATAAGGAGTGCGTCCAGAAAAGTGACGCATCGCTGTTTTCACGTAGCGATGCGTCACTTTTCAGAAATGAGGCCTCCAGTTTATTCACTGTGTCATAACTTTCTTTTCTAACACTCACCTTCTTTCATTCCTCCTACTTCACTTCCTTTCACCTCTCATACCTTTCTGTTCTTTCTTACTCATTCTCCTTTCAATTATCAATGCACTATATTTCACTTACTCTTCATTTTTTAAGATTATAGCTCTTTGATGAGAATTGGAGGTAGTTCTGAAAAGAACTTTTGGTTTTCTTCTTTTAACTGAACAGGAACAAAAACAGGGAATAGAAACTGCTCAACAGGAGCAAAAAGAAAAGAAAAAAATTAGGGGTGGGAAGGGCAGTGATGGTTCTCCAATGCCCGAACCATGAGCAGGACACTTTGCTCCCCATAGGTGAGGAGTTGATTGCAGTATCTGCATCTGACGACCCCATGGTTAAATGCAGGTTGAATGTTTGCTACCTGCCCCTGCGATTGTTCTCTTCCAGAAGAAGTTGCTCCTCCTGTTGATGTAGAGGCCCCATCTCTGGGAACCTCTTGTGCCAGAGCCCTGACACTTTCCCGGGCAAAATTCTGGGGGTGCCTCCTCTCCACATGGCGAATCATGGTGAAGTTGCCAAAAGAGTATTTTTTTTGGGGGTTACCCCGTGACAGGACCTGTTTGCAGATCCTGCACTCTACTTTTGGTGCATTCACCTTCTTCTGGTCTGCTGGAAACTTAAAAAATTTCCAGATGAAATGTTCTTTGACCTTCGGCTGAGGAGGCTCTTCATCAATGAAATCATTGGAGTCATCTTCACTGCTGGATGGTCTGGCAGCCATGATGAATCCAGGAATATGGAGCAGCAAAAAAGGCAGGTCTTTCAGTCACAAAAGTGAAAGAAGAAGTGAAGGAAATGGGTGGGGATTTCATTCATTGTAAAAAAAAACTGTTAGCAACCAATGAAAAGTGTTATTTTAGGGTCACATGACCCGACTCGTTTACGCTGCGCGCTCTGGAGCACTTCCGGTGCGTTTACGCAGCGCGATCGTAGGCGCTTCCGGGGCGCAAACGTGGCGCGATCGTAGGCGCTTTTGCGTGCGTTTAGGCGCCGCGCACGTAGGCGCTTCCGAGGGCACTTACGTTGCGCGCCGAAGTGACGTCATCAATCTTTTATAGAAATGCATAATCATTTTCCATATTAAAAAAAACAAATTTTATTTGTATGGTACGAAATGTTTTGCATTATTATTAACTTTTCATTCATATTTTTTTTTCACGAACGACAGTTGCGCTCTGGGTGCGCTTTCAGATGAGCTCTCGGAGAAGCTTACAGGAGAGCTTAGCTGAAAGCTTCCCGGAGCGCGCACCCAGAGCGCAAAAGAAAAAAATTATATAAAAAAAATGAATACTTAAAAAAAAACAGCAAATTGTAAAAAAAAAAAAAGGTTAGAAACTCGATATACAAAGGAATTAGCATTTAAAAAACCTATGAAATTCACTGAAAAAACCATAGGTTTCACACCAGTTATAGTTAGGAATTAGCATTTAAAAAACCTATGAAATTCACTGAAAAAACCATAGGTTTCACACCAGTTATAGTTAGGAATTAACATTTAAAAAACCTATTAAATTCACTGAATAAACCATAGGTTTCACACCAGTTATAGTTAGCTGGAAATTTTACTGATATAAAACCATTGAAATTCCCACGTTATAGTTAGATGGACTCACTATAACTTGCGCGTGCAATGCACTGCTGATGATGTCTTATTAAGCCAGTTAACCAATCAATTTTTAAAAACCATCCATTTAGACACTTATTTAAACATTTATTCTTCCATCAACTTTTACATATACATATATAAAATATATTTATTTTTCAGAAAGACACACATTCACTGGATGGTGTCATCAGTGATGTCATGAGTGATGTCACTCACCATGTCATGAGTGATGTAATATGTGATGTCATCAGCAGTGCATTGCACGCGCAAGTTATAGTGAGTCCATCTAACTATAACGTGGGAATTTCAATGGTTTTATATCAGTAAAATTTCCAGCTAACTATAACTGGTGTGAAACCTATGTTTTTTTCAGTGAATTTAATAGGTTTTTTAAATGCTAATTCCTAACTATAACTGGTGTGAAACCTATGGTTTTTTCAGTGAATATATATATATATACATTTTTCTTTAAAAACGCGTACGGAAATCCATACAATTACGAGCACGAGCTGCATGCTGATTCGTTGTCAACTGTCTGTCAGCACTCCAAACAAGGAAGTGATGCCAGCATTGTTTATTTTGAAGTATGCAGGGGGTTACAGGTCTCCTACATTTTTGGGGACCACTACTTTCCTGGGACAGTAATATTTAAAATAAGGGGGGTCCGTGATGGCTCGGACTTCCACTTCTCAGGACTTTTTCATGCTGGTAGAGGGTCGCGCTGCCTCCGTACTGGAACCTTGATGGCCCTGGGGACCATCATTTCCCAGGGTCTGCCATTGCAGTGTCTCAGGGTGCCTATCCCCAGGACACTGCTCTTTGCTATGGTAGGGCGGGAGCGCCGCGGCTCCCACTTTAACACAGCAAACCGGTTTACTATTTGAAAGAGAGAGCAAGCTAATCTGCTGTGTCTTTCAAGTAGGAAAGCAGATTGGTTTTTGTTAGAGAGAGCAGCATGTAAGCTGTTCTCTCTGAGAAAGCAATGCCGGCTCTCGAAGAATGCGGGGAGGTGGCTGGGACCGTGGGGCATTAGCGTTCTCTTCATGGTCCCCAATGGTATTTTTTGAGACCCGGGGGTGGGGTCCCTTTGCAGCTCCTTAAACATTTGTTCATATAACTTTTGCAAAATCTTTTTTTGTGTTGGGGAACAGAGTATTACTCCAGTGACTTTGTCATCCATGTACCTTTTTTTACTTTTTCTTTATTTGAATTCCGCTTTATTTACAGTAATGTTCTACCTTTCTTTACAATGAGTTCCACAGTATAGCGCCCGTTGCAGTGTTCTTAGCCTTTTTGTTCTTTTGGTGACTTACCAGTTTGTGTTCAAGATTCGGTGACCTATTTGTGTTGCTTTCCTTTGTGTATCTTTTATGCAGCCTTTTTTTGTGAATGTTCTTTTGTATCTAACTTTATATATTGAGTGCTTCATCCAGTGTTCTAAATATAGGAGTACATCTGCAGACATGTAGTTTACTCCTTTCCTTTGCCTCCCTCAAGCCTAATTGAGAACGTAATGGGGTGAGTCAAACTAAGGCAGTGCTGTTGTCATTGTTTTAAGTTTGCAAAACAGTAGGTAGTATAAATAAATAAATAAAGCACTTGACACAATGCAGAGTGACACTATTTATTGTATTTAATTTTAGAATATCTTGACAATAATATACACTGATGTACAAAATATTGTTGGTTTAATTGTAAGATATTTCATATAAATCATCACATATGCTGATATTACAGTGAAGATAAAATTAAGTGTTTATGTTTTTGTACAAGGACCTACAACATAAGAAATTCAGTATGGAAAATCAACAAAATTTGAAAGACGGTTTCGACATTAGTAACAGTGTCATAGAAGAGCTAAACATAATTTTTATAAGTAGGGAGAATGAAGAGGAAGATATAAATGCTGTAGATAGCAGGTGTGATTTTCTAAACTAAATTTTAGATGCTGATTTTGTGGAAGCATTAGATGACATCGAGTATGATCATATGAATTTGTGTAATCAAGAAATTTAAGTAAATCATCCCAAGCATAGTCAGCAGAGCATAGCGAAAGGAACTTTTAGGAGTTTCTAAGTTCCTTAGCATACATTTTAGTTCTCCATGACGATGGTACTAGTACTCATTACTACAACGCCGACATGCCATGAGATTAATGAGGTGAGATTTCAAAATATTATCTTTCTGCTGTACTTTATGTGTAAATTTGTTTGCTGAAACATTTTGCAGATGTACACGTGTTTTCAATATATTGTTTTCTGCATAAGAAGTCCAGACAAATCACTTTCAAACAAAAGATGGAACAAATATGGAATACATTGTTGAAATCTTGGATTTTCTGCATATAACTTTGATGTCTGGTATTCAGATGCAGGAGTCTGCACAGGTCGGTCATCATATTGTCCTCTTTTTTGTGTGGGAAGGAACTGAGGGAAAGAACGATCTTCCAAGCTTTTTTCGCATACAGTAATGGGACTTCCCTTTGCTTCTTTAATTTGAATAACTCTATAGTATTCCCCATCACTTCTTTGGAATCAAGTGGATGAATACTGTAATGTTCGTAGATTTCTTCAGTTATGGAAACATCCAGTTTTTCAATTTGTCCAGATGGGAAGTCAGTATCTTCTACAGTTATTTATTCTTTTCCCACATACACATTTTTGTAATATTAATTTTTTATAGCAGATAGAACAGAACATTGCCTTTTTCACTTTTCTAATATCTACTCATTTTTGCCATATTTTCTTACTCTTAGTAGGAAAGCCATTGACAAGAATAACTGAATGTTCGTACTGTACATTTTCTATACCAATTGTCTGTGTTTTAAGTAAATCAAGATTATATTGAATGTTTTCTGTAGTGCTAGCGCTCTTGGTGTCTAGTTGTGAACTGTACTGGGCAGAGAATTGATTGAAGGCACTTCTGAGCACACATAGTGAAGAGAAATTTACAATGAAAGCTGAATTAAAGTTGCGAACCCCGCTGTCTGTAATGTAGATTGAAGGTACTAATTGATACAAATATTGATGAATGCTATTTTGTACAGTTAATGGAATCTGAGGACAGAGTACAATTGTCTCTACGTTAAGGAAAGCAAGGGTAGATCCAATGGTGTCCTTAATGTACAAGGAAAGCTGAATTGAAGTTGTGAATCTGGCTGTCTGCAGTGTACATTTAATGGTGGACTGTATCATCTGTAATCATGATTGAAATGAAAGATAGAACTTGTATGGAATGCATTGTCAAAATATGTATGTTTCAGGGACATAATAGTTCAAATTGTGACCTGTGTTGTCTGGAGTGTAGACTGTCATTCAGTGTTCTTTGGACTTGTAAGACACATTTTGTTATTGTACTAAACCTATAACTGATATAAATCAAGTTCATGAAATTCAAGAATAATTGATAACCTTAGCCAAGTAAAGTAGCAAGTGTGCACATTTTTAACTGTGTTTGGGTGGGGTAGTAGCTACATCAAAAAGGCTTGATAAAGTACCTAGAGTTTGAATCAGAATATGAAATTGAAGAATAGTTGATAACCACAGTGAAGAAAGGCAGCAAGTAGGTTTGTGTATGTGTGGATGATATGTTGATTGAGTGGAAGATGAATAAAGTGAAAAATAAGAAATGCTGTAAATGTGCAAGCTACCCATTTCCTTGTAAGGGAAGTCGGTGTTTGGTCTTCCAGTCCATTACACCGACGGGGTGTCGGATTCTGAAGTGGGAGCCTGAGAAATGGGTACCATATATAAGGAGGCAAGCTCGTGCAGAAAGTACACACACTGTGCTGTAGAAAGGACGCAAGAAAAGACATAAGTGTGCAAATTACCCACTGCTATTCATGGGTAGTAGTTAACAAGAAGGGTCAATGAAGAGCCTGTAGTTTGAATTTCAATTTCAAGAAGAATAATTGATAACGCTAGCGAAGAAAAGGCTGTAAATGTGGAACCTTCCAAAACAAAAAGGTTTAATAAAGGGCCTTGACTTTGAATCAGAATATGAAATTGAATATTAATTGATAATCCCAGTCAAGAAAGGCAGCAAGTGTTCACTTTTAGTGCAATAAATACATTAGTAGATAGTGCTCAAAGCTTTAATATTATTCAAAAATACATTTATTCTATTAATATCTCATAATTTAACAGACATTGCAATGCAACAGATATGTCATTCAGATCAATTTCCTCGTTAGCAGTTTCTAATTTAATTTGTACTAAAGTTTCAACATAATTTAAAACTGTGCAGAATCTATATGAAAAAGGCTTTGGACAGGGTAATAGCTACAACAAAAAGGCTTGATAAAGGGCCTGTACTTTGAATATGAATATGAAATAGAAGAATAGTTGATAACCATTGCCAAGAAAGGCAGCAAGTAGGTGTGTGTGTACGTGTAGATGATGATGATGATGTGTTGATTGAGTGGTAGATGAATAATGTAAAAAATATGAAAGTGTCCAAATTACCTACTGCCATTCACGGGTAGTAATTAGCAAGAAGGCTCAATAAAGGGCCTGTACTTTGAATTACTATAACAAACAGAAGATTTGATAACCATTGACTGTACTGGCTCTTTTCTAATATTGTTAGACTTTTAAGCTTTTGTTTATACATGAACGGTAGGAGGTGCGCAAATTACCCACTGCCATTCATGAGTAATAGTTACCAAGAAGGCTCAATAAAGTGCCTGCACTTTGAATTTGTATTATAAGAAGGACAATTGACAACCCCAGCCAAGAAAGGCAGCAAGTGTGCAAATTTCCCACCGCTTTCGGCCGGGGTAGTATGTACAAAAAAAAGGCTTGATAAAGGGCCTTGACGTTCAATCAGAATATGAAATTGAGGAACAATTGATAATCCCAGCCAAGGAAGGAAGCAAGTGTGCATCTAAAGCAACAAAGTTCTGTGGAGTGTTTGATGATGTGTGGTGCAAGCAGCACGGATTGGTAGGAAAAACTTTAATATCAAGTATTCTAATACATATTGGCTGTCCATTCACAAAAGTAAGCTGAAGTATATTTTCAAAATGTATGATGTATTTTTTTCTAAATAAGTCATCTCATTCAATACGGTGACATGGTGATGATTTGTGGTGCACTGAGTTAGTAATACCTTCGGCGCTGAGCTTGAATGTACCCTGTGATAATGTGTGGTCAGGGTGAAGTACAGTAATTGAAGTAATGTATTTTGTTGATTGAATTCTGCATCAATTCCATTTAAAAGGGACAGTATGTTTCACTGTGACATAAACGTGTTCACTCTTGTTTGTGATTATTTATGGTGCCCTGAGTAAGTAGTATCTTTGGCGGTGAGCTTGTATGTTCCCTGTGCAGTGTGGATTGAAGGCAGTTGTTAACAGACATAGATGAATGTTTTTTGTCACTTATTTAAACAAAATATGAAACACATATAATAGAGTCATTTGTGCATTAAATCAATG
Source organism: Lissotriton vulgaris (assembly GCF_964263255.1). Classification (NCBI taxonomy): domain Eukaryota; kingdom Metazoa; phylum Chordata; class Amphibia; order Caudata; family Salamandridae; genus Lissotriton; species Lissotriton vulgaris. Next base: position 866,325,049 of record NC_141696.1, read on the forward strand.
AAGGCTGAATTTCCTAGTGTTCAAAGTTTAAGAAAATGTGAGGATATTCTGCAATTGTCTGTGTTTTAAGTAAATCAAGATTGTATTGAATGTTTTATGTAGTGCTGGCGCTCTTGGTATCTAGTTGTGAACTTTACTGACCGCAGCATTGATTGAAGGCAGTTCTCAGCACACATAGTGAAGAGAAATTTACATGGAAATGTGAATTGAAGTTGTGAACCCTGCTGTCTGTAATGTAGATTGAAGGTACTAATCGATAGAAACATTGATGAATGGTATTTCATACAGTTAACAGAATCTTAGGACAGAGTAGAATTGTATCTGCGTTAAGGAAAACAATGTTGAATGTAATTCTGTCCTTAATATAGAAGGAAAGCTACATTGAAGGTCTGAACGCAGCTGTCCGCAGTGTAGATTGCAGGCAGCTGTTGACACAAAGATCGATGAAAGCTATTATGGCTGAGATACCCGCCACCCCCTCTCAACACAATCCCCAAAAGAAGGGAAACCGGAAACAGTTCTTGAAGTTTTTGGAAGTGGGATGGAGTGACCATCCCGGCCGTATTTATTAAAACAAAAATTAAAACATTAAACGTTTCATGTTATGTACAATTTCATTATCACATTGCGAAGTTTGGCTAACCTTAACATATTCTCTAATACAGAGGTTCTCCTAGCCGAACTAGCATCCTACAAAACATTCTCTAGAAATACTGAAATTGTACATCCTAACGTTTAAGGGCCAACGGCAAGGTCATAACCGGTGTCAAGATCCCTAACCAGACTTACCCCTCCCACTTGGGAGGGGGGACAGCACAGAGGCTTACCTCAAGTGCAACTACTAACAATTTCCCTTGACTTGACGGGGGCACTTAAGACTCGACGCCATTTAAAGGTCGTTCGAAGACTCGTGTGAGGTATCTAGAAGGTATCGTGGACCTCCCCCCCACCCCACACAACTTACAGCATCTGCCGTCGCAGATGACACTGGCCCCGGGAAATTCACCAGGAGGGGGCTGTAACCCCTCCTACAAAGGAAGGGGCCTTGACCGCCTTTCCTTTACTTCCGGCGACCCATCCTTAGACGGGACCGCCTCCCCATTGAGGGGCCAATGGCCACCTCTCCCGAGCGCTCCCATCCGTGTTGGGTGACGCCCACTCATAGGGATCTTCTAATTAGTGCTCACCGATCATGACCTTACCGCCTACCAAAAATAAATACGACAATTCTACTCAAACCTATGAAAACATTGGTCGCTACGACCGAAAAAGCATGCTTAAAAATGCAACACTATATCAAATCATTTTAATCGTAAAACATACACCATTCTTTATTATGATCAACATCAACTGATACCATCACAACCTGTAAACGAAACGGAAAACAGACTTATAAAATCACTTTATTATAAAACAACTGGCTGTCCTCAGGGGCTGGTGGGTGGGTCAAAATTGGCTCTTCGTTCTGTCCCGAGCTCACGTGTAGCGAGGAGGTGCAGCTTCGGAGCACAAGAACAAGAGGACGTCTTCTGGTCTTGCGTCCCTTTTTATCCGTCTTCAGGGCGGGCGTAAACCCGCCCCTGCCTGCCCCGAGGGCGTGGCTGGCTACGTCGGTGTCTAGGCCAGCCCACTCTAGGGCGGGAAAAAGCGCGCCCCGGCTACGCCGCTTCGGGCATACCAGCCGAGACGCGCCTCCCGCCCAAAAATGGCTTCCCGGGGGGATCGAGGCACTCCGCCATACGTTCGGGGGGACCGAGTGGTCGCCCCTTTCCATATGGCTGAGATACCCGCCACCCCCTCTCAACACAATCCCCAAAAGAAGGGAAACCGGAAACAGTTCTTGAAGTTTTTGGAAGTGGGATGGAGTGACCATCCCGGCCGTATTTATTAAAACAAAAATTAAAACATTAAACGTTTCATGTTATGTACAATTTCATTATCACATTGCGAAGTTTGGCTAACCTTAACATATTCTCTAATACAGAGGTTCTCCTAGCCGAACTAGCATCCTACAAAACATTCTCTAGAAATACTGAAATTGTACATCCTAACGTTTAAGGGCCAACGGCAAGGTCATAACCGGTGTCAAGATCCCTAACCAGACTTACCCCTCCCACTTGGGAGGGGCGACAGCACAGAGGCTTACCTCAAGTGCAACTACTAACAATTTCCCTTGACTTGACGGGGGCACTTAAGACTCGACGCCATTTAAAGGTCGTTCGAAGACTCGTGTGAGGTATCTAGAAGGTATCGTGGACCTCCCCCCCACCCCACACAACTTACAGCATCTGCCGTCGCAGATGACACTGGCCCCGGGAAATTCACCAGGAGGGGGCTGTAACCCCTCCTACAAAGGAAGGGGCCTTGACCGCCTTTCCTTTACTTCCGGCGACCCATCCTTAGACGGGACCGCCTCCCCATTGAGGGGCCAATGGCCACCTCTCCCGAGCGCTCCCATCCGTGTTGGGTGACGCCCACTCATAGGGATCTTCTAATTAGTGCTCACCGATCATGACCTTACCGCCACAGGTCCGGATAGTTGACCGGCTATCCGGACCCCCCACAAAACTCCTACCTAAAGGTCATGTTTTAACGTTTTTAACCAAGCCAAGAAGTCTCCTATGAGTAACTCATTCCCCACCCTCGACAAATGCACACCATCCCCCAAATACATACTATCATCGTTAATACAACTATGCGAGATCGAATGCAATGTCTTGGAACGGAACAACCTACTCACTTTGTTATTAAGTTTTCTAACAGAATGATTCAAAGCAGGGATCGAGATAGCCCCCCGCCACACTTTTCGTGGGATCATATGAGACCACGCAATTATGCACCCCGGAACTTTCCTCGCTAACCAACTTACCGTGGATAGCATTGCCTCTAGGAGAAGTCGTCTACCGGTGGTGACCAAATCATTGCCCCCTAAATGTACTATGACTATAGACGGCGGTGACCTCGTCCGCCCTAACAAACCCTCAAAGAATGCTTGAAACTGGTCAATACAGAGACCGCCCCTTCCGTAGAAGGACACTCTGTACCCGTATTCCCCAGGTACGTTAATCATGTCACCTGCTTTGAATACGTCTGCGGCACGTCTCACGTATGAGTGGCCCACGACCCACACCTCCTGTCTCACAGCCGGTGATGTCTGACCGCTGGCCTGGTGTTGGGTCGACTGCATAGTCCGCCCTGCCTCGTAAGCTTGCGTAACTGAAAACAAACAAAAGACAAGAAGCGTGAGTACATCATTACAGCCTCACAACATGTGCAATCGCACATATCTCTTATAACAATTGGAGGACCATCGCCCCACTCGTTTCACTTGTTCTACATTAAGACCCCTGGCTGTAGCTTCAGTGGCAGCCCCTATTCGAAAGGAATGGGTCCCGAACTCGCCCGGGTCCAAGCCCGCTGCGGCAATGGCCATTGCAAGCACCCGCTGAAACTGAAACCTCGTCAGTGGGGTGGCGTCTGCATGCCTCAACAATGTCCCCCCCCATGATGCCACCCTTCGTGCTAGGTAATCTTCTAAACACTGTACCGGGCACATGGAGGACCCGGGGATCCTGCGAATGATCGTGCAGTCCCCCCTCCCATCTTGGTCGGTCTTGGACCTGAGAAAGGAGACAATCATCGCATCACCCCTGATCTGAACGTGTTCCCGGCACAATCCTCCCACCACATCCTGTTTGTTCCTTGCAACCAGCTCACTTATCCTCATAGCCCCGTGAAATGCCAGCGTAAATGCAGTCCGGAACAAACACGTCTCGAAAGGAGACGAGCATGTGCTAGGGAGAGTGGCCAGCAACTGGGACAACCTATCCAGACCTATCGGTCGTCTTTCATCTACTCTGCGACCCTCCAGACGTTGCCACCCACGCAGCGCCTTCTGTACTGCAAAAGACGCTGTCGGGTCCAGGATGTTATGGGCCCTGGCAACAAAGGAAATGGCGGCACGATGCCTTTGGGCCGTAGCCACCGATTTCCCAGCCCTACGTAAGGACATCAGAAAATGTACTACCAACTCTTCCTGACCCCAAAGTCCCCCTCTCTCAGTCCCCAAATAGGCTAAATAGGCCCGAAACGCCCCTTCATATGCCTTCCTCGTCCTGGGTGCTAGACTCTCTCCCACGAGGTGACGAAGTTCGGGGCACCGAGAGACCAGAGAGCTTCGGGGAAGGGTGCCGGCTCTGGGTCCGCTGAGGGAAGGAAACCCGAGAAAGCCTGCATGTGAAAACGAGACAGTGCATCAGCCGCCTGATTCATCACCCCTGGGACATGTTTTGCTCTGAATATCACATTCAGTTGCATACACAGTAAGACAATTTCTTTGAGCAGCCTCAAAATCAGTTTACAACGGGCTGCCTGACTATTGATGCATTCAACAACGGTCATATTGTCAGACCAGAACACGACAGAATGATCTTTGAACCCTTCGGGCCAGGTTCTCAGGGCCACCAGAATGGGAAACAGTTCGAGGAAAGCAATATTACTCGTCAGCCCCTCCTCATGCCACCATGGGGGCCACCTTTGTGCCGACCATTTTGTGCCGAAGATGGCGCCAAAGCCTATGCTTCCCGCTGAATCTGTCCATAGCCCAAGCTCTTCGGAGGACACGGCTGGCTTGTTCCAGACGACTCGACCATTGAAGTCCGCCAAAAATGCTAACCAAATACGCATGTCCTGGCGGACCTCAGCCGATAACCTCGTGCGATGATGACCCTCCTTTAGGCCAACCATCGCTTGGGCAATTGACCGGGAAAAAGGGCGGGCCATTGGGATCACCCTCAAGGCAAAGTTCAACTTCCCCACCAATTGTTGCAACTGATGCAGTGTAACCTTAGATGCATTTAAACATACTTGCAGGGCTGCCCTGAATTTCGACACTTTGCTAGCTGGTAGACGGAAACAACCCTCACTAGAGTCCAACTCGATCCCCAGAAACTCGAGGCAAGTCGTGGGACCCATAGTTTTACCTGGTGCCAATGGCACGCCAAAATGACCCATCAACACACAGAATTCAGCTAAGGCCTGGGCACATTCGGGATTTCCGGCGGGTCCAAGAAACAGAAAGTCATCAAGGTAGTGCATTACATTTCGGAAACCCGTTTTCTTAGTGAACACCCATTGCAGGAAAGTACTGAATTTCTCAAAATAAGCACATGATATAGAGCATCCCATTGGCATACACCTATCCATGTAATATGATCCCTGAAACCTGAATCCCAGAAGACGCTGGTCGTCTGGGTGTACCGGGAGCAACCGAAACGCTGACTCGATATCTGATTGCGCCATCAACGTCCCGGGCCCCAGGCGATTCAAGATGGCTACAGCCTCATCAAATGATGCGTACCGCACCGAACAAACCTCTGGATCAATTGCATCGTTCACCGAAAGACCATGTGGAGCAGACAGATTATGGATCAAACGAAACTCACCCGGGTCCTTCTTCGGGACCACCCCTAACGGAGAACAGACAAAACACGGTACCGGGGGTACACTAAACGGGCCGGCGACCCGTCCCCGGCTAACCTCTTTCAGAATCTTCTCTTGCACTACAGATGTATGCTGTAAAACGGAAAGTTGGTTTTTGCACGTCCCTACACCCTGAAAGTCCCCTACCGGGATGCGGAAACCATGTGTAAAACCGTTCCGCAGCACCCCAGCAGAAGTACGATCCGGGTATTCGCTGAGCCAGGGAATCATTGCCAAGGTATCAATCGGGGTTGGTAAAGGCGCCCCTCGGACTATCTTAGACCTGTTTGGCGCCTCCCTTACCCCCATTCTCACTCGTTCTGGCTCTGCACGATGACTCAGGATGGGACGACCCACAAGTACTACATTCATGTTTGAATTTACACGATCCCGGAGGCCTGGTACATTTCCCTCTGTTGAAATTAAAGCAGAAACCCCTTTTCCCTGTACTGCCTGCAGGTCTCGAATAATCGTCGGTGCTCGTAGTTGGCCGAAAGGGCGTCCCCACATTTTGGCGGGAGTAATCAACAACATTGCTCCCAACCAATGGCATTTTTAACATTCCTGATTCTTTCATTTTATCCCATGTCACAGAATCGTAACAATCCCAAGTCAAACTCTTGTTATGCTCCTTTTCTTTCCTGAACAGATTGTCATAACAGAACCAATGGTTACCTTGATACGCTGTCGAGTAACCCATAATTCGTGACTGATAAATGGAAAACTCAGGAAGCAACTCGGGCCTACGTTCCCCCAAAATCGATGTAAAAATACCCCACGCATTGCCCCAGTTGCCAATATTCTCATTTACCTTAAAGGCGGCCATTTTTGCGCGCCAAACACTTGGATGCATTAGGTCCTTCTGACTCTTGACATGCTCTATCTCATAATGATCGACAAGCAAGGAGAATATATTCACGTATTCCCCCGCCCAAATCTTTTCTTTTATTGCTAAAGGAACATGCTGCCCCAATCTTTCTCTACGAGAGGGTGCTGACTCGTCCCTTGCGATCGGCAATGGCCGCTTACCTGAACCGGATGCTGCTTCTGCCACTTGTGGCTTTTCTATCACCGCCACCGGCGCGGTCACCTTGGCTGCTTCTTTCTCCTTACGCAGCTTTTTTATCAGCGCCTGTGCCTCGGCAGCCGTGGCGCCCTCAGTACTATCGCCCAACCACGCTGCTAGCTGTGCTGCCAGCTCGGGGGGCATATCCTCATTGGATGTCGGGGTGATGACAACGGGGATTGGATTCCCCTCCATCGGTAGCGGGGTCGGCACCTCGAGCGGGGCAGAGGGAGCCGGGATATCCCCCCCGGCTGGAACCCTTCTCGGCCTCTTAGGTCTCCCTCCAGCCGGTGGTTGGCCCGATCCCTCCTCCCCGTCTCGCTCCGCCAGCCGCTTCTTTATGTCGGACATATCCTTGAAAAGGGCCCGAACCATCTGCTCAGTCGTCATTCTCTTAGCGCCTTTCTTGGGCATCTCTTCGACGAAGTATCTAGAAGACAAAGAAAAAGATCAAAACGCTCAAAATTGGCTCTTCGTTCTGTCCCGAGCTCACGTGTAGCGAGGAGGTGCAGCTTCGGAGCACAAGAACAAGAGGACGTCTTCTGGTCTTGCGTCCCTTTTTATCCGTCTTCAGGGCGGGCGTAAACCCGCCCCTGCCTGCCCCGAGGGCGTGGCTGGCTACGTCGGTGTCTAGGCCAGCCCACTCTAGGGCGGGAAAAAGCGCGCCCCGGCTACGCCGCTTCGGGCATACCAGCCGAGACGCGCCTCCCGCCCAAAAATGGCTTCCCGGGGGGATCGAGGCACTCCGCCATACGTTCGGGGGGACCGAGTGGTCGCCCCTTTCCATTTGTCACTGTTTGCATAACCTGAGGACACAGTATAATTGTCTCTGCCTTAAGGAAAGCACGGCTGAATACAATGCTGTCCTTAATGTAGAAGGAAAGCTGAATTCAAGTTGTGAAGTCAGATGTCCGTTGTGTAGATTGAAGGCAGTTGTTCACACAAAGATTGAAGAATGGTATTTAGTTACAGATAACAGAATCTGAGGAGACTGTATAATTGTCTCTGCCTTAAGGAAAAAAAGGTGGAATGCAATGCGGTCCTTAATATAGAAGCAAAGCTGAAATTGAAGTTGTGAATACAGGTGTCCCCAGTGTAGACTGAAGGCAGTTGTTGACACAAAGATCGATGAATGCTATTTTATCTTAGTTAACAGAGTCTGTAGTGAGCACACAGTATAATTGCCTCTGCATCAAGGAAAGGAAGGCTGAATATAATGTTGTTCTTAATCTAGAAGGAAAGCTGATTTGAAGTTGTGAACCCAGGTGTCTGGAGTGTAGATTGAAGGTATTTGTTGACAGAAAGATCTGTCAATGCAAGTTAAACAAGTTAACAGTATCTGTGGAAGCAGTATAATTGTGTCTGTCTTAAGGAAAGTAAAGCTCAATACAATGGTTTCCTTAATGTAGAAGGAAAGCTGAATTCAAGTTGTGAACCCAGCTGTCTGAAGTGTAGATTGAAGGCAGTTGTTGACACAAAGATCGATGTAAGCTATTTTGTCACTGTTTGCGTAACCTGAGGACACAGTATAATTGTCTCTGCCTTAAGGAAAGCAAGGCTGAATACAATGCTGTCCTTAATGTAGAAGGAAAGCTGAATTGAAGTTGTGAACCCAGCTGTCCGCAGTGTAGATTGAAGGTAGTTGTTGACAGAAATATCTGTCAATGCAAGTTGTACAAGGTAACAGTATCTGTGGAAGCAGTATAAGTGTGTCTGTCTTAAGGAAAGTAAAGCTCCATACAACAGTGTCCTTAATGTAGAAGGAAAGCTGAATTCAAGTTGTGAACCCAGCTGTCTGCAGTGTAGATTGAAGGCAGTTGTTGACACTAAGATTGATGAGAGCTATTTTGTCACTGTTTGCGTAACCTGAGGACACAGTATAATTGTCTCTTCCTTAAGGAAAGCAAGGCTGAATACAATGCTGTCCTTAATGTAGAAGGAAGCTGAATTGAAGTTGTGAACCCAGCTGTCCGCAGTGTAGATTGAAGGTAGTTGTTGACAGAAAGATCTGTCAAGGCAAGTTGTGAAAGTTAACAGTATCTGTGGACACAGTATAATTGTGTCTGTCTTAAGGAAAGTAAAACTGAATGCAATGGTGTCTTTAATGTAGAAGGAAAGCTGAATTGAAGTTGTGAACTGAGCTGTCCGTAGTGTAGATTGAAAGCTCTTGTGAGCAGTTATAGATGAATACTATTTGTGACATTCTTTTACAAAATCAGAAGACATAAAATCCATTAGTCTCCACCTTAAATAATGCGAGGCTGAATTCTTGTTTTCTGTAGTAGTGGAGCTCTTGCTATGAAGTTTTAATTTTTTACTGACCTCAGAATATATTGGAGGTTGTTGTAAGGACAGATATTGAAGATAATTTAAGTTCTAAATCTGAGTTGAAGTTGTGAACCCTTCTGTCTGCAGTGTAGATTGAAGGCACTTGTTGACACAAAGGTCGATGAATGCGATTTAATCACAGATAATAGAATGTCAGGATACAGTATAATTGTCTCTGCCTTAAGGAAAGCGAGCAAGAATACAATGCTGTCCTCAATGTAGAAGGAAAGCTGAATTGAAGTTGTGAACCCGGCTGTCCGCAGTGTAGATTGAAGGCAGTTGTTGAGGCAAAGATCGAAGAATGCTATTTAGTCACAGATAACAGAATCTAAGGACATAGTATAATTGTCTCTGCCATAAGGAAAGCAAGCAAGAATACAATGCTGTCCTCAATGTAGAAGGAAAGCTGAATTGAAGTTGTGAACCCAGATGTCCGCAGTATAAATTGAAGGTCGTTGTTGACAGAAAGATCTGTCAAGGCAAGTTGTGAAAGTGAACAGTATCTGTGGATGCAGTATAATTGTGTCTGTCTTAAGGAAAGTAACGCTCAATACAATGGTGTTTTTAATGTAGAAGGAAAGCTGAATTGAAGTTGTGAACTGAGATGTCCGTAGTATAGATTAAAAAGCTCTTGTGAGCAGTTATAGATGAATACTATTTGTGACATTCTTTTACAAAATCTGAAGACATAAAATCCATTAGTCTCTAACTTAAATAAAGCGAGGCTGAATTCAATGTTTTCTGTAGTAGTGGATCTCTTGCTATGAAGTTTTAATTTTTACTGACCGCAGAATATATTGAAGGTTGTTGTAAGGACAGATATTGAAGATAATTTTAGTTCTAAAGCTGAGTTGAAGTTGTGAACCCTTCTGTCCGCAGTGTAGATTGAAGGCAGTTGTTGACACAAAGGTCGATGAATGCCATTTAATCACAGATGATAGAATCTCAGGATACAGTATAATTGTGTCTGCCTTAAGTAAAGCAAGCAAGACTACAATGCTGTCCTCAATGTAGAAGGAAAGCTGAATTGAAGTTGTGAACCCAGCTGTCCGCAGTGTAGATTGAAGGTAGTTGTTGACAGAAAGGTCGGTCAATGCAAGTAGTGAACGCAGCTGTCCGCAGTGTAGAATGAAGATAGGTGTTGACAGAAAGATTGGTCAGTGCAAGTTGTGAACCCAGCTGTCTGCAGTGTAGATTGAAGGTAGTTGTTAACAGAAAGATCGATGAATGCTATTTTGTCACAGTTAACAGAATGTGAGGATACAGTACAATTGTCTCTGCCTTAAGGAAAGCAAGGCTGAATACAATGCTGTCCTTAATGTAAAAGGAAAGCTTACTTCAAGTTGTTAACTCAGCTGTCCGCAGTGTAGATTGAAGGCAGTTGTTGAGACAAAGATCGAAGAATGCTATTTAGTCACAGATAATAGAATCTGAGGACACAGTATATTAGTCTCTGCCTTAAGGAAAGCAAGGGAGAATACAATACTGTCCTTAATGTAGAAGGAAAGCTGAATTGAAGTTGCGAACGCAGCTGTCCGCAGTGTAGATTGACAGCAGTTGTTGACTCAAAGATCGATGAATGCTATTGAGTCACAGCCAACTTGTATTTTGCTGTTTGAGCAAGAAGTGAGCAAGCGAGCAGAGCAGAGTGACAGAACCCCAGAACAGCAGAACGCCATTTCTCTGTAGAGCGGCAGCGGTATCAGTGCGGTAACAGTGCGAGAACAAGCAAAATTCCCCCCTAGAGCGGCCCCCAGCGGCCACCAGCTACTTGTGATCGTAAGGGTGTTCAGCTCGGGACAGAATGGTGAATGGTGAAGCCGGGTGGGGCCGAACCGACGCGTCGAGTCTACACAGCTCCCAGCTCCAGTGAGAGAGAAAGAGAGGGAGTAACCTCGGCGTCCTGGGCGATCAGGACTGACCAGGAGCTCCCGCTGGAGGCGGGTGACAGCTGCAGACAAGCGGGCCAGCATCTATCGATGAGTGGCTATAACTGGTATTTAGCCCTGCGGTCCCTAGCAAGCTGTCATCTGCATTAAAGCCCCAGCACTAGCACAGAGGCGTCTATAACCGGCAACCAGCCCAGCGGCCCCAGCAGACTGTCATCTCCATTAAAGCCCCACTACTAGCACAGTAAACAGAGGCGGCCTTGGTAAGCAGAAACTTGCAGAATTAATAGCAGGATCTGCGCTGATTGATAGCGGGACCCGCGTTGCTACCTTACGCCAGGGAGTGCTCGTGGGTCTCGTGAGACGCAGGGAGAGCTGCTAGGAAACTATCGTGGCTGAAACCAATCGAGACCGGGTCTGAGATCTTGGGGTGGAGCCGTGCAGACGATCAAGTGACAGCTTTTTTTGGCACCCGGCCCTTTGGTCCGGGCTTGGGAGATTGGTGGTCAGAGTAGTCTGGGGCCTGATGTAGCCCCCATCCCCCTGTCTCTGCCACAGCTGCCTCCCCACCCTTCTAAAGCAGCCAACAGCCAACAGCGAGTCCTCCTGAACTTTGGGCCTAAGCAACCCGCCTTTTAGCTCCTACGCCAGCCTCAATTTTGTTTCATAACACCTTGAAGGACAAAAAATGCGTTCAGGCACTAAACGACAGGCTTCAATATATAAAACATCACGCAGCAAAAGATCAAGAAGTCAGACGCACCAAAACAAGCTCAAGCAACTCTGCCCCTAGTTGTTCTGCGGCAAGGGGGGTGCGACGGGGAGGGGAAAATTGAGATAGTACATCCACCCTCTTCCCCGGACAGCCCCAGCCGACAACGAGGAACTCAGCAAAAGATTAATACATTTTTCTTTTTAAAAGACCATGTATTGGCAATGCTGGCAACAACAAGGAATTTCAGGAATTTACCAAGTCCCATTTAACCAGCCAAGAAAACAAATCAAAGCCACCTAGGAACTCCAAACTGTGGCAAATCATTGATGGCCCAAAATCAAATTTTAGAATCTGTCACCCAACATCAAATGGCTTTATTAACCGAGCAATCACTAAAGTCTCTTACAAAAAAACAGAACTTGTACAGGCAATGATTCACAATTCCGGGTATCCAAAATCAAATCAAGCAAGTCCGGGCAAAAAACTAGTTCTGCCTTCACCCATTTCTCCCGGCCAGGACTCACTAGAAATATTGTTCAATGATTCCAATAATAAATCAAAAATGGGGGTAATCAATCATGCTCTTGACCACAATAATCCCCAAACCAATTTTGGATATGGGTGTTTAAAAACGCAACCAATTCAGAGGTCTACTAGGCTGGACGACCAGATTGACCCCTCGTCTGGTTTTAATCTTCCTAATTCGGTCAATGCGACATTGCCCCCGGCTTCAAGCCACCTTGTGCAAGAACTAAATCTAGATTTAAATCTGGTCTATGACCAATTTGCCGAGGAACAAAATCGGAATCCAGTGGCGTCCACGCCCCATAATGTGGTTGCCTCCAGCCTGAAGCATAGAATCTTAATCGAAGACCAAAAAAAATCAATACAGTCCCCTATATCAATTTCCTTGACAAGCTTGACCCCCAATGGGTGAAGCAGACAAAGAGCAGCTCCAGTCAAGAGCCCTCCGGGACCTGGGGGAACACCTTGATCAGTACTCTGGACCAGGCTATAAAGGCTCTAAATTTTCAATTAGATAAGATGGAGGTCCAAATAGACTTGATAAATGTTATCGCAGATCACATAGCCCAAATCAGTTCCAAAACAGACACTATTATCACTCTTCTGACAAATAAGAAAATCTCGGATCCTCCCCTGTCAAAACAGGTTCCAAATGACAAAGGCTTTACAATCCCACTGTCCAGCTGTGGCTGTGGGCATATCATCGAGAAACTGGCTTCACTCCCTGTAATATTGAAAGACATTCTGGGAGCAGTTAAAAAAGGAAACAATCAGAAGACAAATCTAGTTCCATCAGGAGAAAATTATAACATGGGGAAACCAAGTGCCTTAACCATTCACCCTTCACCATACAAAAGTCCAGTCGGGAACGAGGGCCCCGCCCCGTCACCCCATCAAAAGGTTCAGCATAAAGTATCCTCAAACCTGACTGTCCATTCGCCTAAAGGTACAGACGAACCAGAACCTCTGCTCCGCGACAGCCTTACAAAAAAGCAAAGGAAAAGAGCAAGGAATGCCAGGTCCAAATTAAAAGGTAACCAAGGGATCACAAACGATAACTTCTTTGCAAAACCTCTGATCAATCCGCTAAGAGACAACAGATCTGTAAACATCCCTTCAAACACTGCCCCAACTCTGTTGGAAGGTCAACTCCACCCTCAGGCAAAAAGCTTGTACTAACATAAAATCACCCTTGGCACTCGCCCCGGAAGCAATATCATTGGCGAAAACTTTTTGTTCTACTTCAAATGCCAGGCAGACTCCCGCACAAGGAAACAGAACTACAGCTGGGAGCAACTTGCCCAAAAAAAAGCTCCTTGGAGCAACTAACAACAAACCTCAATGGAGCCATAACTTCATGCAGGACTCAACGAGGTAGTGACCAAACCCACGCCCACTCAGTATATGACTTGACCCCTATAAAAATAACCAAAATTGGGAACGACCGGCAGTGTACCAAACAAAAATTAATGGACCAAACAGGACCAATTCAACATAAAACAGGAACATATGACTCACAAAGGAACATCACCCCGATTTTAATAACCAAAATCGGGCAAAACCGCAATTGCACAGTGCAATCACACCCCGCTATCAAACCCAAAAATAATCATATGTCACCATTAATTCTTTCCCCCGTAAGGGGCTCTAGCGACAAGGGTACAACACAAAATGTGAAAAAATAAAAAAACATTCTGTAAGTAATTTCAATCATTCTGTCATACGCTCTCAAGAAATGTCAAAAATCTCAACACCAGATGTAGATCCAATTTTGACATTTACTCCTGAATATGAGTCAAAGGGCTTGCACGACATTCTAAACAGAGGAAATTTACTGAAAATTATTTGGTCTTGTTCACGAGCTTAGAGGTATATCTTCTCAAGACCTTGTCTCAGTTGAGTTCGGCCAAAAAACAGATCATACAAATATCGAAGTTTCAGTTACAACCTGGGCTTCCAAGGAGATAGATGCAAGGATTTTTGAAAACAAAAGATCATTCAAACACTGGAGAATTACCCTTACACAACATACATGCAAGAGATATCCCTTCCCGCTTATAAAAAGTATACAGAACATCAGCAGGGAGAACCCAATCAGCCATAAGCATATTTCGTGTCTCCAGGGTGCCCTCTCGGCTACATTAGTCCAAGAGGTCGGAGGTTCCGACATACTCCAAACGCAATTTTGTCTAGGCGGGTCCCCAATCCAGGATTGGTCATGGATCCCGCTAACCCTTAATCAAAAGTATTCCTAAGAAAAATGAACTTTCAACTCAATGCACACGATCAAAACATGTACTTAAGGACGGGGTCAAAACGTCTAAAATAGGCATTTGCAGTTGGAACATTCATGGATTTAGCAGTATTTTCCATAAATATGATATCCTATTATTACAAGAGACCTGGAACGTGGTATCCCCCGCCATTCCTGGCTACACCGAACATCATATCCTTGCCGAGAGAACATCCAAGTTCGAGCATCCCAGTGGTGGGCTATCCACATACATCTTGCATAAATTCAACTGGGAGCCGGAAAAACAGGATGTGGGACTAAGCTGGGTGCAGGTAACCAAGATCTCTATAAAACCTCATTACCAACTGCTATTAATAAACATTTACATTCACCCTGATCGAACGGAAAAAAAAGAAAAATTGGCCGTGCTCATTAAACTTATTAAAACACTTCAGAAATCAAACTTTCTGCTGATACTATCTGGCGATTTTAATCTTAACTTAAATCACAATGATTTGAATGCCTATATCTTAAAGCAAAAAACCCGGGCAGAGCCCAACACATCAATCTCAAAACAACTGACAATGCTGGGATTAACAATCTTAAAGCCCGAAACAGCAGGTGGACCTACATCAGCCCCAACGTATATGAGTGGCAAGGTTTTGTCAACCATTGACTTTACTTTAATCAGTAACAAACTGTTTGACTCAGTGGAGGGCTATGAAATAGCAACGCGAACCGAAAGTGATCACTTCCTTCAAATTACTTTGATCAATATAGGGGTGCTGGAGTCCGCCCAGTTAACTGTTCTCTCTCACCAGACAGAGAAGTTTAATTTACGAAGATTGCGTTGGAGGGGCAGCGGAACTAAAGCCATCAATGATACCGCAAGCGACTTTTTTGCTCTACATGAAAATGATCAAAACGACGACCATGTTTCAACTTGGGAAAACCTGTTAGAGAATTTGTCTATTAAAAATTTGGTTCCCCTTGCTCTGCATCAAGTTCCTTTAGTTTCACGGGAACCCTGGTTTAATAACAAAAATAAGACAGGAAAAGAGAAAATGAGCCCAGGTATAACGGAAGGCAATAGGAAGTAACATCCAGGGCTCCACTTCAACCTACTCTCTCGTTAAAAGTATGAGAAAAAAGTATCGTAAAATGTTGTGGAAAGCCAAGACTAAACAGAAGGAAGAGACGTGGGCGAAATTGCTAGTATCCAGTAAAAAGCGCAACACAAGGGATTTCTGGGGCATTATTAATAAATTAATCAACGCAGACGTAATATCCCAGGACCCCGGCATTAGCAAACAAAGCTGGGAAGTCCACGTAAAAAAGCTCTATTTTAAAATGGATTTACCCCCTGCTGAAAATCACTGTTGTACCAACCTAACCACGAAATCAATCCACTTGAAAGGAGCAGTAGAAAACCTAACAAGTCACTCAGACATAGGAAGGTCTGACAACCTGTCGATACAGTCGGAACTATTCTCCAGCGATAGAGTCAAAAGATTTATTAACAAAATTAAAACTGAAGGGGCACCAGGACCTAACGGCCTTCCTAACGCAGTATTCAAGTATAACGCTGACTTCTGGGCCCTCCATCTCTTCGCCTTGTTTAACCAAGTTTTCGCCTGTAAGCAGCAGCCTCCATCATGGAACGGTAACATCATTCACCCAATCTTTAAAAAGGGAGACAGGAGATTGCCACAGAGCTATCGTCTGATATCTCTAATAGACGTGGAAGCCAAACTATACTCCTCTTGCATTTTGGAGGAGATTCAGGAATGGGTGGATAATAACAACCGAATCCCCAGTTATCAAACAGGCTTTAGAAAAGGAATGGAGACCATAACAAATTTCACAGCCCTAGCCCTCCTTATGGAAAGAGCCAAAAAGAAGAACAATAGGTTATATGGCTGCTTTATTGACATTAGAGCAGTTTTTGATTGAGTCAGTAGGGGGAGACTTTGGGAAAAACTCAAGGAGTGGGGGCTGTCAAAAAATCTTCTCAACTCAATCATGCTCCTCTACACGGACACTTGGGCAAGGGTTAAACAAGGGCAGGGCTCAAGCCTCACGTCAAAAATTCCAACTGAGGACGGACTAAAACAGGGCTGTGTCCTGGCCCCATGCTTATTTAACTTGTACCTTGCCGATATAGGAAAAAAACTCGGTCAAATTGTAAGCCATGCAACGAAACTCTGCAACACCCCAATGCCAATTATTCAGTTCGCAGACGACATTGTCCCCTTAAGCTGAACCCCAATCGGGCTGCAAAGGCTGATAAATGCTCTACAACTCTATTTAGACGAAGAACATCTGGAACTGAATAGAGAAAAGACAAAAGTAGTACGTCTTATAGAGCGAAAACCAATCAAATATAGTTGGACATCTAACCACCTTGCAATAGGGGAACAGTCAGATTATCAGTATCTGGGGGTCACTCTCGGCAAAGACAATTCAAAAAAGAACACTGTGGTGTTAAAAGCCAAGTCCCAGACGCTAATTTACGGATACAGGCGACTTTTGCAAAAACTGGATGGCCCAAAATATAGCCATCTCTTAAAAAGCCTATACTATCATATGGGCTTTTGAATATGGAGAGTAGGTTTTCTAAGTTAAGGTATTATATATGGTTGAATCCAGTAATCATTGGTACAGGTTTTCACTCCAGAAAGAGAAAGATCAATCCAATTTTGAGAAAAAGTAGAATTTTATTGATGCAAAGGTGAACATTGACAGCCGACACGTGTTTTGCCCTCTATGGCGTATTGCGTCAGGGCTTCCTCAAGGCTAAGTTCACTTTCGTCAAATTCTTAGTGTCATTCTTTTGGGTTCTCTATCGTATGGGCTGGTAACATGGCTTGGAGGGGAGGCATGTTTATTAAACACTCTACAAAATAAAATTTATACAGAAGTATTTAAACTGCCTAAATGCTCCTCACCAGCCCAGGTACGATTAGAATTCGGACTTCAAAATCAAACCTTCATGTCCAAGTCAACATTTGCTAAATTTTGCTACAAACTTCGTGCCGCCGACCCAGACTCTTTAAATACCCTTTGTTGGCAAGCAATTAATTCTGAATCTACCCAGCTCTGGGCCATTCACTTGAAGAAATGCCTTATGGATCTCGATCTGCCAGTAGCATGGAACAAAATAAATTGATCAAGCTAGTTTCTGCAAAATCGCAAATTCTAATGCCAAAAGGAAGTCATTACTGGAAGACAAACAAATACTGTCCCACCGATGTTATGCTTGGACAGTTATTTCTTCCTACTCACTCCAACAACCCCAGGCTTACCTGGCAACTCATTTTAGCCAGCATTTAAAAAAATTCCTCATCAACCTTCGTATGGGCCTTCACCAATCCAAGGATTGAGGACCTTCCTGGAAACCTCAAGACGATTGCCCAAAATGAAGCCTTTGTGGATATCAAAATGAATCTCTAACTCACTTGTTTTGTGTATGCCCAGCCCTTATGGTATCTAGAAGACAGTTTATACAGGACATACTGAACAAATTGAATATAAGAGCATGTCGGCAGGCTGTTATTTTCTGGCTGGGAGGATCATCCCCAATCCTGACTTTTCGGGGACTCAAATTTATGACTAAAATTAGAAAGCAGTTACAGGTCTGTCAATGATCACCCAATACATTGCCCAAGGTCCATCCTTCTTATGCTAGTAATCCCATGCCCATTTTATAAATTCCTACATTGTAAGAGGGGGGGGGACCTGAGTTGAGCTCTAGTTTTAACATTTTTCCTAATTTTGATATTAACTTGTTTTTGTATTTTAACGCAATTTGCGATGTAAACTTTGGATAATCTTACGTTTCTTATTGTAAGGATTTTTATTAATTCAACAATAAAAACATATTGTATTGTAGTCACAGATAACAGAATCTGAGGACACAGTATAATTGTCTCTGCCTTAAGTAAAGCAAGACTGGATTCAATGATGTCATTAATGTAGAAGGAAAGCTGAAGTGAAGTTGTGAACCCTGATGTCTGCAATGTATATTGAAGGTGCTACTCAACACAAACATTGATGAATGTTATTTTGTACAGTTAATAGAATCTGAGGACATAGTACAATTGTCTGTGCCTTAAATAAATTGAGACTAATATGTCATACTATGTTTTAAGAGTTTGCAGCATTCTTAAATGCACAAAGGCAAGCATTAGGTTTGATACCATGCTTATGTCATCAATAATGAGAAGTTTCATTTTCTTCAAGAGTCTTCACAACAAGCTTCTCCAGATATCTTGTGGTATTGTAATTTATTGTTATGCTCGATAGGTAGTATAAGTAAATTATGTAATGTATCATTGGTAATGTTAACATTTAGTTATATTTTTTATATAAGGAAGTTATTACAAATATGCAATAAGGAAATGATGCTGAATATGGAACTATTCTACAAGAAATAAGAATTGGAGAAATGACTGAACATGTCAAAGAAGTTTTACAGAGACGATTAGTTTGAAATTTGTTTTGAAAAGAAAATATTGTTGCTAAGCTTGTAGATACTTTTAAAACAATTGACAACCCCAGTGAAGAAAAGCTGCAAGTGTGAAAATATCCTACTTTGTTCAGCCGGGGTATTAGCTACAATAAAAAGATACGATAAAGGTCCTTGACTTTGAATCAGAAAATGAACTTGAACAATAATTGATAACCCCTAGCAAAGAAAGGCAGTTAGTGTGCAAATTTTCACTGCCTTCGGCCGGAGTTGTAGGTACAACAAAAAGCGTTAATAAAGGGCACGAGTTTGTATCAGAATATGAAATTCACGAACAATTGATAACCCCTAGCCAAAAAAGGCAGTTAGTGTGTAAATTTTCACTGCCTTCGGCCGGAGTCGTAGGTACAACAAAAAGCCTCAATAAAGGGCCATGAGTTTGTATCAGAATATGAAATTCACGAACAATTGATAACCCCAGCCAAGAAAGGCTTTGGTACTTGTTACAACAAAAAGGCTTAATAAAGGGCCTGTAGTTTGAATACGAATATGAAATAGAATAGTTGATAGGCAAGAAAGGCAGCTGGTAGGTGTGTGTACGTGTAGATAATGTGTGAGTGGAACATGAATAATGTAAAAACACTTTGAACTAGAACACAAAGAGAAGATTTGATAACCATAGACTATACTGTCTCTTTTTTAATATTGGTAGACTTTTGTTAAGCTTTTTTTCATACATGAACGGTAGGAAGTGTGCAAATTGCCCACTGCCATTCACGAGTAATAGTTACCAAGAAGGCTAAATAAAGGTACTGCACTTTGAATTTGTTTTACAAGAAGGATAATAAATAACCCCAGCCAAGAAAGACAGCAAGAGTTCAAATTTCCTACTGACTTCGGCTCGGACAGTTGATAGAATAAAAAGGGCTTGATAAAGGGACTGCAGTTCGGAATATGAAATTGAACAATAGTTCATAACCCCTGCGAAGAAATGCAGTTAGTGCATAAATTTCCCACTTCCTTCTGGCAGTGCAGTATCTACATGAAAAAGTCTTGATAAAGTACCCGCACTTTGAATACAGATATAAAATAGAAAAATAGTTGATAACCATAGCCAAGAAAGGCAGAAAGTAGGTGTGTGTGTACGTGTAGATGACGTGTTGATTGAGTGGTAGATAAATAATGTAAAAAATATGAAAGGCTGAAAGTGTCCCAATTACCCACTGCCATTCATGGGTAGTAGTTAGCAAGAAGGCTCAATAAAGGGCCTGTACTTTGAATTACAATAACAAACAGAAGATTTGATAAATATAGACTATACTGGCTCTTTTTTAATATTGTTAGACTTTTAAGCTTTTGTTTATACATGAACGGTAGGAAGTCCAAATTAACCACTGTCGTTCACGAGTAATAGTTATCAAGAAGGCTCAATAAAGGGCCTGCACTTTGAATTTGTATTACAAGAAGGATAATTGATAATCCCAGCCAAGAAAGGCAGCAAGAGTTCAAATTTCCTACTGCCTTCCGCCGGGGTAGTTGATAGAATAAAAAGGGCTTGATAAAGGGACTGCAGTTTGAATAGGAATATGAAATTGAACAATAGTTCATAATCCCTGCGAAGAAATGCAGCAAGTGTACAAATGTCCTACTGCTTCTGCCAGTGCAGTATCTATATGAAAAAGGCTTGATAAAGGGCCTTGACTTTGAATCAGAATATGAAATTGAACAATAATTGATAATCCCAGTCAAGAAAGGCAGTAAGTGTCTAAATTTGCCACCGCCTTGGACTGGGTTAGTAGCTACAACAAAAGGCTCGATAAAGGGCCACGAGTTTGAATCAGAATATATTATTGAAAAAGAATTGATAATTGCAGCCAAAAAAGGTAGCAAGTTGGTGTGTGTTATGGGTAGATGATGTGTTGATTGAGTGGAAGATAAAAAAGGTGAAAAATTAGAAAGGCTGCAGATGCGCAAACTATCCACTGCGTTGTCAGGGAAGTGGATCTTTGGATTTCCAAGTCATTATACGATAGGGCATCAAATTTTGCAGTGGGAGCATAGGAAATTGCTACGACATCGAAGGAAGCTATGTAAGTGCATTAAGTTACCATTTTGGGGGGGCAGGGCTGAAAAATTACAACACCGGGCCCATTTCAGAGACTCTACTTTGAAAATAGAATAATACTTGCCAAAGGCTGCAAGAAAGTTAGGAGGTATGTGTGTTTTAGGTAGTGGATGCAGAATAAGGTGAAAAGGAAGAAAGGTAGCAGATGTGGAAACAACTCACTGCCTTGTAAAGGAAATGGGTGTTTGGTTTTCCAGTCCATTACAGACTGTGAGTCGGATTCCGCAGTGGGAGCCTGAGAAACAGGTATCTCATCTAAGGAGTTAAGCAAGTGCACAAAGTACTCACACTGTGCGGTAGAAAGGATGCAAGAAAGGACGCAAGGGTGCAAATTACCCACTGCCATTCTCGAGTAATAGTTACCAAGAAGGCTTCATAAAGGGCCTGCACTTTGATTTTTTTTAGAAGAAGGATAATTGATAACCGCAGCCAAGAAAGGCAGCAAGTAGGTGTGTGTACGTGTAGATGATGTGTTGATTGAGTGTTAGATGAATAATGTGAAAAATAAGAAAGGCTGCAAGTGTGCAAATTACCCGCTGCAATTCACGGGTAGTAGTTAGCAAGAGGGGTCAATAAAGGGCCTGTACTTTGAATTACAATAACAAACAGAAGATTTGATAACCATAGACTATACTGGCTGTTTTTTAATATTAATAGACTTTTAAGCTTTTGTTTATACATGAACGGCTGGAAGTGTGCAAATTACCCACTCCCATTCACGAGTAATAGTTACCAAGAAGGCTCAATAAAGGGCCTGCACTTTGAATTTGTATTACAAGAAGGATAATTGACATCCCCAGCCAAGAAAGGCAGCAAGTGTGCAAATTTCCCACTGCTTTCGGCCGGGGTAGTAGGTACAACAAAAAGGCTCGATAAAGGGTCACGAGTTTGAATCAGAATATCAAATTCAAGAATAATTGATAACCTTTGCCAAGAAAGGCAGTAAGTGTCCAAATTTACCACTGCCTATGGCTCGGTTAGTAGGTACAACAAAAAGGCTAAATAAATGGCCATGAGTTTGAATCAGAATATGAAATTCAAGAGTAATTGATAACCCCAGCCAAGAAAGGCAGCAAGTGTGCACATTTTCAACTCCCTTCAGGTCGGGGTAGTTTTTACAACAAAAAACTTGTTAAATGTCTAATAACTAATGTTGAGGACAGCGCTGCTCCTGTTTCTTGGTTTTGATGAGGTTGATATAGTGTTTGCATACCACAAAAGGTCATCACAATAAATGCATAGAAATTTAAGTTTACGAAACTCAAGATCAATATGCGAGTATGGACTGTTTTCTAAAGATGGTGTTGCAGCTGTTGATGTGCTTGGTGTAGCAGCAAGTGGTTGTCCTGCAATCTCTGTGTTGCAGCTCAAGCAAAGTTGTTGGGGTGCAAGTAATTTATGTGTTTTGTACTATATTTGATGTGCCAAAGGAGTATTTTTTGGATTGATCACACCTTGAAAGAGTTGTTTGGCAAATTTTATAGGTTACTATTGGTTGGTGTGTTTCAGTTAGTATGTGTTTGGACTTTGCTTGAATGTTTAAGGGACGCATTAGGTATTCCATAATACAGAAATACTTTGTACTTAGTGACATCAGCATAAATGGCTCATGCAGGGCATTACGCCGGGCGGTGATGTCAGGCAGAGGAGGGGCAGGGTGGGGGGTTGTAAAATGCGGGATATGGACGATGTCAGGTAAGTCCCGAAAAATGTAATAAAACGAATTTCGTTACCTGCGCTGCATCGCCAAATGTGATGCAGCGCGGGCAACGAAATTCGTTTTTTTTTTTCGGTACTTACCTAACTTCGTCCATATCCCGCATTTTACAACCCCCCACCCAGCCCCTCCTCTGCCTGACATCATCGCCCAGCGTAAGACCCTGCAGGAGCCATGGCTGCTGACGTCACCGCCCGGCGAAACGTCCTGCACGAGCCGTGGCTGCCAATTACAGTCGTTTAGACTTACAAGTATTCGAAAACATATACAGGCTTGGGAGTGTCACGTGACGCAGTAATAAATATTAAAACTAATGGGAGAATTAGGAGAGAGCAAATACGATGAACCAGAAAGCATATATTCCAGAAAAATAAAGCAAAGCAGGGCTGGGAGGGCCATGTGATGGATAGAAAGAAACATTCTGGCAATAACTAACTGTCCACAACTTCTTGGTTAGCAAGAAAGGCCACTTTATTAAGACAGGTGCAAATAAAATTCTAATCAAACATCTTGCAATTCATTATTTAATAAACCAAAAATTCCTTCAACTTATCTCAGCATCCTTATGAAAAATGAAATCCCCACCAAGTTAACCCAATCAAACCCAGGATCAACTGACTCTTGTTGATACCCCCCTCCTTTCCTTTAACTGCCCTTTGAGGATAGACCAACCCGCTCCAGGCTGCCCACCCCCCAGAAAAAGGGCCTACCAACTAAAACTGCACCTAGACCTGTCTTAGCGTGGCAACCAGGAATAAACAGCTTCGGCAGTACCGAAAGCACAATAAAACAACAAACAAACAGGACCTGAAAGAGAAAGAGGGAGGGTGGGTGGGGCAAAAACAACCTTCGCCACCCATCTCCCCTGGCACAGTTCCATTTCCCACCCTTTCTACCCCTATTTATCCCTTTTCCCTTCCGCTCCAACTAGCTAATCACCCCCCCTTGCACCTGTGGCCAGTTCCCTTGCGCGAACCAACCCAGGGGAGAGACCGGCTCGCGCACAGCTATCCCTGGGTCCCCCCTTATACTATGTACATACAAAATCATTAAGGGGTAGGAGGGGCACGTATTGCAGAAAAGAATACCATTGTGAGCATACAGTAAAAAGAACACATTGTAAAGCACGAGACACATTTCAAAAATAGGATACAGAAACTCATGGAAGCTCAATTTATAAAAAAATGCGTGGGAGCGCTCCGTAAGACAGAAGGAAATGTTAGGATCAACAAGAATAGAGGCCTGGGACCAGGGCCGGACTGGGAACCAAAACCGGCCCTGGCAAAGTGCTCGGCCGCCCCCCCAACCCCCTCCCCCGGGAGAAGGGGAGTTGGGGGTGCTACCGAGCTCTTTGCCGGGGCCGGTTTTCGGCCGATTTTGTTACAGGGCCGATTTTGCAGCTATGCTGCAAAAACGGCCCTGTAACAAAATCCCCCCCAGGGGCCCAAAACCGGCCCCCACTCTTGCGGCGCACCGGGGGATTGCCTGTGCCCGCAACTGCCAGTCCGGGCCTTCCTGGGACGGTTTTCTGACGCAGAAAAAAAAATATCATCATGGACGCTCAATTATTAACGATAGAGGCCTAAGCACTTGGCGTAGTACAGAAATACAACACAGAAATTTATGGACGCATAATTTATAAAATTAGAGGTGTATAGGACCTTGTGATGCAGATAGAAACTTTTATACTATGTGCATACACTTTTAATCCATTAAGGGGCAGGAGAGCCATATAATGGAGAAAAAAAGGGCATCATGAATATACAATTTACAGCGGAGTCTGATGTTGTGACAGTTTCTCTTACCTTTGCTTCTGTCGTCTTTTGTCAAGTCTTCAAAGGCTGCGGTTTCGCTGGGTCTGGGGTGTTTTTGGTGCGGGCGCCGCCGCCTCCGCGCTTATTGTATTGTGGCTTGTCGGGCTAGGTAGTGATACCACGTCGAGTGTCAGGAGTCCTCCTCCACTCGAGCTGTGAGTTTGTAGTAAAATCGATGACAACACTCTGTCTGTCACCGCAGCACAAGCAGGCAAAAGAGAGCGTGCTCACGTCAGTGTGCGGATTATATGGGAACTGCGGGGACTGAGCAAACCTAGCCCAGGAGCATCATTGTTCGCGTTTTTGAGGTCTATAAGAATGATGGCCTTGGGGGACATCACATTGGCTAATGTATTGGTTTCCAGGCTTAGTGATAGCAAGCATGCTAGGTGGTGGCACATGGGGAGTGTGGGCGGGCGTGCACCGCGCATGTGCAAGTGTGAGTGTGTGCACCAACAATTAACAACAGAGAGAGATGGGGGCGGTGTTATCATGTGCGCAGAGGCAGGCCCATCATCGGATCTCCAATGAGTGACCACTTCTAATCATTCTCGTTAGCACGCCCTGTGCTCTGATTTGTCACTGAGAGGGTGATCGCACCATACATGTATTGCTAATCATACTCAGCGTGTACCCGTGCATACAGTACGAATATGGTTTGACGTTACGCGTCGCATCAAAGGTTACGTGTGACGTCATGAACGGTGCCCTGTACGCGAAAGGCGCCAATGTTTCTACATGGTTAAACAAGAAAAAATTTTGGTTCCTTTCTGTGGTTCTTGAATTTGAAGTACAATTTACTTTTTAAGGACTAAGACACCTACAACATTTCTGATCTCAATGATATGTACCCAGGAATTGTTCCACAATTATCTCTCAAAAAACATAATTTTCATTAAAATCAAATTTATTAAAAACATCATCAGAATCAAAATACGGTATATACTCAGTAATTCTACATTTAAAAGCAATCACAGTATATTAACATTTAGCACAAAATCCAAATTCACAAAAATTCACAAAAAGTTAAAAAAGGTAGCCAAGTTGTCGACGCGTTTCGGTGTTTTGAAATTGATGGTACACCTTCCTCAGGACTACAAACAAATTTCTTCAATCTAAAAATATACGGAACAGTCAATTAGTGTACATTCATTGAGAGTTTTCATTTTCAGAAAGTTTTTTACAATACTCTAGGTGTCGGAGCAAAACAATAAGATTCTCTTACTCAATTCGCAGTATTCAATTTGCGGTCTCAGTCTAAATCCTGGGGATAGATAAATCTTATCCACTGTTATGGTTCCGGTTTATTCCTTTAAAAACCTGTATGTACACAATGATAATTTGTGTACAGTTATTGCGTTCAATTTTTCTTTCGCAAAACTACAACCTTTATTCATGCTCTACTAGGCACAATACAATGCTTACTTTAAGTTTTATGGTAGCTGCCTTGGGAATTTAGTTGCAACCACAAAGATGTATTTCGTGTTCACTGTTCGACACTTAGGGAGGTTCCTTAGGCTGACCTGTGTGTACATAATATTAGGTAAACCGTAAGTCTATTGCATTTTGGACACTAGATTTAAAAAATGAGCTCATGAAAGGTATGCATACTATATAGCCGGTCATGGAAGCATTAAACTTTCTTCAATGTGTAACTCCAGTGAGCGTCTTTTCCACCTTTAGGTCTTGCTTTGGTCTAAAGGGAACGGAGTGCTTCTTTTTAAAATTGGAAGACGACTTCTTTTGTCTAAATAGAGAGAGTACAATGCGCATATTATATTCCATCATGTTCCCTTATTTAGAGCTAATTTATTTCAAAACAGTTAAAGTTATGGTCTATTAACTTGTTTAAGGGACAGCCGGCATATAGGACTGCAAATTAAGTAGTGTTTGCAGGACCTCTAGTTTTAGAGTACCAGTTCTACTGGTATACAAGTAAAACAATACAATCCTGTTTAAAGTTAGTCACATTTAAAAAAAGGGGGGGGAAGGGTTCCCAACTAAGCATAGTGGGTTTTGTTTAAATACAGCGTGTAAGCTGGACCTAGGGGGTAACCTGCGCCCATTTGTCTTCTTTCTCTTACCTCCGTTTTAAGAGCTCCACGCCGCCTGCCTGGTAACCCGGTCTCCAGCGTCAGTAAATGTGCTAGGAGAAACGGTTCCTTTTATACTGTGGGGTGGTCTGTTTTAATTGGGAAATCGTTTCCACCTGTGTGGACCGACGGCGCTGTGTGGTCGCCATATTTGTAGTTTGGAGTGTAACTACTAGCCTTATGCTGCCTACAAGTGAAGAGGGACTAAGGCCCAAAGATCGAAAAAAAAAAAAAATCGAAAAAAAAAAATATATATATATATATGTTTAAAGGCAGTGAGATTGAAGTGAGTAGATGTGCGATATTCTATCTCAAGGAGTGGATACTATTTTTCCTTGCACAGTAGCGCCCGTAGTGGTAAAGAGAATCATGGGCTATTGTTGACAATTAGTTTAGATACTCGGGATGGTCGTTGTATGGTCGCCATTTTTGTAGTTTTTAGTACAACTACACACTTCATACTGCCTACAAGTAAAGAGGGACTAATATCCAAAGATCTTCGAGATATTATTTAAAGGCAGTGAGTTTCAAGATACTAAACAAGCGATTTTATATCTCACGGAGTAGTTTATATATCTCCTTACGTGGTAGCCCTATTCTCGCTCGCATATTTAAGTCTAAAGCGAGACGCGCTGTCACTGAGTGAATAAACGGCACGCCATTTTAGTAGTTTTAATAGAAGTTCCTGCAGGGGTGTGCGTTCCCAGCTTTCATGGCACTTAGGTTACGATCTTAGGGTGGTATTATTTCCGGACTCATCAATGCTAATACACCATAATCAAGCCAATGATTAATGCCTTCCCATTGTTAATTCCTTTCCTAATGTGCAGAGTGTAGTTCACTTTGGATGCGCACAATTGTACCAGAACTTTGCAATAAAGTCACCGGTATTGACCCTTTTCATCAGTTCTAGTATGATATCAAAAATACAGTCATACAATCAGGTCCATATACACATGAGCATACCTGAGGCTAATATATGTCTGAAAATCGGAGCATCTTGAATATTGTTCCTCAAAATGCATTCGACCGCATGTGTCCAGCCATCCAAGAATGTAAGGGGTGACCCTATGATGAAAATCGTGAGCTCGATCTATATATTAATATCTAAATCCTTGTACAAATTATCCATTATAGATGCTCCGATTTTCAGACATATATTAGCCTCAGGTATGCTCATGTGTATATGGACCTGATTGTATGACTGTATTTTTGATATCATACTAGAACTGATGAAAAGGGTCAATACCGGTGACTTTATTGCAAAGTTCTGGTACAATTGTGCGCATCCAAAGTGAACTACACTCTGCACATTAGGAAAGGAATTAACAATGGGAAGGCATTAATCATTGGCTTGATTATGGTGTATTAGCATTGATGAGTCCGGAAATAATACCACCCTAAGATCGTAACCTAAGTGCCATGAAAGCTGGGAACGCACACCCCTGCAGGAACTTCTATTAAAACTACTAAAATGGCGTGCCGTTTATTCACTCAGTGACAGCGCGTCTCGCTTTAGACTTAAATATGCGAGCGAGAATAGGGCTACCACGTAAGGAGATATATAAACTACTCCGTGAGATATAAAATCGCTTATTTAGTATCTTGAAACTCACTGCCTTTAATTAATATCTCGAAGATCTTTGGATATTAGTCCCTCTTTACTTGTAGGCAGTATGAAGTGTGTAGTTGTACTAAAAACTACAAAAATGGCGACCATACAACGACCATCCCGAGTATCTAAACTAATTGTCAACAATAGCCCATGATTCTCTTTACCACTACGGGCGCTACTGTGCAAGGAAAAATAGTATCCACTCCTTGAGATAGAATATCGCACATCTACTCACTTTAATCTCACTGCCTTTAAACATATATATATATATATATATATATTTATTTATTTTTTTTCGATTTTTGGGCCTTAGTCCCTCTTCACTTGTAGGCAGCATAAGGCTAGTAGTTACACTCCAAACTACAAATATGGCGACCACACAGCGCCGTCGGTCCACACAGGTGGAAACGATTTCCCAATTAAAACAGACCACCCCACAGTATAAAAGGAACCGTTTCTCCTAGCACATTTACTGACGCTGGAGACCGGGTTACCAGGCAGGCGGCGTGGAGCTCTTAAAACGGAGGTAAGAGAAAGAAGACAAATGGGCGCAGGTTACCCCCTAGGTCCAGCTTACACGCTGTATTTAAACAAAACCCACTATGCTTAGTTGGGAACCCTTCCCCCCCCTTTTTTTAAATGTGACTAACTTTAAACAGGATTGTATTGTTTTACTTGTATACCAGTAGAACTGGTACTCTAAAACTAGAGGTCCTGCAAACACTACTTAATTTGCAGTCCTATATGCCGGCTGTCCCTTAAACAAGTTAATAGACCATAACTTTAACTGTTTTGAAATAAATTAGCTCTAAATAAGGGAACATGATGGAATATAATATGCGCATTGTACTCTCTCTATTTAGACAAAAGAAGTCGTCTTCCAATTTTAAAAAGAAGCACTCCGTTCCCTTTAGACCAAAGCAAGACCTAAAGGTGGAAAAGACGCTCACTGGAGTTACACATTGAAGAAAGTTTAATGCTTCCATGACCGGCTATATAGTAAGCATACCTTTCATGAGCTCATTTTTTAAATCTAGTGTCCAAAATGCAATAGACTTACGGTTTACCTAATATTATGTACACACAGGTCAGCCTAAGGAACCTCCCTAAGTGTCGAACAGTGAACACGAAATACATCTTTGTGGTTGCAACTAAATTCCCAAGGCAGCTACCATAAAACTTAAAGTAGGCATTGTATTGTGCCTAGTAGAGCATGAATAAAGGTTGTAGTTTTGCGAAAGAAAAATTGAACGCAATAACTGTACACAAATTATCATTGTGTACATACAGGTTTTTAAAGGAATAAACCGGAACCATAACAGTGGATAAGATTTATCTATCCCCAGGATTTAGACTGAGACCGCAAATTGAATACTGCAAATTGAGTAAGAGAATCTTATTGTTTTGCTCTGACACCTAGAGTATTGTAAAAAACTTTCTGAAAATGAAAACTCTCAATGAATGTACACTAATTGACTGTTCCGTATATTTTTAGATTGAAGAAATTTGTTTGTAGTCCTGAGGAAGGTGTACCATCAATTTCAAAACACCGAAACGCGTCGACAACTTGGCTACCTTTTTTAACTTTTTGTGAATTTTTGTGAATTTGGATTTTGTGCTAAATGTTAATATACTGTGATTGCTTTTAAATGTAGAATTACTGAGTATATACCGTATTTTGATTCTAATGATGTTTTTAATAAATTTGATTTTAATGAAAATTATGTTTTTTGAGAGATAATTGTGGAACAATTCCTGGGTACATATCATTGAGATCAGAAATGTTGTAGGTGTCTTAGTCCTTAAAAAGTAAATTGTACTTCAAATTCAAGAACCACAGAAAGGAACCAAAATTTTTTCTTGTTTTGCTATTTTTCCCAGTCCTTTCTGGGTGTGTAAGGGAAAACTCTCTCTTTTGTCAAATCTACATGGTTAAAAACATATATTTATGTATTTAATGTACGTTCTAAGGGAAGATATTATTTGGGATAACTATGAAAAAATTTTCTTTAAGTTTTAACAATCATATATTGCTTTTAAAAACAATTACACAAATCGCGGTAGAACATCATGCGTACTGATATCGAAACAGCTGCATAAGCGCATCATAAGCGTATGTAAAGTCATGTGACTTTAAAAGGAGAGATTTGATTGGTTCATAACTTTTCCTATTGTAACTGTTGAAAGTTCCGTCCCATTATTATCATTCAACTTTGACTTTCTAAGAAGAATCATTTCTTCTGAGAATGTTTTTTAAATAGAAGGAAGATCATTATAAGAGCAATGGACTCATCTTCCAGCAGTTCTTCAGAGGGAGATTTCATTCCTGAAGAACCTCCAAAGAAGAAGAAAGAAGCTCTAATTTGGCAATTTTTTATTTTTCCAGAAGGGCAAAAAAAGGTTAATGCTCCAAAAGAAATCTGTAAAATTTGCCAAACAACTCTTTCAAGGGGTGATCCATCTAAAAAATACTCCTTTGGCACAGCAAATATGGTGCGACATGTGAAGAACTTGCACCCCAATAACTGTGCTCGAGCTGCAATACGGAGGTTGCAGGAGAACCCACCTGCTTCTGCACCAAGCACATCAACTACTGCAGCAGAATTTTCAGGAAGCAGTCCACATCCACAAACTGATCCTGATGTTGCTGACAATAAAATTGTATGCATTCATTGCGATAGACTTTTGTGTTTAGGGAGCAATCTATTGATCTGATGAAATGCAGGAAGCAGAAGCATCATTCTTTTGTTCCCGTATGATACTTTTTGGGTTCCAGTTCAATTGTTTTCAGATAAAAAAAAAATTGTTGACAAAACACAAAAAAAATTGAAAAGTAAAAACAGAAAAAAAAACTGTTATTTTTAGAACTACCTTTACTGGTCAAAGAAAGAACTATATTTCTATGTTAGTGTGTATAAGTTTGTCAGAATAAATGTGTAGTTTATAAATGAATGAATGAATATATTACTAGTGTATGGAGAATGTGAAAGTGCAGAACTATAAGGAAGTTCTACAGCATAAATCTCTAAGGTGTTTACCTATAGTATACTTTAGTATGTCCGAAGCACTTGAATGTAACATATGTACATAAATATGTTACAAATCTGTGCTTCAATTTGCACTGCTGGTGAAACTGTCTGGGTGAATTTGTATATGTGCGGGCGGATTTAAAATCTCCTTGTGCCTCTTTTACACAGCCGTTGCATCACTTTTGTGACACAGCGGTGGTGCAAAAGATGTGCCATGGTGTGTTGTATTAAGAATTAGATGCATCTGGAGGGTGCATTACATTGTAAAGCCCTGTGCCAGAAAGAGGCTTTCCTGTGCAGGAAGGGGTGCAGCAACGCCTCCTAAAAGTGACTGAGTGAAATGTATAACATTTTATTCAGTTACTTTTGAGCTTATGCTGCGTCAAAACCTTGCATATGCTTGAAGCAGGTGTAAGGATTGATACAGTATTGTGAGCATACAGCCCGAGAGCATTGCTGGAGTTGTGTTATGCTTGCAACTGAAGTCAAGCAATAATTAATCCCAAAAATATTTTGCAATTTAGTTTTGTTAGTATTTTATAATAAGAATATGAAATATAATCTAAAAAATAAAATAAATATAAATATTTATATTAAAAATATAAGAAATTAGTATTAAATGAAAGACATAATAATGAATACATTTATAAATTATTATTTTAAAAAACCTTTGAAATTCACTGAAAAAAACCATAGGTTTCAGGCACGTTATATTTAGGAATTAGCATTTTAAAACCTTAGAAATTCACTGAAAAAAACATAGGTTTCAGCCATGTTATAGTTAGGAATTAGCATTTAAAAAACCTTAGAAATTCACTGAAAAAAACATAGGTTTCAGCCGTGTTATCGTTAGGAATTAGCATTTAAAAAACCTGAGAAATTCACTGAAAAAAAACAGAGGTTTCATCCATGTTATAGTTAGCTGGACATTTCTCTCATCCAAAACCATTGAAATTCCTCCGTTATAGTTAGGATTTTTCTTAAAGTTAGAACTCCTAACTTTACTACTCGTAAACTGAGAAAAATCCTAACTTTAAGACTTTCGGTATTCACAGAAGGAATTTATGAGTCCTAAAGTTAGGTGTCCCGACTTTACTACTCCTAAACTGAGAAAAATCCTAACTTTAAGACTTTCGGTATTCACAGAAGGCATTTAGGAGTCCTAAAGTTAGGACTCCTAAGTTCTGTAAATACCGAAATGAGTAAGTGCCTTCTGTGAATACCAAAATGATAGTAAGTTTAGGATTTTGACTTAAGTTAGTTCTGTGAATCAGGCCCGATGATTTTTGTTTCCGCTGCTTCCCTAATTAACAGTGTTGCTGGATAAATATGTAATGTTACCATCAGTAGTAGATTGGGATCAAAAACAACTCTGTTGAAAAGGGAACACATTATTTTTCTCAGCCACTTGATTTAATGAAGCAATATTGTCTTAATAAACAATTTACCATCAGGATTAAGTAGTCTGATTGGACAATAATTCTTTAGGTCCCTCATGGTCCCTTTTTTATAAACTGATAAAATCGAACTAGCACACCATACTTATTGGAATATGACAGGTATACAAACAAAGATTAAATAATGCTGTTAAAATATAGTAACATAAATCAATATTAATTTATATATACCATTACTTTGACTCTAGCCACCCTTTGAGCAAAAATTAACATATACATAATGTACCGTATTCAATTTTTATTGCAAACAGCGGGGTACATTTATGAATATTTCCCACAACGCAATGCAGTAAGGGATGCTGTGCTAAATTGCATGAAAGGGAGAGAACAGATATAATCCTATGGGCTCTGCAGTTAACCTTGCTGCACTGCACTGCTTGATGGAAAGGGCAGGAATGCTTAGTGTTTGAAAGAATAAGGCGCATTCCTGTCTTTGTCCCTGTGGGTGTGCCATGTTGGCTGCCTAGCACCAACGCTGGCTCCCTTGCACCATGGCGCTAGGGTGTCTGCATTGCATGCAGGATAGTTTTTGTGCAGAAAGGTACAACTTCCTGCACAAAAACAATCTTGAGAGACATATCCCTCTTTCTATGTGTGCTGCATTCTGCAGCACACATAAAAAAAATGCTGCACAGATAAAAAGAGGAAGTAACAAGGAGACATAAAGATATTTCTCTTTGTTACCCCTTCCCTGAGAAGGCGTATTTGTTTGGTGCATTCAAAGTTCTACCAGTGATGGTAAATCTGGGAATGCATCAAAATCCATGAGAGTTGCATGGGAACAACCATGCAACACCTTTGAAACCCCTTCCTAGGGCAGAGTAACCGAACACAGCAATTTGTGCTGCATTGCGTTACTGCAGATTTATGATGCAAATCAGGGCTACACAAGGTGGCCTTGTGTGGGCTTAATAAATCAAATTTTGCATCATGCTTGCACCACATTGCATGGTGCAAGAGAAATCCAGCTCCCCTTGTAAATATGCCCCCATTCTTACAGAGATATGGAGCATTTCTACTCTCTGCTTGCGTTGGTGCACTGTGTGATGCCTAGTGTCAATGCAGAAAATGCAGTCATCCTTGCACTGTAGCACTTGGGTACCTGAGTTATGGGCAGGATTGGTTTTGTGCAGGAAGGGACACCATTTTCTATGTGTGTGGCAGAATGTAGTACACATTGTAGGAGGAAGTATCAAGGAAAAGTACAGCCATTCTCCTATTTAAACTCTGTCAGGTAGGTGCACCATTTTGGTGCAAACCTAGGTTTACAATTCTTTGTAAACCTGGGTTTCTGTCAATAGACATAGGTAGATGTATGGGAATACTGATGCTCTACCGATTTGTTACTTTGCATTTACTAAATGACGCAAAGTGGCGTTTGTATAATTAGTAAAAGCCAAAAATGATTTTTTGCATCAGGGCACCACCACAAAGGTGATGCAAGCCTGATGCAAAATCATAGTAAATCTGGCCCAATGTTTCCTGAAACGTATGATTTAACACCATTTTACATTTCACAAATCTTTATTGGGTTTTATTACAACATACAGAAGAAAAGGAAAAACAAGTATCAATATAGGCGATACATCTAATACATAAGTTGCATTAAAGCTGTGTATAAATAAGTGAGATTATGATCATGAATAATGGTATCATAATTAGGCCGAGGACACATGGGTTAGTGTTCATGTAGTAACAAATAAAGGATGTACCTCAAGAGAAACAGTGGTTGTGTACAAATTGTGACCTTCAACTATTACATTTAAATATACAACATATAGACCAAGAATAGTACCAATTTCAAACCTTCTTCTGTATCACAAAAATATCCAAAATGTGGGTAATAAAACAAAAAACAGGGGAGATAGGTGGAGGGCACTGAGTGTGATGGTCCAGGATGTTATGATTTGATTGACACATTTGTTGGGATCTAAAAGAAATCAGGAGGAAGTAGTATTGTTCTGTTCTGTAAATTTATCTAAAGTCTGCCATATTTTCTGTGATATCTTGGGGTTACTGGGTAGAGCCTCCTGGGAACTGTGAGCACTTTTGAGGTATACTATTCAAGCTCACCGAGTGTAATAGGATATGTTGTTGAGCTACTTACATTCCATGAGGATAATCTTGGCTGCGATGGTCTGTAAGAGGTTGAGTAGTGCCATGTCCTGGGTGTTAAGTTTAAGTTAGTCAATAAGAACCACAGGCCTATGACAACCATTGGGATATTTAAAGTGATTGCTGTTCTAAATATCTTTGACAATTGGTCTTCAATCATTGTCCAGTATGAGCCAAGGTGGGTGCAACTAAAGAACATTTGCTCCCAGGTAGCAGACTGCAGCTCTGGCACTTGTCATTATTGCGCATTTTAATTTATGTCATTTCATTGGTGTCCAGTGAAGTAGATTCATTGTAAAATATTTTCATTGTGTAAGCAAAGGGACAATCTTTTTTGTAATGATGTATAACAGAATTGTGTCCAGTTTTCTTCTTAAAGGTAATCTATGTGTAGAGTTTCTAAATGTTTAGTACTCTTCATTTGCACTGGTGTTTGTGACATTGGTGCTTGGCAAGTTTGGACTCTGTATTTTGTCAATGCCACATGTCCGGCTGAGGGCCAATATATCCGGTGTGAGCAATTAAAGGTCCCTCAAATTGGCCTAGGTTAGATAATTTAATTTTAGGTTTTACAAAGGTGTAAAGGTTGGGGTTAGGCAAATTAAATATCACTTGGAGTTCCGCAAAAGATCAGAAACAGTTGTTATATAGATCTCGGATTAACCTTATACCTTTAGTAGCCCATGTGATACCAAGGTTAGTGATCATTTGATTTTTGGGTTATACCATAAGGCAACAAATGTTGAGTTTGAGATAGAGTTTGGCATCTGTTTGTCTAATAGTTTCGGTGCTCTGGCAATATCTATCAATATTTTCCTGGAGTGTGGAAATGTGTGTCTCGACATGGTGATGGGGGAGGTTATGTTATGTTATGTTATAAAACGCTTATATAGCGCATTGCTACCCCAGCAACGAGGCGTCCCAGCGCTTGCAGACAAGCCCAATTACATAACACCCAGAGGGATATGATAAAGTACCTGCTCAAAAGGAGCCCTAGATAGAAGAAAACAGCCAAGTTTTAGCATGTTTTTGAAAATGAAGGTGATTAGTGATGGAGCGCACATCCGAGGGATAGAGTTCCAGAGTTTTGGAGCCAGGAACTTAAAAGATCGGCCTCCAGCTCTGCACTTCCGGATCTTGATGGTACAGGCAAGGGAAAGATCTGCAGAGCGGAGGGCACGTGGCGGGACATAAAAGGAACAAATTCTTTGCAAGATTTGGGGACATAAACAATGCAACAATCTGTGAATAACACACAAGGCTTTAAATTGAATGCGCTGTTTAACGGGCAGCCAATGGAGTCTACGTAAGACCTGAGAAGTGTGGCAGCGTTTCGGCAGACCGAACAAAGTACAGGCTGCAGCGTTCTGGGCTCTTTGTAGTCTATTAACGACTGTCAGATTGGACCCAAGCATAAGAACATTACAATAGTCTAGATTGGATAAGACCATAGCTTGGACAATTGTCTGACGGATGGAAGGTTCAAAGAAGCCGAGGATAGGTTTCAGAGAGCACAGGCGACCATAACAGGTACCAGCGACTCTTTTTGCGTGGGAATCCAGGGTGAGAGCGTCATCTAGAATCACGCCCAGATTTTTAACTTCCCTCTTGTGCGTGGGAGGGGGGCCCAATGTAGGGGGCCCCACCGCTCATCCCACTTTTGAGTATCAGTGCCAATAAGGAGGACTTCAGTCTTAGATGAATTTAGCTGAAGGCAGTTCTCTGTTAGCCAGCAGGAAATGGCCAGAATGTCCTCTTGAAATTTGGCTTGATCTCCCACGGTGTTATTAGAAAAGGTAAAAATCAGTTGCGTATCATCCGCATAGGATATTAATTTGATGTTACGTTCCCTGGCCATTATGGCCAAGGGGCGGACATACACATTAAACAGCGTGGGGCTGAGGGCAGAGCCCTGTGGGACACCGCAGCCTAATGGATAACTGCTGGATGAGTATGGGGGAGCGTGAACCTGGAAGGAACGGTCAGATAGAAATGACACGAACCAGTCCAGAGCTTCATCTCTGACACCTATCTCCCACAATCTCCTAAGCAGGATCCCATGGGAAACGGTGTCAAACGCCGCGCTCAAATCCAGCAGCACCACAGCTGAGGTACTGCCCATGTCCTGTGCCACCCTTAGATGTTCCATAACGGCTAGTAAAGCCGACTCTGTGCTATGTTTAGCACGGAATCCATTCTGAGACTCCTCCAAAATCCCGTTAGTCTCCAAGAAACCCGTCAAGATGGAATTTACATGAGCCTCCGTAACTTTGGCCAAGTACGGAAGCAAGGAGATAGGCCGGAAGCTTTCTGGCTTGGAAGAGTCCAGGGTGGGTTTTTTTAACAAGGGGATTACCTTGGCGTGCTTCCACGATTTCGTGATCGTGGCTGACTCCAGAGATTTGTTAATCAGTTCCCGCCCTTCCGTCATGATGGAGTTCTGACACAATCTAAACATCTCTGGTTTGACAGGATCTTCCGGGGACCCCGATTTGATTCTTAAAGTTAGGAGTTCCATATCTGTCTGAGAGATGTGTGGGAAAGTTACGAGGGAATAAGGAAGATCTGGTGGATCTGTAACAGATCTATAAGTCATAGACGGGCCTCCAGAATTGAATGTATTATAGATCCCTTGAACTTTGTTGATAAAAAAGTGCGCCAGATTTTCACATTGTAAGTCAGACACTATGATGTTATTAGTCCCGACAGGTGGTTTAGTAAGCTCCTTCACTAGCGTGAAGATAGTTTTAGCGCGATTAGTGCTGGCATTGATCAGATCAGTGTAATAGCTAGCCTTGGTCTTTTTTATAAGCCTATGATAGGCTTTAGTGGCACTTCTAAAATTGGATTTGGCAACAGAGTCATACGATCGCCTCCATATACGTTCAAGTACCTTGCACTGCTTTTTTTTGATTGAGAGTGCCTCACAGTACCATAAGTGGGACTGTTTGCGTTTGGGTCTAGACATTTTCTTAGGTATAAAATAATCCAAGGACTCATTGATCCATTCTCTATAGACTAGATCCGCCTCATCCAAGTTAACAGGCCAATCTGGCCAGGAGTTTATTAGTCTAGCCTCAAACAGAGCCCCATCAAGTTTTTGCCATGCTCATCTCCAAAGAGGGGGAGGAGGCTTTTCCCCAATGCTGGCTGGAATCTTAACAGAGATCTGTACCAGGAAATGGTCCGTCCAGCTAAGAGGACTGGGGGTGGAGACTGAAATTCCCTGCATGTTTGAGAACACCGGGTCCAATAAGTGACCTGCTAAGTGGGAAGATCCTACAACCAGTTGACATAGTTGGCAGGCTTCCAAATCCCCCAGAAACTTAAGTATGGCCGGGGAACTACATGACTCCAAATGGAGGTTGAGATCCCCCAGTATACTAAAGTTAGCTGACTGCATAGTAAGAGCAGAGACGTTTAAAACCAGCGACTCCTGGAAAGCACTCGCTGGTCCAGGAGGGCGGTAAATCACCAGCCCAGTAAAAGTGAAGGTGTCAGAGACCTTTAACTTAAAAAGAGCGCTTTCACAGTTGGCTATCTTTGCAGGGGACAGAGTGCAGGAATAGATGGCTTTAAAAATCACCGCCAATCCCCCTCCCCTACCCTTAGCTCTATTCTGAGTTTGAATGAGATAGTTGGAGGGAAGGGCTAAAGCTGGGATGGCCAATGCTTCACTAGTTAGCCACGTCTCTGTTAAAACCAGCAAGTCAGGAGAGTAATCCATAAGAAGCTCATGGAAATCCTCATGGTGTTTAACAAGGGACCTACAATTGAGGCTTAGGATCTGTAGGCTCGCAGTAGTTTTTTCCTCAACAACAGAGGCTGGTGGAATAGGGACAGCCTCCGTGGCCTCAAAGCTGCAATGGTCACACCGCAAATGGTGTGAGCCAGGGTGCCAAGAATGGACCGCACAGGCCGTTTGACATCGGAGAGCATATAGCTCCTCACGAGCAAACGGGGCCATGACAGCGGACTAAACAATCAGGAATCCTGGCCACTGGCAACGGACCAGCACGGACGGGCGCAGACGGGCTCGCCTTTGGCAAGCCTTCGGCGACCCGCCGGCTGCCCGCCGCGCGCGTCCGCTGCGCGGGAAAATGCAGAGTTCCCTAAATAGGCATCAACCCCGCCTCTGGCGATGTAGACACCCTCAGGGGGCGTGCCCAGGTCGTGAACGCCCTCCACTACAAACGGCACTTGCCGCGGTGGAACGAGGCGCTGACCAAGATGTCAGCAGGTAAGAAACCGAGAAACACGATGTTGCAGTGATAGTCTTAAAAACATTAATTTAAAAAGGTATTTGCCAGGCAACACACACACTCTTCACCGGCAGCACCTCTGCGCCTCGTAATCAAGATCGTCCGCTGCGCGGGAAAATGCAGAGTTCCCTAAATAGGCATTCACCCCGCCTCTGGCGATGTAGACACCCTCAGGGGGCGTGCCCAGGTCGTGAACGCCCTTCACTACAAACGGCACTTGCCGCGGTGGAACGAGGCGCCGACCAAGATGTCAGCAGGTAAGAAACCGAGAAACACGATGTTGCAGTGATAGTCTTAAAAACATTAATTTAAAAAGGTATTTGCCAGGCAACACACACACTCTTCACCGGCAGCACCTCTGTGCCTCGTAATCAAGCGCGTCCGCTGCGCGGGAAAATGCAGAGTTCCCTAAATAGGCTTCAACCCCGCCTCTGGCGATGTAGACACCGAGGTGACATAGTAAGGTTTGCATAATGTACATTCTATTTCCAGTGGCTGAGCAAATGCACCTGGCAATAGCCAGTGGGCTCCTTGGGTTGCTAAGAAAGCTGATTGATAATAATGGCTCCAGTGTGAAGTCTAATCGGAGGTACTTGTAGGGAATTCTGGCTTTTTTACCATTTCTGAGGAAGGTCGATGTGAGTTTGTCGATGGTTTTAAAATAGGTGGGTGATAATTCCATGTGTAGCATTGATGTGACAAAATTGATTGACCATTGGGGTAATCATCATTTTGAGGGTTTGAAGTCTGCTCCACCATGATATGTGTTTCCAGAATCAGGTGGAGAGGAGGTCTTTGACATTTGATATGGTTTGGTTTTCATTGTGTTGTAGCTATTCGGTTAAAACCCTGGCAAACCAAATACCCAGATAATGAGGAATTTAGGTTGCCGTTTGGGGCCAGAGTCTCCAAGGTGGGTAGGTAAGCAGTGAGGGTTGAGGTGTAGAACCTCAGTTTTTCCTTTGTTTAAGTGGACCCAGAAAGCAAAGAGAACTTATGGATTATACTAGTGATTTTGGATATTGTTACCCTAATGTCATATAAGAATATAAGGATATTGTCTGTGTATTCAGCCATTTTGTAGGATGTTGCGCTAAAATGAAACCCTTTAATTTCTGAAGAGTTATTAAGCATTTGCCATAATTGGTGGTGGGGGCAGTCTTGCTATATGCCTTAGTGTATGCTGAAAGGAGCAGAAAGTGCAACATTAATTCTGATTCTTGCCATCAGGTTGGCATATAATGTGATAGTCATTTTTATAAAGGGTGTACCTAAATTGTGTGTCTCAAGTGCCAGTTCTTAAAATGGCCACAAGACCTTAGCGAATACTTTTTTTCCATGTTGAGGGCTATTGCCTCAGCTGGCTATACAGATATTTGAGCATTTTCTACAATATGATATGAAGTATGAATTTTGTCTCTGACTACCCTTCCTTTAGCAAAAACCATTTGAGAATTGTGGATAAGTTCAGGGATGAATGGTTCAAGTGTTTGAGCCAAAAAATGTCCATGTTTAGGAGAGATATTGGCCTGTACATTTTGGTAACAGTGTGATCCTTACCCTTCTTGGGGTCGCTACGATCGTAGCTTTCAATGCAGTTCCTGAGACCAAACTCTGTAGTGCAAAATGATCCTTTAAGGGTTTTATTATGGATTTCATCCGTTTTTTTATAGTATGTGTTAGAACTAGGATTTCTGGTTGGCTAAGGCTTGCGCCAAAGCCAGGCAGAAACCACCTCTCTAGTCAGGGCCAGTGAGTTACACGCCAAAGATAACCCCTGCTCACCCCCTTGGTAGCATGGCACGAGCAGTCAGGCTTATCCCAGAGGCAATGTGTAAAGCATTTGGGCACGCACACAGCAACAACATCCCCGGCATACTACAAAAGGAACTCCACACAAGGTTATATAAAAATAGCCTTTGCATTCTCAAAACACATGAGATAGTAATCACACAATATACATTGTACCAACTGGCACGGGCAATATTCACAAGGGATTATTTACACAAGACAGGGCCACGGGGCCACTGTCAGGATCAAGACTTAGAAGAAATTGGTACAAGTAAAAATAGATCATAAATCTACAACCAGTAGCCACTGGTAATCACTGTACTCCACCTCAACCTGTAACATAACTTTACATTATGCACAGTCACATCAGGCGTGAATTATATCCTGCGCCAACCTAACCAGCATAAACACATTATGCAATCTCTCACTAGTCTAAACACATTAGATCCTACCTCCTAAGTATAACTCACATTAGGGGCGTAAATCACAGAGTGAAGTATAATGTCACTAACACAAACCTACATTGGTAAAACAACCTCATAATCATAAACCACAGTCCTAGAGGTATCAAACAGGGTGTGTAACACATAATAAACGCATTACATTTCCTAGCACCACATTTAGAGCACATCAATCAGATTAGGGTC
The DNA here is from genome assembly GCF_964263255.1 of Lissotriton vulgaris. Lineage (NCBI taxonomy): Eukaryota > Metazoa > Chordata > Amphibia > Caudata > Salamandridae > Lissotriton > Lissotriton vulgaris. The sequence continues at coordinate 866,366,419 of NC_141696.1, forward strand.
CTGCGCCCCATCCATATGCCAGCCCCCCGGGGCCAACTGGCCATCCAAGAAGGGGCTCAAATGCCCTGTGTCCAGAATCTCAGGGCGCGCTGTCAGTGCAGGGAAATCCAATTGCGTCACTGCGCAAACCTAAACGTTGCAGCTGGCACTAAGTGCTGCAAACTGGATCAGAGGAAAAGGAGTGTAACTCACTCCTACTAAGAAATGCACCCCAAAGTCAAGAGAAACCTAAACATTGTAGGTGGCACTAAGTGCTGTGCAGTTGAGAACAAGAACTGGGCCTAAACGCTGCAGCTGGCACTAAGTGCTGCACAGCTGGGGAAGGCCTGGCACCTCTGTGCCACCTCTGGCCCTCTCATGGCTCTCTCCTGAGTTGCGCCTCACGGTGGAGCCATCTGGCTCTGGAATACAGATGGCATCTGTCTCTGGAAAGAGCAAAGTGGTTTAATCAAGGGACCACTCACTTCCGAAAATTCTCGACTGTTCCTTAATGTTCTTAACAAATTCCCTTCCCTCTCCACATCCTTGGCAGCCATTTCTGTTGATGCTGGAAAGGCCTTTGACAGAGTAGACTGGTCCTTCTTATTTGCTTCATTAAAATGGCACAGCTTTGGCCCCAAATTGATTTCACTCCCCTCTCTACTTTACTTTGCCACCAGAGCTTCAGTATTAAGAATAGTTGCCTCTCACCTTATTTTCCTCTCCAACGTGGAGTTCGCCAGGGTTGCCCTCTTTCTCCTCTTCTCTTTATTTTAGCTCTTGAACCCTTTCTTTAATCTATTCGCAATCATGACTCCATCTCTGGATTTTCCTATGGTGATCATCAACTAAAACTCTATGCTTATGTGGATGATATAATACTCTTTATTTCTGCTCCCGAAACCTCTATTCCTCCGTTAATACAGGAATTTGCCTCCTTCTCTCTTGTTTCCAGCTACAAAATGAATTCAGACAAAACAGAATTTCTTCCTCTTACAAAATGTTGTCTCCCCCACTCCTTTACTTCCACTGTCCTCACCTGGAATAGCTCAAAAATTAAATATCTTGGTATATGGTTTTCCAACTCCATTGACTCTTCTATTAAATTGAAAATGGCTGCTGCCCTATCCCGAATTGGTAAACTTTTCTCCTCTTGGAACCCCCTATTCCTCTGTAGGTGGGGTTGGCTAGATTCAATGAAAATGATGATTGCCCATATCTTGATTTATACATTCTCTATGCTTCCTGTTCATATTCCTGCATACTACTTTAAGCGTATTGACTCTTTCCTTTCTAACTTCCTTTGGAAAAAAAAGAAACCTTGGATTTCCCTATCTTCCCTTCGCAGGACGAAGTCTAATGGAGGTGTGAACTTCCCTGATTTTCTTCTCTATCATAAATCCCTTTCCCTTCGGCAGGCTGCGAAATGGCTCTCTTCTGTTCCCTCCCCCTTCGCTTCACTTTCGCTTTCCATTGAACAAACCTTACTCTTAGTTTTATCTTTAAAGGAAGTTGAGGCTTTCTCTGCCAACATCTTGTGCACCTCACCCCCTCTTTTTAAGCATACATGTTCACTTTTGAAGCCTTTGGTACATTCTTTCCCTACCTCTAGAGAGTCCCTCTTGGATTCTCCAATCTGGCATAACTCCCTTATTCTCCTTAACAATAGACCCATCTATTGGAAATCTGGGAGACTGAAGGGCATAATTTGGGTTTTACATCTTTTTTACGGCCTATCTCCCTGTACATTCCCCCAATCGTAAACCTTATTCCATTGCCCCCATTCTCTTTTACAGAAATGTACCACTCTCATCTCAATAATTCTTGACACTTACTACTCTCACACCCCTCATCGTCCCTATTGTCCGAAATTCCCTTATCACGATAATCCTTTCCATGCCCAAAGCTTCCCTCATTTACAAATACTTCTTAGCCCCCAATCCAGATCGTGCAAAATCCAAATTAAAACTCTCATGGGAATCTGATTTGGGATACCTTAGATCTACCCTCCCACGCCCATGGTCTCTTTGACTTTATGCTGGCTTTAGCTTTCCAATAAAGACAAACATTGCCTAAACCATTCTCAATTTCAAAATATGAACGTGTAGGTCAAACACAAGTTCCTTTAGTTTGACCCGGTACTTTTATTTGTACCCTTCAAATTTTTAATTCTTTTTTATCATCTCTTTTTCACATTTGTGTATGAAAAGGAAAAACTGTACATTCTATACATTTACACTAATATACAACACAATTTACAAACACTTATTTACAATCCACATAATTACTAAAGAAAATTAGACATCATACATCCTAAATACAATACTTTGTACAAACAACCTTTGTATATTTATGCATTTGCATTCTAATGAGTGAATCTATATCCAAAAATGAAAGACAAAGTCAAAGAGGAGCAAAGTCACCAGAAAGGGGACCAATTTAAAAACTAGCTGATGCTGGTTTACCAATCAATGACGTTACTAGCTCCTCCAGATATGCTGACGCGTTTCAAATCCAGGGAAAACCAGTTTCCGGATTCTCATCAGGACTTTGTCCCTTTTCTGTATAAGATGTAGAAAACAATAAAGTTTTATTTACAAACTTGAAGCCTCTTTTCTCTCTAGCATTACACTACTTGGGTTTAAAATTTATTTATATACCTGTGTGAATTAGGCAAACTGGACCTTCTTGATTTTGGAAGTAGGCTCAGATTACAATGTCTCAGTCCATATTTTGAGAATGGTGGTTCATTATATTCGTTTGGGATATTGATTCCCTACAAAGGAAAGAATGTCGATATATCTGTAAACCTAATTATTTGGCATTCTACATGAAGTACTGGAAAAGACTAGAAAACACTCTTAGATCATACCTCTGTTTGTCAGGTAGGAGTCTCTGTTTGAACAAAAGTGGTGCCAATCTTTATTTCAAGTCGGAATCTACCAAAATGCGCAGCGTGAGCTTTTCACAAATGATTGAAATCCAACATTATGATTAGAGCGATTCTAATAGGTTTCATTTTTGGTAGATTCCGACTTGAAATAAAGATTGGCACCACTTTTGTTCAAACAGAGACTCTGACCTGACAAACAAATCTAGTTTAAATGCTGTACATTTTAAACCTCCTTGAATACTTATTATCTCTATTCTATACTTTTTTACCCTAGTTGGCTTATTTTATGTATTTAATTAATTTTATAAATGTTCTCACATTCCTTTTTTTTAATATGGATTATTCTATTATATAATTGTGTAAGATTTGTTTCCTCTTCATCTACCCTTCTCCCTTCCTCCCCTTCTTTCCTTCTTACCCCATTTAAAATTTAAAATAGCTTTTGTTGTCCTAAACTAGTACTAGCCATATTTTCATCTATGTTATATATCTCTTATATTAACCTCTGTATTTCTAGTCTTTTGTATATCCAGTTAATTTTCAAATAAAGCTTTTTAAACTGAAAAAAAGAAATAAAGATAACAATTTGATCACAATATTCATTTTTATAATATCGCATCACCCCAGCAAATTAATGGGAAATAGATTCCAGTTTTCTGAATACATGAAACACATTTTTCTAGCAAGGTTCTGTACTTAACTTTACTGGTGTTAATTTTGTTACTATTAATTCTAATTCACTGTTATGTTACAACTTGAACCACCCATGGATCATTACCCTCTAAAATGTTTAGAAATAATTAGTGTCTTATCAGAATTTAACATGTAGCCTGAAACCTTTTCATATTTTTCTGCCTCAAGCTCCTTCACCTCAAGAGCTTCAATTATGTTATCAGCATAAACTGAAACATCATAGGCATCCCCACTGGTTGATATAGTCATCATAAACATGTACAATAATACGGAGAAGGGCTTTCTGACCGACCTGTCACAAGATCTCAACGAGGAACTTAAGAGTCTAAGTAATAATCCAGATAAGGACACTATCTTTGTATTGGGTGGGGATTTTAGCACTAACCTCTTCCAACAGTCCTTGTGCGGATGTGGCGACGGGGAGATCACAGATGTGGTTCACCAGCCCCATTTTTTTCTCATGCTAACGGGGGAGAAAGCTTAAATGAGGTCAAGGCAACATACAACTTGGGGTTTGCAAACATGCTGCGCTTCCCACCTGTCGATTTCAGTACAACGTTCGTAGGTGGAGGTCACAGCACTTTGATTGATTTCATTATTCTCTCAAATTGCTATGAATCATGGGTTGCGGATTTTATCACCCACCCAATTGGGATTAGCGATCACCTTCCACTTAGCATTAATATTTCATTTCCTTATAAAAAGACAAGCTCCCTGGTTGAGAACTTAGCCTGGACTCAAGGGTGTGTGCTGGCCAGACAGAATGGATATTCCCTGAGCTGGGCAAAGAGCGACCCTGAGGCCACAAACCTAGATATTATGATTCAGGCAAAAATCCCAATAGTAAAGTGTCTGCAAGAAGACTCAACTTATTCTGACATACTGGGTTCCTTCTCTGATATCTTTAGGATAATCTAAAAAGCTTTGACCCGCCAGTGAAGAGCCAAGAAGCCCGAAAAATATAGATGGTTCGACTCTAACTGCGCCCAGGCCCATTCCCTTTTAAAAATGGCCCTTCAAAGTTCCCCGAGGAACAGTGAGGAAGTCAGGAGGCTCAGGAAAGATTATAACCTAGCAAGAAAGAAGCGCAAGAAGGAAATTAAAGAACAGGCCTGGACTAACTTGCACCAAGCCTCATTAATGAGGGATTTCTCCCTTTTTTGGGTAGCTGTAAAGGCACCATTCTTCAGAGTAGGAGGTAGCCATCCCGGAAGACTCATGGATTGACTTCTTCTCAGAAGTGTACAATCCAGGGGTACAGATAAAATAGTTGCTATCGGTCCTGCCGCCCAGGAGGGTCGGGAAAAATTTGCACCTATTCACATTAACTTTACAAATGAAGAAGTACTGGCTGCTATAAAAGAGAGCAAGGGAGGCAAAGCGCCAGGCCCGGATGGGATTCCGATCGATCTATACAAACACTCAATTGAGCTCTGGTCCCCTCTAATAACCCGAGTCCTCGAAGCAAGCTGCGAGAAGGGTTTCATCAAATCCTGGTCTGAGTCGATAATTATCCCCATTTTTTAAATAAGGGGATTGAGACAACGCTGCGTGCTACCAGCCCATATCCCTGCTGGACTCATTTATGAAAGATGCAGGCAGGGTCATTTTGAACCGCCTTCAACTCTGGGCGGAAGACAATAATGGCTTAAGCCCGGTCCAGTATGGGTTCAGGGAGGGACGGGGCATGGTAGAACAGGTGTTAAATTTTCCCATATTACATGGAAAATATACTCAGGCCAAGAACGGTAAACTGTTTGGAGTTTTTGTAGACCTTACCGCGGCCTTTGACAGCGTAATCCATGAACAACTATGACAGATTTTATCAGATTTAATGGTAGATCAGACACTAATTTGTTTCCTAAGACAACTGTACGTAGACTCAATGGCCAAGGTGAGATTCGGCACAAAAAGAGAGTGTACCAAGCCCTTTCATGTAAGAAAGGGTGTAAGACAAGGTTGCGTCCTTGCCCCCTTCTTTTTCACTTTATATACCAATGATCTGGAACGGGAATTGGTCGCCAGTGTACAAGACTTACCGCAGGCAAAAAACAAGCAGATAGTTTCACTATTATATGCCAATGACGCCGTTCTAATGGCGAGAACCCAACTCGGCTTACAGACAGCACTTGATACCTACCTAAATTTTATGGACAATAAGGGCCTGAAACTTAATGTGAAAAAAACATTTGTTATGTCCTGTGGAAGAAACAAAAAGAGATCTTGTCCCGTGTTTGCTGGGTGCGAGAAAATCGCAGCTACTAAAATATTTTCATACCTAGGGATTGTGTTAGAGGAGTCAGGATCCTAGGGACCAGCCATAAACAATAGGACACTGATGTTTAGAAGAGCAACAGCAGCATTAATGTTATTCGCTATAAAGATGGGCAAAAGGCCACCGGAAATCCTTTTGAAAATATATAAGGCTAAGTGCATCAGTGTAGCTGTATATAGAGCAGGCGTATGGGGAGTCTCTGATACATCACCCATTCAAAGGGTAGAAAATGCAATTTTAAGGTTTGTTTTAGCCACTCCTCAAAGCACTGTTTTTAATCTTCATTCTGAGCTGGGGGTACGACACATAAGTGACTTAATAAGTATGCAACCCTTACTGCTATGGCACAGAGTATGGACCTCAACAGATCTAATTCTAAACAGGGAAATCATCGGAGACTCGTTGGGCTTAGACCAGGCCACAAAGATCCCATGGTTGAAGTACATCCGCAACCTCACCAATGACCTGGGGAGACCCGAGTTTTACGATAACCCTGCCTCCTTAGTTAATATATCCCGAAAGGACTAAAGGTCCTCTGCTGGTACCACTTTGAATCCTTAAGACTAGGAGTGGAGATAAACAAGAAAACGGTAATTCAACACCAACTTACCTTGACCACACCTTCAATTCAACCATACCTGGTCTGGTGCCAAGAGGGGTTTGATAGGTTTATCCTGACCAGATTTAGATTTGATAATTTTTTTCGAGTAATTACATTTCCTAAAACTAACGACTGGTCCAGAATCCTCTGTAAATGTCCGTGTGACAACCTATCCGACCAATCTACATTGCACGTGTTATTCTTCTGCAAATTTTACTTGGCGGAAAGGGCTAGATGGATAAAACCTTTTTTAAATCAGGGAACATGGCGTCACTGCCGTCTTGCCCTACTGTTTTTACAACTTCTGAGTGATATGTACTGTGTTGGTATAATAACAGTTTTTTTAAAAAGTACCTTGAGGAGAAGGAAAAGTTTATAAGTTCTTAAACACTTTTATGCTCAGCACTAATTGTAATTTATGGAACTGTTTTAACTTGTGTATGAAATGTCGCTTTTATGATTTTATAAACTTGTGGAATCGAATAAAGCTTTTCTACCTACCATAGGCATATGCTAAAATCTTAATACTAATATCATTGGCTATAACAGGTCTCTGGTAAACGTTTGAAATTACTCCAATATAGAATGGGAGACTCTGTAGGCAGAATAGTTGTATCCTTGAAATTGGATATGTAAGAAGAAGCTTTGCTGTTTTCTCTAATTTTATATGTTAACACAGGTCCAATTGATTCTCCATATTCTATTGCCTGCCCTCTAATTTGCCGGTAAGTGGCAGGATGTTCTCCCTTAAGTGCAATCAATCTGTCTAATAAATATCTTGCTTGTTATAATATTTACCAATAGCTGTTGCTTGTAATATTTCTAGGGTGCATAGCTGAGCTCAGTTGTATTATTTTCCATTCTGATCCTATTGTGGGTACTAACATATTGCATAGTCATACCTTAGATATATGCCTTAATAGTGCATTATGCATGCACTAAGATTATCATACAAAAATAATGTATGGTGTGGGATATATATTATTAGTAGGATTGATCTTTCAAATGGTTTAGTCTTTTATTTATTTATTTATTTTGACATTTGTTAAGCGCTTGCCTACCCCCAACGGGGGTGTCCCGGCTCTGTGGACAGCAAAAACTGCAAGGACCAGAAGAGGCTAGAGAGTGGAAAACAGCCAGGTCTTCAAGCTGCGCCTGAACAGGGGTTCCGGTTCGATATGCCGGAGACTTAGGGGTAAACTGTTCCAGAGCTTAGCCGTAACCACCACAAAAGCTCTAACCCCTTTCCTGGAGCGTTGGAAGCGGGGGGAGTAGCAGGTGGAGGTGGTTAGATATAAGTGCTCGAGCTGAGTGCATCAGCTTAAGCCTTTGTCGGAGATACTCTGGACCCCTGCCATTCAGAGCCCTGAAGGTCAGGACCAGGGCTTTAATCTGAATGCAGGAGGATACAGGGAGCCAGTGGAGTTTCTTCAGATGCGGGGTTATTGAGTGACGGTAGGGGGTGTTGCAAATCAGCCTGGCGGGCGCGTTCGGTATATTCCGCAGCGGGTGAATGAGATAGGCCGGAGCACCCACGTATAGGCTGTTAGAATAGTCCAGGTGGCAGGTGATGAGGGCATGGATAACCGTCCTTCGAGAATCCAGGGGGAGATAAGGGAAGATTTTTTTAATCATGCGCAATTTGCCAAAGCAGGCGGAGGTGACTTTATTGATTTGAGCCTTGCCCGACAATTCGTTGTCAATTACATAGCCCAGAATCCGAGCAGAATAAACAGGGGATGGAGGGGGGTTAAGCTCAGACAGCCACCACACCGAAAGAAGCAGTGAGGTCTTTTGGTTAGAAAACAGCACCTCGGTTTTGTCAGTGTTTAACTTGAGGGTATTGCACGTCTTCCATGATACAATGTTAGTGAGGCAAAATTTTAAATTGGCCAGGCGTGTCAGAGTAGACTCTAAATGAAAATACTAGATGAGTATCATCAGCGCAGGAGACCACTCTGACCCCGCAGACTTCTATTACCTCTGCTAGCGGTGCTAGGTAAACATTAAAAAAGAGGGGGCTAAGAGCCGACCCTTGGGGGATTCCACGGCTCAAGGGTTTTTTTTCTTTGGAAGCAAAAGGCCGGCACCAGACCTGCTGCGTTCTTCCCGTTAAGAATGATCTTATCCAGGCCAGGGTAGTGCCTCGAATCTCTAGGTTATGGAGCCTATCAAGCAGGATGGTGTGTGAGACAGTATCGAAAGCCGCGGACAGATCGAGGAACACCAACATGGCTACCTGGCCTCTGTCCACGCTCTCGCGGATAGTCTCAGTTACTTCCAGCAGAGCAGTCTCCGTACTATACCCGGATCGAAATCCGGATTGTGAGTCATGGAGGAGTTCTCTGGATTCCAAGTAATCGTCCAGTTTTTGCTGCACAACTTTTTCCAGTATCTTTGCTGGTTTAGGGGGAAGTGATATAGGCCGGTAATTGCTGAATACAGCTGGGTCGGCCTCGGCCTCCTTCAAGATGAGAATCAGCATGGCCTGTTTCCATACTGTGGAAAACTGCCCTAAGGATAGGGAAGAGTTCCATATTGAGATTAGGGGGCAATAATGGCTGGAGCATGGGTGGTGAGGATATGGACGGGAACAGGATCTAATGGCGAACCAGATTTACACCCTCGTACTTTCAGCAGGGCTGTGTCCGGTTAGACTGGTTTAAAAACACACAGCATTATATCCTGGGGGATAAAAGTATCTGAGGCAGCACTCTCAGACCGCCTTACCTCAATTTGTTTAAAGGCAGAGAAAATGTCAATGATTCTGTTATGAAAAAAATCCGACATGCCGTCGCTGAGCTCCTGGCTGGATTTAATCATGCTGGCAAGAGCGGTTGGTTTAGTGAATTTCTTTACAATTTGGAACAGTGATTTAGCAGAATTATCCACCACGTTAATTTTATTCACGTAAAATTATTTCATAGTGGCGCGTTTGAGTCTGTGAATTCTTTTTTAATGCAGTTCTATAAGAGACTTTGGCGAGAGGGTCATAGGAGAGTCGCCAACGGCGCTCGAGCTTCTTACAGCCACTTCTTTCGTCGCGTAAAGCCTGAGTGAACCAAGGAGCTGAAGGATTAGCTTGAGCCGATGAGAGGGGTTCCAAAGGGGCGATGGTATCAATTGCCAAGGAGAGTTGGTCATTAAAATTGGCATTATCGGCGTTCAGATCGCCTTAGGGTTGCCAATTTGCATTTGCAAGTATAGGTTCTAGGGCAGCACAAGTAACTTTGTACCATTTCCTACTAAGGTCTCTAGTTTTAGTGGGAATGGCCAGTGTCCGGACAATGGTCAACTTAAAGGGGATTAAATAATGATCTGACCAGGGAAGGGGAAGAGGGGATGAGGTGGATAAGCCCGACAGATTAGTAAATATGAGGTCTAGAGTATGGCCAGCGCAATGGGTGGGACCCTGCACTTTGTGATTTAAGTTCATGCCTGCCAGGGCATCCACAAGAGAACTGGCCTTTGAGCATGTGGTGTCATCTACATGAAGATTAGAGTCACCCAAAATAGTCAAATGAGGATGTCTCAGTGTGAGGTCTGCAATGGTCGCTAGGAGCTCTGTGAGATGGGATGGTGGTGTACCGGGGGGGGTTGTATAACAAAACTCCAGCTACAATCAAGTGAGTAGTGTCTGAGATGCTAAAATACATGGCCTCAATAGGGCCAGTATTTTCTAATTTCCTGGACGTAATGTTCCAGTGTGAGCGAAGGATGGCGGCGATTCCGCCTCCCATTTTAGCGCCTAGGCGATTAATCCCCATGAATCGATATTCCGGGGGGATCACCAGGTTTATATCAGGATTGGATGCATCTTTGACCCAAGTCTCAGTCAAGAACATCAAGTCCCAGGAATAAGAGGTCAGGGAGAGTCATTGCTCCTTCTTAGCAGACATTCTTTCAATTGTCTATCCATAACAATAGACAATTGTGATCAGATACAATCATGGGACATATCTAAATACTGGTTTAACAATCATACTTGTTTACATACATGCCATATCAATGCAATAATAATATTTGTGAGAAATAAGTAACATCCATTTTCAGCCCCTTTACAGAGAGCCGGTACCCTTATGTGAATCACTACAAATCCTGATAGTTCTCACGGTACCTAATCTATTAGAACGGTCTAACTTATAGTCCATAGTAATAAAATGACAGCAACTGATTAGTATCATTTCCACCAGACCAGCAATAGTTCTATTGCAAGATAATCAAATATATGTGGATCATTTGTATTTGGCCTTTAAACCTCACAGACACCACCATTATCAGTATTAGGTTCTTAGAAGCATTATATCTCCTTTGTTAGCAGCAAGGATTGCAACTCCCTTATTTGCTATCAGTTGGGAGGAACTGGGAAGTAAATTGAACCCCAATTTTTTCAATGCAATCCTATTTTTCTATGCCAAATGTATTTCTAACTGGTATGCTATCTGTGCTTTGTATCTTGTCAGTGATTCTGACACTATTCTGCTGTTGTGGAGACTATTTAAATCACACACTTTAAAACATATTAGTGATAAGTTATTTTGGCTCAATGTAACTATTTTTGTTTCTCCTCTCTCTGGGAATGTATCACCATACAGAAAGCATATTACAATTATTACTTTTACCTCAGTGTTCTACCTTCTTCCTCAATCTATTTTGTCTTTTGTGCCCCAACCAACAGTTCTCCACCTTTCCATACCTACCTATTGTGCGTCTTATTACTACATCTTTGCCACCTACAGGAAGTCTGACACACCCTAGGAAAATCAACACCCTAACCACTGTTGTGGTGAAACAGCAGTACAGAACCCTTTTATATCAGCATGCTACCATTACACTACATAGTATATTATCAAAATATAGACACTTTTCCAATAGCCAAATATCTGAACTCCCTACTACCTTTGCTTTCATCATCATCATCACATCATCAAATATCCAGACTTCCTACTACTTTTATTCACCACATTACATCTTTACTTCATAAACTTCTTCCCTGGAATTAGGTATCCGTTTGACAACTTGAAGCCACCCCTTTCCTGAAATCAATCCCTTAGTTAATATACGTCACTTAAATTGAACCTGACACACAATTGCAACACATGAATTTGTTTTCTGTTGGGCCTGGAAATTCTGATTAGATTCGGGCTAATCAGGCCATGTTGAGATCAGCTGATAAGACTCAGGTCCATTATTACAAAGTACATTTGACCATGCTAATTACTTTATTCCAAGAAGTTACTTGCAGGAAGACCAGAGCATAATCCATTTGCTCACCCTCCACCAACGTCCCACGGTAAAATGACATATATCAGACGTTCCAAAACATGTAAGATGCCCAACTGAGATAGACGCTGTTTTTTTTCTACAAAATATTTTAACATAAAACAAAGTGTTCCACTGGCAGAAGAGGATAGGCCTAGCTATTAACAAGATGCAATGATGCAACCAAATTTGCCACTAAATCCAGTGACATTGATAGCTATAGATAGCTTTTCCTCTCTGCATTTGAAGCTGGATAACTGGTTTTTTTTAGTCACCATCCTAGTCAATCGAAAGGAGAGAGACTGCAAATTCAAGACTGCTAACTCCTGTTGCTGCCGCAGTCATACCAATGCTATGCATACAGCTGCCATGCCTAAATCTGTCGTCACCGGGGATCTGGTGAAAATGCTAGGCAACTTAGAGGTGAGCACGCTGAGCTCTCAATGCGTAATAAACTCTCTCTCATCTTGTCAAACCCAAGCAACAAAGAAGGTCACCGTAAATCCAGAGAATATAGTGATCAATCCCTGCAGAACTCACAACTGGCATCCCCAGAACAGGCAGCCGAGGACCGAATCAGACCGGGAGGAAGATTCTGGCCGACCGTACAGCAGCAGAATTGGGTCAATACATCAACAAGGGCCAGGCTTGAGTTCGCAGATATTCCCGCTATGGTCCTCTTGCTACAGATTGCAGATATCTTTATAATTCTTTTAGGGGAGAAACGAAGGAGGGCTGAGTCCTTAATCAACAGAGTAACATACTGGTTTAGAGCAAAAATAGAGTGTCTTTCAATAGTGCACTCTGATACTGAGTTTGCTGTAACAAGTAAGCATGGGCGGAAAATCCGTTCCGCTCGCGGATTTTCGGTAAATTCGCGAGCGTTCGCGGATTGCGAATTTACCGAAAATCCGCAAATTCGCACGCAGCAGATTTTTTTTTCTTGGTGATACAATTTTGCGGCGTGCGGCGTAAGTTCGCAATTGCGAACATGTAGGTGCGGTGGGCAGCAACAATCTCGCACTCGCGAAATTACAAAATTTGCAATTCTGCACAAGAAATCCACTAGCAAGCAGCATAGACCTTCTGAAAATGATGATTTTTATCAGGATAACTCCTCAAGTTGACATTAGCCTGCATTTTTTTGGATTTGAGGCCTTTTGACTTTCTTTGGATCACTTTTGGATTAGAAATCAACTTTCACAAGTAAGTTTGTTTGGGGCATTACAGTTGCTGTTCTGCAGAAAAACGAGTTTTGCTAAACTGAAAGCACTCAGCAGGTGCAAAAGTTCAAATTCATCATTAGTAACCATTCCCTGTAGTGCTTCCTGACTGGGGCCCCTCCAGAGTTCAGTTGCTAGTTGCAACAATTGTATGACCCTGCTCTGACCCTCACAGCCGGATCATAGAATAGCTACAAGTAGGCCACAAAGGTCCTGGAAAAAAAAATTGCACTGCAACAGAAAGCAAATTACAGATAAGGAAGCAGGTGCCAGACTGGAATTTTAAAACAGTGACACATTAATAAATCAACACCAAATTAATGCATGTCAGTTGAAGCAGGGCAGGTGTGCTTGCTTTTTCCCCCCATAATCTACAGTGATGATGATGAACCAGAGGGTGGCATTGATGTACCAGAGGGTGGCATCGGTGAAACAGAGGGTGGCAGTGTTGAAACAGAGGGTGCTGTGAACCTGTGATGATGAACCAGACGTAGAAACAACATAGTCACGACCGTTGCGTGCCGAAAAGTAAGTTCGCAATTGCAAACTGGTACAAAATCCTCGCAAACTGGCAGAAACCCTTGCGAACACTATAAAAACAAAAAATCTGCAAATTCGTGAGAATTCGCGGATTTTGCGGATTGCGAGTTTGCAAATACGCAAATTTGCGAACGCCATATTCGCAAAATTCGCCCATGCTTAGTAACAAGGGCTCACTCTGTCTGGATTGCATTGCAGTGTTCTTAAAAAGCAAACCACTGGTAGGCGGCCTAAATAATTTAGAGCTCCGCACCTGCCATCTACGGGATTAAATTGAGTCTACAATCAAGATAAGACTCTCCCCCATTGCCAATGCAAACTGACACTCAGACCTTTGAACAACAAAAGCAGGTTGCATACAAACGTTGCACAAAGCAGCTTTGTGCTAGGTTTGTATGCAACCTGCTTTCGTTGTTCACAGGGCTTTAAGTGGGCCGGGTCTCACCGGTGCTGAGCACCGGCAGTTTTTTAGAGGGGGCCTCGAAACGGGTCTCTATCGTGCTCTGTTTTGTGCCCTGGCACAGGCGGTCCATTTTTTTTTTTCAAGACTGCAGTGACAGCAGGCACATCGATGTGCGATTGGTGAGTGTTGTAGGGGAAGGGAAATCCTTTAAAGAGAGTCATTTTCTCTCTGGATTTCCCTTCTCTTTCTTAATCTCAGGAGCAGCAACATTGTCCTGGTGTCACGACCAGGGCTTAAGTGCAAGTGTTTTCAATATTATATACAAGCCATAGTTGCTGCTTATTTATCTTATGCAACTAGCAACCATTGACAAAGCCAATAGTCCTGACTTGTAGGTGTGATGTGACTTGTTGTATCATATATCTGGACGCAATGACAGGAACAGCAAAATACAAGTCGGGCGGCACACTGTGCTAAACAGAGATTTTTAGCTTACGTGTTTTTAAGCCACGCCCTTAATTACATTGACCATGCCCCTTTGAGAAACCCCCCAGTTTTTTAATCCCACTTAAAGCCCTGACTACGCCTGTCATTTTTGGTGCAGAGTTAAGAAACATCAATTCAGACTTGAACCCGGGTGATGGATTATTGGAACCAGACAACTCTGACTCTGGGGTCCTATATATCGCCTCCCCCATAGCAGGTATTCAAGAATTTGATGTAACTTTGAGGGCCACGATCAAGAGGACTGTTTATTTATGTCTAAAGATAATTCACATAATATTTACAATTCCCCGGATAGGCCTGAGCTAAAGGTTCTTAATACCGGAATGAATACTGTACAAAATGGGTTATCTCTGATATCCTGGAACCTGGCAGGGATTAGTCCTGAACTCACTGAGAATGACTGGCTCTCCTTTGTGGGAAAAAATGCTGTTTGCGCTTTCCTGGAAACCTGGTCTGTTAGTAAAATATTTGCAAATGGTTATACCGTCTATAGTGCTGAAGAGTTACCATCAAGAGGGGATTGTTGGTTCTGCTGAAACACACTATTGCTTGTGTTTATACAGAGCTAAAATAGATTCTTCAGATCTCATGAAAGGTAATATGAAATTCCTCTCCAGTCTAGTTCTGGTGTTGTTTAATGTCTATGCCAGGTCAGTTTCCAGTAGGGACGATTCCCCTGTTTTGGCCTTGTTAGAAGATATGATTCGACATTAACCAACGGCGACCAAAAAGCATGGTTGCGAGGAATGTTAACATTTCTTTTAAGCCCTCATCCTCACTGAATATATTATTTGAGGACAAGGATGAGTGATGGAGCCTTCCAGGCTTTACCACTGTTTCTCGAGTGTAGCATTACAGGTAGCATCTATGATGGCTGGGCACAGTCATAGAGCTTGTAACGGGCAGACTCGATCAGACCCTGATAGATCACCTACATTCAAAAGAGGCCTTTACACTAGCGTAATAGATTATGTTTTACTTGATGTAAGAATCTAGTCATTGCTTAGCAACATGGGGATTGTAACCTGTTTGACAGCAGCCATAACCCACTACTTTTAACTCTAAGGGCCTGATTCCGATGAGGTTTGGAAAGCATTCCCACCTAGGGCCCTATTATGATGCAGTTAGGAAGGCCTCCTACCGGTATTTGCTCCTTCCGAATCGGATCGGGAACGTGTCTTCCAGAGCGAAGGCCAGATTACGATGCCGTTAGGAACATAGGCTCCCATATAAGTCAATGGGAGTCCAACCAAATCCCATCTGGAAGAATCCGAATGCATCATACTCGGTCGGTCGAACTCTCCCGATCCAAGTCGGTCGGAAACCATTTCCACACCGAATTGATCAGGAATATTTCATAACCGCATCAGAATCGGGCCATAAGTGGAGTCAGCCTCAATAGAGAGTTGTGAATGTGTTGCACTCCAATCCCGGAACCTATTCTAGTCAAGAACTCTAGAAGAGTTTCTTGGCCTCGGGTACTGGCCAACATCAAATTTCACTCATAGATTTTCAGCTGGTACGTGCATTTGTTCTCTTTGTTTGAAGGAATTTCTCCAGCTTCAATTCCAATTTTAGCTCTTCATAAGAATTTTTATAAAGAATTACAGCATGTTTTCTATAAAGAAACAAAACATAATAGGCTCTCTTGCAGGATCACTAATGGTACAATGCAGAGTTCAGACTCTTAGCAAAAGAGAAAAACATAGCTTGTCACCGGTACAAATCAGAGCTAGACAAGGCTAATGGGGGGTGAGCTAGGACTGGGAGAACCTGCTGTTGGCTGTTATAACTAATGACAACAGGTTGTTCTGATACATATTCTCTCATGGGGATCTAGATACTATCAAAAAGCATCTCTACTATATTGAACCTGAGAAATGGGTTGATCATTTTACAGCACTTTATGCAGAAGAAGCAAATTCTTCCCAGTTGCAATTCTGTAGTTTGACTGCCTGTCCTACTGCTATTTCATATTCCAAGAATTACATTGACGTAGTATTCAGCCTGGCTGATACCTCCTCTGCCAACAGCTCCTTAAAAGCAGCAAATTCTCCTGGCCCTGATCATATATCAGGCCCCTCGCAGTGGGATGCCTGGCTTTTACCTTGTGGATACCCTGCCGGGGTTATCTCACAGGGGAATTCCAGGACGGGTTCCCTAAGCAAGCGCTTAGATACTGGGTCGGTGATTTGTGCTATATAAATACATGTACATTTACATTTACATTTACATATCAGGTGACTTATATAAATCTAAACCTACAATCTGGGTGTATTGCGTATATGTTTTAACCAATGCAAAAGTGGCTGGGGTAGCAATCCCGTAGACTGAAGGGGGCGGAGATAATCACTGTTTTCAAACAAGCATTTGCAATGCATTAGGTCTCACATTTACGCAAGTTTATGCTATTGGCATTGTAAATGACAATGCCTTTTGTTTGTGTTTAAAAAATAAAATAAAAATAAAAGGCATTGTCATTAGCATTGTCAATAGCTCAAACTCATGTAAATGTGAGACCTATTGCATTGCAAATGCTTGTTTAAGCAAAGTGCCTGCCTTTCACCACAACAGAACCAAGCCTCGTGTGACATGCCTGGCTCTAGTCACGCTGAAGAAAACAGCAAATTAATTAAATAACCAAGCACGGCCGCTAAAGTGAGCGGACCACACTGCAAATTAATTAAATAATCAAGCGAGTCTGCAAAAGGGAAAGCAGACCGTGCTGGAAATAAAAAAAATAAACAAAATAGTGCTGTTAGCCATGATAAAGCAGACTGTGTAGCATGTCCAGTTAAAGGTCCAGTCCTTATGAACGGTAACAAATGGAGACAAAGCGGTACTAAGGAGGGACTAAAAAGCCTATTTACCACTTAGAAGCCAGCATTTAAGAAAGACAATGACACAAAGCCAATGAGAAATATGGGCGGAGAGTGGACAAGGCTTCCACAGCTTATCCTACTACAGCATGCCTCGCAGAGGTAGCAGCACATGCGTGCTGCCAATACGCTCGACCTAAAAAGGGGATGCATCTAGCCTATTCATCTATAGGCCATAGCCTTATCGACAATCTGCTAAACCTTTTTGCCAGAAAATGTATCACTAAGTTGAAAAAGTGAAAGGATTCTTTTATGCTAAAACTAGCATCTAAGACCAGAATTTTAGACTCCCGTTATTGTACTGGAAGTATGCCTGATTGGTAACCTAAAACTTTATACGGTATTAATAGATCTTTGCACAGCTTTTGATATAGTTCCCTGAATGAGTTTATGGAAGATCCTAATTGAGATGGGTGACCCTGCTGATCTAATTGACTTAATTGCAAGGTTGTACAAAGACAATTTCGCCCAGGTGTATTGGAGAAAACAGGGAGTAGTGACAGAGCAAATGCTAATTCTGTGTGGGGTGCATCAAGGGTGTCTTCTTGCACCAACTTTATTTACTTTATACATGAATTATGTTGTCAAGGAGCTCATGGACTTTAATAAGGATTCATACTTTTTGAACGATAGGAAGATTCTGTTATTGTTTTTCGCTGATGACTCGTTGCTTATCTCAAAGACTCCAATTGGCCCTCAAAACATTATAAACACATTTTCAAACTTTTGCGCTTCTAGAGGGCTAGAAATACATGTGATA
The DNA here is from genome assembly GCF_964263255.1 of Lissotriton vulgaris. NCBI lineage: Eukaryota > Metazoa > Chordata > Amphibia > Caudata > Salamandridae > Lissotriton > Lissotriton vulgaris. The sequence continues at coordinate 866,384,434 of NC_141696.1, forward strand.
AAATCCAAACACATGATCTTTGGAAAGGGCACCACAAAAGACTGTACTGTGAGTGTTGCCTGCGAGCCATTAGAAAGAAGTTATTGTTTTGATTACTTAGGTGCCAAATTGACCCGAAAGCTTAGCTGGGTACTCCAGATCAAGAAAAGTACTATGCTATTGACACAAAGATCTAAAGCTATATATACTGTGATTGCATAAGCATATTCAGTCTCGCGCTATCTCCCCGGCTTTGGAGGTATACTGCACCAAAGCAGTAAGCTCTGCACTTTTTGGCACAGAAGTCTGGGGATAAACTATCATACAGAAATTGACAGCGGAAGAGAATATGTTTGCTAGATATCTTATCTGGGTGCCTATTAGCATCCCTCTTATTCCTCTGTTATTTGACCTGGGCAGCAAGCGCATCGCAGATATGACACAGTTAAAACCATTGATGTTCTGGGTGCATAGCTGGTCTACTTCAGAACTAGCAGAGTAAAGAGGTGCATTAAGGGATCTGATGAAGATCAAAGGTGCCATTAAAACCCCTTGGCTGCATCACATCTCTGCCTGGTGTAGGCAATTTGGGTTGAGCAGACTATGGGACAACCCTGAAATTATTGAAAAGACCAAGGCTCCGAGGCTTTTGTATGTGACCAATATCTAGCAATAACATTCTCAGGCTTTCTGAATAACCAGTTCCATGGGTTTAAGCTCAGCCCAAAGTTTGAAGCATTTCTTTACACAATTGCATCTCCCCTGCCTAAAATACTGCATGTGTGATTCTGGTTGGATAGTCTACAGTTAAAAATGTTTATGGGCAAAAGAGAGCAATTTGGACAAGTGTCCCACATACAGGTAGCACCTCAGACAGAGGAACATATTTTTGTTTTCTGCCCAGGTTATCAAGTCCCCCGCAGAAAGTGGATACACCCAGTTTGTTTGAACCAGAAGGTCATCTGATACAAAATCACACAGAGAATCCTACAAACAGGCACCTCTGAAGTAGTAGCTGTTTCTTTAAGTTGCTTTTTAGCTAATGTTTGGTTTAAGCGATCGAAGATCATATCCTAGCTGTGAGGATACAATACATTATTTCTTCCCTTTTTTGATAACCAAATTTATTGGCATTTTTTTTAGAAAAACAACAACATAGACACAGCACCATTTGACATATCAGGTATTTCAATACAGTTACAAGAGATTTCCCCATTCTCTTTGTATGATGTGTGAATCCACCCGAAAAGTGGACAATTAAACCAACGGTCCCAGCCATTTGCCCCATATACGTTCATGCTTAGTCAGGCACCCTCTTGCTTCGTGTGCAGCTTTTTCGTGGGTGGCGCCCCAATCTACGCCTGAGAACCATTTAGCTAAGGAGGGAGGTGCTGAGTCCTTCCAGGCTGTTGCTATGTTCCTTTTGGCTAAGAGAATGGCTGTCCCTAGGAATAACTTGTCAACCCGGGAGTCATCAAGTCCCTCCACCACTCCCAGGAGAAGGGGACAGGGATTCAGTGGGACCTCCCACCCCAGCGCTTCACTCAACTCAGTCACAATGAATACCCAGTATTTGGTGAGGATGATGCAGGACCAAACCATTTGATAAAAGTCTGCTGTTTTGGCTTTACAGCGCAGGCAATGTGGGGTCGGGAGGAAGCCGGCCCTGTGGAGCCGCACCGGGGTAAGATATGCACAGTGGAGGTAGTAGATCTGAGGAGGCGGAGCCTAGCAGAGATTGTGAGTGTCTGAGGGGCCATCAGGGCACCCTTTCAGTCTTCCTCCTCAATTATTTCTTCCCATATGGTATTTTCTTAGGTCTGGAAATATGACTGGAGCAAAAGTTGATCTAACCTTAATGGTTAGGTTTTTATGTTTCTTTTCAGACTGATTTTAGCATTCCTTCTACTGAATCAATTCTAATATGTACTGTTAAACCGAGAATGCATTGGAACTTTACAAAACTTGCACTGCTGTAGCACAAGAAGAGTGAAGATGTAGTATTTGTTAAGATTTTTAATTACATTTCTTATATATGTGTCTGAAATTTGTTAGGATTTCTGTATTGTAAATTGTATGAATTATATCTTATATTTTCTCATTTTTAATGATTGTAATAGTTTTACTGTACGCTTTGATGGTTTTGGTAAACTGAATAAAACATATTTGATGATAGTGATGATGGAATTCCCCACACATATTAAATGGGGCCATCTTTCCCCACATGAAATGGATTTCATGGAAAAAAGTATTATGTGTGGCTGCTGGATTTGTGAGTCGTAGTCCCAGTCTGACAGACTCATAAATGTGTGCCTAACAATAAAAGAGCATGTGTATCTGCCTTCAACTCCTGCCTTAATGCCAAGAATATGAACGTTATTCTGACATTGATTATTCTCTGAGACACTAATTTTCCCTTTCAGAACTTGAATCATTTGCCCGTGCTCTTCCATGCATTTTTTTAAAACAATTTTTATTGAGATAATAAATGAAAAGTTACAAGGCATTGATAGAACAATCTTTGGGTCCACACAATAAAGATTTACCAAATGCAGCACATAGAGTGCACCATGCGCACAGCCCACCTCCCCACATCCACACAGAAGTACAAGGATAGTCACAATCATGAAGCATCGTACATATAGGAATAATACTGTACAGAGTATAAGTCCACCCCACTGGGCTTCATGCAAGAGAACAGTCCCTTTAGGGTGGGAGTCTGTCATCAAATCCAGAGGCATCCAATATTTCTATCACACTGTAATACAATCGTAGAGGATACACAGATGTCACCTCTATATCTGTTCCACCTGCCCCACTTATGGTCCCATATCTTGGAGCTCCATCTGTGCTTAAACACGTCTTTCTCAGCAATAATTGCCCTGTCCATGTCAATGGCCTAGTCCCTCAAACATGGGGCCGCTGCCATTTCCCACCTCTGCACTACATTTCATTTTGCAATGGATCACCCCATTGAGGCCCATGTCCGTTCAGCCTGTGTGAGGTCCTTGGCTTCCCACATGTTGGGGAGACACAGCTGGGGAGAGGCCTTTAGAGATTTACCACACTCTCCCTCCATCTGCTTTGTGATCCTTTCCCAGTACTGTCACGCTTTTGGGGCACTCCCACAATACATGAAAGAATGTGCCCGGTTGTTACAGCGCCGAGGCACAAAGAGTCAGGTCTTCTACCCATTTTAAATAAGGTTCACACATGGAAGTAGACGCAGAGTAGGATTTTCAGTTGGACCAGGCGCAGTCTCAGTGGGATGGCCACCTCTCTAGGAGAAGCCAGTGCATCGCACCAGTCGTCATCTTCTATGTACCCCAGGTCCAGCTCCCAACTCTACTGCATATGGATCATGTTTAGTAATTTCTTATAGGTGAGAGATATGGCCTTTGTGGTCATAGGGTCAAGCACCAGCCTATCATCCAACGGGGTAGACGCAGGCAAAGAACAGCCCTTAGGTGAAGCAGTGTTAATTGCATGGATGATTTGCAGATATCTAAAAGCCTCGGACTGTGCTTGTTAATACTTAGCCTGCATATTGGCAAATGTTGCCAGTTTACCCCACACCCACATATCTCCTACTGTCGAAATCCCTATCATGTCCCACCTGTCAAAACCAGGGCATTTGCTAAGCTTACCCAACAAATCAGGCTCCCAGAGTGGTGTGACCTTGGTAAGTGTGTTATATCAACCCCATTATTTGTTGACACCATGTCAAATCTCCACTGTGCATGCTGTGGGCCCAGCGTGGGGAAGTTTGAGGGGATTTGTGTAGAGTGCCCTGTTGTATCCACCCCGTCCCAAGAGCCAACGGTCTGTGCGAAGGTTCGGGTTATCATGCTCCTGTGTGCCCATTTGTTAATTGTGATGAATTGAGAAGCTTGATAATATAGCTTCATATCTGGCAATGCAATGCCTCCATCATACCATCCCATTGTTAACTTTTTAATTGCGAAGCGTGGGGCACGTCCCTCCAATTGTAGCTCCTACACTGTGGCCTCCACTCCGGCAAAATAGGTGTCAGGGATAACGTTGGGGGAGTTCTGCAACACATAGAGGAAGCGCTGTAGCACCAGCATTTTCTAAGGAGCGGCCCTTCCTAGGAGTTTGAGGGGGGAAGATTGCAAATGCTTGACATCAGATCGAAAATGGGTTAAGGGCATGAGCAAGTTGGACTCGTGGATTAAGACCGGGGTGATGGAGATACCGAGATACTTGAAGCCCTGTGAAGCCACTAGTATACTAAATCCCTTAGGGTTACGCGGTGGGTCACCCCATAGGACATAAAGCTGGGACTTGGCCCAGTTGATAGTATAGACCGAGTGGGCACCAAATATAGGGAAAATACTTGATTAAGGGGCCCTCGTGGCGAGGCTAGATAAAGGAGGATATGCAGTCTTCATGGTCCTCTGTCCATTTCAGACCTCTAATCATCGGGTCCCCCAGATCCAAATCACCAAGGGATCCAACACAAGTGCAAAAAGAAGGGGTGACAGGGGACACCCCTGTCTTGTGCCTCGCCGCAGTGGAAATGATCCAGATACAAGTTTATTGACAATCACCTGCGCAGCGGGCTGTGAATAGAGTAGTCGTATCCCCTTAACGAACTTAGGACCGAACCCTTTCCTAGCAAAACCGCAAAAAGAAAGTCCCACTCAATGGTGTCAAACGCCATAGATGCGTCAAGAGACAACAGGATCACCTCTTCTCTAATGGTGTCTATTCTGCCCAGCACCCCATTAAAACAGCATAAGTTCAAGGCTCTGTTCCTTCCTGGCATGAACCCGGATTGATCTGGATGTATTAGCTCAGTAAGGTAGGGGATAAGCCTATTGGCCCATAGTTTTGCCAGACTTTTTTCCTCAACCGTGATGAGAGAAATAAGACGATATGACTTACAGTCATCAGCTGGTTTGGCAGGTTTCTGTACAACCACAATTGATGCCATCCTGACTTCAGGTAGTAGAACACCAGCATCAAAACTTTCAGTACACATGTGTGATAAATGGGGAGAGAGCTTGGATGCCATTGGTTTGAAAAGTTCGATTGGGAGTCTGTTGCGTCCCATGGCTTTACCAGAATGCACATCTTGAATAGCTTTATGGATTTCAGTTTCTGTGATGTTGCCTTGTAGGGAGTCCCTGTCTTGTTCCTACAAGCAGATGACTTTAATAGTTGACAGAAGTTCCGTTGCCATGCGGACTGGGACGTTTCGGGAGGTGTGTTCACCAACGAGAAATAAGAGGCAAACGCATCAGTAATGTTTTTGGGGTCAGTGAGCAATTCACTGTCAGCTCCGCGGATCGAGTGCACCCACTTAGATGCTTTTTCTTTTCTCTCCAACCAGGCCAAAAGTCTGCCCGTACATTCACCATGCTCATATATTTTGTGCCGGGTGATAGTGTATCTAGCCTTAGCTGCTTCAGTCAGAAGCTGGTGATAATCTAGGCGCAACATGTCTAGCAAGTGTTGCGCCTCCAAGTCAGGGACAGTCGCCAGGGCTTTTTCTTTAGCAAGGATTTCCTCCTCTAGCTCAAACACACGCTTTGTGAGCTCTCTTCTATGCCCCACGATAAGCAACAGAGCTCTGCCCTTCATAACAGAGCAAAACGCCCCCCACAGCACAGATGCTGAAGTGACCGACCCCACATCTTTGTCGAAATAGTAATTGGCGTCTTTTGAGCAGTGCGTCCCAAATGTGAGGTACCTTAGGTGCCCAAGGGTGTATGGTGAGTGTAGAGCGGCGCTTAGGTTGCCCCATGGTTAGCGTTGAAAGAATCAGGGAATGATCTGAGATTTCACGAGCAAGGCATCTGGAAGCAGAGAAGAAATGAATATCTTGCGCAAGTGTAAATATGTGGTCAATATTTGATTGACTACTGTGGTCCCCAGAATAAAAAGTAAATTGTGCAGTGGTAGGGTTAAGCCAAAGCCATATATCCATTAGGCCCAGCGCAGATGAAAACCCAGACAGCAGGGATCCCTCCTGAGGGTCATTCCGAGAAGGAAGACGATCTCTGGAGCCATCCATTGGCAGGGTAAAGTCACCCCTAACACCATCGTTAACATGTCCTCTTTCAGATCCACCATGAATGGGTCAGATATTCCGTTCCTAAGTGTGCCTTGCCAACGTCTTTATATGGTGCACTTTCATGTTTTCTAGCTCTGGCGAGTTAGGCCCTGATTTCTGCCATCGAGCCTCTTTCTGCCTTCTGTCTCTGAAAGCTGCAGTCTGCTGCTTCCTGACCCTTGACTTACTTCCTGCGCGGCGAGCGGTGCCTGGCTCAGCCTGTCTTGCCTGCCAAGACTGTATTCAACCTTCAAGTTATCTGCTCCGCTCCTCGAAAATACATTCCTGTCTAGTAGTTTAGGAAAACATCCTTCCCAGCTGCAGAGCAAAGGGCCCGGCCTCACTGTCTCCATGCAAGTAATTCATAGCTTCCGTTACCATGGTAGGCCCATGGCCCCTCGCATCTCATGTAGACACGTAGTCGCATATGCACGCACTAGCAGTCAGTATAGAATAGCCTCTGCCCGGGAGACCTTTCCTTCTAGATAATACAGTTCCTCAAACACAAGATATTAGATATGATTTGGGATTAGGTTGTTCTGACACCCCAGACTTCTGTCTCCTCATGTAGGGCTAAATGTCAAGTCCCCTTCACCCTCCAGTTCCACGTCAATCACACGTCATGCTGCTGCGCGCGCATCTCTGCCACATATTTCTGCTGACACTGCAGGATTCTCCTATGGATCCACCCACTTGTGATACGTTTCATATGACGTTGTCCAGCACACACCTCTGTGTACGCCCTCATGCACGCCTATTGTTACGTACATATGTCCTTATCTCGTTTCTCTCAGCTGTTACGCCTCCTGCATCTGTCTTTACTGTAATGCATATACTATATACATGATATCCTGTCAATAAAGTATTGCCTATCCGTTCCTGAACCTTCGTGGTGATGGAACCTGATTGCCTGGTTCGAACCAATTCCTTTTTAAGGAATAAAACCCCTTTTAAAACCTCAAATACCACGGATTCTGTCTCTTATTTTTGACTGAGTTATTCTTATTGAACTTTACCGCATAAATTAAGTATAGGTAATTTAAATTTACCACAAACTGGAAGGTCAAGTAGGAGTGCTCTGATATCTTGCCAGGGGGGCATAAACAGACACAACATTGATTACCTGTCCCTCCCAAGTGCCCGATAGCGCAAGATATCTACCCTGGTCATCTGACCAAGTCTTGTTCACAATATACAGACACTCCCTACGTATGAGCACACCCGCTCCACGTGAACCCCAGGTGAACCCTGAATGATCGACCAGACGATAACCCCATCTGGGCAATGCCCTGCATGAATTGCCAAATAGATGTGTCTCCTGAATCAGGACTATGTTGCGGTGCCTGGCGCTTCAGGTACTGCACAGCTACCCCCCTTTTTTATATTTTCACCCTGGCCGTTAACGTTCTATGTAAGGAGTTTTAGCTCTAAGTGTGATCCCATAAGTGCAAAGAAATGAAGAACGTTTTGTGTTCAAGACCAGGTAACGGACTCGGAAGTAAACTGTGGCGGCCGCCGGGCCAAGTGGGCATGCAATGTGGGAAAAAGTAAGTACACCCTGTGCTGGGAGCCACACACTGACAAGCAAATCTTATCATAAAACCTGCATGTGTATCCCATGACGATTTGGACAGAGTCAGAGAATAGAGTTGACAAACCATTGTGAAGATGTGAAGCGGCGCAAATCTAGTGGACCCAGCAAGGTGAGAGATAACAAGAAGCAATATCACACAAGTACCAAGAACAAAAGATAATGAACACCCTCACATCCCCCCATCCCCAACACCTACCCCCCACCCTGCCTCCCTGCATAACGATACAAAAGGGGATGATGGACGGAGCGTTTGAGCAAATCAAACACTCAACCCGAGTCAACAGATCTGGGTTTAATCCATCACCATTCTTTGGCTCACTCAGCCACCCCAGTTCAGACATGGCCATATGCAAATCAGTCTGACCCTGTGCCTCATGGGAACAGTCCAGCCCGAACTGCCAAGCCGGGTCTTCCCTAGACCGGAAACAAGCATCCTGGGACCGGTTTCAGATTCATAATCCTCATCAGCCAGGCTATCTTGAATCCAGTGGCCAAGTGAGCAAGGGACTCACATCTGAGCATACCCTGCCAATTTAGGGCGAACAAAACGATACAAAAGGGGATGATGGACGGAGCGTTTGAGCAAATCAAATACTCACCCCCAGTCAACTGATCTGGGTTTAATCCATCACCATTCTTTAGCTCACTCAGCCACCCCAGTTCACACATGGCCATATGCAAATCAGTCTTACCCTGTGCCTCATGGGAACAGTCCAGCCCGAACTGTCAAGCCATGTCTTCCCTGGACCGGAAACAAGCATCCTGGGTCCGCTTTCGGATTCATAATCCTCATCAGCCGGGCTATCATAAATCCAGTGACCAAGTGAGCAAGGGACTCACGTCTGAGCATACCTGCCAACTTAGGGTGAGCAAAGAAATACAAAAGGGGATGATGGACGGAGCATTTGAGCAAATCAAACACTCACCCCCAGTCAGCTGATCTGGGTTTAATCCATCACCATTCTTTAGCTCACTCAGCGACCCCAGTTCAGACATGGCCATATGCAAGTCAGTCTGACCCTGTGCCTCATGGGAACAGTCCAGCCCGAACCGCCAAGCCATGTCTTCCCTGGACCGCAAACAAGCATCCTGGGACCGGTTTCGGATTCATAATCCTCATCAGCCAGGCTATCTAGAATCCATTGGCCAAATGAGCAGAGGACTCACATCTGAGCATACCCTGCCAACTTTGGGCGAACAAAGCGATACAAAAGGGGAGGAAGGACGGAGCATTTGAGCAAATCAAACACTAACCCCCAGTCAACTGATCTGGGTTTAATCCATCACCATTCTTTAGCTCACTCAGCCACACCAGTTCAGACATGGCCATATGCAAATCAGTCTGACCCTGTGCCTCATGGGAACAGTCCGGCCCGAACTGCCAAGCCATGTCTTCCCTGGACCGGAAACAAGCATCCTAGGACCGTTTTCGGATTCATAATCCTCATCAGCCAGGCTATCTTGAATCCAGTGACCAAGTGAGCAAGGGACTCATGTCTGAGCATACCCAGCCAACTTAGGGCGAACAAAGCGATACAAAAGGGGATGATGGACGGAGCATTTGAGCAAATCAAACACTCACCCCAAGTCAACTGATCTGGGTTTAATCCATCACCATTCTTTTGCTCACTCAGCCACCTTAGTTCAGACATGGCCATATGCAAATCAGTCTGACCCTGTGCCTCATGGGAACAGTCCAGCCCGTACTGCCAAGCCATGTCTCCCCTGGACCAGAAACAAGCATCCTGGGACTGGTTTCGGATTCATAATCCTCATCAGCTAGGCTATATTGAATCCAGTGGCCAAGTGAGCAAGGGACTCATGTCTGAGCATACCCTGCCAACTTCGGGCGAACAAAGCGATACAAAAGGGGATGATGGAGGGTGCGTTTGTGCCAATCAAACACTCACCCCCAGTCAACTGATCTGGGTTTAATCCATCACCATTCTTTAGCTCACTCAGCCACCCCAGTTCAGACATGGCTATATGCAAATCAGTCTATCCCTGTGCCTCATGGGAACAGTCCAGCCCGAACTGCCAAGCCATGTCTTCCCTGGACCGGAAACAAGCATCCTGGGACAGGTTTCGTATTCATAATCCTCATCAGCCAGGCTATCTTGAATCCAGTGGCCAAGTGAGCAAGGGACTCACATCTGAGCATACCCTACCAACTTACGGCGAACAAAGCGATACAAAATGGAATGATGGATGGAGCATTTGAGCAAATCAAACACTCACCCCCAGTCAACTGATCTGGGATTAATCCATCACCATTCTTTAGCTTACTCAGTCACCCCAGTTCAGACATGGCCATATGCAAATCAGTCTGATCCTGTGCCTCATGGGAACAGTCCAGCCCGAACTGCCAAGCCATGTCTTCCCTGGACCGGAAACAAGCATCCTGGGACCGGTTTCAGATTCATAATCCTCATCAGCCAGGCTATCTTGAATCCAGAGGCCAAGTGAGCAAGGGGCTCACGTCTGAGCATACCCTGCCAACTTAGGGCGAACAAAGCGATAGAAAAGGGGTTGATGGACGGAGCGTTTGAGCAAATCAAACACTCACCCCCAGTCAACTGATCTGGGTTTAATCCATCACCATTCTTTAGCTCACTCAGCTACCCCAGTTCAGACATGGCCATATGCATAACGGGCATAGAATCATCCGCCACCCCCAACTTGCAGAGTTTAGGGAACGTGATACAACCCCACAACCTGCAGCATCTTTGCTTAAAGACGCTAACAGCCCGACCATCAAACTCCTTAACGTATAGTTCCAACATCCCTACAGAACCTGCTGCAATAACATGAAACAGAGTCAACACCCTCAGAGCTAGACCGTAGTCAATAGAAAACATGTATATACAATATACCATTTCGAGACACTACAAGGGATAATGCTTCCAGTACAGTCTGTATCTTCGTATGGCGTGCTCAGGGAGCCCACCGACTCCATAGGTGGTCACTTATGCTTGCTGTTCCGTGAGTGTCACTCTTCCAGGCCTGAGTCGTTGATACACCCCTGGGTGGTGACCCATGCCACTGTCTTTGCCCGATGGTGGTCCCAGAACCATCCACAGGCCTGTGGGGTTGCTTGCCCACAGTTCTCCAGCCCTTACCATCTGACTCGATCCGCAACTTGGCCGGAAACAACATGGTATTCTTGCTTTCTTGATCCCTCAACGAGCGCTTCACTTCCAGGAACATATGCTGCTGTTTCTGAACTTCCAGGGTGAAATTGGGAAAGACAGTGACATTGCTGTTATCAATCACTATTGGTGGGGCCGCCCTCACCATCTGAAGAATGGCATCTCTATCGTGGAAATTTAACACCCTTGCCAGGAGAGGCCAGGGGGTCACCCCAGGCCTAGGTCTGCCCCCAGGTACACAATGTGCACGTTCAACAGCCCCGACATGGTCCGACATCTTCCTCATGTCCGCTCTTATCAGGGATACCTCTGTGGCGACTGTGGCGATACGGGCTTTACGTGAGGTACGCACCGTCGTTATGGCTGACAGAATGTCCTGCAGTGTAGGGTGCAAGTGCTACCCCGTTGGCTTGGGGTTCAATTGCTCCCTCTCATGCCATGCGAATTTCTCCAGCTTAGCTTGAACAGCATTACAACCACTGTGGCCGGTCGCCATTGTGCCAATGGTGGGCCCAAGTTGCAAGGGAGAGGGGGGAAGTCAAGCCCCACCAGCTACTCACCACTGCCTGCAGTGGGTAGTAGCCCACACGGGCCTGCCGGTTTCCGCTGGCTAGTCTCTACCCGCCCGTTTAGAGGGGTTCTAATAAGCACTGCACATCAGTAGTGTGGGGCCGCCATTCGTTAGTGGGATAAACCACAGGCAGATGAGGATGCAGGTGGGATCCTATCGCTTCTACTGCAGACAAGGTTCAAGTTGAGCTCCCAAGGTCTCGCCGCCACCCCTTCAGGGGGAAAACTGGCCAAGTCACAAGGAGTCGGAGTTATGGAGCGACTCTGACCACACTCAGACGGACCCGTCGTTATTGGACACAGTTCCTTGGGTCCAGGTGGGGCTTTTCTGGTAACGGGGTAACGTAGCTGGACTCACCACTGCTGTTGTGTGCTGCTGCTCTCCGCAGGGGCTCCTCTTGGTGGATGAACAGGGCGCAGTGCACCAGAATTCCGGCGTGGGGCTCCACAGGCTGAGCCAAAAATGCGTGCCTGCCGCAGGAGTTTGCCAGAGTGCTCCCGCTCACGGGGTGTGGGAGAAGTTAGGACGCAAGGTGAGGGGTAGGAGCAGCTCCAGGACAGCCAAGCCAGGAGTTTCAGCGCGGCCACCGCCGGCACAACCACAGGTCCACACACCACGCCGCAGCTGCGGCGTCGATATACAGGCCCGCCTGGGAAGGAACAGGGAGCACACAGGGCCGCAGGAGCCTTCGCCACGGATCAGAGAGCTTCTTCCCACCCAGGGACCTCCTATTGAGGCAAAACTTAACCCAGGCATGGGGCAAGATGTCGGAAGCAGCCAGGCTCCACTGCAGGCGATATTGACAGGGGCACAATGAGTATGTACGGATTAATTGGGAGTGGCGCAACGGAGCTCGGCTACCATGTGGCCATTTCATTTGGCAATTGGCCATGACCCCTTCCATGCATTCTTGAATTTTTGTAGTAGTTTCCTTGTTCCCCACCATTCTTTGCTCCTACTCTGTGATATGATAATTGATGGCACAAATGTTATCGGCGCTTGAGTTTTTGCTTGATCAGAATTTACATTTGTATTATGAAAATGTGTTTCCTCTCTTTGTCATTGTACAAGGTCATATATTGCAGCAAGAGAAGGCTCACAGGTACTAAGTTACTAAGTTATTGCCACTTACATTTTGTTTCATCTCTATCTATTGATCTTGGGAGCCATCTACTGCTAGGATTTGTACATTTCGAGTGACCTCCTCATTTATTGCAGTACATTGGGGCATCCTGAGAAATTTTCCTTATCTCAATATTGACTTTCTTATATAGGGGTTTTCTTTGCTGTCTTCTTGCATTTTACAGGGTGGGGGCACTTTTTAACCTACACCATAGCCTTTAGAAAGATTGCTGCAACCATCATGATTGGGGTGTTTAACATACCGTTGTTCCAAGCCACCTTTATTACCCATCTTTGGATGTGTCACAGGGAAAGGCCAAACAATGCACCCACTAATCTGCTTTGATTACCAACTTCCATCCACTTTAGCTTGTATACCCAAGTTGTTTCAAATGGTCTGGTGCTACCAATAACTTTACTGATTTGTTTGATAACTATGCATCTATATGAGTTACTTGAATTACTTTTAACCTATGGCTCAAATGTGGTATCTATACTATTCCTTTTTGTTTTTATAAGGAGCCACAGCTTTTAGCGCTAACTTCAGGTGCTCATTCAAGGGCTTATTTACAAGCCCCTTGCTCAGCAGGTGCATTACTATTTGTGACGCACCAGTGGCACTTTTTACTGACCCATATTTACAAGGACACAAAAAGCCACCCTGCATGACTTTTCCTGTTCTTGTAAATATAGCCCCTTTACACTCAGCACTTTGCATGAAAAGGTCATTCCATGGGTGTTGCTGTGAGTGTTCCCACGCAACACTCATTGAACCTGACACTTTTCCAGATTTACAAGAAATCGCAAACCTGATAATGCATTTGAATGCTACGCCACCCCAGGAGAGTTGTAGGGAGGTGCAACGGGGAGATATGTATTAGTTTCTCCTCAAAGTTTTCCTCTTTCTATGCATGCTGCATTCTGCAGCACACATAGAACGCAGAAAACACCTCTTGTGGTTGTGTATGTGCAGGAAGGTGTCCCTTCCTGCACAAAAACTATCATTAAAAAACTACGTTTTGTAACTGCTATGTGTGCTAATGCAGCACACATAAAAGCTGACAAATGCCATTTCAGATTGTTTATGTGCAGGAAGGAACACCTTCTTGCACATAAAAAATTATCCACGTGACTCAGGCATCCTTGCACCATGGTGCAAGGGTTTCTGCGCCGATGCATGGCAGGCAATTGTGCGCACGCACTGGAGAAAGCACAGGGATGTGACATAATATTGTAAATATGTTGCATCCCTGTGCTATGAAAGTGCTGCAGCATGGCGCAGTCAAAGGGCTTGCGGTACCATGCTAAGGCACTTTCTTGTAAATGAGGCCCTCAGTCTTTCACCTATCCAATTTGTCGCATTTTGCTCAGATATCTGCAGAACAATAAAAGCATCAGCGGTTTCTCATATCCCTTTCCTCATCCTCTTGATGTACGCTGCAAACCCAAATACATTTTGTATTCTCACTATGATATATTATATTCTTTTTCATACTATGCTGGCAAATGCTGTTAGTGCTTTCATCATTGTCGTTGTTACTGACAATAGTTTCATTTATCAATGTTTCTGCTAGTTGTAAATTAACGTTCTCGTTCTGAGAATCCACCCACTCATCCCTTTGCAAGAGACACATCAATATGCTACAAGTCTTCTTTGGAATTGCTGTAACTTTTTCAAATTCTAGTGTCAGTTACATCAGTCAGCTTGTGGCCTAATGTGGGATCAGTGGGATGTGGCCTAATGACTAGAACAGTCAAATTCGAAATTGGGGGAACCGATTCAAGCCCCTGCAGGGACGCTCAACAGCCTGTGATTCTAGGCAAATCATTTTATCTCCCCGTGCCTAACAAAATGAATGTGTCCGTCTGTCACGCACCTGATGCTCTTGTAAAGCGCTCTGATACCTTCGGGTCAGTCAGTCAGTCATAGAAAACTTTATTTGGTTTGTTACAACCATAAAAGTGTGTACTTAACATTTCATAAAACTTTATAAAAACACATAATATTACACAGTTATAAAAATGCAGCACGTGATCATTTCCCAGATGATGACACGGCTCCGTTTGTTAAAAATCAATATCCTCCTAAGTTATTAAAATCACAATGAATAAAACATATATAACCAAGACCTTCCAACCATGTGTACATTACTATTACATTACAATCACATTTTATATTTGGGGGATTACTTGCACCTATGACTCTTTACACTGGAGATACGCCCTCACTCTATGCATGTATTTCCCCAAGGCACAGGCTGTATCCAGATTTGTCATTTCCACTAAAAGGTTGGCTGCTTGCTTCCTATTCCTAATCCTGTATTTTTTAAATATCGGGCATAAAATCTCCTTACGTATATCAAGAACCATCATACAGTCTAATAAAATATGTATAATATCGCAGGGGGTACCTAGCATACAAGTGCAGTTACCATCCTTATTTATCATGAGGTTTTTAGTCCTATTGTTTACGTAGCAAGGGTTTATTCCCATTCTCACTTTTAGTACCTCTCGTCTGAGACGGTGATTCGGCAACTTGTCTAAATAGGGATACGCTGGTCTTCTGAAGCCCATATTTAGGTCATATGGGACACCAAAACTTTCTGGAGGAGGTACTCTCTATCGCTTGTACGGGACACGTCTGACCTACGGGTCGAATTTGCGTTATAGAAAACTAAAAAAAAAGACAAAAACATTCTGCTATGCTGTCATCTGCAGCTGGGTCACTGCTACCTCTGCAGTTGGTAGCACTGCCAAGCTACACCTGGAATTGATACAACAATGAATCAAACCAGGAGCCGAACAAGAGGACTCCATGCTGTCTCTATCATTTTCCCATAAAGAGTGTTAACATTTCTCACTGGCACCAATTTGATTTCCAAGTCTAGATCAGCTCCCTGTCACCCTCTAATCAACTTGGTCTCTTCTGAAAACAGTAGGAAATGACTTGGGGGCTGACTCTTCTTCTCAAAAGCCACAGCTACAGTGCTACTAGCTCCTCCACACTGCAGTGCCTCATGCCATTACAATAGGCTTTCATCCATGAGGAGCTCAAAAGGCCACCATCTTCTGAGGCGCTGTAAGCAGCTCTACAGAGGTAATTAGAGCTGCAGGTCATAATCGAAATACTATGGTGTGTACTTAGAATATTTTGGTTTTCGGAGAGCCCCCTTAATTCTGGTAAAATATAATGGCCATAATAGAGAACTACAGTACAAGGCAATCTGCCAAGATGATCTGGCCCTGGTAGCTGTTAATATCGGGATGCTATATTTTCCCCCAAAGCTTCACCCAACGTTAGCTGACACATTGCCTTTTCACAGCACTCTCAACATTTTAGAAAATTAGTAAGTGGTTCTTCAATAGCCACAGAGGACTGATGCATCATATTTGCTAGTAACAAATCCACGTATGGGCTAGGGGAAAGTCTACATTAAAATTTCCCAAATGGTATATCTTGGGAAATATTTGAGGAAACAGAGTCTTGTCTATGTCACTATTTCAACATAAATGTGTGTGTAGCAGCATGTAAAGGCAGTACAGTTGATCTGGAGATATTGCCCCAACCTTGATCGGTAGAAGCAGATTCAAAGTTCAAGTTTTTTATTTAAAATATTGCAATGATGCTTCTTATTTCCTCTTTAGAAAAACTCTACTCTTGCTCCACATTCTGTTCAGTGATTGGATGACATTTAGAGGACTGCTGGACTTGAAGCAGAACTCAAAGAGGTTTTTCAGGTTACTTTCCAACTTCTTTACATGCCTTTTCCTCTTCACATTCCCTTCCTTCACTGAGAAATTATGACTATGCTTCACCAGACGTTTCTGAGGCTCTATTGTCAATAATCTCTGGAACCTCAGCAGCATAAGACCCAGAAAGAGAGCGTAGATATATTTCATATGTGAAGGTCTGACAAATGGAAGCGGTGTCTACACTTATGACAGGCAAGTAGACCAGGATAATATGAAGCATCTCAGATTCTTATGGTTGGTAACGCAGTCAAAACAATCAATTATGTCTTTCTCAAGTTGCCCAGGTTCTTTGTTCGTAAAAGGCCATCAGTTGTACCTGCTGCCCATCCAAAAGATGAATTTTTACGGAAACTTCATCAAATAACATGGAACCCGGAAGAAAAAGTGATACTGTGCACGGCAGATGTGTGCAGCCTGTACACGAGCATACCCGACAACATGGGGATTGAAGCTATGGAAGCAGCCCTTATGACCACACAACTTGACCAGGATTTTCAGATCTTCCTAATGGAACTCATGTGTTTCACATTGTATCATAGTTATTTCAGAGTTGATCAAACATGGTACCAACAACTCTCTGGAATGGCCATGGGCAATTCGGCGGCACCGGTGTATGCGAACATATTCATGCAATGGTATGAAAACAAACACATACTCAGTAACAAAGAATGGACAGAAAACCTTAAGATGATCATAAGATACATAGATGATTTCTTCATCATCTGGACAAACACGGAGGAGAAACTACAAACAGAATTGACCAAGTTCAATAACATAGACCAACGAATACAATTAACTTGGGATATATCAGACACCATGGTTAATTTTCTGGATGTCAAAGTGGCAATAACCCCACATGGATTCACAACGGACCTTTATGTCAAACCAACAGACAGAAACAACATGTTACTCCACTCGAGTTTTCATGAACCCAACCTGATAAGGAACTTACCTTTCTCACAGATGGCCCGAGTTAAAAGAATTACCTCTGAAGATGATACCTTAAACACCAGACTCAAAGAAATGACCAACAAATTCATCAATAGACGGTACCCTCAAACACTGGTTGAAGAAACCAAAGGGAGAATTGATAAAATCGATAGAGCAAATCTTTTAACTCCCAAGATAAAACCAGTACAAACAAGGACTGTTGTTGTTTCAAAATTCTCAACCGCCAGCAAGAGATTTAAAAAAATCATTTTGAAACATTGGCCTATTTTAACCATCGAACCGGATTTCAAACAGATCTTTGATCAACCACCAATATTTGCTTTCACCAGAGCAAAGAATTTGGGTGAAATCCTACAGAACAAACCACAGGAGACCACAGAGTATTTAGGAACTAAACCATGCCTTAACTGTGGCAACTGCAACAGCATTATTCGTGGAAATCCCATCAACCATCCAACACAAGGTAACCCAATCAAACTCAGGGTAAATGCAACGTGTGACACCAGCAACTTAATCTACGGAATAAAATGCCCGTGTGGAATGATGTATGTTGGCAAGACAGAACGTCGCATCAAAGTGTGACTTACAGAGCATAAATCCAATATAAGACTGAAAAACACAAAATCAGCTTTGTCGATGCATTTTGTAGAACAACATCACAACATTTCCCAAATAAAGTTTGTTGTACTTGAAACTGTCCAGAGAACTGAGGGAAGAGACAATACTAAATATCTCTTAAGAAGAGAGAATTACTGGATTCAAAAACTTTCCACTCAAAAGCCCACTGGTTTGAATGAAAGAATTGAACTGTCATGTTCTCTGTAAAAAATTGCTCTAATAACCATATCTTGTCGATACTGTGTATGTTCCTAATAACTACAGACACTTATCACTTATGTTTATCTTATATTTTATTTTATTTCCGCATTGAAACTCGTGATAGCTCTAGCATTAGAGCGACCTATACCTTTAGCACCCGAACCCAGAGTTCAATCCTGGGACCCGACTTACTCTCTTCTTCTTAAGTAGGTTTCTTTAACCTTTCCTTATTTTTTTATATTACTTTTGTCCTGATTCCTTTATTTTCGCCATGAAGCCACATTCAAAACCTCCTCTTGGAAGTGCACTTTTCTCGACGTTGACTAACCACCTTTTGCGAGAAACGAAGCAACCAGTAGTCTATTGTCCATGTTTATGGTCACATGACTAGTCATAGGACCGGTACTTTTTAAAAAAAATATCTAAACGCGGTCAGAGCTTGCCTGTGCCGCCGTTTCTGAAGATTGTTAACGGATCCGAGTATACAACTTCCCAGGTTAGTTCATATTAACCAATTGGAGCTAATGTATTTTCCACGGAAACGCTGTATTTACACCGTTGACCGTGTTTTCACTACTTTTGTTGCAGATGGTTAAACTTCTGAGGAAAAGCTTGTAAGTGAGACTTCGTTTTTTTAATTATTCGTTTTTTTACTACTGGTTCACAACGTAACTGCACTTAGCCATTCATACCCACAACTGTCAGTATACTTTTTACTGTCAAACCCCACGTTTTTTCAACTATAGTTGATATATCTTGATGATGTTTTTACAATGTTTATTTGTTACACTATGGTAACAGTTATCTAATTATGTTTACAGTGTCGAATCCCTGATGAAGGGCATGATGGAAATGCCCGAAATGCATTGGATCTATTGATATGACATTGCTTGATGTATATATGGCCAAAATGTACAAGAAATGGTAATCTACCTGAAAATTATGAATGATATCAAAATGAATTAAAAGAGATAATAATACAACAGGAACAACGAGTGGAAGTCTTTTCTATCCGGAAAGACAATTATTTGTGTGCCTGAAAGGGATGACACTAGAGATTCTCTAGTTTCACTTCTATGTTATATTCAAGACGCCGTAGGAACCCCGACGTCACCTTTGGGAGCACCAGTAAACTATTTCTAATAAGACTAAGCGTTTAACAAAAAACAGCTGTGCATCTATCCGTACTACAATAGTCATCCAAAAGATGGCCCATGCCATCCTGTACCACTTTCTGGAAGTGGATGATTTGGGGAGAGGCAAGGGTGAGATATGAGTGTTTAAAGCTGCCAAGAACAAAAGTGCTGCTCTGCTGCTGATCTAACACAATGGGATAGTCGCTGTTTGGTTGAGGTGGAGTGTTAGGAGAGATTTCTTCAGCATGAGGGATTGTTAGGGCCTCCACCATCAACACTATGGTCTTATCAGGCCTAGGATGTCCTCCCTCAGATAGAGCGCGGGCTCACCTGCTCGTTTTACCATACTCACCTGGGCCCATAAAAACATACACACATTGAACAGGTAAACCTACACTAATCAGATTTGATTTAACCTTTTAGGACCTATACTATTGACTTACCAATCCTAGTCACCGGTACCTAGAGTCCTAAGGGATCAAGGGAGTTAGCAAGATAGGTAGAAAATAAACATTTGCATTTATAAAAAAAAACCAGACTCGGGGAAGGTTTAAACACTTTATCTATGTAAATTCTTAAACGTCAGAGTCCATACCAATTCCATTAAAGCTCGTTCAATTAGGAAGAAAATAATCAAAGCAAGATGAGGTGAGAATATAACAAGACTTTCTTTAAGCATTGAAACAAACAGAGGGTGGGAAAAGGGAAACAGTACAATGACATACCCACACAAATTTATATTTACCTAGAATGGTGTGAAAACCAACCCTGGCCACGGGCTGGGACAAAGCACAGGACTCCCGATAGTGCAGGTGCCAACAGGACAGAACAGGTGCAGACCAGAATCAGGATAAGTATGGACCAAATTGGATCAGGACAGGACCACCGCAGGTCAGGACCGGCACCCACAGCTAAAGTGCAATGCCAGCATCACACCTCTCTCTGCAGCTAACAGTCGGACCCCGAAAGGATTATCAAACTCCTTCCCAGAACCCCGATTGGGTTATTGAACTCCTTCCCAGAACCCCGATTGGGTTATCAAATCTTCTAACAGAGTGCTCCGCAAGAACCTCTGCTCTTGATCGCCTATTGAGTGCGTTGGGGCGGTGACAGGTCAGCTATTCGGACAAGTCGATTCGGACAAGTCGGACAATCTAACTAGCTAAGCCTATCTTAGTTATATAATTTTCCAGGGTAGTGTACCCCCCCCCCCCCCAATGTTGCAAGTTAATGTATTTCCTCAATTTGATTGGTCAAAAGACGAGGAGAGGTCATCACACCATACCAGTTATGAGATCATTTCAGTCAAATATTCAAATCAATGTTCCCTCCCATAACTTTATTTTCCCATGCACTTTTATTCCACCCAACAATGGATGTTTAAATAACAAGTACAATGTGTATGAAGAGATGTAAGTTGTCTTTCTTTTGAGGGTTAAAAGTTCATCTTCCCAGGCGCATTGCAGGCAAGAACGTCACTGGCACAGATTCAATGCCATGGCATGTGGACTCTTGGCTTCTTCTGCGCAGGCTCAGTTCTTTTAAAATGGAGTGTAGCAGGGTAACATCAGGACCAAATACGAGCTAGTAGCAAAGTCAAAGAGAAACAGTTTTAGAAAAAAGAATAAATGAATGCACTGTATACAACTTATCTCTACTCTATTCCCATTACTTTATTTTAACTATAGTGGTAGGGATTAGGCAGAATGAACGAGGTTTAGTAGAAGCAGCAGTGCAAGCATCAGCATGTGAAACATAGAGAAGCCATCTTTAATTCTAGTGTGCAGAAGCATAATTTTTCCACCAAAGCAGAGAGTACTTCATTTCACGTGAGTGTGACAGACGCATGCGCAGTAAAGATCCCACATTGCGGCGGCCATTTTAATGCACTTGAGTTATGGTTAGTAAAAGCACATTGACAAGCTTCCCCAGCTTACTAGAATTGTCGTGTAGTGGATTATTAATAAGACAAAACATGTTTATTAATACATTATAGGGTATTTCAAGAGGATTGAATCCGAGCAAGTCTCTGTACGTGCAAAACCTTGCTCCATCACCTCAATTTTTTCCTCCTGGACAGTGGTCCAAACTACTATTAATTGCTTTGCTCTCAGCTTCCAGAAGCATCTGGTGAGGCGTGAGGAGCACAAGCTGATTCTTCATGTATTCCTCATTCCATTCTTTCTAGGAGTTAGTTTTGGTGGCGACTGTCGGGGACAGTACACAGCGAAGCTCACTCTTATTTGCTTTGTTACTGCCTGAAGAAAGGACAACACTTCCCAGTTAAAAGTTGAAAGTTTGCATGGGCTTTCTTAAAAGGGTCACAGTTAGAAGGAAAAAGCCACAAAGACAAAAGCAATCTTAGTACTTGGAATGCATCTTGTTGATGAAGAACCTTATAATTATTGGGAAGCAAGACATCAAAATTACTGTGAGATTGAATGGAGAAATATTATAACATAATCTTCCAGGCTAAAGAATCCAAAACAAAAATAGCTGAACAAAAGGGATAAAACTCAGGGACATCTAAGTATCTAAGGTGAACGATAAACACAATGAAAAATAGGGTAATCCAAAGTGTTGTGACACTTTTCTCAAAGAGAATCTCCCTCATACGTGAGTATAACAAGAATTGATTTCACATGAAAATGACTGAACACCATCTTAAACAAGCAGGGTCTGGCTTGAAAAACTGAGTAGATATTCATCTTGAATATGAATGAATATAACCCTACCCACACCCAGCATCGTAAGTAAATTGTGTATGTCCTTGTATGGCAGGCACAGGCAGAGACATCAAATGCCCAGAATTCTGCCCTTGCTCTGGCACCTTTAATCCTCTGTACCACTGTGCAGGTTACTCCAAACTCTCAGCCCGATATCCTGGACCACGTGTAAAGCAGCCCACCACAAAGCTGAACCACTTTCGGGCTACTGTGGGCTTAAGCATGAAAATGTTGGCCCATGATCCTTGGCAAAGCAGACAGGGAACCCTTCCTGTACACGAAGCATGCTGCCTCCAACGAATCATTGTCAGAGGAATGCTGGGGTTTCCTGGTCTTGCTACTTCGACTTGCAGGTAAAAGAGAAAGATTCTTCAGGTAACATGTTAAGAAACAGTTCTGCGGAAATATATGTCCTGCGGAAATATATATGTCACCTCACGAGAACAACAAAAATATGAGACACCGCACTTGCGAAAGTCTATTCCAGAGTAGTTGCCTAAGGTGGCACACATGCCCTCTTTCACCAGGAGGTATGGTCTCATAACTGCCACATGTTATCCTCTTAATATTATAATGTGCTCCACATCAGCATTTAAGCCATATGTATGGCAAATTCATGCAGCGTAGCAATTCATCTTGCTGTGCTGTGTTGCGTGACAGAGTGCAAGGGTGACAACGTTGCATGGAGGATTTGTTTTGTGCAGGAAGGGCACCTTCCTGCACAAAAAACAATCCTAATAGACATAGAAAGAGGAAGTAACGAGGAGAACTAAAGATATTTCTCCTTGTGTATTATTTTGGTGCATTCCCAGCTCGACCAGTGATGGTAAACCTGCGAATGCATCAAAAACTACGGGAGTTGTATGGGAACACCAACTCAACACCCATGAATTGCCATCCTAGGGCAGAGTAATGCAACACAGTGATTTGTTCTGCATTGCGTTACACCAGATTTATGAAGCCACTCAGGGCGACTTAAAGTGGCCTTGCATGGCTTTATAAATTGCATTTTGGGCTTGTGTCACTCTTGCACCACTTTGCTTGGTGCGAGGGCAATGCAACTCCTCTTGTAAATATGACCCTCAGTATCAATGACAACGTAAATACATTCCTCCAAATTGACAAACACAAAGGCTTCACTTGTCCAAGCCATGTGTTATAGCCATGCTGTAGACACTGCTGGTATACATGAGCATATTACATTTATGAATTTAAAGCCACACACAAATAGGACAAAAAGATTGGTTCATGCACATTCCTTTTTAAACCATGAGGCACCAATGTCTTTAAAAACAAGGGTTAGGAGGATCTTGCTCATGTCCTTATGGGAGTGCCACAGCACCCCTCGTTGTATGTATGTATGTTTATATGGAATTTATATAGCGCAAACATAGTCAAAAGGCAGCAGAGTGCTGTACAGGGACAAACAAGTACTAATGCAATGAGTGATAGAAGACGTAGCTGTGTTGTGGACAGTGAATGCATTGTGATAAAGTGCTCTTTAAATAGGCGAGTCTTCAAGTCTTTCCTAAACTAGAGTCGCGTTGGGGCAATCTACATAGATTCAGGGATATTTCACATCTTGGGTGCACCAGGGAACCACCAGAGATCGGGAGCTGTCTGCAAGATAAGCAGAAGTGCTGGTTGTAGTGGCTTTGTAAATAATGCAGCTGGTTTTGAAGATGGGAGAGGCCAGCAAGGGGAGACAATGAAGTTCCATCAGCATAGTGATTATGCGATAAGATTTCTTCAGGCCCTGGATGAGAAGTGATATGGTTTGTAGGATGTCCTCAAGTGTTGTCAATGTGGAGTCCAGGAGTCCTTGAAGCACGCCAATACACCCATCCGGATACGAGAGTACAGGGGCTTGAACTGCACTTCTTAAGTCGCTTTCTGGAACAAAAGACTTCATTTTATTTAGAGGAGACTACTTTGCCCATCTTTGTTTTTTGGCAATGTGTTCCTTGAGGTGAGGCTGGTATCCACTGGCAATTCAAGTGACTTGGCATTTGGTGAATATTGAGGTTTGAACCCTTCAAATTCATATAATTGAGCCAAGTTTTTATTGTTTCTCGTTTGTTGCTCTTGGCAAATAACAGGAATTCTTTATTAATTGGGTTGAGCTTCAGATAGGCACAGAACATCTAAATCATGGGGATATGCTGGAAGTTTTTGAACCGTAGGATGTCTGAGGCAAAGGAGATTTTCAAGTAAAGTTATGTGTCATCATCATATTGGCAAGTTTTGATGCTTTTAAACGTGAGCAAAGCACCATTAGTACTAAGCCTGGGCGCAGTAGGCGTAGTGGGGCTACGTGAAGCTACGCGAAGTGGGACAGAAACTACGTCCACCCACGCACTTCGCGTAGCCCAACTACGCGCCACCTGCCTCCCTCACGCCCTCATTAAATACTACCCGCCCTCCCTAAATACCTAAATAATGTTTTTAAAAGGAATAAACAGCACTTACCTTGTCGGCTGCGTCTCCGGGGCTCCCTCTGGTAACCGCGCCGCCATCTTGGATACTAATGCGCATGCGCGGCTGCCCGCGCATGCGCATTTCTCGTGAGAAATGCGCATGCGCGGGCGGCCGTGCATGCGCATTATTATCCAAGATGGTGGCGCGGTTACCAGAGGGAGCCCCGGAGACGCAGCCGACAAGGTAAGTGCTGTTTATTCCTTTTAAAAACATTATTTAAGTATTTAGGGAGGGCGGGAGGGAGGCGGGTGGCGGGCAACACTACGTCCACTCCGTGGGCGTAACGAAGTACTACGCCCAGGGTTAATTAGTACCCACATAGATGTTGAAAATTACAGGTTATTATAGAACCATGGGGAACTCCTCAGTTAATAGGTATCTTTTGGGAACTGGAGGTGCCTATGTGAAGACGCTGGTATCTGTTCAAAAGGAAGGAGGATTTGTGATCAATAAGTCTGAAGAATAACATGAGGAGACTGCATTCTGTCAGGTGAAAGTGAAAATATCGAATTTTAAATATCAATATGGCAAAATATGTAGTATAAAATATTGAGTGAACATAATATCTACTTTCAAAAAAATATATATATATAAAAAAAAGAAAAAAAGATATAGTGGTGCCGTATATCGAAATGCAGGTAAGAAATATCGTTTTCCTGAATATCAAAGTTAGAAATATTGACAGTCATAACATAGTTTTAAAAAATAGCGATTTTTTTTGTGTTTTAAGTGTTAGTATATGTGTTAAATGTATTTATTATTTTTGTAATGTATGTTTGAATTTTTTTAAAGTAATGAATTTTATGTTAATTAATTTTTGCGTAATTTAATTCCATAACGGGTTGTGGTTTATAGGGGAATAGGGTGGGAAGTAATTTAATTATAATATATTTTTTAATAATTATTTAGAATTAATCAATTAATTGTTTATTCTTTTTCCCTAATGTAATTATGTGGCGGGGTGTGGGTTTATAGGGGTTAGGGTGGGGAGTAATGTAATTGAAATTAATTAACTAATTATTTTATTAATTGATAAGTTGGTATTTAATAATTTATATTGTTAATTAAGTTAATTAATGCATTATTAGATAATTATAAATTGATTAATAACACTTAATAATTAATTGGCAATTAGTTTAATTGTGTTATTTTTTAATAATTGATAATTAATTAGATAATAATTATTAATTTGTAAATATGTTAATTTTGTACTTTTGTTAGGAGTGGGTTGAGGGTTGATAGGGGACTAGGGTAGGAAGTGATTCAGTTTTAATGTAATGTTTATTATTTTTATATTATATTTATTAAACGTTATTTAATTGTGTTAATTGTGTGAATTAATTTAGATGTGATGGCTATTAATTGTATTGTTGATTATTATTAGTTAATTAATTATTTGGTAATTAATTATGTTAATTTATTAATATTTTACAATATTGTAAGTGAAGTTTAGAGGGGAAAATGGTGGGAAGTAAATTAATTTTGAAACAATAATTACTTGTTAATTAATGTTTTAAATTTCAAAAAAGATTTTATTAATCTTAAAATAAGGCATCAGTACAAGATAAAGGAAGGTAAATGAGGGAAATAAGGAAAGGGAAGGGGGAAAACAAAAGAAAAATAAACTAATTACACTTCACAAGAAAATTAAATACCAGAAGACTTATCATGAGCAATAGGGTTAAAAGGGGATACAATAAGTGTGTATCAGAAGCAAATACGAGTAATTACATATTAGAAAATAATACAGAGAAAGAAAATAAAGGAATTGAGAAGGGCATCAGGGGGGTTTAGGGACCTCCTGCTGAGCAGGTCTTGGGTGGAATGAACGAGTCGCACAGTTATCCAAATACAATGTAACAGGTAACCATAAATCGGCACGTTTAGCTGCTAGTTGGGCAGGAAACACAAAGGTCGTATCAAGTCTGTGATTATGACAAACATTGTACTACCATGCTTTAAATGAAATGTTAGAAGAAGTCTTCCAATTAATAGTAATCTGTTGAAACGCAACAGCCAATAACAAATCAACAATGCGAACAGGCAAGTCAGTTCCCTCCCAACAAGAAGAGAGGCTCCCTAAAAAAAGATTGGCATGGGAAAGGGGAATACAGGTATGAAAAATTACATTGATTTGAGCCCAAACCTGCAACCAAAATTCATGCACAGGTTTACAAAGGAATAACATATGAAACAGCGTAGCGTGCGGTAGAGAGCAGGACCAACAAGCATCTGAGATTTTTTCTACCTTTTCCACGAAGAAATCCGCTATCTGGTCGCATATCTCCGTGGAGTAGGTATCTTTGGTATCTAGGTGTGATGGGTTGGTAATTTCTCTGTAGATACAAAATAGCTCCTTCGTAGGGTTCTTGGATTCCACAATTCTGCTTTTGTAATAAAAGCTTTTTTCTAATCTTACTAATTTCTGATATTTTTTCAGTTCGCTTCTATAGTTTTCTTTGAGTTCCGGAGTGTAGTTTTTCCTCCATTTCCGTTCTATGGATTTGCAAAGGGCCTTAGCATTTTTGAGTTTTTCTGTGAACCATGGGGCACTTTTGGATTGTCTGGCTGGTGGTTTATTAGTCCATGGAGCAATTTTGTCCAAGGCTTTAGTTAACCAGGATTCAAAATTATCCCAAACTTCCTGTAGGGAGCTTCCTGTTAGAGGAGGAAGTTCAGTTAGTTCATGTAAGAAAAGTTCCGGAGTACATTTTTTAAAATTACGACGCCTATAAGGTGGCAGTTTGGCATGGGTGTTATTGATGTATTTCTAGCTATCTTAAAAGGCACCATACTGTGGTCCGACCATATTAGTGGGATGGGCGGCAAGATGCTAATGCCTTCCCAGTTAGCAAAAATGGGATCTAATAAATGTCCTTGTTGATGGGTGGGCAGAATGGAGAGGAGTTTAAGATCGACCGAGTTAAAAGCATTCAATAGGAGCTGAGCTTCTTTGGAGTGGCTATCCTCTAGATGTATATTGAGGTCGCCGAGGATGATGACATTTTGATGTCTAATGGCGAGCTGGGTTGCCAGTTCAATAAGTTGGCTACAGAAGGGCACCGCTGCGCCAGGGGGTCTGTATATAAGTAAACCAGTGATTGCGGTGGTAGCGTCTAGTTTAATGGTGAATCTACCACATTCACTGTCAGTGATCTTTAATTCAGTTAAGGTACATTTTAATTTTTCTTTGCAAATCATTGCCAGTCCCCCCCCCCGTTGTCTTTGACGAAAGATTCTTAAAAGGCTATAGTTGTTAGGGATAGCCTCTAAGATATCCGGGGAGGAAGCTTCGTCTAGCCATGTTTCTGTAATAAACATAGCGTCAAGATCTTCATTAATCAGAATATCGTAGATTTCTGTTTTATGTTTAGGCATGGACCTGCAATTGAGTAATAGCAAATTGAGGTTCATTGTTGTATTGGAAGTCAGGGTTAACTTGGGGAGAGGTTGATGGCATAGATTGCACTGCGCGGGTAGAGACTCTGGGTCAATTGAGTGCATACAGTTACAAGATGTTGACTTACCCACGTTTAAGAGGTCAGATTTGGAGTAGAGGTGACGATGTCTCTTATTGTTGAATGTCTCTGTAGGTGCAGTGGAGCATGGACTATAGAGTCTCGCCCCACGTCCCGTTCGTTCGCGGACGGGCGCAGACGGGCTGGACTCTGGCTTGACTCCGGCGCGGATCGGCGCGCCCGCAATGCGCGTCCGCTGCGCGGAGCCATATACGTATGTTTTTATACCGTCGTCCGAGCGACGTTCCCAGCGAGCCCTCACTAAGATGGCTGCTGTCCTGAAGCACCCAGTCCCCGCAGATGACGGCCCTTAGATCGGCCACACCCACAGAGAAGGTCCGAGCAAGTAGGCTGCTCGTTGACTGGGGAAAACAGAATGGGTCGCTAAGGTACACACACCTTTTTAACTTTAGGCAAAGTTCAATGGCAACGTTAAGATGTTGAAATGCCAATATAACGCAATCGCGTTTTGCAGCTTCAGCGCGAGGGAGGGGGAAGGACACACAGGGAAATTCAATAGTTTTTAAAATCAGCAACGAATAAAAAAGCAAACCTCCCGGCTCAAGCCTCAGGAGAGAAAGCAAGCAGTCTCTTTGCAATTTGCACACTGATTGGGACCATACGGAAAACGCTGTTGAGAAGGCTCGTTTCTTTGCGAGTTTGTCGAATATTGCTGAGGCTGCTGGTAATCGCGCTGATTATTAGTACGGGGTGGATAAGCTTGTTGTAGAAGAACTTTAGTTTTTAATTCCTTAGTCTTCTTATCCGCTTTCTCTAACTCATCTTTGCGCCTATTTTCATAGTACTGGGCAGTAGCTAAAATCTGTGCTGACGTGGAAACGGCCCAAGCACTTTCAGAATCCTTCAACTTATTGCACAATTCAGGAAGCAAATTATGTACAAATTTGTCAACAAACAATCTCTGGCCACCCTCATTAGCCATATCCTGAACACTATGATCGACGAAGGTCTCTTTGAACCTCGTGAAAAAGTCAGACACCGTTTCATCTTTCTTCTGCTTACATGCAGAGAATTTGTCCCAATTGACACGCAATTCGGCATTAAAGTCTTCATATACGTAATAATCTTATCAGGGAGTTCAGTAATCAAATCCTCAGTCTTAGCACCGCCTACTTGTCTATTGTCGGCGTCTCTAAGATTAACGCATGTATCACCCAATTCAACCACATGATCCGTATGACGAATCTTACTCCAAATAGGTTGTGGAACAACATTACCAAACAACATGTCAATGTCCGCCAAATTCATAATACACGAACCCATAGTCTGAGTCAATTCTTTATAGTACCCTGCTGGATTTTTGCGTGGATCAGGTAAAGACTGCTTAATAGCTAAAACTTCAGCGCGTTTCCATGGAACATGCACACAGACACGCTGAAAATGAGCCGGTACAGCTGGCGGATTATTACCTGCACCAGCAGGCACTTCTTCCTTTCACACCGGAGGGACTTCTCTCATTGGATATTGTCGTGCCTTTCTCCTAACTGAAGAATTAGGCCCAAACAATTGTTGAGAAGGGGACTCACTCCTCAATGGCAACAACATCGTGACCGCTTTCCCAACATCAGATGGACTTACAATAGTTCCCTTCGAAAACTCGGAACGTATGCGGTACAACTCGTCAGGAGCTTGTCCCACTTCCTCATCCCACTTTTCAACAAGAAAAGCACACATTGTATCAAAAACGTACCGTTGCTTCGGTGCTTCCCATTGAAGGAAAAAATGCATAACACCTTCAAGATCATACTGTGTATCGTACATAACCCATTTACGTGCCATGTGGTCCAAAATCGTACGCTCATCCATATTCGGCAACTGACTACGTGACTGTCTACGCTCGGTAGCAGGAGACATACCCAACTGTCCCAACAAAGGAGAAAAGAAACCAGAAACAGCAGCAGTCATCCGCTGTCTAGTAGAAGGAGAAGATGGAAAAGCAAGTGAAGATGGAGCAATAGTAGAAGAATCCAAAGTCGGAGCAGATGGAGTATTAGGATCAGGCGTAGGAGTAACAGACAAAGAAGAAGGCAAATGTGGCGGCGGCCCCTGAGGAGGCTGCGCCAAAGGAATAGTAGCCAACGGAAAAGGAGCTGGCTGTGGAGGAATCACATTAGGCACAACAACTGGGGGTTGGGCAATAACAACTGGTGGCGGTGGTGCCGTAGCACTCTGTGCATAAGGAGGTGGTGAACTCAAGAGGTGTGACATTAACGGATCTTTCTCAAGATCTTTCTTTGCTTCCTGCTCTTTAGTTGGCAAAACTGGGTAGCATCTATCTACCGCTAACTTCTTCACCCTAAGCATCTGTTCGCTTTCTTGCTCCTCCTCATTATCCCTAAATGCAACAGCAGCTTGTACCATTGACATACCTCGTTCTCGTTTATTTTTCTTCGCTAATTTCATTTCTCTCTGTTTGGCTTCTTTGCGCCATATGCAAAAAGAGTCAAACATTGCAGGCCGGGCTTTCTTCTTAAAAAGTTTAACTTCTAGATTATCCAAAATCTCCGTGTCAAAACTACCATATTGGGGCCATTTTAAAACACCATCTTTCCTGGTGTATTGGATCCATACTTCGTTATATGCGATAGGGCGTACGCCATGTTTCACATATAATTCATAGGTCGGAGTTCCAATCGGAGGAACCGGACACGAGTCCTCCAATCAGGAATCCCTATTACAACTGAGACAAAACATATTTCCAAGTCTGCTAAGACCAGGCATCTTCGCTCTCTAGTCTAGCTTCAAACTTCAAAGGATTATCGAATATGATAGTCTCGTGAATACACAAATCCTTCGGCTTTGGAGCTTGCAAGCCCCAAATCAAAGCGATCCCAAAGGATACCAAGAACTAAGAACCAAACTAAGGACTGGGAGACTATCCACTTATACTTAACTGAGGTACCGATGATCAATGACGTCACCAGAAGACTCGTCTATCGTTTCGCTCTACCAAATCATCAAGGGTCCAAAACAGGGCGATGGTCAGGGCAGCGGTCCTTCATAGCCGTCAGGAAGTGGGGAACCTCACAGCAAAGACTTTCGGACCACGTCGACATACAGGGGTCGATGAAGTGGCTGGCCTTCCTCCAGAATTTTCACACGAAGCTCCTCACGAACCTCTGGCTTGGACCGGTACCGCTGACACCGCCCCTCGTTGGGCGCCAATTGAAGTACTGGGTTTTTCGGAACCCAGCGGTGCAGGGGACACACCCAAAGACTTCGAGTCCTTCCTGTTTCAGACTACAGAAACACAGAGTCTTCTTGGTGAAGTCAAAGATTGAATTTATTGGCTGCAACCAGTAACAGACATCCTAGAAGTACAACACGGTGTATGTTCTCAGGAGACTGCTCAATCTTACAAAGCCAGCCTTCTCTTTTTATACAAAATATTATGCTTTAGGCAAACATTCCTTATTTTACAGTTGACCATTCACATATTTTCACTACAAAGAAAAAGCAGAGTCATGATGACAAGTCCATATTTCAGTTTGTTCAACCCATAATCAATTATCCGGCAAGGCCCAGTATTTCCATCAGATATCGACGGACCCTCAAAAAAAATGGGAACCTCCTCCTCGTAAAGTAAGTCGTAAAGAAAGAAACAGGGACAGATGTGTGTGAGATTAGGCAAGGTTTGTGTGCGAGGAAAGGTTTATGATATGTTGCGCCCTGATACTAATCTCATTCGGCCACTGGGAGAGGGACTGGCCGAACAGGTTTGGCTTCAGGCAGTGGACTCAGCTCGCCCAGGTCACAGAGGAGTCAGCGAAGGTATACGTGTCCTTCTGACTCGATTTCGGCTTTAGTCATAGAGCCGAGGTGAGGGCAATCACAAAATGGCTGCCGTTCACAAAATGGAACCCGAGGGTTCAGGACGGAAACTCTGATTTCAGGGTGATTTCGTCACTCGAATGTGGCAGAAATGCTCATACATAGTATTCCAATCATTACCGGTCTGCTGATACCAAAATCGTCATAGTACGACGATGTTTATAACACGGGTCCAGAATTTTCAGTACCACAAACAGAGGGACAAAACACAAAGGGCAAAGAAGGTGAAGGAGAAAGACGGAAAAACTTCACAAAAGGACAAAACAGGAACTTGCAAGAATACAATAAACTGGCAGGGAATGATTTAAGTGCCATCAAGACAGCCTCGGTTCGGGGGTCAAGTAGAGAAAAACCTGCCTGTTTTCACTAAATTCTGCCTCCCCAGCATGGGACATAACAGACAATACTCACAAAATCAAGTGGGAGTCTCTCACATTTCGATATCTGGCCATCAACATTTACCAAGCCGCTTGAGATCTGTTAGACGGCAACGTCATAAAGTCAATCTCCTATCTCTGACATTAACTTTTTTTTTGACGCTTCCATCCTCTCACAGTACAGGGACGAGTCGCATTCTTCAAGAAGACAATGTTGCTGTAACTACTTTACTCCTTTGCTAAACCACCAATCCTCATATCACACAGCAGACTATGTTTAATGAACGGTAAATTAGGGCTCCAGCTCTAGAGTAAGGGAAGGGGCAGAGTAGCTCTAGCCAAAATACAACTTCCTATGGACAGTGCAGGCCTAGGAGAAGGGCAGGTTTAGAGCAGTGCGATTGGTGCAGAATTACTGGGCGCTGATCTGGAGAGGAGGCATTGACTTGGGGGGGTGGGGGTCTATGTTTGGCAATGACTTACAATTTAAAAATACCTTTCACAGACTTCCTTGTGTTTCCAGTCTTCAGGCAGCATTAAAAATGTCAAGATAACTCTTGTGATTAATGTTCCTGCAAAAGAGAGGGAATAGAAATTTGTCTAGGAGCAGTTTTGACTCACCATAATGTCGCACAGAGGGTTAATATGCCTGCTACAAAGAGTGTGCACCGTGCAGATCACAGATCTATTTTATGTGGAGATCTGAGTAGGCTTCTGCTTTGGTCACAGAGATCCTTTTGTTAACGCAGATCCTAAGATAAAACTCTAATATAGAACAGTGACTGTTACTCTCTGCCATCAAAAAGCTGCATGCCAACTGCATTAAATAGGTTAGGAAATTCCGTTTTTCCCCCCAGTCTTTCATGATCTATACCTAATGTTGCTGTAAAACGTTTGTTTGGGTAGATACACATTCTTATTAGTAAACCTGTGCTTTAAAACAAATGAAATGCATGTGAGAGAGGGGCTATGGAGAGATGAGGGGCACTTTTGCCTGGTGGTTGTGATAGAATACAAAGAGATGGTCATGGGGGGCACAAACAATGATTGTTGCACCGGGCGTTAAAATCGCTAAAGCCGCCCTGCCTAGGAGCTCCGATATTCGAACATACCTACCTGCCAGCACAGCTTCAATGGCCAGCTTATTGGTTATTTGGAGGTGTGCACAGAAGAGGGGCAAAGTGCCCGGAGTCTCGCACAGGAGTTGCTCTTCCTAAAATCCCTATTACCTGGGGCCCACAACAATTTGCATTCTATAGCCTAGGGCAGATATCAACGAGCCCAACGAGCCTCCCCGAATTTGACACCATATGACCTAAAGATCCATCTGCCATCCCTACACATCTTCAGAACAGCTGTGGGCTGAGAGGGGATGGAAACGTGGGAGTCCTTGGAATTGGGCACGTTTGTCACCCTGTTCCAGGAGGGTACCTTAATCCCTTCTGAATTTCTGTCTGAATAGACACCTCCTGGCAGGATAGTTCCTGACATAGGGCCATCATCACGATCTCTGTATTCACTGCTCATCCACTATCCTAGGTACTATATACAATGGGTTCTGGGCATTAGCAGATAGGACTTTTAACCCTACTAGCTACCCTCAGACAGAAGTGGGAACTAGACATAGGACGTTCTCTAACCCCCAAAGTATGGACCAGAGCACTCATATATCCTTGTAAGTTCTCACACAATGCGTAGTTCCAGTACATACAGTAACATCATACAAAGAGCCTATTTAACACCTGTCAGTCTCCATAAAATCTACCCCACAGTGTTGCCTGACTGCACTGGTAGTCACCTCCTTCAAACAGACATACTCCACATGTTTTGGTTTTGCCCTGTCAGGTGCTCCTTCTGGGACGCAATCTGCATGGCCCTCACACGGACCAACGGTCACCAGGACCTCAAATTGTTGACAGCTGTATACTAGATCTTCACAAATACTAAAAGACGGGAGGAGAGACCAATCATTTCATCAACCTAGCCTTAAAACTAGGTAGGTGTACAATTACAATGGGATGAAAAGCCCTGTTGCTGCCTGGGGTTTCACAGTGGCTGTACACAATGGTCCACTGGGCCACGGTAGAGTCAATGTCAATGCACCAAGAGATAATACAGGGCTTGCGGAAGCACCCCATAGCAGTCGCCTGGGTTGACCTAATGATTACAGTCCTAAGTGACCTAGCATGACACCAGACCACTGTAGCTACAACATAGACAACACCACACTTCCTCTACATGGCCTCTCAAGTAGCCCACTTACATTACATATCTATGACCCCAATGCGCTTGCATGATAGCTAGGGAATAGCTGCCGCGCAGCTCAATGCACCACCCACAGACAACCCCATGTTAAGTTTGTAACACAGGCCCAGGCTCACAGTTGTGTTTTGCTATGGGTTTGGAAGTAAATATTGCTACACTTACCTATGGCTGTATATCTGCATGCAAAGATGTAAGCATGATATGTTCCTGTGCTATTTCAAATGTCGGAAGCAGAAACGTAATAAAGGTGGTTTGAAGAAAAAAAGAAGCAGTGCGTTATATAATTATACAACGCTAACATTTTCCACACATGGCATTACCACGCAAATTTTACTTCGCAAGTGGCTTTACCACGCATCTTTTTAGAACGCAGGATTTAACATCGCCAAAAAAAAAACGTTACGAAACATCTAACGTCCCTTAGACACATATGTCATTGAATTCTACATAACGATAGTGATAGGCTACATAATATTTTCCTAACTGCATAACAACCCATTAGATCGTTTTTTTAAACAATCAAAAACAACTAATTATCTTAGATTTATAAATTCAATAAATTTAAAGTGCTCTTAAATATATATATTTTTTTAATAAAGATTATATTCTTACCGGACACCTGCACGCCTTTCACCAGCAGCCTTTACTTCCATCCACCATGGAAACAAGCGTCAAAACACGTCTACCAAAATTAAAAAAGGACTTCTATTATGACGTACGCACCACGTCTTTGGGGAGGCTCTTTCCTTCAATGTCAGAGGCACTGAAGAGCGGTTTTTTTTGGAAGTAACCCGCTCGTTGTTTTTTTTTGGGGGGGAGACCCCCACAACCCCTCCAAGCCCACGTAGAACGTACAGACAGGACGACTGGAAGGAATACCACTTACGTGGTAAAGACAGTCGTGGAAGGCACCCTCGTTGAAAAGACGTTTGCGTGGTAAGTGTACCGTAGTAAACGTTATGCGTGGTAATGCCTTCATAGTAAATGATGTTTCCCGAAGCAGTGAGTGTCTGGTAGTGCATTGAGGAGGCATGAGGTGTATTCAAGACTGCACAGCCTTAATATTGGGCGTGCTGTCATTCAATAGCACTGGCCACGGGCTTCTGAGCAGAACTTTAGACACTGGCACTCATTCTTTTACAAATTAAGCTCTGCCTTTAATGATATCCATGATGTCTGAAGCAATGCTATGAGTGATGACACTTACAGTGGTGAAGGCCAATCATGATCGCATAGCTAGTAGTTCCTAGGCTCCAAATCCGACTCACAACCAGCGGCGTAGCGAAACTCGTAACCAGTGGCATAACGAAACTTGAGCCCCCCCCACCCTGCCAGGTACGGGGAGGGACCCACTTCAGACTCCATCATGAGCTGTCCGGTCAGGGTACTGTGCTGAGTGGGCCCCCTGAAGCTTGGGGGCCCCCACACAGCAGGGGCTGCGGTGGCCTGTGTTACGCCACTGCTCACATCGTCCCTTCAACTAAAGCCTTATGCAGAGAAGAATACACATCTAAAACAGTGGGGTAACAAAAGTCCCTGCAGCCCCCCTATTGAGCTCCGTGGGCCCCCTCCAGCACTGGCAGGCACATGGCCAGAGAGCTTCGAACTGGGTCCGGAGCGTGGGGAGCCCCTGCATGTACTTTGCAGCCCCCCAACCCCCCCTCCCCCCTCCCCGCAAGTTTCGTTACCCCTCTTTCCAAGACCGGACAACTTTGGAAAGATGTTCATTTGCTATTGCTGGCTGGAGTTTGAAAGGTATATATATATGCAGGTAAGATGTATTGTGAGCTTTTTAATGGCAACAATGTCAGTTTAATCTGGATGATTGTTATGGTTTCAACAGCAGGAGCCAGGTCCTGTCAATCATGGACCTGATAAATGCACAAGCATTTAATTGATCAGTTACACGAGATTTCTTTACTAGAAACCAATGCGCGAACTAATCCAGAGTCCATCGGTCATTTTAGAACAAGATCAATACTATCTATTGCCTGGACTCAGACCTATTGACGAGAGGAAGAACGGAGGAAAGAATAGGTCAACCCCAACCCCTAGCGAGCTGCAGACCACTTTGTGCAATACTTCATTGTCATAATCAACAGATTTTCAATACGGAATCCAGTCAAATCCACTTGACAAACTGTGATATGTGCTGTGTGAAGTATTAAACAGAGTGCTGTGAAAATGATTTACAATGTTATTTTACTAATTGATTTACAACTGCCAACATAGTTCACACAGTGACTGCAAAACTTCAAGACAACAAACTGGAGTTCTAAAAAGCTAAATAATTCGTGTTTTAATTTTAATTTCACTGCATGTGTGTCAGCAATGAACAATTATCATAGAGATGGCGTTAAGATGCTCACAGTGCGCAAAAAGTCAATCTAAACTAATTTGATAACCTAAATGTAATTTGAGGGGAGAGAGCAACCGCCATTTTCCATGTGTGCAGTATTCACCAGGTATGAAAAGGTGCCAGCTTTTCTATGAGTAATCCTGTTTAGGTATGGCAAATAGGAGTCGTTCTGTTTTTAGACTTCCACGAACATGCCCAGGACAAAGAATTTCCGCACGAAGTGAGCCATCATTGGATTTCGGAATTATTCCCCGCAATAACTTTCAAAATGTGGTCAGGGCCATAAAAATCTGTTTAGCCACCTGTTAGCATTTTGTTATTTCCCTGCGCCTCATTAGAAATTTGAATACACTTTTTTTCTGAAATAATGAAATCCAAAAGAACTATGACAATGATTGACATTTTTATTTACCAGGAGGAACGAGGTTCATTGTGACCGCAGGTTTCTCCAAAAGAAATGAGTACGCCAATTGAAACGTGTGAGTGAGCGAGTGTGTGGAGCCCTTCGCTGGTAAAATGCTGGTCGTGGCTCTGTAGTGCTTCTTCTTGGTACATTCTGGGCATGCAGGACAAGAAGATACACACCATTAGTATAATACACTGCCACTAATATTGATGGTAGTTCTTGGCATATAGCGGGCAGCTGTGCCATCATGGTGCCAATCCGTTGAATAATGAATCTCTAGATATAATGTTTACAAATTCCTGGCATGTTGTGGGATTGTGGACAGCAAT
Organism: Lissotriton vulgaris; assembly: GCF_964263255.1. Classification (NCBI taxonomy): domain Eukaryota; kingdom Metazoa; phylum Chordata; class Amphibia; order Caudata; family Salamandridae; genus Lissotriton; species Lissotriton vulgaris. The sequence goes on from NC_141696.1 coordinate 866,421,897, forward strand.
GGCTTCAGGGAATCCTGTCCTGGCTCAAGGCTGCTACTGTTGAAATTGTGGTAAATCCCAGCAAATTGATGACGTTGATGGCATACTGATATCTGCAGCTCTGTCTTTTAATATATTTCCCCATTAGTCGTATGGACTTTTGATAGTCAACTTGAAGCGTTGTAAGGGAGTAAACATCAGAAATATATTTCCAATTTGTGAAGCCAATGAAACTCCATAATAAGGACCAAGAGTCAATGATTTATATTAAATGGGTTTATTTTAAGATAGTAATCCATCCAGTATATGTAGAGTAAAGATATATTCATAAGATACAGCAATATGGCTCGAAGATTGAACTCAGCCTGTAGGTTGAAATCTAAAAAATATTCGGCCTGGGTGTGAAATTCCGCTCTGTTCACAGAGTGTGTGGTGTTTTTCCCACTCCATGTAGCTCGCTGAGTTCCCGAAAAACTTCGCTCCTCAGGGCGAAGTTTTTCTCCTCTCATCCCCGCCAACATTAAGTTCGCAAATGCGAGGAAGGAAAATTTGATCCCAGACCAACTCCCGGCAAAATTTCTCAATGGAAGTGGTTGCGGGTGGCCACTGCCGCTTGTGTTCACATTGAGGAAGCTCCAGCTCTAGTAGAACATCTACTGGAGTAAGAGATAGAAGCAGCACCCTCTTACACTGCACAAAGTGCTGTTTGCATTGATTTTCCAGCACAGGACAAACACCCAGCGCTAAAAATATGCGTTAACAGCGCAACCTAATGCGCTCCGCTGCTTGCGGAACTTCGCATAGTGTTGCTGAGTTTTTTGGTTCCTGTGCGAACTCCCCCAGGCCTAAATAATAGGAGATAAAGAATAGTAACTGCCACTACTCACATAAAGCAGATAATTGCAATAATGTGTTCCATAAAGAAACTTCCCTTTCCAAATCTAAACATAGGTTAAGGAAAGGATTCCCTAAAAGGAATTCCTACTAAGGGAGCATAGAAGGTGTCAGCATAGAATGGAACATCAGTAGAAGTTCAGGAAAAAAACAGTAGAGTCCAGCATGAACATTCAAACATGTTTCATTTAACTGTAACACACACATTAATGACGTTAAATTACACATTCCATATACATGTTGCATATGAGTACATAAATGCATATTTGTGACATTTTGGTGGAGCCTAAATAATGCTGCTCCAGCATCCATGGTTGGATCGTTCACTAGTGGAATAATGCTGGCCATGTGTTGTTTGGGCTTCAAATCTGTATTTACTAAAAATAAAATGTTCTTCCAGGGGATTTCTTAAAATCAAAAGGAGATTGTGAAATTTGGATTTTTCTATGCCTTTTCAGAGGCAATTTCAGTTCTAGTACAAGTCTAAGAACCGAACTTGAAGGAATAGGAAGGAAGAACAAGCATTTGCAATGCAATAGGTCCCCAATTTAACAAGACCTATTGCATTGCATAGGTTGACAACTCGGCATCACGGACGGGCAGGGGGGGTATGGGTGAGGAGAGTAGAAGGAAATGACAACAAGAGGGAGGGCGGGGTGGGGAAGGAAGGCAACAACAACAGAAAGAAGGGTGGAAGGGGGAAGAAGGCTTGACAATGGGAGCTGCGGCATGTCCGGCTCCGAAAGGAAATAGTACACGCCCGCCCCGTATAACAACCAAGTAAAGGGGCCAGTAGCCATGGGAGGATACAAATGACGACATGGCTGTACTAAGGAGGGACTAACAGGCCTCATAATGAATCAGAAGACAGCATTTACAGACAAAACACAAACACACAAGCCAATGAAAAATAAGGGCGGGGAGTGGGAGGAGCTTCTTACAATACTGAACTACAACAGCTCTTCACAGAGAAGCACTTGTGCGCTGGCTCACGCTCGACCTAATGAAAGGAATTGAAATGTGCAAGTGCAGATGGCCATCTGTTTAGCACATTTGGTATGGTCATTAGAGCTCTCCAGGGATCACAGTGTGACACCTGGCTTTTCCTTGCAACCCCAAGTGCTGTCCTTGCGACCCCTGTCATTGACTTGACTTGACATGACTCGACCCCTGTATTTGGAGATTGTTTAGGGAACTGAGATGAAGCAAGGGCCTTTACCAGCCCTATTTACTCTGCATCATTGCAACCGTTGTACCTGCTCATATTCCACATTATCAAATAGGAGGCTGCCAAAAGGTTAAGGGAGAATCAGGTAGTTAGTTGGACCTCATACCCCTTTTCCTTCCCTAGCCCCTAAGCAGCTGCCTTTTTAGGTTTCGCTGGGGGACGGAGCCGTTAGGCTCCTCCTCCAGAGAAATCTATTGAGTACAGTAAGGCACTCTGGAACACGCCCCCCGTCCCATTGGCTAGCTCCATAAATGGAGCCTAGCCATTGGACGAGGGGCCTGTCCATCAATGCCGGACCAGACACGGGGGCGTTCCCGAGATTCTTTGGCTTTTGCCGACGTCACGCGACGCCGGGAACGCCCCCGAGTCTGTTCCGGCATTGCCGGCACCTCCCTTGCTGCTCGGGACGGGTCTCCTTATTTGTTCCTAGCTGCCCCTCTCCCGCCTCCCTCGTCCTCTCCGGCCCCCCTCCCGCCGTCCGTGTACTCTCCCGCCTCCCTCGTCCTCTCCCGCCCCCCTCCTGCCGTTCGTGTACTCTCCCGCCCCCCTCGTTCTCTCCCGCGCTTGTTCCTGGTGCCCGTCTTTGCTCCGGCCGGCCGTCGTCAGCTCTCTCCTCCCCCTTTCCCGCCCCCTCCCGCTTCTCTCTGATGCCCGCCTTCTGCCCCGGCCGGCCGGCGTCAGCTCTCTCCTCCCCCTTTCCCGCCCCCTCCCGCTTCTTTCCTGGAGGCTGAGCCTGGACACAGTCCATGGAGGCGGGCGGGACACAGCGGCTCCGTCTGGACCTCTCCCGGGCCGCTCCAGGCCCCCCCAGGGCCCGCTCGTGCCCCCCGGCCGAGGAGCGAGGTGTGGGCCTACCTGATGACCCTGGCGGACCGGGGCCTGCAGAGGAAGAAGGCGGAGGAGGAGGCCAAGCACGATCTTCCCGGATTCTTAATCGCTCTCTTTTGTATACTTGGCCTTATTGGTATATCGGCTTTGCCTCCCCGCGGGACGTTCCAAACTCGGTCTCTCCACCCGAGGATACATGCCACAGATCACAAGGTGAGGGAGAGAGGCTGGTGCGCGGGAGTCCTTGGCCGGCAAGGGTCTGCTTGCTCTAATTCCGGGTGCGTCACCTCAGGGCTCCAGCCAGGAGTCCCCCGGTTTGTGCGTCTGCACACAAACAGGCGCCTGAGAATGCCTCTCAACGTTAGCGCCCATTTCTTTAAGCAGGCAGTCGGGCAGTGTATAGTTAATTCTAAGAAGGCCTTCCTGGGTATAAATATAGCTCTGTCAGCATGTGTACCGGGGCCCTCGAGCCAGCACAGACACGTGCCGGCCGCCGTACACTAGTGACACGCGGGCGGCACGCGTGTGCTACCGAGCCTTGTCCCTCACCCAGCCCTGCTGGAAGCTCCCACCGTGGGAGGCTGCACACGGCCGTGCCTCGAAGACCAGGCGAACTCTCTGGGCGCTAGACAGGGGCACAGCGTAGTTTCTCGCAGGGACACATCGGATCCCCGCTAAAAAAGTGATTATACACATTGATGATACACACTTTAGCCTATGACTTTACCATAGCAAAGTGTCACAGAGACACAGCTATACACAACCACACACGAACCTAACGATTCCCGCACGCGAGATAAGTAAACATCTTCCAAAATACATGTACTTCGCTCTTGTGTGATTTACAATGTTTGTTTCTTATATGTAAATAGCAAAATATCACACACGTATCAGTGTACACAATAACTCATACGGATCTTCTGCATACATGTTCTTGTACATGGATGCGACACACATTTCTGTATAAACACTTGCAAGCACATATGTACTTCTACATTTTTTTTAGGATGTGCACATCTATAGTTCTATATTTTTTTGTCTAGGATGTGCACAGAAACATATTCATGTGTGCAAATTATTTGTTTATTCTAGTACCTGTTAGTGTATCTCGACGAGTAACTTCAAAGCTGACGTAGGAGCTCGTATAACCCGTTTTGTGTTTTACCTTTATGTTCCTTGTACAATCGATACATACGTAAGTGTGCTTGTCTACACTCTGCATGCATGGATAAATATGTTTCCCTCTGTATAGATATGGGAGAGTTGGGCGCAGAGTTTCAAACACATTTAAGCACAAAACGCAGCCTCTACATTTTTGTTTGCTTGTTTTTTTGTTGTTGTTGAAAAGTATGGATTCACCTGATTTGTGTATGGTGAGTGTGTATATATATATATATATATATATATATATATATATATATATATATATATATATATATATATATGTATATATATATATATATATATATCTATATATTAGTGTGTGTATTTATCTTCGTCTATATATATACACACACACACACACACACATATATATATATATATATATATATATATATATATATTTATATATATATATATATATATATATATATATATATATATATATATATGCTATTTATCATAATTGCGGACTGTGGGAATTTGATATTTGCATCTCGGGAGTCGTCATGCCCCTCCTCTCTCTACATTGGTATAAATAGCATGTTATAATTTGCGCAACATATATATGGTTTATTCTACAGCATTGTTCATGCTTAAAAAAGATAATTTAACCAAAATATGGCTCAAGGCGTACAGTTTGTGCAGTAGGGTAGAATCACATGGAAGAGGTCCTGTGATTTGTTTCCTTGTGTGCAGTAGTTGTTACATGCGAGGCATAAGCATCTTTTTTGTTACGTCGGTTCTGCTTTACCCCGGTACGAAAACGTGTATTTTTTTGCCCTGTGTAATAAACATGTGGCTGTATGGTTATTTGGGGTTTGTGTGTGGCTCTGTGTGTGTGTTGGGGGGGCTCTGTTGGTGTGTGTGGGTCTGTGTGTGTCTGTATGTGTCTGTATGTGTGTCTTTGTGTGGCATTTGCCAGAGATTAAACTATTGGCATTGTAAATGACAATGCCATTTATTTATCTGTTGTGAAGACCAACACATAAATACAAATGTTGTCATTTACAGTGCCAATAGCTCAAACTTTTCAAAAGGCGAAACCATTGCATTGTAAATGCTTGTTGCTACTCATGCACTGATGGAGGACAAGGGTTGGTCATTTTGCTTTCAGTGTCACAGTATTAGGACGTGGCAAATGGAGCGAACCCGATAGAAAAAAAGTCCCCCGCCTATCAAAAGATAGTAACACGTCTTGCTATTAGCTAGTGTTTACTTGGAGGCAAGCCTAGCGGTGGTGGTATACCTACACACAGCGCGTGCAATCTGAGACTCCTAGAGCACATGCTCACTCTTTCCTGGAAGTGTAGGCATGTGGAGGAAATGAATATCACCCACTCAGAATCATTCTTCTGACAGTGAAGCGGCATAACAGCCCTTAACAAGGGAATTAAAAGCATTCACTCTTATCTCACTAAAGAAAACGAGAGCAGCAAAATTATGTGCCAATCCTAAAATACTTGCGAGTGATTGATTTACTTGACTGTCAGTTTTCACCTTCATTTTGCAGATTTGTTTTATCTTATTTTGACAGCTTCCACGTGTGAGATTCTCGAAATTAGAAAGGTAAACCCACCTGCAGAATGTGAAAAAATCCCACAGGCTGTTTTTCTCTTAATTCAGCAGATGGTGTTGGCACACCTTCGAAACAGGAGAGGAGCACAGTTCTTTGTCAGAGTCTGTCATTTTAACGCATACAGAACGCTTCTAAAAAATGCAACGCCTTGAATAACGAATATGTACAATAGAGGGCTTCATGTTGTTCAAAAAGTCTATTTGCTATCATATAAACTTTCAAATCGCGCTCTATATATCCACATACAAATACAAATACACATACAAATTCACATTAATGTGCTGGCGTTCAGAGTGAATATTCTCTAAATTATTTTTGCAAATGCTGCTGCGTACACAGCTTCTATTATGCCATTATATGTCAGGTGTTTTTGTATGTCTCTATATATTTTTGTTAAACAAAGCGGTGTCGCACCAATTCGATTTAAAAAAAAAATGTCATAAACCAGTGTTAATACGTCTACAGCTTGATGCAGGGACAGTGACATTTTCTTCATGGCTAAGTCATAGTTGACTCATTTTCTCCCAATTGTAAGACACATTTTGGGGGTAGCAGGACTGACACTCTACCATGCACTCATTAAAGTTCGCAAATATGAAGAGGATATTTGACAACATCAGGCACCATAACAGGAGGAAATGGCCATCACATGTCTTACCTGTTACATATTATACTGTGAACTCAAGTAAATTATTGTTTTTGTGCAGGAAGGTGGCCCTCCCTGAGCAAACATAATCCTGCCTGCAACAGAAGCACCCATTCACCTTGGGTCGAGGGGGCCTGCATTGGTGATAGGCTGAAAATTGTGTACCAGCACAGGGAGAAAGGACAGGAATGCATGGCATTTCATAAATATGATGCATTCCTTCCCTTTCACATCGGCGTAGAGCAGCTTAGTAAGAAGTCTTGCAGTGCTGCCCTGTGCCAATTCCTCGTAAATGAGGCCCATTAGTGTTTTTTGTATCAGCGGATTGCCTACTAGCTTGGTGTTATAAATAGGGCTAATCATCAAAAGGAGAATGGACACTAGTTTCTGCAAAAAACCATTAGTTTTTATCGAAAACCCTCATAGACTTCCTGGAATTATCGTAGCGGTATATCTTTTTTCCGCCCCATCAGGAGTCCTGGCATAGTCATTGGGTCAACGATTAACGTGCAGGATGCCTGCCTCACCCGAGGCTACTTCTGGTGTATGCAGAAGTGTCCAGAAATAAAAAGAGGGGGAAAAAATTAAAAAATAATGACTTAGTCAAAAAGGAAAATTTTAATATCAAAGAAAGACTAGTCACTATCATTAAGAACCATTGTGATATGTAGGTAGTTGAGTTATTGGGCTACCATATCATTTTGAAAAAGTGTCGACATGTTTCAGCTCACAGGGCCCACAGGGGTCAGGGGAGCTTTCGTCAGGACAGTAACAAAAACAAACACACATAAAGATAACACGCACACCTTCTGTGTGTGTTGCAATAGTAGCAAAATGGAATTTCCAAGCTTATGCGGCGCGGTTTTCGTGCCTTGTGCTGACTCTGCCCCCATGGTAAAAATCCAGAAGCGACTCCCAGTCCCCGTTGAAGTCTAAATGTTGAACGCATAAGCTTGGAAATTCCATTTTGCTACTATTGCAACACACACAGAAGGTGTGCGTGTTATCTTTATGTGTGTTTGTTTTTGTTACTGTCCTGACGAAAGCTCCCCTGACCCCTGTGGGCCCTGTGAGCTGCAACATGTCGACACTTTTTCAAAATGATATGGTAGCCCAATAACTCAACTACCTACATATCACAATGGTTCTTAATGATAGTAACTAGTCTTTCTTTGATATTAAAATGTTCCTTTTTGACTAAGTCATTATTTTTTTATTTTTTCCCCCTCTTTTTATTTCTGGACACTTCTGCATACACCAGAAGTAGCCTCGGGTGAGGCAGGCATCCTGCACGTTAATCGTTGACCCAATGACTATGCCAGGACTCCTGATGGGGCGGAAAAAAGATATACCGCTACGATAATTCCAGGAAGTCTATGAGGGTTTTCGATAAAAACTAATGGTTTTTTGCAGAAACTAGTGTCCATTCTCCTTTTGATGATTAGCAACTTGTATAGGGGAACCAAATGGACTCCTTATCCTCTTCCCTTCTTTTTGATATTAGAGTTATAAATAGGGCCTCTAGTTGGCAGAGGTAGGTACCTTTGTCCTAATATGGACCCTTGCTTTCAGTCAGGGTAAGGGGGATACACACTTTAGATAATCCCTGGTCAACCCCTAGGATGCTTGGCATGAGCAGACAGACTTATCCCAAAGGCAATGTGTAAAGTATTTGTACTCAAAACACACTGTAATACAGTGATAACACCACAAATGGACACCACACCAGTTTAGGAAAAATAAAATATCTTTATCTAAACGCAACAACTCCAAAATGACAAAAACCCAACATACATGTACTAGGAATATGACTTTAAAAAGGTTTCAAGTAACTGGGTCTATAGAAATCTATGAATCCGTGATTTCTCACAAAGTACTTGTAGATACGTCAAAATACACCAGGCCAAACTGCCGCTCAGATGGGAAGCATCGAGAAACAAACAGATGCGTCAGTTCCTCAGATTACGGGGAGGCAATGCAAAAGTTCTGCTGCACACAGGAGAAGTGATGTGTCAAATCCTGTCTGTAGGGGGAAGTGATGCGTCGACTCAAAGACGGTTTTGGTCCACAGGTGATGCATTGGGAAAACCTGCCGCATAGGCACGATGGGTGTAAATCCAGGGTGCAGGGGTTTCAAGAGGGCCTGGGTTGTTTTTTTTTAGCTACGCTGCCTCGATGTGTTGGTTCTTGCAGCGGAGACAGGCGTTGCGTTGGTTTCGACAGCAGCGCCGCGATGCGTGGAGATTCTTCTTGCACAGCGGTGCTGCACGGAACCACAGCCGCGAAGAGATCGATGCGTTGATTTTTTCAGTTCTTTACTTTTCTTCCAACTCCCAGCAGCAAACACAACATTCAGAGGCCCAGAACTGGTACAAGCCCACCTGGCAGGCAAGAAATCTCAGCAGCAGAGTTCAGGGGAGTTGTGGGGGAAGGCTTTTGTGTCCCCTAGACTTCAGATCAGGAGGCCAGCACACACAGGCCCTTGGAGATCTTCTTCAAGCAGGTTCACAGCAAAGTTACAGTCTTTGCCCTTTCCCTAGCAGAAACAGCAACTGGAGGCCAACCCCAAACAGCACACAGCAAAGGGGAAGTACTCCTCCTCACAGCTCTTTAGCTCTTCTCCTTGGCAAAGGTTCCCCTTGAGTCCAGAAGTAATCTAAAGTTCTGGGGTTTTAAGTGTAATACTTATATCCTAAAATGTATTTGTTCTCTTTGTGCAAGGCTCTCTGAGCCCATCACTGGTGCAGTATGACCACAGGGTGTTGTAAATCAACGGCGATTAGGTTAAGCATTAGCAGAAGACATGCTGTATTTGGCCATTGTCGAACCGACTCCATTTTGTATTTGTGGCGGCCATTTTGTATGCCATACATTGCCATGTGCTCGCCACGAGTTTTGTTCTACCTCCTTGTTAATTGCACTTGGAATCTGCCCAGCAACAGGTTATAATTAGCATCCTTTGTGTGTGAGCGCATGCCCAGTAGAGTCCACATCTGTTAATGATTAGTATCAGATAGGAATGTGCTTTTGGGGGTCTCGAGAACCGTTAACTCCACCCATGTATCAATTGTGTTCTGAAATGTCCTTATATGGTCATAAATCATGCTCCATGTTTGTACCGCCTTCTTTTGAGCCCCCTCTTTGTGTATAAAAGGGGCCATGTGCTTTAGTTCGGTGCACTACTCTATGCAATACTGAAGGGTGTTGTGTGGACTGTAGTACCACTTTTAAAGGTTTAATAAACTATGCTTTTGTATTTTCCAGTTTCTGTGCCAACGTATTCCTATGTTCCAAAGACTCTGTGCAGAGAAGGGCGAACCCCTTGCACTGGTAGGCCTTGTTGAGGCTTGCTTACTTCAAGGGGGTGGAGACAGCATTGTGCAAGGGAGATAGGCCCTATTTAGGTGCAAGGAAATCTCCTCCCACTGCTCTACATTTAGCCAAGGTCTATTCAGAGCAGCTCTGAGTCATCCAGGAAGGGCCAGGTGCATATCAACCCCCCCAGTGGCTGTCTACAGTGAAGGCACTTCCCAACCTCTGTCACTCCAAAACCTGGTGGTCAATACACAAACAGACAGAGGCACACAGAATGGTTGAACAAGAAAATGTCTACTTTCTAAAATTGGAATTTTCAAACACACAATTTTAAATGAATCTTTACTAAAAGATGTGGTATTAATTCAGAGAGCCCACACGTTACTTATCTCTCTTGTCCCAATGAGAAGTTATACTTTTAAGATGTTACAAAGCATTTCCCATTCTACCCTATGGGGTAAGATAGCATTTCAATAGTGAAAAACGAAATTGGCAGTGTTTCACAATTAGAACATGTCACACACACCAGTATATGTCTTACCTTTCACATAGACTGCACCCTGCCCATGGGGGTACATTGGCCCTACCATAGGGGTACCTTACATGTAAGATAAGGGAAGTTTAGGGCCTTGCAAGTGGGTGCACTTGCTAAGTCAACCTGGCAGTTAAGAAACTGTGCACAGGCACTGCAGTGGCGGGTCGGAGGTATGTTTTCAGGGCTCCTCATGTGGGTGGCACAATCTATACGGCAGGCCGACAAGGGGCGTAACACAGGCCCCCGCATCCCCTGCAGGGGGCCCACAAGCTCCAGGAGGCCCCCTCAGCACTGCACTTCGGCAGGGGAGATCCTGATAGAGTCCCGAGGGGGCCCCTCTCTGTACCTTGCAGGGGGGCCCCCTCAATTATCGTTACACCATTGAGGCCTCAGTGCACTTTACTAGGGACTTACCAGTCAATCAAATATGCCAATCAGGGAAAACCAATTGTAACAACCATTTTACAGGGAGCACTTGCACTTTGACACTGATCAGCAGTGGCAAAGTGCCCAAAGCACATAAGCCAGCAAAAACGAAAATCAAGCACAGCATCAAAATTATAGGAGGCAAGATGGCGACCGACTGACGTAATCGCGAAGACGCTCCGCTGGGTCTCTCCTCATATGATGACTCTGGACGCCTCCGATCGCTTCTGGTAGAAGAATAATGAGGATTCCCTAAAACCCAGCGTTAAGCCCTGTCGCAGCTTGTAAAAATTATCAAAAGGTATGCAGCTGATTAATATCATTGAGGGCTGGTGGGATTCGCCTTTACAACTCGTACTCACACTCTGCATCTGCCGTGAGGACGCCAAGACTGCTCTGATTTCTCTGATGCAACCTGGCTTGCGTGAATTTCTCCCGACTCGACAGGATAGCAGGGGAACAATCTTGAGCCAGCGCTCTTACCACTCCTATCGGAAAAGCTTTTCATTTAGGCAGCGCTGTGATTGTTACGGTGAAGGAGCGTGGAGCAGGATTACCGTGGGGATACAGTGTATCGGCAAGTGCATCAGGAAGCGCATCAGCAGTCATTCCACACAAGTAAGGATGACCGGCAAGGGAGCAAGGGCTGGCAAGGGAAAGTCTGCGCTAATAGCATCTCAGCCAAGTGTAGCGCTGGCAGCCACCCGCCAAAAAAGAATGGATGCTTTAAGTGATAAGGACAGAGGTGGGGGAGAGAAAGCTGATTAACTGGATAAAAGTGTACAGGAAAAATACACTATAAATTCGGCCACCGTTAAAAAAAGCACTACTCGAGTATTGAAAGAATCCGGTCTTGCAGCTTTTAATCACCAGCAGCTTCACTGCAACAAAAGGGGCTGAGGACAATGGGCCTACCTCCGGATCTGATAGCCAGAGTATAGCAGGCTTGACAGGGCAAATGTCAGATACTCTCCCCCCGCTGTTATAGACAATGCCCTCACCCTCGCACCTGTAGATTCGGACGTGGAAGGCAGCCCTGTGGACAATTTGATCTGTATTCAGAGCAATACCAGCACTGAGGGTAACAATATTGATCCTGCAGCCACTGCGGACACTGCTAGCCCTTTAGTACCATCCCAATCAGATAACAGGGGGCAACACGACTGTATGGCAAGAACGCCAGACAACCAAGACAAGTTCTTCTCTCTGACAGAAGAGTCAGACATGTCAGATATCAGCATCTCGCTGTCAAGCGGGGAGGAAGGTCAGAAGTGGTATAGCAGTCCCAACACTGATACGCAGAGAAGAAAACCGTGCACCAAAAACCTTCTCAAGAAAAAGAGTAGAGATCGACTGCAAAAGAATAGCAACATGTCTGATAAAGAAGGTGCGAGAGAACTGAAATGGGACTATAACGGCACCCCTCTCATTCTATTCTCAAGAACCACCTCAGCGTCTGGGTATATTCAAACACACTCTGGCAGCAGTAAAGGGGGAGCTCACGCAAGAGACGAACCGGCCTTGACAGATATTTTACAATCAATCAAAAGTTTTAAAGAGGAAGTTAAGGCGGACAGCCGTAGGTCCCGGTTGGCCGCCAAAAAACTGCAAGGGGCAGTTAGAAAGGTTGTCAAAACTTGCTCCGATATTGCAGATCGAATGTCCATGGTGGAGGAAAGGTTGGAACAGTTTGAAAAAGATGTGGTCACGCTGTAGACACAACATGATGAGCATGAGGGGTTGGTAAAGAATTTGATGTGGAAGATGGAGGAGCAGGAAAATAATAATAATACAGCAGCTTGTACAGCACAACAGCTACCCCCAACGGAGTTGTCCCAGCGCTAAGGCAACAGGTAGAAAAGAGCGGCGCCCTAGAAAGGAATGACAGTATAACAGCCCAATTATTCACCCCCAAAGAGCCAAGTCTTTAGGGCTTTTCTAAAACCGGTTTCGGACCTAGCTTGTCTCAAACACCCTGGTAGAGCATTCCACAGTGAGGCTGTTCCAACTGTGAACGATCTCCCACCTAGGCGGGCTTTCGTGACGCAATAACCTCCGCTTTCTAGGAATTCCGGATGGGGCAGAGAAAGAGGACGTGAGGAAATTTATGATTAACTTGCTCAGAGGGGCTTTTCCAGAACTGTAATCATGAGATTTTGACAGGAAGATCCAACGAGCCCACAGATTTCCTCTGTTTCCTGGTAAACACGCCACGGCATCACAGCACCCCCATGCCATGCTGTTATTTTTGGTAACTTTTTACTCCACCAAACTCTATTCGACTTGGCGAGACCCACAAACAAGCGAACCTTTGAGGGGATACCCTTCTTCACCAGACCCGATTTCGCACACGCCACTGTTGAGCGCAGGTGGAGGCTCCGGCAACTTTTTGAACCATTTCAGAAACAAGGAGCTGATGTTTACTTACAAAATCCAGCCAGGCTGAAAGTGATATACAAGGGTGCCATACGCAGCTTTGTTTCAGAAATTCAAGCACAAAAGTACCTAGAGTAACTAGCCGGTCATAAATAAGGTTGACAATATGCTAAAAAATAAATAAATAAGGGAGCTTTATTGAGCGTATCACTGGGGTAAATTGATAATCATGCTTAGATATGGATTAAGGGATTAGTAGAGAATGTAGGGGTGTAACAATGCTCAGGCACTTGCTTTAGCTGTGGGGATTGGTCTTCTTGCTTTTTGTTATTGTATTTGATTTGACTCATTTTAAAAAAAAAATCTTTCTGGATAGTAAGGAACCCTATGCCTGGGGATGTAACGGCTACCAGAGGCTATGAATTTGTTTTCACTTTATATTTTTTTCTTTTGAGGGGGGGGCTCAGCGGGATTGCGGGGCTCTGCACGTCGGATGTCAAATCCCTGGCTCAACCAGGTGACCTCCAAGGGTGGTGGTTGAGGGGGCTGGGTGCAACTAGTCAGACAGGGTGTTTCAAATTCCCAAAAACGGTGGAGACAAACTAGGTATGACGGTAATACCTGGTTTCGATATGCATCAGGTTCTGGTTATGTGTATGGTCTAACTAAGGGAAGGAAATGGGTCTGCTAAGGGTATTTTCAATGAATATTTGTGGCTTAAATGTTATTAAAAAAAGACAAACAGTTGCTGCAGGACTACAGGCTTGGGGCACAAATATTGTTTGTGCATAAGAAATGCATATTGAGCGTTCACAAACACACACTTTAAAAACACTAGGGTATAGGTTGATTTGTGCAACAACACAAGGTGTTAGGGTGCGGGGGTTGCCATTCTTGCTAGGGGAAGCAGGTTTGTTTTTAGTCACTCCAAGGTAGACACATTTGGTCATTAGGCAATTACAGAATGCCAGTATGGGAAAGGGCAAAAATTGACTCTGTTTGACATCTATGGGAGTAACAGCGATGATCAGTCAGTTCTGGATGAGATCTCAAACAAACTTATGAGTTGGCCATTGCACTTAATGATCTGCAGGGATCTCAATATCAACCTTCCTACTAATTGGTGTTTAAAAGATAGTTGGCATTATATTGGCCGCAAACCCAAAGTATTTAACTCCTTCGATGCTCATGACGAGTTCAGCTTGTCATGAGGTACACCTCTCGTACACTCGGGATTCGATGATGTTCTGCACAGGAGGGGAATCATGCATGCAGCGATGGTGTTCAAGCACTGAAACAAATGTGCAGCATACACGGCCTAGTGGATGGCTGGCAGACCCTAAAACTTGACGATCCTGGTTTTACATTCTTTTCTAGTCCACATCTTACCCACGTAAGATTGGATTATATACTGATGTCTAACTCAATAAAAACATAATCCACTAATCTGCTCAGTAGAAATAGATAATGGCAAAGGCACACCCTATTCATGGACTTTTGAGGAAACCCTGCTCTTAGATGACAATTATTGCAGTCACATGAGAGAGTGGAAACCCAATTTTTTAACAGATAATGAGGGGAATATTTCAATTGAAATAGTGTGGGATGCTCTAAAAGCTGGGATCCATGGGGAGACCTTGTAATACTCCTTAAATATTAATAAAGGAGCAGGGGAAGCTATGCAGGGGATGCAGAAAAACTTAAGTATGGCAGAGGAAGGGTTGATAAGAGTGACAACTGGACATATGCCGGGAGGGAAGGAAGAGATAGATAAAATACAGAACGAAGTGGCAATTGCAAAAGCTCTTGTTATGAATATCTTTACTGATAAAACGGTTAAGAAAGCAGTGTCACAAAAGGAAATGCTATATGAAGTGAACGAGCAAATGGTACACCAATTGGCTGTACGTATGAGACAATAGGCCTCCTCGAATCTGATTCAGGAAATCCTTGCGTCTCAGGGAAACCGTGTATCTGACCCAGAACGTATAAGACAGGCTTTCTGGCAGTTTTATCGAGCTTTATACACAGAAACCGGCGGAGGTGACCAAGCCAGCATTGAGGAATATCTAGAGAATGCTAGCAACGAGAAGTTTGGGGACGAGGATGCAAATCTCTTAGAGGAAACCCCCACAGTAGATGAACTTATAAACACTATCAAAGAGCTGCCAAAGGGAAAAGCAACAGGGTTGGATTGAATCCCGTTGGCGTGTTTCCTTTCTAGAACAAATTAAAAGAATCTTGTTAAATCTTATCATTCACAACTTTAAAGGGGGACAGCCACCAAAATCATGGTCCATGCAAAAATAGTAATCTTCCCTAAAAAAGGCAAGCCCCCGGAGCAGCTAGGCTCATATTGCCCCATTACTCTTATTGGCAAACAGAATTGCGCTCATTATCCACAAGGTGATTGCTCAAAGTCAACATGGATTCATTCCAGGCAGATTTACTATTCATCACATCCACCTTGTTTGATGGCATGGATGTCACAGGAGACCCTATGGCGCTGGTTCTGCATGATGCAGAGAAAGATTTCGATAGGGTCTCCTGGCACTTTCTATGGGCTGCAATGGCCAGAATGGGCATAAAGGAAGGGTATATACAGCCAATCCAAAAACTGTATGTTAATCCCAGGGCTGTAGTCATGGTAAATGTCAGCCTAAATGAAGAATTGATGATATCACGGGGAACATGGCAGGGATGCCCTTGCTCACCGTTGCTCTTCGCAGTCTGTATAGACTTTTCTTTCCGCAGGCTTGAAGAGAATGGAGCAATCAAACCCATAATTTCACAGGACTATGCCTCTAAATCGTTGTGGATGCCATCGCAATTGTGACATCCGAACCTAACACGGTTATGATTGCTATTGAAAGGGAGGCGAACCAATTCGGTATGGTGTCCAGTTATGCACTTAACAAAGGCAGAACACAGATTGTGTTATATAGGAAAAGCAAAATGAGGGATGCACTTGTGGTGGAACAAGCTACATATCTAGGAGTCTGCATAACATCTGATCTGGGTAATCTGGTTAATCTAAATCTGAAACCTATGACAGCTGCAATGCAGAAAGACCTCCAACTCCTAGACAACTTACACCTCTCTATTATTGGAAGAGTGAATACGATTAAAATGGTCTTCTATCCCAAAATTTTATATCTATTCTGGGCACTTTGCCTAGAATTCTCATCTTCTGGTTCAAATCAATAGAACGGCTGTTCTCAAACTTTATCTGGGCATATTCACAACCTCAGCGGGCATTTAAGCTCCTTACGTTGCATAAGGTTTATGGAGGAGTAGCACTCCCAAATCTAAAAGCATATTATTGGGCAACAGTGCTATTATATAGCTACGAGCTATTACAGAACACCAGGGGAGTGGAGGACCATACGCCTTCTATATTTCAACTACTTTTAGGCCGTGAGAGTAGAGGGTATCTTTGGCGACATGTACTCGATAGCTACCACAAAAACAAATTAAAACATTATTCAGTTGATTCAAGGTATGGAAGGCTGTTAGGTCGGTCAGACAAATATGCATACTTGTCTGACCAGTGGGGGGGTTTCAGGTTGTGAACCTGAAACCCCCCACCGGGGGGGTTTCTGGGGGGTTGTGAACCTGAAACCGGTCCCAGAATGCTTGTTTCCGGTCCAGGGAAGACATGCCTTGGCAGTTCGGGCTGGACTGTTCCCATGAGGCACAGGGTCAGACTGATTTTCATATGGCCATTTCTGAACTGGGGTGGTGGAGTGAGCTAAAGAATGGTGATGGGTTAAACCCACATCAGTTGACTGGGGGTGAGTGTTTGATTTGCTCAAACACTCCGTCCATTATCCCCTTTGGTAGCCCTAGAGCAGAGTTCTATAAACTGCGGAGCACGCACTCGACCTTAAAATCTTCCCTTTGTTGCCCCACACTGTCCCCTGCAGCGCAAGTCTTCACCCATTTCAAATGGGTTCATTTCATTAGCAAACTCAGGTGACAGAGGGTTGGAGGGGGGGAGGGAGGAGAAATCATAGGGTAGGACATGCCATGCTTTTGTCTGCTAAGTGCTAACAGTTCACCGTCCCAGTAGGGGGTTAATTGATAGATCTGGGATGCTTCAGCTACAGTGGGAGGCAGGGTCTCTTCTGCTAAAATTAAAGCAAAGGAATCGACAGTCCTGTTCCTTCGTGTTCCATTTCAAAGCAGAGGAGACTCCTTCACTCCCACTGCAGCCCAAATGACTGTTCCATTGCTGCCAAGGTTTAAGATTGCTATGTGTGACACTTTTATAATTTCAGTGTAGTTATGAATTACAATTCAACCACTGAGTGACACTTTTCTCACGAGCAAAATCAAGCAGTAATGACAAGGGAAATTTATATAAACATTAGAAATGACACACATATTGGTGCCTTAATTCAATGAATGTACTTGTATAAATTATAGACTGCCTTGGCTGCACAGTTTATGTGAGTTATCAGATCTGTAAAAACAATTTCTGTAATATCAAAATTTGCATTGTGTTGCTTGGCTTTTTATTCCATAGGATAACTCTTTTATTTAATGACAGAATCATACATTGACTTGAAAGTCATAATTGGCTAAATATATTTATGAACAAGCTACCTGATAGTGTCAGAATAATAAATGGCTTTTCAATGTGACATATTGCTTTCCGTTGACACGCGGCCACTGGCATTCCTATTTGATGATATTTTCCGAAATTCAAATGCTTTATATGATCATGGCGGTATTTAATTCACAGTTCTTCTTACCTCCATGCACAGTCCTCCTTCCTGTCACATCACTCAGGTAAACTTGTGTGCCACCCTGCTCACTGCCACTTGGATCGCAGGTGTAAAAGGCCTAACGCCACTGTATGTCGATTGGATAGTAAAGACTGTGGGCCTTATAAAGTTATTTGCTGCCTCATCGCCACTGTAGCAGAAGCAGTGTCTCTACCATGCCGGCAGTGGCCATGTCGCTAAATCTACAGTTGTCTGCTGTTAAACAGACACATACCTTCATGGGTAAAAAATACATCAGGGCTGCAGGTCAGCCATGCCAGCATGGTGTTCTTGTCATCACTTGTGGTTCCTGATTGTCGGCTTTCCATAGCAGAAGGTGGTGAGCCCATCCTAAACTAAAATCCCCCATGCTGTGGTAGTGTTCTTCCGTGGCTGGTGTTTTTCTGCCCTACTACTAGTACTACACTAACCGAGTCACATAGGTAATAAAAACTGTAACAGCAAACTATTCACCGTAGCAGCGAATAAGTGTTTAAAAAGATGTAATTGATAACTACAGTTTAGTTAATAGATTACCTGCTCTATCAGGATCTTAATAATTATTCATGATTGTCACTGGACAGCAGCTGAGCCCGCATGCGGCCCAGTAGGCTTAGTCCCTCCCAGTCACATGATATATTACAGCCACCGATGTGCCATCAGTCATGCTGCAACCAATGAGCACAGCAGCTTGCTTCACCCACTCACTGCGACTGCCCTCCCTTTCCGCACAGCCCTGTACTGTGACCCTGACTCATGAACCAGCAAGCCTGTCTAGCCCCGACTTTGTCTGACTGGTGCGGGTGGGATCCGATACCACATTGGAAGCATCCATGAGCCATCTTTACCGCAGATGGTCGACGGTGCCCTGCATTGACAACAGTGAAAATCAACCGTAGCTGGCGTTAGTTACTGTTGGAAATACCTTGGTCAGCTGTGGTCAGAGCGGCGAGTTTAGGAGGAGCAGGAGCTGCGCATTTTAAGTTAAAGAAACACAGGCGGCAGCAGGAGGACCATCGGAAGTGACTCACATAGCCTAGTATTGTGAGTCTACTTCATCATTGGGCACTAACTGCAGTGACGTTGACACATTAAGTTCGGAGCCACGTGTGTCAGCCTGGCCCGGAAGTGTGTCTAACTTGAAATACTACAATTACATTGTAGCAGAACTAGCGCGCAAGTCGCAGAGCTGCAAACAGGTCTAGCAAGCTTTCTTAACCTCTGACTGCTGGGAGCAGTGCACACCACGATGACAGTCACTTCAGCTCAGTCCATCAAGTGCATTATAGAAGCCCTCAACGTAGCAGCTGAGAAGGTGCTATAATTCGTGACAATGCAGTTCAGTGCGGTGATGCGGATCACCACACTGAAATGCATTAGCGTCACGCCTGATGCGTGATACTTGGCAGGACTGCTATTCCTTTCTTTCAGTTTTAGCGGAGGAGACATCCTGCCTCCCACTGCAGCTGAAGCATTTCAGCTCTACAAACCTGCAGTTTACTAAACACTCTTGTTGTGTAGAACATTATTTGCCAGATATGGTATGTGATATGTACGTGGCAGTCGATTATGTAGTGTACCAGATTCCAGAAATTTCTGTCAAGTGGTGGGGGGGCCCAACATCTAAAAAAATCTAGCTGGGGGCTCAACCTACAAAAGTTTGTCTTCCTGCCTCTCAGTCGGTGCCAGCGCCCATCTTGAAGTTGACAATGATTCAACCAGGAAACCGTCCAATAGCATCATCCTTCTTAGCCCTTTTACCCAAGGCACCAAACAGGCAAGTCTTCCTGCCTCTCAGTCGGTGCCAGCGCCCATCTTGAAGTCGTTAATGATTCAACCAGGAAACCGTCTAATAGCATCTCCCTTCTTAGCCCTTTTACCCAAGGCACCAAACAGGCAAGCACCAATCCAAGCCAAGAGTCATTCATAACTACTTTAGACAGGAAGGCCTCTGCTGAGGATCCACAAGTAATAGATTTGAAAGGCCTAGCCTTACGGGACATTTGTGTTGAACCTTTATTATTGTTAAGTGAAAATTGTGAGCAAGCCGTTAGCATGCAAGACAAAGCTCGGTCCTCCTCTGGTCAACCCATATTTTCCCACAAGAGTTACAACCAAGGAAGAGATAAAGTTAATCCTCTACATCAAGGGCCCCTCGTACATACACTACATAATAGCACTGCCTCACACTGCCACCATCATGAAACATGTGCTTGCACAGCAATTAACAGTGAAGGCACAATACTTCAAGCCAAGGACACAATAAAGGAAAAAGAGACTGATACCCTAATTTTCATCCCTCAGTATGAAACACAGGGGCGTGAGGACACGTTAAACAGAGGGAATGTTCTAGGGCTCCTACATTCAATCACATCTTTAGCCAGCATTGATACATCTGACTTACTAACAGTCGAATTTATGCAATTTAACAACAGCCAGAGCTCTGAAGCTACCAAAACAAGATGACAAACCCCGAAGGTTGCAGGCAGAATCTTGCGAAAAATAAATACATTTCAAAATTGGGGAATAACTTTGAAATCAATTCCAAAATCACTATATCCAACTCCTTTTCTTAGAAAAGAAGCCAGCAACCTACAACAGACTACCTTCTCGGTTCTGAAAGGAGCAAGGAGCAGAACACCAGGCATAATTACTGCAGCAAATTTGACAATTTCAGTATTACTAACTCAAGGTCGACCTGTTCCAATTCAACCTTCATCCTTCAATAACTGATAACTGGACAGGTACCCAGCGACTAACAACATCTGCACGAATAAATTGACAACAGAAATCTGCAGCACAGCCAACTTAATACAGCGAAATATGGCACGTCAATTTGCATCTGGAGCATTAATGGCTTGGCTTCTAAAATGAGCGACCAAGAGATTCTAGACTACCTGAAATCTTTTGATATGATTTTATTTCAGATAATCTGGGAAGATAAGCCTTACGATCTGCAAGGCTATACCTCCTAATCACTACCTGCAATCAGGGGATCTGACAATGGCCGTCGCTCAGGGGGGTTACTGTTCCTAGCTTCAATACCAGAAATTGGGGACTTTCTTCCTATCCCAACACACTTAACACCTCCAAGCTGTATTCAAGCCGTAACAGTTACACTTAAGATTAACCAGCTCAACAAGGACATAATAATGAATGTCTATGTACATCCCAAACAAAAATCCAAGGCAGCAAAGAAGTTGATAATGGAGCGGAAGAGAATAATGGATGAGGAACTCCTTATCCTGGCCGGAGATTTCAACATGCAGCTTCTAGGGTCCACCCAGGCCGATGATATAACACAGGCCATTTTGGATGCTTGGGAAATTCCAACACAATGTCAATTAGAGACCAGAAAGGCCTCAAGAACAGCAAAGATCTTGCTCCAGGATTTGGAACACCTAAATATGAGAGCTTTAAACGGCGGGTTTAAGGAGGATATCCCCCCAGCTGCAACGTATCATTCGACCATAGCATCAACTCATCTTGACTATACCTTCACGACTCTGACTCTGTTCAATAAAATTGCAACTTTTAAGATCCGCAACAATGAATTCAGCGACCATCTCCCACAAGAACTGTTTCTTTAAACAATATCATGCAATCCACCAGAAATTAGACAACCAATTTTGCAAGACAAGAACAGTAATCTTAAAAGAATAAGGTGTAACTCTAGTAACATAGACGAAAAAACAACAACAGCTAAAGCTCTATTCAACCAATTAGGAGCAAATTTGGAGCAGCCACTGGGAAGTTGGGTAGACTTTGTTACATCTTTAAGAGGTAAATTTGCCCCGAGGCAAGGCCCAAATCACAGGAAAGCCCCAGCAACCACTATAAAAGCTGGAAAGAGCCCTGCTTCTAAAAAATTAAAGCAATCTATAAACCGAACGTTAAAGTAACAATGGAAATTTCCAAACAACCGGGGCCTGCAAGGCACCCTCCGGGAACTAAGAACATCGCGTAAACAGCGGAGATGGGTGAACAAAAAAGTAAAGGAAAATGTATTATGGCACAACTTCTTCATGACGCAAAACAGCGAAATAGTGCCAAATTCTGGTAATCAGTAAACAAACTGCAGCGGCCTAAACACCGTGGCATAGACTCTAACATTACAGAGGTAACCTGGGCTGTTTATCTATCCCAACACTTTAATGATCTTGAACCAGTCCTTGTCACCCCTCTGGTTAATCCTGGAAACGTCAATGCCGACAATTCAATAGGGGCAGTATTAATCCATCATCATTCAAATAATGGTGACAGCATACAATTAGAGCCCACGCAGCAGGAGATAGCACTGCAACCAGATCAGTACAATCAATTCAGTGTATTAGACGAGCAAAATCACCTCCTGGCTTTGGCAATAAGGAAACAAATAGCAAGAGGTAGAAGGGCGGTGCACCTGGCCCAAACGGCATACCTCAAATGCTGTACAAAGAGGACCCTGAATTTTGGAGCAAAGCACTAGCCCCAGTGATAGGACAAGCTTTAAGAACCTCTGTATATCCAGAGTCATGGAGAGGCTCAATCATTAGCCCAATACATAAGCAGGGGTCAAGGACTGCTCCAAACAAATCGATTGATATCCCTCATAGACACTGAGGCCAAATACTATGCGGGCATCATCTTAAATGATCTGGCTAGCTGGTCCTCTGCGAACAACATCATACCCATAACTCAAACAGGTTTTCGCTAAGGGGACAGCACCACCACTAACATTATGGCCTTAACTATGCTTATGGATGCTGCGAAACAGGGCAAATATCCTCTATACCTCTGCTTCATAGACTATTCAGCGGCCTTCGATCACGTTGATCGTAAGAAGCTCTGACATAAGCTGGATAGATGGGGCATACCAGCACCCTTTTTAGACCAGCTCATTAAACTGCATAACAATACGTGGGAAGATTTAAGTTAGGTGCTGGGACCCATCTTTCAACCAAAATTGCTACAACAAAGGGTCTAAAGCAAGGATGCGTTTCGGCCCCTCTGTTATTCAGTCTTTTCCCGGGGGATCTACCAGACAAGCTCAACAGCTGCTCTTCCCACGCTCCGAAATTAGGCGGCATAACATTAGCAAATCTGTTATACGCCTGTTCAGGGGGACCCCAACCGGACTTCAGCGCCTCGTAGATGCGATTCACAAGTTCTCGCAACAGAATGGCCTAAATATAAATTTCCAAAAAACGAAAACCATTGCAGTAAACCATCACAAGAAGGCAAATCCTAGTTGGTATCTGGCTGGCAAACATCTAGACCAAGCAACAATCTATAAGTACCCGGGCGTGTTGTTAGATCACAACAACTCATTTAAGCCGCAGCTGGAATCCTTGCGAAGGAAGGGAGTCACAACCTATCTAGTGCTGAAACACCAGAAGAAGTTGCTTCCGGACCTAACTCTCGACCCTTTTCTAAAAGTCCTCCGAACCAAACTGAAACCTATAATCACCTACGGAAGTGAATCTATGACCGGTAGAGATGATGCAACTCTAGACAGCATAATGGTATCCTCCTATAGAGCAATTTTCCACCTTCCCAATTACGTTTCACCAGCTCAAATAAGGCTGGAATTTGGCCTTCAAAAACAGGCAGTAGAAAGGAAGGGAGCCTTCATAAAAAGCTGGCACAAAATTAGAGCTGCTGAAATAAGGTCCTTAAATAATCATCTTTGGGTAGAGCTGCACCGCACCATAAAATTGCCAGCTTCCATGTACCTCTTAGAATCCATTAAAACCCTAGGCTTGACAGACGCCTGGAACATCTCAATCGGCCACTTGGAGTTTCAAAAGCTAGTAACAAAGACAACAAGATTAATATCATCAATAGAGGACAAGAATACATTGTCCAAACATGCTCACGGTTGGGCTGTGCTCAATAATTATGATGTCCTTAAACTCCAACCCTACCTTATGGCACATACAAAGATTGCCACCAAGTAAAAGTTCTTAAGACTTTGGCTGGGAGTTGGCCTGATTAATCCATTTCTACCCCCTTGGGAAAGAAAAGGAGGCGATCAGTCTTGCTGTCTGTGCACCTGTGGCACAGAGAGTCTTATTCACATTATATGTATCTGCAAGAACTTAAAGGACATACGGATCTCCTTGCTGAAACCATTCTTTAATCTACATGGCGTTAGGTCTTGCAGACAGGCGGTGATGCTTTGCTTTAATCCAACTTTAGTACAGCTTAATTGCCGTCTTGTAAAATTCTTTGAACTAACAGGAAAAAGGCTGAAAAATGTATCCTCAGTTGTCATGGACTAGATCAGCTTAACGGCCCTGGCTCTTCAAGACCTTGCCCAGTAAAGCTACCTTATGGCTTCCCAAATTGGTATTGCGAACTACAAGCAGGGACATCAGGCAGTTGTCTCATGCTGCACAGGTGCATCCCATCAGTTTAAAGTGATAAACTTTATCAAACTGACTTTTCACAGACTGAGTATTAATTGCACAATTGATTTTAGCTCGTATGATTCAATAGGAAGCAATTTTCTTTCTTTTTTTAATGTAGTTATTTTAGCCTTGTAAACTCTTCATTTATCGTAATTTTGATTTTATTGTTCATGTGTTATATGCAAAGTTTTAATTAATAAAGCATAATAAAATGTACTTACTTACTTACTAAAGTTTGAAGACCTCTGCCCTAGAGACTGGCAGCCCAACAGGCAAATCCTGGGATCAGGCAAAGCCTGTTGGGAGGCTGGCCACCCAACAGGTAAATCATGGGATCCGAAACCCCCATATGCCGTACCCCTCGTCCACTTCTGCATCATCTGTCTCCTCAGCTTGTCTGGCATCCCACCAAGCTGCGAAGGCCTTCTATAGCTTCTGTTTCCTAGAGTTGCTCTTCATGGGGCATCCAACACTCTTTCAGAATTGTCTGAGTTTCTCTACTTTGTAACTACATAACATTTCAATTCAAACTCCTATTCTGCAGCCTCCATTGATTATTTACCATTCAGAGACATAGGGTTTATTGGTCTCCATTAATTTCTTAGGTCGAACATTGCTGTCAGTGTGCAGTTATGACAAAAATGCTTGAAGTTAGTGCATTGAAAAATACACCTGCACCAAAACTTATAGTCTGCTGAGATAGAGCATAGGCTTGGTTGTAACATGGCAGAGTAATGAAGAAAGGTGAAATGAGGACCGGTAACTAGGATGCAGAAGATGGAAGAGGCAATTATGTTCATTCGAAAGAAAGGGATAATGGGGGAGGCTGTGAGAATATATATTTTTTAGTTCCACGGTTCTTAACCTTTTGGCTTCTGTGGATCCCTACTGAATCAAGACTGGAATACGGAAACTCCTGGCTTATTCAATTTCTATGATGAACCAAAAAACTCCCAACCAATTTAAAAAAAATGTATACACCAAACAAACGATCAAATATTGAAATATTTTGTTTGTCACCATCAAATACAGAAAAAATGTTGATTTAATTTTGCTTCATTTTGTTTATGCACTCATAATATTAATTTATTAATTTAAATATTATTTAATTCTGTAAATCAGTTGGAAGAACCCTTATTATGCCTCGCAGATCCCCAAGGGTGCTCAGACCATAGAGTAAGAACCGTTACTTCTGGTGATTGGTAATGCACACATAGTAGATTTAATTATCTGAGGGGTCATCATGCCATGACCATTGCCGCTTGTCCTAATGTTACCTGGGTGATTTATGTCTTTGCAGGCTGATGAATAGAAGTGTTTTTGGTTCCACTTTCAAGAAGATGCTAATTGCTGCAGAGTGATCTTATGATTATAGCTGGACCAAAGATTGATTATGCTCCCATTGACTTTACTTGATAGGACAGCCCTGATGAAGATGGTATATTTGCTGAGATATCTATCTATATTTGTTTCAAAATATTTCTGTTCCCTTCCCAGATCTTTTTTCCACTAGCTCAAATTATTGTTGATGAATCCTGCAAAATCCAAATTCCGAATTTGCAAAGCATGGAACTACTCACCCCTATGGGTCTTTAGGTGCTCGGGACTGTCGGGGAGATTAAATGAGCTATTGCTCAGAGTCACAATGAGCTGAGCTGCCGCCAAGGATCAAACCATGATCCCTGTGCTCAGGAGTCAGCCGCCCTTGCCCCTGCGCCACACCACCCCACAATGAGACTAGAGTGGGTGAGACACCATCCCGGAATACCCTGAACCAAATTGCTGCTTCTGTATGAAAAGGGATGCTATTCAAATTTTGAGCTACATTATTTTTTTGCACAGGCACAGCTTACGCATTTCTTGTTTTATAATGACAGAAAGGCCCCTGCATTGAAACCTGGAGGCAGCCTAACCTCTCTTGTCCTAATATCCATGGTCTAATTTCAGTAATTACATAGGCCAACCAAATAAATACATACTGTACTATGTACCATCTAGGTATGGGCCAAGCTTAGGTCACTGACTGGCATAAGGGGATGTATTCTTCATTGATTTTGTTTTCTGACAACCCTAGTATTGAAATGGCTACTGAGTGGAGTGCCATCAAATAATTATAGAGTACAAACTTGCACAGGGTTTACAACCTTTCCATCAATCAAAAAATCAAAACCTCCTCAGAGCACTTAAATGCCATAAGGGACACACCCATGAGGGTTTTAATATACCAATGACTGCACAAATATCTGGGTTAGATTTATAACACTCTGCCCAATGAGCCTAATGAGTGGCAGGTTCCCACACTGATAAAAATCCAATTCCTACCCCAGTAAAGTGATTTCCAGGATGTAGTACGGTTTTGTTAATGACTAACTGGCTAGCAATGTAAATATTAAAAGTAAATGGGAGTGAGAACTATTGACAATGCATAGAATTTGGGCTACTTTACCCTTGCCCCCTGCAATGGAAGGTTATAGGTAACTCAGAAATAAAAGAAGTTAGGATCAACTACAATTAACCAAGTACAGTGTTACCCATTTGGCCAAACAGTAATGCTCAGAGTCGATCGATGGGATTAAGTATAGATTTATTACAAATTCAAAGCCAAGCTACAATCAATCAATCGCAGAAACTTAGTATAAAAATATCGAACTACAACTGGATATCCGAAAGGACTTACAAAATGTATTCTTAATAACAGGAAGCAAATGAGGAATTCTGTAGCTGCTATACGGAGAATGAAAAATAACGTCTTGTGAGTAGATTGAAAGTTTTGATCCTCCTACCTATACATGGGGTTGTCTAAAGTATCCACTAAACCTAATTCTAAACTAGAAATCAGGAAAATCCTATTAAGTCAGGGAAGCAGAGAAAAGTGTCAGCATAGTAGAACCTCTGTGGAAGTTCGCTAAACAAAAGGAATATGGTATTGCATAAAGCAATAGTTCAAGTTCAAGTTCATGTTTATTTGTTTGATTAATTAAAATCTTACAAAACAAATACATTTTAAAATATCTTTAAGTAATCAGTAGTTTAAAAAAAACGGCATGCACTTAATTATGCTCATATTTCATTAAAATAAAATCTAATTAAAAACTTTCCTTAAGATTTTTCATGATCACAGATAAAAATTTTACAAAAGCTGAATTCATTGGTAGATCTTTCGGGTTTAGACAAGCCATTACTGCTTGTCTACAAGTCCTTATACCTCGGGCATTAAATAACCTCCTGAGGATTACTTTCCTTTCTGTATCCATTACAGAACACAGACATACCAAATGCAAAATATCTTCATGTCCCCGTTTACATAACCTACATGTCGTATTGCCCTCATTAGTCTTCCATGGTGGAAGATGGCACGAGCCTGGCCAGAGTCCAAAGCGTACTTTTATAAAAGATCGCTTACTTTGTTGGGACCATGGAGTTTCCAGGTATTTTTGGACTTGCTTTTTTTTATATTTGTTTATAATTGGCCATGCGTGCTTTCTTTTCACTAATATTTCTTTGTCTTTTAGCAGTGATAGGTGAATAGCCAATTTATTAATTGTTTTTTTAAAGCTTTCTTGGGTGATTGTATTTTTCCAAATTGCTGTTATTCCAAATTCTTCTTTTGCTCTGTTTAGATAAGCCCATGCTTGAAGTTTACGATTGTCTCTTACTTCATGCCGTAAAGCTCTAGATAATTGATTATCCTGGTTGTTTTTTACACGGTTCCAGACTTTCAGAATTTGGCCTTGTCGGGCATATTGCTGATTGTTTATCCCAAACTCCAGCCTTACTTGTGCCTGCGAGGCATTGCGTGGTACCTGGAACAGTATTTTGTAGGTTTTTGCCACTGCTTTGTTAATTAAGTCCGCGTCCTTACCATTTAGAACTTCGGCACCGTATGTTAAGGTCGGTAATAGTTTGGCAGATATGATTTTTAGTAAAGGACTGTATGTCAGAGCAGTTAGTTTCTTTTGAATGATTCTAAAAGCCGCAATCAAGCTGTTTGCTTTCCTGGTGATATCTTTCCTCTGGGGGAGAAAGCTTCCATTCTCATTAAATAGGACACCGAAATACCGATAGTTGTCAACTTGCTCTAGCTGAGTTTGTCCCAGCATCCATTTGTTTTTTTGTCTTCTATTCCTTGTAACTACCATTACTTTTGTCTTTGCCTCATTTATTACCATTTGATTATCCTTTGCATAACTAAGTGTTCGATCAATTAGTCTTTGCAGTCCCACTTTTGTCTGACTCAACAACACCACGTCATCTGCATACAACAAATTTGATAATTGTGTTCCTGCTAGCCTTGGTGGATGTGAATTCACATCATTTAATGCATTGGTGAGGTCAGCTAAAAATAAGTTAAAAAGTAGTAGTGCAAGGACGCAACCCTGCTTAAGGCCACGCGTCACCGGTATTTTACTGGATAAGATTCGCCCATCTCCGATCCTCACCCTGACCCAGTTTTCAGAATAGAGTAATTGAATAAGGCTCAGAAGTGAGCCCGGAATTCCATAATCTTCAAGTTTTTTCCATAGAAGGGACCTGTTGACAAGATCAAAAGCCGATTTAAAATCGACAAAACAAAAGTAGAGGGACTGCTTAGATAAAAGTGCCTTATCCGTTAAAACTGATAAAATTAAAATATTTGTTGTGGTACCTAAACCTTTAACAAACCCGGTTTGGTTTGGGGGTAATATTAGCTTTTCTTTAACCCAATCTGACAGAGTTGTTAGTAAAAGACCCGCAAATAACTTTGCATCCGTATCTTGGAGAGTGATCAAGCGATAATTTTCTGGTAGTTGCCAATTACCCTTTTTGTAAATGGGAGATATTAATGATCCTCTCCAGGTTTCCGGTATTTGCTTTGTTTGGACAACTTCATTAAACACCTTTGTCAGGTAAATAGCCCATAGAGCCGGATCTTCCTTATAAAGTGCAAATGGTATTCCATTGGGTCCCGGTGCTCCATCCTTTTGTCTCTTTATTAAATTGGCTACTTCAATTTCTAAGAAGATTTTCATCACATCCATTTCTTGCCCTCTTTCAGTCTTCAATTTTTGATTATCCTCCTACGAACGGAATTCTCTTACAGCATATAGGGTCTTTTTAAGAAATCTTACCCAATCCTCTTCCGTTATTGGGGAGGCTACCACGTGTTTGTTGGATCTATTTAGATCAATAATTATTTTCCAGAATTCTCTAGAGTTCGTTTGGTTACTTGCATGAAAAATTTTTGTCCACAATTCCTGCTGGGCTTTGTTTTTTTCCTACCACAACAATTTTCTCAAGTTCTTGTTCGCACTCCTCAATTGATTTCTTATTTCCTTGTTCTCCGGTAACCTGGTTAGCTGTTTCCTAAGATTGTTACGGGTCCGCCTTACCTTTATAATTGTGTATGGAAGGTTGATACTAATATCTCTTTTTTCATTTATCCTTAGTTGGGTTTTTCTACTATTTGAAGTACCTTCATCCAATTCGACCGCTTTCTGGGTAAACTGTTCCCATTGCTTAAGAGTAGATTTGATTGAATGTTCATTAAAACATTTTTGGACCAATTTTTGGGCCTTTTTTTCCACAACATATTTTTTATCCGATTTCCAAATAAGTTTCCTATGGTTAATCGTACCAATCTGACCTTGTGTAGTTAAATAGTTTTGGTGTTTTGGAAGTTCAAAATACATTTCCAGTATTTGCTGGCTATGGTCACTCTCAATTACTTTTTTTAGTCTATAGGAACCAATTTATCAAACATGCCTATTGACATTAATGTAAAGTCTATTCTTGATTTTGATCCTTGATTATGTAATGACCAGCCAGCAGGTTGATCGGTTGGGAACCTACCGTTAAATGCTCGTAGACCCATTGCTTCCAGATCCATCAGTAGGCCTTTTCCAATTGAGTTTTGTTTTGTATTTACGCTAATATCAAGTACCTGTTCCGGGATGGACCATTCATAATTTTGGATTTTGGGATTGGATAAAATCATCCCGTGTCATTTGGATCAGCAAGTTTATATTAAAATCCCCTGTAACTAGAATATTAACGGTCGGGTCCAGTATTATTTGATCCAGTACAAATGCTACTAGTTCGACACTTATGTTCTTGCGCGATGACTGGTTTGGTGGAATATATATGTTAAGTGTTAAGTATTATTAATGGCTTTCTGTTTTTTTGCTCACAGGTTGTAAATAATATCTTAACTGCTTGTATATTTGCATTATTGGTGACCATCTGTTCGTGCTTGATTTGTAGGTCAATCCCAATAAATATTGCCAATCCCCCACATGGACGACCAAATTTGCAATATCTGATTGCTGGCACATAGTACCCTTTATAACCTTGCAGAAAGAAGGGGTCAATTTCCCATGTCTCTTGTAGACATATGATTTGGTAGAGATTTGACAGGGAATCTACTTCTGCATTTTTGATCTTTTTGCATAATCCATTTATGTTCCAGGAGCATATAACAACCGGTTGCCGAGCAAACTTCCTTTCTTCCAATTTGTTTTGTTTTTTCCCTGTCAGTGGTCATGTAGTGCAGTCCTTATCCAATCTTCGTTTATTAGATTAAATTCTACAACTTTTATTTCTTCCGTGCTCTCTTCATTGGCCTGTTGTGTACTACCCTGCGGGTTTTTTAGTATAGAGTACACTGGGTTGTTCTTTAATTCCCTAATAGCCTTTTTCGGAAGTTCCTCCTTTTTAAACGGAGTTGGGTAAGGCATAAAGCAATACAATAGGTCTGTACCTCTAAAGGGCCGATTACGATCTCAATCGGAAAGCCTCCGACCTGATAGTCAGTTTCAAAACTGACAGCCTCATTACAATGGAGGCTCTTGGTTTTGAAATCAGCTGGGCATTCCAGCTGGCTTCCAATGGACTCAAAGAGCCGGTCTGCCAGTCAGAACCGGGTTGTAATCCACATGGAAGGTATTCTATGCCTTCCGGATTACGATGATGGTTACTAGGAGGGTTTCCATACCTGGCTTTCCAACATGGAAATCCTGCCAGAAAGTGACTTTGGGGGCCTATAGAAGGGTCCCCCTCACTCTGCGGCCTCTGGTTGGGAGCCGAGGGGCACCTGTGTACCCCCCTGTGATCCCTGCACTGTGGGGCAGGCATCGTGAGGTGCTTGTCCCACGGTGTAGGGTTAAACACAAGCTCCCTTTTCTTTAGGGGAGCCGGTGCTGTGGCTGATTTCCGACCACACCACAAGCTCTCATACAGAAAAGTGATCTTGCAACTGCACCATGTGTGGTCCCATCATAATTAAGCGGTTGAGAGGTCGGTCAGACCAGTATCCGCGATTGTGTTGGGTGGGCACAAGTCTGCCCGACACCATAATAAGCGTCTCAGAGTCCAAAAGGAATATGACTCTGGCTAAAGTATACTTCTCAATTATACCTACAACAGAACCTATAAGACTCCCTTGTCACATATCTCATTAATTCCCATCTTTAAACAACAAAACTTGGTTTCTACACTGAAGATTTCTTCTTTGGTCCACACATTAGAACGTCCTTGAATTCCTCCTGTCTTCCTATTCCACATGAATAGTCCTCTCTTCGTACATTAAAACTTCTTGTCCTTGACAAAAGATACTCCTTTTGAATCTCACAATCTCTTTCACACAATGTACCATTCTTTAACAATGAGCTTGATCAACTGCACCTGCAGAAGAATTACATTGCATCCAAAGCAAACATTTATGGTAAAGTTAAAACATTCCTAGTGTTTCAGGCCTTTGGTTCCCTTGGTGCAGCAAGCATCTCAATGCACGAGTGAATGCGTGATTACAGATACATATATGGTTACAATATAGATGTTAAGTACTAATCAAATGGATACATTTTAAGTTATAAAATAAATGCAACGTCATATTTTAAATCAACATGTAAACATATAAGAATTTTAATATTATTCAAACCACACAAATGCAAATATATGTGAGAACTGCAATTCATTGTTACCGTAAGGGAAAACATTACCATGCACACTAATACATGAATGACGAGATTGCACAATACGTGCCCATTCTGTAACTGTTCAAGTGCACTGCATTACATTAATAATGTTACATCATACGAGTACATAAGCTCATATATAAACATATATGTGGCCTAGTCATAGATGAAAGGGGTGGAGCCAAAATTACAATGCTCCAGTCCCCCCACTGATGGTTAATCAAACCAAATTATAATTTGATGTTATCAGACGGACCATCTAAAACCTTGTGGTATTGAGCATTTTTCGCCTAGAACCCTGCAGGCGTTTCATGTAATCATAATATCTACTCTGACCTTCCTATAACTCCACATCTGCTCTCTTCCTCTTCACTTCACTTCCAACTTGTGTGTACTTGTATCACTTACACATCATAAGCAGGAATATTAAACAAAAGGAAATTATCAAAAGAGGTATCAAAATGGCACCCCCAATTCCACTTGCCAAGCTTCAAAACCATGGGGCAGATTTATGTTAACTGGCGCATCCCCAGGGATGCGCAGGTTAACATGCGCCACAGTGCGCCACTGCTCCGCCACCCATGGTGCGCCGCATTTATGATGCGGCGCACCATGGTGCAAGTTAGTGAAGATGCGTGACGCATCTCTCGCCGTACAGGCAGCACATTGCAGGAGTCATGTCGCAAGTGCGACATAACTCCTGCAATGCACAGGAGCCACCAAGGAATTGACGTAGAAAGTGACTGAGTGAAATCTCATAGATTTCACTCAGCCACTTTTAGGAGGCGATCCTGCGCAGGAACCCCCCCCCCTGCGCAGGAACGCCTCCTCATGGCGCAGGGCTTTCCAACGTGACGCATCTCCTAGATGCGTCACGTTGTAAATAGGGCGCATTGTTTGCGCCGCCGTTGCGTCACATTAAGTGACGCAATTGCGGCGCAAGGAGGCGCAAGGGCCTCATAAATCTGCCCCCAAGTGTCTATAGCAGAAAATCAATTTCCAATGACTTCCTAAGCACCTGTTGCTTCTAGCTTTCAAATCTTTTGTCAACCCAGATATATTCCGTATATATTTCTCCGTCTGCGCCTGCATCTGGCTCAGTATCAATCACAGGACTAGCCCCTTGGTTTTCCAGATTTGACAAATAACGCTCCAGGACCCTCCTCAAGCTGAACAAGTGCTTATTTCAGATTCTTGCTTGTCCCCATCAGCTTGACTAAACTGCTCCCATGACCTCTCAGCCAACACTGGCACTTCTGGGAGAGGTGCTGTTAGATCATCAAGGGGACATGAAACTCGGTGAGTGTGGGCAACATACACCCAGTTTGGGGGACCTCCAAACTTCACAGCACTTGTGATGACTGAGATCACTTTGAACAGTCCACAACAACGAGGCTCCCAACTAATCTTTCACACAAGTTTTTTTTACCAGTACCCAGTCACTTGGGCTGAGGTCATGGCACTTCTCTAGTTGAGATGGACTGAGGCAGCTTCAACCTGCTGAGACACAGAATTCACCACACAGTAGTGACTCGTACAGGTAACACCGTTGGCCGGTGTGGCAGGGTTGGGTGCGGGTATTGGAGTGTGGCATATGACGGTAAAGTCGAGACTAAGTTATTAAATAAATAAAAGCACTTACTTTGCGCTCCCAGCATCACCGAGGCGGGGATGCTGCGAGCGCAAGTAAGTGCTTATATTTATTTAAAAACTTACTCTCGACTTTCCCTTCGTATGTCACACTCCACTTACCCCCCACCCAGCCCCAATCCCCACATCGCCCCACCGCCTGGCAGCATTACCTGTGCGAGCCGGCACTGACACCACAACAACCAGCCGTTTGCAGAAACCAAGTATCAGATCATCAGTAATGTTTACAAGCGCATTTGCAGAAACAGCCAGCAGTCTATTTGTCCTGATACACTCATTGCAGGAAAGTCCTGTCCTTCAATCAGTGATGCTGCAGAGACTCATCAAACTAGTGGCAAAGCATCAGGTCACTTCAAAGACATACAAGCACACACTTTTGCAAGTCTGGGTTTCAAAGTCCCATTGCCCACTCCACAAGACCCAAAACCTCAGGTCTGTAACTACAGAGCAGTTTCTATTCCACCTGTAAAGCAGCCCACAGCATCCTCAGGATTGCATTATTGAAGTGCATGCCTAGGTCAGATTCCAAAGAAGTCAGGAAGCCAAATCTGGCTTAAAGCAGGACAAAGCTGAAAAAAATTACTCAGTCTCACTCTGTGTTGGGACTTTGAAGATTTTCAGCAAGACGTCTCCAAAGCTTTAGAGCTCGAGCAGGACCAACCTGCTTGAGATATCCAACCTTTGTTTCCATGGCAGTGGCTACATTTTCAGTGGTGGCCCACCCAGGGATGATTGTTCTTCTCAAAAAGTCACACAGTCCCTTTCTGCATTGGGACTTAGTAGAAATGTAAACGCTTTTCTTTAAAAAAGTGACAACGTCTCTTTGTGAAGTGGAACTTAGAAAATATTTCAGACATTTTTGATTTCCAGACTATAATTGGGACTCATCCACTTATTGTATCTGACCAGGGCTCCATTGTAGTTAGCCTCAAAGCATGCTTAGGTCACAATCTACTACTTCAGCAGACTATCTTTGGCGCTTTGTATGTTTTGGTGCTATTTCCACTAAAAACTTTAAAAAACTCACTTCTCTTGTTCCCCTAATTACGGGGCATATTATCAAGGGGGTTTATCTCTGCTTTTTTGGCTTTAAAAGCCAAGAAAGCGGAGATAAAATTATCTCCCTATTACCTAGCTGTCGCTAACACCAGTTAGCGACAGCTAGTAGGAGATAGCGACCATCTTGGGCCCCACTTTGCATGTCAGTGATATTTATCACTAATGACATGCAAAGTGGGCGTGCCAAGATGTTAGCGACTGAAAACAGTCGCTAACATCGCTATCTCCTATTACCAACTTTTGGAGATATTCGCGCTAAGCGTGAATATCTACAAAAGCTAACACCTGCCCTGAGCAGTTCTTAGCCATGTTATCCAATGGGAGGTGGATAACATGGCTAAGGGCATTAGCTCGATAATGCATGAATATCGCTGACTTTTCAGCGATATTCATGCATTGCGGCGATTTTTATCGCATTTGCGATAAACCTTGGTAATACCAAAGTTTATTTGCGGTAAAAATCGCCGCAGTTCAGCGTTAAATTTTTGTCTCTAACCAAGCAATAGCGATAATTATCGCTATTGCTTGGTAATATGCCCCTACATTTTTGTTATTTTGGTCTGATTTTGCTCATAACATTTTTCTTTGCATTGAAAAGTGTGTGTGGTGTTTTATTGAGTATGCATTTCTTAAATACTTTACACATTGCCTTTGATTGAAGCCTGACTGCTTCACGCCACATTACCCGGCATTGAGCATAAGTTTATTTTATTTAACATGTTTGACATCTAGCAGCAGGTGGCCTTATCTTTTGAGGTGGACAGTCCTGAACCCGAGGTAATAATACACTTTCCTACAATAACTAATCTTTTAGGCAGGTGCAAGGGATAAGGTAAGGAGCTTTAGGGAAAGCGTACTGACACAAACCAGCTTTTGCAAATTTAAATGACGTATTTCAAATAAAACAGCGAAAGCCTTCTTTTACAAAAATGTGAACTTTTCTTCCATGTATGGCCCCTGTAAAAAAGTGGGTTATCAATTACTATGGTTGTGAGTCCACCACAATTCAAAAGATCAAAAACATATCGGGGTTAAATACAGTTTCAATAATTTTAACATGTTAGCAACCCTCTGGCAGCTATGGCACAGAGCAGAAAGTTTGAATTGAGGGAAATGTGGAAAATGATGGTTAGTAACAAAACAGGTATAAAGTCAGAGCAAAACACAATAAAAATCCACAACCAATTTTTTAAATTAGAGAAATATTTAATGAAAAAAATGAAACCAAAATGTGAAAATGGGGGTATGATTTTCTTAAGATTTAAGGTACAAATTGCCAGAAACTATCAATGAGTAGTCACTTTTCAAGGCTGACTAGGAGCTAGGTGTTCTTTCAGGTTGACTGTGATGAAGCATGACTCGAATACAGCAATTGGGCACTAATAGATTTTACCTTCTGACTTAGTCTCTGAAATGGAAGTTGAAATCCTTATGAAGGGCAAGGTTGCAAGTTTTATCTGATGAAGTCCTCTCCAAGCCTAAAAGTCTTTAGATGAGGGTCCGCTGAAGCCATTGGTTTTGGCAACCACCAAAGTCCTCTCTTTGGGCAGCTCCATTTGTGCCTTTGATCGTCAAGATTTCTGCCTTTGGACTTAGGGTCTAATTTTGAGTTTGGCGGTCCACTGGACCACCAAACCTGCGGTGAAGGTGCATTGGTGGTCAGGGACTGCCGCTCCAGTGGTCCGACTGCCATATTATGACTACAGCGGTCGGTTTAACAAAGGACCGCCAAAGCCACCAGGGGTCCCTCTTCCCCAGTGGAGGCATGAGGGATCGGATGCATATATATGCTTGGTGGTGCCGCTGCGGCACTGCCAAGCATATTACGTATTTCCTCACCACCAGCAGTCTTCTGGCAGTGCTCACATCAAGAAAATGCTGGCCGTGATGAAACTAACAGGGCCCTACAGGGCCCCCTGTTGGTTCAGCGCCATGAATATGCCTGCAGGGTGGCACATGGTGTGCCACCCTGTATGCATGCACCCCAGTTCCTGCACGGCATGGACTTAAAAGTCCATGTCATTCAGGAATGGGCTTTGGTGTTCCCATTGTTGTGCCTTTCTAAGGCTCACCGCATGGGATGGCCAAAGCATTGCCCGCCAGACAAGGAGAAAACTCCTATTCTGGCGGGTGGTCAGTGGACGAGTTTGGCCATGTGGGAGTGGGGTGCTGGTGTGGCGGCTTGCTCCCACACTGACAAACTCATAATCAGGCACTTAGTCTTTTTATGGAGCTCAAAATCCTCCAGCCTGGAGCTGTATCAGTGAAGTTCTCTCAAAATCGGCCACTGTGGCAGTGAGGTCCTTTTGAAGCACTGCACAGTCTGTGAAATCAAGATCACATCAAAAAATCCCTCTTTCATCTTGTGCACACTGACAGGTGTATTGGACCTTCTCATTTTAATGTTTTAATTACCGTCTGTCTTTGTCTTCAAAGGTGTAGAAAATTGAGAATACCATCCAGTTGTAGAATCTGAGTGACATACTTGTGTCATATTCTGAAATATTTCTCAAAGGGCATAGATAATATTTCTGCAGGTCATAGGATAAATTAAGTTACATATGACACACATAAACATGTACCATTTCCTGTAAGGTGATTCCTAGGATGACTTAATGGTGAACTAATTACTACACTGCAGTAATGGCTTATTTACTGGTAACACATCATGTTTGCTATATTTACACTTTCCCTTGATATGCTGCCCTTTTAGAAGTACATCTGAGCATTTCTATTATCCTGTGGCTAACAGAGGCTCAAACTGCTTGATCTATAATTCAACTGATTGTAATATCTCAGGGACTCGAGTTCCCCATTTACTTTTTCTCTTTCCAGCTCAATTAACTTTATTTTTTAATTTAGTTTACGTTTGATACATTTAGTTTAAAGTAAATGCCATACCAAAATACCTAACTAAGAAAATGTTCTCTAATAAATCCAGCAATTTTCAGGAATTTGAATGATCCGTGAGGATTGTACTGCATTGAGGACAGAATATCGAGGGGCAAAATATTGAAAGGTAAGTGGAAATAGGAAAGTATAGGTTTAATATTCCTCATTCAACATCTACATACCGTGAAGATATATTTATAGGTACATCTATCTGGAGATAAGTATAGGAAATCTAGACTTGTTGATATTTGTTTTCGATATTTTGTCCTTGATATTGGGACCAATCGATATTCTTGGGTTGATATTCAGGGCACACACCATCTGTGAGGGGTAGTCCAAAAGCTACACTTTCCAATGTATCCCATATATTATATCCCATGTACCCATTTATCAAGT
This sequence comes from Lissotriton vulgaris, assembly GCF_964263255.1. Classification (NCBI taxonomy): domain Eukaryota; kingdom Metazoa; phylum Chordata; class Amphibia; order Caudata; family Salamandridae; genus Lissotriton; species Lissotriton vulgaris. Next base: position 866,459,974 of record NC_141696.1, read on the forward strand.
CCCTTGATTGTGGCAATTGGCCTGGCCATTGTCAACTTTCAAGGCATTCTCTTTGAAAAATAGGAGTGACTTTATATGTTATTTCATTGAATCTAATAATGTTTAAAGTTCATAGGAAATCATGTGTGAAATACATGCAGGTAGGTAAGAAGGATGTTAAGAGGCTAGGTCTGTGAACATAAGTAAAAATTGGACGAGTTGCAATATAAGGAATTGACAGAAGTCCAGTTCATTCCAATTGTGTTGAATTCTGCTACCTACTGTTTAGCCTCCTCAAGCCATACTTTGAATGCACAAACTAGTTGTAAGCATACTATTACCATGCATAACATTACAAAGGAAAGGACACATCTTAATAGCAGGCCTTACTTGCACAATAAACACAAGCAGATAACAAAACAATACCACACATGGTAAAATAAAACAGCACACTACAATTCCATCAACTCACTGCAACATAGTACAACATACTAGAGAAAACCACCAAGCACCCAATGCAAAGATGCAGCAGCATATTGCATGCAGCTATAGCAGGGTTGAAACCACTGACCTAACAAACAGCCTAGCATCAAGTGGCAGTCAAGCTCAAATAGCTATCATTGCATTCAAAAGTTGCCTTGGCTTTTTCCGTCATCAGTCAATCTTTACCTACATGAAAGACTCCCTAAGGAGGATGGAGACTGCCTCCTAATGTAGAGCCTTCACGCCCACCACACTGCTCCATACAAAAGTGTGGGATGCCCCCATACAAAAAAAGCAGGCATATCTTAAATTATTCTCTAAAGTTTACTTGCTGGAAAACGCCTCAGGCACCATAGCACTTCACGGTAGGACCCACATTGTCTTTTCAAATTAGACTCTTCACACGGACCATTACATCAAAACTACCTGGTTAGCTTTCGGATGCTTGCATCAGGGCTACTTGCATACATAAAACTACATGTCCACAATCAGAGCAAAATTATTGATGGACAGTGGAAACAACTTTCAGACAAGTCACACGCAAAAAGGAAAATTGATCAGCGCATCCATACAGAGCTGTAATCTATGTAAAAGATGCCAACAACCAAACTGCCATCCCCAACAAACCCTATACAATTGCTCTACCACTCACTCACTCACTCACTCCAAAGTACAACACACAAAATAACCCTAGAAAGGCTCATCACATGTTATGTTATGTTATGTTATCCGTTTTGTAAAGCGTGCAGCTGCCTCAGCAAAGGGGTGTCCCGGCGCTGCCACATGAGGACACAATAACAATGTGGGCCAGCCTAAAAAGAAATTGACAGGGAGATAAACTAGGGTGAAGGGAACAAGATGGTCTTGATGGCCTTTCTGAAGAACGACAGACAATCGATGGCGCGGATATGTACCGGGAGGTCTCACCTCTCTCTGAAAATAGAAAACTAACCTATTCAAAAATCTGACAGCTGCCACACACTGAGAGAAAGAAAATCCTAAAAGGATTGTTGTGTATGAAGAGACTCCAGAGCAAACTACTACTCCAAAAATAAATACAATCCTAAAGTATACACATAGTCCTACTTGTACGCAGTAGGCAAACACCAAAAATAACAAGCAGGGCATCTCGAAAACAAAAATGAACACGTGCCACCCACACAAAACACCATCATCGCCCATGCTCAAGCACTTACTGAAATATCAATTGTTCATCCAGCGGCTGGGAACAAAATTAAAATCTCTGAACTACTCAACCATAACTACTTCACCATAAACGCTTCATATTTTAAACCTCACTATTTTAGGTATATAAAATCTTCCTCTCTACCCACTGTTTCTTTAATGTTCTTTCCTATCCATATTTATATATCAAATCTAGTTATCTCTTGACTTCCCCAATATGCTGCCTTATTCACCCTCACACAGCCTTCCAAAACTGCACATCCTCCCTATGCTATCTATCGCCTCAAATCCACGCCTGGACGTTGTTTCAGATCCTTTCCAGGCTTGTTTTGGGGCAGGTCTTTGCCTTATAAATCTTCAAATAAATAAAAATAAATAAGTAGAGTAGGTTAACACTGAAAATACTATGGCCTAACTGAACAATGAACTCGCCAATGAAGTTTATAAACGCATTCACTTTAATAACTTTTCCACTTTATAAATATGCATTCCTCTCTGGCCGACATATAAGACATTTCCTGTACCACATCTTTTCAGTGAAAGCCTGAAAAATTAATACATAGATCTGTTTTTTCACTGGTATTTTAATGCTAAATATAGTTATACATATGCGCTTAAATATTCTTTGAAAAAACTTAAGTTTTTCCTAACCGAAATTGTATTACTTTTTCATTGCATTGAAAACATTACTTTTGCCTCAGAGAAAAATCATTTGCACATTAATTTCCCCAAGTAAGATTGAAAAATTACATTTCATATTGACTTTTCCTTTTCTTTAGAGCAAGACTTTGCCACATACATCTCCCAGGCGTCCCTATTTAGAGATGGAAAGCAGATTAAAAGAAGCAAGCCCAATAAAAAAGGCACTTTTAATCTTTCAAAAGTGACAATGACTTGCACTAAAAAACGGAGTCCTCTCTCTATTCCAGGTAGATGCAGTAATAATTTCTCTATGTTGGTATTTCTCTGCGCTGTGAGAGTCAGTATCTCTCTATAGGAACAGACCAAGGGCCTTCTTAGGATCCAGTTAGTTATATGACGTTATAATGCATGCTTTTACCCTGCATGCGTTACCAAGCAATTTTTTAGCCCGACTTACAGTCAGGGCTGTGCTGAAATTTATAATAGTATAATTTACTATTCCGACTCCAGTCTGTGCAACAGTAGGGAAGTTGTTAAATCCAACACGTTATACCCCCTACAGCAAGCCATTTTCGTAGTGGCATGCAGGGTAAAAGCATAAGTTGTAATGCATGCGTTGTAATGGTTGTTTCCCTTGAAAAATATCTGGTTAATGCTTTTTTCACTGGCAGCAGAGCTGGGAAACCCAAAGAGACAGTTACTTTCTGTGCCCCGTTTCATGAAAGGTGCAGAGGAGAAAAAATGTACAAACAGATGGGTCATTTCTGATCTCTCATAGTACTGGCACACTCTGTGCTGTCTAGCAACCAACACACCATAGTGCAAGGGTGCCTGCATTATGGGCAGGATTTATTAGTGTGTGTGCAGGAAGGAATACCTTCCTGCACAAAAAACAATCCTTAGATGCATAGTACTTTTTCTATGTGTGCTGCAAAATGCAGCAGTCATGGAAAGAGGAGGTAACGAGGAGAAATAAATATATTTGTCCCCATTACGCCGAGTCGGGTAGGTGCACCATTTTGGTGCAAAGCCAGGTTTACGATGCTTTACAAAATCGTTATAAATCTGCGTTTTTGTCAAAATACGTGGGTGGATGCATGGCAATACCCATGCTCCACCGATATATACCCTATGCAAAGTACCACAAGGCAGTGCTATGTGCTGCTTTACATACCTTTTTATATACTAAACCATGCAAAGTGGCTTTGTGTGGTTTAGTAAAGGCCAAAAAGGATTTTGCGTCCGGGCTGCACTACAAAAGTGGCAGGACCCCAATGCACACTTATAGTAAACCAGGGTCTGTCTGTATATTTTGCTTTAAGGATGTCTCACGTTTTATCTGTGAGAAGGTCATACCACATGGTTGTTAGATAGGAGGGCATTTGTTTCCTGTATACAAGACAAATTGCTTTTATGACCAGTGTCCAGGTTTGAAATCTAAGAGATGCCCCTTCAGATTTTGATGGTAAACGGTTAATTAAAATCTTTATTGTTTGCAGTGCTTAATTTCACTAACATTAACGCTGTCTCTTAATATATTGAATACATATGGCACCCTAGAAAAAAGAAGATATATGAATTATTTACTAAATGCTGGAGATTATGGTTTTTCAGCGGATGGTTTGGAGCCTGCGAAATCCCTTTGAGTTTTATCTATTAGAATATAATATAAGTCTCACTTAAAAGCATGTAAGGGCAATGCTTTTTCACATCTAGGGAAATCAGAGAAAAATCTCGATCTATGAAGCAGTGCTTTCAAGAAATGAAAGAATATTCATCTTTAGTGTTGTTCCTTGAAAAGCTCCGGTGTGTAAGAAAGATAAAAAAAGAAGTTGAAATTTCTTCTGCTTGAAATAGAAGTTAAGCTGACTTGAAGAGTTTGAGCGATTCTTCTGAACTGGGCTTGTGTCTCATTGGGTGATGGCAGTGTCTTTCCTATTCTCAGAGCCCCTGGGCTTTCATAACCATTTAAGGAAGGGCACCTTGGATGTCCTCTGTCAGCCGCCTGCGTTCCTGATTTCTTTAGTATTCGAGCCAAAGAAATGGCATTAGATGGGTAGTTTCTAGGACAGAGCTAGTAGATGTAAACTTCCCACTAGCACGCAGTGCTTAATCTGAGGCAGTGGTTGCAGGTGGGGCCAATGGGCATCATTTGTTGGCGACAGGACTTTTTCATCATCAGACTTTGACCAAGGGCAGGAGAGAAAAGAAAGAAAGAAGGAGAAAGACGGGAAAAAGTGACGGAGAAAGCATGGATGAAAAATAACCTGCAAAGTGAGGAAAAGTGGCAAAGAGAGGATGGGGATGGATGAAAGAGGAATAAAAGAGGCATGACGTGGATTTAAGATTAAATAGATTATACAGTCTTGGTGTTCAGCAGCCGTGACTTTCAGGAGCACCAGCAGCAGGCTTGTGAGAAACGCTTTGGGCCACCCACCACTTATTCTTTTACACATTAAGCAATGCTGATACACATCTCAGGGTCACAGGCCTACTCTGTTAAACTTTCTGGCTCCATCAGGGCGGCTGCGGCCAATCCGAGGATGGGGGAGGGAGGGGCAGGAAAAAATAAATAGTAATTATTATACGAATATGAACGTAGCTTTCCTGCAGGTTGTTGCGATCGCCTGCTCCCGTGTTGCGCTGCTCCTCTCCTCCCATCCAGGCACTACAATTCCCATGGGCACAGACTCTTAGACCCCAAACAATCCCAGTGCTTCTCTCAGCTTGAGAGAAACACTGTGATTGGGTGGAGCGGGCAATTTTGCACTCCATCATGGTCTGGGAACCTATGCTTCTGAGCACTAGGATATCCCCAAGCAGCAACTTTCAGATATTCAAGTGTGCATGTTGATTTGGTCAGACGTGGATGGCAGACCAAACTGACAGGTGCATTTGTAACTGCTTGGAGCCTCTTGTAACCAGATGCCAGCTCAGGGGACTCATTGCGCCACATCTCCTTGCTCCTGGAGGCGCCCACGCAGTTTCTCCCATGCCCGGAGGTGCCTAGAGATCATTTGCGGCTCCCGCAGTGCGGGAGCCACTTGTAACCAGCAGCCAGCCTGGGGGGACTCGTAGCCAGAGGCTCAACTAGAGTCAAAATTCGGGAGGGGGGGGCTAAGAAACAATTTCGGAGGGGAGGGGCTGAATCTTTATGCAATCGGCAGAGTCGAGCTGCAGGGGCTCTTAGAAGGGGTGAAACAACAACAAAGCCCCATTAACATGTACAAGGTATTTTAAAGACCTGTGAAGTGCTGGGGTGCGGTTGTGAGCGGGCCCGTGAGGTGTCTCATACCGGGCTGCCACACACGACGGGGGGGGGGACTGAAGACCTTTGAGGCCAATGGGTGTTGTGCGCTTGCTCGTAGCCCCACAACTCCTTGTGCCTGGAGGCACCTACGCAGTTTCTCATGCACCTAGAGGCACCTAAAGATCATTTGAGGGACCGCCAGCGGCCAGAAGAGGCTGCGCTGGGCCATACCCCCTAAATTTTCTTATCAAGGGCTCTGAGGAATTGCAACTCCAAACAAAATCAGGTGAGCTTGGAACTAATCACTTTGTAATGTCTAAACTGAGATTTGAAGGAGGCCTGGGGGGAGGTCTTACACGCTCCTCTGTGACTTTAGACTCCGTGTTAGAGAGTGGTGGGAGTAGTCTCTAATGAGATCGACCTCACAGAGCCTTTTCATCTGTTGCCCACCAAAAATGTAATGAGGGGTGGAAGAGTTCAATACTACGTTGACTGCCACTAACAAGGATGGCCGGATGCTGCCACGTACTTTATACACCTCACATATTTTATCCTGTAATGACGGGAGTAGTGATATGCCTGGGAGTCCCACAATACAGCACACCTCATCTAGACAAAAAAATGTATGCACGACCAAGCCACAAGCAGCAACAACTGGGCAAAACACGGTAGTTAAAAGAAAAAGAACAGCCAACAAACAGACAGGAAATAAGAAGATGCAACCGCCAAGAGCAGCTGCTAGTAACAAACATTTGCTAAAGTGGGCTCAACCTGTCCAACCTGCTCAACAGGAGATAATCGAAACACAAAGCAAGTCCCATCGCAACCTGGCCTGCCAGGGGAACATCATTTACGACGCGGTTTTTACACCATAGAGCCTTTACCCCGCAGCTATTACAACGCAAGTCGTTACTACAACTTGCGCTGGATGGCGCTGTGGGATAAGGAATCTTGCAATTTTATATTCCAACACCTTCCCTACTGTTACGGGGACTGGTGTTGGAATATAAAATTATACGATTCCTAAATCCACGCCCTCCAACGCAAGTCGTTGTAACGACTTGCGTTGTAAGACTTGCGTGGTAAAGGCATGCGTTGTTACAACATGCGTTGTAACAACGTACATCCAGCCTGCCACCACCAGATGTACCATTGGACAACAATCTTTTAAATAGGAACAACGTTGATGTAAGTGCCCCCCATGAGGACCCTTCCTTGTGTGACATTTTATGTGACAGGATCAGCAACATTTTGGACATTAAATTAAAGCCATTGTTGGAGAGACTAACAATCCTTGAGAAGAGACTTGGGCCTACAGTGAGTAATGACAAATCACACAATGCTTCCGAAAGTATAGATCACCTATATGGCAATGCACCTCTTGGCATACCCCAAACCAGAGGCATAGCAGAACATATATCGACCAATATAGCTCAGTTTGACATCACCACTCTCAACCAGCAGGGACCCACCCGACCAAACCAACACCATAGTCAAGTTCCAGAAGGTGGAAGGCGATAAACTACTAGCTTTAAAGAGAAAGATACTATTATTAAACCCTACTGTATTTCTTGTAGGGATAATGGGGCCAATCTCCCAAATACACCAATACTGCAAGCACCCAAATACTCTACAGTCACTTTGGACCTCCCCCCAGCATCATGTCCCTATGTGGTGGTTTTGGCGGGCGTGCCTTCATTGAGGGCAAATCAAAAAGAATACTGGGAGGACTTGAGAAACAAATGTGCTGACTGGCTAACTAAAAATAGAGGCCTTAGGCACCCTGTTTTGAATAACTTACTAATGGTGCGGAGGGTGGGTTGGGTAGGGCGTTCTGGGACTGCCTTGTGATCAACTTGTGCCGACCAAATCTTGCCCGCAAATTGTTATCCTGTCAGGAAGAGACTTGGGCCCACCCTACTAACATCTGTTGCCTACACTTCCTACACAAGGAGAAAATAGATTTGCCACACTAGAAGGTCTGGATGGGCTAGACTGACTGGAATCTTCTACAGATCGCGTTGCTCCAACTATTCCTGTGCCAGCCTCAGACGCCTCTCTTTCACCTATGTCAAGGTCTGGCATAACCAAAAATCTTGGAAATAACACTCTGAAAATTCTGAGTTGGAATATAGCAGGATTACATTCTAAATTCTAATGCCCTAAGTGGATCTAATTTATTTCCCAATATGACTTCTTAATGTTACAGGAAACCAGGTCTACAACAGAATCTTATATTATTGGTTTTGTTGGTTTCCATAACCTAGTGTTCCCATCAAGTTCTGGTCGTGCTATTGGGGGCCTGGTGACTTGGGTCAACATTAAAGCAGGAGGAAGTGCAAAGATCATTAAAACAAGTAATGTCAACATTCTAATGATAAGATATAAAAGAGGAGGATCATTATATTTAATTAACTACTATAATAATGATTTCACTAACATGGCAAACACTAATCTATCATCATTATCTGATCAGATATCCCTCCTCCAGCATAAGATCTCAGACAATGGGCAGCCAGCGGGAACATGCATAGGTGGTGATTTTAACATAAGACTTCACTCGGTTTCCAGACATGTTTCTTACTCAAGAAACCAGCACTCCGATCTAACAAAGGCTGGTGCAATTGACAGCAACCTTGATAGTCGGGGACATGAGTTGATGTCTCTGTTGGCCACATATGATCTAGTTAATATTATGGACCATGCCTGTACTGATGTTGATACTCCCCCTACGTTTACAGGACGAGGTTCTGGTTCCACCATTGACTACATTTTTATATCTTCCTTTTTTATAGACCGCATATCACATGGTAACATGCTTTCTTCCAGTTTCAGTAATCCTTATCCCATTGAAGTCCATCTGATGATGGCTTCTAGGCCAAAGTACAATAAGGTTACTGGGGTGCAACAACTCGATCACTCAACAGATGGCCAAAGATTAAGATGGAGATCTGGAGCACCAGAACACCTTTTTTTATAAACTTATAGTGGGAAATCATGCCCTGGTACAAGCATGCCTCACAGAGACTGACACTAGTAACGCTGCAGTACTCCCCTTTATATATCTCTGTAGCGCAATAAAAAAAGAGCTTACGACCCTAAACTCAGAGTGCATTAGTAGCCCTTGGTGATTTAACCAGGATTGCTAGCGTGCTTATAATCATTTACCATACGCCCTTAAAGCTACACCCAAGAATCCTATAGCTATAGCCCAAGCACGAACACTATACAAGCAGGTTCTGATGACTCAACAATGGAATTCACTTATCTTAGCTGCAATCGGGAAGAATGGTGATCTTTTTTGGGTCTCAGTCAAACAGATGAAGCAACCTAATTGTATAGATCCTAAGATCAGATGTAATATTGCTAGTCAAGACTGGGAGAATCATTATTCCAAAATTTACGACCAGGCCAACTTAACTACAGATACCCTGCCGGACCCTGATTTTAGTTTAATTCAATTGACCCTGGAGGAAGTCAAGGAGGCACTACAACAGAGTGCTGGGGGCAAAGCACCATGCCCTGATGGAGTACCTATAGACCTCTTTAAATATAATCCAACATTTTGGGCTCCATTATTACTAAATGTTTTCAATAGCCTCGCTACTGCTCCCATTCCAAAATCCTGGTCGACATCGATCATAGTCTTGAAGTTTAAAAAAGGGGACAATTCTCTGCCCAGTTTTTACAGACCTATCTTTTTAATAGACACTTTCTAAAAATACTGGGTAAAGTTTATATAAGCGCAAAAATGACTGGACATAAGAAAAAACAATATTGCCCCCAAGCCAGTATGGCTTCATACCAATTTTGGGTACTATATAGCAGTGCCTAAATCTTAAGTTCAAATCAATCAAATCAAGCTTTATTCGGTTGTATATAAAACATCCATAAAAGCACATATTATAAAATACTTTAAAAAGGATAAATTTACAAAGAGCTGTATTATTATAAAAAAGGGTCAATAGGATGACTTTTTCGGACAATTCCGTTCGTTCCATGAATAAGCCCTAATTACTCTTAATATGGGAACAACGGCCTTACAAGAGAAGGATGCTAAAACGTAAACATGGAATAAAACAATACAATCGAATATAAAAAGCTTACAAGTTAGTATGGTGGTATGTTAAATACTAAAAAGGAAAAAAGAGAAATGGAACTAAAGCGTTGAAAAACTCACGGAGTGCATTTCAATGTTGCTGTAGATTCTGCTTATGTTTGATTATCAATTTCAGGAAGTTTACTATTGAGTTAGCAAAGGGTTTAACCTCCAGAAATTGCAATGCAAGAAATGCTGGTCGGCACCTACGCAAACCCATAATTTTTAAAATAGGGATGAGCCACAATTTTCTCAAATCCTGATAAAAATTACAGAAAAGTACTGTGTGAATAGTGGATTGGGTGGAGCAATCATCGCAGGGTCATGGCGGAGGATATTTGTCCCAGGTGTTGATATTAGGGAAGGTTACTAAGTGGTGGAAAGTATCAAACCTAAATCTCGTTAGGAGAAATCTTTCATAGGCTGAATCGACAATGTAGTCTGAATCTGGAGTGAGTGTTGCACAGTAGTTTTAGATACCTCACTAAATAAGCGTAAAGATTCTAGATGAGTCAAACATGTCTTTTTAAACTGCTTCCTTGATATTGTAGCAATAGTACAAGGTGAGTTAAAATACTGCTGCAAACCAAGGTCACATAGGGATTTCCTAACGTAGGCTAACCAGGGAATGTGGAGTCCCTTATCTAAGGAAATACAGTCATCAATGATCTCTATACATAGGGAAGTTTTGCTGGTGGACCAAATGCGGTGCCAGAGAAGCAGGGGTTGAATCTTAACCAGATCGGTTATGAACGTTAGACCTAACTCCATGTGGCATGCATAGTTAGAGGTCCCCTTCGGGACAGCCAGAATACATTTTAAAAAACTATTGTCCACCCTTTGGAGCTCCTCGGCCTTAACAAAGCCCCAAATGCCAGCCCCGTAAATTGCACTTGAAATACATTTAGCATTGTAAATTTCAAAAAGTTCAACCGGGGGGCGGCTGCCTAGTTTTTTTGCGAATTTTACCAAGGCAGCTGTACTCCTATTGAAAACGAGCTTCTTCGATTCAATGGTAGGTTTTCAAGGTCATTTGGTGTCAATCAAAACTCCCAAATAGGGATAAGTAGCTGTTGAATCCAATTTCTGATTTATATTCTTCGGCCTTGGACCTGCGGACATGACAAACGTTTTTTTAATGTTCATATTCAGGTCCAGGTTAGCCATGAAGTCATGATATTTTACTAGGGCACGTTGAAGCTCTCGCGGAGTATGCGCTAATAGGACAGCGTCATCTGCGTAGAGAAGAATTGGTATAGGGCACTTGTTAATAATAGAAAGGTCCTTTGAGCCCGTAACCATGGCCTTTTCCAGGCCATTCGTATACAAATTTAATAAGAACGTGGCTAGTACACACCCTTGCCTTACGCCACGGGCTACTCTAAAAGGTTTTGTTAGTTCGTCCCCGACTCCAAATCTAACTCTAGCTGTGGCATTGGAGTAAAGTTCACGTAGGTAACTTAAAAGAAACTTGTCCATTCCCTTGTCAGCTAGAATGGTCCGCAGCTTACTGTTATTGACACAGTCAAATGCCGCTGAGAGATCTACATATGCCATGTAGATAGCCCCCCCCCCCTTCGCTTTAACATATTTATCAATTAATAGGGACAGATTAAGGCCTTGCTCAATTGTACCCAGTCCTTCACGGAAACCAAACTGAAGGTCTGACAGAATCGTATTATCCGTGGCCCATTGCTGCAAACGCCCTAATATAATCCGGCCAGCGACTTTCCCCAAAGAGTCCAGCAAGGAAATAGGTCGGTAGCAAGATGATGCTTGGCGATCCCCTTTCTTAAAAATGGGCACTAATGTAGACTGTGACCATGAATCAATGAGGCCCACCTCACACGTTGCCTGAAGGACCCTAGTTAAAATGGGCAGCCATAGATCAGTCTTAAATTTAAAGAGGTCGATGGGGACGCCGTCAGGGCCCGGAGCTTTACTGTTTTTGCTAGACATTAGGGCTGCCTCCACCTCTTCATAGGTTATGGCAATAGGCATTGGAAAAGTTGGTAGGGCCTGGGTATAACTAGTTAAGTCGGTTGCAGATGAGGGTGAGCTGAATATCCGCTCGAAATAATCAACTCACGATTGCTCATCAATTGCAACATCTAGACTGGGAGTTACCACTGAGCTAGCTAGGAAAGGGGACTTCAAGATCTTCCAGAACGCGACACTGTCTCTAAGGGCACATGACGAATGCAGTTGGGACCAGAGCTCCTTTTTTAGCAAATTCTTCCTGGATCTTAAGGCCTGTTTGTAAATAGTTCTATAGACGGCTATTTCCCTGGGTCTTTTATCCTTTTTGTATAGAGCATATTTTAAGTTCTGATAAGCTTTCGTACAAGCGCTATCACACCATCTCTTCTTGATCTGATTCCGAATAGACTTTTTTTTGACAAAAAGGGATTCTCTAATTATTATCTTTAAGGATGAGAAACTGGCCAAGATCTCCTCAATAGTAGTGGTTAAATCAAAGAATTTCTCAAAAACTGTGGTTAGCTTAGAGACCAGTTTTATAGTGAGTTCCTCAGGGTCTATCAGTTCCCACTTAAGAGAATATCCATTCATTCACATGTAGAGAGATTTCCAGCATTTGATGAGCAACACTGGTTTGCTAATTTTATAAACTGCACTGAAAGGACATGATCTTCTGTTTCAGGAGCACTAGTGCAACATGTTGCATATGCAAATAACACTAAATAACTGGTCAAATCATGATGGCATTTTCAGGCCATCCCATAGGTATTTCTGTACTTTTCTTTGGCGCAGTGAGAGCACACAGTACCTCAAGATATCTGTGAGCTAATGCATGTTTTTCTTGCAGCAGAGCTAGGAAGCACTTGAGCGATTGGTGCCCTGTGTTTTCCAGCTCTGCTTTCAGCAAAACATAACAATAGGGGATGAAGATACCAAAAAGGAGTACACTGACGCCTTCTGCACTCGTACAAAGCAAAAAACAGCATAATTATATGTCCCTGGATCAATGTTAAAGGGCTTATTTTTAGAAGGAGAAACTCATCTATTCACTTTTTCACTCAAGTCACGATATGCACTCCGTCACTCATGTGAGCACCTAAACGTATATCTACATGTTGAACATATGAAATTATTAAAATTTCACATGTTGCCCTACATGTTCCGCTCCCAGACTGATTTAATATCAAATTTAAGTAACTAATTTCGCTTTTCGGACCTAATTAGGCCACCCCTGAACCATTGTTTTTCTTAAATACGTTACAACCCCAGATTCACATTATGGGGTACCCTTGTTTTTTAAACTGTAGTGTAGGAGCCAACACCTGGCTTTCTCTCTTTGTCCATCTAACTGGGGGAAGATCTAACTGTGGGACAAGCCAAGATATCCCACTCCTCATTCAAATCTCGGGGGGTCAGGGAAAACGGTTCAAAGGTACAATTAAAATTCCCAGCTACCAAGACAGGGACACTATCAGTGGATTCACATAGAACATGATCTAGAACTTTGATGGTATTAGTTTCTTCAAAACCCCTAGCATCTTTGTTCTAAAAATCCTAGTTTTCAAACCACTACATAGTTCCAATTCTATGGCTAAAATATCAGGGGAATCTACATAGACCTGCCTAACTTTTGACCCAAGAGACTTTTTAACCCAAATTGCCAAACCCCCGATGGTCTCCCCTTATCTTTCCTTGTGGCACTTAAACCATAGGTAAAAAACCCACTTCTATGTGGGGTTTGCAGACTCCATGTTTCTTGGAAGAGTATCACATCATATAAATCCACAAAGGAACCCGAATCGGGATCTACTTGCATTTTGTCAATCCCTGCCACGTTTCATACCAAAACTCTTAAATGCAGAGGACAAACTTTAGTATTTATATCAGTATTATTTCACTCAGTGATTGATCCTCCTTGCTCAGTATTAGGGAGATTGCCAACCCCCTCTCCCCTTAGGTTCACATTAAAATGCTCTTTATTAGCCTAGGCCTTTTATGGCCAACTCCAGCCCTACTGGGGCTTTCATTAGTGACCTGGTCACATTTGGACCGGGGGGGGGGTTACATATGCATCTTGGGGCAGCAGTCCTACCTGTATTCATACCATTGTTCCTGCAAAATTAGCTTTAGTAGGGACTCAGTAGGCACAGTGGTACCTGTACTCTTTTCTTTTATTTTGGGGGCAATTCTATTCATGAAGTCCCGGAGTGGGGCTTTCATGGCACCGTGGTGCACAAGTCAGTTTCTTACAGCTGCCCCACCTGACAGTGGGCAGCTACAACGTGTGGCCACAGTAGTTTGGTAGAGCCCCAGTGGGGGCCTGGGAAGCACAGAGAGTGCCGGGCACATTTATCTTTACAGCTGTACTGCAATTAGGGGCAGCTGCAGAGTTTAAGCCAGAGTGTATTGAGGAGTCCCAGAAGGGGACCCAGGAGGCACAGTGATGTCAGGGCACTGCACACTTGTTTTGCTTTAGCTGTAAGTGGCAGCTTAGCGCCCTGACATTCTGGACAGAGGGCATTTGAGCCCTAGAGAAGGCCAGTTGGCATGGGGGTCAGTTTTATGTGGTAGGGCGCAAGGCTCTAAGGTGATGCCTATGGCATAATGTGACCCTCCAAATCTATTTTGATTGATAGAGATGTTCCTGTCCAATTCAGAAGGATCTGCTTGTCATACTGTAAGATATGACCTGCAGTCTAAAGGATTCCACCAGGACTGCCGAAGAGGACATGTTGACATTAAACAACATCGGACTCAAGTTAGATCCCTGAGTATCCCCAAACGAAAGAGGTTTGGAGCGAGACACAAATAATGTCATGCATACAGATTGCTATCAGCTTAATCAAAAAGATCCTGACCAAGGCTTAACTTAATGGCATCAGAAACCTCTACCAGAGTGAACTCAGTGCTGTATCCCTGGCGAAAATCACAATTGCAAAGGATGCAGCAACTGGTTGGTTTCAAGGTAGCAGGAAAGTTGGACATTAATCAATTTTTTGAGGATCTTGAAAAGGCTAGCAACAAATATTTCAGCCTATAATTAGCCATGAGGGCTTGACCGCTAAGGTTTTTTTTAGCAGAGGAATCAGCTTGCTGTCCTTCCATCAACCTGGAACAAAAGCCTGGCACAGTGAATTATTTGACAGAGAGTTCAGGATGGGATTCATAATCTCAGAATTCTGAGCCAGAATCTGATGCAGGCAAGGTTCGACAGGAGAACCAGACTAACAATCTTTACAAGTTTTCTCAGAGCCCTCCCATGAGATGGTAGTGAATTCCATCATTGAGTAGGAGTTTGATGTTGGACTATTGACTAATGACCCTCCAACCAATTAAACTCATTACTATTAGTAGCTGTCAGTACAATATAGCCCTCAGACCTAGCTAAGTCAACCCCATTGCTAGTTCACCTGCCCTTAAGGTCTCTACAATGGCCAAAATATTATTCTCAATCTTTTGATTTTGTTGATTTTTTGTAAGAAAAGGTTCCAATGCAAGAATAAAAAGAAGAGGGAAAAGATGACATCTCTGTAGTACACATCTATGTAAAGAAGAAGAGGAAGAAATGAAACCGTTTATAAAAACAAAAGCTTGTGTGGCAGTATATAAAAGAGATGTCAAGGAAATAAATTTAAGACCGAAATAAACAATGAAAGAATACGTAAATCAATGCTCAATCCATGCCATTTTATGCTTTTTCAGCATCGAGGGAAATAGCGGCTAATAATTGTGAATGTTTGTTGGATTCAGTTAAAATATTAAAGAGTACTGTGGTGTTATCGGAGATGTGTTGACATTGTTCCATACCGATGAGAACTGATAAAAAAAGCATCAAGTATAAGACCAAGATTTTTGGCAAAAATCTTGTAGTCAGAATTTACTGGAGAGATCAGCCTATAATTTTGATATAATTGTGTGTCACGCCCATCTTTAGTATTGGGGCAAATTAGTGCTTCTTGAAAAGTGCTGTATGATGAGCTCATAGAAATAGAATGTTAGAATAATTCATGAAGTTTTGGGTTTAAAAGTTTGGAAACATTTATATAGAATTCAGTTGGAAAACCATTTGATCCTGGTGCGTTTTTCTGTTTTAATTAATTTAATTTCTTTAGCAATATATTTAGAGGAGGTACATGTTTCCAGTGGAGAGATATCTATGGAAGTGTCAATGTCTTTAAGAATAGAGGACCAATAATGTTGTATGTTTTCTAAATTAGGAGTCAATTCAGGGTTATAAAGAGTAATATAATATGGTTTGAATTCACTTCAAATTTCAAAATCTTTAAAAACTAGAGAAGAATCCGCTCTAAGCATAGGATCAATTTTAATATGTACTTTTTTAATGTGAAGGTAAGTAGCCAATAGTGTCCCTGCTTCGTTTTGCCCTCTATAATATTTAGCACTCCCTTTAAGGAGGTAAAATTAGAATTAGTAGTGGTGTAAAAAGTTTCCTAATGTTTAATGTGCTTCAAGATTAGTAGTGCTTTTTTGAGAGTTCAACTTCCTCTTCATGGAAACATAGGAGATACTAAAATCCCATGGCCGAGGCTTTGAAGGTGTCCCAGATCAATACAAGGAGACGGTTAGAATAGGAGTTGAGAGTGAAGAATCCAGTAATTAATTATTCAAATTTTGATGTAAAAGTTGTGCCTAGCAATAGGGATGTATTAAAACACCATCTTCTGTTACCACTAGTGATAGGAGGCAAAGCTAATCTAATGTAACAGGGGCATGATCTGAGATCAATATAGGACCTATATCTGCATGTATAATTTGTTGTCCTGGAGATTTAGAAACAAACAAATAATCTATTCTAGATTGGGATAGATGTGTGGAAGAGAAAAATATGCATTCTCGCAATAATGAATTGCATAATCTCCATGTATCAAAAAGAGACCATTGTTCAATGGCTGTAGTGAATTGTTGATGCATATTAGATGGGACAAAAGTGGCTTTAGAAACACACCACTGAAGTCTTCTCCCAGGAAGAGAAGGTCGAAGAAAGAGGGGGAGAACTCAGATCTCCCACAGAGGATTGGAAATGGCATCCTAGTTTGTTAAACGCGAAGCGGAAAAATTGACGGAATAAAGACACTACGAAGCAAACTGACAAAAAAGGAATACACATTGTATCATGGAATATCGCGGGAGCGAAAAAACTGTTGGAGGACGGAATAGCCCTAGATGAATGGGCGGATTGCGATATAATCACTTTACAAGAGACTTGGCAGCAAGAAGAAATCACACTGGCAGGTTTTACACACCACTGTGTAGCCGCAGAGAAGTGTAAATCCTACGGTAGAGCGATTGGAGGCCTCTCAGTTTATATAACATCTGCTCTACAAATTAACTCAGAGCAACTTGAATCTCCAGACCTTAGCATCCAAATAATTAAATTATCAGGATTAACTGCATATAACATGGTGACAACCATTCTGATCAATTACTACACGCAACCAAAAATTCGAGTGAAAAACACAAAAAACACTATTATGCGAGGTAATAACAGACTTTCGTAGTACTGAGCCAGCGTGGAACACTATAATACCCGGTGATTTTAACTCCAACCTGATACACTCCCTGGAGGAGGATGACATCCTAACAGCGGGAAACATGCACTGGAGTGTTCCAGAACAGATTCAAGGTGGCCTCAGGAGCAAAATCGACCGAATAGAAATAAAATTGGTTACAGAGTTAGAATACCTAGGCATGTGTGTTCTTAATGGCAGGACCAACGAGGATCAACCTCCCAAAAAAACATTTTACGCATGCGTGTTCTTAATGGCAGGACCAACGAGGATCAACCTCCCAAAAAAACCTTTTACGGTCCGCACTCCCTATCAACTCTGGACTATACAATAGCAAGTCTTTCGCTATTTCCTTTATTAAACAACTTTTATATTGAACACTCGCCCATGAGCGACCACGCAATGCAACACATTAAATTCAATCTGTGCGTAGAAAGATTTCAATCTTCACATACTGTGGAAGGCAAACTAAGTTCAACTAACCAAAAACGAATAAACTGGTGTAATCCAAACAAATTCGAAGGGTTCTCGACAATAGTTGACACGATGAACAACTTAGGTGACACTCCAACGAATGCCATAGAAGCATGGTCTCTTTTTTTAGAGAGCATAAAACTGAAAATGAAATCTCCAGCCACGAAGGCCAAAGGAACGAACGCAAACAACACATTGCCAAAAGATTTGAGAGACTTGAGGAAGGAACTGAGAAAAACACACAAAAAGCTGCAAACGTATAATAAAGACTCTAGTCAAATGGACGTTTTCTTGGCCCTACGGAAGCGCTATAAAAATAACGTCTGGGAGCACAAAAAAGTTACCAAGGAAAAATTCTGGACCAAGTTGCTCCATAGCGCTAAAACCTCGAACGCAATTACATTCTGGAGAATTATAAATCAACTAACCAGATCGCTGAACATTCTTACAACAAACGTGCAGGAAACTGAATGGGTTACCTTCCTCTAGTTAAAATTTAAAGGAAACATATTAAACATTCCAGGGAATCAACCCTACGTGCAACATCAAAAAAAAAGACAAGTGAGGTGAAAAATAGTACACAACAGTCGCCAACCAATCCAAGCAATGCACCTATTTCGAATATATCATCCGGAACCTACTCTACGGAAGAGAAAGGGCAAGAGTAACGGGGCCCAGGGGCCAAACGGTATTCCCCAAGCGGTATATAAACACGCACCTGAATACTGGAGCCCCCTTTTAGAGAACCTCTTTGCTGACGTTCAAACACTCAGTCAAGTTCCTAAAAGCTAGCACGGTTCCATAACAACGCCTATATACAAAGGAGATGACAGAACCAACCCACTTAACTATCGACTAATGAGACTGCAGGACGTGGAAGCAAAATACTTTGCATCTCTTTTATTAACAGACCTGGTTACTTGGTCAGGCGACAGAGATTTGATTCCACTCAATCAAACGGGGTTCAGAGCGGGCATCGGAACTATTTCAAATATTCTATCAATAAGCCTGATAGCTGATAAATGCCAGCGTAACAAACAGGAGCTGAACTTATGTTTTATTGATCTGCAAGCCGCATTCGATAGTGTGGATCGGGACCTACTATGGGCTAAATTAAGATCATGGGACATCCTGAGAGCTTATTAAGGGGCCTGTTGCTATTTTTCACCGACACATGGACACAAGTAAAGCTAGGCGATGGAACGCGACTGTCAAGAAAAGTGTCCACAGGAACCGGATTAAAACAAGGATGCGTCCTGGCGCCTCACTTGTTCAACCTATTTCTTCCAGACCTTTCCGGCAAACTAAACACCTGCAATGTTCACCCCCCGAGATTAGGTAACCTGTAACTCTCACATCTTGCATACGCGGACGACATTGTACTTATGAGCCTAACAAAAGTCGGTATGACTAGACTACTAACAGAACTTTCGCTTTTTTTGTCTGCAAACAAACTGACTTTGAACTTATCTAAAACCAAAACAATGTTAATTTCTAATCGGCGCTCAATAGACTACAATATCCGCATAGAAGGTAAAAGGCTTGAAAGGGTCTCAAATTATAAACATTTGGGATATTTTGTTGACTCTAAAAGCCCAGAAACATTACCTTACGCAACGAACCGGAGCCTTGATCTTTGCATTTAGCTCTTTGTACAAAAAACTAGAGGGCCCCTCGTTTAAACCACTACTAACGGTAATTGCAGCTAAAGCCCTTCCCACCTTAACACATGCAAGCGCAGCAATGCACGGTAAGGATGGTGCCTTGTTAAATACCTTGACTACCAAAATTTATAAGAACGTTTTTCAACTTCCCCGCACTGCTTCACCAGCGCAAATGCGCCTAGAATTTGGTCTCATGAATGAGTCAGTTCCCACGTTATAGTCGTGCACCCGCAATCCACTGCTGATGATGTCACATATTACACCATTCATGACATGGTCAGGTTTTTTAAAAGCTAATTCCTAACTATAACATTTGTGAAACCTATGTTTTTTTTAGTGAATTTCAAAAGTTTTTTAAAAGCTAATTCCTAACTATAACGTTTGTGAAACCTATGGTTTTGTCACTGAATTTCAAAGGTTTTTTAAAAGCTAATTCCTTTCTATATCGAGTTTGTAACCTACGATTTTTTTTATTTGCTGTTTTGTGTAAGTATTAATTTTTAATAATTTTTTTTATAATAAAATGTTTCCAAGGGTTTTTTTTTTAAATAATTTTTTTCCTGGGGCGCTCAGGGTGCGCGCACCGGTAAGCTCTCCGGAGAGCGCACCGAGAGCGCTATTTCTGCGTTCGTTTAAAAAAAATATGTATGAAAAGTAAATAATAACGCAAGACATTTAGTACCATACTTATAAAATCAATATTTATAATTTACAAAATGAAAATGAATTTACATTTCCGTAAAGCTATCAAGACGTCACTCTTGCATGCCGCGTAAGTGCCCCCGGAAGCACCTATGTTCGCGCCGCGTAAGCGCCCCCGGAAGCGCCTACGTTTGCGCAGCGTAAACGCTCCCGGAAGCGCTTTGGTGCGCGCAGCGTAAGCGCGTTAAGTCATGTGACCTTAAAATAACTCTTTTCAATTGGCTGCTAACAGTTTTTTTTTTACAACTAATAAAAACCTCACCCTTTTCCTTCACTTCTTCTTTCACTTTGGTGAGAGCAAGACCTCTTTGTTTTTGTGCTAAGAATTTGTGGAGAGAATGGCTGCGAGACCATCCACCAGCAGTGAGGAGTTAAATGATTTCATCGATGAAGAGCCTCCTCAGCCGAAGGTGAAAGAACATTTTATCTGGAATTTTTTTTCTATACCTCACGGGCATAAAAAAGTAAATGCACCAAAAGTTGAATGCAAAATCTGTCAAACTGTACTTTCCCGTGGAGACCCCCAAAAGAAGTACAGTTTTGGTAATTCAACTATGATTCGCCTCGTCGAAAGGATGCACCCCAAGAACTATGCCCGGGAGTGTGTCAGGGCTCTGGCACAAGAAGCTTGCAGGGATGGGACCTCTAATTTAACTGGAGGACCAACAACATTGGTGAGACGGCGATCGCAAGAGCTGATCCCAAACATTCAGCCTGCTTTTAATAAAGGCGTTCTTAAATGCAGAGACTGTGATCAGCTACTTTGCTATGGGGAACAAAGTGTTCTCCTTATGGTTCGAGCATTGGAGAACCATCACTACCGTTCCCAGCCCTAAATTTGTTTTTTTTTGTTTTTGCTCCTGTTGAGCAGTTTCCCATTCCCTGTTTTTGTTTCTGTTCTAAAAAAGGAAAAAAGAAGAAAAAAAAAGTTCTTTTCAGAACTAACTCCAATTCTCATCAAAGAGCTGTGTTCTTACAAAAAATGAAAAAGAGTAAGTGAAGTGGAGTGCATTGATAAAGGAGAGGAAAATGAGTAAGAAAGCACAGAAAGGGACGATAGGAGAAGGGAAGTGAAGTAGGGGGACTGAAAGAAGGTGAGTGTGGGGAAGGAGAGTGAGGAGAAGGAGAGTGAACATGGGGAATGTGGATATGCGAAGAAATAGTAGTAAAGGAATGGGTGTGTGGAAGGGTAAGAAAAGAGCGGTGATGTTTTGGAGAGAGTGGAGATACAGACTGGATAAAGACAAGTAAGTGTGAGATCAGGTAAGTAAGGCAGTGAAAAAACAGAGAAAGTGAAAGAAAAAATAATAGTAGAAGACTGAAGGCCTCATGTTTGCACCTGCCTCACAACAGGCGTAACACTGACACAGGTCCTTTAACATGGGCCTGGCCCCATGTGAAAGGATGCATTGCTGGAGTTGTGTCACGTTTGTGGCACACACCAGCAATGCATCACTTTTGCGCCTACAGATACGTCAGAAATACTGACGTATCTGTAAGTACTTGCGACATAATGCGTCATAAATTAAATATGACGCATGAGTAGAAGACTGAAGGCCTCATTTATGAGGCATGCATCACTTTTACTCCACCGGTGCATCAATTTTTGTAACGCACCTGTGCTGTAAAAAATGCACCTTGTTCAGTCATATTTACAAAGTGACGCATCTAGGTAGATGCGTCACTTTGTAAACCTCTGCGCCACATTATACCTACGTCAGGTGTAATGTATGCAAAAGGGGCGTATTGACGCAAGAAAGGGTCATAGAGGTGACGCAGTGAAATCTATGAGATTTCACTGCGTCACTTTTAGGACGCCGTTGTGTCAAAATCTTGCGCCTGTCTCACAGCAGGCATAAGACTAATGCTGGCCCTTTCACATGGGACTTGCCCAATGTGAAAGGATGCATTGCTGGAGTTGTGTCACTTTTCTGACACACTCCAGCAATGCATCACTTTTGCGCTTACAGATACGTCTGAAATACTGACGTATCTGTAAATACTTGCGACATAATGCATCATAAATTAAATATGACACATGAGTGGAAGACTGAAGGCTTCATTTATGAGGCCATGGGTCACTTTTACGCCACCGGTGTGTCACTTTTTGTGACGCACCAGTGCTGTAAAAAATGCACCTTGTTTAGTCATATTTACAAAGTGACGTATCTAGGTAGATGCGTCACTTTGAAAACTCCTGCACCACATTATACCTACGTCATGTGTAATGTATGCAAAAGGAGCATATTGACACAAGAAAGGGTTGTAGAGGTGACGCAGTGAAATCTATGAGATTTCACTGCGTCACTTTTAGGACGCTGTTGTGTCAAAATCTTGCGCCTGTCTCACAGCAGGCGTAAGACAAATGCAGGCCCTTTCACATGGGACTTGCCCCATGTGAAAGGATGCATTGCTGGAGTTGTGTCACTTTGGTGACACACTCCAGCAATGCATCACTTTTGCGCTTACAGTTACGTCAGAAATACTGACGTATCTGTAAGTACTTGTGACATAATGAGTCAAAAATTAAATATGATGCATGAGTAGAAGACTGAAGGCCTCATTTATGAGGCCATGCATAATTTTTACACCACCGGTGTGTCACTTTTTGTGACACACCAGTGCTGTAAAAAATGCACCTTGTTCAGTCATATTTACAAAGTGACGCATCTAGGTAGATGCGTCACTTTGTAAACGCCTGCGCCACATTATACCTACGTTAGGTGTAATGTATACAAAAGGGGTGTATTGACGCAACAAAAGGGGTGTATTGATGCAACAAAAGGGTCGTAGAGGTGATGCAGTGAAATCTATGAGATTTCACTGCGTCACTTTTAGGACGCCGTTGTGTCAAAATCGTGCGCCTGTCTCACAGCAGGCGTAAGACTGATGCAGGCCCTTTCACATGGGACTTGCCCCATGTGAAAGGATGCATTGCTGGAGTTTTGCCATTTTTATGACACGCTCCAGCAAAGCATCACTTTTGAGCTTACAGATACGTCAGAAATACTGACTTATCTGAAAGTACTTGCGACATAATGCGTCATATATTAAATATAACACATGAATAGAAGACTGAAGGCCTCATTTATGAGGCCATGAGTCACTTTTACGCCACTGGTGCGTCACTATTTGTGACGCACCAGTGCTGTAAAAAATGCACCTTATTGAGTCATATTTACAAAGTAACGCATCTAGGTAGATGCGTCACTTTGTAACCCCCTGCGCCACATTATACCTACGTCAGGTGTAATGTATACAAAAGGGGTGTATTGACGCAAGAAAGGGTTGTAGAGGTGACGCAGTGAAATCTATGAGATTTCACTGCGTCACTTTTATGACGCTGTTGCGTCCAAGTCTTGCGCCACTTTATCAGCAGCCGTAAGATTGACGCAGGCCCTTCCACATGGGACTGGCCCCATGTGAAAGGATGCATTACTGGACTTGCGACACTTTTGTGACACACTCCAGCAATGCATCACTTTCCTCTAAAGACTCAACATAATTTGTTTACTCTATTTTTTTACACTGTTTTTCCCCGTGGTGCACTCAGGGTGTGCGTACCGGAGAGCGTGCCGGGGAGTGCTGCCAGCGCTTACCCCGCGAAATTTTTAGCCCTTCAAGGTCTTTCTAGGCCCCCCTCAGAAAACCTAGGGGGTCAGGGGGTGTCTACTCTGCCCCCTTTTATTTATATCCCCCTTTCTTTTTTCACCTCTTGTGTCTCGATTCTACCGGGACACAAGACGGCGGACTCTCTGGACTGTTTAGAATGTTGACAGACACCCGACAGCCAATCAGCTTTCCGATCGCGCACTCCCGTAGCGCGCCGGGTGTGCTCCCCGGTACGCGCACCTGTGAACGCTCGGAGAGCACCTATAGATATATATGTGTTTTTGAAGTTAATTTTCATAAAAACCACTGGAGCAATTTTCACCAAACATAGCAAAGGCACATCTGCGTACCAGTCCCTACAATTTTGCCAAGTTTGGCGTCATTCCGTTCAGCGGTTCGCGCTGTAGACTTGTCAGATTGTCCTATGGAAATTAACATGGAGAAAACATGTTTTGGGACCCCCCTTTTTTCTCAGCCCCCACTTCACGAATCCCCCCGAAACTTTCAGGGAAGGAGCGGAGCACAGCGAGACCATTTTAAGGCAAATTACAGGCAGATCCCTCAATCGGCGCCAAAGTTATTCCCAATAGAATGTTCGGAATTTCCTATGGTAGCCAATCCTAACTATAACTACCTACTGGCGACCGCCAGTAGGTAATATATATATATATATATATATATATATATATATATATATATATATATATATATATATATATCCAGTATCTCCGAATTCCCTTTGCAGCGCCCAGCCGGAACACAGCCAAAGAAACGGATACAGACTCCAGTTTTGCGTGGATCTAGCAGGTCTTGTTTTATTTTCAAATTATATTTAAATATATATATATCCAGTCTTGCCAAACTCATCCGATACGAAGAAGGCGCTGACACCATGAATCTCAATCCAAACTCGATTTATTTACTCACTGTCTGCTTAGACGCGTTTCGGCGTTGCCGCCTTGTTCACTGGATATATATAGATATATTATATATATATATATATATACACATACATATATATATATATATATATATCCAGAACACCCTCCAGCGTTGCAGAAGGTAGGAGCCACACACGGGGACTTAGAAAAGAGGTTCTTTATTGAGTGCAGATAGGGCGCGCCTCCCCCAATCCTGTGATCGTTAGTAGCAGCGTGATGGTACTGAAACTGCAACTCCCAGGATGCCTCAAACCTGGGTAGATGTAATGTGGGGAAACCAGGATAGCAGTCCTTGTGTTTTACAGGCATACGCAGAGCTGGGCGAACTAAAAGCAGTGAAAATGTCAGCAAGAGCCTCTCGAGTCCCCGCAATCGTTTCAACCCGCAGGGCACAGGTCCGCCAGGTCGTGGGCTGGTAACTTGATACCAGCACCGTCCGTGTGAAATACAGCCTGCCATTCAGCAACGTCCCATGCTTCTCCTGCTTTCCCGCTGGTGAGCTGCCTGATGTCACTCCCATGACGAGAACCAAACTGCTTGCGCAGACACCAGAAAACAGACAGCCAACTTCAGAAACGTGAGCTCCATATCGTGTCTCTGGTCGACACGAATAACATCCAGAACACCCTCCAGCGTTGCAGAAGGTAGGAGCCACACACGGGGACTTAGAAAAGAGGTTCTTTATTGAGTGCAGATAGGGCGTGATGCATTTCGGCGTGAGCCTTCCTCGGACGCCTCTGCTCAACTAGAAGTTAGTGCGCCCAGCTGTTATAGATCTCTGCGGCACTCGTGATTGCGCAGTGCGCGCCTCCCCCAATCCTGTGATCGTTAGTAGCAGCGTGATGGTACTGAAACTGCAACTCCCAGGATGCCTCAAACCTGGGTAGATGTAATGTGGGGAAACCAGGATAGCAGTCCTTGTGTTTTACAGGCATACGCAGAGCTGGGCGAACTAAAAGCAGTGAAAATGTCAGCAAGAGCCTCTCGAGTCCCCGCAATCGTTTCAACCCGCAGGGCACAGGTCCGCCAGGTCGTGGGCTGGTAACTTGATACCAGCACCGTCCGTGTGAAATACAGCCTGCCATTCAGCAACGTCCCATGCTTCTCCTGCTTTCCCGCTGGTGAGCTGCCTGATGTCACTCCCATGACGAGAACCAAACTGCTTGCGCAGACACCAGAAAACAGACAGCCAACTTCAGAAACGTGAGCTCCATATCGTGTCTCTGGTCGACACGAATAACATCCAGAACACCCTCCAGCGTTGCAGAAGGTAGGAGCCACACACGGGGACTTAGAAAAGAGGTTCTTTATTGAGTGCAGATAGGGCGTGATGCATTTCGGCGTGAGCCTTCCTCGGACGCCTCTGCTCAACTAGAAGTTAGTGCGCCCAGCTGTTATAGATCTCTGCGGCACTCGTGATTGCGCAGTGCGCGCCTCCCCCAATCCTGTGATCGTTAGTAGCAGCGTGATGGTACTGAAACTGCAACTCCCAGGATGCCTCAAACCTGGGTAGATGTAACGTGGGGAAACCAGGATAGCAGTCCTTGTGTTTTACAGGCATACGCAGAGCTGGGCGAACTAAAAGCAGTGAAAATGTCAGCAAGAGCCTCTCGAGTCCCCGCAATCGTTTCAACCCGCAGGGCACAGGTCCGCCAGGTCGTGGGCTGGTAACTTGATACCAGCACCGTCCGTGTGAAATACAGCCTGCCATTCAGCAACGTCCCATGCTTCTCCTGCTTTCCCGCTGGTGAGCTGCCTGATGTCACTCCCATGACGAGAACCAAACTGCTTGCGCAGACACCAGAAAACAGACAGCCAACTTCAGAAACGTGAGCTCCATATCGTGTCTCTGGTCGACACGAATAACATCCAGAACACCCTCCAGCGTTGCAGAAGGTAGGAGCCACACACGGGGACTTAGAAAAGAGGTTCTTTATTGAGTGCAGATAGGGCGTGATGCATTTCGGCGTGAGCCTTCCTCGGACGCCTCTGCTCAACTAGAAGTTAGTGCGCCCAGCTGTAATAGATCTCTGCGGCACTCGTGATTGCGCAGTGCGCGCCTCCCCCAATCCTGTGATCGTTAGTAGCAGCGTGATGGTACTGAAACTGCAACTCCCAGGATGCCTCAAACCTGGGTAGATGTAACGTGGGGAAACCAGGATAGCAGTCCTTGTGTTTTACAGGCATACGCAGAGCTGGGCGAACTAAAAGCAGTGAAAATGTCAGCAAGAGCCTCTCGAGTCCCCGCAATCGTTTCAACCCGCAGGGCACAGGTCCGCCAGGTCGTGGGCTGGTAACTTGATACCAGCACCGTCCGTGTGAAATACAGCCTGCCATTCAGCAACGTCCCATGCTTCTCCTGCTTTCCCGCTGGTGAGCTGCCTGATGTCACTCCCATGACGAGAACCAAACTGCTTGCGCAGACACCAGAAAACAGACAGCCAACTTCAGAAACGTGAGCTCTATATCGTGTCTCTGGTCGACACGAATAACATCCAGAACACCCTCCAGCGTTGCAGAAGGTAGGAGCCACACACGGGGACTTAGAAAAGAGGTTCTTTATTGAGTGCAGATAGGGCGTGATGCATTTCGGCGTGAGCCTTCCTCGGACGCCTCTGCTCAACTAGAAGTTAGTGCGCCCAGCTGTTATAGATCTCTGCGGCACTCGTGATTGCGCAGTGCGCGCCTCCCCCAATCCTGTGATCGTTAGTAGCAGCGTGATGGTACTGAAACTGCAACTCCCAGGATGCCTCAAACCTGGGTAGATGTAACGTGGGGAAACCAGGATAGCAGTCCTTGTGTTTTACAGGCATACGCAGAGCTGGGCGAACTAAAAGCAGTGAAAATGTCAGCAAGAGCCTCTCGAGTCCCCGCAATCGTTTCAACCCGCAGGGCACAGGTCCGCCAGGTCGTGGGCTGGTAACTTGATACCAGCACCGTCCGTGTGAAATACAGCCTGCCATTCAGCAACGTCCCATGCTTCTCCTGCTTTCCCGCTGGTGAGCTGCCTGATGTCACTCCCATGACGAGAACCAAACTGCTTGCGCAGACACCAGAAAACAGACAGCCAACTTCAGAAACGTGAGCTCCATATCGTGTCTCTGGTCGACACGAATAACATCCAGAACACCCTCCAGCGTTGCAGAAGGTAGGAGCCACACACGGGGACTTAGAAAAGAGGTTCTTTATTGAGTGCAGATAGGGCGTGATGCATTTCGGCGTGAGCCTTCCTCGGACGCCTCTGCTCAACTAGAAGTTAGTGCGCCCAGCTGTAATAGATCTCTGCGGCACTCGTGATTGCGCAGTGCGCGCCTCCCCCAATCCTGTGATCGTTAGTAGCAGCGTGATGGTACTGAAACTGCAACTCCCAGGATGCCTCAAACCTGGGTAGATGTAACGTGGGGAAACCAGGATAGCAGTCCTTGTGTTTTACAGGCATACGCAGAGCTGGGCGAACTAAAAGCAGTGAAAATGTCAGCAAGAGCCTCTCGAGTCCCCGCAATCGTTTCAACCCGCAGGGCACAGGTCCGCCAGGTCGTGGGCTGGTAACTTGATACCAGCACCGTCCGTGTGAAATACAGCCTGCCATTCAGCAACGTCCCATGCTTCTCCTGCTTTCCCGCTGGTGAGCTGCCTGATGTCACTCCCATGACGAGAACCAAACTGCTTGCGCAGACACCAGAAAACAGACAGCCAACTTCAGAAACGTGAGCTCCATATCGTGTCTCTGGTCGACACGAATAACATCCAGAACACCCTCCAGCGTTGCAGAAGGTAGGAGCCACACACGGGGATTTAGAAAAGAGGTTCTTTATTGAGTGCAGATAGGGCGTGATGCATTTCGGCGTGAGCCTTCCTCGGACGCCTCTGCTCAACTAGAAGTTAGTGCGCCCAGCTGTTATAGATCTCTGCGGCACTCGTGATTGCGCAGTGCGCGCCTCCCCCAATCCTGTGATCGTTAGTAGCAGCGTGATGGTACTGAAACTGCAACTCCCAGGATGCCTCAAACCTGGGTAGATGTAACGTGGGGAAACCAGGATAGCAGTCCTTGTGTTTTACAGGCATACGCAGAGCTGGGCGAACTAAAAGCAGTGAAAATGTCAGCAAGAGCCTCTCGAGTCCCCGCAATCGTTTCAACCCGCAGGGCACAGGTCCGCCAGGTCGTGGGCTGGTAACTTGATACTAGCACCGTCCGTGTGAAATACAGCCTGCCATTCAGCAACGTCCCATGCTTCTCCTGCATATATATATACACACATACATACATATATATATATATATATATATATATATATATATATATATATATATATATATTCACTGAAAAAACCATAGGTTATAAACCATATAGAGTTAGGAATTAGCATTTACAAAACCTTGATTTACTCACACAAAACCATTTAAATTCGCATATATAGTTAGTTGCACTAACTATATATTGCGCACCCGCAATCCACTGCTGATGATGTCACATATTACATCATTCATGACATGGTCAGTGACATCACTGATGACATCACTGATGACATCTCAAATGACATCACTGATGACATCTCAAATGACATCACTGATGACATCACTGATGACATCTCATTTGACATTACTGATCACATCACTGATGATATCATTCATGTGATAATACGATGAACCTCTTCAGACTCTAATATAACCTTAGATACAATCAGTGTAAACAGACACTCACAGACTGTCACTCATCCATGGAGGTACTCACACACCTAGTCAGTCATACAAAGAATCAATCACACCTCCATTTCCTCAACTATACAGTTATACAAACCCTACTTATTCAAACATATACTAACACATATTTACTCTCTTATACAATCCCTGATACAAGTTCACAATGATCCATACAGCCACTCACGCATTCACTGGCTCTTATGCACAGTTATTTATATGTCAACTCTCACATGTACTGTGTTTTACATATGTACTTACTTTGACATGTAGCACTGAGATATCCATTCACTCACCAATACACTCATGCACACAGTCAACCGCCCATACAGCTGTTTCCACATGCACTTTTGAAACCATACATCTAGTGAATCAACTGCTCACACATCTATGCACAGAGTCATACACCTCCCAGCCACCCACACACACACTCAGTCTCCCATACAAATACTTGGGCAACCAATCAATTACCCATATAGTTACTCATATAGCTACTTATCAACACATGCAACAGTTTACAGAACAACAGACATAATTATGCACAAATTAAGACAGTTTAGTCACTAACCCATGCACTCAGTGAGACACATTTAATCACTCACTCATACAGTCAGTCATGCACCTACTAAATCCTTCATCCAGACACTTTTACATCCACTCATTCTTCAATATGTAAGACATATTTTAACTTTACAGAAACATACAGTCACTGGATGTTGTCATCAGTGATGTCATCAGTGATGTCACTGACCATGTCATGAATGATGTAATATGTGACATCATCAGCAGTGGATTGCGGGTGCGCGATATATAGTTAGTGCAACTAACTATATATGGAATTTCAATGGTTTTGTGTGAGTAAAATAAGGTTTTGTAAATGCGAATTCCTAACTATATATGGTCTATAACCTATGGTTTTTTCTGTGAATTTTCAAGGTTTTGTAAATGCTAATTCCTAACTATATATGGTCTATAACCTATGGTTTTTTTCAGTGAATATATATATATATATATATATATATATATATATATATATATATATATATATATATATATATATATATATATATATATATATATATATATATATATATATATATATATATGAGCACAGGATTCCCTCTCTCCAGCTCTGTGTACGCGGTCAAAGCCTCCACGCCAACCACAGGAAGGAAAAATGAAAAAAGCGTTCTTTCATGCACTTGCTTATTGAAAGGGGATACCAATACACAGTCATAGAGGCAACATTTAGTAAAGCTAGCAAGATCAGCCACTCCTCGCTGTTGGTTGCTGACAATAAATCGGTATCATCAGACAAAGACATTGTAAGATTCATTTCTACCTTCCATTCCAGATCTTGGCAGGTCCAAAGTAGTCTTAAACGCCATTGGAATGTACTCAAGACTGAACCCACTTTGGTGGACGCCTTGAGAGACAGCCCAGACATGACTTACAGGAAGGCCCATTCACTTAAAGACAAACTCATTAAAAATGAGGTGAACACCAGTACAGTCAGAAGTAAGGATATTCAAGGCTTCTATACTTGCATGAATTGCAAAGCATGCAAGTATAGTAACAATGTTAAAAAAGTCTTTTTTTCCTTTAGAGGCTGTAGAAAGAACCATCAGCAAGTATCTGACATGTTTATCTGAGTATTGTATCTATGTATTGGTGTGCCCATGCTCTAGAAAGTAAGTCGGAAGCACAATGTTCCCGGCAAAAAAACGGGTCTTAGAGCACATGAGAGCCATTGATAATAAAGATCAGACATCACCAGTTGCTTGTCACTTCAAAGAACTTCACAGGAGCAATCGCAATCTGCTCAAGTAATTCGTAATTGACAAACTGCCAACCATGAACAGAGGGGGGGGACAAGATTCGGAAGTTAAGACAAATGGAGAATAGATACATCCTCGAGTTAGATACTTCAATACCCAGAGGCCTTAATTCTGAGGAAGAAATGAAATGGCATTTGGGAGAATGATTGGAACTATGTAGTCATGTTGTCATCAATATATGTATCTGAGATTGATATTTGAGTTGTGTGGAGTTATGTAGATTGACTGCTCATAACTGGTCACATCTGTATACTGGCAGATGCCAATATTTAGTCATGCCTGAGGTTAACTGAGTGCTTCATATGATGATTTTAAACTTTTAATTTTATGATATTCACACACAATTGATCCTATATCACTATTTCATTGAAAACTCAGGACCCACTACGGGCCGGATGTGGTGTATACCAGAAAGTTTTGCTATCTATATCTGATCGGCTCCCTTTTTTTCTTAATTTTAGGAATCTGGAGTGTAGCGGTTCACTGGACAAGAATCCCACTGGGGTTGTGATATTGAATTACTATTATCTTTGGACTCTTTCTTGGAACTCTCACTTGGGAATATGAGACATGTCCCGTCAATATGTTCGTTATGTGATAAGAAAATACATGTAGTAATGTTATCATTTTGAACGTTGCCCACTGGGGATGTTTTACTTTGTTTGTAATAAGTCTGATATGCTACGCATGTTATAAATGTATGTGATAACTCGTCTAAAGGATACGAGCCACAACGTTATGCAAACTTGATTACTACATGTCATGTTGTAGTTCAAATACGCATTGAATTTGGGACTAAGAAGGTCTTTGGAGTCATGTGAACGGCTCCCCATTACTAGTATCTATTATCAATTATGTTTGCTAAACACAAGAAATCATCACACTTGTGACATTAAGAGAGCCGATCTGATGTTACAATAAGCACATTTACACCACTCCAAGATGGCCGTGATAGTGTGGGCGAGAGTAACTTGTTTATTTTCACTATTTTTCACGTGTAACTTTATTTATTGTTTGAGCACATTCACTAAAACTACCCGTGACCAAGGCGAGTGCCTCGCCGAAACGCGTTGGGGTTTGTTCCTTTGCCCGTATTTCACATGCAGCAATTGAAACAATAAACATCTTTGGAAAGCGCAAAAGGTGATTGGAGTGGTCTATTATCTACTGAAGAAGAGTGCATCTGAGTAGCGGTGGCTACGCGCTGTTAACGTGAATTCAGTTACAGGGTTACCTCGGCCCCTGCGATGCACCGCTGTCCTGGTGTCCCGGCGGCTATGCGGAGGATGTGAACTTTTTATATATATATATATATATATATATATATATATATATATATATATATATATATATATATATATATATATATATATATATATATATATATATATATATATATATATATATATACATATATATATATATATCCAACACCTAGATGCCTGTATAGGTGGAGCCCACGACATAGATGTTCTTTAGCCAGCAATTTTATTGGGGGAAACAGCGAGGAACCGGCGCTGCAACATAAAGTTAATGTCCAGCCTGACGAGTTTCATGCATAAGCATTTCTTCAGAGGCAACAGCGTGATATTGCAGGCAGCATTTTTCAATGATGAATCACGCCCCTGTGGGCATGGCCACTCCTGTGGCCTTATGAAACTTGTGGTGCCTAGTATTACTCTGGTTAGTTATCGGGCTGTAACTCCAGTATTCACAATAAAACCAACTGAGATTTGTTAACAGGGTCCAGAATCCTCCCTGCTCACTCATTCCTCCAAAACAGGCTCCAATGCGGCAGCGTCGGATTGGCGCTGTCACAGGAAGGCGGTGAACAGCCTCTGGGCTTCCTCCATGGCTCAGGCAGGCTGCAAACAAATCTAACACCGAGTTGCCTGTATAGGTGGAGCTCACGACACAGATATTCTTTAGCTAGCAATTTTATTGGGGGAAATAGCGAGGCAGCGGCGCTGCAACCCAAAGTTAATGTCCAGCCTGACACGTTTCATGCAAAAACATTTCTTCAGAGGCAACCGGACTTCAGAGCTACAGCGTGATATTGCAGGCAGCACTTGAAAAGGGAGTCCCTCCTGTGTGGATAATTTCTTGTCTCCTTGTTGCCATGCATTGACTTTCTGTAGAGGCATATGCTGTTTTCCATCCTCCAAGAACTGACTTGACATAATGGCTCCTATTACTTGGTTGTTTTGAATCATAGGGGGTAGGTCTGCCTTTGCTTCTGGTTTTGGTGTTTCATCTTTATGAGATAATGTATCATCTTTGTTCTTTGTAGCACCTGGCTGAAACATTATAATGAAATTGAATTCAGCAAAAAACAGAGTCCATTTCAGTGGACGGGGCATTAATGCCCGTGCATATCAACCGTCATTGTGTTCTGTTAGTAAATATATTCTATATATTAGTGCAGGGTATTTTGGCCCAAGGTATGAGATCTATTTTGTATTCGTATATGTGATGGGGTGGCAATGTTTCTGCACTGGTTTCCCTAAAAAAGAGATGCTAAGCTTTGTACACTGAAGGTGATTCTGTGTCTTGCTCTGCAACTGTGTCTATGAAATGGGCTATAGTCACTTTGTCACGTTGTCCGCCATTCACTTATTCTTAGCTACACCACTCAGAATCAAATGTAATGCTCTTCTTTGTCCATCCTATATCGTTGTTATGGTCCGTTAGCCAAGGCATACCCAACATTTCCCCAATCTGCAGTGTATCAATCACTTCAAAGTGAATACATTCAGTATGTACCATCTCTTGTGGTTGGCAGATCATAGTCACAGTAACTGTGGAATGTGTAATCAAGTCTGAGGTGTCCTGTGTACCACCCACTACTCAAACAGTTTCTAGTTTCTAGTTTCTCCTTAATTTGTGTGGGTATTTTCATCCTCAAATAGTAGGCAGAGTTAATGAAATGTCCAGTTTTTCAGAGTCTGTCATCACAACTACTTTCTCATTTATGGTTATAACTATGATTTGAACATGGTGTGTGAGGTGAGAAGCTGAGATCTGTGCTGTAGCATTTACTGGACCCCAAAACTACAGATGTCAACATTTAAAAATTGAACCTCCCACTCGCTTGGTCCTCCAATTGAACTTGCTGTATGCCAAGAGGGGTTGGATGTAAAGGATCCCAACAGTCATCCAATGAGGACCAGGAATTGGACAACTGAACTACAAATTTGATATTAAGCTCATATAGATTACTCTGAAGACAATACTACAAAGATTTAGGATTAACATTGCAGGCCCAAATCTCCTGAAGAAATGTAACTAGGCCAATATCATACAGGCCAAGAGTTCAGCTAAACCGAAACAGGATAATAACATTATAATATGGTATTCAGAGATCTCTCTTATATGATCTCTTCTAGTTATTAGTGAACCCAAATTTTAAAATGCACACTTACTTATGTGAGGATAATTCATGACAGCTGAGTAAAATTAGTAAATTTAGTTTAGTTTATCAAAATTTAGAACGATGAGTGCATCAATAGTATGCATTAGGTAATAATACATATTAATAAAAGACAAATGAGTAACAAAGTTCAATTGTTCAGAAAGGGACACAAATTTTCCAGTATGAGCAGTCCCCAAAGAAAGAGACCACCAACCACATACAGCATATGAGTCCGTTCAGGAAGGCACCAGATGAGTCCACATTGGCTAGCTAATTTCCAGGTAAGTTCTGCAAATCTCCGTTAGCAGTTTGAAATCAACATGCAGAACAGGTAGTCGCCCATCACTGTCATGACAGAGAGACAATTTTCAAGCCAGTGAGGTTAGCATAGCACGCAAGCAATGATTATTACAATGTTAGTACAATGAGAAGAGTATCATGATGCAACATGTATGTGATGGTCATGTCTTACGAGGCTGTAATGGGAAATATACATATTAAACTAAAACCTCATGGCAAATGTGTAGGCCTGGTTGAAGTTTTAATTATGCTGCAGAAATAGGTGTTACTTTGGTATTTTAGCATAACAAAAGTTACAAGAAATTATCATAATTATGCCTTACTCCACATTGCGTAATTTCGGCTAGTAATTTTAATGCAAGATGTGACGTTCAAGCATTTTTTGAACACTAACAGCATTTCAGGAACACTTTTTACTCAAGTGGACCGTTTGATAATTTTTCTGCCCAAACAAACAAATCAGAATTCAAACAGAAGTGTTTTGAAACAGAAGTGTTTTGTTTGTGAGTAGCAGTTCATTTAACTTGTCCAGTCAACAAATATTTCAAGTAGAATTTTTAACCGAGTGGAAAGTTTGGGTAATTTTTTATCACAAACCTACAGATCCAAATGCAAGCAATTTGATATCAACTCAAAATTACATTTTCAATTTGAATTTGTATCTGAATGGACCATTCTGATAATTGTTTGAGTGTGAGATGCATTTTAAGTATTTTGGAGGTAATTTTGTATAATTACACAACATGAAATTATGCGAGTTACACCCACCTCTAAATCCCTCACTCTGAAGTAACGGTATTTGCTGCGTGTGGTAAATACTTCAGTCTTTTCCACCTAACTTTTCATGAGTGCCTTAGAGTGTAGACATGGTTATAGACTCTGGTGTAGACGGAATACCAGCTTATTTTTGGCAGATGTTTGTTTTAAGACCTCGGATTTCTGGTTCTCGGACTACGCACCCTGTACAAGCAGAAACCATCACTCTAGTCAGGGTAAGCTAGATACACACTAAAACAGTGATTCCCAAATTCTTGACTCTTGAGGACCCCCATTTAGTCACTGCTGGATGCCAGGGACCCCCAATCAATTTATACTATTTAAATTTCAAACATTAAAACTGTAATTTGCAAATAATACACAAAAAGTGCACACCAAACAAATACTCAAATTGCTAAAGATTGCAATATTTTATATTGAAATATTTGCAGAAATCACATTTTAATGGGAAGGAAAGTTGGTTCTGCATCTCGATGAATAACTTTTCAATGTTTAGTTTTATTTAGCAGTACGAGGCTCCTGCTCCTCTCAGGGCCCTCTGGAAACCCCAAGCTGCCCTAGTAAATGCTGTCAGACTAGTCCCCAGACAGTACTCACCAAGTGCAGTGAGTGAGCCTGACCACTACAAAGAGGGCTTTGGGGGGGCTCAACCCCCAAGAAAATAAGGGAAATATGGTGCATTCTACAGCATATTTGTCATTATGTATTCAATTGTACTAGCTTATAAAGCATAGTAAATTGTGACCTTACTGTGCACTAGCATACAACAATCTTTGTTTGGTTCTCTTCAATTATTCCCTCACTATACCCTCGAACAGTGCCTCTGATCTTTCCATAGCCCCTTTGTCACATGTATTTCATTTGTTTTATAGCACCTCTCATACCAGTGTTGGGTGTCAGAGCACTTTACACCACACACATAAAGAGACAATGAATCATACATGTATAAATCAGTGTACAAAAAATGTTACATAAAGCAAAGGGAACTACAAGGTGTAGGATTTACATATCATCCAAACTGGCAGGCATTTGTTAAGAGGGCTTGGTCTAGAGACAAAAAAACTAATGATTCATAATTTAACACAGTGGTTAGTGTTGACTTTAATAATAAGAATATATTTCTACCCAAACAAAACTTTTTTAGCAGCATTAAGATAATGAAAGAGCAGGAGAAAAAAATAACTTACTAACTTGTACCATGCAGATTTCATGCAGCTTTTATTAGCAGTTCATATCTCACTGTGCTAGATTATGATTGTTAACTTATGAACTGCACAGTACCAACAGAATCTCTGTGACAAAATTAGTAACCCATGGGGCTTTTTCAATTAAATATTGTTTTTTTTAACTGCATGGTACACGTTATTTGCAGCAGACATATTAGCCCTCTCTGCAAGCTTAGATGAGTCAAAGCTGTCACTGGGCAAAACTCATATTGCCCTCCAGTAGGTACATTAATCACCGGAGTTATCTTTACATGTTTATTGTTGCCTGAAAAGTGCTGTTTATAGAAGAAACATTGCATTGCTTTTAAAGCTATGGTTTGCTGATCCCCTGGGAATGTGTCAGTGGCCCAGGGGGTCCACGAACCACAATTTGGGAACCACTGCTCTAAAAGAACCTGTGCTCACACTCTGGTAGCTTGGCTGATTGGTGCCAAGTTGTCATTGTGTTGATTTTGATGGCTCTGTACAGCAGAACTTGTCTTAAAAAATAAGAGAGTTTCCCAGGGGCCAGAAAGGACCGGGTCAAAACAGTGTAAACAAAAAAGATGCCTTTCTGTGCTATTATGCTTTTAGTTAGTGACCAAAAGGCCTACTCTTAAATCGTAAATTCCTCTCACCTCAAAATTATGACACTCTTCATTAATGCTAGGTACCGCATATGATTTACCATAAATTTTTCAATTTTTATTTACTTTAAAATTGTTTACTTTGTCATTTAAAAACATGAGCAAGCATACAACAAATGTTATTCTGATCACGTGCTCCGGTACATATCAAGTTATCTATCTAACAATTCCTCTTACGGTTACTATCTCAGAGTCACTGATCTCAATTTCAGAATTAGACATAAATTTATACCATACATTTAATAAAAAAACGTAAATATTACAGTCAATTAAAACACAATATATAAAATCCTTGGTCACACTCTGTACAGCAGAAGCCATCTTTCAAAGGCCCAGGGCTGGATTGGCACCGCTTAGCAGGGCAGAACTCACATATGGCAGAGGCCAGGTGCTGTTAAAGGGTTGAAGGAAGTATTTCATGGCCATGAGACTTCAGAACAGGGGGCAAGCCAGCAAGCCCGTTGAGTCTTTCTGGGTTCAAGTGAGAGAGACCAGTACATGTCCTCATCAGGGTAGAGCTTAGCAGGCAGTTGGGCAGCACACAAAAGAAGAAAAGCAGTTCTACCAGAGCAACAGTAAAGCATTGTGGCAATCCTTGTAGCACAGCAGTCTTTACTCCTTGCAGAGTTCTTCACAGGTTCAGTACTGTAAAGTCTTGGTAGTGTCAGAGGTCCAGATTTGGGACCCAGTTGTGCCATTGAAGTGGGGGAGAGTGTAAAGGAGGTCCTTGAAGTGCACAGGTTCCCCTTTCTTTCCAGCTCTAGCTCTGAACTATCAGTAGGGAGTAATTAGCCCTTTGTGTGGAGATCAGGACACTGCTTATTCAAGTTTTAAGAGCCAGCTCTTGTTGTCTCTTCCTGCCAAGGAAGAGCTATCAAGATATAGATGAATGAAGATGAGTTCTTTGTCACACCCACATTTCCTGTGTTCGTGGCTGTCTGGAAGGAATGCACAAAGTGTAGCTGTCACCCACCCTAGATGTGTATTGGAGACAGGGTGCAAGACACACAAAGCAATAAGAGCAGAGAAATGTCAATTTTCCAAAAGTGAAAACTTGCAAAGTCAGCCCATTAACCCTAAGAAGCAGGGTAATTATATATCATCAAATACCTGTGGTTCACTTGGGATAGCCTGAGCTGGTAACTGCGACTATAAACATGAATAGTATTTAGAGCAGTAAGTAAGCCTAACACACTGGAAACAAAATAGATAATGCTTACAAATAGACAGTAGAAAAAGAAACATACACAAATGAAATAAAATGTAACTAATTACCCAATTAATCCATAAATAAAGTAACAGTGACCTGTTGCAGAGTTGCTAATAAAAATGAAATTACCAGAAATGTAGGAATTGGGTGCAAAAGAATGTTAATCTAAAAAACCTTTTTGAAAGAAAAACAAACAATGCTGATATAGAGTATAAATAGCAATAGACTGCCTTTGGTTCAACAAG
The DNA here is from genome assembly GCF_964263255.1 of Lissotriton vulgaris. Lineage (NCBI taxonomy): Eukaryota > Metazoa > Chordata > Amphibia > Caudata > Salamandridae > Lissotriton > Lissotriton vulgaris. The sequence continues at coordinate 866,498,845 of NC_141696.1, forward strand.
GGAATACCTTTCACTGAGATTAATGATAAGTCAAATTTGGAATTTACAAATGTAACAAAACATTTGGCAGTCCATAATACATAAGAACACAACAAAACTGATTTCAGAACGAAGTGAGTCCATCAGAAAAGGGAACCACACACCATTTAAAGCTTACAAATGCAGAGGAGAAAATCTTTAAGTGAATAACTCAATCACCTCCACACAGAGGGAACACAACCACTTGGGTGTCTTGCAAAATCAAGGAAGAATTAATGCGTAATCTGAGATCATTAAAGAGATACCAGTATATTGCGATTCTTGAAAAAGGATTAGTTTCCTGTTTCATTCCAATGTGGAGTTATTCCCTGGGCTGACAATAATTTTCATATCTGGTGCTGTATTTAAGCAAAAATTAGGCCTGGGTGGAGTTCTATGCGGAACTCTGCAGATTTGAAAAAACTACACTGTGCTACATGGAGTTCTGCTACAGGCGGAGTTTACCAGCGCGCCTGCTCATGTTGCGATGGTAATGCACAATGGGGCCTCACAGTCCATATTAAGCATAAACAGCACTACACAGTTCACAAGTGTGTTTTTGCAATCTATATCGAGCGCGTACGGCACCATGCGTATGGACGCAGCCGTCTTGTTTTTCTGCTCTCTGTTATGGTGCGGTGCCTAATCCTAATATCTATTTATTGCTCCAATCCTCCTCCTTTAGCATTTATCTATCCCTCATTTACATTTATTATATTAGTGTGTCTTTAGGAATTGTTTATGTTTTTGGTACTTTTTATATTTTGTTAATATTTCCCTGTACTCCCTTTTTTCTTCTTTCCTTTACCTTCATTTTCCTTCTTTTCTTTGACCCCATCCAGCCGAATGGCAAAGGGAAAGGCTTCCTTGTGGGTTGTTCCACTGCATAGGTTTGCAGCCCCAGGATATCTTTGAGAGGAGGTAGCAACACTAGTTTTTTGGTGCATCCCCACTTCCCCTCTACGCTGGCAGCAGGCGGCAGGCCTGGTAGTTGCTACCTACTGCGGGAGCATCAGCAGCACTTGGGGGCGTGCGACAGTGCGTGCGCTGAATCAGCCAGGTTTGGTGCACCGTCCAACTGCTAAAGCATTGCTGGGAAGACATTCTAGACAGCGAATAGAAACTTCTCGATCTGCTAGGTGTCAAGATTCTGGGGCTCGTGAGTCTTAATAATTTTTTTGTGTGTGTGTTCTACAATGCTAAAAAAAAATCCAATGAGCATGCTGCTCACACTCAGAGGTAAGCTACGTTCAGTTTATGCTTGTATATTGAGTGATCCAATTTCTAGCTTATGCTAGGCAGGTGCTCAACACTTCCTTATCGTACTCTTCATTGGTGGTCACTTTGGATGATAAATTATGAAGCCATTGCAGAGTGTTCTCCTATCACTACAGTGATTCACTGAGCAGCACAGTCTCTCTGTGACTTTGTTTATGTAGCTTGTACAGTCTCAAGTTATTTATTTTGCAGCGATGTGTGGCATGCATCTATGCCTTGAAAAAAAGGGAGACTATGTTGGTCCATCAAGAGGGTTGAGAAATGGGAACAGAATCAAAGATCCTTCACTGCAATGCATTAGTTCCAAATGTAGTTTTTGTTAAGGAAATTTGAAATAGGAATTTCAGAATCAGTATGGGCAACTCAATGCAGTCGCAAGAATCGAGTTAAAACTATTAGTACTATAGGTGCTCTGTTTTATAGAAGTACAATGTGACTGTGTTTGCTCATCATAAAAAAACTGGAAGATTAACTGAATCACTGATCCATTTCTTTTAATCTTCTTAATTTCTTTCATTAGCACGCAAGGTCAAGAAGAGGGGCCTTAAAGAGGGTCCAGGGAAAGATGGTCAGATGGCGCAGACCACCAGCAGCACTGCAGAGGGCTTTGCTGATTCCAGTAAGTCCTTTTATGATTGTTGTGGACTTCTTAGGGAAGAATCTTGGGGCATTGGAATGTTGGTGGAGGCTATCGTGAAGATTCAGATAGCAGGCCCAAGTAAGCTAGTATTTTATATACAATTCACCATTTATATTTGTTGAGAAGGCTTTCTTTTTCCTGCTCATTCTCCAACACAGTTGAGTTCACAAGAGAGTGGCCATGGTCATCATGGAACACCCCCACGCCCGACAAATGTGGTGTGCAGCTGTCTTGTTCATTTATAGTAATAGTATGCCAGTAGTTTCCCATGACAGTGCAGCATGGTTGGAAAAAGTTCTAACTCCCATTGCATTTGCTAACCAACACCATAGTTCTTTCATTGACCAATATTCAACCCCTGGTTTGTGTAACTTTGTGAACCAACCAATCAAATGCCCATAGAGATATTTAGCAGATTCTGCAGTGCTAACTGAACTGTACTGCTGTATTGCATTGGAATTTGTGGTTGAGCATCTGGCATCTACATTATGTGAAATGTTTCATTTTAGTCACACAGAACATTTTTGATGCCGACTACAGTGCAGCTACTGGAGCAGATGGGTCAGTTGGAGGGGCAGAAGTGGCAGCAGGGACAGGCACTGATAAATCACATAACAACTTGCAATTACTATGCTCACTATCTATTGCCAAGGTGTTATCATCAACATATGACCATGTAGTGAGCCCTCCCAGCTTTACCAGCCACAGCGGTGGTTGAGGTAATATTATGACCTCTTCAATCTGCAACTCGGCAAAAGCTCACATAATGAGCGTTGATGGCTTCAGGAAAGAACAGAAGGTTAAAAGAGAGTAAATTGATTATGAGTTAAAGGATGGGTGGGTGGGTGAAAGGGTGCATGGGTTGGCAAAGGGATGGATGGTTTAAAGGATGGTTTGAAAAAAGGGTGGCTATGAATGGATGGCTAATGGATTGGACATTTTGGTGATGGACTAGATGAGAGAAAGTAAAGCTTAATCATGGTGGCTTTGGGTGAATCAGAATGAAAGGATGAATGAATATTTGGATGGTTTGATCAATAAGCAAGGCAGCTCTCCTCATGACGATCATGCTGCTCACCTAATTTTCTTACTTGGTTTATGTATGGTCATTATTCAAAGCTATGTTTCTAAGAGGGGGGTATGTTGTACTCTTTGTTCTACTCTCTTGACTTGCTGAATTTGTTAAGTGAGCCAGATGTATCCCTCCCATCATTCATCATTCCCACTCGCGCCCATGTCATTTTTGCAATCTATGACCGAAGTGTAGTATGGGTTAATTTGTGTATTGCAAACCGAGCACACAAGGTGTTTTGTACCCACTCAGTCACCTCTTAGTACATCTGTCATTTTTTTTTCTCCTAAGTTATTCGGTCCCAAAGTATCAAATTGTAAAATCCATTCTTGGCATGTGCCACATATTCTATGCCCATGTGAAATTAAGTGATTACAGAATATATTTAATGGTTTCCCATAACAAATGTATTTTATACTTGTTCAGATTTTTCCATTTAGATCTGTACAGTGATTAATGAAGCCAAGGTGGAGAAGTGTGGCTCAATGGTTAGAAGAGGCAGACCATGAAGCAGAGGTCAGACCAGGGTTCAATTCCCGATGCGGCAGGGTCTTGAGCCCAAAATGTCCACGGACTCGATAATTCTCGCTTCGGTGCCTGCTCGAATCATGGGTTCACACTCTGCAACTCCGGGAAATAGCCTGTTAATCTCCACTATGGCCCCCTGCGGCGGGATGCCTGGATTTCACCTTGGGGGTGCCCAGTACGAGTTATCTCACAGGGAAAAACTAGGACGGGTTCCCAAAGCAAGCACTTAGAGACCGTTGGTGATAATGCACTATATAAATATAAATTACAATTACAAAGATGACTAATGGATCATCAGTGTAGTGGTCCCTCTATCATATATCAAAAAAGGTCTACACTACCTGTCTAATACCTCTATCCTACCCCCTGCAGTAGAGTTAATTAGTTTCCTTTCCTTGCTTACTGCCCAATGAATACATTTTTGGGAAATATGTGGTGGTGGGTGAGGTCACAGAGTAAAGTGGGAGTAAGAGCATGGTTTGAATCCACTTTGGAGTATGGGATACACATTGACAAATGTGCTAAATACAATCTTTGTAGCTCGTTCCTTTCCCTGTAGTGTAGTCCATCAGATGCATTTTCTCCCATGTCTACTAACTGCAGACACGATAATATATTAATATCTGTATTTCATATGTGAGGTGTGTGACATAGTATCTTATTTATTATTCATCTGCTTCTTTGGAGACAGAGTAGAAAGAGAAATGCATGTGCCGAAGAGCAGGGTCATTGGAATTAAAAAATATATCATTGTCAACTACAGCTGCCCCAGCTGAAGACAGTAGCAAACTAGTTGGTGTGCTGGCTAACATTGAGCATGGTCATTGGAATTAAAAAATATATCATTGTCAACTACAGCTGCCCCAGCTGAAGACAGTAGCAAACTAGTTGGTGTGCTGGCTAACATTGAGCATGGCTTCAATATTGTAGCACAACATACAACTTGTTCTCCATATAGTGCATAATGCTGTACTCATTAATGAAAGGTAATTTATTTTTAAACTTTAGGCGTATGTGTCTGTTTATTATTTACTTGAAAAGCCTTTTGAAGAAAGAAAATAATCAAATCACAGTTTTTTAAAATCTGGTGACGTTATTCTGCCTATTAATACTTTTCTGCCACACAGCCAGTGCTCTTTTTATGCGAGGTGTGTGTGGGTAAAACATAAAATTGGACTTGTGACTCTCCTAATCATAATCACATCAAATTCCAATGGCCCTAGGAGACCAGAAATGTACTGTTAGTATGACACTCAATAATAGTAAACTATAATTTGCTCAAAGCATTATTTGAAATGTATCTTTTTGTTTTTCTCAATATCGATGCTCCTGCAAGTACACCGGGACCACCAACCAGGCAGGAGATAGCTGCCCATTTGAGGAGGAAAGTAATGCACGACAGCTGGGCCCCATTTTAACTGGAGCCCCTCAGTCTCCAGGCCATCCCACCACCAGTGCCGCTGCCAGCCAACTGCTGCCACCCGCTGCTGCACTGAAAACAGGCCATTGCTGCACTGCATCCTGCAGCAGCTGAACATCATCGAGGGCCGGCACACAGTGATGGAGCAGAGCCTGGACCAGCTCCGGGTCGATATCCATAATGCTCTCTTCTAGCCCTTTTTTGCATTTTTTGTTTTGGTGGGAGGGACTTGTTTTTTGGGGCTAGGTGGAGAGGGTGGGGAGAAAGTTAGAACTGGAGTTAATTTTTCCATGGACATTTTGAGGTTTGGGGCTTGGGTCAGTTTTGTTTAGGAAGAGGTGTGGGCATGTTGTTTGGCTAGAGAGGGTGGGTTTTTTTGTAAATAAATAAAATATAATCGATTTTATTTAATCTAAATTCATGCCTGAAGTAGGGTGTTTTACTTTTACTTTGCACTGATGCCTTCAGCTAGTTTTACGCAGCATATTTATTTGCTTGCAACTTAAGAGAGAGTGCAGCACTTAGTTATAGAGTTATATTTCTCTAACTATCTTGACCATTAGGGGGAATGCTGCCAAGACGACCTATAGTCTCAACAACAACCTAAATAAACAATACTAGCATTTAGTTACTTACAACCATTAACGTTCTCTCACCTGAATATAGATGAAGCAATAATAGGGAAGGCATCAGAACTTCACAAGCGATGTACCACTCCCAGCTCCACCCAGGTCAGCTCCAACTGTAGGATTAATCTGTATGATTTATTCATTATCCATCCTAGGCAACTAAATGGAAATAGAAAGACTGAGGTAGTGGGTTATGTGTTTATCACATTTTACAATTGACTCCACCTGAGTACTACATGATGACTCAACTATAATGCCTCATAGTGCTACAATACAAGCATAGCTGAGTACTAGGCCTCAGTCTCTTGGTTTAACTCTAAAGTGAAGTCAATAACTTCTTGCCTCTAGCAGTTGATGAGGTAGTCGCGCAGCTCCCACTCTGAGTTTTTCTATGATCCTCCTCCTGACTCCTAGTCACTCCGTCCCAGGATAGTCATCATGACCCGAGCAAAATAGACATGAAGTAAAAGTAGAGAGACGGAATTGCAGTATTTTCCATAGGGTTTTTTTTGTTAACTAAAGTAACTGTTCTGGTCTCTCAAGAAACAAACAAAAGGAGTGGACCCTACAATTGGATCGGGCTAAGTGACAAAGGGCCAATCACCTGTGGGGAAAAAAATTATCGCCCATCACGCAGGCCTCAAACATTGCAAATCAATAATCAGCTCAAGAATTGTCCTGTATTGCAGTTCAACACACCCTCCCTAACTGTCAGCCTTCACATCAATCATCACTTAGGGTCATTCGATAATTTGGTCACTTATTGGTGCAATGGTTACCTGTTCCAGTAGTTATACTTTCTCCCCTTTAATGCGAGCAGCAGATTGTTATTTGGCATTCTTGACAATCAAACGATGGTCTGTGGTAGCCATTCTAGATGATGAAAGAAACAGAAGGATCATAGGAGTGGACTATACAGGTGAATTCATTTTCGCTAAGTAAGTTTGTGAAGGCTAATCATCCCCAGGAAAAAATGACCAGCCATCACTCAGGCCCCAAGTATTGCAAATCAATAATCTCAGATAAACTCCCACATTACAGTTCAATAGCCTCCCTTACTGTCTCCCACTAAATAAATCCTCAACGATAACACAATCAGTCACTCACCGTTGTAATAGTTGAAGTTACCTATTCCAATCCAATCATGGCTAGTTTAGGTATTAGGTATTCAATCATCTTTGATGCAGGCAACGTATTGGAATTTGGTATTGGCAGGCAGTCTTGTAGATAATGAAAGATCTTTTGGGGCAGACCTTCTAGTGCTAAGTGAAGTAAAAAGGGATAGGCAACCGATATGCAAGGGGGGCAGGCATTGTCCCCAATGTCATGAAGGTATTATGGTGGCTTTTTTAATGCCAGTCAGCCAGTCGATAACTTTATTTCGGTCTCAACGGACCATAAAAGCACATTTTAAAATACATACATACGTCAACAATAGAATTAATAAATACCATAGAACATTACAGCGACAATCATATATTTAACATTAATGACAAGTTAAAACTTTACATTTAGCCATCCCATTCCAATAGAGTTATCGACAATAGTCATTTTAAAAAACTCCTATGTTTGTGCCACATCCCATTTAAAAAGCGCGAGACGGCAAAAACAATAGGGGGATGGGTGTCATACTTTAAAACTCTAAAAGCTTGAAAGTAATGTCTAAAACCTACATTTTTACAAATCGGAATCACCCAACGTTTTCTTGATGCATGATATGCAGGACAGATTAAAAAAAATTGAATTTCAGTTTCTTGCTTATGTTTATATGCTGGGCACTCAGTATTTTTTTGGCTGTCCCATTTGCTAGTAAACAACATTAGAGGGAGAGTCCCCATCCTGAACTGCACCTAGCCAGTGATGGGTTGATCAGGTCTAGAAACTCCTCTTTTTTATAGCCCTCTTTTACTTGAAGAAACTCAATAGTCAGACGACCGATTGTAGAACTTGCATGGAGAAATGATGAATTGTGGTGCGTATAGGATCGAACCAGATCTGCCCTAGTTATTGAAGGGTATACTGCATTTGGAGTTGTCCATAGCCCAGGCCTTCCTATCCTACTGCAAACTACCTTAATCTGATTAAGCCACTTTATTTTTTTGCTACTCATAGTTACCCAAACCTCCCTAAATTCATTTATGTAGGGAGCTAATTCAGGGATTGTCCATACCCTTCTCCAGTACAAGAGTGGCCTTAATGCCACTTCTTCCTCAATGGGAAATAACCCTAGGTCCATACGAAGGGGCACTAATGGTGTGCTAGGTGGAATTCCCACCAAATTCCTCATAAATGTATGCTCTACATTCATGAGGTTGGCAGGCCTATGGTGCCCCCAAAGTTCCGCCCCATAGAGGGTAGCCGGCCTGGCCTGTACCTTGTATATTTCGATAACAGGCGGGCAGCTGGTTTAAACCCGGACACTCTATGCATTTTCAGTATCCCCCCGCCACTTGGGCTAATTTTAGGGATGCCTTTGCTAATTGGGTACCCCATTCCAGATGTTCTGAGAGGGTAAGGCCCAAGTAGTCAAAAGTCTTCACTCTCTCAAGGGAAGTGCCGTCCAAAAATGGATTCGGGTGAGTCGACCTAGGAGGGTCATAAATTTAGTTGTATCTAGATTGATCTCCAATCCTCTCATTTTGCAGAAATCAGCAAAGCCGTCCAGGGTACGTTGGATGCCTGTTGATGTCTTGGACAACAACAACGTATCATTCGCGAACATCAACGCGGGCACCCTCCCAGAGACTAACCTCGGTGCATCACTGTCCTTCGCTCCAAGTAGGTGGTCTATGAGCCCATTAATGTATAGACAGAATAAGGTGGGGGCCAGGACGCACCCCTGACGCACCCCCTGTTTCACCGGGAAGCGATCTGACAATTCTCCATGCTTCCCGCACCTAACTTGTGCATAAGTCTCCTTATGGAACCTCACCAGCACATCCAGAAGGTAAGGTGAAATACCAAGATCGTACAGTACCCTCCACAGTTTTTCATTAGGGACCATATCAAAAGCAGACCTCAGGTCAACAAAAATGAGGTAGAGGCTGCCACCCTCCACACTCACCGATTTCCAATATAAGACCTGAAGTCTGAATATCTGGTCGGTAGTAGATGTGCTCGTCCTGAAGCCAGCCTGGAAAGGACTCAAGATCTCCTTTTCCTCGATCCAACCCTAGACTCTGTCTAAAATAACCTGCCCCATCAATTTTTGGGTAGTATCAATCAGGCTAATAGGCCTGTAATTGGACGGTAAAAGAGGGCACCCCTTTTTATGAATCGGAACGATCTCTGCACCACGCCAGGTATCTGGTGGGTCCCTGCCCTTTGAAATGGCATTAAACAAGGTACACAAATATGGTGCCCAGATTTTAGATTCTGAACGGAATAGGTCCCCAGGAAGCTTATCTAAACTGGGCGCCTTATTTGGTAGTAGTTTGTTGATGGCAGATTCTACCACTCAAAGAGTAATCTCCCAAACCCCCTCCAATCGATACTCATGGAGGAGGCTTGTTAGTGAAGTAGAAGTGCCGTCATTATCCGAATTTGCAAACAAAGCTCTAAAGTGAGCTTCCCAAGCTAGTGGAGCTATATTTGGTTCTACCGTTGTCTGCCCTCCCTCCCCCCAGAGCTGGATATTGCCCAAAATGTTTTCAGGTCTTTTCCCATAAGGGCATTCCTGAGGTCATCCCATTTATCGGCTTCCCAATTTTTCTTTTCTGTTTGGATAACCCGCTTATACTTTCTCCTACATAGATTCATTTTTAACTTCTCCTTAACCTTTAGGGCACTTAAAAAATGTGTTTTGTCCTTACGGCAGATGACATTATAACAGGGATGACCTGATTCACACTTCGACTTCCTGCAGGTATATGTCAGTACTGGTCTTCATCGTCTGGACCATCTATGCTTGAATTAGTTAGGGGCTCAAACTGGCAGTTGAAATCGCCCCCTATTATCAGGACAGGGTCAAGAGTCAAAATAAACTGTCTCAGATGTTCGACGACTCCAGTCTCCTGCCCACTCTGCACTGGCCTAGAATAGATATTAAGTAGGATGATTTGTATATTTGCCGGCATTGTTAAGAGGACGCATTGTACATCCTCAGAATTTGTTACAATCTGCTCAGCTTTAGCACCCAGGTGTATGCCCACCCAGATACTTAAACCCCCCGATGGTCTCCCCCTACTCCTCATCGCGGCCAATATATTAAAAGTGGCAAAGCCTCTCCTCTGACAACCTTCCCGAGCCCACGTCTCCTCGAATAGGCAGACATCACAGTTCTCTACAAAAGAGCCCCAATTTGGGCAAAACAATTTGTTTTTAATGCCGGCCAAATTCCATGAGAGTATTTTAATATTGCCATTGGCCTTCTTCACTTGTGTTTCCTTCTGTCTCCTCGTAAATCCATCATCCCTAGCTAAAGTGCCATCAAAATGCAATCCTACCTGATTACAGTCTGGCCCCTCCCCCCCAGTTCTCTGTCGGGGGCCCCCCAAAGACTGAAGGTGATGTCGCACTAACTACACCCTCCTGTATTGGTAGAGACGGGTCACCAAACAGCGTACCCTCATGGTTGCTATTGCTCACTTGTGTTTTCTTCTGTCCCTTCGTAAGTCCATCGCCCCTAGCTGATGTGCCATCAGAATGCAATCCTACCTGATTACAATCTGGCCCCTCCCCCCCGTTCTCTATCGAGGGCCCCTCCAACTACTGAAGGTGATGTTGCTCTAGCTAACACCCTCCTGTATTGGTGGAGACGGATCACCAAATAGAGTACCACTGCTAACCCACCTTAAGTTTTCCCTGTTCTCATTTGTAGTTCCCTTTTGGGCACTCTCACACACCTGTAAACTAAAGTTGGTAGTGGGCCAGTCATTGGCCACAAAGCCCTCCTTAAATTCTATTGGTTCCTGTTTATTAACCAATTGGGCTAGGGACTGGCTACTCTTCAGCTGTCAATCTACTTGGTCTAGAATGCTAAATCTGTTACTTACAGGAAACAGAGACAGTGCAGAGATGTAATTACAATCTCCATCTCCATTCTGATTGGTGCTACCTAACTGGGCTAAATCAAACAAAATGATTCCCTTGGGTCGTGTACAGGAAGAGCATAAATTTAGCTGTAACCACAATTAAATATAAACACACTAACTGAAAAAATAAATTAATCAAAAATTGAATTACATAACAATTTATTAGGCAATAGAAAAGCACTTTACAGTTACACTGGAAAAATTGTTAAAAAGCAATTAAAATTAGACAATACTATATAATCTTGTGACCAGCACAAAATAGAAGACAGACAAAACTTAATTGTAAAACATACAAATTAGGATTTACAAAGCGTACATTCACAATTGAAATTTCAACAACCCCTGGTTTTACAACCTCACAATCTTATATACACCGGGGGGGAAAACTGGGCACCATGTCCCCGTCTATCCCAATCACCCCAAGACTGACCTCTTCTCTTTGAATTGAGGATGAAATTGTTGGGAATAGGAGGGTAGAAAGAGGTTAGAGGAAGGGACTGTATTTGGGTTGCAGCCTGAGCTGGAAGCCAATTGCATATATGTTCGACAGCCCATCTGTTCCTAAAGTGAATTACAATACAGTCTCCCTCAATATCTTTCTTCCGGTGCACTGCCCAATCCACTCTATGGGCAAAGAGTATTTCGCTAGATGCCTGGGTGGGCAGTGACCTGTTGTAAATCTACCAATGAATACATTTATTTTTCCTGTCAGGGTAAGCCTTCAATTTTTCCCGACTTAAAACAGGAACCCCTACAAGCACCACAACGTACGGTATTGGCTCGGGGGAATATCTATACATGGGAGTACTTTCATAGGTGCATCATGGGTCAGAGCGCTTTTTGCTGGAACATGTTGTCTGGGCATTCCCTCTGGACCTTGCAGCAGGCCCCCCTCTTCACATAGCCTTACTGAAGGCCTGTTCTCCAATCCTCTACCCCCAACATTTTCCACCCTTCTACTCGTTGTCACATCATTAATCGCAACAATATCACTAGATGAGGATAGGGGCACGTTAGGCGGTAAAATGGGGGGGCATTTGTACTACAATGCTAGGTACAGGCATTACAATGTTACAAGCTACATTTGGTCTCCTAGAGAACCCATCAAGATTTCCAGTACCCCCTTCATTCCGCATAACAGCCTTTGCCTGTTTTGGGACAAACAGTGATTCAAGGTGCAAAAGTCTGTCTTCTATAGAGTTTAATCTATCATAAAGGGAAGATATTTTTTTCATGCACTCTTATCCAACTGCAATCAGGAAATACGTGTGACTAAAAAAAAGGTGGGGCAGCATGAATCTGACACAAAATAATTCCTCAAGCTACTTTTTTTGCTTTTTGCAAAGATAGAACTAAGTTCAATGAGAAAAAGTTCTAAAGGAACACTGGCATTCCTAATCCGAGAAGTAGAGTTCATCCTCAACTCATGTGATTTACCCCAAAGTTGGTCAGCTAACACATTTGCTTCAATTTCAGACCAATCATCCTCCTCCTATTCCTGTGCTGCTGTTTCAGGAACAGTGTAATTATGTGGAATAAAATGATGGTTCATTTTCATCATAGTCAGTCTTTCCATGTTTTGAGGTGTGAGACTGGTCCTTCTAACTATAACAATCACACCAGCTGCACTGAACAGATGATCAGGAAACACACTAGTGACAGGACAAACCAGATACTTTATTGCCAGCGTTTTGAGCTCTGGCCACTGGTGCATCTTCCCATATCAATGCAGCAATGGATTTTGATCCACATAGACCTCATTGGGATCATCGAGATACTCCTGGAACATCCTGTGGATGGTCATTGGTGATGCCACTTGGTTAACCTGTTTTGCAATTGTGGCTGCACTGAACTTGAGCCCTGCCAATTGAAACCAATACAATGCAGAGGTTGGCTCCAGTCCTTCTGTTGCTGTTGTTGCCAGCGTCTGGTTGATGCGGGTGTTGGATGCTGTGAGACAAGGCTGCCCTTTCTGGAAGTTGAAGGTGACATCCCAGAATTACGAAAAGGGACTCGAAGTTCCAGCCATTCTTCTTCCAAGTCTCCGGTTTGCACTACAATCCATCTCTTGTATTTCAAAAAACCCTCGTCAGAAGAAAATGACAGTGGGCGGAATTTTTGGTACTGTGGATGAAGCAGTGTGGCACCAATGTACTCTTTGGACTCAATGATGTCTTGTTACAGCCATGTGTTTCAAGCCAAACAAAGGATTAAGGTCTCAACCAAGGCATGCTCTTCTATGCATTCATTCACACCTGGGGGCAAACCTTTCAGACATCTTCTTTACCCGGTCCTGTAGGTGAGGCAACAACGGGATAGCTCGGCCCATTGTACTGTCCTTCTTGCTAACTTCTCATACGAAATCCTCAAAAGGGAGTTTCATCTGTGTCAGGCCCTATTATTCCACATCCATGATATAATTTTCCCAACTGCATCACTTCCTCTTTGAATTCCATAGTCATTGATCTGTTTGTACTGCTCAAACATACGTTGCAACATGTAAAAGATTGACTTCCAACATATTGGAACCTCCTGTGTCAGGGCTTTAACTTGTGCTGTATTATTATGCTGAATAATCTGCAACTACTCCTGGGCTTTAACCACATCGCTGCTGTGGTTATTTTTCCCCTGTGCTGAAAATTGCCAATTTGCTGGTGTCATGACGAGCTCAGCTCGTCATCAGCACAGCTCAACAGTGCCTCATGACAAGCTGAGCTCGTCATGAGCATGGAAGGGGTTAAGAGAATGTGCCGTAATGAGTACAGATTCTTTTGCAGGTGGTTAGCATGTTGCTGTCTATGTCTTGCTTTCTGAGGAAGTGTTGCACCACCAGTTTGAGGCAATGGGTCAAACAGAGGACCTTGAAATGACCTCGGTCTGACATGGACTTTATTATGTTACTGCCATTGTCTGTGGCAATAAATACACTTCTGAGACCTCTGGGTCGCAGCCATTCATACACCTTGCTGTTAAATTCCTCCAAGATGTTTACAGCTGTATGTGATTTCTCCATGGCAAAAATGGCTACTATTGCATGCAGCCGAATGCTCTAAAAACTTTCTTCAGGGCCAAGACCTGAAATTACCTTTTGCTTTACCCTTGCAAAAGAGACACAGTGTGTAGTGATGCACATGTAATAGAATGCCTGACAACTAGTATACATGTCTGTCCTCAGGTGGATGGTGTGAACAACAGTTTCCTGTAAGGCTTGTTCAACTAACTGTCACTGTACACCGTGGTGTCTCTATCTGACTCCAAATCTTGTGCTATTGTGAAGTAGCAGAGGTGGGTAAATTTGCTGGAGCACTGCTAGGGACAGGGCTGCTTTGCATGAAGATGTTACCCTCTTCCTTCTCAGCACCACCTTCCACCATGATTGGACTTGTGGCTGATGTTCCCTGGCTCTCCTCACCACCACAACCTTGTGCAGCCTTTTTTAAGGTGCTCCTCCCACTAGATTGCGTGGTGTTTTTTCATGTAGGTCGATAGGCCTTGAGTACAAAAATGTGTATCAGGCTTACCTCAAAGAACATTTGTGTGGCAAATTGTGAATAATGCAATATGCTCTCCCTCTATGCAACCTTAACAAAGTCCTAAACTGGAGAGTAGTACTTTTTTATTGCGCCATTGCCTATGCCTGAAGGAGAACTGGAGGAAGGTGGGCGTGTTGTCGATTGCATCTCTGCTTTTCCTGAGGTAGGATTTGGTGCACGTCTCAGCTGGGGCTTTGCAAATGTGGAAGCTGGTGGCAGTACTGCCTGTGTGACATCCCTCTGCGCATGTTAAATAGCGATGTCAGAATCCTCTGTGTCACCTTCCACCAAGACAACTCCGTCATTATCATCGTCTTCATCATCCCCTTCCATAATTCTAAGTGTTTCAGGAACTTGTATTTTCCCTTGCCTCTTCTGTTATCTCCTGGACTCTTCAGGGGTCTACAACAGTCCCTATTATCATCATCAGAAGTGGTGCTTGGAGAATATAGTGCATTAGAACCCTTACTTTTCCTTGCTGGAGATCTGGGAGCCAATGATTCTACAATAGGAGACTAAACTTCTTGCTCGGAAATAAGCTCAACCTCCTGTTCTGCTCCAACATCAGGCAAATGTACTATTGCTTGCTGTAACAGCTGTCCACTTTGCTCTTTTTCCTGAAATGTTTGTGAAATAATATACCAGATCCGATAAGGTTACATCAATTGATGTGTTTATTGTAGGTTGAAGCAGGAGCGAACCCGACCAGTGCAGCTGGGGAAACAGTCTCTCCATAACGGCTCAGCACGGAATGCTGGGTTCAAGAACCAAGCGCACAGCCCGTCCACGAGCCTGTGGGCTCGAGAAACAAGCACACGGCCCGTCCACGAGCCCAGGCAGCCCCACGAGCCACAACGGAGAGCACGGCAACATGTAAGTATTACAGGTTGTTAACTACTTTGCGAAAGGGACAAATCCAATTCAACATCACTACTTGTCGGCATCGATATGATTGTCCTGACTGCCTCACTGTCAGACATGGTCCTAGGCTTAGGTTGGGGGGTGGTGCTGTAGATGCAGGAGTGCTGCTCTCAGCTTACTCGCCGGAGGACGGTACAGCAGGCACAACTTTGCCAAAAAAGGTTTTGGTCAGCACGCGGGTGTGGGAAATCTGTTCTTCTCCCCACTGACCACTTTCTTGGCAGCACCTTTCTCTGGGGGTAATTGGTTGCTGTCAGTTGGCAGTGGCACTTAGCTTTGGTGGAAAAGATGCAAGTGTTTTGTAGTCACGCATCATGTCATGCACGGGCCTTCTGGCAGTACTGTGGATGATGGCTCCTCTGTTGTGCACCTAAAAGCGAATAAGCTAGAAAAACATTGGTGAAACAAGGCATTGTTGCAGTTAAATTAGTAGTATAAGCAAACAATATCATTATTGTGGTTACTTAATTTATTTTAAATAATTAGCCATTCAGTCTGACCACTATCTATTCGTAAAACCACAACACCAACATAAACTTTCATGGTGTACAGTACACTCAGGAAGGATCAGAAAGAGCAATAACATCAAATTACTCATGAAACTGTTTGCTTTATGCATTCCGTAGGATGTGGTACTCAGGGAGGTTCCGGTGACAATAGAATAATCCTTAGACAATTAATGTTGTTGTGCAGTGCACCTTTAGCAGACATGTGGTTGATGCCAGATGTTTGGAAAATGGAAGACCATTTTTTAATCAAACTATAAATTACAAAAAATTAAATTAGAAACAAATTAAATTAAAACAAATTAGAAAACAACATTAAAAAAATTAACAAATTAAAATTACTATTTAAAAAAATGAAATTTACAAATGTGAAATTCATTTTTTTTTACTAAATTAAAATTAAAATTAAAGAAATAGAGCTAAACAAATAAATGAACAACCTAAAATTAAACAAAATCAAGATCAAAATTTTAAATAGATGAAATTATCCTCAAGCATATTCATTTATTAAACTGCTATCATTCTCAACCAGCCATGAAAGCCTCTTTCAAAGGGCCACCCTGGCTGGATGCACAAAATGGCTGCCAGCCAGTGCCACATGG
Organism: Lissotriton vulgaris; assembly: GCF_964263255.1. Taxonomy (NCBI): domain Eukaryota; kingdom Metazoa; phylum Chordata; class Amphibia; order Caudata; family Salamandridae; genus Lissotriton; species Lissotriton vulgaris. The sequence goes on from NC_141696.1 coordinate 866,515,025, forward strand.
TCCTCAAAAACATCAGCAAGGAGACATGCAGGCCTATGGCAAAAACACACTGGCTGTCTGCCCTAGAGGGCCGCAGCCACATGGTGACAACAACAAGCAAAACAAAGAACACATGCTGGTGTATGCCTACACAAAATGACCACTGACTAGATGGTCAAAAAGCAAGCCGGTAGGCATGGCCACACCAAAGAACATGCAGGCCAAGGCAAAAACACACTGGCTGCCTATACAAAATGGCCACCAGCCACATGGTCACAACAACAACCAACAAGAAGGCATGGCCCCCAACAAAGAAGACATCTAGGCCTAGGGCAAAAGCATACTGTCTGGCTACACAAAATGTCCACATGCTCACAACAACAAGCAGGAGACTTGGAAAACAAAGGACATTTACCTGCCTATCAACACTGAGTATAAAAAAGGCCCCCTGGCCACATGGCAGGGGAGCAAAGACAAATGTTGGCCTATGGCACACACAGTCACACACTGGCCAGACAAGGAGACATGCTAACACAGAAAGCACAGCATGTATTAAGCAATACCAAAAACAAAAATAATCAGAGCTAAAAATGTTTACAACAACACACATCCTCCGAAAGCCCATCTATACACTGTTTGCAGGGTGGGCATGAATATTATAAAATAAATTGTATTGTAATCCAAAGCCATCCATTGCCAAAATTATGTTTAAATTCAACAGACACATTAGTAACAGTTGTTTCATGCGCCCATGACTAGTACAGGGCCTGGTGGCAGGAAGCCACAATAGCAGACTAGACCACATAGTGAATTCAATCAACATTGTCAATTTATTCAAACATATATAGTAAACTGTGCAACATTTATCCTTTGCAAAAGAAGAAAAATATATGAAAAAAAAATAACTAGGCCCCTACTGAATCTGCAGGTAGCCTACCACAATACTTTTAAAAAACATCAAACAAAAGTACAAATAAATCCAGGTGCCTGCCCCAATGAGACAAACTACATCCTCATGCACCAGTTTTTCAACTTGTGAAATCTCAGATACAAAGTCCTTAAATCCAATGGTATATATGCTGCAGACAAGGAGAGTGATCCTTGCAGCTCAAAATCCCAATGAAAAGTGACCAGGAGGTGGGAAAGCTCTGGGAAGAGCCTGCTGGACAGGAACAGGAAGTTGGAGTCTCTGGGGCACTTCCTTTCTGCTTAAAAAAAGGTTTTTAAAAATGGCTTCTTATATGAAAAACCCTACTCCAATGGCCAGTCTGAGAAGAAAATCCACTCAAATGCCTCTCAGCTGCATCTCCACTAGAAAAGCTGCTTGACCGCTCTGTTTACGAGCATGATCGGCACAAGATTGGCGCTGTCATAGCCAGAAGCTGTGCAAGTGAGCGTGAAGTTTCGCGAGAACTATCTAGCGGTGGGAGAAATCTCTTGCATGCTTGCAAGTGGCCTGAGACTCTTGCGTCTTGCGATTGACAGCCAAAACAAAACTTAAGCGCAAACAAAAAAAACCCTCTGCTTCACACCTGAAAGGCAGTATTTGGGCATGCCACTTTCCTCCGTGGAGCACCCGAATTCCACAAACTTTGCAGGCGGAGTTTACTGCCCGGGCCTAGTAAAAAAATAGGATAGGGATTTTGGGTTTTGCGGCACTTGTCCTGATGATGGCCCTGGTCAAGTTTACTTCTGTGCTGAGACGTCAATTACTATCAATGTAATATAGATTGCCTTATGTTTGGTTTGATTTGTGTATTCAGATTTTGACTTATTGTTAATCTCAATGAGTGGTATTCATTTGTTGAACCAATGGTAGCCTATTGCTCTGCTTAGTACATATCAGCATTGTGTGTGTTGCTTTCAAAATGATTTTTGATAAAAATTCTTTTGTGACCAATTCTTACATTTTTGGTAATTTAATTTATATTAATAATTCTAAAATAAACCACTGTTACTATGTATAGAGATGAATTGGGAACTTAGTTCAATTATTTCTATTTGAGTTCATTTCTTTTTGTGCTGTCTATTTGCAAGTAATATCTGTTTTGGTTCCTGTGTGTTAGGATTACTTACTGCTTTAAATACTATGGGTTCTAATTCATGTTTACACTTTCTAGAAGCGACATTTCTAAACTAGTAATGCTAAATCCAACTTTACCAGTAAAGGGGATTTACCATTACCATTTCAAAGCTATGAAACATGATGCACGTACTCCTGTAATCAGGAATTAAAGCTTAAAAGTATATTGAGGATTTCCCAATGCTAACCAATCAGAGGAGTAGTCCTCACAGTAGTGAAAAACAAATGTAGCTGTTCGTCACTTAGAGGACATGTAGAACTTAAAAGTATGTGTGCGACCTTTTACTTAAACAGCTTCCTGCCCTTAGGCTCGCTTAGGGCCTACTTTAAGGGTGAAATTTTGTGTAATAAAAGGGAAGTTTAAGGCTTGGCAAACAGATTTAAATAGCAAGTTGAAGTGGCAGGCCTGTGACAGGTTTAAAAAGCTTCTGGGGAGGGAGACACTATCACTGCTGCAGGCCCACTAGTAGCATTTAATTTACAGGCAGTGGGTATGTGGTATACCACTGTACAAGGGACTTACAAGTAAACTACATATGCCCATCATGCATACACCACTGTCACCATGTTTAGGGTATATGCACATGCGCTTTAGCACTGGTCAGCGGTGGTAAAGCGCTCAGAGGCTTAAGGCCAACAAAAAGATACAGCAAAAAGAATAGGTAAGAAGGCAAAATGTTTGGGGAAGACCATCCTAATGATGATAGGTCCTAGCCATTCTACACCCACAAACTCTACATAAACCCCCATACTCAGGGCAAATCACCTTACAGAAGTATGGTGCCTACCATGTAGGATAATACAGAACACAGCCATCACAAGATCATAACCGAAAATTGTATTTCTAACATGAGATACATGTACATGATAATGCTAAATTCATGTACCACATACTTCTGGATAGGAAGCTAGGTACCTTCTTCACTTGTGTGTGTTCCCCAAAACTTCCAGCATTGACACACCCTTAAAGTGACTCTCTGGGATGGGGAAACTGACCATGTGGCCAAGAAACCTGATGTTGGGTGGGTGACCCTAAAAAACATGGGGTGAGACAGGGTCAATGGAAATTTAGGACTGGTGGGACAGAAGGTTTCTGGGATGAGTGGGGAAGTTACTGTCTACTTTGGTGCACCAACACCTACACAGCTGCTGTGCTGGGCAGTCTGGACTGAATTTAGGTCCTCCAGTAAATCCATCACATTTACCAACTTCATGGCCACCTCCAGTGGGATAGTTAGCACTGCAGTATGCTCAGCACACACTTTGTTTAACACCTGCAATGCCTTCTGTGATAAAAGTACTAGGGCATAGAAGCATGGTCAGAGGTGTCTGTGTGTTCAGCAATGATATTCGATTTCATCCAAAAAGAATTAATCAAGATTATATGAGTCAAGAATTGGCCTCTGTGAATGTTAAACAACTGCTCCATAATTGAGTTAAAGTTGAGCTGTTGATCATCTTCGAACAGATCATCCTGTGTGTGAGACTCACCATGCTCCAATGCCTCCGGTCTCCAGTAAATAGGTAACCTTGGTGTTTAGGTAACTCTAGTAAGGGCATAGCATGTGCATGTCTGTTATTTAGCAAAGCCCTTTGGAAGTCATTCTGGGCTTTGTGCATCAGCCACGTCTGCCACTATCCAGGTTTGGGGTATGATAGAAAGAGCCTAACTTGACTTTCCAGGCTTTCCAGCTTCAAATGGCCTTTCGCTGAGCAGATATCGTGCAGGGAGTACCCAAAGAACCACCTACACACCCACTGGAACTTGACTGCCTCTAATAATGTTCCAAAATATGGGCCCTTAACCCTGCCTTGTTACCAAACATTCACTACCAAGTGGAACATGTTTTTGATTCAATACAACCTTTAAGAACGCCTGAATTGTCCCAGCAAATCTGGCAAATTCGGCCATTGTGCCACTTTGTTCACCATAAGTTGGCAGGGTATGCTCAGACGTGAGTCCTTTGCTCACTTTGCCACTGGATTCAAGCAAGCCTGGCTGAAGACGGCTGTAATGCCAGAAACCAGTCCTAGAAAGCTTGAATCCGGTCCAGGGAAGGCATGGCTTGACAGTTCGGGCTGGACTTTTCCTATGAGGCACAGGGTCAGACTGATTTGCATATGGCCATGTCTGAACTGGGGTGGCAGAGTGGGCTAAAAAACGGTGATGGATTTTTTTATTTTTATTTTTTGAGTCCTCATTTCACTGTTGGCAAATGCAAATCGACACTTATAGCCCTCATTCTATTCTGGGTGTCCAGGGTTAAAGTTGTTGCTTCTACCTAGAGCCGGCCCGGCCTGCCCCCTTTTTCAGGGCATGGTGTAATCATAGGACCCTTTTTTGGGGCTTTAGACCAGCCTCATTTCTTTTCCCCATTCTATCAGTGGTTCCCACACAGTGCTATTCACATTATGTGCCATACCAGATTCCAATCGTGCAATTCTTAGTGCAGCTCTAAGCCAATTTTCATACAAAGGGGGGTCACATCCTTCCATATCTTACGGATCTCTCTCCGAGCACTAAGAATAAGTTTAAGAAATAAGGACACCTGTGTCTCCCTTAACCCACAAATAACATCCGTGTCTACCCCGAAAAAATACTGTGTTCAAACTAAGTTTAACCTTGTAGATACTCTCCAGTGCCTTATTCACATTGGACCAAAAGAGACCTAGACTGGGACAGTCATAAAATACATGGATATCATCAGCCTCTACCCATCCGCACCTAGGGCAATGAGGGGGTGGTCTAACAAACTTTGCTATTTTTTTCGGTGTATAATATAGCCTATTCAAAGCAAAAACATGTTTTTTCTTAAGAGAGGCAGACCTAACATATCTATACAAATATTGAAGGGATGTTTCATAGAGGGTAACTGAGGCAGCCTCTAGGGTAGAGGAGCTCCAGATAAGCTGTAACGGGGGTGTCTGTGCTTCCCCTACCTCAAGCATTTTTTTGTACCAATGTCCCACTTCCCTCTTTCTATAGCTAGGAGATTGGAGAGAAAACTTAATGTCCCAGTTACCTCCGATGTTCTCCTTCTCAGTGGAAAACCAGGAATACATTTGGATGTATTTAAATCTAGAAAAGGAGTCCCCAATCCTTAGCCGCAGAACCTCCCAGGGGAGAACCCCTTCAGATGTTACCAGGTCTGACCAGACTGTTATTCCTGCTCTCCTAAAGGGAGCAGCTAAACTGTCCTTGAGGCATAATGGCAGACCAGGAGACTCCAAGATTGGAGCAAGCTCAGAGTAGTATTTTATGCCCCATCTTTCCTTTACTCTATTCCAAACTGAGAGAGCAAGTTTTAATATCTTGAGGCGCACCTTCTTGTAAAACCTTGGCGCACCAAACTTATATAGAAAACCAGGCCCGCCCCCCTACTTAGAGATAAGGCTTCGAATATTTTTTAGCTGGAAGGCAAAGGCATACCAGAGTACGTCCAGAAGCGCGAGTCCCCCATTTAGCAAGTTTCTTTTCAATTATTTCCATGATAACCTGGAATTTTTATTTGCTCAGATAAAGCTGCCAATTTTTCCCTGAATTTTTCCCAACATTTTTTCAGGAAAAATCAGGGGTATCATATTAAATAAATATGTTAATTTGGGCAGAATTACCATCTTGACCAAGTTGACGCGGCCATATATTTTTAGAGGGAGATTTTGCCATCTCAGGAAAAGTTGATCGATATCCTTGTCCACCCTCTTTATATTAATCTGGACTATACTATTGAGATCCGAAGTTATTAATATGCCCAAGTATCTAAACTGACTACTTTGAGCTCTCTCCCAATGGTCGATCCCCCAACTCATCATTTCGTTTTTTGAGTTGTTGATCTGGTAGCTCGAATAACAACCAAAGTCAATCATTATCTCCTCCACTCTCGGAAAGGCCTCGGCCGGATTGCTGGTATAAACCAGCAAGTCGTCAGCATATAATGCCAATTTACAACTGTAATCCTTTACTTTGAAGGGTGTTATCCTGTCATCGATCCTCAGCGCCCGCGCCAAGGGCTCAATAAAGAGGTTGAACAGGAGGGGCGAGATGGGGCACCCCTGCCTAGTACCCCTCTTTATGCTGAAGCGGGGTGTCAGTGACCCATTCAATAGAATCGCGGCTGAGGCACCCCCATAGCAGCTTCTCAATGATTGAATAAAAAGGGTCCCAAACCCCCAAAGTACTCAGAACGTCCCACAGGAATCCCCAATTGACACGGTCGAAGGCCTTCGCAGCATCATATGCAGCTACTGCCAAGGGCTCCGACTGTGCCACTGCCAAATCAATACTGCCAATCAGCTGTAAAGTCAGCTCATGAATGTATCTACCAGGTATAAAACCCTTCTGATCAGAGTTGATAAGTAGTGAAGCCAACTTAGCCAATCTCCCTGCCAGAACGTTAGTGAAGATCTTATAATCCGCATTTAGCAGGGAGATTGGCCTAAGGGAGTCTGCCTTAAGGGGATCTTTCCCTGGTTTTCATATAAGGACAATTGTGGATTCCTTCCATGATGGCGGGGCCCTACCTACTGGGCTACAAACATAGTGGAATACTTCACATTGCCTTGGCAGCAAGACATCCTCGAGCACTTTATAGACTTCCCCGGGGAGGGGATCGGGCCTGGCCGCTTTAATATTTTTTATCTTTTTGATGTGGAGTCTGACTTCTTCCTCCATGAAGGGGCTATTGAGGATATCACGGCCTTCATCAGTCAACCTGGGTAGAGCCTTACTCTCCAGCCACCGGAGGGTATTCAGGGAGCTTGGGGACGGCTCTTCGTCGTATAATTCAGAGAACAAGGACAGAAGGCATTTTTCCATGTCCTCCTGTTTGCATGCTATAGTGCCCTGGTCATCAATGAGTAGTGTATTTATGTTGTTCCACACCCGGTCTGCTCTGATCTTACTGGCCAGTATTGTCCCAGCTCTTTCACCATACTCGTAGTTCTCCAAAGAATTTACGGCCCACTGTGCCTTAAGTTTCATATCCAGCAGACCTCGATATTCTAAACGGAGACGTTCTAGATCTCCTAGAACCTGTGATAAATTATCTGCATGGGTATTCAGTCTTAGGTTCTCTAATGATAATATTTTGTCTTCCAAGGTTTTAAACTTCATTTTCTCTACAACAGTGATGGATTAAACTCAGATCTGTTGACTGGGTGGTAGTGTTTGATTGTTCGGATGCTCCGTCCATCACCACCCCCTTTTGTGCCGCTTTGTTCGCCATAAGTTGGCCGGAAACTGGTCCTATGAAGCTTGAATCCGGTCCAGGGAAGGCATGGCTTGGCAGTTCGGACTGGACTGTTCCCATGAGGCACAGGGTCAGACTGATTTGCATATGGTCATGTCTGAACTGGGGTGGCAGAGTGGGCTAAAGAACGGTGATGGATTAAACCCAGATCTGTTGACTGGGTGTGAGTGCTTGATTGGTTCAGATGCTTCATCCATCACCACCCCCTTTTCTGCTGCTTTGTTCGCCATAAGTTGCCAGGGTATGCTCAGACGTGAGTCCCTTGCTCACTTTGCCACTGGATTCAAGCAAGCCTGGCTGAAGACTGCTGTAATGCCAGAAACTGGTCCTAGGAAGCTTGAATCCGGTCCAGGGAAGGCATGGCTTGGCAGTTCAGGCTGGACTGTTCCCATGAGGCACAGGGTCAGACTGATTTGCATATGGCCATGTCTGAACTGGGGTGGCAGAGTGGGCTAAAGAACGGTGATGGATTAAACCCAGATCTGTTGACTGGGTGTGAGTGTTTGATTGGTTCAGATGCTCCGTCCATCACCACCCCCTTTTGTACCATCTGCTCCTAGAGAAGTGGATTGAGGGGCGGAGAGATCCACCACTTGTCCCCACCACATGGTGTTGGGATTGGACATAAAGAGAACACACTTTCCCCTACAAGCCTTTCTATCTCTTGCAGATGTAATCATTTGAGTATATTTTTTATCAAGAGGAGGGAAGAGGAATGGCTGTCCTATCAGTTCCCTAGAACAAGGTACAGTTTATCAAAAGGGATAGGACACTTGTGACCACTTATTCCAAGAGATAAATTGAAAAGCCCTCATAAACGCTGCGTATCTCGAGAAGCGGTATATCTTATTCTCCACCCCACGCAAGCGTTATGGCAACAGTCATTGGGCTTATTCAGTCAGTATCTTGCCAGCCTCACCCGAGGCAATCTCTGGTTTTTTCGTGGCAGTATCCAGAGAAAAAAGGGGTTACCCCACTGAAGCTGAATGATAAGTAAAATAGTATCCAAGTGATTATAAGTTTTATTCGGATCACTTGACCACTAATTAAAAATTAATTGGTATGCTCTGGGGATAATTAGGAATCCTTAGCATAAGTCATTTGGACAAAAAAAAAATAACGTCAACATGTTTCTGCTCTATCGGCCCGAGGGTCTAAGAGCTTTCGTCAGGACATATAAACAGGAATACACACAGTGAATAAAAGCTAATGTCACTATTTGTGACATAGAAGGGTCTCTATTATTTGATAGTCTTACCCATGAAGGTTTTCAATTTACACCTAAGGAATTAGAAAAAATGAATGAATGGGGGTAACTTATGGCCTTTTAACAATTTCATATTAGAAACGTGGTCTAAATAACATGCATTGTGTTAGTCAGCACTTTGCGCGCTTTTATAGAAACATTTTGTGCAATTTTTAAAGAAGCACACAACAATAGTGACATCATGGTGAGTGAAAGCAGGGGGGAAGGTGATATAGATAATATGCAGTGCACACGAGACTATGTGGTATGTTAAATCATACCGCTGAATTAGGATTTTACACGAAGAACCTCGATGGAAAGAGGGGAGGTGGGAATGCAAAGTCGCTCTTTACATGAGTTTACGTTTTTCAATACCTCGTGAAGAGGTCTTACCTTAGGTAGTATTTTACCGGGTTTCAGCAGGAGGTCCCAGGCTGAAGAGACATCGAAACGAGATTGTTAGCACGATGTCTGCCGGTAACTGATACACGGCGTGTGGAGAGGGAAACACTCACCCGCTCTGGAAGCGTGTTCTGCGTCTTGTGCTGGCTCTGCCTCCTGGACGCTAGGAGCACGCTTCCGATGGCGTTTTCACCATGCTCAGCCATAGAGATAGAAAGCGGACATATGTTTTCAACAATCGGGGCACATTAAAAGACTTGAAAATATGTTTTTAACTCCCTTTTCGTGTCATGATAACTAATTTAGGGTGATTAGCCTGACTTATATGTAATTATCAAAACGTTAATAATGAGATCTTGTATTTAAGAAATTTTTGGAAAATCGGCCAAAAAGATTCCGAACTAGGTGGCTCCATGCTATTTGACTATCACTATGGTTTTATTAGTGATATATGTCTTAAAGGTACATTATCATATTGGACTTCCACTTAGTTTGCAAGAACTCATGTATATCAGGAGGCTCAAGCTTTATAGGCTTATAAGTTCAGCCTGCAAAGTGATGCCATGAGATTTCGTCATTTAAACCAAACTTATTGGTTTTAAGACGGTCCACCCAACGTTGTTCTTTCTCGTATAGTACTTTTTCTGCGTTGGGTGTCACTTCCGATATCTTCTCTATTACCGTCCATCTCAGGTCTTCAATGCTGTGATTTAGTTCAGTAAAATGGGAACAAAGTTTTGTTGTATTCTTTTTGAGGCGAATATTACTTTTGTGTTCCCCTATATGTAGTTTCACCTTCCTGCAAGTCATCCCAATATATTTCTTTTCACATGGGCAGGTGACCATATAGATCACATGGGATGAATTGCAGTTACTATGTTGTTTCTGTGTCCATTTAAGTGTAGGGGACAGTTGTAAAGTTTTTGTACTGGTAGTTGATTTGCAGGCCAAACAAGAACCACATGGGTAATGTCCTGTTACTGGAACCATGTGGGCATTTATTGTGGATTTTGCCGTGATTGTTTGTCTTGGACGCGTATGTACCAAAAGATCACGTAAATTCTTTGTGCGTTTGTTTGCAATACGTGGTTTAGGCCAATTGAATTTTCCGGTATTGACAATATGCCAGTTTTTATGGATGAGTTTGTTCACCTGGTATGATGCTGGGCCAAAGGTAGTGTCATGAGATCCACAGTTTCCCTCTTTTCGAAAGTTGTTAGGAGGTTGTCTCTTGGTTGATTCATTGCTCTTTTTCTACATTTCTCTATGGTTGATGTCTTGTACTCCCTTTGATGCAGTTTAATGCTGAGATCTTTTGATTGAGCCAAGTAGTCCATTTTTTGACTGCAGTTCCTTTTCAACCGTAAGAACTGACTATATGGTAAATGGCCTGTTCGAAGGTTAGTATCTCTACTGGTACCATGTTGACAGGTGGTGTGAAGTTTGACTTCTTGTGGAGGTTAGTGTCTCCAAGGTTGGTGAGTGGTGCAGACTCAGAGAAGTGTGCTTTCAGTTTGAGTGAGCGACAGAATTCAGATAGTTCACATTTTATGTTGCCGGATGGCACTCACTGAAAATTACTTTGAATTTGAAGATCAGTTGTTCTTACAGAGCCACGGAACCTCAATGGGAAGTGCTTTTGCCCCTTCGGTGGCAGGGCTCTACGTGAGTATTTTTTAAACCAACCACGTATTGACACAAACCAACCATTACGTTTCCAGTATACTCTACTGGAAACGTTACATTGATGACGTTCTCCTGATATGGCACAACAACCAAGATCTAAAAATATTTGTGGAATGGCTTAACACTCGTGATCCATGGCTTCGCTTTACATACACGGCTGACAAAGAAAGCATTGACTTCTTAGACCTGACTATATATTTTAAGGAAAACACAATTGAAACAAAATCATTCAGGAAACCAACTGCCAAGAACAGTTTATTGTCCTACAAGAGTTATCATCCTCAACCGTTAAGAGACAATTTACCATATAGTCAGTTCTTACGGTTGAAAAGGAACTGCAGTCAAAAAATGGACTACTTGGCTCAATCAAAAGATCTCAGCATTAGACTGCATCAAAGGGAGTACAAGACATCAACCATAGAGAAATGTAGAAAAAGAGCAATGAATCAACCAAGAGACAACCTCCTAACAACTTTCGAAAAGAGGGAAACTGTGGATCTCATGACATGCGTAACTACCTTTGGCCCAGCATCATACCAGGTGAACAAACTCATCCATAAAAACTGGCATATTGTCAATACCGGAAAATTCAATTGGCCTAAACCACGTATTGCAAACAAACGCACAAAGAATTTATGTGATCTTTTGGTACATACGCGTCCAAGACAAACAATTACGGCAAAATCCACAATAAATGCCCACATGGTTCCAGTAACAGGACATTACCCATGTGGTTCTTGTTTGGCCTGCAAATCAACTACCAGTACAAAAACTTTACAACTGTCCCCTACACTTAAATGGACACAGAAACAACATAGTAACTGCAATTCATCCCATGTGATCTATATGGTCACCTGCCCATGTGAAAAGAAATATATTGGGATGACTTGCAGGAAGGTGAAACTACGTATAGGGGAACACAAAAGTAATATTCGCCTCAAAAAGAATACAACAAAACTTTGTTCCCATTTTACTGAACTAAATCACAGCATTGAAGACCTGAGATGGACGGTAATAGAGAAGATATCGGAAGTGACACCCAACGCAGAAAAAGTACTATACGAGAAAGAACAACGTTGGGTGGACCGTCTTAAAACCAATAAGTTTGGTTTAAATGACGAAATCTCATGGCATCACTTTGCACGCTGAACTTATAAGCCTATAAAGCTTGAGCCTCCTGATATACATGAGTTCTTTCAAACTAAGTGGAAGTCCAATATGATAATGTACCTTTAAGACATATATCACTAATAAAACCATAGTGATAGTCAAATAGCATGGAGCCACCTAGTTCGGCATCTTTTTTGCCGATTTTCCAAAAATTTCTTAAATACAAGATCTCATTATTAACGTTTTGATAATTACATATAAGTCAGGCTAATCACCCTAAATTAGTTATCATGACACGAAAAGGGAGTTAAAAACATATTTTCAAGTCTTTTAATGTGCCCCGATTGTTGAAAACATATGTCCGCTTTCTATCTCTATGGCTGAGCATGGTGAAATCGCCATCGGAAGCGTGCTCCTAGCGTCCAGGAGGCAGAGCCAGCACAAGACGCGGAACACGCTTCCAGAGCGGGTGAGTGTTTCCCTCTCCACACGCCGTGTATCAGTTACCGGCAGACATCGTGCTAACAATCTCGTTTCGATGTCTCTTCAGCCTGGGACCTCCTGCTGAAACCCGGTAACATACTACCTAAGGTAAGACCTCTTCACAAGGTATTGAAAAACGTAAACTCATGTAAAGAGCGACTTTGCATTCCCACCTCCCCTCTTTCCATCGAGGTTCTTCGTGTAAAATCCTAATTCAGCGGTATGATTTAACATACCACATAGTCTTGTGTGCACTGCATATTATCTATATCACCTTCCCCCCTGCTTTAACTCACCATGATGTCACTATTGTTGTGTGCTTCTTTAAAAATTGCACAAAATGTTTCTATAAAAGCGCGCAAAGTGCTGACTAACACAATGCATGTTATTTAGACCACGTTTCTAATATGAAATTGTTAAAAGGCCATAAGTTACCCCCATTCATTCATTTTTTCTAATTCCTTAGGTGTAAATTGAAAACCTTCATAGGTAAGACTATCAAATAATAGAGACCCTTCTATGTCACAAATAGCGACATTAGCTTTTATTCACTGTGTGTATTCCTGTTTATATGTCCTGACGAAAGCTCTTAGACCCTCGGGCCGATAGAGCAGAAACATGTTGACGTTATTTTTTTTGTCCAAATGACTTATGCTAAGGATTCCTAATTATCCCCAGAGCATACCAATTAATTTTTAATTAGTGGTCAAGTGATCCGAATAAAACTTGCATACTATTTTACTTATCATTCAGCTTCAGTGGGGTAACCCCTTTTTTCTCTGGATACTGCCACGAAAAAACCAGAGATTGCCTCGGGTGAGGCTGGCAAGATACTGACTGAATAAGCCCAATGACTGTTGCCATAACGCTTGTGTGGGGCGGAGAATAAGATATACCGCTTCTCGAGATACGCAGCGTTTATGAGGGCTTTTCAATTTATCTCTTGGAATAAGTGGTCACAAGTGTCCTATCCCTTTTGATAAACTGTAATCATTTGAGTGTCTGTGGACACAGCATCCACTCTGTCCACATTTCTGGCCCACAGTTGGGTACTCTTACTGATGACAGTTGTCTGCACCTGTGCGTCAGTCAACTGTGACTCTGCCCTGATGATTTAAATCACCATTACCTCTAGCTCATTGTCTTTGAACCTAGATACACGTCTGGAATAAATGGTGGTCTGACGGACCTCTTTTTCCACTGTGTGGCAAACAGTTTGGATTTTTTTGGTTGGTGATGCAGCAGCTTTTGGCCACTGGGCAATGTTCTGTAAGCCTGCATTGGTGGAATCTCTACTACAATTTAGCAGGCTTCTGCCACTCTTTTTTCTGGTTGACGCTTAAGTTCCACTGTTAAGACCACTCACCCATCACCCCACGGTGGCAGTGATTTCTAAATATGCCAGGTGTTATTCTACCATGCCAACATGCAGGACAGTTTGGAAAACTGCTGCGGCTAGCTGGGCGGTTGACAGGATTTGGCTTACATTGGCAGTTAGCAGGCCGCACGGATGGAACTCTAATTATGACAGATGGTCAACTGTCTACTTAGCAGACAACTAAAATGAATGAATAAACATACCATGGATCCCTCTTTTATATTTCATTATATATGTGTGTGTGTGTGTTCGTGTGTGCGTGTGTGTGTGCTCGTGTGCGTGTGTGTGTGCTCGTGTGCGTGTGCGTGTGTGTGTGAGTCTCACACTCTGCAAAGGAGAATAATTCAACTTTTTGCTGTTTGATTCCTATGACTGCATATGAAAATGCACATCTGCCTTTAGCAGCACCTATATTAGTATAGGTATTTCAATGTACAACATTTTCAAGACATAAGCAGTGCTTCAAATTCCTAATTCTTTTTCAGAAAGAACAATGGCACAATAATTATTTGAGTGTTCTGCTTTTCACTCACATTGCAAATCTAGTTTTCACTACAAAAAAGCAGTGATTAGACTTTTATGCAACAAGTTTGCAATGGAAATTGTTAAAACAGAAAATTCTGCCTGATATTTCATGAGAGAAGTCCTTTTGAAATAAGTCTTTTTTCTATCTATCATGTTTTTGGTGTCTATTCTTTGACTATAATCTTTTTGATGTACTAAGTGCACAATATTTCAAGATGCTCTGAAGTAGAAGCAAGAGATCTTCGAAGTAAGTTTACTCTTCGTGCAACTTTTTGACTTGAGGCAATATATGCAGTATGTGACCTCTGATTGACCTGAAATTCAACAACTGTGGAAAAGGCAGGCATTAAGCGTAATTGAATAAAAGGCCGCAAGGAAGCCCGGAGCAATACCACGGTCATTAAAAATGTAAAACAATTTGGGGTACTAACATTCATTGTGCCACATGTCTACAGATGTAAGAATTAAAAGGATCTCACATTAAATTTTAAACATGGTACAAAAATGTCCTTCATTTGACTAAAAGGCAGCATGTTAAATGTCAATGAGAAAATAACAGTGGGCTACAGTTAGCTAAATTTACTATCTAGTGGTCTGGGTTTTGATTTATTGGTAAACCTTGTAGCCTGTGATTTACAGACTTCCAAGAGCTTTGAATAAACACTTCCTTCGCTATCAAAGACACTTTGTGAAGAACTAAATCTATTTCAGGTATATATACGCTTTGTCAAATGGCATGGAATATCCTACTGTATGTTTGTAAACATCACTACCGTATGTATTTATGCAGGGGTTTGCATTGAACCAGCCTGCTGTCATTTTGCCACCTTTGAATGCAGTTTACTACACAAACATCACACTTGTGAGCACAGTCTATAAATTGTACTCTAATTTTTCGTTTGGCAAAAGGACACTTAAGATACAGTTGTAATCATATCCGGGCCACCAGGCTCACCTGTAGTGCTGGTGGTGCCCAATGTGACATTCTTTGTTGGCGCCTCCTCGTGACCTTCTTCACAGATTCCCTCACTGTCCATAAGTGTCACTTTTCAACGGTCCCCCTCATCTGTCCATAGCCTTTTATACACATGTATTTAATTACTTCTGTAGTGTTACTCCTACCGATGTAGGGCGTCGGAGAACTTTACAACATAACTAGTGTTGGATCTGGCCCTTTTTACAGGGTTATCCCTAAACATTTTGCCTTCTTCTCCTTATTTTTTCTGACCTGTTTTTGCTTGTTTTTGGACTCTTGATACATTAGCACTGATGACTGGAGGAAAAGTGTAAGTGCTCCCTTTGCAAAATGTATTGGTGATTGGTTTATCCAGGATGGGCATATTTGATTTACTAGTAAGTCCCAGGTAAAGAGCAGCAGGTGTGCCTAGGTCCTGTAAATGAAATGCTACTAGTGGGCCTGCAGCACTGACTGCGCCACCAACATGAGTCACCCTGCAAACATGTCTCAGAACTGCACTGCAGTGTCTTTGTATGCAGTTTTAAAATGCCATTTCAAACTGGCAATGGCACCCATTTGCCATTCCCAAACCTTCTCCTTTAACCCCATGGCTGCTAGGCGTTTTCCCGTCCTGCGCTGGGTTTTATTGTTTTTCATTATTTTATGACGAGCTGGCCTTGTCATCCGCGCACGGCAGGTAAGCGCCATGACGAGCCCAGCTCGTCATTAGCCTCGAAGGGGTTAATACATATAATTCACCCCTAAGTTAGACATTAGGCAGTTATATGGGCAGTGTACCATATATTAAAAAGGTAGGATGTGTCCTTTTGAGTTTTTCATGTTCTAATCATGAAATACTGCAATACTGCTAATTTAGTTTACCACTATTGCAAGGACTATCTATCCCATGGGGTAACCTTCCTTGAAATATCTTTTAAGTGTAATTTCCCATTGGGAGCAGATAGGGATTTGAAGCTTGGGGTCTTTGAACTCACAATTTAGAAATACATCTTTTCTTGAAGTTGGTTTTTAAATTGTGTGTTTGAAAATACACTTTAGAAAGTGGGCATTTTCTTGTTAACCATTTGTGCCTCTACCTGTCTGTAGAATACACTTCTTGGTTGGCTGACAGTTGGGCTCTTATGCATTCACTCTAGACAACCACAAAAAGGGAGCTGATGGGCCTTCCTGAGCTGGAGTGTTGGGCGGAGTTGTCACTGACACCTGAATAGGGCTGTGCCTGTCCTCATACAATGCTGTAGCCACTCTCCAGTAGTGTGCCTGGAGCCATGTCAGGGAATGCATGGTCTTGTGCACTACAAAGGCATGCCTATGAATTTTGCCTACTTCAAATGCAGAAAGAAGTATAAGTATTGGACCTCTGACACCCATAAATCAGAACACTTCTGGACTGAGGACAGTCTGCCAATAAGTAGAGCTGGATGCTGTAGGAAGGACTGCCACTCTGACTTTTACTTTGTGGTACTTGCCTGCTGCTTGCTGTTTCTGTACTGTGAGTGAAAGGACTGGATTTTGCTTTGTGTAGCCTGCTCCAAAGGTTCTCCAAGGGCTTTGATTGGGCTTGCCTCCTGTTAAGAAGTCTCATGGCCATTAAAAACTTCACCTGCCAGTGCCTGGACTCTTCTAATGAGATTCCTGACTTGTCAATGGGTTCCAAATTCAGTTCCTGGGCCCCTGGTGATCTTAAATTGAAAATACATGCATCAACTCTCAGCACCTGTTTCATCGCTGCATCGCTGCAAAAGATCGACGCATTGATGCTACATTTCAGAAAGCATAGTTCCTGCTCAACGATTCAACCCCAGCTTTCACCACAGGTCCAGCTCACGTTCCCAGCGCATCAGAAGAATCGCTACAGCATGAATCTCGAGCTCTGTGTCGCCAGCGTCCATAACACCTGCTCTGACTCCGATGCAGCACCTGCTTCACGGCTGGTGAATTAAAGCAGGACCTGCCTCGCTGCTGTCACATTGACACAGCATGTCTGGATTTTCAACACCACGTCTCTGCGTTCATGATTCTTCATCAAAACAGCACCTCAGCAAAGAACGGAGGCCACATGTCTGGAAACCGGGGAATCACCTTCCCTGCCAGTAAAGAACCAAGGCGTCACCTCCCTTAACTAGCAGTAAAGAACAGACTCATAACCTCTTCTATCAGTAAGGAACTGACGTATCACCTCCTCCATGTAGTGAGGAACCGACACATCACTTTGATTTTCCAATGCCTCAGTGTCCCAGCACATTGCACCATCTTTGATTTTTGACGCATCTAAGGTACTTGGTGCTAAAATAAAAGCATCCATTGATTTCTATAGACTAAATTTGCAAAATAATTTAAAAGTGATATCTTGACTTGTCTATGTTGGATTTTTGTCATTTTGGTCTTATTTCGTTCAGATGAATTGTCTTTTTCTGTGAATGGTGTGGACTCTTTTTGTAGTATTCTCACAGTGTTAGTTTGTGTGTTTGTAAAATACTTTACACATTGCCTCTGGGATAAGCTTGATTGCTCGTACCAAGCTACTTAGGGGGTGAGCAGGGGTTATCTTAGCTGTGTGACTACCTTTCCTTGACTAGAGTGAGGGTCCCTACTTGGACAGGATGCCCCATTTCTAACATTGGTGATCAGTGGTGATAATAGGACTTGTCTTTGCACTTTGCATACAGTGATTAGTGTACACTACTGCCATATTGCATATCATGACGTACCAGCATACTGTTTTTTCCTTTTCTCACAATAGGTTTGTTTACTAAACTTATTCCTGCTTCATCTTGAGCTACCCTGTGTGCATATTGCACCTGTGAAGTCCTGACAGGATTGGAAATGAACTACTGACATCTAGATATCTATACTAAAAAGGAGCTGAAAGATTTCTGCAGGGAGAGGGAGGTTGGCTGTGAAGAAGAGATCCACAAGGTGGGATCTTGGGACAGCCCTTCTTATCTATGAGGATAAGCACTGGCTTGCAACACTAACAGATGATTCTGGGGAGAACCATAAGGGGAAGTGTAAAGGTTGTAAGGCCTTGGAACCCTCTAGAGGATTGCAAACAAAAATCCCAAGAGGGTAGTGGCCCTAAGACGGAAGCAGAGGAGGACAAAAAAGATTTTGCAGAGGCTCCAGGAAGAGAGAGGGAAGCCCACAGAGAGGGAGTCCCTTGCTGGATCTACTGCTGGAAATAGTGTTTCCTCCCATATCCTGTCCCCTGTGGAGTTCAAGGACAGACAAGCTGTGAGAGATCTGCAGCAGGTTCAACTAGCTGCAGAGGAGAGAAGAGCTGATCTGACAAAGCCCTAGCAGAGGAGAGGAGGGCTGAGAAGGAGAGAGCCTTAGCCAAAAAAAAGGAAATTATTTTAGCTCATGAGCTAAAGTTGAGAGAGCTGGACTTCGATGCCATGAGGGCTGATTAAAGCACAGATGGTGGCAGTGAAATTATTATGTCCAGTACTGAAGTAAATATTCACATATACAGAGCCTTGGTTGCTGGCTTCAAGGAGAGGGGTGACATACACCAGTGACAACAGGCATATGATGTAGCTCCAAAGGTGTGCAAGGTCTCTGAGGAAGATTGAGGAATTGGCACAGGGAGTCATATTCCTGGTGGTGCGAAGGGACACTCTACTGGCTCTAGAAGAGATTCGCAGGGAGAGGTGTACCCCCATGAGGGAAGCCCTGGCAAGGGAGTATGGAGTCACCCCAGAGGAGGGTAGGTGGAGTGTGAGTGGCTATCTGATACTGTCTCAGCAGATGGGGGATGATGTGGGCTACTTTTTCAAGGCACTGGATGGTTGGCTGAAGGGCTGTATGGGAGCCCATGAAAGGGGCTTTACAATTTGATGGCTGGAGAGCAAATATTCAGTCACGGTTTTCCAGAGCTATCCCACAACATGTGGAATGTGAGTTCTCTGACCCCATAGAGCTTAAACTGGAGAGATGCCTCTTGATGGATGCCAGAGGGTCTGAAGTCATCAAACAAACATGGTGACCAGGTAGGTTGTTATGATTCAATTAAATAGAACATTATACAATCAGTTCTAAAGTCTAATTGCTTTATTTCACTTTAGAATGAGACTTTTTTAAAGAAAAATTAGACCTGTCATTTCATGCCATGAGGGGGGCACACATCATTTGGATACACAATATAAAAAACATTTACTTCAAAAATACACATGAACACAATAAAACACCACACTTGTGATTAGACACTGTGTAAACAAGTGAAAAACAAAAATAAACACAAGAGACATTCATGAACAGTTCAAATAGCCAGTCCATATTTGCACACTAGCACTAGGCGGACAACAACAAGTTTGGCACTCAGGTATACACCTACTGTCCTGCCTGTGACATGAGTAATGGGTGCACACAATAACTTTAGGTGCTGTCTGAAGGGGGGGAAAAATTCAAACTAATTCCCTTGAGGCAGGCGGTGTGTTGGTTCACCCATACTCTAGAGCCAACGTGTTTTGAACCCCTGGTGGCAAGGAGGTTCTCCTCAGGACTGGGACTCTATCGTGAAAACTAGAAACAAAAAATGACAAGAGTGCGATGAAAAAAAACTGAGCTACCCTGTTGTCAGACTACACTGGTCAGTTGTAGGCATTAGAAAAAGTGTATACCTGATTGTTGAAGTTGGATGGGTCAAAGGTTGAATATTACTGAGATGGAGATCCTGCTATTGTAATGTCGAGGCTGCAAAGTTAAAGAAATAAATCCAATGAGATTTGTATCCGGCAGAAAGCTGCCTGCTTCCCTCCAGGAAATAAGTAATATGTCCTAATTTCAAGACCCCAGGCGACGCTCCCATTAAAAACTTCAGAGGACACTGTGTTTTGTTTGAGGAACAATGTATTTCACTGTCTGTGCAATCTGCAGAAAAACATGAGACTTCTGAGTGAGCCCTCTCTGTGTGGCAACCCTGAATGTGTAGCTGCTCCATGCACCAGAATCGCCAGGGAAGAGTAGTTACCCCCACGGTTGGAGCGCGATGAAGTACCAAGCAAAACATGCCTTCTCAAGGACTGCCACTTCCAAAACTGTAAGGGGAACAGGTTAAATGCTTCAGATGCAATTTCACTCAAACCTTGTTTCCATGGATGATGAAGCCCATAGTTCAAAGGGCCACAAAAAGACTGGATCAACCAGCAGCAAGGAGGCAAACCTTGGGACTGCTTCATAAGTAAAGTCTGAGATGGATTATTTGCTCGATCAGCGCCCAAGTGCATAATGGTACATATAGTTTAAAAGGCTGCATAGTCACGGTGCAACATCAGTGAACTGATGACGGATTACAGTTTGGCCATTTCTGAAAACTTGTTGAGCTCATGGAGGGCTGTATCAAAATTCATAATCAAGAAAGCCTCCTTCTGAGCTAAAATGGTTTCTGGGTCCCCACCCCTTGGTGGTGTTTTGATGGCAGATAGCACTGTCCAACTGAAGTCGTTTTGTGTATGTTTAAGGGTAATGAAATGTTGAACCATAGGTGCGGGGAGAACTTTATTCTTCAGGGGGGATCGGGCTGAACAATCCGTTGTCGCACCTTCTGGGTGGTTTTCCTTTTATATATATTTTTTTTGCAGGGACAGACAATTGTGTACACCACATTTTTAGATTTACAGTTTGTGAAGTCATTGTGGCGCCAATACCTTTGTCCATTGGAGAATAGAGTGCCGGCTAATGTGGAATTACACACTGAGCACAATCCGCACTTGTGGTGACCTTGTATCGGCTTTAGGGTAAGCATGGTGCATAAAGTACCATTCTTTTGGGTGTTGTAGGAGAGCTGATGATTTGGTGTCCGATGCTGTGATTCTTTTTGTGACTTCCGAGTTTATTGCCCTAAAATAGGAGTCAGGGACTCAATAGGGTGTGTTGTGTAGGGCATAAAGAAATCTGGGTAGCGCCAATATTTTAAAAAGGGCCACTCTGCCCTGAAGGGTGAGCGATAACGCTTTCCAGCGTTTGATAGAAATCATCCAGATCTGACGTTACATGTATCCCTAGGTATTTAAAGCTATTACTAAACTGACTGTGCGACCCCTAGGCAGCTTGGGATGTGATCCACGTAGAATATATAATACATTCTTCTCCCAATTGATTGTGTACCTCGATACTGCCCCAAACACTTCACAAATGTTTAGTAGTGCATGAATGGATCGTGTGGGGGAAGCTATATATACCAGGACGTCATCTGCATAGAGAGAGACGCGACCCTCCCATCCCTCCATCCATCTCAGTACCCGGATTATTGGGACAACCCTAATCCATGCAGCCAATGGTTCCAGGGCAAGTGCAAACAGAAGTGGCAACAGCGGACAATCCTGTTGCGTCCCACGTCCCAGAGGAATTTCCTGTGAGATATGTCCGTTAGCCACCATATGTGCGAAAGGGTTAGCCTACAGTGGGCGAACCCAGGAACAAAATGTAGACCCAAACCCCAGATCTTGGAGGACAATGAAAAGAAACGCCCATTCCACGTAGTCAAAGGCCATTTTCACTTCAAGACACAGGACGCTGCATCCTCCTGTATTGTGTGTTGTCGCCCCAAGACGTTATGGAGGCCCATACGGTTCAAAGCTATATTCCTTCCGGCATGAATCCCGATTGATCTGGGTGGACCAGTTTAGTGAGGGGGTTAATCGGAGCGCAAATGTTTTGGCCAAAATCTTGGCCTCTGCGTTAATCAGTGATATTGGCCAGTATTATGCACACTCTGCAACGGGTTGGTCAAGCTTATGGATAGCCACTATGGTATCCATACGCTGATCTCTAGGAAGCTCGCCTTGGACCCAGCTTGCTTCATACATTTTCAATAGGTAGGTGGTCACTTTATTAGCCGTGCGTTTGTATAGTTCTATTAGGATACCATTAGGGCTGCTCGCCTTGCCTGCCTGCAGCTTGTGGATGGCCACCTTGAGCTTGTCCACTGTAATGTCTACATCGAGCCCTTGGGCCTCCTCTACCAGGAGCACCGTTAATCCCATGTCCCGGAGGAAATCAAGCGCCTCCTGAACTGTGGTCGTGTTCGTGGATGTGTACACCCGTTCAAAGTGTGCAGCCAGCGCAGTCACTATCTCCTGTCAGTCTCCGTTCTCTGATCTGAGCTCCGCCACCCATCTATTTGCCCGATCCCTCTTAACTAACCATACAAGAAGTTTGCAGTCTTTGTCCCCTGATTCATAGACCCTATGTTGAACTGACATTATGTAGGTTTGGGCGGCTGCCCAGAGGTATTCTTTATATTCATGTTGTTTTCCACGTAACCTATGTGTATTGGCATCTGAGGGGTCCCCGGCATGTTGTGACTCTAAATGGTGCACCTCCTGCTCCAAGGCTTCTATCTCTTTTTTTCTTGTCTTTTTTATTACCTTCAATGAGCGATATGGCCTGCCCCCGTAGGACTGGCTTATATGCCTCCCATAACACTAGCGGAGAGGAGACCGAAGCCTCATTTTCCTAAAAATAATGTGTTGTTGTAGTTACAAAAAAGAGGCTTTCTTGATTCTGAAATTTGATAAAGCCCTCCATGGGCTCAACAAGCCTTCAGAAATTGCCAAACTGCAATCTGTCATCAGTTCACCGATGCTGCACTGCGAGTATGCAGCCTTTTAAACTATATGTACCATAATGCATTTGGGATCTGATCGAGCAAAGAATCCATCTCAGACTTTACTTATGAAGCAGTCCCAAGGTTTGCCTCTTTGCTGCTGGTCGCTCCCATCTTGTTGTGGCACTTTGAACTATAGGCTTCATCTTCCATGGAAACAAGCTTTGAGTGAAATCGCATCCAAAGCATTTAAACTGTTCCTCTCACATTTTTGGAAGGGGCAGACCGTGAGAAGGCAAGTTTTGCTTGGTACTTCATCGCACAACAACTGTGGGGGTAACTAATTTTCCCTGGCAGTTCTGGCGCATGGAGCAGCAACACATTCAGGGTTGCTACACAGAGAGGGCTCACTCAGAAGTCTAATGTTTTTCTGCAGATTGCACAGACAGCAAAATACATCATTCCTCAAACAAAACGTAGTGTCCCATGAAGTTTTCAATGGGAGCGCCGCCTGGTGTCTTGAAGGTATGACATATTACTTTCCCGGAGTGAAGCAGGCAGCTTTCTGCCAGATAAAAATCTCATTGGATTTATTTCTTTAATGTTGCAGCCTCACCATTACAATAGCAGGATCACCACCCCTGTAATATTGAACCTTTGACCCATCCAACATACAACTGACCAGTGTAGTCTGACAACAGGGTAGCTCAGTTTATTTACATCACACACTTGTAATTTTTTGTTTCTAGTTTTCACGATCCAGTGCCAGTTCAGAGGAGTACCCCCTAGCCCCCTGGGGTATGAAACGTGTTGACTCTAGAGTATGGGTGAACCAACACAGCGCGTGCCTCGAGGCAAATCGTTTGAATTGTTTTTTCCCCCCTTCAGACAACACCCAAAGTTATTGTGTACTCCCACTACTCATCTCACAGGCAGGACAGTAGGTGTATACCTGAGTACCAAACTTGTTGTTGACTGCCTAGTGCTAGTGTGCAAAAAGGAGTTGCTATTTGTACTGTTCATAAATGTCTCTTGTGTTTATTTTTGGTCTTGACTTGTTTACACGAGGGCCGATTCACAGAACTAACTTACGACAAAATCCTAAACTTACTACTTTTGATGTTCACAGTAGGCATGTAGTAGTCTTGAGTTAGGATTTTGTCTTAAATTAAATTTAAGACAAACTTAAGTTAAACCTAAGTTTAATTTAAGACAAAATCCTAACTTAGGACGAAATCCTAACTTAAGACTACTAAATGCCTTCTGTGAATACCAAAAGTAGTAAGTTTAGGATTTTATCGTAAGTTAGTTCTGTGAATCGGACCCACAGTGTCCAATCACAAGTGTGGTGTTTTAATGTGTTCATGTGTATGTCTGATGTAAATGTTTTTATATTGTGTATCCAGCTGATGTGTTGTCCATCTCATGACATGAAATGACTTGGCTAATTTTGCTAGAATAAAGTCTAAAGCTAAAGTGAAAAAAACCATGTAGACTTTAGAACTGATTGTCTAAGGTTCTATTTAATTTAATCATAACAACCTACCTGGTCACGTGTTTCTTTGAAGATATTGTAGTGGTCCAGGCCAGGTAGTGGCAGGTCCCAAGCCTTGCTTGTTTATATACAGAGGGTCTGAAGTAGCATTGGGAAGTAATATTAAGGGGAATGGCTCAGGCGTTGCCCTCCAGAGTGAAGGGGATGGTTGTAGTGACCCAGACAGGTCCCAGTGTGGTAAGGGAGGAGAAGGGTCACATGTCCTTTCCAAGGGTAGGATGAGGGGTGGGAGTGCGCAGAGGCCCACAGTGCCATATCTTCAGCCCCACTGCTTGGATTGCTTTTATAGGGAGCACAGGCAGGGAGGCCTGGTCAATACCCAGAGCCCTTTCACCGATGGGAGTACCATAGTGTCAGGAGAACTGGGGGGGAGGGGGTGGCGTTAGCCACAAGCATCGAACCAGTTCGGGTGTCAGGCAGTACCACTGCAGAGAGGAGGGTGCAGAAGTTCATATGGAGGGGTAAGCGGGGGAGACAGTCCCCAGTGGGAGTGCCAGTGGGTCAGGGGTTGCAAGGACTGACGCTGGTGATTCCACTTCTGGCTTGGGAGGGATCCATGCTCTGTCAGATGGACAGGAGGCAGGAAACCATTGCCAGGCGGACTCTCGCATAACACTTACAGTAAGCATTTCTCTTGAGGGGTAGTTGCACTTCCCTGGATGTCCTGGCTTTCTTGGCACACTCTCAGCCTGAGGGTACATAACCTC
This sequence comes from Lissotriton vulgaris, assembly GCF_964263255.1. Classification (NCBI taxonomy): domain Eukaryota; kingdom Metazoa; phylum Chordata; class Amphibia; order Caudata; family Salamandridae; genus Lissotriton; species Lissotriton vulgaris. Next base: position 866,539,956 of record NC_141696.1, read on the forward strand.
GCTTGGGGGACCAATTGCTAGTTAGAACTCCTGAAATGGTGGGAGAATTGGGGAGGATGGCTGACGCAAGCGTACCTCTCCACAGAGGAAGCTACAGGTCACCAGAGGGGAGGATAGGGTATGGGAGAGTCCACCTCGGTCTCCTGTTCAGCCTCAGGGTACATACCCAGTGCTGAGTTACAAGTCTCCAGATATCACTCCTGAACTGGTGGAAGGGAGAGTGCACAAATGGTGGCAGACACCTTGGGTTACTGCCTCCACTCTGAGAAACCACAGAGGTCAGAGAGCCCTGCACATCTTGAGGCCTAGCTCTTGTCAATTACAGCTGTCAGTGGCCATAGTGGGTTGCTGTCCTCATGGACACAGAGTTGCCCTTGGGTTGGGGACAGAAGTCACACCTCAGGGGTGGAATGAGCCACATCACTGTGTTGGCCATGGGGGTATTGTCTGTCTACTGGGGTACAGATGTGAGCAAAGTAAGGTTGGGTGTTGCACAGATGGGATTCAGAGGTCAGGTGAAGGATTCCCATGGGTTAGCTTAGTGGGCCCTGAGAGGATGGACCGAGGGATCCAATTGGGTTCAGGAAGGCAGAGAACTGGATCGTTCCCCTGATGTTCCCGGCCAGGTTCCATATTCTATTGCCCTCTGCAGGCAAGACTATCAAGGTACTGATTAGTCTACCCTAGCTTTAGGCTGTAATGGGGTTGTGCTGGACCTGGTCCGATTTGCAGGGTTATCCCCAAACTTTTTGCCTTCACTCTCCAATTTTTCCTGACCTTTTTTTGCTGGTTTTAGGAGTCTGAACACGTTACCACTGCTGACCAGTGCTAAAGTGCACGTGCTCCCTGTGTAGAATTTATTGGTGATTGGTTTATCCATAACAGGCATATTTGATTTCTAAGTAAAGTGCACAAGTTCCTGTAAATCAAATGCTACTAGCGGAACTGCAGCACTGATTGTGTCACCCACATGAGTAGCCCTGCAAATATTTCTCAGATGTGCCACTGCAGTGTCTGTGTGTGCAACTTTAAACTGCCATTTTGACCTGAAAAGGGCACCCACCTGCCAGGCCCAAACCATCCCTTTCACTACATGTAAGTCACCCCTAAGGTAGGCCCAAGCCTGCACCATGGGAAGAGTCCAGTGTATTCATAAGGTAGGACATGTTCTGGTGTGTTTTACATGTTCTAATAGTGAAATACTGCTAATTTTGCATTTCCCTGTTGCAAGGACTAGCTCTCCTATAGGGTAACGTAGGGATTGCCTTGAAATATCTTTTAAATGTAATATCCTACTGGGAGTAGATACAGATTTGGAGTTTAGGATCTCTGAACTCATAATTCAAAAATAGATCTTTTGGTGAAGTTGTTTTTTAAATTGTGTGTTTGAAAATGCCACTTTTAGAAAGTGGATATTTTCTTTCTTAACAATTCTGTGCCTTTGCCTGTCTGTAGAATACACGTCTAGGTTGGCTGAAAGATGGGGTCTGGTGCATGCACTCTATACAGTCACACAAAGAGAGCTGAGGTGTGCCTTGCATATCCTGATGGCTTATCACCAGGCTTATACACCTTCCTGAGCTAGAGTGGAGGGAGGAGTTGTCACTGATACCTGAATAGGGCTGTGCATGTCCTCATACAAATCTTTCTCCACCCTCCTGTAGTATGTCTGGATCCAGGTCAGGAAAAGGCAGAGTCTTGTGCACTACAAAGTCTTTCCTTTGAAGTTTGCCTACTTTAAATGCAGAAAGGTGTATAAGTATTGGACTTTTGACACCCAAAAAATCAAGACACTTCTGGGCTGAGGATATTCTGCAAGGAAGAAGAGCTGGATGCTGTAGGAGGGTCTCCCACTCTGCCTGTTGCCTTGTCGTGCTGGTCTGCTACTTGCTGCCTATGTACTGGAAGTGAAAGGACTGGACTTTGCTTTCTTTATGCATCCTGCTTCCAAGGTTCTCCAAGGCCTTGAGTTGAGCTTTCCTCGGGTTCAGCTGCTAGTGCCTGTGCTCTTCTGCCAAAAGTCTTGAATTACCAAGTGATGGCATATTCTGTTTCTGGGCCCTTGGAAGTATAATTTGGTGATTTTAAGGAGAAAATCCTTGCACTGACTCCTAGCGTCAATGCATCACTGCAAAAGATCAAACCATCGCGGATGGGATAATAACACATCATGATTCCTCTCCTGCATTTGAGTGGATGTGCCATTTCATGTCTCTTTTTCAGTAGCATATTTTGCAGCAGTCCATATGTTAAAGCACGTAATGCAAGGGACAGCATCTATTATGCTCATTTGGGGCACATCAACCCATGTTTTAAAGTGGCCTTTTAATGCGGAAGCAAATAACTTTACACAATGGTTAATAGTTTGCTGCAGGAAGGAATCAGCAACGTGGAGAGAAGAACCTTGACAAGAGCTGATTAAAATTGCATTGTTGGGTAGTGTTAAAGCAATGCAAAAGTCTGTCAGCTCCGGTGGATACTTAATGTATGATTTTTATCAACAGGAATATTTTGCTCAGTGATATTAGCCAAAGAATTTGCAGCTGAGTTAAAGGACGGGCTGTGAGTTGTGCAACTGCAATTATTATGCACTTGTTGTGACACCATCCACTTGAAACATGCTGATTATTTAAAAAAGAAAAAAGGAAAGTGTTGTGTCTCGCATCTTGCAAGGGGTTGATTTAATTATGTCAGGTATGTGCTGCATGCCTCCATAATGGAACACATTACATGTAAGCTCGCCGGAGTTACTAGAAAATGTATAAACTCACAAGCAAAGCCTTCAGAAGCATTGAAAGGACTGGGACCACTGAAAAAGTTCCTTTGTATGGTGCAAGTCTCGTTGCGTTGATTTCTGATTCACGCAGTCAGGTTGATGATTTGAAGTCGAACCTCACAGATGTGTCTTCAAATCGATGCTACATCTTCATTGAGACACACAGTCAGGACCTTGGATTAGCACTGCATCAACATCAAACCAAGCAGTCAGGTCCATGCATCATTGTGAAGCCGCATAGGGATGTCCTTGGATCGGTACTGGGGTGGTGTTGGAGGGGACTTCATCAGTTCCGATCAGCACGGTGGTGACAATGCGGTGGTGTTTGCAGAAGCAGCTTCAGAATACACTTCTGAGGCCCAGGACTGGATAGGGCACCTCAGGCAAGGGCAGGACTCACAGATAGCAGAGTCCAGCCTCACTAGCAGAGTTCAAGAAGTCTTTTGTGACCCTGAGACTTCAGCGAACAGGACGCAAGCCCTTGGAGAAACTTGGGTTCAAGGATGTAGAGAGACATTCCAGTCCCTCTAACTTCCAGGCAAGAAGCAGCAGGCAGAAGGCCAATACAGCATAGCAGGTAGCAAAGTGGAAGTCCCTCCTACAGCACAGCAGCTTTTCTTTCTGGCAAAATTCTGATTTGAAGGCATCAGGGTTCGAGTACTTATACCCAAATGTGCCTTTCAGGGCCGAACTGGCTACCGGGCAGTTTGGAATGCTGCAGAGCTGCTGGAAGATTTTACTGCAGTGGGGGCTGATTTCGTACATGGAGACCTGCGTGTACTTCAAAATAATGAAAACAAAACGAATTTCATTTAGTACACGCAGGTCCCCATCAACAAAATTAGCCCCCAGCTCAGCAGCATTCCAAACTGCACGGTAGTCAGTCCGACCCTGGTGCCTTTGAAATGAGCGAGACATTAACGAGGTTTTTGAAAAATACAAGGACCCTGCTTTTCCTGCCTGGTTACTGACTCGCTACAGGGGGGATGCCAGGTCTAACACTGCTTAAATGGAAGTTCTTCTGTACAATGGCACATTTTTTCTTTACATTAAAAATATTTTCCCCTTTAAAACCATCGCTGCTAGCGATATTTTGCTCTGGTGCTGTAATTTTCAAAAGTCCATTGTTCATGACGAGCTGGGCTCGTCATCAGTGTTTGAGGAGGCTACTCCATGACGAGCCCAGCTCGTCATGAGCCTGGAAGGGGTTAAGAACCCACTTTCTTTTACCTCCACTTCCTTTGTTTGTGTTTCCGTTCACTTTCCCACTCTAGACCTGGCTTTTGTTTTTGACAGATTACATCCTTGGTCATTTGAAGTGTGGAAATGTGTCAGAGATGAGTTTGCGAATATCCACAAACCTATGTGCTTGTGGCCAGAAATGATCAAGTCCAATAATGTATTGAACGATACACTCCCCACCCATATTGTGGGATTTGTTCCTATATAATACTACACCATTGCGGAGTATATTACAAATGTGTGAAAGGTTTTGGCTGTAAGGTGACTAATTCGGAATTCCTTTTAGTCAGAAACAATCATTTGTATGTGTAAGTCAAACTTAATCACATAAATGCCTTCATGAATCAGTCCCTCCCTAATGTGTATTTCTGAGTTGAATCTGGACCACTGGTGTGAGGGTCCCCTTGTCGACAATGAAGCTGAACTGCCACCTGACATAATTATTTTCAGTTGCACTATCAGGGCTTATGTTTCTGCAGGAGTCTGCAAATCAATATATTGAAATGCAGGGACAGTTGTAGCACAAATAACCCTGGGTTAGGGTGAGGATGTAAAGTAATAGCTGTCTCCATTTCTAACGATTATTTGCCATGTGTTTCAGTAAAGAAACCAATTATGAACTTGATTTAGCAGATCCAGGGCTAGACTGTTTATATTGCAATGTACACTGATGGTTTTTGCACACAATCCAAAAGTAGCTAAAAAAAAAAAGTTACAGGCGAGATACTGCAATAGCAATTACATCTGCAACAGATAATTGAAAAAAGTCATTAGGGACTATGGTGTGCTCAGACCTTACTCATAACCATGATTTTCAGTGGCTAGAAAGGTTCCCAGCCCAATATGCAAACAAGTAGCTGATAGTCAGATGTGGTGGCTACACCACAACCTCGCAACGATTTGTAACCTTTATAGATGAACGGTACAAGCATACACAAGCATGTGAATTTGTGAATTTACATGTGTAAATAAATGTCAATAAAAATTGACGTTTTAATCGTTTTTCATAAGCCTATATCTGCATAATGTCCAGACAGACAATGAGTAATATTTAAGCAAAACATTTTCAATATCTTTCTTCAGATGGAAACCATATTTAAAAGTTGAATATTTCTTTTCTCTCCCAAGTACTATAATAACAGAACATTTCCATGCACTCTAAATAGCGTCTTGCACTTGGGTTATTCAGGCATAAATTTAAGCACTGATTATGACAAACTGTGCAATTTGTTTGGGTCGAGCCAGGCACCGGCGTGTATGCCCTGCGAGTCATGCTATAACAGAGTATGGCCACTCTCCTCCCATATTTTTCATTGGCTTGTGTCATTGTCCTCAGTAAATGCTAGCTTCCAATTCATCATGGGGCTTGTTAGTCCCTCATTGTTACCGCCTTGTTGTCTTTTGTCTCCGCCCATACGGACTGGACCTTTTACTTTGCTTGTTACACAGAATGCTTTATCTAGTGATTGTGCACTATTCTTGTTATTGACACTGATGGGGACAATGACGTCTGCTTTATTTTCTTGTATTTGCAAGTTGAGCGTGGCGCCCGCTTCAGGGTAAGCATGGGCGAATTTTGCGGATCTCGCGTTCGCGGATTTTGCGGATTTGCGAACTCGCAATCCGCAAAATCCGCGAATTTGCAGATTTTTTTTTTTTATGTTCGCACGGGTTTCTGCAAGTTCGCGAGGGTTTTGTACAATTTTGCAAATTGCGAAATTGTACAAAACGCGTGCGAACTTGCAGCAACCCGTGCGAACACAATAATATGAAGAGAAAGAAGCTCCTGGTCACAGGAACAGCACGGGGATTGCGCTCATGAAAGTCAAGGATGCAAAGGCCTCTACACAGCATCACAGCTGACTTTCCACGGTAGATTTGGGAAGAGGCACACCTGTCCAGCCTCGAAGACGCTCATGATTGTTTTTGGGCTAATGAATGAGTCACTGAATTTGAGCATCAACTAGTTCGAGCGACCATGTGTGTGTTACTATGCAATCGCGCAGGGGTCCCTTGAGTGAGCTGTCCATCATAGTGGGTGAATGGCGGGAAGACGGTGCAAACCGCGAGTGTGTGCGCGGGGCCAAACGTGCAGGGCTTCCATGCGAGTTCACATGCCTCTTGTGTGCATAAAAGGTCAGAGAAAGATCAGTTCAGCAGATGAAGAGAAAAAGCTCCACAGGAAGGGTCACAGGAAGGGCATTTGTAAATATTTTAGGATGGCGCCGGCAAGCTGCCAGCGCCATCCTAAAATACTTACTAAATTAGCTTCAACAGGAAGATCTAATAGATAAAATAAAGCAGTTGCGAGCACCTGCTTTATTTTATCTATTAGAGCTTCCTGTTGAAGCTAACTTAGTAACTATTTTAGGATGGCGCTGGCAGCTTGCCGGCGCCATCCTAAAATAGTTACAACAGGGCAGGCTTGAACTTTTGCCCCCGGAAAAATCCGCCGCTTGCGGATTTGCGGATTTTCGGTAAATTTGCGGGAGTTCGCGGATTGCGAATTTACCGAAAATCCGCAAAACGGATTTTCCGCCCATGCTTACTTCAGGGTCACCGCATTCTGCTTTTAAAAAAAAAAAATGTTAACACTGAGCACAGTCCATGCGTCAGGGACACCGCGCTCGGTTTCATTATTTTTGATCAACTTTAGTAATGAACACGGCGCCCGATTCAGGAACACCGTGCTCTTTCTATTTTTATTTTATTTTTTTAACGTTAATGAGCACATCGCCCGCTTCACGCACACAGTACTCTTTTGGTATGGTAAATGACAATACCTAATTTTTCTGCCACTAGGCATTCACCGGGACCTAAATATCCAGTCACTTTGCAAAAAAATGATAAATGCGAAAATAATACAAGCCACCACTGGAACTGTGTGGCCCGATGTTCAGCATCCCTCTTCTCTTCAGAGGATAACCTGAAACTATTCTGCAAAAAAGTCATGTGCACTCTCCAAGTTATTGGACCATCACGTGGTCCTCAGCTATGACCACTTGGAACATCCCCGAAGGAGATGGCTAAGCAGGCCACACAGTTCCAGTGGTGGCTTGTATTATTTTTTTGCTGAGTGACTGGATATGTAGGTCCTGACGAATGCCTGGTGCAGAAACATGTTGACCTAATGTACTAGGGTGTTGTAGCCCTACCCGTCTTGCTTTTTAATCATGTCACTGTGACCACCTAATACATTTTCAGTGGACTAGGACAGACATTTTTATAGCACACCCTTCACACCTATATGCACTCTGCCCCTCACTCACCCCCTACCAATGCTCATCCTCGGAGAAAACCCTCAGCTCCTGGCCTAGGGCAGTTGTAGCCCACACTTTGGTGTGAGGAGGGAACCCATATGATGCAGCATGTCACCTCATGCTGTGTGAGGGTTCTTGTCCTGAGGGATATCTCCCCCTTACAGGTCTCCACAGAATACTAGCCCTTCAATATTTCCCTTTTCCTTTCACAAAAGATTAGCCAGTCATACTCTATTGTGAGTTATAATTCTTGAAGTGATAAGTACTTCCTGGCTCTGACAGATCCCACCTGATCCCAAGTGTGTTCATGATTGCCATTTACAATGTCAATAGCTACAAAAAAACTCGCAGTTGCGAGACCTATGCTTGTTTAATTATGTTTTATGGATACATTATGACAGTAAACATAACAAAACAAAGGAGACATCTTACCTTAAATAGTCCCCAGGACATTACATTTCAAAATAGGACAGAGTGTCAATCAATCAATCAATCAATCAAGGATTTTTGAAGAGCACTACTCACCCGTGAGGGTCTCAAAGAGCTGGGGGGGATTCGAGTAGCTACGTATAAGTCAGGTAGGTCTTAGATAGTGACTTAGGCTCCATATGAGGTCATGTTTACATTCTGATTGGGCTACATTTAAGAAGGCCATCCACCTCAATGTCACAGTGCCAGACATAGCAAGGACTTATCTAGCATCTAGTTCCACCTATTTCCATCAATAAGTAAGTTTGACCAACAGGGCCCAGCTATCCTCACAGACAGGGCTGCTGCTTGAGTGAGAAGGGACCATCCATCCCCAACCATCACGCAGATTATCTCCCTGTGTACATGAATAGTCCTGCAGGGAATCAGTCCCAAATGTTTTTGGGTCTGAGCTTAGGTGGAATCTAAAGGTATTAAGGGCCTCTGCTTCAACACGTAAACTATACATTTCTATGAACCCTATAGTGTGTCACCAGGCGGCGTTTTTGGTGCAAGTTTAAGTAATCCGTGAAATGGTTTACTTTAACGTTGTTTACATGAGTTGCTCAAAAATCGATCAGCGTTGCCTGCCACTAAAATTAAGGACATGAACACAGCTCCATATAGGGACTAATTTCAATGTCTGTGTTTAAAAACTAAGGGTCCGAGACCAGGAGGGACTTGGCACATTAAAGCCGTACTTTTTCATTATATGATTTATTGTACTATTTGCAGTGTTTTCTGCTCGTGTGAGAATGCAAACTTTTACAGTAGTTACCTGGGACCTTAAAAGCATGTATGAAACTAATCATCAGTATGGTAACACATACATCCTGCCCATTATAAACTCCGATTTTTAGTGTAACTGACTAAAGATAATGTAACTCTACAACAGGCTTCTCCTCGCAATTCTGCCTCTGATGTCATCTCGCTCTGTGACCTCCAATGCAAATGGCGGCCATTTTATAAACCGGCAAAAGCGTGTAATGCACCTTTTTTGTTGAAAACCCAAAGGGGCAGATTTATGTTGGGAATGCGCCACGTTTGCATCACGCAACTGCGGCGTAAACGTGGCGCATCCCTACGACCCATTTACAACGTGACGCATCTAGGCAGATGCGTCATGTTGTAAAGCCCTGCGCCACTTGTGGGCGTCCTGGCGCAGGGTGGGCGTTACAGGGCAGATGCGCCTCGCAAAGGTGGCTGAGTGAAATCTATAAGATTTCGCTCAGTCACTTTCAGGCCAATGCTGCGTCAAAACCCTGCGCCTGCTTGAAGCAGGCGTAGGTCTTGACGCAGCATTGTAAAGATGGGGCACCCATGAGCCTAGCTGGAGCAACTCCAGCTATGCGCCACCTTTACGGCACAGATGCGTCACGCATCCGTGCCGTTTTTGCCCCATGGTGCGCCGCATTTGCAATGCGGCTCACCATGGGTGGCGGAGCAGCGGCGCAAAATAACTGGCGCATCCCTGGGGATGCGCCAGTTATCATAAATCTGCCCCCTCGTTTTCCAATATCTAAACTTCCGCAAAACCATTGTTGTTTAAGAGTTCATTAAACGAGTTTGTCTACTTTCATTTGCTAATGAATTAGCTTTATAATTGTATTTTCTAAGGACCAAGCTGGCGAAATAACTTTAATATTATTTTATAATTTATTAACAAGAACGACATCAGAATGGAAAGAAGCCATTTGTGCAAAAATAGTTCTCCTTGCTTATATAACAGTTCAAATATGGGTTGTTCGCTTTTTTTGCCTTTGGCCATTAAAGCAATAATCTGGTCAGTCGCTATTTCCCTATGGCCATTCGTCTTGCTTTTTCTGCCGCAGAGAAAAAGGTGACCCTCAACAGGATTTTAGGACGTCAGAACACATAAGGCCATTACTTCCCGAGACATATGTTAAGTATTCCACTCAAGTAGGAGAAGATAGCCGCCTGATTCCCTGACCCATTTTTCTCTGCCAGCTCAGATTGAGTGGGCCTATCTATTAAAAGCACTCCAGAGGAACATTAGGCTGGGACACCTGAGGAGCATGTCTGCACAGGTTCCCAAAGAGGTCATTGGTTGCTGGGACAGCCTGCAGAGCAGAATAACAATCAGGCGGTACAGCAGTTGGTATGGATGAAGGACACTGTAAGCAGTCCCACAATCAATACTCCTTCAAAAGCTACACACCAACTTCCATATTATGAATACTTTAAATGATTAATCAGACACACGAATTGTCTTAACAGTGTGCTTTTTTAATTGCAAGTGGCATAGCAATGTGGTGAATTCATGATATTGAGCTATTTTAGAAACTGACAACACACCAATGAAAGTAATAAGGTAAACAAATTACCCATTCCATGCATGGTTTGAAACTCGCCTTTCAAAAATGTAACTATTTTCAAAAATATGAGATCAACTCACCTTTAAAAACAAAAAATGTAAGGTTTCACTGTGAAATCTTCACAATTCATATATTGCCACACTGATACCCTAGAACCCAAGGTCCTTCTCAGAATATCACGTCATCGATTAAATGCATATGCTTGTTGTTTTTCGTAAACCGATGAAAGTGACAGAGCTCAGACCACTCTCTGCTTTATGGCACCACTGTAGGGTTTCACTGTTGCACAAGGTCATCTCAAATGATCAGCTTGCAAAAGCAGCCAAACTCTGAATTTAATTAGAGGATTAAGATCACAGGAGCTTTGATACTAAAGCAACTAGTTACAAACAAGAACTTCCTCATAGTTTTTACCTTCAGTGTATTATTCAATAGGTGAAATGTATAGCCAGGATACAGAACACTGCAATTATTTTCCCTATAAGCTAAACATGTGCAAAATAATTATATCCTCAGATAAAAAGATGAGCAGAATTGGCACCTTTTTGGATATTCAAGAGTTGGACGCATTTAGCACCTTCTAAACTTTTTATTGATTTGAAATCGGCCATTTTCACAGAACCCATCACCAGCCTAATTCGATTGGGTAGTATGTGTTGTAGAGGCACAATTATGGCGCCTCTGCTGTGCACTGCAACGTTCAAAAGAGAAAGGCGGGGGCCGTCATCGGCCCTGCCACGGGTATGGCGGGGCACCGGCACCCCCTACCCCTCGCCTGCTATCCATGGTGGGGCGCGCCCCGCCGGGTCATTATGGCGCGGTGGGCGCGCCTCCCCATCGATTGGCCCAAATGGCTCCCAAGTGACCCGGAAGCGATTGGACCGCTTCCGGGTCAGGGGGAGCAGGGTCAGGCCGGTTAGAACCTGGCCTGACCAAACAGGGGGTTTAAAAGGCCGGGGAGCGCGGGAAGCGTTCTCTTGTTCCTGCGCTCCCAGGCCTGCCCTCTCAGCCTTTTAGAAGGCTGTAATCTTTTTCTTTTGTATTGCAGTTCGTCGTCATCGGTGGAGACACAAGCGTTTACCCACTCTTTGTTTGCGGTGGACTGGTCGGTGGTCGGCGTTATTGTTTCTTTGCCTTGCTACAGATTGTTTTGCTGTGCGGGGGAGAGCGAGAGCAAGCAGATTCTACATTGTGCCGGCTGTGAGCGGAGCTTATCAGGTGTGCGGCGGAGAGCGGGAGCAAGCGGATTCTACTTTGTGCCGGCTGTGAGCGGAGCTTATCGGTGTACGGCGAAGAGAGGGAGCCAGTGTTTTTTTCTTGTTCCCCAGAGCGGGTGGAGTGCGCGACTAAAGTAAGGCGCACACCAGCGCTTTTGCAGGTACCGCATATGCTCTGGCTTCAATCCCCGTTCTGCTCAATAGCGAAAGCAGAAGTGGCGCGTTGCCACGAGTGAGTATAGGCACTGTGACTTTGTGTAAAACACCTTTAGTAATTTAAAGTGTGCGAAGCAGGCAATTATTGTGTGCCTGGTATTGTAATTACTGTGCTCGGAGTGTCCGAATTTGTTAAGGAGAGCACGGGCATCATTGTGTTTCTGGGAAAATCATTGTAGTATCCCGGTGCCTGATAATAAACAAATCATTAGGGGGCAAATAATAAGTGGGCAGTTGAGAACAGGGTGATTTCTCTGCAATAACACTGCACCCTGTGATTCGGGGCAAATTAATACACCTCCTCAGTGAGAGGATAACTCGTGTGTTTAAGGAGGGGGGGCATTTAATTGGTGTTAAAGGACAAAGTGCACAACAGGAGCGACTGAAAAGTTGGACATCAGCTAGGTTGGGTCTGTGGTGCATTGCAGAGCGCATTGAACTTCTAGGTGAATGTAAAGAAGTTATCCAAAGGTTGAGGGTTCTGATCCTACCAGAGTCACACAAGTGAAAGGTGTGTGGCACCTAGGAGTTATTTCCGTGAATAACATGACTGTAGGCTTTGGGCCTATGATTTCTATTGTTTGTGTGTCCAGAACATACGTTAACCCTTTTGAATTTCATCTTAGTAGGACACAAGAGGTGCTCTTCACACTACGCCAGCAAGAGGCAAGGCAGAGGACATTGCTCTAAGGGGACACAGACAGACCTGCACTTCACTACTTCTGTGGGCCGCCGGGCTAGAGTACGCTCGCCCAACACCCAGGCTAGCTGGTGTGACGCGGTCTCAGTTGCGTGGTGCTTATGGCCAGTCTGTGTACCCCCAACGTTTACAGGTAAGGACCTGGACAGTTCCATTTAGGTAACAAATAACATTGTGCTCGCTGTGTTTTTGCGGATCAGGTGTAAGTTACCTTGCAATTGTTGGCTCAGAAAAAATGGCTAGTAAATGTGGTGCAAAGCGTTCCCGCGTGGAGCATATGTTGGAAACAATGATGCGCAGGATGACGACAATGGATAGGAGATGGGGAAAGGTAGATCAAAGGGGGTATAGCCTGGCGGAGCTCAGACAGAAGTTGGATGGCCAGAGTGGTCCAGCAGGGTGGCCCAAGCGAACAATAGTGCCCCCAAAACCCAGAAGGGAATTGCACCCACTCCCCAAGCGGGCTAGAAACAGGAAAGGGAAGAATCAAGCTCCCACACCAAGGCCTTTGGGGGTGATTTCTTCAGGAGTTCCAGTGACACCTGAGGTACAGGCAAGTGTCCCAGTGATCCCTGCGCCTTCCACGCCTGTGCCTCCCCAAGTGCGGGTCTCCAGCATCTATCCCGGTGGCACCAATGATAATCCCTGTGGTTCCCATACCTAGCCCTACACCATCCCCGGGGGTTCCTGTCCTGAATCCGGTGGCCCCCACTCCAGTCTTAGCACCATCAACGCTTATTTAGGTACCGCCGGAGTTAGCAGCTCAGATAGCGGCAGTTCGCACTCGTTTAGGAAGGGGGGAATGTTACCTTCATCAGTGGGAGTAAAGGAGGTAGGGGAGGACTCATTAGCGGAGGCACAGAGGTTGGTGGAAAAGATTATGGCTGCCACAAGTGGGGTGTAAGGCCCAGGGCCAAGTAATCCCGGTTTACCTCAAGCAGCGCAACAGGACAGCGGCACTGGATAAGACAAGATGGCGGAGCCAGCAGGAGCTGGGGAAGTAGGTAAGGAGGTGGTATTGCCTTTGCTAGGTGCAAGTGTACTACCCTCTGGGAGGGAGCATTTAGCAAGGCATGTAACTCAGGAGGTGAAAGAATTGATATGGTCTGGTGCTTATGTCAATATGTTTTCTTTGCTTTTAGATAATAGGGAAATGGAGTATGCCAGGAAGCGGAAAGATTGGATACTCCCTAGTGAATGGCAGGTTTAAAAAGTCTAGATTAAGGTCGGAGGAGACCCTGAACAATTGGATTAGGGCTTTCCCAGTATTTATGGCCATAATAGCGGAAGGTTCGCCTAATCTGCAGGCAGAAATGGCGTGTTACCAGAGCAGGGTGACTATAACTCATGATAAATATGGGGGTGAAGGTTGGAAAGACTATGACATGAATTTCAGAAAGGCTAAGGAATTTGACTCATCAATTACCTAGGACCAGGTTGACTCAATCTCCTGGTTTGATCAGTTTGGCCCAGGACAGCCGGGCAATGCAGTGCAAAACTGGAAAAAGGGTCAAAATTCCCAAGCACCTCAGCCCTTTCGGCCACCCCAACCCTGGGGCACGGCCCCGGGTTCAGAGAACAGGGGGGGTGGGGGGCGAAAAGGAATATGCTGGGATTTTAATAGGCGGACATGCTCCAGGGCCCAAGCCACTTGTAAATTCAGACACACATGCTCCATATGTAATCACCCCTCTCATTCAGAAACAAAATGCCTCAAGAAAGGGAACTCATTTTCTGCAAATAGAGGGAGGAAGAAACAGGAATAAAGAGAAGATACGAACGGTAACACATTCACCCATTGACGTTCTGGCTATGACTCCTTGGTTAAACATGTACCGAGATCATGCCACGGCTAAGATGTTACAGGAACATTTTTTTGTATATATTTTTGTATGGCTTCAGGATTCCGGCAGTGTGGGATTTGGTGCCATACTCTGGAGCGAATGGGTGGCTCAGCATTGGCCGGTTTGGTGGGGTGAGAGTGGTCTGACAGCCAATATAGGTTTCCTGGAACTCTTTCCCATCTGGGTGGCACTGACTGTTTGGCCTCATCATTTGCGTAACCAATCTGTGATTTTCTGGTCAGACAACATGACAGTGGTGGAATGCATCAATCAACAAGCTGCCCGGTGTAAAATGATCCTCCGCCTGTTGAAAGAGATTGTGCTGTTGTGTATGAAGCTGAGCATACAGTTTAAGGCTAAACATGTCCCAGGAATGCTAAATGATGCAGCTGACGCACTCTCTCGCTTCAAGATGCAGGTTTTCAGGGAACATCTACCATCTGCAGAGGCGACGCCAACACACTTCCTGGAAGCACTCTGACAGATACAGAACTTTGTGGCAGCTAGCCTAGCCCAGGACCAGGAAGGCTTACTAAGGGGCGTTTTGGTCTTACAGTACTTTTTCTGGGGCAGGATTGGGCAGATAGCTGGCATAAGTCAGGGGCATTCCTCCAGTATTTGGACCCTTTGAATAAAGAGGGGCGTTCGGAGGCATGTGGCAGCAGTTTCTTTCTTTGTACAGATCAAGGACACCAGGGACCCCACAAATAGTTTCATTGTGAGAAAGGCTGTAAAAGGATGGTGGCGCCTCCAGGGGGCCGCCCAAGACACAAGGCAATCGATAGGTTTAGAGTGGCTGGCATCACTGTTAACTGCCCTTGGTGGCATTTGCAGTTCAACAGGAGAGGCATTACTGTTCAGAGCTGCCTTTGCACTAGCTTCCAATGGGGCAATTAGATTAGAGGAACTAGTGGCATGCAACAAACTGGATGTGCTAGGTGGGCTCCGGCTGAAGCACACAAGGATACAGGGCGGCACACTGCCAATAACCATTAAAACATCTATCTAAAACTGATCAAGGACACCACAGACCCCATGAATAGTTTCATTGTGAGGAAGGTTCTAAAAGGATGGTGGCACCTCCAGGAGGCCGCCCAAGACACAAGGCAATCGATAGGTTTAGAGTGGCTGGCATCACTGTTAACTGCCCTCGGTAGCATTTGCAGTTCAACAGGAGAGGCATTACTGTTCAGAGCTGCCTTTGCACTAGCTTCCAATGGGGCAATTAGATTAGAGGAACTAGTGGCATGCAACAAACTGGATGTGCTAGGTGGGCTCCGGCTGAAGCACACAAGGATGCAGGGCGGCACACTGCCAATAACCATTAAAAAAATCTATCTAAAACTGATCAAGGACACCACAGACCCCATGAATAGTTTCATTGTGAGGAAGGTTCTAAAAGGATGGTAGCGCCTCCAGGGGGCCGCCCAAGACACAAGGCAACCAATAGGTTAAGAGCGGCTGGCATCACTGTTAACTGCCCTGGTTGGCATTTGCAGTTCAACAGGAGAGGCATTACTGTTCAGAGCTGCCTTTGCACTAGCTTTCAATGGGGCATTTAGAGTAGAGGAACTAGTGGCACACAACAAACTGGATGTGATAGGTGGGCTCCAGCTGAAGCACACAAGGATGCAGGGCGGCACACAGCTAATAACCATTAAAAAATCTAAAACTGATCAAGAAGCCCTTGGTGAAGGGTAGGTACTTCATTGGGCACAAGGCAACCCATGCTGGCCAGTGATGCACCTAGAAGCCTTGCTCCGACAGAGGAATAGTGCAGTGGGAGGGACAGTACTAATGCATGATGACGGTACCCCGCTTACCAGGTTCCAATTTAAAAGAGTATTGGCCATGGCAATTGACAGGACTGGTTTGGATCCAAAAGACTTTGGGACACATTCATTCCGAAAAGTGGCTGCCACAGAGACAACAGCTAGAGGGTTGCACAGCAACAGTGTGAAAAGAATTGGAAGATGATCTTCCAATTTTTACAAGCGCTATGTGCAGCTGCACATGTTGTGAGGGTGGCAAGACAATTGTAGACTGATGCCTGTCCTGTTTGTTTGCTTATATTTTAGTTTCTCAAACCTGTCACGCAGGGTGGAAACTGCTGTCAGCGCATTACCAGCAAGATTCTTCACAACGGCGGCCACATCCACAGGACAATGGAGCGCATGTTCTATGGGTCATTGGCCATTCTTATGTACGGCGTCTGAAATCTGTTTTTCTTGCAGGTAATTACAGACAGAGAGCTGAGTAGGATGGTTTCAAGGTATCTTTCCATGGTAAAGGGGGTCTCTACCTCAGTCAGTTTAGGGGTAATGTTACAGATCTGATGAATAGACATAGTTTGCCACCCACAGTAGTTATCTTGTATTTGGGCGGGAACGATCTGGTAAACCTGGGGAGAAGGGTCTTGATAGAGGATATAATCTCTGAAGTAAGCTGGTTAGCTAAGGCATGCCATGGCTGCACCATAGTTTGGTCCCAGATGATACCCAGATTCAAATGGAGGGGGGGGAGATTCTGTGAAAGTGTTGAATTACTCGGTAAATATCAAGTATGTTCTCTGCGTAAAAGTGTGTAAATATTGTTTATTTCAAATTTATTTGATTTCATGTTTTAATAAATACGGACGGGGGGCTGTACGAGCCCCCCGCCTCCAAAGAAATCCTCTCTCATGTCCAATTTTGATAAATGTTGATTAAACACAAGGCGGGGAGGGGGATGTGCCGTAGTCCCTGGCTATACTGTGGGTTAGATGCCCCATGACCCAATTAGAATCAACGTAATTCCACTTAATTGTGGAGCCATTGACCCAGATCAAGGAATAAATAATCTGTTAAGGGACTGTTAAACCCAACTTTAAACTGAGAGATAAGCATAGCTTTTTCGAGCCATATATATGGCGAGAGAACATTAGTAAATTCGATTCTAAATTGTTAGTTTTCATTTTTCTTCCTTCGCATATTGCCCTCTTTAGATTGTTTATTTTTATGAATGCTCTGGTGTTTACAATCGAAAAACTCCCGGGAACTGTGGTTAAAGAGTTTTTGTGTTTCAGAAATAGGATTGCAAACCGTGTCCTGGTTGATTCACGAACAGCACAGCATTGCCACCGTTTTGTGATTATTTACTTTATGTATGTGGGCATTATGGTTCCTTAGTGTTACCTGTTTTGGTTTGCTGCATACATATTCTTTCTGTGTGCTTTTCATCATTTGGTTACTATTTGTACATTTGAGAATCCTCAACGTGTTGCTTTTGTACATACAAATAGCTCTGGCTGGATGTTCTCATCTGTATAGTAGTTGTAATTAATATTTGTGTTAAACTGTCCCTCAGCAAAACCATCTCATCATATTCTGTGAACTAGGATCTTCCCTGCTAGATCAAGAAATGCAGAATGTCAACACTTATAAGAGTGTCCTTGTTGCCAAATTTTTTCATCTGACTAATTGCCCTGTTAAATAAACATTTTGGTCCTATTGTTTCATTTCAAAGTCATCCATATAAATAGGAACTTACAATATCAGCAATAAACAACATTTACAGCAAACTCTTTACCACACACTGCTTCTACCATAGTGTTAGGGTTTAGGGGTAGGTAGTGGTAAAGGGAGTAAAGGATGATTTTAGGGTTTATGGGTGTGTAATGGTAAACAAAGATAATTTAATTTTAGTGCTCAGTGGTGCCTAGAGGTAAAGAGAGGTAAGGTTCACTTTAGGGTGTAGGGGTGTGCTGTGATAAAGGTAGTTATGGGTAATTTCAGGGTTTATTTGTTGGCAATGGTAACGTGAGGAAAAGGTAATTGTAGGGATTAGGGTTGGGTAGTGGAAATAGGAGGTTAGATAATTTTTAAGTTTAGGGGTGGCCATCGGTAAGGAGCGGGAAGGGTAATTTATATACATATATTGTTACAAATGGGGGACTCTAGTTGCAAATCGTTTGCATCTTGACCCAGTAGGGACCCTTCCTTCTAGTCAGGATAAGTGGGATATACTTCTAAAATAATACCTGCTCACCCTCCCTGGTAGCTTGGTATGAGCAGTCAGGCTTATCTCAGAGGCAATGTGCAAAGCATTTGCACATACCTCACAGTCACACAGTGAAAATGCTACAAAAGGACACCAAACCTAGTTTTCGAAAAACAGAAAAATAGCCAATATTTATGTACGCAAAACAAGACCTAAACAATAAGAATCCAGCACACAGTTATTCAAGAATATCAATAAGTAAAAATAGATTATAGAAACAGTTTCTTGAAGGTGATAGCTCCATCAGGGGCTACCACAGTGGTGTGAACCAACCAATCCAGTAGTTCCGGCCTACCGGGCCAGTGAGGGCTGGCTGCAGTGTCGGGAAACCCTCAAACAGTACCATTTGTTCTGGCCAACTGCAGCAGTGGGAGTCGACTGCAGCGGAGCATCGAGGCTACTGTCTGAAGTGGAGCGGTGTGGTGTGCAGGGCCTCTGGTTGTGGTGCAGGCAGCGGCTATTCGGCGTTCATCCAGCAGCGTCAGTGAGACCAGGGCTGTGGTGTGTGGTGAGGGGGTGCCCATCGAAGTGCTGACGGGTCACGGTGCAAGCAGCGGCATCAATTGTTGATTTGGGGTTGATGGGACTGGCGCTGGTGGGCTAAGACAGTAGTATGGGACAGGGCAGGCATTGTGTAACTTACGAGTGGTGCCTGCACACCACTGTACAGGCATCGTGTCAATGTCATCTTGAAGCATCGTCATATAGAGACCAGCGGTGTGAAGCAAGGTGGTGCAGAGTGCAGTGCCCATAGGTCGCGGTCCAAACAGCGGCTTGATGACGGCAGTCGTCGGTGAGATCAGGGCTGTGGTTAGAAGTGCATCAGTGCCCTCTGCAGTGCCTTCACGTCATGGAGCCAGCAAGACTCTCAGTGATGGCGTTTGTTGCGGTTTCCTTCTGTGGCGACTTAGACCCACCGTTCCAGATGCGGTACCCAGAGGAAGGTGAAGTCTTTGCTGTTCCTGAGAGGGCAAGCTCTGCTTCAAGCCCTTGGAGATACTCAAAAGAGGAAGTTGTAGAAAGTTCAGTCCATTCCTTTCACTGCCCAAGTCAGAAGCAGACACTGTAGGCCAACACAGCAAAGCACACAGCAATGTGGTAGTCCCTACTCACAGCTTCTCTTGCTCTTTTTCTTCAAAGGATTCTTGATCCCAAAGAGTTCCAAAGTATTGGAGTCAGGGCCCAAA
Organism: Lissotriton vulgaris; assembly: GCF_964263255.1. Lineage (NCBI taxonomy): Eukaryota > Metazoa > Chordata > Amphibia > Caudata > Salamandridae > Lissotriton > Lissotriton vulgaris. Next base: position 866,559,240 of record NC_141696.1, read on the forward strand.
TACTTATACCACATTTCCCTTTGAAGTTGACACAAAGTTCAACCAGCATAGATGCACATTAGGTGGCTGGGGGCATTTCTCGTCAGAACTATAATGCGGACAACGCTGCGCAAGGTCTCACGGGAGTTGTGGATTCAACAGAGCAACCAATAACAGTACTGTACTGGAGAGATCATTCTATCTCCCAACAGGGTGCATTCTGGGACTTGCAGTTTTATAAACAAAACATCATGTTCTTGAAAGTTCTGTCATTCCATTGAGGCCAGTAACTTCGCTTTTGTATTTTAATATAAGATACGCCTCCTTTTGTATTAAAGCAGTGTCAATATCAATTAACCGTTTAGTTGTATCCAAGACAAACAACACGGTCCACTTAAAATCCTTTTCACTATGGCATGCGGCCATCGTTCCCGAACAAATGATCATGAGGGGATACCCAAGGAAAGTGCTAAAACGTGCAATAAAAAGAGCTTGGTATACGCCTTGTGAAGTACTTCTACAAAAGAAGGAGAAACCACCACTGGAAAGACTGGTTTGTTTCACAATATTTGGCCCAGATACCAATAAATTCAAGCAAATTGTATTAAAGAACTGGTACCTGTTAGAAACCGTGGATCGTCTGCTTCAGTAACCATTATTTGCTACAAAGAAAAATGTGGCCAACAAATTGTAAGGGCAGACATTTTTTGTGCACGATCAGAAAGTAATCTACGATCATAAATGGCAACTCAAAACGGTTGAGGTCCACCATAAATTTGGAAACTGCTCCGCTTGTGACACTGTAATTGAAGGGTCTGAATTTGTGCACAATGCAATCAAATGGCGTCATTCAGAGTTTACCAATTGCAAAACCAAAAATGTGGTTTATGCTGTTCTCTGCCCATGTTCTAAGTTAAACATAGGCAAGACAAATCAGCAGATTAACCAACGCATTACACAACATTGCTCAAGAATTAAAACAAAAGTCTTAACAGCACCCATGGTTGAGCATTTCATTGAAAAATATCATGGTGAAAAGGATTTTAAGTGGATAGTGTTGTTTGTCTTGGATACAACTAAACGGTTAATTGATATTGACACTGCTTTAATTCAAAAGGAGCCATATCTTATATTAAAATACAATAGCGCAGTTACTGGCCTCAATAGAGTGACAGAACTTTCAAGAACATGATGTTTTGTTTATAAAACTGCAAATCCCAGAATGCCTCCTGTTGAGAGATAGAATGATCTCTCCCGTATCGTACATTTATTGGTTGCTCTGTTGATACCACAACTCCCATGAGACCTCGCGCAGCGTTGTGTGTATTATAGTTCTGACGAGAAATGCCCCCAGCGACCTAATGTGCATCTATGCTGGTCGAAAGAAATGGAGTAATTTACTCGAGCTCTTGAAAGTAAGTCTTATCCTGTTAACTCGAGCAGCATGCGCTTACTCTGTTGACTGTGGTCTGTAGCTATTGCCAAATTGACTTATGTTATCTTTTTATGACATCGGGAACCCATAGGATTGAAGTAAGTGTTGTGCGTGATTCTTCCGTACAAGTTAAGGTACATCTCGATCCGTTTACAATTCAAAATTTGCTAACATTCGTGACAAGAATTTTCAATTCTATTAAGGACAAGGAGGCGAGGATTATGCTTATACTCATTTCTTTACTGACATATAGCAGCCAATCACAGAACAGTAAAGAAAAACAGAACTACGTTACCCATGAACCCAGGGTAACCATAGAGTACACCAATAGTATATAAACAGTCTCAGAGGTAACCACTTCCTCTTTCTTTGTCCAAAATCCAGGAAGAACAACTTAAACATCAGAAATCCAAGAAGAACATCATCCGAAAGGACCAAAATCCGAACGAGGAGGCGGAGGAACTTCCCAAAGCCACAGGAACAGAAGCAGGCCAACGAGGAGAAGAAACTCGCAGCACATCTTCCACAAGGGCGGAGCCAGAGGAACATCACTTTGGATCAGAGCCTGAAAAGAGACACAAAGCCGTAATACACATTCCGTGTAATCATGAGCAAATAAAGGGTGGGTAGAGAAAACAAGACAATCATCACATTACATTAGGAATAAGATCCATGAATCATTGCATAGTAACAATATAAGATATAGTACATGCATATACAATGGGTGGGATAATCCTCGCCTCCTTGTCCTTAATAGAATTGAAAATTCTTGTCACGAATGTTAGCAAATTTTGAATTCTATTTCAGGACAGGAGGCTCCGATTATGCTTGTTCAAAGCTCCTCCACCACAACAGAAGCAACAGTAGGAACAGGCTTGAAGTAAAAGGTTTTAAACACAGAATCTGAGGACCAGTCAGCAGCTTTCATAATGTCACTTAAAGTGACACCCAACGAAAAAGCCTTAGAGGCCATGGCTCCCCGAGCCGAGTGAGCACCAAACACAGAAACATCAATGCCCGCTTCCCCCATGAGCCATCGCACCCAACGAGCCAAAGTGGCCGGAGCAACGGGGCGAAAGGGCTTTTGCAAGGCAATCAACAATTGGCCTTGCATGTCAGATCGATGAAGAGAAGTACTTACCTCATAATCTTTAAGACATTGGACCACACAAAGGTTAGGTCGAGCCGGAAAAGAAGGGTAAGAGATGACCTCAGTGTTAGTTTTAGTGCGCCGGGAAAGGCGAAAGGAAACACCCTCAGGCGTGAAGCTACGACCCGCAAGATCTAAAGCGCGGACGTCTGATATTCGTTTGCAGGAAAGCAAACACAACAACATAGTAAGCTTGGCCGAAAGCTGTTTACGAGTCAATAAGGAATTAATCGGCCAAGCTTCCAGAAAACGTAAGACCACTGAAACGTCCCATAAGGAAACATATTTAGGACGAGGAGGAGTAGCCATACGAATACCTTTCAGAATCTTGGCCACAAGAGGATGTTCACCAACAGGTTTCCCGTCCACAGGAAGATGACCCGCCGAAATGGCGGAACGGAAATTGTTGACTGTGCAGTAAGCCAAACCCGAAGAAGAGGACAGAGAAGCCAAAAAATTGACTATCAAAGAGATATCAGCCGATGTGGGATCAACTTGCCGTTGAGCACACCAATCACTCCAACGTTTCCAGGAGCTTCTGTAACGCTTGTGAGTGTTTGGGGCCCAGGCGTTGCTGAGGAATCTGGTAGCGTCCGCAGAAAGGCCTGGCACCGTCCAACGTTCCCCGAAATTCGCCACGCCAGGAGAAGGAGGGATCCGGATTGAACCAGGGGATGCGGATTCTGCAGTGGATCTAGAAGGAGATTCTCCTTCTGAGGAAGAAGAAAGGGCAGGTCGCATGCCATCTCCAGAAGAACAGGGAACCACGGCTGAGCCCGCCAGAGAGGGGCAATCAGAATTAATTCCGCCCGAAAGCGCGTCACATAGGCCAGAACTCTCGGGAGCATCATGAATGGGGGAAACGCATAACAGAGGGACGACGGCCACGTCTGGAGGAAAGCATCGGTGGCCAGAGCTTCTGGGTCCGGTCTCCAACTGAAAAACTGGGGAAGTTGAGTGTTGAGACGGGACGCAAAGAGGTCGATCAGACACGGACCCCAACTGCGAAGAAGTTGGCGAAACACCCGAGGATGGAGTCTCCAGTCGCTGAAGTCCTTCAGATATCTGGAGTTCCAGTCCGCCACAAGATTGCGAGACCCGGGAAGGTACTCTGCAATAACTGTGATCTTGTGCTGAAGGCAATAATGCCAGAATTCCTTGGCAATCTCTGCCAACAACCTCGATCGAGTCCCCCCCAGCTTGTTGATGTAACGCACTGCAGAGACATTGTCCATTCGGAGAAGGATGCAGCAGTGGGACTGAAGAGGCGACAGGCATTTGATCGCAAATGACCCCGCCAGCAACTCCAAACAGTTGATGTGGAGTGAAAGTTCCTGCGGAGACCACCGTCCCCCCGTCGAGATTGGACCGCAACGAGCACCCCAGGCCCAACGACTGGCATCCGATTCGATCACAATCTCCGGAGAGGAGCCGAAAAGAGCCCTGCCGTTCCAGGCCTCCATGTGATCCAACCACCATTGCATCTCCAATCTGGCCTCCTCCGAGAGAGGAATCAAGTCGGAATACCGCAGGCCCCGCTGAAGATGTTGAATCTTCAGACATTGAAGGGCCCGATAATGTAGCGGGGCTGGAAATATCGCTTGCAGGGAAGATGCCAAGAGACCGACAACTCGTGCTAACAACCTCAATGACACAGTCGGACTCGAGATAATGGAATTCAATTCCCTCTTGATATACCGAATCTTCTGTTGGGGAAGCAGAAGTTGACAAGTGAGGGAGTTGACTCTGAACCCCAAGAAATCGATCACTTGAGAAGGATGAAGTACGGATTTGGGAACATTCACCAGAAAACCGAGTGACTGAAGAAGGTCTATGGTCCAGTCTAGATGAGTCATTAGTTTGACCGGACAATCTGCCAGTAGGAGGATGTCGTCCAAATAAATGATCAAACGAACTCCGCGACTGCGGAGAGATTCCACCACAGGACGTAACAGTTTCGTGAAGCACCACGGTGCTGAGGAAAGGCCGAAGGGCAGGACCTGATACTGATACCAAGTCCCCAGCCATTGAAACTGCAGAAAACGGCGATGGGGACGGAAGACCGGGACAGAGAGATAAGCATCTTTGAGGTCCAGACGAACCATCCAATCCCGCTCCCTCAAGAGATCTCGCAACAGATGGATGCCCTCCATCTTGAAGTGCCGGTAAACTACTCCCGCATTGAAATCCTTCAGATTGAGGACAAACCTTGATCCCCCTCCCTTCTTCTCCACCAGAAAGATCGAACTGGCAAACCCCTGAGGATGGCGTACTGTCGGCACAATGGCCCCCTTCAATACCAGAGACTTGAGTTCCTCTGTGATGAACTCCTGACTTTGCCCTGAGAAGTGAAGAGGGAAGGGAGGACGAGACTGGTGGAAGGGATGATAGAATTCGATTTTGAATCCCTGAACCGTTTCCAGCACCCAAGCATCGCTTGAGATTGCGCGCCAATTGGCTAGAAAATGGCGAATCCTGCCCCCCAGAACAACACTGCATGCAGGAAGAAGTCTCACCTGAAGTGGCCGAATCCTGATATCCGCCGGAGTTGCCGCTTGAACCTCTTTTTCTGTACTGCCCACGTCCTTTCCTGGAGGGGTAGAAGTTAGACCGCTGGGCATACCCGGAATCCTGCTGGCCTCCCTTATGGGACTGGTACCCACGTTGATTGGGTTGGTATTGACCACGGCCGGACGAGCGTCCCCTGTTTCGTCCGGCCTTGCTGAAAACCGGACGCATGGCCCGTTTCAAGGTGGCCTGTGCCTTGTCAATACTGCTAAAGGTATTGACAAAATGTGTGAGCTCCTTTAAGAAGGGCTGGCCGAAAAGAAGACCCTGAGCTGCAGCCCCTGCCTCAGAAGAAGAAAGTTCAGACAATTTTGGGTCCAGTTTCAGCAGAATTGAACGCCGACGTTCACTTGAGAGGGCACAGTTGGCTTTCCCTAAAAAGCAGACGGCCCGCTGTGCCCACTCAATGAGCTCATCAGGATCAACCGTGGAAGATGCTTCCTTGGCTCGGAAGCCCAGATCTAACATTTTAGTGATAGGACCTAGGAGGTCCAAGACCTTATCCTGGCAAGCCCGCCAGGAACGGTCTAGACCCTTCTTGGGGTCCTTTGAAAATTTCTTCATGTATGTCAGCATTGTAGGGTCGACCTCAGGCGTGTCCGCAAGGTTATCCGCTAAATCTGGCCGCGGACACTCCGAGCGAAGACGTGCACGTACGTCCTTATCAAAAGGATGGCGGATATATTGCTGAACATACTCTGCCACAGCTGGGGAGGGGAGCCAGGCAGAAGAATTAGGGTGCACAATATCCTCAGGCTCAAAAGTCAAGACAGGAGGCTGAGAGGAGGCGTCAACAAAATGTTCTTTACATTTACGCTTTTTGGGAGGAGGAGGCAAAACCTCCGAGGAGGAAGAGGAAGCATCATGGTCGTCGCTCTCAACAATTACAGGGACAGTCTTCGACTTGGAGGACAATGACCGAGCTAGCCTTCGAAAATCAGAAGAATGGGGATTACCAGGGGATGAGGACTTCTTGGAAGGCAGCCAACCTTGCTGTTGCGCATATTGCGTCAAATGGCGCTTCAGGGGTGTAATGGCGCGAACCATCGCTTTGTTCATAGAATGCTGAACCCCTTTGTCCAGTGCCTCAACAAGGTCCTGCTCAAAAAATTCAGACCCTTCCTCCTCATAGTCACCTTCCTCCTCATAATAATAGGAGCCACTCATGATACACAGGGAACGTGTGAATATAGCCCACCAGGTGACAAGGAATCTGGTATGTCAGTGACACAGTCCGAGGGAGTGAAAAACCTCACAGCCAGCAAGTACAAGCAGAAAAAACTGCGTAGTAAACAACAAGTAGAGCGTGGAGGGAGGCTTGCTAACAAAAAAACACAACCACTCTCGGCAAAGCCTATGCTATAAATCAACCGGGCCGTTTTCCTCAAGCTCCGGTGTCAAATGGGGCCAGCTGACAGGCAGTGGGCGTTTACGTCTACAGACGAGGTCAGGAGCCGGCGCTGCGATGTCAACAAATGCAGCAGCGCGAGGAAATCCCTGCGTGACAAAGGTCGCGCATGCGCAGTCACCCGGCTCGCCCGACAGCCAAGGAACCTGCTCGCGCTTAACGCGCGCGAGGCAGGACCGCCCCGAACTCCCTCCACAAAACAACGGGACAAACGGCAGCAAGTGCCCGACCCAGGGAGGTGACACACGCTCCCCACCGCGCGCGCCGGTCGAAGAAACGAACGACCAAAAACGGCAGCAAGAGCGCGAGAGAAGCGCCGATGAAACAGCACACAGCGCATGCAAAGCGGTATGAATATTATCAAAAACACAAGTCAAATAACAGTGAAATAACAAATATGCACTTAACTGGCTGCGGAGCAGCAAAGAAAGAGGAAGTGGTTACCTCTGAGACTGTTCATATACTATTGGTGTACTCTATGGTTACCCTGGGTTCATGGGTAACGTAGTTCTGTTTTTCTTTACTCTTCTGTGATTGGCTGCTATATGTCAGTAAAGAAATGAGTATAAGCATAATCGGAGCCTCCTGTCCTGAAATAGAATTCATTATGAATAGTTGAAATGAAAATAGAGCCACAATTAATAATGGCTACGGCCACTACATTCTTGTTGTCTTTTCAGATAAATATGTGATGACTTTCCGTAATTATTGAAGCATCGAGCCACACTGCTCGGTTACAAAGTTGATACAGATCTGCTACACTATCACCTCGAGAAAACAAACTGATGGCCACAACTAATTTCCATCAGGTAATTCTCGCCCACTAAGTGCCTGGTCCTGCTGGAGAGTAGGAGAGTTTTTAGATTCACTTATATTAGTTTTACATTCACTTACACTCGTTTTTCTGCATCATTTATTTTGCTGAACATGCAGAATACCCATTTATAAGAAGCCCTGATGAGAGTCACAGTACTTTAAGCCTGTGCCTTGAAACGCATTGGCATTTTCAAACAGTGAGGAACCGTGTTGAGGGAAACAGACCAAAAATAATCCACTGTCTGTATGCATACAGTAGTTCCCTGTGTTAGGCATCTCCTTGAAAATGATTTAATTGACAGTTTCAAGGCTTGCCTGGTTGTTAAATTAAATGATGTAAAAAATAATGCTTTTTTGAACTTTTGTATATATATGATTGCACATTTTACTGTTTTGTTTATGAATGTATTTGGTGAATTGTTCAATGTATTTTCTGTATAAGTCATCTGAAATGTAAGTGTTTCTTCTTTTCATACTTTTGAATTTCGCTAAAAAACATATGAAAATAATTCTAAATGGAATGGTTTAATAAAAAACCTAATCAAATAGACAAGGTAGTTGTTTGATTGATGCTACAAAGTGATAAAGCGGAAGTAGTGAAGGAGTCAGGTACCCCCTTTGTATTTAATAATTATTAGGGCCCTACCTGACCATTGTCATTTGGGCCTAACGTCTCCAGTGGTAGCACTTTCTAAAAGTGGCATTTTCAAACACATAATTTAACAAACAACTTGACTAAAAGGTCTGTTATTATATTCTGAGTTCAGGAAACCTAAACTCAATTTCTCTGTCCTGGACCGATATAAAGTTAGACTTTTAAAATTTTACCAGGCAAACCCCATCTTCACCTATGGGACAAATAGCCTTCCAAATTGAAAACGAATTGCACAGTATTTCACCATCAGGACATGTAATACACACCAGTACATGTCCTACCTTTCACCCACACTGCACCTTGCCCCATTGATTTGAGTAACAATAAACATCTGTTATTCAGCGCCAAGATACCCCGGTTGGGGTGAACATGCGCTTTACAAATACACATGTTATGTTATGTTTATGTGTTATGTTACAGGGGTACCTTTGATCTACCTTTGGCGTGCCTTAGATGTAAGGAAAGGGAAGGCTAGAGACTGGAAAGTAGATGCACTTTCCAGGTCGGCATAGCAGTAAATTGCAAAAAACACAGTTGATGGACAGAATGCAGAACGATGTGTTACATTCACCCCAGTGCAAAGATCTGGGCCTAAATCCATCATTTTTTTGCACTCCACACCACCCTAGGTCAGACAATGGCTATATGCAAATCAGCATTGACCCTGTGCCTCATGGGAACAGTCCAGCCTGAACTACCAAGCCATGTCTTTCCTAGACCGGAATCAAGCATCCAAGGACCGGTTTCTGGCTATCAGCCTTCTTCAGCCTGGATAGCTTGACTCTAGTGATGTGGAGAGCCTGGGACTCAGGTCTGAGCATACCAAGCCCACTCGGGGTGAAAATTGCAAAAAACACAGTTGATGGACAGAATGCAGAACAATGTCTTACATTCACCCCAGTACAAAGATCTGGGCCTAAATCCATTTTTTTTTGCACTCACACCACCCTAGGTCAGACAATGGCTATATGCGAATCAGCATTGACCCTGCGCCTCATGGGAACAGTCCAGCCTGAACTACCAAGCCATGTCTTTCCTAGACCGGAATCAAGCATCCAAGGACCGGTTTCTGGCTATCAGCCTTCTTCAGCCTGGATAGCTTGACTCCAGTGATGTGGAGAGCCTGGGACTCACGTCGGAGCATACCCAGCCCACTCGGGGTGAAAATTGCAAAAAACACAGTTGATGGACAGAATGCAGAACAATGTCTTACATTCACCCCAGTACAAAGATCTGGCCCTAAATCCATCGTTTTTTTGCACTCCACACCACCCTAGGTCAGACAATGGCTATATATATGCCAAGATTTAGGCCCAGATCTCTGTACTGGGGTGAATGTATGACATTGTTCTGCATTCTGTCCATCACCTGTTGTTTTCGGCATGGCAGTAAAAACTGTGCACAGACACTGCAGTGGCAGGTCTGTGACCCCTTTGAATGGCTGCTTAAGTAGGTAGCACAGTCAGCTCCCCAGGACCACTAGCAGCATTTGAATTACAAGCCCTCAGCACACAGAGTGTACAGTACTAGTGACTTGGTATTAAATCAAATAAGCCAATTATGGAAACACCAATCCATAATCGCAATTTACAGTAGGAGCACTTGCACTATAACACTGAACAGCAGTGAGAAAGTGCAGAGGCACCAAACAAGCAAAAACAAAGTCCAGCACACCATCCAAACCAGGAGGTCAGAAAGCAAAAGACAGGGGAAATATGCCAAAGATGCCAAGTCTAAAATATGTCCCTTCCAGCTCAAAGCAAGGAGAACTACCCACCCACCGGGAGTTCACCTCACAATGGCGGAAGAACTTGGACAGACCATCAGTGTTGGCGTGCTCTGTGTCAGGGCAGTGTTCCACCGTAAAGTCCATTCCCTGTAGAAAGATGGACCACCTTAACAGTTTTGAGTCTCACCCCTCATCTGCATTAACTATCTGAGGGACCTGTGGTTGGTCTGAAATCTGAAGTGAGTCCAAACAAGTAGGCTCTTAGCTTCTTTGGTGCTCAGACCACAGCAAAAAGATTCTCGCTCAATGGCTCTCCACATCTGTTCCAAGGGGAGTAACCTCCTGCTAAGGAAGACTACAGGGTGGTCTAGGCCCTTTTCGCTCCTCTGTGAGAGCACAGCTTCCACAAAATACACTGAAGCATCTGTCTGCATGACAAAGTCCTTGGAGAAGTCAGGTGCCTTAAGCATGGGCATCGTACACCGGGCTGGTTTAAGAGCATCAAAAGCCATCTGGCAAGCATCAGTCCAAATCACCTTCCTGGTCTGCTTCCTGGAAGATAGCTCAGTCAAGGGAGCAACAATGGTGCCATAGACTTCACAAATCTCCTATAGTAACCAGTGAAACCTAAGAAGACCCTCACCTTGGTCTGGTTCTTGAGGGCCCCCAAGCCAGAATGGTGTCAATATTTGGCAGTAGGGGGGCCACCTAGCCTGGATACCTGATGCCCTAATTACACCACACACCCCTGTTTGATCTAGCAGTGACTGGCCTTGCTCATGAAGCCTGCTTTCTGCAGATACCTCAACACTTACCTGAGGTGGTGCAAGTGATCTTCCCAGCTGAAACAGAACACTGGAATGCAATCCAGGTAGGCAGAACTGAAATTTAGCAGACCAGCCAACACCTGGCTGACCAACCTCAAAAAGGTGGCGGGGGAATTCTTCAACCCAAAGGGCATCACCCGGAACTGGTTGTTCCCCTCTGTTGAAAATGCAGACTTCTCCTAGGGACCATCAGTTAAGGTAATCTGCCAGTGTTCAGTGTTAAATAAAAAAATCTGAAGAACTTGGCAATTCCCAACCAATCTATGGGCTCATCAGCTTTGGGGATGGGGTGGATGTCAATCCTGGTGATGGCATTGTACCCGCAGTAGTACAGGCAGAACCGAAGTTCAGGAGTGGCACTGGGTGCAGCAGCCTTTGGGACCAAAACAACTGGGCTGGACCAACAACTGCTGTAGGGCTCTATCACCCCTAACGCCAGCATCTTAGAAACCTCTTTTTTGATGCTGGTTCTGATCCTGCCAGTTTTCCTGTAGATTTTGGGCTTCACAGGAGGACTGTCCCCAGTGTCCACATCATGGGTACACCAGTGTGTGACACCTACGGTCAGGGAGTACAGCGTGTCAAACTGCTCCAACAGCTGCCGACAGTCACTCTGCTGCTCTGGTGTCAGTGTGGGGGAGAGATTCACACCTTCCACTGAACCCTCGTGCTCTTTGGCAGACAGGAGGTCGGGCAGCAGTTCACGCTCCTCTTCCACCCCAACATCTGCTGCCAAGAGCATGTTTACTTTAGACCTCGAAAAGTATGCTTTGAGGCGGCTCACCTGTAGGACCCTTAAAGGGTTCCTGGGAGTCTGCAAGTTCACTAGGTAGGTGACAGTAGTCTTGCATTCCACCTCCTCAAATTTTCCAGTCAACTTGTCCTGCAGAGCGCAAGGCTCTACCAGGGCCATTGCCAACACTTTCTGGCCAGGTGGCAACTTCATCAGAGTGGCATTCTGGTTGTACCAACGTTTCATCCCTTTCTGGCTGGTTTCCAGGTTCACCCTAGCGAGTCTCCTGAAACACGCAGTTTGGTTTGTAAAGGCCAGCAGGTAGCTAAATACATCCTGGGGAAGTTTTCTTGGGATTTATTTCCCAGCCTTCTTTCACCAAACTGAGAGATCCTCTCACAGGGTACCCATACTGTGGCTCAAAGGGAATGACCCCTAAGGACTTCTGTGATACCTCCCTGTTAGCAAAGAGAAGGCATGGTAAGATGATTGTCCCACTTATGCCTCATGGGATCTGTCAGGCCCGTGATCATGCCCTTCAGGTTTAGTTGAAACTCTCCACCAATCCATTTCCTTGGGGGTGGTAAGGCGTGGTGAACCATTAGGGTACACCACATGCATCCCACAAGGCTGTCATATACTTGGATATGAAATGAGTTCCCCTGGTCACACACCACCTCTCTGGGGAAACCCACATGGGAAAAGATCAACATCAATACCCAGCCTGCCACAGGTGCCATTATATCCCTGATAGGGATAGCCTCCGGTTACTGGGTGGCATGGTTCACCAAGACCAGGATGTACCTGTTGCCTATGCCTGTCCTGGGGTCCAGAGGCACACAATATCCATCCCCATCCTACTTAATGGAGTTCCTGCAACCGGAAATAGGTTGTAGAGGAGCCTTTCACCTCCTCCTACTTGTCTGGCAAGTTTGGGAAGACCTACAATAATGATCAAACTGCCTTCACATTTGGGGCCAAAAAAAGTGGTTGACAATCCTGTCAAAGATTTTGTCCCTCCCCAAATGTCCAGCTGAAGGCACGTCATGAACCAGACCAAGTAAGAAGGTCCTGAAGCACTGGGATACCACCAGCACACAGGCTGACCCAGGCTCAGCGACCTTAGGCTCACTATATGGGTCACCATTCTCCGAGTAGATGCAATGTGACTCAGACTGATCACCAGCTGCCTGGTATGCCGCCTGCTGCAGCAAACCTTCTAGAGAATGGCATTCTCTCTGCTATCTGCAGAGTTCTTCCCTGATGGGACTGCTGCCAATGGGTCTACTCAGAGAAGTCCCACAGTTCAGCCACTTTTTCCCCTGAAGGTTCTGGGGCATCCCCTTTGAGGTCAGCCTCCTCCAAGACTGTGGGAACTCTAGGGGTGTGTTTTTCATGCTCCATTCCCTTTCTCTAGGCAGGCTCCTGGTGGGCGGTTTCTTACCCTAAGAACTAGTTTAGAGCCTTTAGAGAACTCCTTCTCATTACCCATGCCCCTCACTCTTCTGCTAGGGACCCTGACCACCTTTTGCAGAATATCCCCCATATACCTTCTTTTGGACCCTGGTACTCACCCAGTGGTCCACCTCCATAGCAAGCTTCCCGGGGTCAGTCAGCTTACTATCAATCAAGCAATGGAGCAGCTCTGCAAAATATAAACTAGACAAGTGCTCCTGTGCAATCAGTTTGTAAATCTCATGAAACGCTGTCACATTACTGCCCTTCACCCAAACATCCAATGCTCTGTAAAAAGAGTCTACACATTCTAATCAAGTGTGTGTATCAGTTTTCCTAACAGAATGAAACTGATCCCTGTATTTGACAGTGGTGAGAACATACCTGGTGAGGCCGGCCTCCTTCATGTCATGTAGGTGAGGCTGTAGCTCTTATCCAGCGCTCACAATGTGTTTCCCCCTCCTCTGCAAAGTTGTTCCACAAACCTGATCCCCAATTCTTCCCAGGGACCCCATTCGTGTGGATGTCTGCCCCATAGGCCTGAAACCACCTTTGCATATCCTATCCTTTCTTGTATTCTAGTCCTACATTCTTGGAAATATGTACTACTCTATCTGAGTTCACTGAGGTATTTCTGTCACCTTCTGTGCTAGATCTACTGCTTTGATCTAGCTCCTTTACTCTAAGCTCATGGTCTAGCATCATTATTTCCTCTTCTATTGCCAGCTTGAGCCTCTCCAGTTATAGTGCATCTCTCTTTGCTTCCCGTCTGTCCTCCAGCTCCTCTGGGTACAAGCCACTGCATGGCTTTGAGGGTCCTCTGCCCAAAAAACACAGCAACCCTTTGAATAGGCTCATCAACCTACACAATAAGATAGCCAGACTGCCCACTAGCCAGTCTGGCTGATATCCATGCTCTCAGCACCTTTTTTAGCTCCTCTTTGCTGGTGAGGCCTCTGTTTTGGACTTTCAGGTTTTTGCTGATAGCCTTCAACTCCTTCACGTTATAGGTTTACAACCTTTCCTTCCCAAAGGTCACTTCTCGGGATGCAACTGATTATGCAATTAACTCCGGCATAATGCAGCAGAAAGTTCAGGCTCAAACCAAGGGGCAAGATCAAAGATAGACCACGTGCAAGCAACGCCGTTAGTTGATGATCGGGTGTCAATGAGGTTCACATCAGTGGATCAAGACTGCGGTGTGGGATGGAGCGGTGCGTTGCATAACTTACTAACAGTGCCCCTAAAACACAGTGCAGGCAGCGGCATCAATGTCAGCTTGCAGCACCATTGTCGTTGAGACCAGGGTAGCAGAGTGAAGCAAGGCGCTGCAGAGTGCGTTGCCCACAGTTCGTGGGGAAAGCAGCACCTCAGGGTACAAAGTACAGCAGTGCCCTCTGTGGTGCCTTCAGTTAACGGAGTCGGCAGTGGTCTCGGTGATGGCGTTGGATTCCAGTTTCCTTCTGTTGTCACTGAGACCCACAGTCTCAGTTTGGGTACGCAGAGGAATACAAAGTCTTTGCTGTTCCTGAGACTTCTTGAACAGGGGCAATATCGACTTCAATGCCTTGGAGATACTTAGAAGAAGCTGTTTGAAAGTTCAATCCAGTCTTTTAAATGCCAAATACAGAAGCAGCCACTGCGGGCCAATACAGCAAAGCACACAGCAAAGTGGTAGTCCCTCCTCACAGCTTCTCCAGATCTTCTTCTTGGCAGGTTTCTAGATCCCAAAGAGTACCAAAGTCCTAGGGAGCATTGGCTCAAGCAGGTAAAAGCGGTAGGGTGGTGAGGCCAGGTTGGGTGGATCAAACAGATGACCATGAGGGAACATTAAAAAAATAATGTTCTTGTAAGCCAACTACTCCTCCTGTTACCTCCAGTAACTCCCACACAGCATGACTGCAGAGTTCTGATAGCAGGCCATGCCCCCTTTCTCCACAAGTCTGCAAATGCACCTCATGGCATGCTCTTGTTTGGGGGATGGAGTCCCCTTCACTGCTGGAGTCCTTAGGGGCCAACTAGCCTACCTGCTACCTCCAGTAAGCCCCACACAGTGGGATTTCTGCAAGGTGGTTACAGGCCAAACCCCATTGCCCCACCACTCTGCAAATGCGCATCCTGGCATGCTCTCGGTTGGGTGATAAATTCCTCTTGCCTCTTGAGGGTACCTGGGGGCCACTAGCCCTACTGTCGCCTCTAGTAAGACCCTCACAGCTGGATTGCTGAGAAGTGGCAGAGGCCATGCCCTCTTTTTCCACCACTCTGCAAATGCACCTCCTGACACACTGCTGCTTGGGGGTTTGGGGGATGTTGGCTAATTTACTCCTGAGGCCCACCTGCAGCGTGGGGAAAAGAGCATTTCCAAAGTGGTGGGAAAAGTGCGTGGCCTGCAACCACCTCTCAGCAATTCCACTGTATGGGGCTTACTGGAGGGAACAGGTGAGCTAGTTGGCCCCTATAGACCATAAGCAGTGAAGGGGACTTCATCACCCAATCAAGAGAACACCAGGAAGCGCTTTTGCAGAGCATTGGAGAAGGGAAGAGGGACCTTAGGCAAGTTGCTGGCTTCCGTTTTTATTTTTTATTTTAGGAAGGGGGTTGTGTGGCCCCCTTTCCCTTTACTCTTTTTCATTTTTTACTTTTAATAAAATGGGAGGAGGGCTGTAAAACACCCCTCCTGAGTCCAATTTCTTCCCCGGGAAACCCTTCCCCTTGGACCCGGCCTTCTGTTTTATTTACTTATTTAGGTATTTTAACGGCCCCCCATCCCTGGGCCAGGTTTGGCCCCGGAGTCTCCCCTGTATTTATTTAATTTTCAGCCCAGGGACCCCATTCCTCAGGGTCAGGCTTTTCTTTAAAAAATAAAGGGTAAGAGGCCTGCACAGCCCCCCTACCAAGCCGATTTTGCTCTGGGGAACCCATCCCCAAGACTACAGCCACGTCTTTGGGGACCGTGGGGGAACCTCAAGGCCCCTGCGGTCCCTGCCAGCTCCCTGACTCCTGCAGAAGCAGGCATTGCTTTTGGGCAGAGGGAGCTGCAAACATGCAGCTCGCTCTGCCCAAAAGCAATTCTGCTCTGCTTCATGGAAGCAAGAGCATTTTTCCTGCTCTATTCCATGAAGCGAACCAGAGTTTGCTATGGCTTGGCTGGAGCAGTGTTCCTGCCAAGCCATAGCAAACTGCAATGTCCGAGGGTAGGCACCCAGGGACATTGCTGGAGCCGAACCTGTGGGGTGGCAGTCCCCAGGGCTATTTACAGCTCCACAAGGGGGTGGCCACCCCTTCAACAATATTTAAGCCCCAGGGATGTGTTGGTCACCGGGGCTGTGTGCTGCTCCACACACTTTACTTTTAAATAAAGCCCCTGGGATGTGGCGTGCCCCGGAGCTCCATGCCCCCCATGCATTTTTATAAATTTAGCCCCGGGGAGGTGGTAGTCCCTGGAGATGCGGAGTGCCTCATGGCCTTCCGCATTTAAGGTAATTAGCCCCAAGGAGGTGGTGGTCCCTGGAGCTGCGGAGGGACACATAGCCCCCCCCATTCGATCTATAATCCCCGGGGAGGTTTCGGGCCACTGCATTGCATTTTTTTCAATGCCCCCGGGACATGGCCTATGCGAGGGCTTAAATTATATATATTTTTTACATTTTCAGCTGGATTCATGGATCCTCCATGAATCCCACCAAAAATTTCAAAGCCAATGCTTTTTTGGGACCTGGGGCTCCCTGTGGGACCACCTGAACAGGCCTAGGTGGTCAAGGTGCTTCTACCTTGCCCCTATTTCTTGTTTTTTATCCTTTTTTCTTGTGACTTGGTTCAAAAAAGTCACAAGATGGATGCCAAAACTTCCTGTTTTTTTGGTGTTGACAACCAATCAGATCTCATGCACGACATCAGGAGGGTTCATGGATCCACTGTTGCCACAGTTGTATATCTGAAACTCTTTACATTTCTTCAGGACTACTGAATAGATTAACACCATTTAACTAACTGAGTGCTTTCTGAACGTAGAGCTACCTTTTTGCCAAATGTGGTGTAATTTCGTTCAGCAGTTCAGGCTGTAGCAGTGTCTAAAGTTTACTATGGAAATTAACATGGAGAAAAAGTGTTTTGGAACCCCCCTTTTCCTCGGCCCCCGCTTGATAAATCATCTGAAAGCTGACTGTCACATTAGTTTTAGAAATTTTTCTATCTACCAGTTACCGCCATTAGGATATCTATACTAATATAATAAAGAGAGAGCCCAAACCTTTGCGGCGGGTAATCTCAGGAACCACAGCACCAATCACAACACCCAATGCAGCGTTGGAAAGGGCAGTTGCAGCAGAAGGACATAGGCTATGCAGCTGCCCACCATATACATTTAAAAAAGGTAAAAGAACCGTGCCAGCAAAGTAGTCCGTTGTGGGCGTGTCTGCTTTGTGCTGTGGGCGTGTGCTTGGGGTGTGACAAATGCAGGGGTCGTGTGGTACGTTCCACCCTTCATGCCATGTCTCACATTGTGTGCTAATCCCACCCTGCTCCCTTTAAACACCCCATAATCATAACCCACCCTTACTCCTTAAAATACCCCAACACCCTTAAACACTAACCCATCTTAACCCTATAAATATACCCTGTACCCCAAAACCCAAACCTATCCCTAAACCCTTAAAAAACCCTGTACCCCAAAACCCAAACCTAGCCCTGAACCCTATAAATACCCCTGTACCTCAAAACCCAAACCTACCCCTGAACCCTAAAAATACCCCTGCACCCCAGAACCCAAACCTAGCCCTGAACCCTAAAAATACCACTGTACCCCAAAACCCAAACCTACCACATAACCCTAAAAATACCCCTGTACCCCAAAACCCAAACCTAGCCCTGAACCCTAAAAATAACCCTGTACCCCAAAACCCAAACCTACCCCTGTACCCCAAAACTCAAACCTAGCCCTGAACCCTTAAAATACCCCTGTACCCTAAACCCCAAACCTACCCCTGAACCCTAAAAATACCCCTATACCTAGGGATAGGTATGGGTTTTGGGGTACAGGGGTATTTTTAGGGTTCAGGGCTAGTTTTGAGTTTTGGGGTATAGGGGTATTTTTAGGGTTCAGGGGTAGGTTCAACCAGCTGACACGTGTTTCATTACCAGGGCAGTGCCTGTGACTCATCAGGGCTGAAAGCGGCGCTTGTGTTCTGATCAGTGGATCCGGTGATACAGGGCAATCACAATGAGGAAGTGAAGGGCAAGGATTATAGGGAACATGGATGGCTTGCACGCACAGTCAGGTACGACTGGGGCGTTGTCTCCTGGAGAAGCGATGTGGCTTCACATCTCGTCGGGCGGAAATGAACCGGAGAGCCTCAGGTTCATTTCCGCCCGACTGGCGTTCTGTAAACATACCAAAGAAAGAAGACGTATATAAAGTTTAATATATTGTCTTCACCATACAACCGGTGTCCATTGTTTTGTCTCAATCGACCAAATCACTTAAATTTGTTTGTACCACACATGTGCCCAGTACCTGTTGTATCTTTTGTGTGGTGTTCAGGCATCCTATGCCTGACCGCATCTGAGAGGCTTCAGGGTTTCCCTCTTTACTGGTTGCACCATCCAATTCTTGTCCTTCCTGTCCATCACTACTTACCCCTACCGCACTGTGTGAGCGTCCTATACTGTACATATCCAAACCCTCAGTAGAACTTCCTTCTGGCTTCTAACTAGTGTTGTACAAGTCTTTCGCTGTATTGCATGGCCTACATACACGGAGAAATTCTCCATATGGAATGCTCATTATGGAATGATGTGGGTGAAAACTATGTGCATGCAGCACTGAGTTTCCAGCAGTAGGTTTTCTTTAAAAGGCAGGTCTCAATTTTGTTTTGCTCTATATACCCCTTTACTTCCAGTAAGTTAGTGGTTTTAACATCAATATTCGCTGTGAACTGCAGATTCAGATTGTTAACATTATTCTTTACAAATTGCTCTGCTTGTAACACCGTGCCTCCAGCCTACATGTAAACATACATAGTTTTCAGAGAAGCATGCCCCCTTGGCCACACCTCTCAGTTGCTGGTGTTGCTACAGCGCGACTCCAAAAATTATTTCTAATCATCACTCACCATTTCCCTGAAACCTTTAAACACACAAAACATGCACCAGTGGGGCCCATAACACTGCACATTTACTCTATTCACCTACACTTGGCTTCAAGGCTTTTGGTGAATCACAATGGAGAAATGCTGTAACATTTGGTGGAGCGTCTAAACCTATTTAACTATTTATTATTTACACCTGCAGTTTAAAACAAATAATTCACCATAGTTTATGAAACATTGGATTATTCAGACACACCACCATAATGGCAATGGATCTGCTAGAAAGAAAATTCGGCGTAGGAAAATCACAAGACCAGCTTTTAAAATTCCATTTCCCAATTTTATTAAAAGCAAAACTTTATTATGTCTGACATTTATGCATCAGTCAAATCTTTATTTAGTTAAATCTCAAACTTTATAACAATAAAGATCATTATTCAGAGCTCAAAAAAAATAGCTTTAGTTTAGATTTCAGTAAAGTTTAGCAAAGAACAGATAGTTCCAAATTCATTCTCTCCTAACATCCCTGTCTAACACCCTCATCTTATCCTTATAGTCCTGCAAAGCAAACAAAGTAAAATAGAACAGAGTCTTACATCCAGGAATCGGTCAGCAAACGGGCAGCATCTCCGATAGAAGTTGAAAAAGCGATCCCTTCAAGTCAAATCCAGGGGTTTTTATACCTTAATTCTCGTGTGGATGTCTGCCCCATAGGCCTGAAACCACCTTTGCATATCCTATCCTTTCTTGTATTCTAGTCCTACATTCTTGGAAATATGTACTACTCTATCTGAGTTCACTGAGGTATTTCTGTCTCCTTCTGTGCTAGATCTACTGCTTTGATCTAGCTCCTTTACTCTAAGCTCATGGTCTAGCATCATTATTTCCAGTTCTATTGCCAGCTTGAGCCTCTCCAGTTATAGTGCATCTCTCTTTGCTTCCCGTCTGTCCTCCAGCTCCTCTGGGTACAAGCCACTGCATGGCTTTGAGGGTCCTCTGCCCAAAAAACACAGCAACCCTTTGAATAGGCTCATCAACCTACACAATAAGATATCCAGACTGCCCACTAGCCAGTCTGGCTGATATCCATGCTCTCAGCACCTTTTTTAGCTCCTCTTTGCTGGTGAGGCCTCTGTTTTGGACTTTCAGGTTTTTGCTGATAGCCTTCAACTCCTTCACGTTATAGGTTTACAACCTTTCCTTCCCAAAGGTCACTTCTCGGGATGCAACTGATTATGCAATTAACTCCGGCATAATGCAGCAGAAAGTTCAGGCTCAAACCAAGGGGCAAGATCAAAGATAGACCACGTGCAAGCAACGCCGTTAGTTGATGATCAGGTGTCAATGAGGTTCGCATCAGTGGATCAAGACTGCGGTGTGGGATGGAGCGGTGCGTTGCATAACTTACTAACAGTGCCCCTAAAACACAGTGCAGGCAGCGGCATCAATGTCAGCTTGCAGCACCATTGTCGTTGAGACCAGGGTAGCAGAGTGAAGCAAGGCGCTGCAGAGTGCGTTGCCCACAGTTCGTGGGGAAAGCAGCACCTCAGGGTACAAAGTACAGCAGTGCCCTCTGTGGTGCCTTCAGTTAACGGAGTCGGCAGTGGTCTCGGTGATGGCGTTGGATTCCAGTTTCCTTCTGTTGTCACTGAGACCCACAGTCTCAGTTTGGGTACGCAGAGGAATACAAAGTCTTTGCTGTTCCTGAGACTTCTTGAACAGGGGCAATATCGACTTCAATGCCTTGGAGATACTTAGAAGAAGCTGTTGGAAACTTCAATCCAGTCATTTAACTGCCAAATACAGAAGCAGCCACTGCGGGCCAATACAGCAAAGCACACAGCAAAGTGGTAGTCCCTCCTCACAGCTTCTCCAGATCTTCTTCTTGGCAGGTTTCTAGATCCCAAAGAGTACCAAAGTCCTAGGGAGCATTGGCTCAAGCAGGTAAAAGCGGTAGGGTGGTGAGGCCAGGTTGGGTGGATCAAACAGATGACCATGAGGGAACATTAAAAAAATAATGTTCTTGTAAGCCAACTACTCCTCCTGTTACCTCCAGTAACTCCCACACAGCATGACTGCAGAGTTCTGATAGCAGGCCATGCCCCCTTTCTCCACAAGTCTGCAAATGCACCTCATGGCATGCTCTTGTTTGGGGGATGGAGTCCCCTTCACTGCTGGAGTCCTTAGGGGCCAACTAGCCTACCTGCTACCTCCAGTAAGCCCCACACAGTGGGATTTCTGCAAGGTGGTTACAGGCCAAACCCCATTGCCCCACCACTCTGCAAATGTGCATCCTGGCATGCTCTCGGTTGGGTGATAAATTCCTCTTGCCTCTTGAGGGTACCTGGGGGCCACTAGCCCTACTGTCGCCTCTAGTAAGACCCTCACAGCTAGATTGCTGAGAAGTGGCAGAGGCCATGCCCTCTTTTTCCACCACTCTGCAAATGCACCTCCTGACACACTGCTGCTTGGGGGTTTGGGGGATGTTGGCTAATTTACTCCTGAGGCCCACCTGCAGCGTCGGGAAAAGAGCATTTCCAAAGGGGTGGGAAAAGTGCGTGGCCTGCAACCACCTCTCAGCAATTCCACTGTATGGGGCTTACTGGAGGTAACAGGTGAGCTAGTTGGCCCCTATAGACCATAAGCAGTGAAGGGGACTTCATCACCCAATCAAGAGAACACCAGGAAGCGCTTTTGCAGAGCATTGGAGAAGGGAAGAGGGACCTTAGGCAAGTTGCTGGCTTCCGTTTTTATTTTTTATTTTAGGAAGGGGGTTGTGTGGCCCCCTTTCCCTTTACTCTTTTTCATTTTTTACTTTTAATAAAATGGGAGGAGGGCTGTAAAACACCCCTCCTGAGTCCAATTTCTTCCCCGGGAAACCCTTCCCCCTGGACCCGGCCATCTGTTTTATTTACTTATTTAGGTTTTTAACGGCCCCCCATCCCTGGGCCAGGTTTGGCCCCGGAGTCTCCCCTGTATTTATTTATTTTTCAGCCCAGGACCCGTTCCTCAGGGTCAGGCTTTTCTTTAAAAAATAAAGGGTAAGAGGCCTGCACAGCCCCCCTACCAAGCCGATTTTGCTCTGGGGAACCCATCCCCAAGACTACAGCCACGTCTTTGGGGACCGTGGGGGAGCCTCAAGGCCCCTGCGGTCCCTGCCAGCTCCCTGCCTCCTGCAGAAGCAGGCATTGCTTTTGGGCAGAGGGAGCTGCAAACATGCAGCTCGCTCTGCCCAAAAGCAATTCTGCTCTGCTTCATGGAAGCAAGAGCATTTTTCCTGCTCTATTCCATGAAGCGAACCAGAGTTTGCTATGGCTTGGCTGGAGCAGTGTTCCTGCCAAGCCATAGCAAACTGCAATGTCCGAGGGTAGGCACCCAGGGACATTGCTGGAGCCGAACCTGTGGGGTGGCAGTCCCCAGGGCTATTTACAGCTCCACAAGGGGGTGGCCACCCCTTCAACAATATTTAAGCCCCAGGGATGTGTTGGTCACCGGGGCTGTGTGCTGCTCCACACACTTTACTTTTAAATAAAGCCCCTGGGATGTGGCGTGCCCCGGAGCTCCATGCCCCCCATGCATTTTTATAAATTTAGCCCCGGGGAGGTGGTAGTCCCTGGAGATGCGGAGTGCCGCATGGCCTTCCGCATTTAAGGTAATTAGCCCCAAGGAGGTGGTGGTCCCTGGAGCTGCGGAGAGACACATAGCCCCCCCCATTCGATCTATAAGCCCCGGGGAGGTTTCGGGCCACTGCATTGCATTTTTTTCAATGCCCCCGGGACATGGCCTATGCGAGGGCTTAAATTATATATATTTTTTACATTTTCAGCTGGATTCATGGATCCTCCATGAATCCCACCAAAAATTTCAAAGCGAATGCTTTTTTGGGACCTGGGGCTCCCTGTGGGACCACCTGACCAGGCCTAGGTGGTCAAGGTGCTTCTACCTTGCCCCTATGTCTTGTTTTTTATCCTTTTTTCTTGTGACTTGGTTCAACCAAGTCACAAGATGGATGCCAAAACTTCCTGTTTTTTTGGTGTTGACAACCAATCAGATCTCATGCACGACATTAGGAGAGTTCATGGATCCACTGTCGCCACAGTTGTATATCTGAAACTCTTTACATTTCTTCAGGACTACTGAATAGATTAACACCATTTAACTAACTGAGTGCTTTCTGAACGTAGAGCCACCTTTTTGCCAAATGTGGTGTAATTTCGTTCAGCAGTTCAGGCTGTAGCAGTGTCTAAAGTTTACTATGGAAATTAACATGGAAAAAAAGTGTTTTGGAACCCTCTTTTCCTCGGCCCCCGCTTGATAAATCATCCGAAAGCTGACTGTCACATTAGTTTTAGAAATTTTTCTATCTACCAGTTACCGCCATTAGGATATCTATACTAATATAATAAAGAGAGAGCCCAAACCTTTGCGGCGGGTAATCTCAGGAACCACAGCACCAATCACAACACCCAATGCAGCGTTGGAAAGGGCAGTTGCAGCAGAAGGACATAGGCTAAGCAGCTGCCCACCATATACATTTAAAAAAGGTAAAAGAACCGTGCCAGCAAAGTAGTCCGTTGTGGGCGTGTCTGCTTTGTGCTGTGGGCGTGTGCTTGGGGTGTGACAAATGCAGGGGTCGTGTGGTGTACTTTCCACCCTTCATGCCATGTCTCACATTGTGTGCTAATTCCACCCTGCTCCCTTTAAACACCCCATAATCATAACCCACCCTTACTCCTTAAAATACCCCAACACCCTTAAACACTAACCCATCTTAACCCTATAAATATACCCTGTACCCCAAAACCCAAACCTATCCCTAAACCCTTAAAAAACCTGTACCGCGAAACCCAAACCTAGCCCTGAACCCTATAAATACCCCTGTACCTCAAAACCCAAACCTACCCCTGAACCCTAAAAATACCCCTGCACCCCAGAACCCAAACCTAGCCCTGAACCCTAAAAATACCACTGTACCCCAAAACCCAAACTTACCCCATAACACTAAAAATACCCCTGTACCCCAAAACCCAAACCTAGCCCTGAACCCTAAAAATAACCCTGAAACCCCAAAACCCAAACCTACCCCTGTACCTCAAAACCCAAACCTAGCCCTGAACCCTTAAAATACCCCTGTACCCTAAACCCCAAACCTACCCCTGAACCCTAAAAATACCCCTATACCTAGGGATAGGTATGGGTTTTGGGGTAAAGGGGTATTTTTAGGGTTCAGGGCTAGTTTTGAGTTTTGGGGTATAGGGGTATTTTTAGGGTTCAGGGGTAGGTTCAACCAGCTGACACGTGTTTCATTAACAGGGCAGTGCCTGTGACTCATCAGGGCTGAAAGCGGCGCTTGTGTTCTGATCAGTGGATCCGGTGATACAGGGCAATCACAATGAGGAAGTGAAGGGCAAGGATTATAGGGAACATGGATGGCTTGCACGCACAGTCAGGTACGACTGGGGCGTTGTCTCCTGTAGAAGCGATGTGGCTTCACATCTCGTCGGGCGGAAATGAACCGGAGAGCCTCAGGTTCATTTCCGCCCGACTGGCGTTCTGTAAACATACCAAAGAAAGAAGACGTATATAAAGTTTAATATATTGTCTTCACCATACAACCGGTGTCCATTGTTTTGTCTCAATCGACCAAATCACTTAAATTTGTTTGTACCACACATGTGCCCAGTACCTGTTGTATCTTTTGTGTGGTGTTCAGGCATTCTATGCCTGACCGCATCTGAGAGGCTTCAGGGTTTCCCTCTTTACTGGTTGCACCATCCAATTCTTGTCCTTCCTGTCCATCACTACTTACCCCTACCGCACTGTCTGAGCGTCCTATACTGTACATATCCAAACCCTCAGTAGAACTTCCTTCTGGCTTCTAACTAGTGTTGTACAAGTCTTTCGCTGTATTGCATGGCCTACATACACGGAGAAATTCTCCATATGGAATGCTCATTATGGAATGATGTGGGTGAAAACTATGTGCATGCAGCACTGAGTTTCCAGCAGTAGGTTTTCTTTAAAAGGCAGGTCTCAATTTTGTTTTGCTCTATATACCCCTTTACTTCCAGTAAGTTAGTAGTTTTAACATCAATATTCGCTGTGAACTGCAGATTCAGATTGTTAACATTATTCTTTACAAATTGCTCTGCTTGTAACACCGTGCCTCCAGCCTACATGTAAACATACATAGTTTTCAGAGAAGCATGCCCCCTTGGCCACACCTCTCAGTTGCTGGTGTTGCTACAGCGCGACTCCAAAAATTATTTCTAATCATCACTCACCATTTCCCTGAAACCTTTAAACACACAAAACATGCACCAGTGGGGCCCATAACACTGCACATTTACTCTATTCACCTACACTTGGCTTCAAGGCTTTTGGTGAATCACAATGGAGAAATGCTGTAACATTTGGTGGAGCGTCTAAACCTATTTAACTATTTATTATTTACACCTGCAGTTTAAAACAAATAATTCACCATAGTTTATGAAACATTGGATTATTCAGACACACCACCATAATGGCAATGGATCTGCTAGAAAGAAAATTCGGCGTAGGAAAATCACAAGACCAGCTTTTAAAATTCCATTTCCCAATTTTATTAAAGGCAAAACTTTATTATGTCTGACATTTATGCATCAGTCAAATCTTTATTTAGTTAAATCTCAAACTTTATTTCAATAAAGATCATTATTCAGAGCTCAAAAAAATAGCTTTAGTTTAGATTTCAGTAAAGTTTAGCAAAGAACAGATAGTTCCAAATTCATTCTCTCCTAACATCCCTGTCTAACACCCTCATCTTATCCTTATAGTCCTGCAAAGCAAACAAAGTAAAATAGAACAGAGTCTTACATCCAGGAATCGGTCAGCAAACGGGCAGCATCTCCGATAGAAGTTGAAAAAGCGATCCCTTCAAGTCAAATCCAGGGGTTTTTATACCTTAATTCTCGTGTGGATGTCTGCCCCATAGGCCTGAAACCACCTTTCCATATCCTATCCTTTCTTGTATTCTAGTCCTACATTCTTGGAAATATGTACTACTCTATCTGAGTTCACTAAGGTATTTCTGTCTCCTTCTGTGCTAGATCTACTGCTTTGATCTAGCTCCTTTACTCTAAGCTCATGGTCTAGCATCATTATTTCCTCTTCTATTGCCAGCTTGAGCCTCTCCAGTTATAGTGCATCTCTCTTTGCTTCCCGTCTGTCCTCCAGCTCCTCTGGGTACAAGCCACTGCATGGCTTTGAGGATCCTCTGCCCAAAAACACAGCAACCCTTTGAATAGGCTCATCAACCTAGACAATAAGATAGCCAGACTGCCCACTAGCCAGTCTGGCTGATATCCATGCTCTCAGCACCTTTTTTAGCTCCTCTTTGCTGGTGAGGCCTCTGTTTTGGACTTTCAGGTTTTTGCTGATAGCCTTCAACTCCTTCACGTTATAGGTTTACAACCTTTCCTTCCCAAAGGTCACTTCTCGGGATGCAACTGATTATGCAAAATAACTCCGGCATAATGCAGCAGAAAGTTCAGGCTCAAACCAAGGGGCAAGATCAAAGATAGACCACGTGCAAGCAACGCCGTTAGTTGATGATCGGGTGTCAATGAGGTTCGCATCAGTGGATCAAGACTGCGGTGTGGGATGGAGCGGTGCGTTGCATAACTTACTAACAGTGCCCCTAAAACACAGTGCAGGCAGCGGCATCAATGTCAGCTTGCAGCACCATTGTCGTTGAGACCAGGGTAGCAGAGTGAAGCAAGGCGCTGCAGAGTGTGTTGCCCACAGTTCGTGGGGAAAGCAGCACCTCAGGGTACAAAGTACAGCAGTGCCCTCTGTGGTGCCTTCAGTTAACGGAGTCGGCAGTGGTCTCGGTGATGGCGTTGGATTCCAGTTTCCTTCTGTTGTCACTGAGACCCACAGTCTCAGTTTGGGAACGCAGAGAAATACAAAGTCTTTGCTGTTCCTGAGACTTCTTGAACAGGGGCAATATCGACTTCAATGCCTTGGAGATACTTAGAAGAAGCTGTTGGAAAGTTCAATCCAGTCTTTTAACTGCCAAATACAGAAGCAGCCACTGCGGGCCAATACAGCAAAGCACACAGCAAAGTGGTAGTCCCTCCTCACAGCTTCTCCAGATCTTCTTCTTGGCAGGTTTCTAGATCCCAAAGAGTACCAAAGTCCTAGGGAGCATTGGCTCAAGCAGGTAAAAGCGGTAGGGTGGTGAGGCCAGGTTGGGTGGATCAAACAGATGACCATGAGGGAACATTAAAAAAATAATGTTCTTGTAAGCCAACTACTCCTCCTGTTACCTCCAGTAACTCCCACACAGCATGACTGCAGAGTTCTGATAGCAGGCCATGCCCCCTTTCTCCACAAGTCTGCAAATGCACCTCATGGCATGCTCTTGTTTGGGGGATGGAGTCCCCTTCACTGCTGGAGTCCTTAGGGGCCAACTAGCCTACCTGCTACCTCCAGTAAGCCCCACACAGTGGGATTTCTGCAAGGTGGTTACAGGCCAAACCCCATTGCCCCACCACTCTGCAAATGCGCATCCTGGCATGCTCTCGGTTGGGTGATAAATTCCTCTTGCCTCTTGAGGGTACCTGGGGGCCACTAGCCCTACTGTCGCCTCTAGTAAGACCCTCACAGCTGGATTGCTGAGAAGTGGCAGAGGCCATGCTCTCTTTTTCCACCACTCTGCAAATGCACCTCCTGACACACTGCTGCTTGGGGGTTTGGGGGATGTTGGCTAATTTACTCCTGAGGCCCACCTGCAGCGTGGGGAAAAGAGCATTTCCAAAGTGGTGGGAAAAGTGCGTGGCCTGCAACCACCTCTCAGCAATTCCACTGTATGGGGCTTACTGGAGGTAACAGGTGAGCTAGTTGGCCCCTATAGACCATAAGCAGTGAAGGGGACTTCATCACCCAATCAAGAGAACACCAGGAAGCGCTTTTGCAGAGCATTGGAGAAGGGAAGAGGGACCTTAGGCAAGTTGCTGGCTTCCGTTTTTATTTTTTATTTTAGGAAGGGGGTTGTGTGGCCCCCTTTCCCTTTACTCTTTTTCATTTTTTACTTTTAATAAAATGGGAGGAGGGCTGTAAAACACCCCTCCTGAGTCCAATTTCTTCCCCGGGAAACCCTTCCCCCTGGACCCGGCCATCTGTTTTATTTACTTATTTAGGTTTTTTAACGGCCCCCCATCCCTGGGACAGGTTTGGCCCCGGAGTCTCCCCTGTATTTATTTATTTTTCAGCCCAGGGACCCCATTCCTCAGGGACAGGCTTTTCTTTAAAAAATAAAGGGTAAGAGGCCTGCACAGCCCCCCTACCAAGCCGATTTTGCTCTGGGGAACCCATCCCCAAGACTACAGCCACGTCTTTGGGGACCGTGGGGGAGCCTCAAGGCCCCTTTGGTCCCTGCCAGCTCCCTGCCTCCTGCAGAAGCAGGCATTGCTTTTGGGCAGAGGGAGCTGCAAACATGCAGCTCGCTCTGCCCAAAAGCAATTCTGCTCTGCTTCATGGAAGCAAGAGCATTTTTCCTGCTCTATTCCATGAAGCGAACCAGAGTTTGCTATGGCTTGGCTGGAGCAGTGTTCCTGCCAAGCCATAGCAAACTGCAATGTCCGAGGGTAGGCACCCAGGGACATTGCTGGAGCCGAACCTGTGGGGTGGCAGTCCCCAGGGCTATTTACAGCTCCACAAGGGGGTGGCCACCCCTTCAACAATATTTAAGCCCCAGGGATGTGTTGGTCACCGGGGCTGTGTGCTGCTCCACACACTTTACTTTTAAATAAAGCCCCTGGGATGTGGCGTGCCCCGGAGCTCCATGCCCCCCATGCATTTTTATAAATTTAGCCCCGGGGAGGTGGTAGTCGCTGGAGATGCGGAGTGCCGCATGGCCTTCCGCATTTAAGGTAATTAGCCCCAAGGAGGTGGTGGTCCCTGGAGCTGCGGAGGGACACATAGCCCCCCCCATTCGATCTATAAGCCCCAGGGAGGTTTCGGGCCACTGCATTGCATTTTTTTCAATGCCCCCGGGACATGGCCAATGCGAGGGCTTAAATTATATATATTTTTTACATTTTCAGCTGGATTCATGGATCCTCCATGAATCCCACCAAAAATGTCAAAGCGAATGCTTTTTTGGGACCTGGGGCTCCCTGTGGGACCACCTGAACAGGCCTAGGTGGTCAAGGTGCTTCTACCTTGCCCCTATTTCTTGTTTTTTATCCTTTTTTCTTGTGACTTGGTTCAACCAAGTCACAAGATGGATGCCAAAACTTCCTGTTTTTTTGGTGTTGACAACCAATCAGATCTCATGCACGACATCAGGAGGGTTCATGGATCCACTGTCGCCACAGTTGTATATCTGAAACTCTTTACATTTCTTCTGGACTACTGAATAGATTAACACCATTTAACTAACTGAGTGCTTTCTGAACGTAGAGCTACCTTTTTGCCAAATGTGGTGTAATTTCATTCAGCAGTTCAGGCTGTAGCAGTGTCTAAAGTTTACTATGGAAATTAACATGGAAAAAAAGTGTTTTGGAACCCCCCTTTTCCTCGGCCCCCGCTTGATAAATCATCCGAAAGCTGACTGTCACATTAGTTTTAGAAATGTTTCTATCTACCAGTTACCGCCATTAGGATATCTATACTAATATAATAAAGAGAGAGCCCAAACCTTTGCGGCGGGTAATCTCAGGAACCACAGCACCAATCACAACACCCAATGCAGCGTTGAAAAGGGCAGTTGCAGCAGAAGGACATAGGCTATGCAGCTGCCCACCATATACATTTAAAAAAGGTAAAAGAACCGTGCCAGCAAAGTAGTCCGTTGTGGGCGTGTCTGCTTTGTGCTGTGGGCGTGTGCTTGGGGTGTGACAAATGCAGGGGTCGAGTGGTACGTTCCACCCTTCATGCCATGTCTCACATTGTGTGCTAATCCCACCCTGCTCCCTTTAAACACCCCATAATCATAACCCACCCTTACTCCTTAAAATACCCCAACACCCTTAAACACTAACCCATCTTAACCCTATAAATATACCCTGTACCCCAAAACCCAAACCTATCCCTAAACCCTTAAAAAACCCTTTACCCCAAAACCCAAACCTAGCCCTGAACCCTATAAATACCCCTGTACCTCAAAACCCAAACCTACCCCTGAACCCTAAAAATACCCCTGCACCCCAGAACCCAAACCTAGCCCTGAACCCTAAAAATACCACTGTACCCCAAAACCCAAACCTACCTCATAACCCTAAAAATACCCCTGTACCCCAAAACCCAAACCTAGCCCTGAACCCTAAAAATAACCATGTACCCCAAAACCCAAACCTACCCCTGTACCCCAAAACCCAAACCTAGCCCTGAACCCTTAAAATACCCCTGTACCCTAAACCCCAAACCTACCCCTGAACCCTAAAAATACCCCTATACCTAGGGATAGGTATGGGTTTTGGGGTACAGGGGTATTTTTAGGGTTCAGGGCTAGTTTTGAGTTTTGGGGTATAGGGGTATTTTTAGGGTTCAGGGGTAGGTTCAACCAGCTGACACGTGTTTCATTAACAGGGCAGTGCCTGTGACTCATCAGGGCTGAAAGCGGCGCTTGTGTTCTGATCAGTGGATCCGGTGATACAGGGCAATCACAATGAGGAAGTGAAGGGCAAGGATTATAGGGAACATGGATGGCTTGCACGCACATTCAGGTACGACTGGGGCGTTGTCTCCTGGAGAAGCGATGTGGCTTCACATCTCGTCGGGCGGAAATGAACCGGAGAGCCTCAGGATCATTTCCGCCTGACTGGCGTTCTGTAAACATACCAAAGAAAGAAGACGTATATAAAGTTTAATATATTGTCTTCACCATACAACCGGTGTCCATTGTTTTGTCTCAATCGACCAAATCACTTAAATTTGTTTGTACCACACATGTGCCCAGTACCTGTTGTATCTTTTGTGTGGTGTTCAGGCATCCTATGCTTGACCGCATCTGAGAGGCTTCAGGGTTTCCCTCTTTACTGGTTGCACCATCCAATTCTTGTCCTTCCTGTCCATCACTACTTACCCCTACCGCACTGTGTGAGCGTCCTATACTGTACATATCCAAACCCTCAGTAGAACTTCTTTCTGGCTTCTAACTAGTGTTGTACAAGTCTTTCGCTGTATTGCATGGCCTACATACACGGAGAAATTCTC
Source organism: Lissotriton vulgaris (assembly GCF_964263255.1). Lineage (NCBI taxonomy): Eukaryota > Metazoa > Chordata > Amphibia > Caudata > Salamandridae > Lissotriton > Lissotriton vulgaris. Next base: position 866,590,282 of record NC_141696.1, read on the forward strand.
CATATGGAATGCTCATTATGGAATGATGTGGGTGAAAACTATGTGCATGCAGCACTGAGTTTCCAGCAGTAGGTTTTCTTTAAAAAGCAGGTCTCAATTTTGTTTTGCTCTATATACCCCTTTACTTCCAGTAAGTTAGTGGTTTTAACATCAATATTCGCTGTGAACTGCAGATTCAGATTGTTAACATTATTCTTTACAAATTGCTCTGCTTGTAACACCGTGCCTCCAGCCTACATGTAAACATACATAGTTTTCAGAGAAGCATGCCCCCTTGGCCACACCTCTCAGTTGCTGGTGTTGCTACAGCGCGACTCCAAAAATTATTTCTAATCATCACTCACCATTTCCCTGAAACCTTTAAACACACAAAACATGCACCAGTGGGGCCCATAACACTGCACATTTACTCTATTCACCTACACTTGGCTTCAAGGCTTTTGGTGAATCACAATGGAGAAATGCTGTAACATTTGGTGGAGCGTCTAAACCTATTTAACTATTTATTATTTACACCTGCAGTTTAAAACAAATAATTCACCATAGTTTATGAAACATTGGATTATTCAGACACACCACCATAATGGCAATGGATCTGCTAGAAAGAAAATTCGGCGTAGGAAAATCACAAGACCAGCTTTTAAAATTCCATTTCCCAATTTTATTAAAAGCAAAACTTTATTATGTCTGACATTTATGCATCAGTCAAATCTTTATTTAGTTAAATCTCAAACTTTATTTCAATAAAGATCATTATTCAGAGCTCAAAAAAATAGCTTTAGTTTAGATGTCAGTAAAGTTTAGCAAAGAACAGATAGTTCCAAATTCATTCTCTCCTAACATCCCTGTCTAACACCCTCATCTTATCCTTATAGTCCTGCAAAGCAAACAAAGTAAAATAGAACAGAGTCTTACATCCAGGAATCGGTCAGCAAACGGGCAGCATCTCCGATAGAAGTTGAAAAAGCGATCCCTTCAAGTCAAATCCAGGGGTTTTTATACCTTAATTCTCCTAGTGTAATCTATCTAAAAGTAACTTGTCAGTCATCATTCAAATTCTCATTGGACAGTTTCGGGGTGGGTGAGCATCATCTCACAATTAGACACAGTTTTTTCTATGTGTCAGCGGAAAAATAAAGGGTCTTTGTTATGTTCAGTTTGCGGCCTAGGCACATCCGCGACTAGCAACATCCATCCTCTTTCCAAGGCTCTTGAAAATTACATCGTCCATGCTTGGCACCCATCCTAGGTTCCGGGCCACATTCAGCCTTGAACTTTTCTCGGACACAAGCAGTTCACTCTGACTTGCAGGTTTTAGCGCGCCTGTGCTTTTCAGCTCTTGCTCACAGTTTACCCACACGTCCATTTTGTTTAGGCCTCAGAGGCCACTTTTTGAAACTATCATAGAAACAAACACAAATTCATATTAGTTATTGAATTGAAACCCATTATGTTTACCTCCCACCATACTAATGTTTCCCATTAGTTGTTACCTAGCAAATAAGCCACACAAATGCGTTTATACTTACATAATCGACCTTTTCTTTTCACAATACATGTACAAAAAGCACATTTAAATAGCGTTTTGTTTATAATCAAACAGCACATTAGTTCACAATACAATAACATTACACATTAGCTAAGTTTATTGCAACATGCAAGCAAAATTAGTATTCCCATGTGTAAAAATAAAATAATGTGTGCATCTTACTCTATGGTTGATTATTCTTCACAAAACATGCAATTAGTAATCATTTGTGTTATGGGACATTGACTTCAAGAGGTGTACACAAAATTTTGTGTTTGCCACCTCGCTCCATCAATTCCCTCATCTGGTGATTTTATCACCAAATATCTCTCAAAATTTTGGAAAATTTTGTAGAACATGTTTCAAATTCTTTTTTCTGTTAATGTCATCTATACTTTTGTCTCTTTTTCTTTTGAATCTTTGAAAAACTTTTCCTTGATTTCTTCCATTTCTATTTCGTTCTTTTCTCTCATTTGTGCCTGCTGTGCTTCATTTCTTTTCCTTATTGACTTTTTAAAATCTCTTCTACCTTTATATATACACAGCATAATCTTATCATAAAAACTACTATTACTAGAATTATTGTTGGAATTAGTATTTTACCTATAATAGAACTACCTATTTCTTGAAACCAATGCTTAATTGCTGATAAACTTTTACCCAATTTCCCAAGGACACCCTCAACCTCCAGTGGTTCAATCTCTCCATGCAAATCTGTAATATTTATAATATATTTTTCAATATTCTGACTTTTATCTGGGATATAAGTACAACAATGTTGCACTTCCAAAATCCCACAGAATCCTCCCTCTTTTGCTAAAATTATATCAAGGGGAAGTCGATTTTGCATAACCCTAGTTCTCATTGCAATCATCTCAGTATTCACCATTAGGAATCCTCCTGCTGTGTCTATTGATAATCGATCAACAATTGTGGACAATTTTCTAATTCTTTTTGCATTGAACGAAATTCCTACTGCTGGTATCAGTGCTCCAAATACATCACCTATTATTTCTAACACAGTTTCTCTTCTTTTTCTACTAAGAACTTTACCTATCTCATGCTTTCCAATAGTAGCTCTATCTACATGGAAAATTTTAGGAAAGACCAATCCCACATAACATGTTCCGTACCAGTGGTACGGTGGACTATAATAAGCTCTATTCCCACAAATAAAATAAATTCCAGGAAAAACAGGATCATTTCCTCCTTTAAATCCCCAACCCCCTAAGATTCTATAAGTATCTTCACATTGACTTGCACCCACAAAATAATTATCATACATCGTGTTGTCTCTTCTAATACAGAATTTTCCCATCATTGGTGCATCTATATTTATTGCCACATTCACATTTTTATCCTCCATATTCTCATCATCAAATGTATAATATTTTGACTTTTCATGATTAATTTTCTCCTTTCGTTTGTAAGCAATTCTTCTTTCCTCAACCATGCTTAAAAAGGTTTTCTCCTCAACTCTCATTTTACATGTCAAATTATGAGTAAAATCGTATTCATGTGTTAATTCATCTACTTCTAAGAAATATTCTTCCATTACCTCTACATGCTTTCCCTTATTCAATGTACTGTCAATCTTTGATTTTGCAAATATTTCCTCCACATTGGAATATTGATATTCCAGTTTCCCAGTTTTATAAAACAAACTTGCAATTACACTACAAGTTACTCCATATGTAAGAGGAAGATGGTGATAAGTCACCCATTCTGACACTGACGCTGGCAATTTTACACAAACATAGCAGTCATCGACATTCATCGTTTTAATGTACTCAAGCAATAATTTCGAAAAAGTGTTTTTAGTAAAATCGCTTATAGACTTATCTTTATGCAATTCTGGCAAATATACATGAGTTTTTGGTACTCTTTCTTTCTCATCTTGCTTACTTGAACTTATATTCGTTTTTAATTTTGTTAAGTTTGTTTGAAAAGGAATCACAATATCTAAAATTATCCATATTACCACTAATAGTCCCATGCAGAGTGTAAAGCATCTACACCATTTTCTACAAATAGAGCATTTTGTTCTATGATAATTCATTGCCATTTTTCCTAACAGTGTTTCTTCGACCTTATGTCACCTATAAATTTCACACCACTCAAGACTCTAACAAGTTTTCTTCGACCGTGTGTCAATTTTTATTCTATATTATGCTAAGTTTATTTTTTTAACAAGTTTACTTCGACCTTGTGTCAACTCCGACCTCTTCTATATTTACAGAAACCGTCTCAAAGGACTTCAGACTTCTTACTTTTATATCATATACTTTGAGCACCTAATTTTTCATTTCTTAATCCACTTCTTTACTCACTTTTCCCAATTGGCTTTGGGCCGTACAGATTTTCTTGACTGCTAATTACTTCAACAATTGGTGGTAGAACAATATATGTCCATTCAGGTGATTTGTACTTCTGATTTGGATGTCTCACTCTCTTTGGCCTTTAAATAGTCTCTATTTTCTTTCCCAGTTTTTCTTTTTGACTGGTAATCTCATTCACTTGATCCTCTTGCTCTTTTGCTGTATTCACTATTTGAATTTCAATCCTCCATCTCCTTTAGGCCAGCTGTCTCCTTTACAGACTTTCTTAGTCTTTGGCACTCTTGTATTATGCTCCACTCTCTTTTTCTTGTGCTTTTTCTTAATGGAGTCTCATCTGCACTGTCATCAGTTTCACTTTCAGTGTCCTCTGCTGTATCATTGATTATGATTTTCACAATATCTTTGTCTTCATCTGATTTAGTTTTCTCTACAGTTACTCTGTTAGGAACACCTTCATAACTGGTACTTGGAATCTCATCCTTATCGTGAGTCACTTCATCTTCCCTAGTTTCAGGATTTTCGTTCCTGCTTTCAGAGTCTTCAGTTTGCGTTTCAGTTTTCTTCTTTTGAACAGCTTTCTTTTCACTTTCCTTTGCATCTTTACTGGTGCTTGTTTCTACCGATTCTCGATCTTCAAATTGATCTTCTGAATCCGGTATGACAACAATTTCCCTTTCACCTTTACCTTCAGACGCAGAACTGGCTTCTGATACTTCCAGATGTCGACGTTCTTGTCGATCTTCAATATCTGGATCCTTCTCTGGTTCACCTTCAGAATCGGAGTCAGTTGTACTTTCACTGTCGTATGGGTATTCTGGTTCAGGCACAAGATGGTGTGATTAGCATGAACCCACCTTTTCAATCCAGCACACTTAACTGCAGTGGTACTAACCAAGATAACTTGACGTGGTCCTTGCCACCTTGGCACCAAACAATTCCTTCTGCGATGCACTTTCACTCTTACCCAGTCCCCAGGGACTAGATCATAAGCTGGATTTTTCACTTTGGAATTTGATTCAGTTCCCACCTGGTGGAGCACAGAAGTTACCACATCAGACAGATTTTTGCAGTAATCCAGTATGATGTCATCATTAATTGTTAATAACTTGTCAACTGGTACATAAGCTTGTCTCATCACCCTGCCCATCAAAATCTCGTGTGGACTTAATCCAGTTTTTCTGTCAGGTATGCTTCTCAGTATCATCAAAACAAGTGGTAACACATCAGGCCACTTCATTCCTGTTGCCAAACACATTATTGCAATTCTATTTTTAATTGTTCTATTTACCTGCTCAACTACCCTCGGGTCTATAAAGCCTCGGGTCTATATGCACAGTGCAGCTTCTGGCGAATGTCCAGAGCTTTGCAGATCATCTGTAAAAGTTGATTTTGGAAATGCGGGCCTCTGTCCGATTCAATCGTTACCGGAAACCCAAAACGTGGTATTATCTCACGCAAGAACAATTTGGCAACAGTTATTCCATCATACCTTCGTGTTGGGAAAGCTTCCACCCATCGAGAGAACAAGCAGATTATCACAAGGACATACCTTAGTCTGTTACATGGAGGTAGCTCAATAAAATCCATCTGAACTCTTGCGAATGGGCCACCCTCCCATCCTATGGTTCCCAAGCTTAAAACAGTTTTTCTGTTTGTGTTGAATTGCTGACAGACTAAGCATCTTTGACAAAGACTTTCGGCAATCATTCTAAATTTAGGATTATACCAAGTCTGTCTAAAGAGACGAATCATAGCGTCTCTTCCAATGTGGGCTTGACCATGATACATTCGGGCCATATCTGAAATCATACTATCGGGCATTACTGGTCTTTCATCTTTGTAAACCCAAATTTCATCTTCCTATCTTTGCCTACATCCTGATTTTAAACAAATATCTTTTCCTCTGTTCCTGCCTCTTCCTGCATTTGTTTCACTTCCTGCCAGGTCTCAACTACAGTGGTTAGCATTAAAGGACGTGGAAAATGTTCTTCAGTTTTCTCTCGATTGATTGAATTTGATTCTTTGCACAATGCTTGGCAATTGCGTCCACATAACTGTTACCTCGAGTGATATAATCCCCACCTTTTTTATGAGCAGAACATTTTACCACAGCCAATTTTTCAGGTACCTGTATCACATCTATCAATGTTCTCACAAATTCTGCATTCCGAATAGGTGTTCCTGCGGAGGTCAAAAAACCTCTTTAGGACCAAAGCTGTCCATAATCATGAACCACTCCGTAACCATATTGACTATCTGTCACTATGGTTACTATCACCTCTTTTCCCAACTCACATGCTTGTATCAAAGCAATCAACTCCGCTATTTGAGCAGAATGAATTCCTTTCAGACAAGATGCTTCCAACACTTCTGCCACTGTACATACAGCATATGCAGCACTTAGAACACCACTCTCTGTTCTTAGACATGATCCGTCCACAAACATTACAAAATCTGATTCAAGCAAAGGTTCATCTTTGATATCAAGTCGAGGTTTTGTACAATACTCCAAAACATCCAAACACTTGTGATCAAGCTCACCTTTCACTTCTGCTTCAACGGTCTCAGGTAACAATGTAGATGGGTTGACATTCACACATCTTGCAATTGTCACATGTTCCGCTCCCAGAATTACTTTTTCATAATGGGTCAATATACTGTTAGTCATGTTCTGTGTTTTTGCCCTTGTGAGGAGAATCTTCACTGAATGAGGTACATACACCCTCACAGGAAATCCCATTACAATCCCTTCATTTTGCTCCAGACTTACACTTGTTGCTGCTACTGCTTTCAGACATCCTGGCAAAGCCTTTGCAACAGGGTCCAAAACAGCTGAGAAATACGCAATTGTTTTTTTCATTCTTCCATGTCTTTGGATCAACACTGACAAAGCACATCCTTCTCGTTCACTGCAGTACAACTCAAATTCCTTTACATAATCAGGCGTTCCCAAAGCTGGTGCTTCACACAACTTAGTTTATAGATGTTCAACCGCTTCCATCTCTGTTTTGGTAGGGACAATAGGGTCTTTGATATCTGCCTTTGTAAATCTCCGCAATGGTTTTGCAATCAATGAGAATCCACTTATCCACTGTCTGCAATAACCTACCATTCCCAGGAACATTCTTACCTGTCTTTGTGTTTTAGGTGGCTGCATTCCTTGTATCATTTTAATTATTTCAATGGAAACCTGTCTGATTCCCTTAGCAATCTTGTGACCTAAGTATTGTACTTCTTTCTGACAGAACTGTAATTTTGATGGAGACACTTTATGTCCCTCTTCAGCCAAATGATTTAACAATGCCACTGTATCAGTTACACAAGCTTCCTTTGTTTTTGATGCTACCAACAGATCATCTATATACTGCACTAACACAGACTCTCCAGGCATGCTCACATTTTCTAATGATTTCTTTAGCAGCTGATTGAAATTCAATGGACTTTCAGTGTACCCTTGTGGAATTCTACACCATGCTAGGATACGATTTTGGAAACAGAACGCAAAAATTTGTTGGCTCTCTGGATGCAATTGAACAGTAAAGAAAGCATTACATAGATCAATCACTGTATACCATTCTGCACCATGAGGTATCTTGTACAAAATCACTGCTGGATTCAGAACAATCGGACAACATGGGACGACAATCTTATTAACTTTTCTCAAATACTGCACAATTCTAAATGTTCCATTTGGCTTTTTCAGTCCCATAATCGGTGAATTACATGGACCTCTCTCAATTTCTCTTAAAATTCCTTGCTCAATCATTTTGTCAATTACTGGAATAATTCCTTCAATTACTTCTGCAGTCATTTTATACTGAGGTATATTCAGGTAACTTACACCTTCTTTTATGGTCACTTTCACAGGATCAACCCCTTTCATCAGACCTATATCTTTTCCAGTGAAATCCCACACACTTTCTTTCACTGCCTCTTTCAGTTCAACAGGAATTTTCTCTTTATCAAATACAGGAAACAGTTTATCTTGTTCTTCCTCAATCATGAGCATTGTCAATTTATACAAACTATCTTCATCTGGAGTCTGCAATTCTATACCATCTGGTGAAAAGTATATAGCATAATTCATCTTACGCAATATATCCCTACCTAGTAAATTAACAGGACTACTGTCGCACACCACAAACCGATGCATATCTTTGTACGTCCCTATCTCTATTTCAATTGGTTTGTCAAAAGAGTATTTATTTGTCTATTTGCTACACCTACAACCAGGATTGTCTTACCCAAGAGAGGAAGATTTTGAATTTCCACTGATCTAACAGTAGAACGGGTAGCACCAGTGTCCACTAGGAAAGTTATTTCCACATCATTCACCTTTCCGCTCACAAATGGACCTGACTGATCTACCTCCAGAGTCGCTCCAAGCATACACTCTTCTTCCTCCCTCAGGCACCGTCAGAAACTTTTATCCGGCTCACTGCCATTCTCTTCTTGCAACCAATATTGCGGCCACGCATTTTCTCTTTGCGGTCTTTTTACCTGCTCACCTTCGCTGAATCCTGTCTCTGCACTGTATTTCCGCTGATTTCCACAATTTTGGCAGTGGCGGTTGTTGTCAGGAATACGCTCCACAGGTCGTTGCTTATGGGGGTCCACCTCCTAACCTTACCAACTCCCTGATTTAGTATGCAGGGAATTCGAACCATTAGGCGAGAGATAACAGGAACGGGGAAGGGACTGCTGGGACAAAGGCTCTGAAATGATATAAGAACAAAATATACAGTTAAACAATGCATAGAAACGACACAGCTACTCTCATCAATTCTTGCTATGAGGGAAATGTCTGATGTTGCATTTACACACCTGAAACCCAAAGCCGGTATACACCCAGCAAGTAAACAAGGAAACCAAGGGGGAGTCTTCTGTACTCCTTGATATGAGAGCCTACTGACTTCCAGCAACCCTTGAGAAGTTCAGCAACAGCAAAGCTCTCCATTCATAATTAAAACTGTAACAAGGTTCCAAATGCCAAGAAAATTATACAGTCATATTCCGTCTGTGTTCAAATCAAGGCGACTCATATAATCCAAAGAAAAGAAAAAAAACAATACACACGGCAGAAAGTAGTAACACCACAATCCTTCGCTGTATAATTGAAGAAAGTTAAATCCCAGGTTTCACGGCAGCAAGTGGTCAGCCAACACTTTTTACTCCGCTACAACCGCCGCCTGATTAATCATTCACGGTAACGCGTGGTAGGAAACACACTGCGCTCCGCATTCGAAAAGGAAACTTTAGAAACCACGGAAACCACGGCAACATGTAGTCAATAACCACTATGTTCCGCAATATTATCCCAATGGACAAGATCCCAACAGAACTGCGTGGCCAGCCGACACACAGCGTTCTGTATACCTTCACAAGCGCAGCCGCGCTGGAAATTTTCAGAATAACCACGAACAGGTAAATGCTGAAGAGACAACGGTAACGTGTGGTCGGCCGACACACTACATTCCGCTCTCAGGAATAAGGCGCAGCAGTACGTCGAACACTCACCGACTGCTCCAACAAGGAGTCTCGAAGCAGGGTACAACCAGGAAGAGAACGAGATCCGATCCTACGGACCTCCCGCTTGGCAACCAGAAAACAAACAGAATAACGCGCATGTGCTCTCGCGCGTGACGTCGCTAAATACCTCCCCTTGTGAAGGCTCATGGGAAATGTAGTTCTGACGCTCAGGTAGGCGCGAAGGGAACCAGAAACCTGACAGTAGGTCCTCCTCCTCAGCGCCTCCTAGGACCAGGCTTCGCCGGGAACCTAGCATGGAAGCGACGCACAGCCGCAGGGGCATAGACGTTGAGACACGGCTCCCACGTGTCATCCTCGGCCGAATACGCTTTCCAAGTTATCAAGTACCAAAGGACACCATGTTTCCATTTTGAGTCACGTATGCATCTCACTTCGTACTCATCCCCACCATCAACCAGAACGGGTGGAGCGACCCTCCGGCCACTGGACAAAGCAGGTTTCAGGAGACCACTGTGGAAAACAGGGTAAATCCGTAGACTAGCAGGCAATTTCAACTTGAAGGCCACAGGGTTCACTTTCTTAATGATGACATAAGGACCAATGAAACGAGGATGAAACACACTTCGCAGTTGGAATCTTATGTTCCTAGTAGAGAGCCAGACCTTGTCCCTCAACCTTGTCAGGACCATCCCTACGATGAACATCGGCCCAACGTTTGTATTCCACCTTAGCCTTGATCAAATGTCTAGTGAACTGTTTCTGTACGGAGTGTAGCTTCTTCGCTCTTCTATGCACAGAGGGCTGATCTGATACACCCTCAGGGATCTTAACAGGAAGGATGTTAGCATCAACCCCACAGGTAGCATAGAAAGGAGACACCCCCGTAGAGCAATGCCAGGCATTGTTGTAAGCCAATTCAGCCATCCACAATAATGATACCCACGAGTCCTGCGCTGAATTGGCATAACAACGGAGGTATTTCTTTAGAGTCTGGTTTAGTCTCTCCATTTGTCCTTCAGTTTGAGGATGAAAGCTCATGGACAACGATGACTTGATATGTAACGCTGTACACCAATGTTTCCAAAATCTGGCGACAAACTGGGGGCCTCTGTCGGACACGATGACCTCAGGTACCCCATGCAAACGGATCACTTCTGCGAGGAACAGTTTTGCCGTTTGACCAGCCGTAGGAAGATTGATGCAGGGAATAAAGTGCCCAAGTTTGGTTAGACTGTCTACCACCACCAGAATAGCTGACTTCCACTGATCAGATGGCAGACCTGTTACGAAGTCCAAGCTGATCGTTTGCCAGGGTTTTCTTGGCGTTTTTGGATATTGCACAGACTTCACAATGGGCTACCCATAAGGTAACATCCCTTCTCAAGGTTAGCCACCAAAAGTGTCTCTGAACCAAATGTATTGTCTTGAGGGCTCCCTGATGACCTGCCAGAGGAGCCACATGACACCACTGAAAAGCCTCCTTCTGAAAGGCGACGGATGGCAAGAACAGCTGTGTGTCAACAAAAGGCAATCCCTGTGTTATGGAACAGTGACTGTCCTTTGCAGCCCAGGAATCCCAAAGAGATAGAGTTTTAGCATTCTGTATCTTACTCATAAATGTCTCTGCGCTCAGTACACAAACCACCTTTGTGGGTTCTATTATGGATTCCATCATTGGAGCTGGTGAAGGATCCCCTTCTTCTTGTCTGGACAGTGCGTCGGCCTTCCTGTTCTCACACCCTGGTCTGAAGGTAATAACAAAGTTGTATTCAGCAAAGAATAACATCCATCTCATCTGGCGTTGAGACAGAAGTCTGGCTGTTTGCATGTATTGAAGGTTTCGGTGATCGGAATACACCGTCACCGGGTCTTCAGCACCCCAAAGGTATTGTCTCCATTCTTGGAAAGCTCTCTTTACCGCTAAGAGTTCCTTTTCAGATATTGTACAGTTCTTTTCTGCTTGGATCAATTTCCTGGAAAGGTAGGCTACCGGATGTAGTTGTCCGGTGTCCGGGTCTCTTTGTGATAAGATGGTCCCGAGGGCCTCATCGGAAGCATCCGCTTCCACTATGAAAGGCAACTTGGGCTTGGGATGGGCCAACACTGGAGCTGAGGTGAATGCCTGCTTCAAACTCACAAAGGCTTGGTCAGCCTCCATCGACCAACTAAATTTCGTTCCCTTTCTGAGCAAGCGTGTCAAAGGAACTGCCATCTGCGAGAACCCCACAATAAAACGCCTATAGTAATTAGCAAAGCCCAAGAAGCTCTGTACCTCCTTTACCAACTTCGGAGTAGGCCATTCTTGGACTGCTAAGACTTTGTGATCAGACATGCGCAGGCCCTCCGGGTATAGCATAACCCCCAGGAATTCAACAGAGTCCACTCCAAACTCGCACTTGCTTGACTTGCAATATAGTTTATGTTCCCTCAACTTCTGGAGTACCATAATGACCTGTGATACATGTGTGTCACCCTCCTCAGAGTAGATCAAAATGTCATATATATATACAACAACACAGATGTCTATATACTCTCGCAACACGTGATTCAGAAAGAACTGAAAAGCGGCAGGGGCGTTGCACAGCCCAAAAGGCATGACAAGATATTCATACAAGCCGTAATGGGTCTTAAATGCGGTCTTCCACTCGTCCCCTGCCCTGACGCGAACCAAATGGTATGCCCCTCGGCGGTCGAGTCTGGTGTATATTTTCGCATTTCGAACCTGGTCTAGCAATACCGTAATGAGGGGTAAAGGACACCTATTTTGAACTGTTATCTTATTGAGCTTGCGATAATCCATGCAAGCCCGCAGATCACCATAGGCCTTCGAAATAAAGAACAAAGAAGATGCTGAGGGTGAGCGGGAAGGTTTGATAAAACCTATCCTCACTTAGGGCCATATGTAGGTAAATGGCATTTACCGAATCGTAAATACCGAATTTTACCGATTCGGTATTTACAATTCGGTAAATGCCATGTAGGTAATTATTCTGTAAATATTACCGAATCGGTAATATGCGGTAATTACCGAATCGGTATTTACCGATTCGGTAATTGCCATTGATTCCTATGGGCCTTGAGGCCTTGAGGCCCATAGGAATCAATGGCAATTACCGAATCGGTAAATACCGATTCGGTAATTTTACCGATTTGTCAAGGGGGACAGGTTGTCACTTTGACACCCTGTAGCACCCCTGATTTTGGCTTGTGTGCAATGTGACACACATATATGCCCTTAGGGCATGTATGTGTGCCACATGGCACAGGTGTACATGCACAGATGTGCATGTACACAGAAATTCGTTATTTACCATGCCATTGTATTTCATGGTAAATAACGAATTTCTAAGGGCCTGTGGCACTGTTCCCAGTGTCACCTACATCCCAAAATTCCGATTCTGTACATTTACCGAATCGGTACTTTACCGATTCGGTAAAATTACCGATTCGGTAAATATACAGAATCGGTAATTTTCAGGCCCCCTACATCTGGAATTACGAATACCAGTTGGTAACGGCCGAAATCGGCCGTTACCGACCGGTATTTTCCCACCTACATATGGCCCATAGTGGTCTAAATAGTCCTTCAAGTGTTTTGTTTCAGGGACTGACAATGCATACACTCTGCAAGTGGGAAGTAAGGCACCATCCACTAAATCAATACGACAATCGTATTCCCTATGTGGTGGTAGTTGCTCCGCCATGATCTCACTGAATACGTCCTGATACTCTTGATAGCATGGAAGCAGGACCACCACCTTTTCAGCCGCTGTAGCTACACAATGGGAGTACAATAATGCCACTACTTGGGGTTTCTGTTCAATAATGATATGATCCCTACAACTTGGATCATCAAACAGTAATGTCTTTCCCCTCCAATCCACAGAGGGATTGTGATGGCTCAGCCACTGCATACCCAGGATGACTTTATATTGGGGTGCTTCTATTATGTTCAAACTTATCTCCTCTCTATGCGCCCCCCGGGACAGGTAAGGTTAACACTAGTTCGTCCGTCCTTTCCGTTATGAGACCTGACTTCAGCGGTTTGCCATCCACAGCCCATACTTCCTCTGGACTGTCTCTTCTTATCCTACGCTAAGCCAAAGAAGTCACTAAGCCACTATCCACAAAGTTCCCTGTAGCTCCTGAATCAACCATCACTATCACCTGGTGAACCTGGGCCTGGCTTTCTAGGGTCATGGTAAGCACTATGTGGGATTCATGCTCCTGTATTACAGAGGCTGTGAGAGAAGGGAGTTTCCAGTTCTTATCCTCCCCCACTGCTGGTGCTGATTCCTCAGTGGTAACAGAGGATACTGTGGTTTTCTTGTTCCTGGCCCAAGTTCTCGAAGCCCTAGGTTTAGTAGGACAATCTTTGACATCATGTCCCTTCTTTCCACAATACATGCACAAACCTAGGACTCTTCAACTTTCCCTCTCTGTTCTAGATAAAGGAGCCCTCACCCCTCCTATTTCCATGGGTTCACAGCCAATCTCAACTGGATGACTGGTCTTACGTGGAGGATAATCCGATCGGTAGTACCCTCTCTCATATTTACGTCTCTCGCCCCCTCTTTCTGTGAGCCGACCATCTAGTCTTAGGTAAAGGTTTATTATGTCAGAACATGTGAGAGGCTGAGGATCGATCTGTGCTATGACATCTTCCAAGCCCTCACGTAGCCCTTGATAATATATCGACATTCTCTTCTCTTCAAGCCATGCCGTCTCTGCTACTAACCTGTTAAATGTAGTAAGGTGAGACACCAGATCTTGTCTCCCTTGTCTTAACTCCAATAGCTCTCTGTCGGCACTAAAGGTGGTGGCCCTCCTATCGAACACCTTCTTAAACTCTGTGCGGAATGCCGTCCAATCAGATAAGATGGCCTCATCATTACGCACTTGTGGTACTGCCCAGTTAGCTGCATCGCCACTTAAGTAAGAAATCGCGAACGCTACTCTCGAATGGTTGGAAGGGAACGGGGAAGGTTTACATGAAAAATGCATTAATACCTGTGTTAAGAAAAAATGAGTCTTAGTAGGGTCGCCAGAATACCTCTCTGGATTAGCTAAAGGAATTGGGGGGGTACTGTGACCTGAATCGGGGGAGCAGCAGTTGTGGCATCAAAAGGGTTTCTGGCTATTCTATCCACCTTTTCACGTAAATCACTGCCTCAGTCTTAGAAGCAATCCATTCCTGCTGCACCAAAACCAATGTCTAGAGCACATCATCCATGGTGGCCATGGTTCCCAAAACCACTGGATCAGGTGGAGCACAATTCGTGGGCACGTTATTCTGTCAGGAATACGCTCCACCAGATCCGGTCGTTGCTTATGGGGGTCCACCTCCTAACGTTACCAAATCCCTGATTTAGTATGCAGGGAATTTGAACCATTAGGCGAAGGATAACAGGAACGGGGAAGGGACTTCTGGGACAAAGGCTCTAAAATGATATAAGAACAAAATATACGGTTAAACAATGCATAGAAACAACACAGCTACTCTCATCAATTCTCGCTATGAGGAATAAGGCGCAGCAGTAGGTCAAACACTCACTGACTGCTGCAACAAGGAGAACTTCGGAGAAAACCACAGTCTCGAAGCAGGGTACAACCAGGAAGAGAACGAGATCCGATCCTATGGACCTCCCGCTTGGCAACCAGAAAACAAACAGAATAACGCGCATTCACTCTCGCGCGTGACGTTGCTAAATACCCCCCCCTTGTGAAGGCTCATCGGAAATGTAGTTCTGACGCTCAGGTAGGCGCGAAGGGAACCCGAAACCTGACAGTTGTGGCACCTGACTTTGCTGATTTGCTATCTGCTGTTGCTGTGACTGCTGCTGATTTACCTCAAACTGCACCTGTGGATTCAATGATGTATGTTCCCCATTAACTCTAGGCGGACATTTACACTCTCGTTTCCAATGCCCTATTTTGCCGCAATTAAAACATGGCATTTTCTTTTTCATTTCATCAATGTTCCCTACTAATTTAGGTTTGCCTTTAAACCCACTTTGATCCCCTTCATTCTTGTTCTCCATTTGCGCTACTTGGTGTTCTGCTACTTTCACCTGTGCCCACATGGCTTTCTCTTTTAATTTCTTTTGTTTTACATCAATCTCCTCACTACAATATTTTGCTTGTCTCAATACCTTATGTACTGAACTCGACTGCCAATCCATCATGCTATGTCTCATCATGTCTGAAATTTCCGGTCTCAATCCATATATAAATCTATATACAAAATGGCTCATGTCTTTCTCACTTAAATCCTCATAACCACTATACTGTTTAAAAACTAATAGCAACCTTTCATAAAAAGAATGCTCAGTTTATTTCGGCTCTTGGGTAGTCCTATCTATTTTTACCCAATCAGTTTCTTTTGGAGGTATTTTATTTTTCAACCACACTTTCACTTGTTCATATTTCCTCATCACATCCGGTGATGGAGCTCCTGTTTTCTCATCTCTAGGATACTCTTCTCTTGGCCAATCCACAGATATTTTACATTCTGTCCATAAATCTGCTGGTACCACTATGTCAAATAATCCTTCTAAATCAATCCACAACACCTTTGACACCTTTACAAATCTGTCAACTTGTCTATACCATTCTACTGGTTTTTCTCTTAATCTGGGGAAATCATTTGTAAATGACAATATATCTTGTCTGCTCCACGGAACATGTACATATCCTCCTCTAGGAACTTCTCTCATAGGGAATTCAGTTACCACTGTTCTTTCTCTCTAACTGGAAAAGCTAATGTTGATTTATCACTATTCTCCTCCTTCTTCTTTGCCCACTTGACTCGCCATTTACCTACATCACCCCATTTTCGCAACAACACAATTAAATCTTTTATCTGGATTAATCTTCCAGCAGTATTCATGTTCTCAATGTCTCTTTCCGCAAAATCCACTCGATAAGTTTTCTGCAATGATTTTATTTTTGCAAACTCTATTCCATATTCACTTGCTACTTCTTCCAATTGATAATAAATTGTCTTTGCTCTCCATGTTATGCTTTTACATTAAAACATGAGCTCATCATCCTGGTAATCTATCTATCCCATTCGTTCCAATTATTAATTCTTCTATATCTACTTTTAATTTTGACACATCTAGCACTTTTGACACCTGCTCTTTTAATTTCAACACTTTAATCCATTCACTCAATTCCCTATCTGAGGGATCTCTAGGCGTTTGCGTTAAGTCCATTTTGTCTGTACTTCTCTCTGGAGTTGCAGTGTCAGATTCTGCTCCTGTCGGGAATCCGCATGTCAAATTTTTATTATAAGTTAATTCTGGTGGATTTACACTTGTATTCTGCCTTATTTCTGATAAATCTGGATACATACTTTCTCTTGCTCTCTGCAGTCTTTGTTGTAATGGAATTGTTAATCTTGGCTCTATTATTTTCTGATCATCAAATACTGGTATTATAGGTCCTATCGTTACTGGGACAGTTACAGCTTCCATATTTTTAGTAAGATTCTGAATCAAGTCATGTGCAGAACACTCATATTCAGACATACTTGGCTGCTCATTGTTTCGTCTTTCCGGGCTTAAAACAATCCTGTGTGAACCATTACTTTGTACAGGAGTACCTATAATTCTAGCTTCTCCTATTGGTGTACTCAGGACATATCTTGTTTCTATTCTTTCAGGGAAATCTCTGAAATTTGATGGCTGTCCTGACGTTTCATCAACTTTTTCTTCTATCCTTGGGGAATTCGGGATAGTTCGTAAAGAACTTGGTTGATATGGTGGTGGTCTTCTATTTAAAATTTCCTCTAACACAGCATCCTCCGATTCACTGTCACCATAGCTTTGATTTCCTAAATCAATATTCTTCTTCTTCTCTGCACTTTTCCATCCCTCATATTCTTCTACAAATCTGACCAGATACATGCCATCCCACATATTACTATCTCTCCATCTTCGCATTCTAGTCTCATGTGACTCTCCCCACAAATCTCTACCTCTACCTCTTGGTCTAAGATACCTGCTCAACCTCTCACTTTCCATTTGATGCATTTCATCTTCCCATTCAACCAATGCTTCAAACTGAGTTGGTCTAGGTCTTGGTTCAAGTTTCATCATTTTGTCTCTCAAATTTCTCAAAATTGCCACATCAAATGATCCTCCCTCCGGAAAGGCTAACTCATCCTTTGTATACGGTATCCAATTATCCAACCAAGCACATGCATGATATCCATATTTTGTCGACATGTAAGAAGCAGGTGTTTTCGGTGACGGAAGTATCTTTTCCTCTCTTGTAACTACCTCCTTGTCTTTTACAAACACGTTTTTCAGTGTTTTAAACCATGAAGGTTTCTTCTAGTCATCGTCATAATAGTAATATGACATTTTAGGTAAACTTTCCCTTCTCTCAAAAGATCGCGTACTATTCTGTTGCCGATTCCGTAACACCAACCTATCACAGCGCGGTTTGCACTAATGCACCAGTAAGAACACGATGCGTCACTATAGTGCTTAACCGATAGCTTCTGCTGCTTTCCGTGATGAACCAATCAGCTCCTACTCTGTCTTGATCAGGCGGACCAATCCCAGCGCGACACTTTTAACGTCACCAGCGCTCCGGCTTTTGCAGCGCAGACTGGCCCCTCCTTTGCAGGGTTTTTTCAGAAAGCCGTATTTACAAGATATTTTACAAAATTAGTTAGTAACTTACACAAAACAATTCCTCTAATCTGTTTCGCTAATAAAGTGATAGAATTTTCAATCACACAAGTATTCTGTAACCGGAGTAGACAACGCTTATCTCATCAGAATTTTTAGACTCGCCGATGAAGCAACACTGCTCGCCTTACCCTTCAATCAGGCAATAACGATCTCGTTTCTCTAGGAAAGCACATGCAGAGATCTTTTTCACCTCCTTAGAGACAATCCCAGAGTTTCACTTGAACGCGTATTGCAATTACATTTACACACGTTCATACAGAAAACCGTATTTATATATACATGAACTCTGTTTTACCGGTAGGCAGCACGTCCATCTAACCCACCACAGAATTCCTCTATTGTTAGCAAAAAGAGACGCCACTCCTTTTACCCTTCAATGAAGCTCGGGTTAAGTCCTATTACTCTCCCAGCAGTAAGTTTTAATCAGGATGCACAAAATGATCCCTGTGCTTGAAGGCTGAAATTTCATAGACTGTCCTCACTAAACATTTATCCTTTCACACCTAAGGTCCCTAAACAGTGATATATGACAATACACCACAGTATTTAACAATACTCCTTTTTTGAAACAGACTAATTCACTGTGCGACTTTACCTTGCAACACTTCCTCCGTCTGCAGACAGAGGCACTGGCTTCACCCAACACTTGGAAGCCTTTTCAAAACTACATATAACGTAATACAAACTCAACAGATGTTAGACATAAATCTTATACATCAAATTGTATATGGTACTTTATACATAACCCTAGCTTATTTCCTTAGCAACCACTACTCTGCTACCAAGATATAACTGCTACAGCACCACTCCAAAAATTATTTCTAATCATCACTCACCATTTCCCTGAAACCTTTAAACACACAAAACATGCACCAGTGGGGACCATAACACTGCACATTTACTCTATTCACTTACACTTGGCTTCAAGGCTTTTGGTGAATCACAATGGAGAAATGCTGTAACATTTGGTGGAGCGTCTAAACCTATTTAACTATTTATCATTTACACCTGCAGTTTAAAACAAACAATTCACCATAGTTTATTAAACATTGGATTATTCAGATACACCACCATAATGGCAATGGATCTGCTAGAAAGAAAATTAGACGTAGGAAAATCACAAGACCAGCTTTTAAAATTCCATTTCCCAATTTTATTAAAAGCAAAACTTTATTATGTCTGACATTTATGCATTAGTCAAATCTTTATTTAGTTCAATCTCAAACTTTATTTCAATAATGATCATTATTCAGAGCTCAAGAAAAATCGCTTTAGTTTAGATTTCAGTAAAGTTCAGCAAAGAACAGATAGTTCCAACTTCATTCTCTCCTAACATCCCTGTCTAACACCCTCATCTTATCCTTATAGTCCTGCAAAGCAAACAAAGTAAAATAGAACAGAGTCTTACATCCAGGAATCGGTCAGCAAACGGGCAGCATCTCCGATAGACATTGAAAAAGCAACCCCTTCTAGTCAAATCCAGGGGTTTTTATACCTTAATTCTCCTAACTTAATCTATCTAAAAGTAACTTGTCAGTCCTCATTCAAATTCTCATTGGACAGTTTCGGGGTTGGTGAGCATCATCTCACAATTACGACACAGTTTTTTCTATCTGTCAGTGGAAAAATAAAGGGTCTTTGTTATGTTCAGTTTGCGGCCTAGGCGCATCCGCGACTGGCAACATCCATCCTCTTTCCCAGGCTCTTGAGAATTACATCGTCCATGCTTGGCACCCATCCTAGGTTCCGGGCCACATTCAGCCTTGAACTTTTCTCGGACACAAGCAGTTCACTCTGACTTGCAGGTTTTAGCGCGCCTGCGCTTTTCAGCTCTTGCTCACAGTTTACCCAAACGTCCATTTTGTTTCGGCCTCGGAGGCCACTTTTTGAAACTTTCATAGAAACAAACATAAAATCATATTAGTTATTGAATTGAAACCCATTCTGTTTACCTCCTACCATACTAATGTTTCCCATTAGTTGTTACCTAGCAAATAAGCCACACAAATGCGTTTATACTTACATAATCGACCTTTTCTTTTCACAATAAGTGTACAAAAAGCACATTTAAATAGCGTTTTGTTTATAATCAAACAGCACATTAGTTCACAATACAATAACATTGCACATTAGCTAAGTTTATTGCAACATGAAAGCAAAATTACTATTCCTGTGTGTAAAAATAAAATAATGTGTGCATCTTATTTTTTACAAAACATGCAATTAGTAATCATTAGTGTTATTGGACATTGACTTCAAGAGGGGTACACAAAATGTTGTGTTTGCCACCTCGCTCCATCAGTGTCATGAATATATGTAGGGAGGCTGGTTGTGAATTCTTGTATATAATAGTATGTAATAGTCAACATATCTGGATGTGTTTTCAAAAAGGCTCTTTTTGTGCAGATATAATAGACCTTGCTGGTACTGGTGATTCATTCTTATGCACTTTTGGGATAAAGTGTATCGTTAGCATGATGGGGAAATTAATATTTAGAAAGGCAAATTCTTTTTTGGAAATTAGACCGTCCCTTTTCCAAAGTGCTAAATCGTCTTTACAGTTTTTACAATTTTTTTTAACATGAGCCATATTATATTTATTAAAGCATTTTGTGTCGTGCAAGTGCCTATATGCCTCTTGTTTGTAGTCGTCTGTACACCAAAGCACCACGTTATCCCCTTTATCTGATTTGTTCTTCATAATTGCTGGATTGTTCTTTAGTTTCGACATGAGGTTGGAATAACTTTTTGTTAGATGTTTCGGAATGGTTCTATGCTTTATGATATTACGATTACGTTTTTTTAGATCATCAATGACGCGCTCATGAAAGATATCTACTGCGTCTCGAGGCATAGTGGGTACAAATGTCGATGGGGGTTTGAAAGGGCTATGGCCAGGCATGCGTATTGGAAGTGTCATCGTTTGTATTATTGGTATCTTCATTAAATTTGCATAGCACTTTTAGTAGTGGATCATCCCCTGAGCGTAGCACTGTGCGTCTGATCGAGCGAGTACTATTTTTCTCCTTATTGGTGTCATCACTATGTTGTTTAATCATATAGTATTTGAAAACCTTCAACTTCCTTATAAATTCATATACATCCAGTCTTGTTTGGCAATAGCCAAAATTATTTTCCGGGCAAACGATAATCCCAGGGCTAAACAATTGTTTTTTGGGTTGACTTAATTGAATGTCTGTAAGGTTGATGACAGTTTTGTCCGTACATGCCAGCGTTTCTTCCATCTCAGAGTCGGTCTTCTTCTTCCTCTTGTATTTAAGGCATTTTCTTCTCTTGCGCCGTCTAGCATTCCTCCTTTGTTTTGTGCTGCATTTAGATTCCTCAGTCGTAGGAATTGTTTTCTCTCCCTTCTTAAAAAATCCAGGGCCATATTAACAAGAAAGGGTGATACATTATCGCCGCTTTTATCGGCAAGAAACTGCCGCTAAAGCGGCAATAATGGGCTTGATAATATGCCCTTCTGAATTCCCATAGCAGCCCAGGTTCTGGTGTTAACCTAGGCTGCTATGGGAATTCACAAGGGCATATTATCAGGCCCATTATCGCCGCTTTAGCTGCAGTTTCCTGCTGATAAAAGCGGTGATAATGTATCGCCCTTTCTTGATAATATGGCCCTCAGTTCTTCCACTAATCCAAGGTGGCCCAAGTCCTCACATTGTCCTGACCCAGATGTACCCCAGTCTTCTGATTCTGTTTCACTAGGGACCGTGCTGGCATCAGAGGTGTAGATGTTGGTTTCACTACCTATCACATTGGGTTCCCTCTAATATCCTAGCCTTTTCTCTGAGTCTTTTTGTCTGCGTAGCTTGTCAGATTCATGTGAAAACGTGAATACCTGACCTAGCTAGTAATAGTTTTTATCTTGTGCAATTTTAAATGCCTTTCTGGACTTGATGAGTTCCTCTTGTTTCTTCAATCGATCTTTCATTTCTTTTATGCTTTTGTCAATAAAGTGTTTGTTGCTTAGATGTTCCAATTTACTCAGTTCACCAGTAATGTGTCTTATTTAATTCATGCTACTTTCGCAGTCAATTTTGGCATATTTAATCAGAAGGCACACAAGCCCCATTGACGCATTTAAATTGCTTTCCACCCATTCTTTCAATAGGGGCGGATTGGGATTCTCAAAACTGGGCACAAGCAATAATGGGCACACCCCTCAGGATCCTTCCAACTTCATGGTATTTTTCTAATGATTTGACCTCCCACCATTTGGTCAGCTCACTTTTGCTGTGTTTTTCCAGTGCTCTCAACAGGCTTTTCACATTGTTATTAGTGGTTTAGTAATTTTCATTTACTTTGTTTCCCCCTTCAAAAATGTTTGGCAAATTTAAGAATATCTCTCCCGCTGCAGTTCTCGTTCATGTAGCACGTCTTCGGACATTGCACTGAATTATACTGCTTTAATTTATACACACACATATATTCCAGCTCCAGTCTGGTAAAAGCCATTCAGCGATCAAATTCGGTCAGCAGACAAGAAGCCTTAGTTCCAAAAGATAGAACTAACTTGGGAGATGACCACCTAGTGGTTGGGGCCCAAGCAATTTCCCCACGAGTCATTTTGACTTACAATCGCCAACATGGAGATCTTAGAAAAATTCTATATAAAAACTGGAATTTAGTACAAAGTGACCCTGTCATCGGGCACAAAGTGAGCAATAAACCTATGCTCACTTTCCGCAAATCCCCCTCCATGTCCAAAGCATTGATCAGTAACACCATTGAACCTAAGGCTTCGAGCACTTGGATGGCACTCAAAAAGGGTTTTAAAACTTGTCCCCAATGCAAAGCCTGCCGTTTCGGCAGCAATAGGACCCTTTCAAAAGCCCTTTCCGTGAAGATCCTATTGCCATTACCAAGTGGCTCACCTGCAAAACCGAGTTCGCTATTTATGTGTTGGAGTGTCCGTGTGGGCTGCAATATGTGGGCAGCACTAAACTGCCCACCCACAAACGGATACTCCAATACATACGTGCAATTTCAGGACATGACCAAAATTATCCGGTTGCCAGGCATTTCCAAGTTAAACACCAAGGCATACCTGATCAGCTCCAGTATTTTATATTCGATGCAGTGGAGGCATCAAGAAGAGGAGGAGACCGTGAGGCCAAACTCCGTCTCCTTGAAACTAGATATATACTGGAGATCAATGCAAAAAATCCGAATGGATTAAATGACAGGGAAGATCTTTATACCTGCATTTAGAATCAGATTTTATGCCCGTAAGACCTGTCCGGATATTGTCATACTCTACCCTGGTTTTAGTTATTCCATTCTTTTCTTACTGAAAAATATTAAGAAATGTGGTGACTCTTTTGGATTTTCTGAAAACTTTTTTTTAATCCTTTTTATAAAGTAATAGGAATCTGTTGTTTTACTAAATACTATTGCACTTTATACAAATATTTTGCACAATCACTGTTTTGCACTTTATATGCTTTAGCAGGCATTGTTAAGGTGGCAGGCCCACTTGGGCTATATTTCGATTTTTTGAATAATTCAAACTGGATGACATGAGTTTTACAATACTGGAGTTTGTTCACCAGTTTATAAAATCCAACGCTGTTTCTCTACAAATTAATATGTAAAACTGTTTATATGCAAAAGGGATACATTCAACATTAATTGATCCCGACAGATGTTACAGATGATACTTTTATACGATCTACTGATTTCCTTACATAGACGAATTTGTTCGCCATGTTTATTCAGGAATATCAATTGTTTACTTTCTCACAAAATGTAATCAGATGTATCATGTGTATATAGTTTTAAAGTTGATTTAACAATTTTAATACTATTTATACCGATAAACAGTTTTTAATTCTATTTTTAGCATTTGTCTAGAAATAAGGAGATTACGGCGTTGTTTTGCACAGTATTTTTACTATGTCGATTGTGTACCATGTTGCACTGTCACTTTAAATTGTCCGCGCTATGGCGAGCAGTTTGTCATGTGATCAAGCCTCCTTGGAGGTGAAACGCGTCATGGCGGCAGCGCTGGCATTAACTAAATAAACCACGTTTTGCACCAGCAATCTTTGGGTCGACTCTTCGTCTTTTGGCAACTTGGCAGTGTGATTCTGCGACGTGTGACAAACTTCATGGATATATATATAGGTATTGAGATAAATATATAGAAGAAAGCAACACCAGGAACACCCTGCCTCTCGGGTCGTGGCATGCCTGGGTGTGCCAATCACTAATATATTCCAAATGAAAACATGTACTGCTTCAGTAACATGTGAAACAGGCCCAACAGATGTGGTTCGGTAAAGAAATTCTTTAATCTCAGTAAATTCTGGAGCATAACGTGTTTCGACTCCTTGTGAGTCTTAATCATATGCAATAGGTCAGAGCGAGTAGCCATCAGATATTATTTTTGCTTCGATTCCAAGAAAGTGATGAAGGTCTGCGGAATGTCAGCATTTCAAACAGCATTTTAAAAGTAGCAGTGGTCCGGCACTTAGGTGTTACAGAGGACTTCATGTATGAAAAATTGCAAACCTTTCAAATTAAATACGTTAGTCAATCCAATGTATCACACTAATTTAATATATGCACTATTTCATACGCACAGATTTCATTACTGATCTTACTTAGCTCATCACTTTATATACCACAAGTACCATAATGCTTTGCAATTGCCTCATATGATGTCCCACTCCTTCAACATTTTCATTGAATTCTTCAATCATCTTTTGATACATATTCCAAAAGTCCCTGATCCTGCCTTCAAAGGATTACATTCTATACTTGACAGCTACATTTGGCAGCATCGTACATGTGCTTTTTATATTTGGAAAACACCCTGGGCCTTATTTATGAATGCCATACGACACTTTTAAACTGCTAATTAAACGCTAATGAATAATTTGGAGATTGACAATCATTTCACAATTGATTAGGCCAAATTCCAATCTCAGCTGACTGATCAGGGTACGCAAAGGTTCATCAAATTCTGCTCTAACTGTAGGCGAAATAATTTTTTCAAGGTCTGTATGCAGTTAAGTGGGTGTGTCATAGGTTATGGCTGGAATTAATTTTACCCTGAAGTGGAGTTCTGGACTTTTTGGTTCCGTCCAGAGGTGTCAGGGTACAACACCCAAAGACCCCGGAGTTCCACCTGCCTTGGTGCACAAATGAACAGAAACACGGGCTTCTCGATGGTGGCGTCAAAGACCAAAGGTTTATTACTGCAGGGACACAGAAGTCATAGATACTACACACGGGCAGTAACCAGGAGCCTGTTCGATTTGTACAAAGAGGGCTGCTCCTTATATACTGTTTTTTATGCTAGGGGCAAATTCTTTACATGTAATACATTCCTAAAACCTTTGTGTCTAAAACGATAAATATTTGGTGTTACACAGGAACCGTCGATAATATCTGAGGCCAAACATTACGAAAAGAGGGGTTCCCACTAGTTTGTCACAATTCCCTGTCAATATTGCATTCAGGACCCGGACCGCCTCATCGTAAAGTTCGTTACCTCCCCCTAATAAAGATTCAGAAAGAAAGAAGCAGAGCCAGGTGTAGAAGATAGGAAAGCGGGATAAGGGATGCTTGTGGGTTGTAAATGGGCAAGGCTACCGGCTTCGGCCGCCTAATCATGATCAGGTACAATGGACACGAAGACCAGTTTGGCAGGACTGGCCTCGGGCAGAGGAGGCAGCTTTTGTCGAGTCATGCAGCTACAGCGTGATCTGGTTTAAGGTGTACGTGTCATGTAAGAGGTGAATCTCCGGCTAAGGCTACGTGTCCTTAATCAAAGTGGAGTGATCAGAGGCTATTGCATATGTGAGGGCAAGGAAACACAAAATGGCGGCCATGATCTAAGATGGATGCCGTGGGTAGATCAGAAATGTGTTCATAACAGGAGTGCTCTTGCTCGTAGCATAGCGAAAACACCAGGATATGCTAAATGGATCATTTGCGGTTCGCTGATACCAATATTATGTATATCCGACAATATTGAAAACACGGGTTCAAATTGTCACGGAGCCGTCACGGAACCTCAGACCCTCCTTTTGCCCTTACATAGGCAATTACTCAGTCTATGTCAGAATCTAGTTCTATGCTCATCAGGTCAGTGATATGCTGTTGTATCATCATCCTTTCTCGTGTCTTTTCTCCAAACGCAGGTGGTTTTCTGAGACAAGTTGCAGCACAAAGACTACACAGAGCAGGACCACACTGGATAATCAGACAACATGAGAATAGGAATACTAGGATGACACCAATGACCATTAGAACCTTCCATCCCCACGCTGAGATCAGAGTCCAAAACCACTCCATGAAGGACCAGTTTCCCTTGTCTACATGTATGGAGTCTGAAATCTTGTGCAACTTAGAGATCGCCTCATAGACTGTTGGAGCATTATTAGGAATAAAGACACAGCAGCTCGATTGGATCATTCTGCATACCCCACCTCGATCTGCAAGTATAACGTCTAGAACCATACGGTTCTGCAACGTCATGAGCCTATCCGCCTGAAGCTCAGCTGTTAGATTGCTAAGGGCACCAGCAGTTTCGGTAATAGTAGATTCAACTACCCGTGTTAGCTGACGTATGTTTCTACTATTGGCCATAGGCCCCCAGAACGGAAGGAAGCCTTTGAAAAAGTCTCCGGCTTCCTGACCAGCGGTATCTTCCTTGCTGAAGACACCTCTCGCTACTCTTGTTCTGTGGTAATCAGGTGAAGCAGTGTATGTCGGAGGCAATAGTCGAGCAATATAACATGATCCTGAGAAGTCGGCAGGCAACCATGTATAAGCTCTGTCTCGACAAATGAAATAGGTACCCCTAGCAGTGAGAAAGGCAGGGGAAGAGTTAGCCGGAAACACATAAGTCTCTACGCACTCACTCCTCCCTAGCTGAGCTCTCGGATTTCTCCCATTACCTTGCAAACAGACCTGACCTCGGTGAGGTACGACCCAGATTGGAGTTGAGCTTTTACGCTTGCTTTCTCCTAAACTAAGGCGATACTCTGAAGTATTCCAACTTAAATATACTCGCAATTCGTCTCTAGGGTAAGATGGAGTATTATTGACGTCCTTGACCATGTCAATAATTCCCTGGACTAAGGCTTTGTTGGCAGAGTTATATTTAGTGGAACGTGGTGGACGTGGAGGATAGGTTTCAAGGGCATAAGCAAAGATGGTTTGGAAGGCCTGAAATGATCCATTATAGCTGTAAGGCAAAACCAGATATGGAATACCTTTATCCATGGTGTGAGGTATCAAACCACACACCCAACAGTCTGTCGTGTTAACTACCAGTTGGTGTTGGTGTAAGAGCTGTACAAAAGTGTTGTTGGTAAATTCTGAGCGTCGGGCTTGCTCATGTTCCGGAAACGAGTGAAATGAGTGTATAGAAGAAACAGTAGAAATAGCAGGATCAAGGGGAGGTACTGTAGAAACTGGCACAAAAATCAAATTGATGCTAAAGACGATTCCACCCACCAATGTTGCTAAAACAATCAAAAATGTAATGGCACATTGCATCAGAAAACATTTGCTATGAAGAATTCTATTAAGTCTGTTTCTGCGAACATAAATCACATTTTCTCGTTGCAGCGCAGGAAGCTCCATCTTCTACAATCCGCTCGCGACCACTGATGATGTGTACGTAGATGAAAATGCCTCTGTCAGCCCTGGGAGTTCCCAGAACCAACAGAAAGATCGACCTTGTGTCAGACCCCTGCAAATTCAAACTAGGCACACAGCCACGACCCTACGGCTACCCAGACGGCAAGGCAATTTTAAAAACAATAAACAATAGCAAACTTCCTGGCTGAAAAGCAAAAGTTCAATATATATATATATCAAAATCACAATATGCAGTTGCCTGCTTTATTTGTCCTTTTTATGGCTTCTAAGGTTGTATCTCTTCTTCGCTGGTACTGTCTGATCGGAAAATAGTGTATCACTAGCAGCTGTTGCAGAGTTTAAGTTCGCAGATAGCAAAGTTTCTTCTGATGCTGGAGACAAATGTTCAATGTTCGAAGGAGTTTTTTCAGGAGGAGAGTCAGGTTTCAAAGTGTCAGTAATCAAATCGGCATCGCTGAAAGGGATAAATTTCGGGGTGTTTTCAGATTCGGAGGCACCAATTCCCTTCTTCACCCAGTCGTCGTAAGGCAGCGGCAACGGAACACGCTTTACGTGAGAAGCGCGAATCCAGTGTTTGCGGCCAGCGACACGTACGGCTGTCCTCGTTGCCAGCAGGACCTGGAAGGGGCCGATGTAGCGAGGCTGAAGATTCTTTGTCCTCGCGAAGTTTCTGACCACCACGTGGTCACCGGGTTTCAGTTGATGCCCTGGACTCTCCGGAGGTTTTGGCAAAGCATCGAAGACCTGTTGATGAATAAGACTCAATTTAGCAGTCAAGTCGTAAAGGTAGTCTATCAACATAGGATATTCAATGGAGCAAAATTGTTTAGGCCTTGGCACACCCCAGATATTTGCCGGGCGGCCAAACACAATCTCGTATGGAGAAAGCCCTATTCTAGAATGCACTGTTGCTCTCGTTGATAACAAGGCCAAGGGAAGTGCGTCTGGCCAGGCTAAACCTGTGGATGCTTGTATTTTGGCTATTTTAAGCTTGAGGGTGCCATTGTAACCCTCGACTAAACCAGCAGACTGGGGATGGTTTGCACTATGAAATTTCTGTTTCAATCCTAGACCGGCACACACACTCTGCATAACTTTCCCTATAAACTCACTTCCGTTATCTGACCATACAATCCGTGGCATTCCATACCTAGGGAAAAATTCCTTGAGAAGAATTTTAGCAGTAGATAGGGCAGTGTTGTCCTTTCGTGGGTATGCTTCTATCCACCTGGAAAAAGCACAAACTACCACCAGGACGTACTTTAAATTGTTGCAGCGTTCCATGTGAATGAAGTCTAACTGAATTACTTCAAAGGGACAGGAAGGAGGAGCGAAATGACCAGCTGGAGTTGGAGTTCCCTTGCCAGGATTATGCATCAAGCACACCATACAATTTTTCACCACTTTTTCTGCACACTTACTGATTCCCTCATTCTTCCAGACCGGAGCCAACATCTTACATATCCCTTTAGAACTTATATGCGCTACTCCATGCGCCATCGTCACTACTGCAAGCACATACGCATCGGGCAACATCCAACGCTGCTGTTCTGTCAAATCAATCCAACATCCATTCGAGTCCAACTTGCCCGTACTTTCTCTCCATACACGTTTCTCTTCCTCAGTCGCTTCTTTCTGAATCTCTTTCACACTTTCCATAGTGTCCTCACACATTCCAGACTCAGCAATCCATCTTGCAGACGTAGCAACATACATTCTACTCATCATGTCTCTAGCTGTCTGTTTAGCAGTTTCATCAGCAAAGGCATTCCCACGACCAACATCATCCGTGATTGCTTTATGAGCACTGCACTTCACAATCGCAACTTCAGTCGGTAAGGTTAGAGATTCCAACAAGTCGTTAACTAGCTGACCATGCTGGATCTTAGTCCCATGGGACGTAATGAAACCCCTTTCTCTCCACAACCGGCCAAAACTATGGGCCACGCCAAAAGCGTACTGACTGTCTGTAAACACATTCACTCTCTTTCCCTCAGTTAAAACACACGCTCTTGTTAGAGCTATTAATTCTGCAGCTTGGGCAGAATTCTGACTCACTCTTGCAGTCTCCACAATCGTCTTCAAAGTCGTTACCGCGTAAGCTGCAGTCACATCACCATTCTCCAATTTAAAACATGACCCATCCACATACAGCGTACCATCTGGGTCGGATAGGGGAGTATCTTTCAAATCGATGCGTCCTTTTGTCTCTTCCTCCGTTTTAAAATAGCAGTCATGTGGCTCGGAATCACTCGACTCTTGATCAGTCGGCAACAATGTTGCTGGATTCAATACATTACATCTTTTGATCTGAATATGACTCGCTAGTAATGTCAGCTCGTAACCAGATAATCTCGCACTAGTAAGGTGTTGTGTCTTCGTTCGGTTCATGAGTGTATCCACTGCATGAGGAACCATGACCACTAGCATATTGTTCATCACCAAACCAGCAGATTGTCGAATGGAAGCTGCAGCTGCCGCTGTAGCTCTCAAACAACTAGGTAACGCTCTGGCTACCGGATCTAATGTTGATGAAAAATACGCACAAGGGCGTTGTTTATCACCAAACTTCTGTGTCAGAACACTCAACGCGCAACCTTCTCTTTCGTGAACGTAGAGCGTGAATGGCTTACTGTAATCAGGTGTACCCAATACAGGAGCTGAACACAAGGCTTTTCGTAATTCAGTAAAACTCTCTTGACATTCATCAGACCATGGCACCGGACTCAGAACATTTTTCCCAGTCAAAGCTACCAATGGTTTCGCTAACAGAGAAAAATTTGGAATCCACTGCCTACAGTAAGAGGTAATACCTAGGAAGGCACGTACTTCTCTCTGTGTGCGTGGAACACTCATCTGCGTAATTGCTTTTATTCTTTCTGGGGTCAACTTCCTTCCCTCCTTTGACAAGAGATGACCTAGGTAGGTCACTTCTTGGCAGCAGTATTGCATTTTCGAAGGAGACACTTTGTGATTCAAATTAGACAAATGATGCAATAGGGAAATTGTAGCTTCTTTGCAAGTTTCCTTGTCATCAGCAGCCACTAGAAGATCGTCTACGTACTGTACTAGGGCAGAACCTGGAGGAAGGACAAAAGAATCTAACTGACTTTTTAAAGCTTGACTGTAAATTGATGGACTTTCACAATAGCCTTGTGGAGCGCGTTTAAATCTGAAACTGCGACCTCCTAGGCAGAAGCCGAAAATATCCCTACTTTCTTCGGCTATCGGAATGCTGAAAAAGGCATTCTTTAGGTCAATAACTGAGAACCATGTGGCTGTGGCAGGAATCAATGTTAACAAGGCAGTAATGTCTGGCACTACAGGAAACTGCGGGATTACAATCTTATTAACTTCTCTAAGGTCTATGACAAACCTATATACTGGAGGCTTTGTAGGATCAGTTCGCTTCAGAATCGGTAATACAGGACTGTTACAGACATTTCCTCTAGTTTCTTCAACCACACCCTTTTTAATCAAATCTTGCACAATCAATAAAAGTGCACGCTCACCTTCACTCGATATTTTATATTGAGGAATTCTTGGAAATTTCACATTCGCTTTCAAAGTTACTACATACGGTGGAATTTCTAGGAGACCTACATCATTAGGACCAGTCGCCCAAAGAGAATCAGGGAGTGAACGTAGCTCCGGCGGGAGTGCGTCCATTGACAAATACATCGGAGAGGTGATATTTTTACCCAACGTAAGCTGTACTCCTTCCGGAGAACAGTACAATGTCGCATATAGTCTTTTTAACAAATCTAAACCAAGCAGGTTTTCATTACAACCTGTCGTCAAAATCAGGGGTGCTTTCAATTGGCACGGTCCAACAGAAATAGACAAAGGACCAGATATCGGGTTGTAAACAGGGGCGCCTGAAAAACCTACGGAAACATTTGTTGAGCCAGACAAAGGTGCGCCAGGGAGTTTCGCATGTATGATAGAACTTTTTGCGGCACCAGTATCCAACAGAAACGGTTCGACTACACCTGATGTTGCTACTGCGACATAAGGCCCACTCTGATCCACTGGAACTGATACTACTCCCTCTCTCTGCCCATGGCTGTCCTAGTACCCATTTTGTTGATAACCCTCATCTACTTCATTATAGTCCTCAACAAGATATTGTTGAGATCTATTTTGCTGGGCAGACTGTCCATTTCGTTGATCAAAGTGATTGGAAGGACGATCATTCGTTTGTGGAGACATAGCGCCTCGCCCTCGACCTCTAGAATTCTGTACAAAACCACCACGTCCTCTCTGAGCTGCTGCTGCATTATTTTGCGCTAAGATCGGACATTCATTTTTATAGTGACCCTCTTTCTTACAGTATGCACACTGATTCCACTGATATTGAGGTCTTGATGAACCATAATCTGTCCTTTGGTATGAGTTTTGCTGCGTATTAGTTTGATTCGCGCGAGGCGGATACGCCTGCTGCAAAAGAACTTTAGTTTTTAAATCTCTCGTTTTCTTCTCTGATTTCTCCTTTTCCTCTTTATCTCTATTTTCGTAGTACTGTGCAGTTGCAAGTATTTGCGCTGTTGTAGATACAGCCCACGCACTTTCTGAGTCTTTTAATTTATTGCATAATTCAGGTAACAAATTATGCACAAATTTATCGACAAACAATCTCTGTCCTCCTTCTGTACTCATGTCCTGACCACTATGATCCACAAAAGTCTCTTCGAACCTCGTGAAGAAGTCGGAGACACTTTCGTCTTTCTTCTGTCTGCATGCTGACAACTTGTCCCAATTTACACGTAGTGCTGGCATCAGAGTCTTCATTAGATCAATTATTCTTCCTGGCAGATTTGCAATCAGAGGTTCGGGTTTCGCACCACCTATTTGTTGACCATCTGCTGCAGTGATAGCTGCCCAATCACCACCTAAAGCAGCTTGATGATCCTCTCTACGAATTTTAGCCCACACTGGTTGCGGAACTACGTTACCAAACAACATATCGATGTCGGCTAGGTTCATTATACAAGCCTCAACTGTCTGTGTTAATTCCTTGTAATATCCGGCTGGATTCTTACGTGGATCTGGCAAGGCCTGTTTCACCGCTAACACTTCTGCTCGCTTCCATGGAATGTGTATCCACACTCGTTGGAACTGTGCTGGAGCAGCTACAATACCAGCATTATGATCAGCTTGCACAGCTTCGCGCCAAATTGGAGGAACTTCCCTCATAGGATATTGGCGACTTAGCTTCACTTTACCTTTTTCTAATTCTCTCGGTGAACGAAGAGATGGATCATTTCTAAAACTTAAAATAAGTTCCATTGCTTCCTTTATATTCTCACCCACTATCATTCCAGCAGCAAACTCTTTTTGAACCCTAATTAAATCTTCCAAATCTGATTCGACATCGTCTTCTTCTATCTCTTCACGTAACAACGAGCACATCTCATCAAAGACGTACCGTTGTGTTGGTTCCCCCCACTGCATAAATGTGTCTAGCACATCTCTCGTACTATATCTTCTACCCTTCGAAATCCATCTGAGAGCCGTGGAATCTAAAACTCCCCGTTCCTCAGCACTTGGAAGCTGACTCCGTCTCTGTACAGAGTCCGGAGTAGGAGTCTTAATCAAAGTTTTATATATAGGAGACAGCATATTAGTAACAGAATCAGTGATTCTTCGACGAACAGAAAGTGGAGTTAGTACACTCGCAGACGTAGAAAATGCAGTAGTGGTAGGAATAGATAACGGAACAGTAGGAGTATCGAGAAAAATAGTTTGAGGAACTGTGGGTACAGAAGTGGGTATAGAGACTGGCAGTGTAGGAAGAGGAGGAGCTGTAGGAACATTTACATTCACCACAGGAAGTACAGGAACTTGATTCTGAGGAACAGGAGCAGGAGCACCAGGTTGTCCAGCAACCGGCAATTGAACATTCGGAACGAGCGGAGCCGCAGCACCTTGTGCATACGGTGGAGGTGACCGTAACAGATAAGATAGCAGAGGATCGTTTTCGGAATCCTCCAATATCTTAGCCATTTTCGATGGCAAGGCAGGATAGCACTTGTCAATCGCTAGATTATGCTCTCTAATGGCTACATCTATAGCCTTCTCACACTCGTTAGCCTGCAACTGTTTAGTCGCTTGCTCTAGAGTTAACTCTTCTTGTTCTTTCTGTTCTTTCTTCAACCTTCTCATTTCTCTCTGTTTGGATTCTTTTCGCCAGTAACGGAAAGAATCAAACATTGCCGGCCGGGCTTTCTTCTTAAACAATTTCGCTTCTAAGTTGTCGAGAATCTCTGGTTCAAAACTGCCATGCAGTGGCCAACTAAGGACACCATCCTTCTTACAATAACGGACCCATATCTCATTATAAGATATAGGACCCACGCCATACTTGCAATATAAATCATATAGGGGAGTCCCAATCGGAGGAACCAGACAAGAGTCCTCCAATCGTGAGTCACTGTTGCAACTAAAACAAGACAACATTTTCCGACTTACCATTTTCAGTCCGGAACACAAAACAAACAAAACACAGAACAAATATGTGCACTCGAACCAAGAACTTAGGCCTACCAAAACGATCTGATGTATCGATACCCAAACTAAACCAAATAGATTATCGTAATTAGGACAACCAATGATAATCTGACAAAACCAAACCAAACCAAGAACCGATCAAGGATTTTTAACAATCCTCACAAAAGTAACCAGCTAGCTATCACTAAATACTTAACTGAGTCACTGAAGACATCACCAAGGAGAAACCCGTCACGTTTCGCCGTACTAAGGACTGCACCTCTTCGGGTCCAAGACAGGGCGACGGTCAAGGCAACGGCCCACTGCAGCCGTCCTGAACGGGAAACCCTCGTGGAAGAGAACTTCGGGCCACTTTTGCGATATGCCGGGATCGATGAAGTGGGGCGCCTCCCTCAGGAATCTTCACACGAAGCTTCTCGAACTCTTCAGGCTTTTGGACCGGTACCGAATGACGTCGCCCCACGTTGGGCGCCAATTGGAGTTCTGGACTTTTTGGTTCCGTCCAGAGGTGTCAGGGTACAACACCCAAAGACCCCGGAGTTCCACCTGCCTTGGTGCACAAATGAACAGAAACACGGGCTTCTCGATGGTGGCGTCAAAGACCAAAGGTTTATTACTGCAGGGACACAGAAGTCATAGATACTACACACGGGCAGTAACCAGGAGCCTGTTCGATTTGTACAAAGAGGGCTGCTCCTTATATACTGTTTTTTATGCTAGGGGCAAATTCTTTACATGTAATACATTCCTAAAACCTTTGTGTCTAAAACGATAAATATTTGGTGTTACACAGGAACCGTCGATAATATCTGAGGCCAAACATTACGAAAAGAGGGGTTCCCACTAGTTTGTCACAATTCCCTGTCAATATTGCATTCAGGACCCGGACCGCCTCATCGTAAAGTTCGTTACCTCCCCCTAATAAAGATTCAGAAAGAAAGAAGCAGAGCCAGGTGTAGAAGATAGGAAAGCGGGATAAGGGATGCTTGTGGGTTGTAAATGGGCAAGGCTACCGGCTTCGGCCGCCTAATCATGATCAGGTACAATGGACACGAAGACCAGTTTGGCAGGACTGGCCTCGGGCAGAGGAGGCAGCTTTTGTCGAGTCATGCAGCTACAGCGTGATCTGGTTTAAGGTGTACGTGTCATGTAAGAGGTGAATCTCCGGCTAAGGCTACGTGTCCTTAATCAAAGTGGAGTGATCAGAGGCTATTGCATATGTGAGGGCAAGGAAACACAAAATGGCGGCCATGATCTAAGATGGATGCCGTGGGTAGATCAGAAATGTGTTCATAACAGGAGTGCTCTTGCTCGTAGCATAGCGAAAACACCAGGATATGCTAAATGGATCATTTGCGGTTCGCTGATACCAATATTATGTATATCCGACAATATTGAAAACACGGGTTCAAATTGTCACGGAGCCGTCACGGAACCTCAGAAGATCTCGAAAATGGAGGAGCCTAATAGACTCTTTAAACCTCAGTGCAGTTTCCTGAGATTTAGTTGTAAGTATCTTGCACAGCTGTAAATAGCTTGAAGTTGTCTCTTCATGTCTAGGTTTCAATTCAGCCAAACGGCCTTTGTATAGATAGGCCTCAGATTGGGTTATGTTTTCTTCTCCTGCCTTTGAAATTTCAAAGGGTCTCTATTTTCCAAAGTGGACTATTTCATTTTGGTTACTTTTATTTGTAATTGATTTTCTACATTATGGGGCCGATCAGGATCGCGGACGGACTTGCGTCCGTCCGCGACCCCAGAGCAGGAGGGAACCTCCGCATGGCATGCGGAGTTCCCTCCTGTGCAATTAGGATGTGACCGCCACCCTGGCGGTCACATCCTCTATTTTTAACATTGCGGCGGGTGCAGCTTCAAGCTGCACCCGCGGCAATGTTAAAAATGCACGCATTGCTTTGGCATGCAGAAAGAGGCAGGCACCGTGCGGTGCCTGCCGCTTTCTGCATGCAAATGCAGGGGGGTACCATAGGTACCCCCCATGTGCACCCCCCACCCCCCCTTCACCTAGGGGGCCCGCAACGGGCCCCCGCAGTGAAGTTCCGTATGCTTTTCCACGGCGGGAAACGCGCCGCGGAAAAGCATAATTCACTGCCCATCCTAATATGGTGGACGGTGTCTGAGAGACACCGTCACCATATTAGAGCTTTTCCGCCGCGGTTGTAAGCCAACCGCGGCGGAAACGCTGTGGACGGAAACCAGGACCCACCAGCCATCCTAATGTGGCGGTGGGTCCTTGGTCAGTCCGCTGCGGTTTTTCCGCATCCTCGGGGCCGGCGGTGGCTTCCGCCAGCCCCGAGGATGCGGAAAAACCGCAATCCTGATCGGCCCCTATGTCTGTAATGGGCGGCTAGTTTTATTTGTAGTTCAAGAAGGATACAGTCTAGAAGGACCATGTTACCTGCGAATGTCTGACAAAATATCGAATACACAAATATCGAGATACAAAATTATTGCAACAAAAATATCGATGGCAAAAATATCGGAATCCTATCCCTAACAAGGTAAGTACAAATACATCGAAAAAAAAATATAGAATGACAAAAATATTGTTTTTTGTAAAATATTGTTTTATTTTTATAAAATAAAAATCTAATATTAACAAAATAATACTTATAAATGTAATATACATATTTAAAAATATACTATAATATTTTATATTAATACAAATTAATATTAATACATATATGACACATAATATACTTTTTCATTAATAATAACTCTAAATTAATTATTTTCATAACTTATAAACAAATAAAAATATAATAAATTACTAATACATTTATATACATAAAATATTCATATAAATAACAATTAATAACAACATAAAACTAATAAAAAAGCTAAATACATTTTAGATAGCGTATGAGTAAAAATTACTATTCCCACTCCAGAGAGTGCGACAGTAGGGAAAGTGTTGGATAGCGTAGGGGTAACAATTACTATTCCAACTCCAGAGAGTGCAACAGTAGGGAAAGTGTTGGATAGCGTAGGGTTAAAACATTACTATTCCAACTCCAGAGAGTGCAACAGTAGGGAAAGTGTTGGATAGCGTAGGGGTAAAAATTACTATTCCCACTCCAGAGAGTGCAACAGTAGGGAAAGTGTTGGATAGTGTAGGGGTCAAAATTACTATTCCCACTCCAGAGAGTGCAACAGTAGGGAAAGTGTTGGATAGCGTAGGGGTTAGAATTACTATTCCAACTCCAGAGAGTGCAACAGTAGGGAAAGTGTTTGATAGCGTAGGGGTAAAAATTACTATTCCCACTCCAGAGAATGCAACAGTTGGGAAAGTGTTGGATAGCGCAGGAGTAACAATTACTATTCCCACTCCAGAGAGTGCAACAGTAGTGTTGGATAGCATAGGGGTTAAAATGACATACTTATAAAAAATGCTTTTTTAATAATACAAATATGAACTATTAAATAAATATAAACCATTTACAATACATATACATAATTATTAAAAACATGATTAGCTAAATATATGTAACCAAAAATAATCATTAAAAAATACCATTTTATAGCATTTAATTACCAACTTATATATAATTAACAATTATAAAATTAACTTAACAATGATTTTTAAATCATTATTACTTAATTACATTTAAATTAGTTCCCAATATATTCCCCTATAAACACACAACCCACAACAGAACACATTTATCAATTAATGAATTATTTAAAATTAATTACCAATTAATTAAAATTA
This sequence comes from Lissotriton vulgaris, assembly GCF_964263255.1. NCBI lineage: Eukaryota > Metazoa > Chordata > Amphibia > Caudata > Salamandridae > Lissotriton > Lissotriton vulgaris. Next base: position 866,628,220 of record NC_141696.1, read on the forward strand.
ATGTATGCTTCCTACTAATTAATAATTAATTCAACATAATGAAATTACTTCCCACCCTATTCCCCTATAAACCCATAACCCGCTACACAACATATTTATCAATTAATCAATTAATTAAAAATAATTACCAAATTAATTAAATGTAATTACCAATTATTTAAAATTAATGTATGATTTCTACTAATTAATAATTAATTCAACATTATTAAATTACTTCCCACCCTATTCCCCTATAAACCCATAACCCGCTACAGAACATATTTATCAATTAATCAATTAATTACAATTAAAAATAATTCTCAATTAATTAATTAATAATTCATACTAATTAATAATTATTTTAACATAATTAAAGTACCTCCCACCCTATTCCCCTATAAACCCACAACCTGCTACAGTACTAAAATACATTTAATTAAATTACATTAAAAATAAATTCTAAAACATAATAAATACAATATAATATACACACAATTTATTAAAAAATCGATATTAGTAACATCGAAATTATTTACTTCGATATTACTGACATCGATATTTAAAACTTCGATATTACTAATATCGATATTAAGAGTGTCGATATTACTTACCTTCTATATTATGTCCCTTCGATATTTGAACGTCGATATAATTGTATATCAAAATTTAAAACTCAATATTTTGTCTGTGTACCGTCAACTGCATACCCTAAAACTCCGATGTGTAAATTAATTAATTTCAGTGGAAATATTCTTGTAATTTTAAGGAAGGTTGTTACATCATCCATATACTGATCGAAAAGAATAAAGCAAGATTACAACCTGTAGAAAAGAGACTTCTATTTAGTTTTACAGCTTTATTATGAGAAGTATCTTACAAAAGCTTCATCAACCAATCTGCTCTGGATGTCCGCCTCAATTGACAAACCCAAACCTTCCGAGACACTCCAACATTCTACACTAATCATTTATTTCCTTAGGTTCTATAATATTCAATAGTACCAGATACCACACATCTCCAATTTTTTATATTTAGATATGTAATTACTTGTTTGATCTTAACACAGCACAGCTTATCCTGACCAAGCGTCTATATAAAATTCTAACCCTGCCTAACTCCTCATATTTACATTTTTCAATAAACATTTTCCAATATATCCAAATCAGAGGTCCCAACTTCTCACCTGAGCTTGTTGTCCAAAGAACAAGGTCCACTTAACCACCACTCTTTCAAACATGTCACACATAGGGGCATATTTACAAGCCCCTATCGTCACCACAATGTCACTTTTAGTGACATTGTGGTGTCGATAGGGTCTTCGCATCTTTTACATGGTAGAGTTAAGCCACTTAATGTGGCATAACACTGCCTTGCAAATAAGGACCCCTTTCATGCTACATACCTAGTGTGAAAGGGGAGGGCAATGGGTGTTGCAGTGGGCATTCCACCTGAACACCCATTGATTTTGATGCTACCCCATATTTACAAGAGCAGTGTAAATATGGGGCAGCGCCAAAATTAAGACCAGGGAAAACCTGTTCTTACCCTGGCGCAATGAGGAGAAATGTTTAATTTCTCCTTGTTTTTGCAGTTTTCATCTGTGCATCATTGTGCAGCACACATGGAAACAGCAAAACACCATTGCTTGATTATGTGTGGGAAGGTGCCCCTTCCTGTACGTAAACAATCATTTAAAAAAAAAAAAACTTCTATGTGTGCTCCATTAAGCAGCACACATAGAAGTTACTAAATGGAATGTCAAGCTTGTTTATGTGCAGAGGGACCTTCCTGCACATAAACAATCTTCCCTTGCATGCAGACAACCTTGTACTATGGTGCAAGGGTGACTGCGTTGGTGCTAGGCTGCTAAACTTAGCATCAGCACAGGTGAAACGCAGGGCTGCACCATATTCTTGTAAATATGGTGCAGCCCTGCATTTGAGAAGTGGCAGAGTGTGACGTTAACTAAAGAGGCTAATGCCTCACTCCGCCACTTACTTGTAAATATGCCCCATAGTCTCTCAGTTATAGAGGCGCCTTTAACACCCTGCAACTATGCCGGATGCACTGATCTTCACCTTTTTTTGTTTCTCTGTTCTCACACATTTTCCTTGTCTTACCATTACTGCCCACGTCCTTCAACACAACCACCCTATTCAAGCTCCAAATGTGATTGCCCTCCAACTTGACAGCATTTATTTGAAGTTTGACCACCCTTTTTGGAGCTCCAAATTTTGAAGTCTGCTGTGACCCCATTGGTAACTTTGGCCAAACCCAATCCCCCACAGTCACTTCTGTCTGTTTCATCGCTGTTATCAAATAAATCTTTTCTCTGATGCAGTTTGATCAGCTGTATTCCCATTCATCATTGCGATTTACCTACCTCCCCTTCCGGTGACCAATCCATGGAGGATACATGAGCGTGCTTGGTTAACTCCCTCTAAGTATGTCAAAAGGGAACCCCCATGTGACTGAATGTGGCATGAGGTGGTATATTTCAACACTTGTCTGAATTTCCTCCCTCCAGTCCCTTATATCTTGTTTGGCTATTTGTATAGATTGTTTAAGAACCCTAATTAATTTCTTAACAATGCATTTGGAGCCTGGGTGATAGAGCTCACATTTTCTATGTCTAATACTCGCTGGGACAGGAAAGTTCCAATTTCCTGAGGAACTAGTTGAACCCCATTATATGTTAGTATTGATTCTGGAATGCCCTCTTTGGCAAACACCTCCTAAAAATGTGACCACATTCTGTGTCTCTCTACAGCCTCAGTGATACATATCTACGGCCACTCTGAAAAAAAATTATCAGTATCAGCAAATATTACTGCCCTGTTGTACTGGTCGCAAGTCCTAGTATGTCAAGGGCCACTAGCTCCCACGGTGTTCTGCCTGCCTTTCCAGCAAGTTTGGTGTTGTCCTTGTGACACATCCCTTATCACTAGTTTAACAATTGAGACACTCCTTGATTGACCTCTCCACCTGTGTGTCTAATTCAGGCCACCAAAAACTCAGCCTAATCCTCTCCTTAGTCTTGCTGATTCTTAAATGGCCTTGATGTGCTGAATTCATAAATTTAGCCCTCAGACTTGCCTGGAGAATGAGTTTTGTTCCTCTCCACAGCAACCCATGGTGTACTGACAGTTAATTTCTTACCTCCCGAAACCTTAAGCATTCTAGTGCTACTTTTTTGCATTGATGCTAGCCCTTCTCTATCTATTGAGTCAATTGATAAATCTCTCCATCTTTAGCTAGCTAGTCCTTCTGGTCTTTTTGCATTATTATTCCTCTGTGACCTCACAGACCATACAGTCATCCAAATCCACCAATCCTCTTCCTTATTTTTAAATTCTGCATTATTTTCACTTTTCACTTGGATCCAATTTTGAAAGGCAGTCTGCTACTTGGTTTTCTACTCCAGGAATGTAGTTTACCCTAAAATCATACTCTTGTTGGGATACTACCCACTTACAGATCCTGCTAAAGACGGCATTCAAGCCCTTCTTCTCGAATATCTATTTAATTGACTTGTACTCAAACTTCATCACAAACTGGTTGCCACACAAAAATATCTTTAATTTCTTGACCTCCAAAAATATGCTCATGGCCTCCTTTGTTATTACTGAATACTGGTGTTCTGGACTTTTCAAACTTTTTGAAATGAGCAAGATTTTTTTTGACTTTTTCTTATTTCAAGACTGCAGCTAAACCCTTCATGCTTGCATCTTTGAAGAGAATGGACTTATCCTGCATGCTAACACCTTTCAATGAAGGTACATCTGATAAGGCTTCTTTCAGATCTTTATTTTCTCTCTCACATTATCTTGACCAAATACATTTCACTCCTGTTTTTGGAAAAATGTTCATGTTGTGCGCCCTATCAACAAAGTGAGAAATTAACTTATGGTATTATTCAGCCATTTCCCCCAAAATTAACCAGGTTGTCCTTGTTCTCAGGGATCGTAAGAATATTAATCAAGTCTACTAACCCCTTCTTAGGCTCCACACCTGCTCCTGACAACCACTATCCTATATACACTATCTCAACACAGTGTAACATACATTTATTCTCCTTTAATGTTAGCCCCCTCTCTCTGAATCTCTCCAGTACTGACCTCAACCTGCTATTGTTTTCTTCAAGTGTAGAGCCATATACTAGCACATCCTCTTGATATATTTTGACACACTCCAAACCACCTAACAAATCCTCCATCACTCTCTGGAATGCACCGGCTGCTGAGATTAAGTCAAATGGCATCCTGATGAATTTATAAACACCAAATCGTGTTATAAATTCTGTTAGGACCATGGGCTTCTCTTCCAACTCAATTTGATGATATGCTGTTCTTATGTCCAGAGTGTAGAAAACTTTGGCAGCCTCCTAGTGTATCAGCATATCAGTATTATTAGGTAGTTGGTAACTATCCACAACAACAGTCTTGTTCAGATCTTTCTCCTCCACACAGAACCTGATTTTTCCAAAGGCCTTCCATGCTAAAACCACCAGCGAATCCCATTCTGCAGCTTCCAACTCCTGAATTATACCTTTCTTTTTAACCTGAGTACTTCGTCCTTAATTGCCTGCCTCATTGAAAATGAGAGCTCTCTTAGGTTTTACACAACTGGCATTGCATTCTCCTTCTGTACAATTTCTAGAGTGTACCTTTTTAAGAAACCTAATGTTCATTAATGACGTCTGGAAAATCTTTAGCCCAACTATCTTTCTGTATATCTCCAACCTTACTCTGATCTTTACTCTGATGAGTAGCCACCTTTGAGACTCCCAACACCACCTCCTTGTGTTGAGTATCCTTCGTTTGTGTTTCCATGCATACAAAGAGAGCATCCTTTCTTAATACTATGGGCTACATGCTGTTGAGATCCAGCATAACAACCAAGTCCCCTGATGGTAACAACTAATTATGCTTTCACCTTTGCATGATACATAAATCTTTGATGCAGTGATGCAACCTTCATATTCTAGTTCCCCAATAAAGTAACCCATCAACTTGATGAGAGAGCCTCCATAAGCCAGAGATCTTATATCTGGCTTGCACATTTTTACAGTTGTGGCAAGATTCTTATCATAAAAAGTTTTAGATATTAAGCTAATTTTTGTTCCAGAGTTGAAAAGCATTCATATTTTGGAGCAATGCACACATACTTCATCCTCTGGTCCAAGTTTTACTTGATTCCTAACACAAAAAATTATCTTACCACACAGTAAGTTATCATAATCAGTCTCTTTTTGTTCATTTTCTAGACAAACATCCTTTACCATGCTGCTTTCTTTTTTAGACCTGCAGTTTTTAGCATAGTAACCCATGACTAGACAGGTTCTGCATATTACCCCCAAAGCTGGACACATTTTATCATTGGCCATTTGTTCACTCACACAACACCTGTACCATTTCCCAGTAAGTTTCTTCTGCTGAGTAACATCACTTTTGAAATTATCAGTTTTCCCCTTGATGACACTCTGTACTCGATCCTTCCACCCATCACTGTTCTCCTTTTTTAATATATCAGCACATTTCAAGGAGTGTTTGATCTTTTTAGCTATAAGCAATATTTCATCTAATTTTGGATCATCCTTTTGCCAGTTTGTACCTTACTTTTTTTATGTTGCATCCCAACATAAACTGGTCTTTGATCCGCTCTTACTGATTTCACTCAAACTTACACATTGATGCTCATTACCTTAAGTCCATTAATCAATTCTCTAGAGACTCTTTAGCCTTTTGAACTCCCCTCCCAAAGTGGTATCTTTAAAGTATTGTATACATCTCAGGTAAGTAATTTGTATCTAATTTCTTTATTCACACCTCACACTCATTGAGGCCTTCTGTTTCTGCGTAAAAAAGTAAAATCCCAAAGGTTAAGTAACTCGTCAATTATCCACAGACACTCAATGAATCTCGAAATTTCATTCATTCCATTCACTCACCAGGAATGTACTATGACCTCTTACTAAATGTACCTCAAAGACCACTGAACTCAATGATTATGAAATTTATTTAGTTCATTTAAAATCTCACATTAAAAGCTAAAATGCAATAGTACAATTTAATAAAAAAAAAAACTGTTTCTGCATCATCCAACTGGGGATGATGCTCAAACACCTCCTATCCTTCTTCCCCCAGGTTATGCATAAGTAGAGAGGTTCTTCTTTACACACTCAATGTCATCCCATACACCCTTGCATAATGTGTAAAGGATATTTTTTCCACATTGCCCATTTCAACCCTGGTTCCCCTGGTGACGTTAAAAAAATACAATGCTCTGCATCTTGCGTGAATGACGCTTTAAACTTGTCCTTTAAATACCACTGGTACCCGACTTAGTACCAGACATTCACCACAGTGTGCGTCCTCTAGTAACAGCTCTCAACACTACACTTGAATGAAGAGTTAGGGCCAATAGTAACATTGACGTCATGAATTGTGACCAATAGTCAAAAGAACGTAACAAGGATTCCCACTGAAAAGAACTTAATGTTGTCAAGTTGAATCAGTACAATTGTGCAAGAGATGGGTGATTTTTCCAGTAATCCGTATCCAGTGTTGATTGTCATGGATTGATGGTCATGGACCGTCTGCATGTGAAGCTGCACGACACAATATCTGTGATCTGACTCAACCACAACCCCAGCGTAAATACCTGGGACTAATATGGAACTATTATACACTCCCCATGATGGTCATGCCTAACAACGATGAGTAACTGGTGTACGTGTTCATGCCCACACAAACGTAAGTAGAGAGCGCAGTAGCTCATTAAAAGTTATGGACTCCCCATAACTGTTGTGCCTAATGATGATGAAGCACTGATGTAAGAGTTTATGCCCCCACAAATGTGAGAAGAGATTGTAGCAACTGCCACTCAGCCTTTCACCCATTAGAGGTCGATAAAATGAGTACCATTGAGTTGGGTAACCATGAACATCTGTTATTCATCACCAAGATGCCTACGGGCGAACATGCACTTTACAAATATACATTATGTTGTGTGCAGATAAAAGGTTGTGAGGAGGGGAGGATATATACCCCAGGTAGTTGGTTTTCTCAAGAGAATTGCTCTGTTTACTCAATCAAATGCTGCACTGTAGTCTAAGTAACATGGAGATTCCTTGTCCCAGGGCATTCTGGACCATTAAATGAATGACCGAGATTTGCCTAGTGTTTCTGAACTTTTTATGACAATAGTTTGAAGGATGGATGGAATATTGATATTGTGAACTCAATCTTCTAACTCATTTATTTTATTAAGATGAGAGCGAAGCCTTTGCCTTAACTTTCTAGAAGGTCAATGGTTCAGGAATGTCTGGGCTCATTCTCATTACCGTTCTTATGAATAAGTTGTAAGGGCCCATTCCTTTGTTGTTGTGTCCTAACGCGCTCAAAATAGCCAATGAGTGTTGTGGGTGATGATTCCCAGTTTCTAAGTTGATTGGCATTATTGTTGGTAGAAAAGTCATTTAAGAATTCACGGGCAACCTGGTTCCTTTATCCAGTGATTATAGTGAGCTTCCGGGTGTGTGTTCCTCCTTAGTTATTTGAAGTGACTTCTGCCCTTTTTCGGAAGATATTGTTTTACGAGATTATTAGTTTTAAAATTACACTTGATCTCAGTCACTTGTGGACAGTGGTCACTGTCAGTGCTGAATTATCGTAAACGAAACTATGAAATTTAAAAGGGAAGGAATTACCAACGTATAGTCCAAAAGAGTATCTGTATTTCGAGCAAAGTCAGTGGGCTTGCTGGAGTATCTGGCAAATAACCTCCATTTAACTTGATAAGTGGACTGCAAAATATGTGTAACATAGATTTTTCGCAATGTTGATACTTGAACATTGGGTTGTCATCATATTTTGAATTTTCTAAAATATTTCAAGTTCTTTTAAAGCATTGAACGTCAAACACTTAGGGTTTAAGAGTTCATTTAGATCTCCAGTAAAATAGTTTCAACTGAACTATATCATGTCGTCTGAATTTGTATGTGATCGAAACGCGAAGCTTGCTTTATCTATTTTTGCAAGGTCTGGGGGTCTGATACATGTTATATAAATGTATTTATGAGTTGGAATTCCCTTTGTTCCTTAGATCAGTTATTTAGATATATTCTGCATTAATCTGAATAGTTGGTATAGTGATGTTCATACTTGTCGAAATATCAATGTCAACTTCACTGCTGGTTTAAATGATGAGGTATAGGTTTTTATAGCAATCACTTCCTTTTCATTTCATTCCTAAAATATCATGCAAACTTAAAAATCTCAGTATGTCATAATTCATGCAATGTTGCCAATGCCAGCAATATTCCATAACATCATTGATCAGTTGTTTTCTTCTATTTCATGCACCAGTTTACTCTTCTTGAGTTAATACGTTTCTGTATTATCAGCCGGTAGGCTTGGAAGCTAAGACCATTCATCAGTAACCTTAGATTCACCTAGTGGGTTTGATAATAGCAAATTAATATTCTTTCTCCTTTTTATGTGATCTTATGGAGATGATCATTAAATTATTCATAGTTAATTCCCCGAGGGTGGTTCTGAGGATTGATTCTGGACTTTTTATCTAATTTCGACTTAGAGCTCTTAGATTACTGTTTCTTACCCAAAGTAATGAAGGATATTTGTTCACAAGCCCCATTTGAGAAATTGACTTTGCTGATCCATGATAAGTGTCACTGCATTTGATGCAGAACAAGTGATTTTCTTATATTCGCTGGATTTTGTATCAGCTACGTTTCCTTCAGGAATGAACTGAAGAGCCTGTACGTTACTTGTTTTAATACCTAAGAGTGCTGAAATTGTCGCAGAGAGTCATAGTAGGTTTCCACGATTAAACATTTCATGCTGCCTGTCAGAGATAAATGAGGGAGAAAAAAGACACACAACAGTTAACTTTGTTCGTTTGTTTAATATGATTCACATCCCTCAAATTAACATTGGCGATTTGAGAATTATTGATGTATTTGATTCCTGCAGTTTGTTCAAGCCAGCCTATGTGATGTTACTACATTTATTGGAACTGCTCTGAAATATCCAATAAAATAACTCAGTTATTGGAACAGATTTGCTGTTGCTGTAAACCCTTTTTTGCCTTTAAGGCTAGTCAGCTCCGTCCACCATATTTGCTTCATTTCCCGATCCTTCATTGAACATGTGAGTGTCTGGTGGATATATCATGTTTTTCTCAATTGAAGTGCACTGTTCTCAGCAGAGTAGCGTATGGATACATATTTTGGAAAAGGGGAGTCGGTCGAAGTTTCTATTTTGATAAGTTCACACTGTGTCGTGATTGACTGATCTTCTGTCTGGCCAAGTTTCACTATTAAGGTTTTCTCCCAGTTTCATCTTTCACAAGGAATATTTTTATGTTTGTACGGCTTGGTCAATTTAGTGATTATGGTGAAGAACTGCTGCTTCTTTTATTCCTTTTTTTTTATTTATATGCTCCAGCAATGGCAAAAAGGTACTATAAGACATCTCCATAAGACAGTTTCCATGCTTATGTGTCATTAGGATAAGATGTTCTGGGAAGTATTCAAGGGTAGTCGACAGGAAGTAAGGGTGATCCTTGCCCAGAAGCTAGGGGGGCCCCTTTAATAAACTCTGGAGAGCTGCCACTTAGAGCCATTTCCAGAGATTTATCTTACTATTTATCTCACTGTTCCCCACATGTGTTCAGTTACCGGCATGGCAACTTTGCTTTTGAAATTTATAAATATACAACAACAAAAGTTATTTTGTGGAAAGCATCCCCCATTGTTTGTTTTTGGGTGTCAACTACATCAAAAGATTTCTAAAATACCCATTTGAGGAAGAATTAGGATGAGGAAGACAGACACGGAGATATATTTCTGAATACTTGTCGTGAATCTTTATTTCTCTAAGTTTGAGAGTTCCTTGTCCCAGTCCTCTTTTTGCTCCCTCCTTTGAGACCCTAGAACCAGAAGTCTGTAGTTTGTAGGCCTATACATTTGGGGCTGTCTTATGGGAAATGTGGGATGACAGGGAGGAAAGGAAGGGCTAGAAACTAACTGCAAAAAAGGTCAGAAAGACTCTTAAGATTGAGAGTTATATCTTCTCTCTGTTACTATATGTATGGTAAACTGTCTTGTGGAGGCTTATACAAAGGATTCGGATGAGGAAGGCTGAGACTCTGAGTAATGAAGATCACTAGTAAGTACACAGAATCAAAGGGGTTAAGGCACAGCCAGGCTGTTATTTTGTGGTTGGAATCTGGTACTTAGCTTTGCCACCAGCCCTCCGATTCCGCTATGGGCAGTAGTTACATATGGATGCCATCTACTTTGGATAGTTTTACTTACATAAAAAGAGAAAATAAAAACCAATGACATTAAACTAGGAGTGGTAAGGGTGTCAACTTAAAAGCACAGTACATTTTTAGATATGGAGTTAGCAAGGACCTTTTGATTTTGCTAAAATTACGTGTATAATATTTTTTATTCTAGGACAGTGGTTCAAAAATGTTTTAGGACCACAACCCAATTATTAGAAGGACAAACTTTCACAACCCATCTAACTTTAATGGCAATGAGGTGGGTGTTATTCTCATTTGAATAAAGCATTCAGTGGTTTTACACTGTCATTTACAGACATGTGGGGGCTAAATGTGTCAAGCCTACAGTTTTACTGATGAAACTATATTGCACACAAAGGATAATGTAGGGACTCAGGTTCCAGTAAACATTTATCATTTGTGCACCACCAAGTAAAGTGTATGGATTTGTTATGATTTTATTAAGATCTTTGTTCACACCACACTTCAGAATTGCAAAACAATTGCTTCCCTTTTGCTTTCCTAATTGCTGAATGTATACAGTTCATTTATAGGTATTTACATGTTGCTCTTTATTACAAAAATGACATCTTACAAGCTGCTTTCCCAGATTGTGGCCTTATTCTGTACACTTTTCTTTCTCTGACTGCAAAGTGAGAGGAGGTTTATAAACACAAATCCTCATGTTAAAAAACAAGCAGCAATTTGTCAAGACACCCAGCATGACAGCTGACCTCTGTCTTTAAAGCGCATACATTGAAATACAGTGCAATGTCACAAGGTGAATAAAGAATTTAAAGGCATCTTTATTTATTGCTTGATCTTTCAATAACCACTAACAATTGTCTCAGGACCCACCAGTGAGTTCAGAACCACAGTTTGAGTTCTAGTGGATTTTGGACACTCCTCTACATCCATTGGTCTGTTATTGTGTGATTCACATTTTCCATCCTTCCTCTACAGTACATAACACAGAACAGAGCAGCCTAACAACCCCAAGTAAGCTGGGGCAATAATAATACAATCAAACAAGAAACAGCACATAAAGTTAGTATCTAAACATAGTTTGGGTAACAAAGAAACAGTAAGGAAAGTAAATAAGGTAGAACAAAGGTCTACCAGGCTTGGGAATCCATCTAACTATAAACAGCATATATTAAAAAAATGTTTATTCTTTTGGTTAAAAAAGCAGCGCATGGAGCCCAAACACACATTGAGCAGACACAACTAGATATATATAGACAGATACATAAAGTGTGTTCACAGACCTTCACCTGTACAAAACACTTCTACACCAACATACCATCTTCAGCACAGGATAGGCCTGAGTAACAATAATCAAAACCTGAAACTGAGATAGTTACACTAAGCAAGACCATTAGGTGAGACTAGGTTGTTTACACCAGAATTCTAGTAGGGGAAACCAGCAGGGAGCTCAGATTGAGAGTGCTGGAACATAAATCTGCTATCCGGACAAATAAAAGCAATACACCCTTGACGGAGAACTTTAAAGAAAAAAACCACACTTGTGACGATATACAGTGGTATATCATTGAAAAGATCAGAGCCACCAGACGTGGTGGTGATATTAATAAACTCAGGAAAACCAGGGAACAGTGGTATATCTGTTTCTTATACACTATTCGTAATGGCCTGAATACCAGAGAAGACCGGACCCAATGTATTTAGCATAAGCATAATTTATCTTTTTTAGCTAGTACGATTTACACCCACCACTGTAGAAATAAAGCTGCTCATCCCTGTACGACAAATACAGTTCCCCTCTTATTAGGCGCTACAATAATGCCTTAACTTTAGTTTTTTTTAAACATTTCATCTTTCTCATTAGTTCCGCCTTATGCGCTAGCTAATTATTGCCGGTTTCAAAGAAAGTGAATTTTTTTTTCGAAACAAACGCAAGTCACAGCTTGCTCTGACATGTTTGTTCCAGTTAAGATCTTACCAATAATTGTAAAACATACCACCTATTTGGTACAAACAAATCCCTTTTTTTTATAACATGGCCATAGAACAGCGTTCAGGACTAAAAAGAAGTAGACCAATCACGGACCTTCGATACTGTCCAATGGTATTCGCAGAACTTCAAGCCCGGATATGCAAATTCTCGGGATCGAAATACGAACTGCTGATTGGTTCAATACTGAACCAATTAAGCAGAAGAAATACCATTTAAACTGACCACTTAGAGGTCTCTGGTGAACGGAACGGAACCAGAGAAGCAGGTAGTTCTCCACGGCTTAATAGGTAATCGTCTCCCTCGGCGTAGGAACCCCAAAAAAATCCGTTGTATTCAATCATTTTAATTATTAAAAATCCCTTTATATTCTCATTTTGCTCCACAGTGAAACGATTGTTTCCACCGGGAGAACACGACGAAAGCGCCCCTGGTTCCCCATTTTTAATGAAAAAGACGTTATTCGACGAGGAATATTGCTTAAGTCCAGCACGTCCATTTTCAGGTACGCCAAAGTGCTTAACAAATTAGTGGAAAATAATACAGGTTAAGGCTTATCTCTAACTGCCTATATAATTGTATTCGCCAGGATATTTAACCGATAACTGAAGCCAGTTATACACATATATGAAGGAAAGACAAAGCCATTCCACTAATCCTAGAAAACACAACGTCACAACATATGACTATATCCAAAGGAGATCTCAAAGGTAATAAGACAAGTGTTAGTTACATTTGATTATTTCAAGCAAACTTAAATATATAGGTTCAGCGGGTGGTATAAACTTCTATTTTGATCGTACAATCTTGGTCCCGCTCTGAAAAGAAATAGCCACTTTATGCCATGGTCCAACTATTAGTAGATGTTCTTGGAACACGCAAGAGGGACTCATACCCGGAAACAATAGGGGGATGCTTTAGAAATGAAATGCATGGAGTGTTAACTGTTTAAAACTCCTGCATGACGGTCACAGAAACAACACAAAGTGTAGGCAACCCTTATTGGGTCGAAAGGGATATGCAAAGAGTCGAAAGGGATATGCAAAGAGTGATTATTTGATCAGGTAGCTATCAGTTCCTTAACTCTTTTAAATAATCTGGAAACCCCTAGCATTCAAAACAGTATAATAGAACTGCACCAATATGACATAGCTTTAATCAAAATATAGGTAGACTGGACTGCCGTTGGTTTAGAATGTTACTAGCTGCTGTAATTTGTTAAAGAAGACATATTGAGAGATATTAGGAAAACTGTCTCCATGTAAAATGTTTATTGTTCCATATGCAATGTAAATGCCTTTTCCCGCACCGACACCGTCAGTTTTATTGCACGCGTAAGAGAGTCATCATGAATTATATAGGGCATATTTTGATTAAATGCAAATGTTGGTTTAGAATGTTACTAGCGGCTGTAAATTGTTAAAGAAGACATGTAGAGAGATATTAGGAAGATTGTCTCCATGTAATAAGTTTATTGTTCCATATGGAATATAAATGCCTTTTCCTGCACCGACACCATTTGTTTTGTTGCACAAATAAAAAAGTCATTATGAATTATATAGGGCACATTGTGATTAAATGCAAATGTTATTGCAAATCAGAAATGTATGGTTATAAAAACTGTCATAAAATGTAGAATATTTTAAATCACTTAATTAACTTGAATATTATGTTGTATCCATTCTAATCCTTTGTATATTCACTCTTCAGGGTGATTTTATTGACCCCAGAATTACGAGACAGAACGTAGTGTCTTGACAAAGGTGGCTCAAAACCAAACCAACCACCGAAACGCGTCAACGCATTTCCAAGTATAATTCTTAAACTCGGATACCTGTGTTGATACATTATAAGATTGTGCACAGCACATGGGTGTCTTATAGAGTTCGAATATACACTTAGTATTGTACAATTGGATGTCTTACTGTTGTCTGTCCCCTTTTTTGTATCAACTTTGCTGGTCAATCTTGAATTTCATGTACTTTTATATTTTTTTCATTTTTTAACTGGTTTTACTTGTGTATAGTGGTGCTATGGTTCACTTGTTCTTTTAAATATATTGTGTAATTAATAAACTGTGTTTTTTTGACTTTATATATGAATTGTACTAATTGTTTTGTGAATTAAGTTGTTTAATTGAATACCCTACTCAAGGGAACTTTTTCTGTGTATCAAAACACTTCTACACCACCATACCATCTTCAGCTGACCCAGTCCTGAGGCGGAAGCCGGGAGCTGGAGGTACTGAAACGAGCACTTGGTGAACCTAAGTTTTAAACCTTGTGTGGTGTCACTTATTATTCTGTGTTTTTAAAAAAATTATAATTGCCAACTGCCCCCTGAAGCACACAGCGGTGCATACGCTGTCGCGCTATTGACAACAACAAAGCGGCCGCCATTAGAGCAGGCGCGCTCGCCGGACACGCCCACTAGAGGCCACGCCCCCCCTGACTACTTAAACGCTGCTCCTCAGCGCAACGACAGATCAGCTGACCCAGTCCTGAGGCAGAAGCCGGGAGCTGGAGGCACTGAAACGAGCACTTGGTGAAGCTAAGTTTTAAACCTTGTGTGGTGTCACTTATTATTCTGTGTTTTTTAAAAAATTATAATTGCCAACTGCCCCCTGAAGCACACAGCGGTGCATACGCTGTCGCGCTACTGACAACAACAAAGCGGCCGCCATTAGAGCAGGCGCGCTCGCCGGACACGCCCACTAGAGGCCACGCCCCCCCTGACTACTTAAACGCTGCTCCTCAGCGCAACGACCGATCAGCTGACCCAGTCCTGAGGCGGAAGCCGGGAGCTGGAGGTACTGAAACGAGCACTTGGTGAACCTAAGTTTTAAACCTTGTGTGGTGTCACTTATTATTCTGTGTTTTTAAAAAAATTATAATTGCCAACTGCCCCCTGAAGCACACAGCGGTGCATACGCTGTCGCGCTATTGACAACAACAAAGCGGCCGCCATTAGAGCAGGCGCGCTCGCCGGACACGCCCACTAGAGGCCACGCCCCCCCTGACTACTTAAACGCTGCTCCTCAGCGCAACGACCGATCAGCTGACCCAGTCCTGAGGCGGAAGCCGGGAGCTGGAGGTACTGAAACGAGCACTTGGTGAACCTAAGTTTTAAACCTTGTGTGGTGTCACTTATTATTCTGTGTTTTTAAAAAAAATTATAATTGCCAACTGCCCCCTGAAGCACACAGCGGTGCATATGCTGTCGCGCTATTGACAACAACAAAGCGGCCGCCATTAGAGCAGGCGCGCTCGCCGGACACGCCCACTAGAGGCCACGCCCCTTCGCTCTATAAATGTGCATCTACAGGAAGCGCAGCGGACGAGCGCAGCGGGAGCGCCTAAGGCAAGCCCGTCTGCGCCCGTCCGCGACCAGCCGGGACCCAGGGCCACAACCCCTGGCCCCCTCCGAGCCCAAAGCAGGACATATAGCTCGGCGGCCCTACACAAAATCGGTAGGAATGCTACTCCCCAATGCCCTTGTATATATGCCCCCACCGACCTACCCGGCGTATGTCAGGGATGCAAGCACCTCTTCCGCAAAATTCCGTCGGTCAAGACACAAGTGTTCCGTATGTTTGCGCTAAACTGCCGCTCCCTACCAAAACACCATACGGAGATTGCCATGTTGCTCGAGGAGAAAAAACCCGACGCAATCTTCCTAACAGAAACATGGCTCACTGCACACTCTGATCCAGACGTGGCTCGAGCACTACCCGCAGGTTACCACATTCTTAGAGTGGATAGACCGGTCGGCAGAGGCGGAGGTCTGGCGATCATTGTGAAAAATCAATACGAATGCCGTATCTCAGCTGATACTATTCCCGACTGCGAAAGCGCAGCATTCTGCTTAGAATTCAATGCAAACAACTCCTTCACAGGCACCCTGATTTATCGCCCCCCTGAACCTGTAAAACTGTTCCACAGGTCCCTGCCAGAAATCATCGCGGTAAGAACCCTTACGTCAGCCAACCACACGATTTTAGGGGACCTCAATCTTCATTTTAATTCCCCGCAGACCACATCGCACAGGAATTACTAGAAGATCTGGAAGCCCTCCAACTCCCCCAGCTGGTGGCTGCTCCGACCCACGAAAAAGGCAACTTGCTAGACCCCATATTCAGTAACTGCCTGGACCTAACGGTCGAGCAACCCATTCCCCTTCCATGGTCAGACCACTTTCTGGTCCCCTTCTCCTGGGCCACTCATAAAAACTCCCAAGCACCCCCCAAGTTACCATCAGGAGGAATTGGTCAAAACTCCCCTTGGAATCCTGGCTACACAAACTGGACTCCACCCGCCCTTCACCTTGTTCGGATCCCACTGTGGGAAATGACACCTACAGAGATTGGATCACTCGCTCATTAGACTCAACTTTACCGCTGCGTAAATCCTCCTCGAAGAGACCACATAAATCTGCCCCCTGGTTTTCTGACTCTTTAAAACAGCTTAAACGCACCTGCAGACAACGTGAGAGAGCCTGGCGCCTAGATTTCCTCCCAGAAAAGAAGACCTCCTATAAAGAAGCCATCAAGGTATATAAAGAAGGGATTAAAGCAGCCCAGGCTACCTACTTTTCTGAGAAAATAATGGGTGCAAAATCTAAACCCAAGGAAATCTTCCAAATCATAAAACAATGCTCTAGTGCCACTACGGCTCCTCCCCCCATCAAATCCCAGGAGCAATGCAACGAGCTTGCAGATTTCTTCCACGATAAAGTTTTAAAAATTTATTCCACCTTCCCACCTGCAGCCACTCCCCCGGAAGCGATCAAACCACTTCTCCTCAGACCACTTCCCCGTCCAAGCCAGCCATCGCTCGGGCACATTCTCCCCCTCGACCTCGACACTTTAAATAAAGTGGCTCGTTCGGTCAAGTCCGGATCTCCCCGTGACCCTGCCCCTCCAGACATCCTGATGCAGGCAAGTAAAGCCACCTTGCCTGTAATCTTGGATCTTCTGAACACGTCCATCTCTGCATGCTCTGTCCCTACAGCCTGGAAGCAGGCCATGGTACGGGCGTTGCTAAAAAAACCTAGCCTAGACCCAAACGACCTGTCAAGTTACCGTCCCATCTCACTCCTTCCTTGGACGAGCAAGGTGTTAGAGAAGCACATAAATGCACAGCTGGTGCAGTTCCTGGAGGACCACTCGCTGCTACACACATCCCAGACAGGCTTCAGGCCACAGCACGGGACAGAAACCGCCTTGTTAGCAGTCACCGAGGATACCAGAAGGATCTTGGACCAGGGAGGATCAGTGGCAGTGATCCTCCTTGATCTAAGTGCCGCCTTCAATACGGTCAGCTATTCCACCTTGCTGGACCGTCTCCACAACATCGGAGTCTCAGGTGACGCATTAAGGTGGTTTGAATCCTTTCTGTCTGGGAGGTCGTTTCAAATCTTCGACGGTGTAACAGTATCCACCAGCAAACCCCTGAGCTGCGGAGTGCCACAGGGCTCCTCCCTGAGCCCTGTGCTGTTTAACGTCTACATGAGGCCGCTGGCAAGTGTCGTCGAACCGCATGGCATTAAAATCGTGTCATACGCCGACGACACCCAGCTGGTGGTCTCACTGGCCACCGAGAACAGCAAGCACTCTTCAGTTGATTTGCTACACTGCCTAGAGGACATAAAGAGTTGGATGACCAACTCCTTCCTCAAATTAAATGGAGACAAGACGGAGCTCATGCTCCTAGGCCCACCCTCCCCAGTCCCATTCACCTCCTTGTGGCCCAATGCACTGGGTCCCCCCCCCACCCCAAAGGAAAGCGTGAAGAGCCTGGGAGTGTGGTTGGATAACAAACTCTCCTTCTCCACCCAGGCCACAAAACTATCTGCCACATGCTTTGGCCTACTGAGAACCCTGAGGAAGGTTCTTCCACTGCTGCCGCTAGAAGCTAAAAAGGTTGCGGTCCAAGGGTTAATCCAGTCCCGCCTTGACTCGAACAATGCCCTATATATGGGGGCACCTGAGTTTACACTCCGAAAACTACAGGTTGTGCAAAACTGTGCAGCACGTTCCCTGCTGGAAATCCCGCGCACTCAGTCTGCTAAACCTGCTCTAAAAAGTCTCCACTGGCTGCCAGTGAGGCAGAGAGTAGCCTTCAAAGCGCTATGCCTGGCGCATCGCACCTTCTGGAACACAAGTCCAGCAATCAACAGAAATCTTGTCACCCCCTATCATCCCAACAGGAACCTGCGATCAAAGGAGGCCTTCCTTGCCGTCATTCCCAGAGTAAAGCGAGCCAGAGCCGGGGGAAGACTGTTCTCGCTGAATACCGCCAGGCTCTGGAATGACCTTCCCCTTTCACTCCGGTCCAACTCAGATCTTCTTTCATTCCGCAAACACCTAAAAACATGGCTGTTTGACAAACTCCCTGCACCCTAGCACCCCCTCCGCCACTTTCTGGTCAGCTCAGCGCTTGGACGCCCACGGGCAGCAATCGCGCTCTACAAATACTGTTACAATTACAATTACAATTACAATAGGCCTGAGTAACAATAATCAAAACCTGAAACTGAGATAGTTACTCTAAGCAAGACCATTAAGTGAGACCAGGTTGTTTACACCAGAATTCTAGTAAAAAACATTTGGGAAAATTCACATGGAGCTGTCGCTGAACCAACTGCACTTTATCACAGCCAAAGTCGTGATACAATTTCCCCACCATTCAAAAGCAGGTGCTGACAGCTCACAGCACCAGTTTTCCCGTGATAGCAGCCGCAAAAAACATTGCCACAGAAAACCCTTGCAACTATCGCTAATGAGATGCAGAGTAGGCGTTCCGTGACAAAACCCGTAACAACACCGCACCTTAACATTCACAACGACCAGACCGATTGGCAATAAGAACACAAAACAAGTGCTAAGACACGTTAGAAGCAGGAATTTTACACCTGCTCTGACCTGGTGTAAAGTTGGATGGCAGACTGCACCGGCTTAATCGGAAGGGCAGCAGATGACATGGAGCAACTGATTATGCAGGCCGAACACCAAAGAGGGCCACAACACCCACCGCCACCACCCCAAGGACCCCCCCGGGCCCCCAAGGCAAAGACATGCCACATCAGCTACACCTAAACATGTACCAAATATTCCGCCTGATGTCGTACAATCACAACTGGTGACATGCATGTGTCGGCACAGAAATTACCATCACACATTCACTATTGAAGCAATCATTTAAACTTTATTGAAACAATACAGAAATCAAATTAAGACTCATGGCCGCTCCCCCTCGACACATTCCATACGTCAGAGCCTGCAAGACAAAAAACATGATAAGGAGTGTCCTATTCACATCAACGGACAGAGATAGAGCAAAGGAGAGAGACAGAAGAAGAGAAGGGGATAGAGAGAGGGAGAGAGAAGAGAGGACGAGAGAGAGAGAGAAAGAGAGAAAGAGAGAGAGATAGAGAGAGAGAGAGAGAGAGAGAGAGAGAGAGAGAGAGAGAGAGAGAGGTGGAGAGTGAGAAGAGCGGGAGAGAAGAGAGGGGGAGAGAGAGAGAGAAAGAGAGAGAAAGAGAGAAGAGAGGGAAGAGAGAGAGAGAAGAGGGGGGATAGAGAGAGAGAAAGAAAGAAATAGAGAGAGAGAGAGAGAGAGAGAGAGAAAGAGAGAAGAGAGAGAGAGAAAGAAGAGAGGGGAGAGGTAGAGAGGGAGAGAGCCGACCCTACACACCCAGGCCACACAGCACACCTGCTGCCAACAGTGTTTCTCCAACTAAAAGAACAATTATGAATTAGTGGCTGGGTTAATTTTGCGTAACACCACTTACTTCTATCTTTCCTCAAATCAGTGGCTCAAGGGAACAGGGGAAAAATGGCCACTAGCTTCCCCAAGATTTCTCTGTAAAAACAGAGGATACAAGGAAATGGATATTGTCCCCGAGCACAATTTCACAGATAACAGTATTTTATAAAGAAAAACCAAATCGAAATCTTTGCTTTCAAAGTTTTTTAGCAGTCTTTTTTATTTTCTTTTTCTTTTTTCTCTCTTTCTTCAAGTAGTTAGAAGTTCATTATTCTATATTTCATAAGTCATACAGTACACAACGAGCGGAGCCAATAAACAATACCAACACGTGTTTTGTCTCGGGAACACTCACCCAATGACTAAAGAATATATATTAATATAAACAGTGCCTTATTTTTTTAACAATACTAACCAACACCTATAGTGATTGGGAAGACGCATGTTTCCACCATGTCTTTAACCAACAAAAAAGCCCACACAAGAAAAAAAGGCGGTGCAAAGAAGATAGTATTCACTAAGAACACCAACCACCAAGTGCAAGAAAGAAGATAATTAGATAGTAGGTTTCACTAGTGTCCGAAAAAAACTTAATTCTAAACTATACTATTGCGAGGAACTTATTCATGAGAAACACACTCACCAATAGAAAGGATTCTGTTACAGATATATCAGTGTCATTCCAGATTATTTTCAACTTCATATGGTTTTAAAAACACTGCAATTAAAATAAATAGGTTTTAGTTGTATCCAGAACCAGAGTATAAACTTTTAATGTTGCTTTCCATTCCTAGTGCGTAATCAGAATCAAACAAGTCTGGAGGTTAAATCCCTCGAAAAAGGTAATCGCTAAGAGAAATTAGGTTCATATGCAAATTAATAAGCCACTAAATTTCACCTAATTCAAATAGCAGTCCTATGCGATCTACTATTAAATTACCTCAAAAAGACTCCATAAATCAAGGTTTTCACAGAAGGAATTAAAGTTTTTTGTATCTGAAAGAAAGAGCAAATTTATTATCAATATGAACAATATATATTTTATTGCCAGATTCGTCTTACAAGAAAGACATATACTCAGTTCATTTCATAACACATATGGGGGGAGAAAGACAAATTTGTAAACACGCCACTTGTGGAATCAAAATATTACTAAAATATAACCCTAGTTGGTACGGAGCTAATATAAGCACGCCAAGTGCAATAACGCTAATTTGCTAAAATCGTAGTTCAAGTTCATTCGAAGCTAAGACAATTTAAAATTATTACGAAAAACATGGGAAACAATAAAATGTAACCCCGGTTGATAGAAACCTCAGTTGTTTAAATCGCTACGGAAAACAGGCATATTCCGCTATAACACTCTCATCTTCTGAATTGTTTAAACCGCAACGGAAAACAAAACATATTCAAAGGCAAAAGTCTCTTCACGGGCAATACAGCGAGCCCACCCTTTTCGTACTATATACCGGTGAGCCTTATATATATTTACTAAAGGCGCATCACATAAGGTAAATAGAGGCACATCTCCCAAAGACAGTTTACTCGTGCTCAGGTACTTCTTCTATGGCTGTATACAGCTAAAGCAATACCGGCCCATAGTAACCGGCCCGCATGCAAATTTTCACAAAGTAGGCCCCACCATTATCCTCACTTACCGGGAGAGTGCTCCCATCCTCTTCACGTTAAATTTGTCAGGTGTAAACAATCGTAAACGCCATTCCCAAAAATAAAAGAAGGACATTGACAAAATGTTGTCTTCCAGGAGACGCCATATTAGCCTAGTCAATTATTCACAGAGTTAGAACGCAAATGCACCTTGAAAGAGTTTCTGAATCCAGGTACATATTAATATATATATATACAAAATACAGTGTCAGTTAACCTACCCTAAATTAGATTTATCGAATTTAAGTGTTTAAAATGTATTCACCAACTCTTTAGAGAATATGTACATTAAACAGGGCATTAATGCGCGTTAATGTAACGAGTTAATAATTCGCAAATTCATATACGAGTCTCTAATTTTCAGAGTCAACTTATCAAAACTATAAATTACGGTTTCTCCAACTACTTGCCGGTACGTATAGCAGCACACCAGTTTTCACATCTGAGATAGACCCGTCATCTGAAATAGAGTCCAGAGACATGACTGGCACAGTACGCACACTTGCACAAGACAACAGCGCCCGCCCTCCCATGCACACCCAGGCAGAGGCATCCCAGCTCCTCCCGCCGCCCATTGGAGCATGCCCACCCATGCACACCCGGGCTACACTGCTCACCTTCTGCCACCGGCATGTAGACTACAGGTCCCACCACGTGCCGTTGCAAGCTACAAGGCTGGGCCCAACAGACAAGGCACCTGCATCCATGCTGTGCTGGCCACCAGGTGACATGTCTGGTGCTGGGACTATATTACACCATGGCATGGTAGGAACCAGGGCAAACGGCAACATCGCTGCGTGCACAGCCGCTCAGCCTAATGGGTGCCACTAACTCTGTGACCGCGGAAGCGGGGCCACGTTGCGGAAGGCCCGCGCAGGGCGCTAGCGCGGCCTACACTGCAGTCCAGCAAGGCACACAAATCCTGGGCAGTCTGGACCGCCTGGATGGGCCATCATCACAAGCTGCACACCCGCTCAGCAACTCAAGGTGCCAATGACTCAGTGCACCCTAAGTCACCGTTCCGTGGCAGGGTGCCTGTGCCGTCCGCAATGCAGCGTCTGCCACAAACCCTGTCCAACCCCAGTTCAAGCCACGTGTTGGTAGACCTGTGCAGACTGCAACGCAGCAACTGCCACATACCCTGTTCAACCCGAGTCAGCTCCACGTGGTGGCAGGCCTGTGTTGACCTCAAGGCCTAGGGCTCTCCCTCCAGTCACCACCGGCAGAGGGGTATGTGATGTCGTTGACCTCTAATATTTGCGGGGTCACATGGCCTGTAACGCCTGTGCCAGGTGGGAGTGGTGGGTGAGCAGACCTGCCCTCAGTGAGTGGCTGTGACATGCTGACAACTAGACCAGTGACCTGCACACCACCAGCGAGTACGACTGCAACGGGTAGCAATGAGACCCCTCCTGGGAGCGTGAGCAGAGTGGTCTGGCCAGCCATATGCTAAAACAGGGCAGGGCTTGCAATAAGTGACTCAGACCATGTCCAGACATGAAAGTGGCTGATGCATGTGTCCCTGTTGTGGTGTCCACGGCACCTGTGAAACAATTTGCCATGTTGCACCCTCTGACTGCCATCCCACAGGATGTGCATCAGTGACTCAGGGGAAATCACTGTCTCTACATTCATCCACACATGCATACATGAATGAGGAAAGAAATGACACAGAAGTGCATCACTGGATGTTTATTGCACATCCAGTGCTTTTCTGTAGCTGGAGCGGTACAGGGGACTGCAGAATACACCACACTATTTGGGCTCATGGAGGGCAAGCCAGAGTCCATCTGTGGAGGACAAGTACTGCGGAAGAGGAGGGGTGCAGTCCACAGTCTGGTCACTGTGTCATTGGTCATCAAACAGGATGTGACAGTCCATGTCGCTGTCCAAGGTGAGTGCATCTGAGTGACTTGGGGGTCAGTGGAAGGTCATGAGGCCACATGCAGGACCAACCAGGAATAGGCCAGGTGGCGGAAATGAATACTACTGAGCCATTCTGATCACAAGCTCATCCACATCCTCGCCCACGGGTATGTGCCTTGCCCCGCCTGGGGGTGTTGCTGTACCAGCTGCGACACAGGGAGGCACTGACACCTCAGGTGCCGGAGGTGGTCTATCTGCCACACTGTGTGGCACTAACACCTCAGGTGCCGGAGTGGTTAGGCCTGCCGCACAACGTGGCATGGCTACACCAGGGGGCAGAGATGTGGATGCTGTGGGGGCAGCAGCATTTAACATTGCCACGCCTTGTGGCAGCAATGCCATGATGAGGATCTGCAGGGCATGGTAGATCCCAGCTACATTCTGCAGATGTTCAGGGGTGGCACCCATCCTTTCCACCTCCATCCGCTCCATGTCCACCATGAGCATCCACATCTGAGGCAGCTCACGGCTGGTTTCGCTGGAGGCACTCTAAGTGGACAGGTGTTCTTCTCTCCTCGTCATGACTCCAATGATGTCAGTCAGGGCTCGTTGGACACCATGTAGCTGGGATACACACCCAAGGATGGAGTCAAGCTTGGCTGCCATGTTGTCGAAGCCCAACTGCACCTGCTCTGCGGTCTCGCTCTGGCACCGTAGCACATGGAGTTGGGAGGCCGTTTGTTGTTCCTGGGGGTCTTGAAGGGGTGCTGGGCTGCGGGGGCCTCCTGCTGGATGCTTTGGGTAGTGAGTGGGGTCTCCTCGATGCATCTGGACTGCCCTGATCCTGGAGGTGAGTTGTGGTTGAGGTCCATGATGACTTGGATGGCTTGGGTGTCGATGCTGGTGTGGTCCTCCTTGTCATCAGTGAAGAGTGGCTGGGACTGCTCTGCAGGACGTATTGATGGTGCCCCTGCAATGTGAAGGGGAGATGGTGTATTACAATGTGTCCACATGTATGTAGCTGCATGGTACATGTTGACATTCAGACAGCATGGCATTGTGCATTCTGACAGTCTGTGGATCTGGGCAAGGACCCAGAGTCATTGTGGGTGTGCACTGTGCTCTGCTTGATTGTGCATGTGTGCCATTGTGCCCATCTCCACCCGTTCCCCCAGTACCTGGTGGTCACTCACCCTGTTGTGGTTGTGTTTTGTCCTGTCGAGCAGTGTCTGATCCCCCGACTCCAGCCACTGTCTCCACACTGATGACTGTCGACACCAGCACCTCCATGTCATCCAGCTCGAGCTGTGGCGCTGGGCCCCCACCTCCACTCTGCGTTGCTGCCTTTGATTGGCAGAGAGTTTCTCCTTGGTCCGCCGCTTGATGTCATTCCATCGACTCTTGACCTCGTCCATTGTCCTCTTGTGCTCCCCGATGGCATTCACCTTGTCCATGATGTCCCGCCATATTCCGTTTTTGGTGCCCAATGATACGTTGGAGGTGATGAACAGTTGTTGATGGTGTTCCATCACCTCTGTGACTATGATCCTGTTCGCCTGCGGACTGAACTTCATTTTCCTCTTCTTTTTGTTCTTGTCTTCCCTGTCCCCGAGGTCCCGGGCTGGTCGTCCAGGATGATTGTGGGGTTGCCTCGTCCTCTACACCTGCTACGGCTGCCTCCAGGGTGCTTGGGTGTTGGTCAGCTTGTGTTTGGGTGTTTTTTCTACTTTTATGGTGATGTTTCCCGCCTGCCAGGTGTGTGTTGCAGGCCTGGTGCTGCTTATCGCTGGTTTCCTCATTGCGCTTTTGCCCATTGTCTCCATCGAGGTCGTGGTATCGCGGACATTGTCTGCGGTTTCGGCAGTCTATCGCATGCTACCATTGTGTTGTGAATTCCACATTGACACAGGGTTAATTTCCCGCAATGGGCTGCGATATGGAAAGTTGCGTTACGCCACTTTTGCGGTAGTTATCACACGTTCTTGTGAATATACCCCTTTAGTGTGTGAGAAAGAAGAAGGTACTGAAAGCCCTCATATGTCAACCAAAGAGACATCTCAATTCCTACAGTACGACAGACCTGAAAGAAAAAATAGCAGTCGAAAAACTCTCAAAAGAGGAAACAAAGGTCGGAAGAAGTCACACTCCCTACTTATGTGAAGTTAATTCATAAATGCAGATAATTAGAGTCCTTAATTCATCCATTCATAAAAGCGTGAAACAAACCAATGTGTCCAGTAATTTATTTAACTTCACACCCCTTCCTATGGAGTAATTATGAGCCAGCATGTGTGGGAGGGGTGGGGCCCACCATGGCAGATGGGGTGGAGTGATGTGCACTGCTAACTGTGCATGTCTGTTTCGCCTGCTGTCTTAGGCCAGCCATACATACATGCAGTTAGGTTTCTCTAACTCAGCTGTATTGCACAGCCTGGATGGAGAAGCGGCACAGACTCCCTGTGCTGAGTGAGCATTCAACAAGATCATTCAGACCAATCTCCTTGCTGCTCTCATGCTACAAGCAAGGCGCTCAGTCATTGCAAAGAGCCTCTCTGATGCTGTCCAAGGGGCTGCTTGGACCAGGGAGCAGAGGAGCACCAAGGCGTGAGGTGGCAGAAGCAGGATCAGGTATGTTTTCTTTCTTTTATAATTGAACCCCCATCGCCTGGCACTTCCCCTCCCCCAGCACCCCTTGCACTCCCCCCACACCACTTCCACCCACCCTACCACT
This sequence comes from Lissotriton vulgaris, assembly GCF_964263255.1. NCBI lineage: Eukaryota > Metazoa > Chordata > Amphibia > Caudata > Salamandridae > Lissotriton > Lissotriton vulgaris. The sequence continues at coordinate 866,654,519 of NC_141696.1, forward strand.
TTTAATATGTGGTTGACACCACTGCTTGTGTGACACAAACCAGGTGTAGTGTTTATAAATGTACCTTTTAGTTTAGAAGAATCAATCATGTTGCAGCACATGAACACATTCTCCCTTTTTGGTAAAGAATAAACAAATTCATTTTTTTCATATTTTTCATACGTAGGTTCGAGGTTTTCCTATTGCACTTTTAGTTGGGGACTTTTTTATTGCACATTATATCTTTTAATATGTTTTCAGTCATATGTTAAGCAGCAGGAGTCACCTCAGCATCACAGGCAATAAATACATAAAAAAGATGTCATATATTCAGTCCTATTTATTGCAAATAGTGAACCCTATTTTATTATAGAGTAATAACACACTCACCATTAAATTAGATAACACCTAACCGAGAAACAATTTAGAATCATAAATAGTATTCTTCTTCCAAACGATTGAGTTGCTTAGATTTTGCCCATGTATGCATTTATTTCAGAAAGAAAAAACCTAGCCATATGTACTATGTGTTAAAATCTATTAATTTAGGAAGAAAAAGGTATGCACATTCAAGCCACAGATATTTTCAAGTGCATAAAATAATCTGACAAAAAATCATGCCCTTACCTTCTTAGCATGTGAACTTTAGAATAGAAATCAAACAATAATGTAGACCTGATTGCACTATGATGTTACCCTAATCATTTTATTCATTTGAAACATTTATTTTGATTATCCTGTTCCTTCTATAAAAAAAGACCAAAGGTCAAGGCAGCATTAAAGGTGGAAGTTTGTGAACATTTCTAGATACATTTTTTTAATAAAAAACTAAGACAACTTGAATAGCTTTCTTATTAAACTAGATGTCATGAATAATTCATAGAGTTCAGCTGTATAATATTTCTGGCTATTAGTAAGTGCTGTTGCCAAAGGTGCAATTAGCCATTTTTATGTAGAAAGTTTTAAAGTTGTTCTTAGAAAATGTCTAAAAAGAAATTAGATTTCTTTATACTCATCCTACTCCTTTCATGTGTAAATTTCCGGAAACACAGAGAGCATTTAATTTAACATCCCTACTTTCAAGGTCGGATTTGAAAAGACTGCAAATGTCTACTTGTCATTGTTATGTCCCTTTACAGTTCACAGTGACCATATAGTTCTTACCTTAATGTGGCTGTCCACCAAATGCTAGCTTTAAGGGGGTGCGGCCAGTGCCACCACCCCAGGTACCAACCTCAGGGGGTTGTCATTTTAACTCTGTCCGTACCAGCACCACCGGAATATTGACTTCCTGGGGCATGGCTTGACATACCAAGATGGTGATTGCACTCTGAGAGTGATCTGGACTCCTCTGTCATCTGCCACCATCCTCCTGTGCTGTGCGACACTCTCAGTCGCTGACGGCACCCAGGGAATCCCTACAATCGCCTGGGCAACTCCATCTGTTGCTGGTTGGGGGTGATTGGGAGAAGGCATGCTGACTGGGTCAGGATGGAACATAAGATGGAGGCCCGAGGCCCATGAACCTCCTGTGTCTTGTCCTAAGGAACCCCAACATTGTCCTGGCCCCTGCCGAGTGGTTTGGAACCCATGAACTTGTTGCACTTAGGTGAGGCAAGCCTTGACCGGGGAGTATAAGATCGAGGCGGTGGCCTGCTCATAGTGAGGCTGTGTTGCTTTTCGGACCCAGGTGGGGTGGCATGTGATGCAGGAGTCCTGGCTTGGGACTAGTGACAGGCCCTAGCAGTACTAAGCGAGCACTCCTCTCACCTGTGGCGGCTTTCTGGAATTGGCCAGCAGGTGGGGATGGAACTGATATCGGAGGATTCCTCTCCCTGCCTTCCCTGTTCCCCCGTGGTGGAGGCAAGTGGAGGGATAGGACACACAGTACTCTACACCTCAACACGGATTGGGCCCTCCCCCCGATGGACATCTATACCTCACCTGACGTTGAATTTGCAGAATTGGTTTCCCAGCTCTGGTGTCCCTGGACACTGAGGGGTGGTTCGGGCACCTGCTGTGGCCTAGAGAGCCTAACAGTGCCATGGGAAGTTCTCCCTTGCCGACCTGTGTGAGGGAAGGGGAGGCTCAGGGGCAGAAAGGGAGACCCTCCTCAGCCCTAATGGATTGGTCTGCGTGACAATGGTGAAGCAGCAGTAATAAGCAACTGGCGGTGCTGTAGACCCCCACTTCCCTGAGGGCCCCCCTAGGACTGCACTCACCTGCTGGATCACTGGCTAAACATTGACAGTACCCAACTGCTCATGTTCCTGCCAGTTGGTTGTAAGCAGGCTGAGGTTTTCTGAATTTGGTCAAGATAGTGACTGGCGGTGCAGTGGACTACCCCTTCTTTCTCCTACTACTCTTGGGAGGATCCCCATGAGGATTATGCTCACCTCTGGGATCATTGGCTCCTCCCTGATGACACCCAGCTGCTTGCGCTGCTGCTGGAGGGTAGTAGGCAGGCGGAGATATTTTGATTGAGTGAAGCGACTGCCTGGTAGAGGCAATGGGGATAGATAAAGGGCAAAAGCCGCCAGACTCCAGAACCAGAGCGACAGGCACAGGCGGATCTGAAAGGGAGGCACCTCCTGAAAGCGACTTAAACATATTCTTTAAGCCATAAATTCATCACAGGCAGCAGTTGAACCAAAGACAAGAGAGGTGTGTGTAGACGTGGCTCTCCTCCAACAAGATTTGCTTAACGCAATAAAAGAATCACATAGATGGAAGAATGAATCTCTACTGTCTGAGGTAACATCTCAGATCTTAATACCAAAGTTGCGTGCCTCCTCACCCAAACAGATGAATTGCGCCGGTGTGCGGAAAATGTTGGAAACAACTTGCAGTGCAACAACCTAAGATTCGTGGGGTTTCCTAAAGGGATTGAAACAAGTCAAACAGCCAAATTTCTAAAACAATGTATCAAATTTTGCTTGCAGGCAGAGAAAAGCTCACCATGGTTTTCTGTGGAGTATTCACACAGAAAGCTTGCACCCGACCTCCTCCTGGGTCCTCACCCAGGTCGGTAATTGCTCACTTTCTCAATTTTCCCAATATTCTAAGAGAGGCAAGTGGATGGGCAGGGCTTCTATGTCAAAATGCCTGAATTCTCCTATTTCTGAACTATACTAGGGATGTGCAGATGAGGTGGCACTCTTACAAGACAATCAAGCAGAAACTTTGTGAGCTAAACCTATCATATATGGTCAGGTGCCCAGCTCACCTCAAAATCATTCATGAGAACAGGCCACATTTCTTTGAAACAACAGAATCTGCATGGGAATGGCTTTCCAAAGAAAAGCAATTGAGCAGCAAATATCGACCAGGGTCCCCCTGGAGAAATGAGAAATCATTGCAGGAGAAGTCTGGAAGGGGTGAGTGTAGCAGGTAGACCCTTACATGTTCTCAGGGGAGAAGGAGGCCACATTGGACTGCAGTGGCCTCCCCAGGATCTGGTGCATCGCCTTCCTTTCCGGGGCATTTCGCAACGAAGGGTTCAGGAGAAGAATTAAAGATGATGGTCTAGCTACTGAGGGGGGCGGGAAAGAAACTCAACAATCTGCTTCTGTTCCCTCGTGCCCACCTGAATAAAGGTAAAAAGTGAACTGTAGGGCCAAATTGAAAAAAAGCAATACTGGTAACTGAATGAGAAGACTTACACACGCACGGATGCCAATGATCCTAGAGTAAGGAGGGGTACATCACTACGTCTCCAAGGAAGCTATGCCATTTGTTTTTGTTATTAAGTTTGGGGTGATGGATGCTTCTAGAGGGAACTATGGGGTGGTTGGGACGGGGTTTGCATTGATGTTTGCAAGTTATTTGATCGTTTTTATTGTGCACATCTGATGCGATCTATCACACTGCACATGGGCTATGGCAGAAAGGCGCCCAAGGTAATCAAGAGAGAGAGCACTAGCCTGTGCATTGCCTATGACTGTGGACACCCTGAGACACCACTTTCCTACACTGGTGTATTATCCTGTGGTACTGAGAATGATCCACTCACTACCATACTCCCTCAGTGCTTATGTTGCAGGAAACTCATTTTATGGGGAATCACTGGTCATTTGTTGCCTGTCAAGGATTTGAAGAGTTTACCAAGTGAGCTACGCTAAAGGACTCAGATGAGTTGTAATACTCCTGCGCCGTGGGTTTCCTATAGTGGTCACACAGACGTTGCATGGTCCCCAGGAGAGATATCTAGCAATAACTGTGACATTGGAGGGGAAGCTGCTAGGTTTTTTTGTCGGTATGCTCCACCTGCAACACTAGGTACATTCCTACAGGGTCTTACAGAGATCCTGTCTAAATTACCCAGTGGATCGACGTATGTGGGGGCCAGCTTTAACAGTGTCGGGGATCCAGCTGCTGACTCCACAAGAGCAGTGTTAGAGCATCGACACATCAGTAACCAGCAGTTATCTGGTTGGGAGTGATGGGCCTTGGCAACACGCAGAGGCTGTTCAATCCACAAGCACGCTCATGCAAGTGTACTTCGGCTGCTCACCATACACAGGCCCGTCTTATATGAGCCTTATTCCAGCTGCTGTGTACCGGAGCATTTCACTTGTATGAATCTTACCACGTGGGATCTCAGATAAATCTCCTGTAAGTCTTGTGACAAAGACTAATGTTGCTGGCTCACGACCAATGTGGGGCCTGTATAAGTGGTACCTCCAAGATGATGACTATACACAAGCAGCAGGAACAGAGATCCCAACATAGTTTCAAAATATTGAAGGATGGGTAAAATCTGTGTGCACTCTATGGGCAGCCTCCAAAGATGCAGTCAGGGGGTACACTAAAGTACTGGTAAGACAGAAGGAACAAGTTGCATGCCACCGTGTCACAAGACTTGAGGCAGAATCCTTCTGGCTTGAAGCTGGGCCCCCCTCTACGTCCAATGGGGATACTAATCACTGTCTAGAATTGTTCCAGGAGGAAATACATATAGTGTCTCTGGAGGCAGCAAAACCGGGCTGGCAAGCAATGATGGCCCAAGTTTATGGTTTGGGGGATATAAATGGCAAGCTTCTGAACTGGCTCACGTCCCACCCATTGGCGAACAGGGTAATTTCCTAAATCGTAGATAGCCAGTGTCAAGTGCATTACACTTGCCGGGCTATAGCCCTGACATTTGCCAGCTACTATGAGCAATTGTATGTGGCAGTGCCACGATCCTCAGCTGAGGAGGCCTCTGCACTGTTGGCAGACATCCCCTCCCAGGACTCACAGTGGAGGAGCAGAGGGACTTAGATAAGCCTATCACACTTGACGAAACAACAAGTGCCATTATGTAGACGGCATCAGGGAAAACTCGTGGCCCAGATGGCTACCCTGCCAAATTTGATGCCAAATACCAAAATATACTAGCCATGTACCTATTAAAACTTTATGCAGAAGAGTTAGACCCGGTTCCTTCACAGAGAAAATCGATCAAGCCACTATAGTGGTAATCCCTAAGACCCAACATCCATCGGTCTCATGTGCAGGGTATGGTCCCATCTTGCTTCTCAATGGAGAGTTCAAGATCCTAGCTACCCTTTTAGCTGTATGACTGAAGCACGTCCTGCAGATCCTTATTCACGCAGATAAATGCGGCTTCATGCCATTGGTTGTGACAACTACATGCGGCGCTGCGATGCTGACACTTGCTGTCTACCACACTAGCACTGCTTCTCTTAGATTTGAAAAAGATTTTGTAACTGTGGACTGGGATTATCTTGACCAAGTTCTGAGAAGGACGGGATAGGACCCCGATATCAGAACTTAGTCTGAATACTTTATTCCAACACAAAAACAAGTGTGGTATTGGGTTCCCAAGGCCTACATGCTCCGCAGAAATACCCACTTACACCAAAAAAACTGTTGGCACGGAAACTGAAAAGTACAAAAGACAAGTTTATTAAGACCCCATGGGGTGGTGGTACATTCCTACAGCACCCTTCGGCAATGCAAGAAGTATCACCCTGAACATTGGTGTGAGTCCTTCTTTTATACACTTTACAGGTAATAAAAAGTTAGGCGGTACGAGATTACAGAGTTTATGTACATATATGGTCATTTTTGGAGCACAGCCAACTCATGGGAGGGGTTACAATTCCACTGGTCAGTTTGGCGGAACATTCCTGAGGGGTGACTGGTCAGTTGGAACCACGCATGTGCAGGCTTGACGGTTACTAAAAATAGCCTGTTGCTGGGCAAACTCGAGTGGTCAGCAGCACGGACAAAGGACTAAAGGGCATGCTGACCACGAGGCCGCTCATTCCCTAAAATGGCCGCCGTAACATACAAAATGGCGTTTTCGAGTAAGGCCAAGTTAATGGAAATAACGTGTAGCAAAGCTAAGCGCTAACCCGGCCATTGTCAAATTACGACAGACGACCCTTTTAGCGTTTAGCTGAAGCTACCTCATAGTGGACGTAGTCGGGATACTCATCTTCGATATCAATTAACATTATTTGAGCTACTTCTTTATGAAGCATCAATTCATTTTGGGCAAAAGCTCGTCTAGATGGAATACAAGCTGATAAACACATAGAACATAAGGCAGGACCACATTGTATACATAAACATACGAAGAATAACATCCCAACTATAATACATAAAATCGTCAGCAGCTTCCAGCCCCAAGTGCTAAGCATTGACCAGAACCACCCCGAGAGCGTCCATGTACCATTGTCCGGATGTATTTCAGCAGCGATTTTGTGAAGTTTGGAAATTGCATCATAAACAGATGGCGAATTATCTGGCACGTAAACGCAGCAGCTACTTCCGATGATTCTACATGCCCCCCCATAATCAGCTAGAACCACATCAAGAACCATGCGATTCTGGAGCGTAACAATTCTAGAAATTTGACGTTCTTCCATTATATTCCCTAGTGCAATAGCAGTGTCATTAGCTACAGCCTCGACAACACGAGTCAGTCGTCATATTTTCCGACTGTTCAAAGCAGCCCCCACAAAAGAGAACAATCCCAAATTAAAGTCTACATATTGTTGTAAAGCAGTATCGGTCTGGTCAATATCGTCCAAGACCACAGTACGTTTAACTCGATTTAGCACAAAGTCGTGGTAGAGCACATAGTCATTGTGATACATTGGTGGGGCAATGAATACAGGGGGCAATACAAAAGATACATAGCATGTACCTAACCATCCTAAAGGGAGCTGATGATAGCCTTTATTACCACAGATAAAGTATGTATTTCTGGATGCCACAAATGATATGCCATTCGGACTGTCAAATGTAAGTGTGGTGTTACATTCACTTTTTCCAACCGGGATTGTACCTTTATTACGTATACAGAGATCGGCCTTGGTATTTATAACATTAATGACATGTGAACTAGACATATTAATGTTTCTTTGATTGCTGTAAATTCGGGGTGCAGACACATTATCGGGGCGGTACTCTTCCCATTCAAATCGAGTACCCTCAGCTCGTGGATAACCATCCCGGTCATGATAACATATTTTGTTTAAACGGAAAAGCACCCCCCCTTTTGTTGGCCATCGTAGAGTGAATAAAAGAGCATACCAGGCATTACAGGATCCATTATGAGAAAACAGAAGTGGGATCAGCGGTGTGCCTCCTTTCTTTTGATGTCCAGGCAACATCCCACATACCCAACAGTTAGAAGTGTTCGTCATATTATGAGTATGATGCAGAATTTGAATGAAGCTGTTGTTCAAATAAGTCTGTCGGTGCCGCTCTTCATGGTAGGGTAAGGGGAAATGAAAATGTTCAGATGGAGCCGGGGTAGTCGGCAGAAAATGTTCTCGTACAGGCACCACAAGTTCTACTACCCAGGCTATCACTGCTATCACCACAATTGTCAGTACGAACAAGATGGCACCAAGAATTTTCTTGTCTCGTGATGCAGAAGACTCCATAGTTCAAAGAGTTCACAATGTCTCAGATGTATATACCTAGAAAAATAAAAATATGGTGCTGAGCTCTGAGGTAGCCGCTGTTTTCTTCTCCAGGGTCAAGACGGGTGTCGCTACTCTTGGCAGAACTGATCCCCCCCCTTGAGATTCCTGGCTTCCGTTTCACAAACCCCAGAGCGGTAACCAACCAGTCTCGTACAAAAAAAAAATCTTCTTCCTATCTTGGCCGCAGATCGTAGCGCTGTCGTCCAGAAACAGTGTGGTCCGGGAAGGCTCCCTCAGATTCGGCCGATGTCACAGCTGGGCTCTTTTCTTTATCCAAGATCTCTTTGTAGTCGGACAACACAGTAGGATTCACCAGGTCCAGAGAGACGCGACGGCAGTGAGTTGAATGCACCCACCGCTTTCTGTTAGTCACTCGCACAGCCGTTCGAGTCCCCAAGAGGACCTGCTCGGGGCCACGCCACCTCGGTTCCAAGCTGTTCGCCCTCTCAAACGATTTCACCATCACATAGTCCCCAGGACGGAGACTATGTGCCTCTCCAATGGAATTGTCAGGGAGCGCTTCTCGAACCTGTTGATGAATAGAAAGCAAATCATTTGTTAATCGTGCCAAATAATTGTTCATCATTATGCAAGGCACATCATGTAACAATCGCGGCTTAGGAACTCCCCATATATTCATAGGCCTTCCAAACACCACTTCATACGGCGTGTGAGGCCAGTTCGAGAGTGGGGCACTGATCTAAGAGAGAGTAATGCTAGCGGTAGGGCATCCGGCCACTTCAATGACGTGGATGCCGCAATCTTAGCCAATTTCAATTTCAACATGGCATTGTACCGCTCGTCAAGACCTGCTGACTGAGGGTGAAACACAGCATGAAACTTCTGCTGGATCCCCAGTCCCTTTAACACATACTCCACAATTTTCCCAACAAAATGAGGACCATTAAGCGCTTAGAGACCCCGGGGTTATACAGCGCTATATAAATCGAAAGAAAGAAATAAATAAATAAATAAGTTATCGATCCACAAAAATTTGCAAACTCCAAATCGAGGGAAGTACTCTTTGAGCAGAACCTTTGCTGTTGTCAAAGCTGTATTATCTTTCGTGGGGAAGGCCTCAACCCATTTGCTAAAGGCACACACCACCACTAAGACATACTTAAGGTTATTACAACGCTCAAGCTGGATGTAATCCATTTGAAGTACCTCGAATGGTGCAGAAGGTGGAACGAAACCTCCTTTCGGAGTATGCGTCCCTTTTGCAGGATTGTGCTGTAAACATATCAAACAGGTCTGCACTACTCTCTTAGCAGTATTGGCAATCTCAGGATGCTCCCAAACTCGCGTTAACAATCGAGTAATTGCAAGAGCTCCCACATGTGCTAACCCGTGTGTCATCTGGACCATCGCCTGCAAGTAAGCTGCAGGCAATTTCCATCTCTCCATGTCCTTACTCCTCCAACAACCCTCGTCATCCAGTACCCCTTCTGCTGCCCATGTTACAAGTTCTGCTTCAGTCGCTGATTTTTGGATGTCTAGTATCTCTGCTCTAGCATCATGCCATCGCTCGGCCTGCGACTTCGTTACATACATAGGGGAGTCATTTCGAGACATGGCTGTTTGCCTTGCTATACTGTCTGCAAAAGCATTGCCTTGTCCCACTTTGTCAGTGACCTTTTTATGTGCACTGCATTTAATTATCGCTACTTTCTTTGGGCAAAGCAGCACATTTAGGAGATCATGCACCAATTCTCCGTGCATAATGTGTACTCCATGAGAGGTCAAAAACCCACGCTCTCTCCAGAGTAAGCCGAAGTCATGCACTACTCCGAAGGCGTACCGGCTGTCTGTGTAGATATTCACACATAGGCCAGCACTCAGTTCGCAGGCTCTTGTCAAGGCTATCAGCTCTGCCGCTTGAGCCGATTTCTGCGGTATACGTGCTGTTTCTACCACTGTCTTAAGTGTCGTGATCGCATATGCTGCAGAAGTCATGCCATCTGGCAGCCTCAAACACGATCCATCAACCCACAGTTCCCCATCCACATCTGGAAGTGGCATATCCTGTAAGTCGACACGACCCTTTGTTTGTTCCTCGGTCAGAAAAACACAATCATGATGTTTTTCTTCCTGGCCCTCCTCGACCGGATAAGGCAATAAAGTGGCAGGGTTCAGGGTGGCACATCTTTTCAATGTGATATGTGGTGCCAGAAGTGTGAGCTCATATCCTGTCAAACGTGCGCTCGTGAGATACTGTGTTTTCGTTTGATTTAACAGGGCATCAACTGCATGGGGAACTAACACCAACAGTTTATGCGATAAAACTATTCCCTCACTCTGCCGTATAGCTACTGCTGTCGCTGCAACTGCTCGAAAACACCCAGGTAACCCTCGTGCTACAGGATCAAGAATAGCTGAGAAGTACGCGCATGGCCTCTGCTTGTCCCCGTGTGCTTGCACTAACACTGATAGCGCGCACCCATCTTTCTCGTGCACGTACAATGTGAAAATCTTTGTGTAATCTGGTGTACCTAACACGGGTGCAGAGCAAAGGGCCTGTCTCAATTGTTCAAAAGCATTCTGACATTCATTTGTCCATTCAAGGGGCATTGGTGTAGTTTTGGACAGTAACGCTAACAAAGGTTTTATAATGTGCGAAAACCCCATAATCCACTGTCTACAAAAGGACGTTAGTCCTATGAAGGCGCGTACATCTCTCTGAGTGCGGGGGACTGGCGTATCTAAAATCGCTTGAATTCGATCTGATGTTAATGCACGCCCCTCCTTAGACAAAAGATGACCGAGGTAGGTCACCTTGGGTCTACAATATTGTAGCTTTTTCTTAGAGACTTTATGGTTGTTCTGAGCCAAAAAGGACAGCAAAGCAAGTGTACTCTCCTCACATTGTGCATAAGTGTCTGCAGCCAACAGGAGGTCATCAACATACTGTATAAGGGCTACTCCGGATTGCAGTTCAAAAGAATCAAGCTGTCGTTTTAAAGCCTGGCTATAGATGCTAGGACTCTCTGTGTAACCTTGAGGAACACGACAAAATCTATACGATTTATTATTTAACGTAAAGCCAAATAAGTATCTGCTGTCGGGATGGATGGGAATGGAAAAGACCGCATTTTTAAGGTCAATGACAGAAAAGGTCGTCGCTGTTGGAGGGACCAATGTAAGCAATGTCGTGATATCAGACACCACTGGGTATTGTGGAATGACAATTTTGTTAATTTCTCTCAAATCAATAATAAATCGATAGACTTTGTCGTCAGTGTCTTTCTTAAGGATCGGAAGAATAGGGCTGTTACAGACATTGTAAGGAACTTCCTCCACTACTCCTGCCACTATCAAATCCTGAACGATGTGCGTCAGGGCAATTTCACCTTCCCTAGAAATCTTATACTGGGGTACACGTGGCAAAGACACTCCCTCCTTGACAGTAATTCGAATAGGTGGAATAAGCATCTGTCCCACATCCGTATCTGATGTCGCCCATAACGTGTGCGGGAGAGAGGCTATTGCTTCAATTTCCTTCATTGTACAAAATCTGTCTGAATCTGGGTAATTGTCATTTAAAATAACCTGCACTCCTTCGGGAGCGCAGCGTATCGTTGCTCGAAAATATTTGAGCAAATCAATGCCCAGAATGTTATCTGGAGTGTGAGGTGACAACAAAAATGGACAAAAACTGAAAAATTTGTCAATGCAAAGTGCAAGAGGTTGTGATAATGGGCTAGGAGAGGGTGTGCCATCAAACCCTATACATGTTATCGTTTCGCCAGACAGGGGAGCCCTTGGAACCAAGTTTTTAGACAAAGCACTATGAGTAGCTCCTGTGTCAACTAAAAACTGATCAGTAGAACCCAAAATGCCCGCTGATACATATGGACCTCTTTGATCTACTGGCACTTCAACTGATTCCGTACCCCATCCTACGCAGTCCTATGCATGCACATAATCCTGATGCTCCACATTCTCACTCTCCGATATCTGATATTGATTCCGTCTATCAAAATTATTTTGTTCATCCTGACCACGGCCCCCCGTTTCAAACCTACCACGATCACATCCGCCACCTCTCGCTCCTGAATAATTATTCCTCAACCTTCCACCTCCTCGAACACGCTCACTACGCTGCTCACGAAGTACCGGACAATCTTCAGCCCAATGCCCAAACTCTTTACAATATGCACATTGGTCCTCCGCTATGTCCGTACGACCGTACGACGCATTACTCCCTCCTCGCCTACCTCTATCACTCCCTCTAGATTGCGCACCGCGAACCTGTGCCAACATCACCTTCGTTTTCAATTCCTTCGTTTTCTTATCTGCACTTTCTTTAGCCTCTAATTCCTGCCGTTCATAATACTGAGCCATAGTTAACAAAGACGCAGGGGTCGCCGTGGTCCAGGAACTTTCACTCGCTTTTAACCGCTTCGCAATCTCCGGTAGGAGATTAGCCACGTACTTATCAACAACCAGATGCCTACCCGTATCATCTGTTAATGATTGACCACTGTAATCATGAAACGCTTCTTCGAAACGTGTAAAGAAATCTGATACCGATTCATCTAACTTTTGTTTGCACGAAGCTAGCATAGTCCAATCGATCTTTTTAGAAGGAACAAGCGTTTTTAGTTTAGTTAAAATAGCCGCTGGGAGTTCTAAAATCAAATCACATGGTTTACATGCGGGCTCCCTGTCTAAGTCAGCCTGGTTTATTTCTTTCCAAGTTCCCCCAAGCATCGCTTGATCATTAGTTTTACGAATCGACCTCCACATATCAGGCGGAAGAATTAACCCATAAAAGAGATCTATATCAACAAGAGTCATAACACAAGAGGAGATGGGCCCCTCCACCCCTTCATAGAATGCGGCTGGATTTTTACGAAGATCAGGTAAGGAGTTTTTTAGTGCCATAACATCTGCTCTATTCCAAGGCGTATACACCCAATTATATATAAAGTACCCCTTCGCATCCTTCGACGTTTTATCGTCATCTGTACCATCCCCTTAGGGGGAACATACAAAGGCGCAGCTTCGCGCATAGGCATAACATGCATTTTAGAATTCTTATCTGAACCCCAGAGAGAACACTCCTTAGACTGCTCTGTTGGCCCCGGCACGGACTCCTTATCCTTTTTCTTTTCTTCCCGCAACCTGGACGTCTCATCCAGTAGCTGGATCAGTTGTTTAAAGAGAGTATCGACATCTGCAAGAACAAATAAACCTTTATCCAAATTCTCGCGATGAACCGACACAGCCTTAGGTTCTAAAGTCTCTGAATATTTACGAAATCGAGTAACAACTTCATCGGCAAAAGTATTCAAAAAACACATCAATTCTCGTTCTGTCCATTTACTCCTTTCGGTTACAACATCTGACACAGTTATATGATTCAAATTTAATTTTCTAGCATAACTACGCAAATCCGCAGCTCTCTCTGCAGATAACCTGACACTCGACTTATCCGTCTTATCCGACTTATCCTGTTCCTCATCACCAGAATCTTCAGTCGGAGCCGTAGGCTGAACGTACGGAGGCGGAGATCGATCTAATAACGAAAAATCATCAATTTCATTATTAAGGACAGGATAAAGCGGTCGTCGAATAGGAAATTGACCGGTCGTTTGCAAATTACGTTCCCGTGCCTCCCTCTCTTTCTTTTCCTGCGCCTCCTTTTCCTCAAGCTGTAAAGCTTTATCTCGAGCAGCCTTGCGCTGCTCTTTGTCCGCCAAGGCAACTTCACGCTTCATACGTTCACGCACCGCTTTCTCCCACATTCGCACACAATCAAACATATCCTGTCTAGACCTGCGCTGAAACAAACATTGCTCCACAAACTGAACCTTTCGCAAATCAAACGACCCATGTAGTGGCCATTGCAACTCGGGATCAGTTCTAGTGTATTTATGCCACAATTTACTGTACAATATAGGGGAAAGGCCGAATTTGACATACATCTCACGGTTTGGAGTTCCTTCTGGGGGAGCCAGCTGAGATTCCGCTAACCTAATTGTGGTACCATTTCCAAGACAGCACATCCCTCGGAGTGTGCTTTAAACAGGCATGTTCAGAAAGTACAACGAAAGCGTGATACCATAAAAATGGCACTTACAGTACTTCACACAAATGTGCCGCTCAGAGTACAAACAAAATTAGAGAAACATCTCTACATGCCTGCCTGTGTGGAGTGCACTACACATATATTCAAAGTTCACAAAGTCAAAATGTTAGCTAACTCAAATCATAGTCACAATCATAGAACTTCAGTAAGCGTCCGTAGACTACCTTACCGATCACAAATCTTACCCAATCTCAAATATCCAGATTCCAACTGCCAAGGTCTTTAATCGAATCAGCCAAACGGGCACTGTACAGCAACGCAGACGATCAGGATCTCAGTCGGGGACCGGCGCCACCTGGAAGGTCAGATCAGAAGGAAAGGAAGAAAACACCGTGGGTGCCAAGACTCGGGTCACTCAGTGGCAGCGTACGCGTCCATGGCGAGTTTCCAATCCTTCGTCACGACCTCTCCTTCGGGCATCCGAGTCGCCGATGAGTCCCTTCGTGGTCACCAATTTGTGGTATTGGGTTCCCAAGGCCTACATGCTCTGCAGAAATACCCACTTACACCAAAAGAACTGTTGGCACGGAAACTGAAAAGTACAAAAGACAAGTTTATTAAGACCCCATGGGGTGGTGGTACATTCCTACAGCACCCTTCGGCAATGCAAGAAGTATCACCCCGAACATTGGTGTGAGTCCTTCTTTTATACACTTTACAGGTAATAAAAAGTTAGGCGGTACGAGATTACAGAGTTTATGTACATATATGGTCATTTTTGGAGCACAGCCAACTCATGGGAGACATCACAATTCCACTGGTCAGTTTGGCGGAACATTCCTGAGGGGTGACTGGTCAGTTGGAACCACGCATGTGCAGGCTTGACCGTTACTAAAAATAGCCTGTTGCTGGGCAAACTCGAGTGGTCAGCAGCACGGACAAAGGACTAAAGGGCATGCTGACCACGAGGCCGCTCATTCCCTAAAATGGCCGCCGTAACATACAAAATGGCGTTTTCGAGTAAGGCCAAGTTAATGGAAATAACGTGTAGCAAAGCTAAGCGCTAACCCGGCCATTGTCAAACTACGACACAAGGGTCCAGGTAAAAGGGGTGGGGGCGGAGGGAGGTGGGTTAAAAAAAATGTAAAAAACAATTACCTTAATACCACCGTCTGCCGCCTCTCCTCCGTCCTCTCTGCAGCAGAAACCAGGAGGCAAAGCACACAGCATCCCAGAATCCTCGGACCAATCACGACGCTGCCTTACGGCAACATTGTGATTGATCTGAGCGCCCTGGCTCTGCGCTCAGAGAGGGGCTGGATGGCTCTGCATGTTCTCTACCCAGCCTGTAATGCAGCCTGGGTGGAGAACATACAAAATGAGCATGATGGTTTGGCCGGCCAAAGACAGCTGGCCAAACCATCGTGCCCACTCAAGGTGTTGCCACCCGTCCTCCCCCTCTGACACGAGGAGTCCAGCTTGCTCACTGCTTCAACTGCAAGCTGAACACAAAAAACAAAATGATAACAACGGAACATTATTATCCTTTTGTTTTTTGTATTCAGCATGTAGTTGAAGCAGCTGGTGATCCTCCTCCGCCTTAGTGGAGGAGCCACTGCTGGAGGGACCAGCCAGGGTTACCCCCTCTCCCCACTTCTCTTTGAATTAGCTATTGAGCCATCAGCTTGTCTTATCAGGTGGAGCACACAGATTCGCAGTTCGGCATGGGACTCAGACCATGAACTAGCACTGTATGTGGATGGCGTCTTAGTGTATCTCTCTACCCCTGCACAAAGTGGCCGCGTTGTATCCCAATCCTTCACCTTTTTTGCTGAGGCTTCAGGCCTGAATATTAACCCTGCCAAGTCCACCTTGTTACCACTCTCACCCAGACGCAACACTGTGAGCTGGCAAACCACCATCCCTATATGGAGACTATGTTTCTGATACCTTGGTATTTACATGGAAATCCACCCTAGCATGGACCCTAAACATAACACCCTTAAACTGGAAAGTCACACATGACTTACAAAAATACAATTGCTTCCCCTTAATGTCATGGGCAGTATTGCCCTCTACAAAATTATTGTATTTCTGCCTTTTTTTTTTATATGTATTCAAATATTTCCCTTACATAATGACACCGTGCCACTGGTTCTGAGAGATGGATTCCCTAGTTACGCTGTTTTTATGGGAAAATTAAAGATCTAGATTGGCTTATAATAAATTCCAATGCAGTACATTTGATGGGGGGCTGGGAATGACTAACCTATACCTCTACTACTAGGTAACCCAGCTAAGATCCATAAACAACTTGTTCCAATGTCCGACCCAGCCTTTAGGGTGGAACTCACTGCAATGGGCTTCCTATCCTTGATGGCTATGTTGTATGGGGCAGTAGTCCCTGCCCCCCATGCCAGAAGTGACATGTATGGTCACTTCTGGCATGGGGCATGTATGGTGTTTCATGGTTGAAGGGCAGGATTGACTCACATGGCTGGGCTTCTACATTAACACAACAGACCCCTTGTGGTACTGTAGATGGCTGGGAGAGATGTCTGAACTGGGGGGATTCAGGAGATTGGATGTGATTGGCATTACCTTGCTAAGAGATGTATGTCGGGGATCCCACATATGCTTCTTCCAAGAACAGCAGAAGATGTATAAACATTTGCTGACCCAGTTTCACAAGTACCTCTAACTGTGAGAGGCTCTATATACCCATATAAAGAATGGCATCTCTTTACCAGAATTCAAGCAAAACGTATTTTGGATGCCATTGGAAAAGGCGGGGTCTCACAAATGTACTGAACTCTTATTATTAATGCTCCAGATTCGGTTGGGACTCTCTGGGCGAGATGGGAAGAGTGGATGGGTCCATTAGATGATGATGATAGAGGAACGCTCAGATGGCGCATAGGGTAATTCCGATTTCCTCGAGGCTACGCCGAATCCAAACTTATTATCAACACTGTACGTACCTCACACCAGATCGACTAGAGAAAGCGGGTCTTATGCCACACTCGTTATGCACTAGATGCTCCCACACCCCTGCAGATTTCTATCACAGGATTTGGGAGTGTCCTCTCATTCAAGATTTTGGAAAAAGGTTGTAGCGGATCTTACAACAGTGTTGGGATGAGAAGTCGACCTCCTTTGGGGATATTAGAGTGTTCAGTGGGCACAAGGGCAGACAGACACTTGTGGGCATGGCTACTATAGTTGCCAAAAGAGACACAGCCACTCACTGAAAATCGTCTACACCCCCGACGCTCACCCAGTGGAGAAGAGGGATAGTTTTGTGGACCCAACAGGAAAAACTTGTATACAAGGCTAGAGGCTGTTCCGCATTTGGGATAAATGGTGGGGAGAAGTGGAAATACATTGGATGTTCTAAAGTGCAACAAACTTTGGGGATGATATGGTGCTATTTTGATGAAACTGCAATTTGACTGCTGTTTTCTAAATGTCATGGATGGAGACATGCAAAAGGTCCTGGTGCACTTTTTTGTGTTATGTAATTCAAAACTAATAAAAAGTTGGACCTATTTTGCTTTTCTATTCACATTCCTTGTCAGACCTTTGCGGACATATTTATGAAGTTGTCACATAGTGTGGCGCAGCAAGTCACCTTGGTCATCTGCATTGCGTGACAGGGAAAGAGCAGGAATGCACCCTATTTAAGGCACTATAGCTGATTTCTGACTTTTCCCCTGCACCAACACCGTTTTGGCGCCCTAGCGGCAACGCATGCATACTTTTATCATGGTGCAAGGGTACCTGTGCTGCGTGCAGGATTGTTTTTCTGCAAGAAAGGACACCTTCCATCACAAAAATAATCCTGAAAGGCATTTTACTCTTTCTATGTGTGCTGCAGTATGAAGCATGCATAGAAAGAGGAAGTAATGCGAAGAAATAAAGATATTTCTCCTTGTTACTCCTCTCCTGGGAAAGCGCATCTTTTGGCGCATTCTTAGGTCTACCAGATCTGGTAAATCTGGGAGTTGCTTTGGAACACCCATGGTACGCCCATGGATCGCTTCCCAAGGCAGAGAAGGCAATGCAGACATTTGTGCTATGTTGCCTTACTCCAGACTTATGGGGCTACTCAGGGCAATGCAAAGTTGCCTTGCAGGGCTTCATAAATCGACGTAAGGTTTGAGGCACTCTTGCACCACTTTGCGCAGTGCAAGAGTGATGCAAACCGTATCGTAAATAGGCCCCCGGTGACTTTCTCAGTGAGCGAGTTAGTGCATGTTTTGACCGCCCTAATTGCTGCCACAGCTATCTTGGTAAATGTGCTATTAATCCAGCTTTTATAGCCGTACTATTAATGTTCACTTCGCTGCCTCAGAACTTGCGTCGTCCTACGTCCATTGACACTTAGCTGTCTTGCAGTAGCGAAGATTATGAACAGACAGAGGATGTCAATGAGCAAAACCAGTTCATACTAGAGTGATGAATGCCTACATGCCCTGTTTCATCTGGCTCAGTTTCAGTAACTTCCATCCCTCGTGGCACAAAAATTGGCAGGTGCTCAGCGACACCAATGATATGTAGTTAAGAGTCTGGTGTGCGTGTCAGACTGTTTATGCAGATAACCTGAGGTGTACAAGGCTGAGTAGCTGCCTCCAACACTATTTTGTGTGTCTGCCTAGTCTCACCCTCTCCCACCAGTGATAGTAAGTCCTCAGCAAACACAATAGGAGCTCGAGTAGATTTTGAGACCTGCGTCAGTATTCTGGGCTGCACAGATTTCATCATTTATCCTATCTGTCCTGCCTGCAGTCTGGACACAAACTGAAATTCCGCATTGGGCAAATGTGGCTTACTCGTCTCACTGAAAAATATGCTTTTAATAAGAACTTCTATAAATACTGCTGATAATACTATTCACTGCAAGTTATGTAGTATGTTGATAGCATAGACATCAGGGCAAGCACTCAAACAATAATGCCTACTAGTATGGACAGCATGTGACTCTTACACCTTGTTGCCCCCATTGTCTAATGTATAATTTCCTGTACATTGCTTTACACACTTGTATGATTCATTGTCTCTGTATAAAATGTTTGTGATGTGAAGAACACCCTATATTGGGATGCATAGCGCTATAAAAGAAATTACATTTGAGACAGGGGCTAATGTGAGATGAGTGGCACTATTGAAGGTGGCAGTGAGGCAAATCACAGAGAAGGAGATCATTGGGGGGAGGGTGATGCCAACAAAGAATGGCACACCTGGTGCCACCAACACCAAAGACGGCCTGCCTCCTCCTCATGTAGATCTGTATTTATCTTGTACTTTTATTTTTATCACTACTTAAACCCACTAAAGTTTTTCTGGACTCTATCAAGCACCAAGTAGTTAATTTATTGCTTAATGCTTTGTGAATGTCAAGAAAAAACATTGATTATAAAATAATAAGTACTTCGTATAAACATAAATGGGGGAATTTTAACTGAAAGGACGAGTCTTGCCAGGTGTGACGAAATATAAGAAAGGCAATCCTTAGATCCAGATGAAGGGAATCCTGAATAGTGTGGACTCGTTTTCAAAATGCTTGATATCTCCGGATAAAATAAAGGCGCCTTAACCCTGTGAAGTAAGTAGAGAAGAAAGGAGACATCCACATGGCTTAGTAGCAAACAGGGCTCTATTCACAAAATAAAAACAGTCAATTCATAGACTGTGCATTCCGATGTAAAATTTTGTCATGTGGAAAACGAAGAAAGGGCAAATATTTGCAGTAGATTTAGGGGCATATTCACAAGGGAAGTGGTGGAGTGAGGCGTTAGCGTGCCTGGCTTAACGCCTCACTCTGCCTCTTCAGAAACTGAGGGCTGCAACATATTTACAAGAATATGGTGCAGCCCTAGGATTCCCCTTGCGCTGGCGCTACACTTAGTAGCCTAGCGCCAATGCAGGCACCCCACCCTTGAATCATAGTGCAAGGGTGTCTGCGTGCGAGGAAGATTGCTTATGTGCAGAAAGGTCCCCCTTCCCTACACATAAACAATCTTTAAATGCCATTTTGTAACTTCTATGTGTGCTGCTTAATGCACCAAGACGGCACTTTTTTTTTTACAAATGATTGTTTATGCGCAGGAAGTAGACCTTCCCTTACATAAGCACTTATTGCCCATTTGCTGTTTCCATGTGCGCTGCACAATACAGCACACATGAAAACAGCAAAAACGAAGAGAAATGAAACATTTCTCCTTGTTGTGCCAGGGTAAGGCATGTTTTCCCTGGTCTTAATTCTGGCACTGCCTCCTATGTACGCCTCCCTTGTGAATAGGGGGCAACGTCAGAATCAATGGATGTTGCAGTGGAACGCCCACAGCAACAACCATTGCCCTTCCCTTTCACATTAAGCAAAGCATGAAAGGGGGAATTATTTACAAGGCAGCATTAATCCATGTTATGTTAAGTAGCTTAATGCTGCCTTGTTAAATAAGGCAAAGCCTCTATCGCCACAGGTACGTTGTAAAAAGTGAGAGTCCCATGGCGATAGGGGCTTGTAAATATGCTCCTTAGTTTTTTAATTTTTTCATAATCATGTTTTGGCTTTCTATATACCTAGAGAGCTTATGAAGGTGCTGTACGAAACAAAACGCACCACACAGAGAACTAACAGAAAATGCAACATGATAAATAATGAGTTAATAATCAATCAGCATAGTTCATCAAAACTTGGATTCAATAATCAATGAGAAAAAATTGAAATTTTTTGAGTGCACTGAAACGCCAAATGCGTTTCAGTGCGTGCATTGAAATTCGTTTTATTTATTTATTTATTTATTTACATTACTCCGGTCGGCCGTGTGCCAGAGTTTACTACACCCCACCCGGCCCTCCTCCGCCCCACCACCAGCAGCACTCCCTCCACGAGCCGCTACTGTTGGTGGAGGGTACATGCCATTTTTATTAAGACAGATTAGATATACCTCATGTTTGTCACAGAGTAACCCGTCCACAAGTCTCTAAATCTGCCCAATAGGTTCTTTGATAAAGGAGATGTTTACACCTCTACTAACTTCTGTGGTACAACTGATAACAGCTTCATCTGTCTTCATTCTGTAATTGCAGCACAACTGAATGCTGGTGGCTATGGAGACATGTTGTTGCCTTGTGAGCACATGAACTCTACTTACTATGTCCGTATTTACATTATTCATTATAATCAGTAGCAGAATTAGTTTTACACTGGTTAAATAATGCACACAGGAGCACAAAGTGAAATACACGTTAACTTGGATTCAATTATTTATTCTGTTTTACACAATAAAACATATCCATAACTTTGCCCACATGATACTGCCTATTCTATCTCTCTCCATGTCCTGACTCCTTATCATCAGCTCATGACGGTACCCTAATTGAAGTGAAATTGATCACACATTCAAACATGAAGAATTTGGTCGAATGAAGCCCAGTTTTGTAATGCAAGATGTTGAGACACCCAGCCCCAAGCAAAATGTGGTATGGGACCCCTGAGACTCCAAATGCCACACACATCCGTAAACATTGAGTTGAATTTGGAAAACCTGATGGTTGGGGACCCTCCTGCAAAGAAAGGCCTGCAGGTGTTTGCATTATGCCATTGATAACGCCATGTTTGGGTCATATTGGGGGAATGCTCCTGTATGCCATAACATTGATGTGAAAGATTGTCTTAGCCTGGTGTTTGTTGCACAATATCGAAGGGGGTTACACATACACACTTCCAATTGCAGTAGCAAGCCTCATGGATCAGAAGGTGAACTACATGAACCATGTGATAGGCTCCTTTTTATCCTGAATATGCATGGATGAAATCTCCCACACTGATTTAGCAATGACCATTCCACCATCAATCACAGCATGATACATCATTGTATTCATATTGTGCTACTGTTGCCAAGGAAACAGATTGTTTGTTGTGAACAGTGAACCAAACACACACTAGTTTGGTTTTACATGTGCGATCACACTTTTTTTTTTTTTTTTTAGGCCTTTTTAATATCCTTTTCCCATTTTGTGGGATACAAACCGAGGCTGTTCCACTACTGCATTCCGGGAAACAGGAAAAAAATAAAATGTTCATGCCTAAATGTGTTTCATGTCTGACCATTCCCTGCTTTGATATTATCAATATGAATTTCTATAATACATCTGCTCTCTTCCTCTTCCTGTTCTATTGTATTGAGACCAATGAAATACAATGTTCAGCAAATATCTATATCACATCTCCCCTTTGCTCCTACATTATATTTATACAACTGGGATATTTAAATGTCTCTAATATGTCTCCCCTAAACCTTCCTTCCCTATCCTAGTCCAACCACTGAGATAGTTAAATACCTGTATCATATATCCTCCCTTTATTATTCTATGTTGATGTCTTTGACATATTTAGTATTAAATCATTTTTATTGTAGGATTGCAAACAAATGGACATACATGAACTGTCCCAGATATTGCATACATTGACATAGTAAAAGCTGAGGACTTGGAAAGTCAAAAGGGCCCAATCCAAGCCCTTGTGGACATAACCTAGCACAATACATTAATGCCTGAAGCCTTTTAGAAGGAAGAACAAAGAAGAAGAGGATAAACAAGATAAGAACCCACTAACTAAAGCCCCCTCCCACTCCTACCCCTACCCTACTCAACTATCCCTCCCCTCACCCACGTTCAATGTTCACCACTAATTGTACTGAGGCCCATGCACGCTGATCAGGTCCTTCCTCCCCCGTCTCCGTAAGACGCAGCAATCTAAGATATCAAGGGCAGGTGACCTCCCGGAACTCCAAAGACAGCAGGGACAAAAAGCGCTGCACAACGCTACATATTTGGCCCCCTCCCCAGCTGCCGTTAGCGAAAGCATTTCCATGCCGAGCACGAGCCAGAGGCGATGTAACCACCAATTCAGTGTAGGGACAACGCCATCCTCCAGTGAGTAAGAATGTTTTGTAACGCTGAGCCCAGTGCAATCGCGATCAGGCGGCCCCATCGGGAACGTAACAGGTATGTCAGAGAATTCAGAAGCCCTAAGAGGACATAAGATGGAAAACGGGGAATCTCCAAATCAAAGTGCTCATCTACCGCATCCAGAATCGGTCGCCAATACCCCTGCAGATGTATACAATCCCAAAGCTGATGCACCAGTGTGCCCACCTGCAAGCAGCCTCGCCAACACAATGCATCCCTGGAGTGATCCATTTCGTGGAGTCGTTCGGGGTGTAGTACCAATAAGTCATGATTTTTGTGAGGGTGTCTGTAAGCCCCATATGGTAAGCAGAGTGACGTGCTCTATGATAAATACCCTCCCACTCCTTCCGGCTAAAAATTTCTTATCCGTCTGACGCGTAATCAGCCAATACTCATATGAAGTGAGGCGTCTGTCAGCCTATGAGCGCACCTGCTCATTATGCAATGCCAAACCTGTAAGTACCTGAGCCTCTCCCCTTTCAGCAACACATACTCCTGTCTAAAATGAGAGAAGGAAATCACCCCTCAGCCGAGTATAAATAGTAAAGAAATCAGCAGCCTGCTAGTCTCCATTGCGCATAGGCCACTGTGTCTAACCCAGGGAAAAGTCCAGATTTTCCAAAATAGGGGTAAGGGGGACAGGAAAGTGGTGAGGTCATGGCTAATATTCATCTGATCCTACACCGCCAAAGGGACCCTAGTGATATATGAGGCATATAGATTAGGGTGCCTGTGCTGCTTCCTAAGAAAAGGAATTTCCTGAAGGGGCCTTCCCGCCACCGCCTGGTCCTGGAACAGCCAGTGTTTGACTGACTCCCATCTGCTCCTCTCCACCAAAAGGTGTAGCTGAGCTGCTTGAAAGTAGAGCGCTAGATCAGGAAGACCAATCCCTTCACTCGCCAGGGGAAGCCTCGCTAACCTTAATTTGAGGCGCAGTTTCCTTTCATTCCAAATAAACTGGGCCAGTTCCGACTGCGTCTGCTTAATCCAACCTATGGGGGGCCGCTGGGGGATGGTGCGAAATAAGTATAAGACCTGCGGGAGAACCGTCATTTTGATTGCAGCCACCCTGCCTAGCCAAGACAGGGGGTGGTGTTTCCACGGACCAAGCTCCCTTCGGATCTTGGACCGTAGCACAGCATAATTGATGTCAACCTTATCCCTCAAAGATGGTGCCAACTGGATCCCCAAATAATGAACTGCCCCCGTCGCCCACTGAATGGGAAACGCGCTTTGTAACTCCTCTCTGGTATGTTTCTCCAAAGACAAATCAAGGGCAACAGATTTACTCATGTTGACATTGAACCCGGAGATCCCCCCCAAAGGACTTCAAGTCGACAATACATGCAGGCAATGCTTCCTTAGGGTGATAAAGCGAGATCAAGACATCATCAGCATATAAGATGATATCATGTACATAGCCCCCGAACGTGATCCCCGACACATCCGGATTGAGCCCCAATTTCTGTGCCAGCGGCTCCATATATAGGGCAAACATGAGGGGCGATAACGGGCACCCCTGCCTCGTTCCCCTCCCGATAACAAACCGAGCAGAAGTATAACCATTGACTCGTACTGTGGCCGTCGGGAATGTATAGCAATTCAGAATATAGATGCAGAACTTTAGACCCATTCCCGCCTTCTCGAGTACTCTTGCTAAGTATGACCTCTGGACCTGATCAAACGCCTCCTTGGCAACTATGGCGAGCATCATATATTCCCCCTCCGTGCGCGTTGCTTTCTCTATAGGATGTAGGGCTCGTTTGGTATTGTCTGAGGTTTGGCGTCCCGGGATAAAACCCGCCTGATCCGGATCAATTAAGCCTCTCATATACGGTCCAAATCAGGGAGCCAATATTCCTGTGTACAGTTTAAGATCGACATTAAGAAGAGAAATAGGGCGATTCGCCCCACACTGTGATCGGTCCTTTCCCGGTTTCGGTATCACCGCAATGGAGGCCTCCAAGAGGTCACTCGGGATTGCTCCTGGTGTTGAAAAAGAATTAAAAAGGCGCACCAGTAACGGAACAACCTGCGCACATGATGTTTTATAGAAGCTCGCGGGGAACCCATCAGGCCCTGGTGTCTTTGCCGGTTTTATGCGAGAGAGGGCGGCAATGACCTCCTCCGGTCTAATATCACGTTCCCAAAAATCTACCTGATCCCTCGAGAGTTCCGAAAGGGGAGTGGAATCCAGAAAAGCATCATCCTCCATGTCGCCAATAGGCTCACTGGAATAGAAATCAGCATAAAAGTCTCTAAATGCATCAGCAATATTGTGGTCCTCCGTGACATGCCTCCCATCCCTCCTGACAATCTCCTGAACCACTTGACTACTGCCAGTGACCGCAGGCCTGCCTGACCTGTCATTCAAGTGCAGTTGTTCCGCTGCCCCCAAGGACCAGCAGCAAGTTCTCCTGTCCCGTAGGTTTTTGTTGGTCTTTCGCCCCGTCGCCATTTTCCTCTCTACCTCACCCATATCCCGCTGTCCTGTATTCCCACTCTTTTTCCATATTACCGTGCCCCTCCTAGGACCTTCTTAATGGAGGCCTATGCTGCGCAGCGGACACACGGAAGACAGACCAATGGCAAGCCTGTCTGCTCCTGTCCACGCCTGGACTACGCTCATCGCCAGGAACCTTGCCTTCCGGACTCCAACTGTTACTCTGCTGCCAATCTTCATACCCTAGACCCCGCTCACAACAACAACTACTTCCTACCATCCCCCACTTCACAACAAGACTGTTCACCTTTAGCCACTGCCGCTTCACCTCCACTCCTGGGCCAATATCTGCCACAAGATCTCTCACAAGTCGTTCGCAACAAACAATACCCCACCGGACTAACTCCAATGCCCCCTGCTCAATGCCAGATGGCTCTGCAAGCACACCACCGAAATCTGGGACACCATCTCTACCATCAGTCTCTACATAACCTTCATCACAGACACATGGCTTGTCCCAGCAATGACTCCGGACATCGCCAAAGCAACACCCATCGGGTACAAGATCAAACACTGCAACTGCACTAAGAGACATGAAGGCGGCATAGCCATCATATACAAGAAGTCAATTATTTGCACCAACACCATTGACCAAACCACACCAATCATATAACACATGAACTTCAAGAACCACACTGACAACAACACCACCATCAAAGGCACCCACACATACAGACAACTAGGACCATGACTGGATCATGCCAATGCGGAATTCATCACCCGCTTGCCATCAAATCCGAACACTATGTATTCCTGGGAGACCTCAACTTCCACCTAAACGACTCCACTGGCATCAACTCCACCAATCTCCTGGAGAAACTGGACATCATCAACCTCAAGCAACAAGGCAGGGACCCCACAAACAAAGCAGGACACATGCTGGATCCCATCTCCACGTCTAACAGCAAAATTCAATACAACCACACAATGAAACTCACCTGGTTGGACCATTCCATTGTACATTTCACCATTGCTGGACATGTCCCCACCATCTCCAAACAACGCAACGCACCATCCACAGCGGTCCAAGGTCACTGTTAGAACTGGGATTTCTGGTTGGCTAAGGATTACTCCAAAGCCAGGCAGAAACCACCATTCTAGTCAGGGCAAGGTAGTCGCACGCCAAGAAAACCCCTGCTCACCCCCTTGGTAACTTGGCACGAGCAGACCGGCTTATCACGGAGGCAATGTGTAAAGCATTTGCGCACGCACACAACAGCAACAACATCCTAGGCACACCACAAAAGGAACTCCACACAAGGTTATATAAAAATAACTTTTGTATTGTTGAAACACATCAGATAGTAATCACACAATATACATTGTGCCAACTGGCACAGACAATATTCACAAGGGATTATTTACAGGACAGGGCCACATGGGCCACTGTCAGAATCAACACTTTTAGAACTAGAAATACTGTTAGAAATAGCACTTTTGAACATATAACAATCAGAAGTTTCACACATGATGCATAGAACATTCAGAGGTGTAGGAAAGCCACATGATGTATAAACATACATTCAGCGGTGTAAGAACAAGGCACATGACGCATCAAAACACATTCAGAGGTGCAGCACAGGAAAACACGTGATGCACAAAAACATTCATAGGTGTAGGTAAGACACATAATGCATAAAACACATTCAGAGGTACACAGGCATAATGGCATAGCACATTACGCATAACTCACATTTGGGCCTAACAGGTAAAAATACAGTAGGCAATCTCCTCACTAGTCTAAACACATTAGACTCTGCCTCCTAAGAATAAATCATAATTAGGGGCGTAACTCACAGAGTGAAAACATCTCACTAACATAAACCTTCATAGGTAAAATAACCTCATAATCACATTGCGCAAACATCACCTTAGGCAATTACTATCATAAACATAGTAAAATCACATTGCACAGAAATCCCATTAGGGCCTTGCGCCCTACCCACATACCAGCCCCATGGCCAACTGGCTATCCAACAAGGGGACTCAAAAAGCCCTGTGTCCAGAATGTCAGGGCGCGCTGCCAATGCAGCGCCAGTCAGCGGTGCACCACCGGCGCAAACCTAAACGTCGCAGCTGCCCATCACTTGCTGGGCAGCTGGGACAGATCAACAGGGCCTAAACGTTGCAGCTGGCACTAAATGCTGCGCAGCTGTAGCAGGCCTGGCACCACTGTGCCATCTCTGTCCCACACAAGTACTCTCAAAGTGCGCCTAAACGGTGCAGCTGCCCACTAATTGCTGGGCAGCTGGTGACAAAACTGCAACAGGGGCTCTCACTAGCCCCTAGAACAAATCTGCGCCCTCTGTTGGAGCCCCACAGGCTCTAGAACAACATGTGCACTCAGGGAGCGCAGTAGCGCTTTAAAATGAAATATGCCCCCAAACACTAGCGCCTAAAATAAGGCCAGGGGATAGCCGCACAGGCTCTTGAGACAATAATGCCCCCGTGGTCGTGGGAGCCTTGAGGGTCTACAAATAACATTGCCCCCATAGGTAGGAGAAGCCTGCTGTCAATGGGGCCGCTCTGGACACTCGAAATGCCCCTTCAGCTCTGGGGCTTCGTACTAAACAACTGGGACCCCAAGCCCCTCACAGGGACTTCTTAACAAATATGGGCCCGGGTTGGAGCCCCATGGGGCTCTAAAAAAAAACATGCCCCACTGTTGGAGGGGCCCGCTGCTTGATGGGCCGCTCGGGAGAAGGGGCACCACTCTGGTGCCTGGGCGCATGTGTGGCCTTTCCCCCCCGCCCCAGCCATCTACACTTAACGGCTCTTGGTGGGGGAAATGCTCTTCTCGTTGTCGCGGCGGGGCAAACACTGGTCATGGCCTCGCGCGCCGCCTGCAGGATCGTCAACGGTGCTGGCAGGGCTCTCCCTCCTCATGGGAGCCCCGCCGTCTCACTATGCCGGTCTTTGCTCGCGGGGATCTCCCACGCTGGCTGCTGGCAGAGGTCCGGGGTTCTCCCTGCACTCGGGAGCCCCGGGCAGGAACGACAGGATGCTTCCAGCGGTCCCGCAGTTCCGCCCCCCGGCCTGCCTGACTTCCTGTGCTGAGGGCCGCCAATGGCAGCGCGGCCCTTGGCAGGGAGGCGGGCGCAGCGCCTCTGTATCGATCTCCGGGCCAGCAGCGGTGAAACACGGGTGTAACATCAGGGGTGGGCACCCTCGGCAGATGAAAATAATTATGGAGCGTAAAGCACGGGGCAAGCAGGGTGGTCACCTGCCAGCAATTAAGTAGCTAAAAATAAAGCGCTCTCAGGCGCTAGAGCGATATAAAGCGCTCCCAGGCACTTAGAATACAAAATAAAGCACTTCCCAGGCACTAGGGTGAAATAAAAAGCAACAAAGTCCCTCAGGAGTCCAGGGGCTGGGCAGGGCCCAGGGAGGCAAGCCTTCCCCTGGGCCCAAGCAGCAGCACGCCCCTGGCAGGATTCAAGTTGGCAAACAAGAACATTTTGTGAGGGGACACAGCCCCTTTTTATAGAGTAACATCCTTTGTCTAGCAGGGTGCAGGCAGTGTGAGAACCTGCTACAACTGGTTATGGGGAACTCTTTTCACTGGCCAGGCTTGGGACATCAGACACACCACAGGGGGTGGAGCCAGCATTGTGGAGGGAAAACCCAGCCCTATTCAGGCCCAGGTGCACCCCTCCCCTCACATCAGCATGCTAATCACTCCATTCACCACTGGGGCAGGCCCACCCAGACTCTTGGAGCCAGGCTCACCAGCCAGCTCCAGCCAATCACACGCCAGACACAAATTACACAAATATGCCAACTTCTAGAAGTGACACTTCTACACTAGACACATTCATGCCGCATACATCATTGCGCAGCATTCAATCTCACGAGTTCGCACATACCAAACTCGACCCTGCACTCCCCACACATCAGGAACTACCATGGGCATACATATTCCCTATGCATTCCTATGGGAGGGCAGGCCACTCTCACCACACACACAGAGAGCTCTTGCACTTTACACTGTACCACAGTGAAAAAGTGCACAAAGGCCTAAAATCACCAACACCAGGTCACAGAAACAGG
This sequence comes from Lissotriton vulgaris, assembly GCF_964263255.1. Classification (NCBI taxonomy): domain Eukaryota; kingdom Metazoa; phylum Chordata; class Amphibia; order Caudata; family Salamandridae; genus Lissotriton; species Lissotriton vulgaris. The sequence continues at coordinate 866,684,007 of NC_141696.1, forward strand.
CTAGGAAAAAGCAAAAAGTTTCAGGGTGAACCTGCCAAAAAGGGCCAGGTCCAACAGTCACTTAGCAACAATGGACAAACTTCTTCAGCACTAAACATCCCATAGACACCACCAATGTGTACCACACAGTACAAAACATCAAAGACTGGATCACCAGCGCCGCTGACCAAGACGCTCCCACCATATCAGCCAAAACACACCTACCCACCAAACAAGCCAACTGGTACACCCCGGAACTCAGCACATCAAAACAAAAGTGCAAACAGCTCTAAAGAAGATGGCACACAAGCAAAAACCACACCAACATAGACGCCTTGAAATCAGCCCTCAGCGACTACCATCGCCAGATCAAAGTGGCAAAAAATTAGGCCCTGACCTTCTGGATCAAAACCAGCGCCAAGCAAACTAAGGACATTCTTCTCCATTGACAAAGAGTTCACCTGCCCGTCAGCCACTAAAACCTTGATCCCCCCCCCTCACAAGAACTCTGCGACTCCTTTGCTGACCATTTCCACAACAAGATAGCAACCATCTATAAGAACTTCGAACTCCAAGCCTCCAAAAATCTGCAGCTTTCGATCAACTACCATTGCCAACCATCCGCTCAATGCATGGTAATGGCTCAGGGTACCAAACACAACTACTCTTATGAACTCCATACACTTAAGAGCACCAACCGACCCCTGCCCCCACAAACTTTTCAACTTTTGAAGAGTTGAGATTGGCCGCCAAGTCACCACCATCATCAATGCCATGCTAACAATGGGCACCTATCCTTACACCTGGAAAGATGTCAAGATCAGACACCTCCTCAATAAACCTTCGTCAGACCCCAACGAACTCCAGAACTACTGTCCCATCACACTACTGCAGTACCCTGCCAAAGTCCTGGGGAAGCCATCAACCGACAACTCACTGAACACCCAGAAAGAAAAAACTTACTAGGCCCCTCCTAATCAGGATTCAGTACCAAACACGCCATTTGAGGAATTTCCCTCTTGTTACGTCCAATAAGACCCGGACAGTTGGATTGCTAAGAGGTCTTCGGATGCCATGTTCCCTTTCTCCACCACTATGCATACGCACCTCCTGGTGCACTACTGGTTGGGGGATGAAGTCCACATTACTCCTAAGGGACCTTGGGGGCCGAGAAGCCCTTCTGTTACCTCCTATAAGTCCTACGCAGTGGAATTCCTGAGAGCTGGATGGAGGCCCAGCCCCCTTTCTCCAAAACTCTGAAAACGTGACTGCTAGTTAAAAAAACCTTAGAAATTCACTAACAAAAACCTCACTGAAAAATACCAAAGCTTAAAAGGACATTATAGTTAGCAAATAAACTTAAAAAACCTTAGAAATTCAATAAAAAACAAAGGTTACAGGGACGTTATAGTTAGGGTCAGATTTTACTCATACAAAACCAGAGAAATTCAGATGTTATGGTTAGCTAAGTTAAACATAACTCATGCCCCAGCATTGCACTGCTTATGACCTCACATATTACCTCACTCATGACATGGTCAGTGACATCACTGATGACATCACTGAGGGTTATTTAAGAAAAACACAGTATTTGTCTTAAGCGAGACATCATTAACACCTAGAGAGAAAGAAAAAAGACGTGTGGTATAACAGAGGAACTCTCTATAATGTATTAATAACTATAATCCACTATATTTCCATGCACATGACTATGAATAATAATTTCTGTCACAAAAATATTTTAAGTAAAGCATTTTTTCTCAAAGCAACTACAAGCATAAGTTGAGTCTTTTTTTCCAGATTCTTCATTTCACAAAACTCAGCTGGAGAACCAACCATAAAAGGCCCACTCTCCTGCTGAAGAGAATATATCTCCTGCTCTGAATGCTTTAACAAAGAAGGTAAGCTTTCCTGAGGTCTTTTACTCAATGACCCAGGAGACTTGCGGCCAGTGTTTATAAAATGAAATTAGGGGACTGCTGTGCTCCCTGCGCCCCCCACAACATTTAATAAAAAGGTTGGCTGTGCCCCTACTCCTTCCAGGGGCATCATCAGGAAAATAATTCTATCGAAATCCCCAGCATTGCATTATGGGGTGCTCCATAGAGGAAACAATGAATATGAAATGAGCAGCTATTCCACTTATTTCATATTCACCTCGTGTTCTTTTATAAATTATTTATTTTAGTTGGGTGCCCTGGTCCCACGTGGGGCACACTACAACTGTAGTCAAAGATGGGCGTTGTAGAGGGAGGCCCATGGCCCCCGCTGCACTCCCAGCTCGCCTGCTAGCACCCATCCAGGGTGCAGCAGCAGATGGCAAATTTTCTTTTTAGGAGAGTGCTTCAGTCTCTCCCAGGGCACCCACAAGCTTTCCCATCCTTCGGGCAGTGGGTGGAGGCCATAGGCCCCTGCAGCATCTCTGGATACCCAGCTAGCACCCATCCATAAGCTAGCACCTGCCAATCTGAGAGCAACTTTTATTTTGCTTCTACTGGGCAGAAGCAATCTGGTATGTTGCTCCCACCTGGCTGGGAGCAGCTTTTGTTTCTGCTTTGCCAGGCGGGAGCAATCTAAAATTTCCCAGTGGATGAGGTGACTAGGACACTGTAAGTCATCGGGTTGCTGGGGCTGTTTTATGGTTGGGGTGGCGGCACTATGCCTCTCTCCCTATACAAAAAGACATTGGCCCCAGGGATAGGGTTACCGGAGCTGCAAAAGCTCAGAAAGTGAGGAACAAATACCCACCTCCACTCAAAAGTAATATTGGCCCGAAAGGAGGAGGTCTTCTTGGGCCTTCAAATGTCTCGGGTTGGCACTGCATGTTCCAATCCTAATATAAATTATATTGGCCCCAGAGGATAGGGTCCCTGGGGGCCACAAATGAATCAGGGAGTGGGGTCATATGCCCCTTCCCCCAAGTCAATGTTGCACTAAATGTTCAGGCCCTGGCCCACCTGAGGCTATCTTTATTTGAAATGGGCAGCCCTTTTTTTTTAATTTTACAGCATATCCATTATACCGTTAAGAAAATTATGTTTTTGGCCCAGACACCATCAGGGCTAGGGGGTGAAGGTATTCCTACCCTGCCACTTCTATGGTTTTCGAAAAACTCTGCCAGGACACTGGGACTAAGTCTTCGAGTCTACAATGGGTGCCACAACATCTTTGTTGATATTGTGGCAGCTAATCAGATCCTATTTTTTCATCTGTTGGGTCTGATGAGCCTCAGCAGACTGAAATCTAAATACACTTTGAACCTTTTTTTCTCACTACTGAATAGATTTACTCCAAATTTTAGAAAGTACACTTTCTGGGGATGCATCTCCATTTCTACCAAATTTCTGCCATTTAGCTGTAGCCGCGTCTTTCTGCCATTTTGGCTGTAGCTGTGCCCAAAGCTCCTATGAGAAATTGTATGGAGGAAACACATTTTGGGACCTACCCTTTTTCTCAGCCCCTGCCAGATGGATCAGTTTTTCAGGAAGGAGCTGAGGTGGATGAGACTTTTTTTGTGGACATTTTTGTGAAGATTCATCGAATGGTGCCCAAGTTTTTAGCATACCAGAAACTCCATTGTCTATGGAAACGTGGTACTAACTGTACCTACACAGTTATAGTTATAATCAAATTAATATACCTTAAATCTATGATATATGACCAACATACACATTTGTATGTACTGTAAATAGTAAAAGAAAAATGAAACTACTCTCTAACTAACCTATCAAATTAAACTTTTAAACAGTTGCCAAATGGAAACCCTTTCCAAGTTTAACAATAGTACAAAAAGGGCAAAAAATGCACAAATTCCTCTTAAATAAATATTACAGCAGATTTACAAGAGTCTGCATATTTCAACTCTAGAAAAGATTTCAACACTGAAAATAACCACCATATATCATAATGTAGGTTTGATTACAAATTTTAAAAAAACATTTTTTTTTAAAAACCCACTCAACTAAAAAATATCTTCCTCTCAACAGATGAAAAGGCAAACTATGCCAAAAAAATCAAACAGGCCAGCAAAACAAAAATCTGCAAATAAAACAAAGTAAAGACAATATTCAAAACATAAGTAAATATGTGCAGCTGCAATGTTAATTTCTAAAATAAATATATTGGCACATTTTTTTTTACAAATAATGAATACACATTTCTATGCTATAAAAGCCACAGATAAAATATAGGAACCAGTAAAATACATCAAATCCCAAAAGGCATATTGTGATCCACTCCTTCCACTACATCCTTTAAAAAACTGGTCAAACAACTACTCCTGAACGAACACTCACTCCATCATCCTGTGATCATGCTCTTGTTTTTATCAATACCCGAATTCTTGTTGTACTACACTGATGCATTTTATTGTAGGCTTTTATATTATTTTTATCTAGTCCGCTATGGTTCCTTAATTACATTAACTGGTGATCTTGCTCTTGATTTTGCTAAAATTGGCTGATTCATTTGGCACTTCTCTGATGCATTTTATTTCATGATGTTTTGCTTTTTGTGTTCTAGGGCACCGTTAATACCCCCCAACTCGTAAGCTGAATGATTGCCACTATGTTGTAACTTCACCTATTTGCACATTGTGTTTGTAACCTTGCTTGAGTCAACTCTGTACAATGCTCTGATACCCCTATGGGTCTTGTTTGCACTCTATAAAACTATTCAAATAAACTTATAGAGGATATACTTATAGTAAGGAGAGCACAACCAGTGAAAAAATCCACTGAGAATTCACAAAATATTTTTTGAATACATTCTATGGCAGGAATACCACTAAATATGAAGTAGTATAACGTGTTAAGGAACATAGCCACCCCTAATATTACAGAAATAGAAGTGAGAAATATGTAACAGGACCTGAGAGAGCCCAGTACAAGCTCACAAGAGCCAAAGGGATGATACTTAAAAATATTATTCCTAGCGTTTCTTCAAAAGACCAACTTCCTATCATATCAAACCTGAAAAGATTATTTGCCAGAATACGTAGAACAGTGAGGAAAACATCAATAGCACCTATAAAATATGAAGAGATAGACATACCCCAACACTTACTAGCCACCCAGAAAAATAAACCCTTTTTTTAGATGACAACCACAAAAACAATAAAAGAGTTATCATGTATGCTTCGAAAAACAATTAACTAACCTGTATATAATGATTTACATGGATGATGGACATCACTTTTATACCCAAGTAACAGTAAATGTCAAATGCAAACAGCCCATTAATGTATACACTGTTGTCTAAAAACAGAAAACTAAGAACTAAATAATAAAGCTGTATTTATAATAGCTATTGATTTCCACTACACTTAAAATCTATCCACACTATACAACTGAGGGGTCCTACTATCCTTTAAACCAGAACATATAGCAGCGCACCGCAAATAATTTACTCTGATTACATAATATGCAACTCACCTACACAAATTAAAACACCAATAGCTTTATTATGTGCCTGTAAAAAAAGTCACTGTGAGAAGGAGGTCGGAGTAGATGTGAATCGTACCTTATGCGAACCGCAACACCCAAGCTCCTTTGCTGTGTCTTCCCAGGAGCTTGGAAACAACGTAAGCAGTACTCCGAAAGATGAAAGGACCCAACCCGGATGTGATACAGCGGAGCGAATGAGGATCCGCTATATAGGAACAAGGGCGGAGATTGGGGGCGTCCTCGCTGAAGACGGAGAAAGGAATATCGTGACGGAGAAAGAAGACGCGGGACCCGTAAAAGGGGCAGGAGCCCTTGCCGACGGTACGGACCCGGTGCCAGAAGACGCGCGACTTCAGGAGAGCCAGCCCAACACCGAACAGGACGTCGACGAAGACAGCTGGTGTGAGGACTGGTGGTGTCCGGTGGATGCTGGAGAGCGGCTGTGACTCTGGGAAGAGTTACGGCAGGGTCGGTGAGTGACATCGGCTCAAGGGAACTGTAAAGGGTAGCGGGTGGTAAAAGACACGGGGTGGAGTGTTGTTTGTTTAAGGGGTATTGATTTGCATGTGTGTATCAGTGCATGTCATGAGACCTCGACCGGAAACATTGCTATAAGCACAGGACTCTGGTTGCATGACGGTAGCACTTACAGGGCTCTAGGGTTGCATATCTTTATGTCCTACAGCTGCGTGCAAAGTAAAATCATTGTAAGTGTTCCGGTTGATATCCTAGAACTTAGGAACACTCGTCTTGGTGAATACTGTCCAGGCTCCCTTAAGCACCTTAAAAGCCTTTATAAATATCCTGAACTTCCTTACCACTTTGTGATTCACAACTGACTCTATGCACTAAAGGTGTGGTGAAGGGTAAACGTTTCTCTAGCTTAAAATGTATCCTTCTCACGATACCCTCATTTATTCCCCCCTTCTCTTATGAGCCACCGGGGAGGACCACCATGTCCTGAAGACAAGGCGAAGACCACAGGGGCCCTTTCATCACCTGACACCTCCTCGGATATATCGGAAGACGAAGAAAAGTTTGAGGACTCTTTTCAATCTCCCATCAAATCATCACTTCTTGTTAATAAACCTACTTCCTTTAAACCACCACTACCGCCTCCACGCCTGTTTATCAAACCCACCCTGTTACAGTCACTAAACATAATCCCATGAATATTATATCCCCTATTGCTAAAAGTATGAAGCAAGACTTGCCCCACTAATGTACTCTTTTAAAGATGCTTTGGATGGTCATCTGCCTGGATCAGGCCTCAGATGCCAACCAAAGTATTACCTTTCATGGTGGAATGTTTATGACCGCACAATATCCCATGAAGCAATGATAAATAACACAATGGAAAGGGGACTGTTGGACTTGGCCCTTTTCAGCTAAAGTTCCTTAAATTTTTTTGCCTTCCTCCTAGACCATTTTCTGACATTATGTTGCCGACTTAGATGCTTTGGGAACTTTGCCACTGCTGATCAGTGTCAAAGTGCAAGTGCTCCCTGTCTAGAGTGTTATGGTCATTGGTTGTCCATAATTAATATGTTTGCCTCACTAGTAAAGTCCCTAGTAAAGTGCACTATGTGTGCCAGGGCTGGTAATGAAAATTCTACTCGTGGGCTTGCAGCACTAATTGTGCCACCCACACAAGTAGCCCTTAAAAGAGATCTAAGGCCTGCCACTGTAGTGCCTGCGCGCAGTTTGTTAACTGCCTAGTTGTCCTGGTCATTGCACCCACTTGCCAAGCCTTACCTTCTCTTTTTATGCACATCGGGCACCCCTAAAGTAGGCCCAAGGTATCCCCCTGGGCAGGGTGCAGTGTATGTGAAAGGCAGGCCATGTACTGAGGTGTGTACCATGTCATGACAGTGAAATACTGCCAAATTAGTTTTTTACTGTTGCAAGGCCATCTTGCCCTTAGGACAGAATGGGGAATGCTGTGTCCCATGTTTCCAGCATATCTTCCCAGTCCCTTAGGCATAAGATGGAGTGATGGAGTGTAGTGTGCCTGAACTCAGAATTTAATAACACATCTTTTTGTGAAGATGTTTTTTTAATTATGTGTTTAGAAACAACGCTTTTAGAAGTGGCTGGTTTCTTGTCTTAAACCATCCTGTGTGCCTCTGCCTGGTTGTGTATTCCCTGTCTAGATTTGGATGTGACAGTGTCAGGGAAGTGTCTTGACCCCAGGAACGAGTAGGTGAGACAGCAACAGGCTGGCCTGCATTTGATGTGGGGGGAGGATTAGCCCCCTGGATGTGAAGAGGGCTGTGTTGCTGCCTCAAAAGGATGGCTCCACCTCCTGCTGAGCATCTGGGCCCCAGACACTGACTATTAAAGGAAGAGGGATTGCACTAGCAGAAAGGCACCCAGGTCTGGTTTGGACCGGGGTCAGAGCCCCTGAACACAAAGACTTCAAATGCATTTAGGGGTATGAATGTAAGAGCTGAAATCCCTGAACTCATGACTGAAATCCATACTGAAAAAGGATTGAAACTACTTTGTGAAGAAGAGGAACCTCTGCCAAAGAAGAGCAGCTGAAGAGACTGAAGAGAAGGACTGCCCTTGCTGTGAGTTCTGGGGCTGGCCTGCAGTTTGCTGATTTGACTAAGGAGAGGACAAGAGACTTTGCTGTGTGCTGTGTCCTGAAGTAACTTGTCTCCATGGGCCTGAAGAGAGTTGTTACCCTGTTGTGGAAAATCAGGAACATAAAAGTTTCCAAGTGTGTCTCAGAGACGCTATGTGTGTGTGCTTTTTGCACGCCTGAGACTGCCTTGTGGTCCGTAGTGCTGTTTACGAGGTGCCCCATGATCGCATTGCCCCCGCAGCATGAAACATCGCTGCTGCATTGCTGTGGCCCAAGCCGTCATCGTAACTGAGGCTGTGAGAAAAGATCGCCCCCGCTGGCCCGAGCCGCAATGTGCTAATGGATTTCTTGAAGCTAAGGAAGCTATAAGGTGAAAGGTATTGTGATTGATCATCAATAAAGGAGAAGGCAGCGCTATTACCCGTCCGGCTACAGCGTCGCCTAGCAACAGAGCAGCAACGTGATTGGGATGCTGACTGCCATGAAAGACAGCTCCTGGGCAATCCGGCCTTTACTAACGAGAAGCACAAACCAGACTTCAGGACCAATCGGGACAATTTTCTGTCCTTATCCGAAATATCTACACTCTGAGGAAGCCCCAGGCTGGATTGCCATGTAAAGGGGGCAAAATACTTGTTGGCTGTCACATTCTTCTACTCACCTGAGAGGAAGTCTCAGTCTGAGAACACTGCATATAAAAAATACTATACATGAACAATCGCCCATTGGAATTTGTTCCGTGTTGAACCAAGATTTCTTTAATTTTGTCCTGACACTCTTTTGGATCGAGCCGTCATCGTAACTGAGGCTGTAAGTAAAGATCGCCACAGCCGTCCCGAGCTGCAATGTGCTAAAGGATTTCTTGAAGCTAAGAAAGCTGCAATGTGAAAGGGATCGTGATTGTTGTTCGTCGAAATGAATCTGCCCAAGATAGTCAATGAAGGAGAAGGCAGAGCTGTAACCCGTCCAGCTACAATGTCGCCTAGCAACAGAGCTGCAACGTGCTCAGTATCGCCCAGCAGGACGTCCGAATAGCGGTGAGAGAGAGCAAGGCAGCGCATCCCCCAGGTATGGCTTGGACTCCAGTCGGGAGCCGCAAGCATGTGTGACCTGGGGAGGGGTGCAAGAGGAGTACAGGAGTGTTCCGATCTCTCTCCCGTTGCACCGCGTTAGACACGCTGAGTCCCCGAGCGGCCCATACCTGCCCAGCAGTACCGGGGCTGCCCCTTTAAGCTTACGTCTGTTGAATCTGCTGTCGGGCCTAGGGGTGCACAAGTTGACAGCGCAGATTGGCTTATCGCATTATTCCTGTATTACAAACTGCCTGATTCTCGCATTACGAACCACATTATTCTTGCATTACGAACTGCCTGATTCTTGCATTAGGAACCGCATTATTCTTGCATTACGAAGTGCCTGATTCTTGCATTACGAACTGCATTATTCTTGCATTACGAACTGCCTGATTCTTGCATTTAGGAATGTCTCATTATTACATTACAAACTACTTTCCCAACTGCATAGTATTGCATTAGGACTGCATTAGAGATTGTAAATTGCTCATTAATACCTACAAGTGATTGCTGACCTAATAACCGGCAAAGTGAAATATTACGTATACGCCCATGTTTGATTATCATCATTTGGTCTCATCGTATTCATTTTTATAAAGATACCGCTATTTTTAGGAAACCAGTGTGGTGCCTATTTGTGGTGTTATCACTGTATTATTGGGAGTGTGGTTGCAAATACTTTATACATTGCCTTGGAGAGAAGCCTGGCTGCTCATGCCAAGCTACCAGGGAGTGAGCAGGGGTTATCTCAGAATGTGTCCCTCCATACCCTGACTAGAAGCAAGGGTCCCTATTTGGACTAAGGTACCTACCTCTGCCAACAAGAGATCCCCAGTTCTAACAGGGGCATAGTTGCTTCCTAGGTACAATTGGAAGATGCTACCCTACATTCTACCAATTGTTAGAAATACTTAAAAAAACAAAGCTACCAAGATCCAAGAATGGAACAATTCTTAACCCAACCCAAGCAAATAATATCAATACTAAACAAATGCCTAAACTCCTAGTATGCAAAATTAGACTACTAACAATCAAGGCTTTTTATAGATGGCCTTTAAAAGTACCAAGCTAAACCGCCTAATTTAACCTCCCCTAAAAAACTAACCACACATACTGTATTAACATTGATTTTTAAATAATATCAAAGCAAATTTAAAATATGAATCTGAATAAATAAATAATGGAAAATTCAAATATTCTGATTGATAATTAGGAATTGCTATAAGAAATATTTAAATATTTATAAATATACAACCTACACTTTTTTTATAAAGAAATAATTTCCCTCACCTTTACTCATATGAACATACGATAAAAAGTCATAGATATATATAATATATCAACATATAATAATTACCATCTACAAAATAACATTTCTACCCAATAACATTAACAATAGAATAATAACTTTTATGATTTTCTAGCTGAAATTTGGTAAATGAAAGAACCAGTTAACCTCTTAGGTGCTGCGCCAATTCCAACGGCCGACGGCACCACTACCTCGGGAGTGCTGCCGTCGGCCGTTGGACGTTCCAACTGCACCTGCGCAATGGAACGTTCAGCACTGGAGCTGGACGTTCCATAGCTGCTAAGGAGTTACAGAATACAATCACAGAAAAATCAATAAATAAAACCTTAAAAAAAACACAAAAAAAACCTGACAAATTAAACAGCAATACAACTCAATGATTCCAAGGATTATGTTCAAGACCCCCAAAAATGAGAAAAGAATAAATAAACACTTCAGGAAAACTGAAAAGTTGAGGAAAAAAAGACCAACTCTTAACATTCCCTAAACCCTTAGCAAATATGTGTAAAATAGACTTACCTGAAACAGAGACTCGCAACAGGAAGCTATGAATGCAAATTTCACAAACAGCCTAAAATGATGAAGAAAGACTACAAAATAAAGTATGTGCAGAAAGAATTGGTGGAAAAGTGAAAATAAATAAAATACTTGCATCCGGTAGGAATTAATGTAATTAAAAATGTATTTCAAAAATGTTTAAAACCTTTCTCACTTGAGAACACGAACAAGTATGTTATTAACCTATCTTTTAAAACTGCTAATCAAACTGCTATTTTTTTCAATATTTTTAAATATATTGTAATGTTTAAAAACATAAATATTGTGAAAAACATATTTGCTAAAAATAACCAAGCAACATGTTTAAAGCTATAACTTATAACTGTAATAAAAAATGTAGGCATGGTACAAATATAAATGTGTAATGCTCATTATTTTCAAGTTAAAAACAATGTATCTAGTTAATGAAAAAATTACAGAAACTTGAAATTACTGTAAAATAATGTGCAGGACAAATGACATATATTAAAAAGAGTTGTGTGGAAAATGTATATGATACAAATATAAACCATTATACTTAGAAACATATATTAATATAGGCACCTTTCTAATGTAAAAAAGAAGAAATATTAAGCCATGCTTCCAATTTATAGATATCACATTTATTATTCACACCAAACCTTAGCCACATTGGAGAAACTGGTGTACTTTGTGGAGGTTTAATTGTGATCGCTGTTAACTCACCAAAAGTAACCACATTGGGGAAAGTGTTGGACTTAGGTGGGGGTGAATTGTCCTGTTCCCACTTCAAAACTTAAATACACTGGTGGAAGGAACAGTTTACCCATTCCCACTCTAAACATAACCACACATTGAACAATTCTGGACTTTCAAGGGCTCAGATATCCTTTACCCACTCCAAACTTATATACATTGACTTAGGGGCTGATTATGATGTCAGTGAGACCACCACTGACAGGCAGTTTGTGGCAGTCCCAACAGTTCACTCCTATAATAATTCTTTTTTTTAATTACAAATATTTAAAATATGCACAATATTGGTAAAAACTAACATACAACAAATACACTTAAAAGGATATATATTATAATGATATAAAACACAATTAAATTTTAAACAACCATATATATAGTACAGAATTTTGGGTACTAATAATTTAGCTACCATGAATTTATGATTAAGTAAATCCTAATTCATTTGGAAAAATCCAATTACTCAAGCAAAAATATCTACCTCAGTGTGAACCTTTTCATGCTAGTCTATCTAAGAAATGGAGGGACAAATATTTTGTGCACATCCAGAAAGTCATGTTTTTTGGGTATGCATTGCACACGGTCAGTTTCTCACAAAAAATCATGCATACAATTTCACCTGAAAAGTATTTGTAAAAGTTCCCTTTGACAGAACATGAGTCAACAAGACCTTAATAACTATGACTGTATGAGGAAGGATTTTTGTCAAAGGGAACAGTATTTACTGTGTGGAGTTATAACACCACACATAATAATAAAATGCAAATCACAGTAATCTACACTTTGCCTATTAAGATATTAAGAACATTGTGTATATCCTTCCTGTAGGGCAACAGACGTATGCCAGAATACTAGTAACATTAATTGTTCTGTTTTTTTTCTGTGTATACCTTAAATTAACTGTGAAGTCCAAGTGAGAGTATATAAAACAAACCTTTGTGATTCAGAATTAGTTGCATCTTACCCTTTTCCATAGGTGTAAATTAGTCCTGTAACATTCATAATTCTCACAAATTATAGCGTTTACAAATGTTACCTTTTCCAATTGTGAGAGCTAATGTGTTCATAAGTGTTTGAAATTGGGTTTCTGGTTGACTGGGGTACAAGCCCTAGTCGAGCATTATCCACAATCTTAGTCAGGGTAAATCACAAACAAACCCTAAATTAACTTGTGCTCACCCTTTGTTAGCTTTGCCCAGAGCAGTCAGGCCTAACTTAAGAACTAACGTGAAAAAATTATTTGTGCGATACCTTAAACAATAAAACTGTGAAAACACAACAAAAGAGGATTTAACCCCAGGCTAAAAAAATGCATTTAATTAAATATCTAAAACAAGACCAAAATGACAAAAAACAATCATATGAGGAAAGCCGGAGATATTGAATTTTAAATAAATAAGTGAAAATAGTGCCACAAAGTGCTTAGAAAGGACATCTGGTTGCCCTGGACTGGGATAAAGTCAGAAATTCGGGCCGACCTCGATAGAGTGTGGGCCGGCTATAGAGACCAGGTTTGACCCAATGATCAAAAGTATCTTAGTTCGAGTTGTGTCGACGTTGAGGATCCTGTTGACGAGGAGGATGCAGGATTCAGCCAAAATGATGCACCAGTGTTAAAGCAATGCATCGCTGTCTATCTTTGCAGTGGCAGCAATGTGCTGGTCCTGATCCATGCAGCAGTGGCGATGTGTCGGCTCTGATGAGCTCTGAGGTTGCAATACAGAGTTCTCCGCAGTGGGGTTGGGGTGCTGTCGACAGAGATGCAAAGACCTTCAGCCGAGATCAGCTTTGCATAGTGCTGGGTCCGAAGGCGATGCGTCAGCATTGATCCTCTCAGCAAGGCGATGTGTCGGTTCTGGTCATGCAACATGGGTGGGAATGCTGGTTCCGATCCTTGCAATAGCACTGATGCACCAGTTCAAGATGGGATGCATAAGTGTGACTGAAACAAGCACTTTAGGCAAACTTCAAGGGTTCAGGACTAGGGTGGCACCACTTGGCAGGGTGCATTCAGAGATGGCAGAGTCAGGTGCAGAAGCAGGATAGTTGGAAGTCTTTTATGTCTCCGAGACTTCAGATCGGGACACCAACCAAATAGTCCTTAGAGTAACTCTGGGTTCTGAGGGCCAAGTGATGCAGGTCCATTTCTTCTCACCCAGACCAGAAGGGAAGCAGGCAGCAGGTCAGCACAGCAAGAAAGCAGTTCATCCAGAGCAGCAGTCCAGCAAAGTTGCAGTGCAGCGTGGCAGTCCTTCAACAGCCCAGCTGCTTCCTGGCAAAGCACCTGCAGGTCCAGAAGTGTATTGAAGTGGTAGAACCAGGTCTTATACCCAATGGTGCCTTTGAAGTGGGGGAGACTTCAAAGAAGTGTTTTTGAAGTTCAATAAGGTCCTCCCTTCCAGCCCAGGCTCCAGATTCAATATAGGGTTGTATGTAGCCTTTTATTTGGGGACAGGGCACAGCCTATTCAGGTTTAACTGTGAGGTTGTACCCAACTCCTCCCTCCCATCCTCCCAGGATGACCCATCAAGTCACCCCTTAGCTCCCATTGTATGTGGCTGTCCAGGGGGAATCCACAAAGTCCAGCTGTCACCCACCCCAGATGTGTAGCAAAGACAAGCTGCAGGAAGACAGGGCTAAAAGGAGGAAAATGTGAACTTTCTAAAAGTGGCATTTTCAAAACCTTAATAATAAATCTGACTTTGCCTTTCAGGAGGATCTATCACAACACGTCCATAGAAAGCAAACACGAGAGATCTACTCCCTTTCAATTAGGAATTACAGCTCTCTAAATGTAGTAATGAATCCCCACTGTTATCTTATGAGATGTGTAGGCCTCACAGTAGTGAAACATGAATGTAGCAGTTTTTCACAACAAGGACATGTAAAACTTAAAAGTACATGTTCTACCTTTTACTTAGACAGGACTCTGCCCTATAGGCCCACCTTAGCTATGACTTATATGTAATAAAAGGAGAGTTTATGTCTTGGCTTGGAGTTTTGAATGCCAAGTGGACATGGCAGTGTATTATTGCAATGGCACGCCTGGGACATGTTTTAAAGGGCTACTTACGTGGGTGGCACAATACGTGCTGCAGGCCCACTGGTAGAATTTATTTTACAGGCCCTAGGTATATGATATGCCACTCTACAAGGGACTTACAAGTACATTAAATATGTCAAACAGGTCTAAACCAATTATGCCATGTTTTAGGACAAGAGCACAAGCAATTTAGCACCAGTCCTAAGGCCAACGAAAACGCATTCAGCAAAGCGTAGGAGGAGGAAGGCAAAAAGTTTGAGGGTTAGTCTGCAGAAAGGGCCATTTTCCAACAATAAGTATTAATGAACTTGCACACTTTGCCTCACATCTGTTCATTGTCCAGATATTATAAGTCATGTAGTGAAAGTTACTATTGTAGCAAATGCAGCAAACATCATGTTTCAAAGTTCCATCTTGACAAATCCGCTCAAATACGGCAAGAGAACAGTGCTCCAACAAGCAATAGGTTTCCTAATAATCAAGGCCTAGGTAAGATTGCACTTGAGTGATGATAATTATGCAAGGTCAGGCTCCTACCCTGGCATTTCAGATTCTATGCTTGCATACAGCTGCATGTCACTTTATCTATAGAATTTCTGGAACAAAAAGATTTGATTCACTCAATTTTCCTTAGTCACTTGTGCCTAGCTGAAATCCTCAAACATCTAATGATTCAAGACATGTTGTACTATCTAAAACTGAGTTAATTGTCAAGCACCTATCTGGATCAGACCCAACCAAAGCCACTTATAAGCACTTCACAAGCATCAATAAACAAGCACAGTTGCACAGAAGCAAGACTGGCTTTTCGGCATTAAGCTAGACATTTTAACATCTCAGCTGGACACTACTGTTTGATCACTTCTGTTCATGCCTGTCATCCACCTTTTTTTCAATACATATTGCTGAGAAGACATTACAGCTAAGTACTAGTTTGCATTGTTGTGGAAAGTGAAGGCCTATCACTACAAAACAGACTTCAATAAATACAAGACATTAGTCCCCACCCCTCCCCCATTAAGACAGAAGAAATTCTACACTCACCAGCCGTCTGATTTCCACATTTGTCTTTCTTACCACTGCCAAGGTTATGAAAAGACTAAAGAAATTTGATCATATTACCCTCATTCTGAGGGCCCTGCTTTAATCGTCGCCCTGGGTCTGTATCTTTAAATACTGCAGCCTCACCAACAAAACAGCAAGAGTCAAAGCATCATCAGACCTAACCAAAAACGAAACATCTGTTCAAGCCATCGGGACAAGGGGAGTCATAATCTCATCAAGTTTGTAATTAATAAATACAAAAAGCACAAAAAAAAATGTTTTAAGCTTTCTGGATTCATGCTCGGATCATGTGGCTGTTGAACAACATCCAATCGCAGTTCATCACCTTTGCTAATCAGGAAGGAGATGAAGATTCATCTCTTCAAGATGTGTCTTATCTTTCATACTATTCCACTCCCTAAACCCACGAGTAGTACCACCCAGGTGAGGGTGTATGCTGCAGCATTAAGGAATCCAGTAATCTACCTATACATACCTTTTTTTGCATAGGAGTGACCACTTACAAATGGGGAACTACCACAAGTACTGTTACCGTATCCACATTTGTAGACAGTTCTGACCCAGAATGTTCACAACTTAATGTATGATTAAATGTATAGGAGGCACACAGTGGAAATGCTTTTTTTTATAATCCTGATTACGCTGCTACCTCCTTTTACCAGACAAACCTAGGTTACAAGGCTTCTCCAAATAAATGCATTCAATTAGACAGAAACCTTTTTATATTTTGATAGGCATCTGTTAGACCTGGCACCATTGGCGTGGGTCTCCCTTACATTTTTTGCTGTTGCCTCATGTGTTTTTGCTGGTGTTAGATGCTTTGGGCACTGTGCCACTGCTGTCCAGTGCCACACTGCGAGTGCTCCCTACTGTAAAATGATGTATTGATTAGTGGTTCCATGATTGGATGTTTGGTTTACTGTCAGACCCTAGTACAGTGCACTGAGTGTGCCCAGGGCGTGTAAATCCAAATGCTGCTAGTGGGCTTGCAGCACTGGTTGTGCCAACCACAGAAGCGGCCTTGTAAAATGTGTCTAAGGTCTGCCATTGCAGGGCCTGCGTGCAGTCTGGTACTGTCATGCTGACTGGGCAAGTGCACCCAGTGCACCCACTTGCCAGTCCCTAAACCTTGCCCTGACTTCATATTAGTCACCCCTATGGTAGGCCCAAGGGCAGGGTGCATTGTAAGTATAAGGTAGGACAAGCCCTGATGTGTGTGGCATTTCCTAATAGTGAATTACAGCCATATTCGTTTTTCACTATTGCAAGGCTGCCTGTTCTCCATAGGCCTGAATGGGTTGTAAAATCATTACATTTTATAATCTTAACCGACTCATAGAACATGGTAGAAATTCGAGTTTAGTATGCCTGGACTCAGAATAATAAAATACATCTTTTAGTGAAGTTTATTTTAATATTCTGTGTTTGCAAATACCACTTTTAGAAAGTAGGTATTTGCTTGCCTAACCATTTGAGCCTGCCTCTGCGAGGTTGTGTATTCCTTGTCTGGGCTTGTGTGTGACAGGGCTGGGGAATTCCAGGAGACAGGCTGGGCAGCCCGGTGGTGAATAGGGAGATCTGCATCTAGATGGGAGGGAGGAGTTGCACCTGGGACCTGAATAGGGCTGTGCCTTCCTTCTACAATGCTGGCTCCACCCCCTGTGGGGTGTCTGATGTCTCTGCCCTGCACAGTGAAAGAAGAGAAGAAAGACTGTCAACAAAGTAATCCTGGACTGTACTTCCCTTCCACAATACTGGCTCCACCTCCTGTGGGGCGTCTGATGTGCCTGCCCTGTGCTGTGAAAGGGAAGGAGAAGTCTGGTAAACAGAATGCTTCAGAAATGTCTTGAACTGGGCACAGGCCCCTCTCCCCTCAGAGAACAAAGGATTTTGGGGTATAAGTATTGGGACCCTGATCCCATGAAATTAGATCACTTCTGGACTTACAAGATGAAAACTCTGCTGAGGAGAAGGAACGTGAATAAACTGAGGAGAGACTATTCCAAGGTGAAGTGCTGCTTGGGGGATTGGCCTGCAGTGGTTGCCTTGCTGCCAAAGGGAGGAGAAATACTTTGTGGACTTTTCTTTCAACTTGTGCAAAGATCACCAAGGGCTTGGAAGAGAGCTTGCCCCCTGACCAAAGTCCCAGGACCAGTGGACCTCACCAGCCTTTCTGACTTGCTGCTGGAAACAAGTAGCTGCAGAGGCAGGGAGCTGTGACCGACTCTCACGACCAGCCCAGTGTCCTGTAGGCACCGCACCAAGCAACGTCCGCCTCGAACAACGCAGGCCTTGCACTCACCGACTCCGTCAATGAGCCGTAGCCTGCACCGCGACTGGAAGGACACCGCGACGTGCGACGCCTTGCTACACCGAATCGAACTGGTCTGGCCGACGCGATCACTGCTGCTGACTTCGAGTCCTGTGGCCGCACCGGAGTTGGGCACCGCCTCGCACGCTTTGCGACCAACCGCCCGGCTCGCACCGCTGTCTGGACTGACCGACGCCAGCTCCCGAACTCCAGCTCTGTTGCCGCACCGTAAAGCTGGAAGCACCGCAACGAGCAAAGTCTGCCTCAAACAACGCATGCTCTGAGCTCACTGACTCCGTCACGACACCGTCAATGAGTCGTAGCCTGCACCGCGACTGAAAGGACACCGTGACCTGCAACGCTTTCCTTTTCTACACCACGATGAACCCCGGAACCGGCTTGCGCATCCGTGCCGGCCGCCTCAAGGAAAAGGTACTGTGATTGAGTCTGTCGACATTTGAGTGGGCCCAGATCACCGCCATCCACTGGATCTGTTAGACTCTGTGTTCTTTTCAGCAACGCTGTAGCCGGACAAGGCTACTGACTCGCACAGAACCTTGAATTAAGCCTTTTTAACCTGAACACTTGAAACTTAATAGTACTGTGGATTCTTTTTTTTGTTTATTGGCCTTGTGATAACTCTATATAAAGTATACTTATTTTTTATATAAAACCTGTGTGGTGTCCATTTGTAGTGTTGTCACTGGGCTACTGTATGTGGTCACAACTGCTTAACTTACATCGCCTCTGAAATAGGCTTTGACTGCTCATGCCACGCCGCCTAGAGGGTGAGCAGGGGTTATTTTGAGAGAGTAATTCCCTTGCCCTGACTAGAGAAGAGGGTCCCTGCTTGTCACAAGTCCCTACCTGTGCCAACCAGAGACACCCAATTCTAACAGCATTCAAGTATTGACTATGGGTAAACATCAAAACAGTATCCCTGCAGGCTAACTGGTTAACAAAAATGAGGCCAGTTATTAATCCTTGGCCTTATCAATTTGTTCTGCACTATTTCCAGTGAAAAAAATCGTCCATTCCTTGCCCAACACCAACTAAATCTCAATGTGACCTAACAATAATAAAAGAACTTAAACAGTTTCATGCTAATCTCAAATACAAAACATGTAATAGGATCTCTTTGGTGACCGCCCAAATGTGGAAATTACATCTTTGAAGTAACAAAATGCCTTACCTCAGTAAAAGAAAACATTCTTCAGATAATTGTAAATCAGAATACCTACATCATATGCCCAGCTAAATGCAATTAGTTGTGCATCTTCCAAACAACAGAACAGTGAATTTACCAATATTTTATACATCCTTATTCGGAAAGTCATCTTGGTGTCTCACACTCTGAAGATCTCCATGTGTTAAAACAATCAATATTACATTGTCTGCCTCCAGCTTTTTGTTGATGGTGAACATTCAAACAAGAGGACAGATCTGTTAATCTACTCAAGTCAAACAGAAAATCAATGACAAAAAGGAGAACTAAGTAGCTGTATTAATTAGCACCGTGATTCACACCGTATTAAGGTGCAGATTTACTAATATTTCATGGATCTGAGTTAAGCAGCCAAAGTTGCTGCATTGTGTGAGAGGGAGAGAGCAGAACACTGCCATCTCTACTATGGTATGGTGCTGCTGGTTTCTTTGCAAAGTTCTGGCACACTTTCTAGCTGCCTAGCTGAATGCACACACCTTTGCACCATAGTGCAAACGTGTATGTGTGTGTTGTGATATTAAGCATTGGTTTTGCATTGTATTATTAGCCTTCGAGTTTAAAGTAATGTGTTTAGACATACTTTAAAGCTTTTCTCACTTTGTTCGTAAGCAGTAAAGGGC
Source organism: Lissotriton vulgaris (assembly GCF_964263255.1). Lineage (NCBI taxonomy): Eukaryota > Metazoa > Chordata > Amphibia > Caudata > Salamandridae > Lissotriton > Lissotriton vulgaris. The sequence goes on from NC_141696.1 coordinate 866,703,935, forward strand.
AGCACTCATTCAAAGTTTGAAATGTTTGCAGAAAAACCTTTCTCCTACTTTGTGCCTCACTGAAGGAGGCATACGTTTTTTGGCATAAATCCCTGTCTATCATTGTCACTAGCTACAGCTTTGTATCCAGAAATATGGGTGATAGTAAGGGAATGTCCATGTACCATCCATGGAACATTCCTTCGACGCAAAGTAATGGATGGTATCTCAAATCACTACTTGTGTTACTCTTTGACAACTTTGCAGCACAAACAACTTTTGCTCTGGAAAGTAAATAGTTTATCAAGACTTTGCTCTGGTTTGGGTCACTTTTTTGTGACTTTGCACCAGCTTAAACCCTTGATAAATCTGACCCTATATTGTGATGTGTCCCAAGTACGATATCTAACCATGTCATGTTGTCAGCACCAACCACTTAAATAAGGGACAAACAGCATTTTTCTAATATGGGATTATTTGATTTTTTTGCAAAGTAATAGCCGGTCCAAATATATGATGCCCAGAATATATCGAAGAATGCAGTACTCATCTACTCCATCATTAATTGTGTATGCATTTCGATTAGGGGTTTTAGAGCCATACACTGCAAATCATACAACATACATCTAAAAAACCACCATGGCTAGCTAAATAAATATACTTTACATCAGCCCACTTCTGGAAATGGAAGAAGCCTCGCCTGGTAAACACTTTTGAGATGTCAAGGAGCAATATTGGCCATTAGCAATGCAGCTGAGCTCCCTACCAAAGAACTTTTAGATGCCCTACGGCAACAGATCTTATGTAATCGTACTTTTCCAGTTCAAGCCATGAAATATCACAGGACTGAGAAATACCCTGAGAAAAGTCATTCCAGTCTCATTTAGAGATTGGCAGACCTGACACCTTCTGCCAAACTCTAAATGAGGCCCTCACTCATGAGGTTTAAGATTAAACTTCCAATGTGGTTATAATTTGTAAACAAAGAAGGAAATTGGGGGCATATTACCAAGGGCCTTATCGCCGCTTTAGCAGGAATTTTTCCCGCTAAAACGGAGATAATTTTATCGCCCTATTACCTAGCTGTCGCTAACACCAGTTAGCGACAGCTAGTAGGAGATAGCGATCATCTTGGACCCCGCTTTGCATGTCAGCGATATTTATCGCTAATGACATGCAAAGTGGGCGTGCCAAGATGTTAGCGACTGGAAACAGTCACTAACATTGCTATCTCCTATTACCTACTAAGCGCCAATGTCTCCAAAAGCTAACGCCTGCCCAGAGCAGTTCTTAGCCATGTTATCCAATGGGAGGTGGATAACATGGCTAGGAGCATTAGCTCGGTAATGCCTGAATATTGCTGACTTTTCAGCGATATTCATGCATTTCGGCCGATTTTTATCACTTTTGAGATAAACCTTGATAATAGCAAGGTTTATCTGCTATAAAAATCGGCGAAGCTCGGCGATAATAATATTGCCGCTAAGCCAACATAGCGATAATTATCGCTAGTTGATGGTAATATGCTCCTTGGACCTTTTCTTTCACATTGTTATTTGTCATCTTCTGCATACTTCAGCAATGATTAATACCTTTTTTTCATATATAAATCAGTTTTAAAAACACAAATAAGTAATTGCATTGTTACATCTATTGAGAATGGTAACTCTGCAGTTTTCAGAAAGACTTGTGGAAAGGAAGGGGCATATTTACACAGAATGGAGGAGCGCCATGTCACGCCAAAATTGGTAATGTCGCGCTCTGACATTCCGAAAATGCAGGGATGTGCCGTAGTTACAATAATATAGCACACCCCTGCGTTTCCCCTAGAGCAGGTGCTAAATTTAGTGGCCGAGCGCCAATGCAGGCACCCTGCACCATAGTGCAAGGATGCCTGCATTCATGTGCAGGTAGGTGTCCATTCCTGCACTTAAACAATAATTAAAGGGGATTTGTAATTTCTATATATGCTGCAGAATGCAGCACTTATAGAAGTTGCAACTCGTCATTATTTAAATATTGTTTATGTGAAGGAGGGGACACCTTCCCGCACATGAACAATCACCCATGGCGATTTCCTCTTTCTACGCGTGGTGCAGAATGCGCATTAATCTATTTCCTAACATTTTCAATACTTTGAGTGATTCGACATTCTCTAAAGAAGAATCAGGCTAGGAGAAAGGAAGAAGTAATCTTACCACAGGGAACCCCGAAGCAGAGGCTTTAAAAGGAAGTCTGCGTATCAAGGGGATAGCCAGGCCCTGGAATTAAAATTCAGCTGAAAGAGGGATGGCTGGACTGACTTTTGAATAACCGTCGACAAGAACACAGTAGTCAGAGAAGAATGACCAGGTGGCCAGGAAACAAATGCAACACAGGAACAAATTGCAGATTGTAGTTGACCTTCAGCAAAGGTTACTCTGAAATGGCTGTTGCATTAGTTGTGGAAGGTGAGAAACACATTTGTGGAGAAGCTAAACAGCAACACAGACTATGAGAAGTTCGACAAGAATGCACTTTGGGTAAGCGAATGTGCATGTCAAATTCCTAAAATGTACTTACCATATGGGAACTATTATAACTGCGTGAAAGTCTTGCCTGTAGTGTTCCCTTGTATCCCTGTAGAATCGCCATAGAATAAACTGATTTTCTTATAAAGTGGCAGGAGTGTGGAGTACAAACTGCAGAACCCGTCGCATTAAAGAGTACATTCTACTAAATAAACGGATGGGACAAGCTTGGTTATTTATTTTAGTTACACTGAAGCTCTTTCCCTTTAAATCAAAGCATTCTGAATATTATTTTTTTTGTAAGTCTCAAGTCATTTTTCTACCGTTAAAATGGTGTGAAATTATGTATACCACAGAAGGAATTGGAGGGCGAACAGAACCTTAGAAAGGGTGGTAAAAAACAAGCGTAGATAAAACATATAAAACTGAACCTAAACAAAGAATACATATTGGGCCTATTTATGAGGCCATTTGCGTCACTCTTAGCAACGCAGACCCTTAAGACAGATTTTTTAAGCCACGCAAAGCCATTTTCCGGGGCTCCAAATATCTGGAGTAAAGCAATGCAGCACATATCTCTGTATTGCATTAATCTCTACCTGGGAAGGTATTCCATAGGTGTTACATGGGTGTTTCCACGCAAGTCCCATGGATTATGATGCAACCCCAGATTTGCAAGAATTTGTAAACCTGAGGTTGTGCCAAAATCTTACACCTTCCCAGGGGAGGCGTAACGAGGAGAAATATCTGTATTTCTCCTTGTTTCTTCCTGTTTTTATGTGTGCTGCATTATGCAACACAAATCGAAGGAGGAAAATGCTGCCAGGATTATTTTTGTGCAGGAAGGTTTCCCTTTCTGCACAAAAACAATCCTGCATGCAACGCATGCACCCTTGCACCATGGTGAAAGTGTGTCTGCATTGGCGCTAGGAAGCCCATTGTGCGCCATCACACGGGAAAGGACAAGAATGCAGCGTATTCCTTTAAATACGGTGCATTCCTGCCCTATCCCTTGTAACATTTTGCAGCATAGCAAGGTGACTTGCTGCGCTGCGTCACAAATACTGCTACTAAATTTCAAATCTAAACATAGTGCATTGAACAAAACAATGGCACACCAACCACAATTACTTGTTGGATTTAATCTCAAAAAATCATATTGAATTTTACATTAGACTATTCATCAAAGGTACAAACATCATAAAGCTCAATTTTTTGAGCCAATAAAATCAACACTATCAATTCCCCTCACATGCATTCATCTATTTCACTGACATGCTTGTCTCATTTGTGTACTCTCTCAAAGTTCCATTCATTCTCACAGATCCACCTCCTCAATCATTCTATCATACTAGCACCACTTCCATACACACCCTCAGCAACGTATACAATACTTTTACAAAATAAAAACTTTATACAAAACAAAACTAGGCGAAGGCCATCAATATCATGAATTTAGCCAAATTCAAGACTTGAACAATAGTGGTATTAAGTTGGCCTCAACGCCGTGGTCTACGCGTTTTAAATCCCTCTCCGTGTAGGGATTCTCATCAGGCTGCAAAACAAAAGCAAGAACACAATAGCCTTAGCTGCCTATTTGCCTTAGAAGTCTCCTCTCTATCTGCCTGTAGTGCAGGAGCCCTTACCCCAGTTCACGTCTCACAGTCAATCCATTTTCTTCTTCTCAGCGAAATTGTGCATGTAACAACAATTATCCTTCCATCACAACCATATTAGTAGAGGAAAAATTATTGTTCATATTATGTAAGGGCTCCTGCACTACAGGCAGATATGTAGAGGGCTTATTAAAGGCAAACAGGCAGCTAAGGCTATTGTGTTCTAGCTTTTGTTTTGCAGCCACTCTGGTCCTGATGAGATTCCCTACACAATATATTGAGTTATATTGAGAGGTTAATATTTGGTTAGGAGCAATTTAGCGGATTCATGGTTAGTGATTAATAAGCCTGCCTTTTTCTACACTGGTAGTGGTGGGTTGCAGTTCATCTATCCTTGAATGTTTAACGTGTCTTTGTGTGAGTGGATCATTAGTAAACATTATTTTTAGATTTTACACTTTCTCTGGAGTTTTGTGGTTTGGACCTTTGAAATTGTTGTGCCTACTTCAGGCAAGGGTGTTTGGGGAATGGTAAAATATATACTTGTCTTGTTATAATATATTAGGATATTTTGCTAGAGGAATGGCTTGTAGTTGTTCAAGTGGCTAATCTGCCTTTCTTGCCCACATTGAGGCAAATCATAGGTCAGAAGACTAAGATTGTCATGTGCATTCTTTTCCTAAGAATATGTCAGGCAGACTGCAGTGTTTGATGAGGAGCAAGATGGTAGCTACCTGAGGTGGTCTTTCGGCAGCCCTAAATCTGTAGCGTAAAATAGAAATGGGAAATTCACCCAGCAATCCTAGTATGCTTACCAGGATATCTGCTGTTCACCCACCAGCCTGCGGCTGCTCCAGGGCTGGTTTGATTTTTGAAACACTGATATTTTTCAGCTGTTTGGTAGTGGAGCACGCCGACTGCCGCAAGTGCAGTAATTACCCGCTGACGAGGATGGGACCGAAAGCAGCTCACAGAGGTAAGTCTGAGTGTCACAGAGTGTACCGCCGGAATCAGGAGCTGAGGTTCCCCCTGTATCAGCACAGCAGCAGACCAGGAAACGTATGCTGCTTGCTTCCAGGACTGTGAGCCCCAGAGAGGAGGGAAAAAGGCCAGGCTGTGTCAAGCCAGCGTTCAGCCGGTTCCACAGTATTGGAGCTGCTGCGAGGCTCCTCTGGAAATTCTGGTGAATGGGTGCTACGAGAGGCTCCTCACAAGGGACAGAAATTCCCTGAGATGGCCTCGGCTCCTCAGGGGGATGAAACTAAAGATGAAGTCAGGATATTGGCCCCACAGGATAGAGGTATGTCAGACTCGACTTCTCACCCTCTGTTAAGTATATTAAAAGATTCTTTTGGAATGCTTATGGTAACTGAGGCTAAGAGCCATAACATTAAGAGCACAGAAAGTGCTGAGAACTTGTGGGGGGTTAGAGAAAGGGAGGCCTTGCCTCAAACAGAGCTGGATTAAGGAAAGAAGGGTGATTCATGGAATAGTAGCATAGAAGACATACATACTTCCTCTTCTTGCAGCCAAAACCCATCAGACCCCCAGATCCCACAGATCTCCCACCACCCAGTAGCGCTCAGTATCTAAAAAGACCTCAGCAACAAGAAATACAAAACCTAGGATCTAAATTCGAGACTAACAACTTGAAAATGGAGGCACATGGTTATTTGTACTCACTTCCCGATGGTACAGAATGGTCAGTGGATGGAACTGTTCCCCCTACAGGGTCCAGGATAATAAAAGTGCCCCAGACACTGGTGGAGATGCCTCTGTTATGACAGCTCAGAAAATGGTAAAGCAAGCAGCGTGAAAAGCATCAGGAGCTAAAGACTTAAAATGGAATTATGCACCATCTGAACAACTAGTAGGGACAGCTATCACATCTCCATAAGAGATCCCCATTTCAATTCCCTCTACTTTGGATACCATCCTGCAACTCATTGGGGGCAGATCCTTTGCAGTGGTTATGAGTAGATTATGGAACTCTCTCCCAGCCAAGCTTCGCCTAATTCAATCGGAATCTGAGTTCAGGAAAGTGCTGAAAACATGGTTATTCAACCAGAGCTAGTCTCTCCAGTTTTATGCCTGCCTGCTTGTCTGTGTTAGCACTGGGACACCTCTGCTAGAGGTAGCTGTTGCGTTTTATAAATGTACTCTAGCCCCTTCGGTGCTCATGACGAGCTGAGCTCGTCATGAGGCACAGTGCTCGTGTGCTCATGACGAGCTGAGCTCCTCATGACCACACCCATTTCTATTAGGGCCCAGCACAGGAGAGGACTCTCTCAAGCAGCCAAGGTGTTAATATTATTATTATTATTATTATTATTATTATTATTATTATTATTATTATTATTAATGCATTATGACCCATCACGACGAAACAGGGCAAGATACTCAAGTTGCCACAAGAAAAGTACAGGGTGCTAAAGTATGTAGCTCTATAGGGAAATGGCTAACAGACCTCGAAACAAGAAAGGAGGCTATTGAAACTGATATGACAAGCACCCAAGTACAGGTAGCAACACAAGAGTCACAGCTTACCAATATTCAATGGAAGCTCGAGGACCAGGAGAACTGCCAACGGTGTAATAATCTGTGGGTATTAGGAGTTCCAAAGTGCAAGGAAGGAAATTATATTAGGGTGTACATGGTGGAACTACGGCAAACTGCTTTTCCGGAGTTGGAAAAGTGAAATTTGTTCCAGAAGATGCAAAGAGTCCATAGGGTACCATTTATTTTAAAACAACCGGTCTGAGAAGACTCTAATCTGTGAGCAATTTTGGTATATTTTGGAAACTTAGGTAAAAACAGTCAATCTTTGAGAAGGCTAGGCAGGAGGCCAGGGGGGCGAGCAGCATTTCATTTTTTGTCATACCAGACTTTTACCACAGAACGGTGGAAATAAAGTGGTGTCTACGGCAGCTAATCAAGCCATACCAAGATAAAGGAGCACAGGCATACTAATTGAATCCTGTATGTCTGAAGGTGATCTGGGGTAACCAGACATGTTTTTTCTCCTCAGAAATCAAAGAAAACAAATTCTTGTCTAAGGTAAGATTAAAGAAGAATGGGGTGTTAGAATACTGTGAGGCTAACCCCTTTAGGCTAACCCCTTTGGATACGCTTAGTCATATGTTTCCTTTGCTTTTTAAGGGTTTCTTTTCAGGTGTTACTCCCTTCATTTTTTTGTATATGCTGGTTTGATGATGTATATGGAATAATGGTTGGGTGATGAAAATGCAAAGGTATTGCAATTTACGCTGCGGGTTGTTGAGGATGCCCTCATCTCTACACTGGCTGATGTGAGGTCAGTACTCTTCTTAGGGTTGGGAAAAGAATCAGAGGGATAGAGAAGGGGGGGTCCAGGGAAGGTTGGGGGGATAGGCTAGGAGGAGAGGAGGAGGGGAGAAGGGTTGGGGGTAAGAAGCGAGAGGGAGGAGGGGAGTAGGGTTAGAAAATATGATAAAAAACTGAGAATGAGCAAAAGGAACAGAAGGAGACTTGTAGAATGTTGTTAAAATACGATTGAGAGTATATAAATAATGTTCATTTCTTTTTTTGGGGTGGATTAGATAACCATATGCTCTGTTAATGTGGGAGGGCTAAACAATATGACTAAATGCTTGAGGGTTGCTGAGATTCTAAGAGATGTAGCCCCAGTGACACATATCCCATCGGGCAAGTGAGAAGTGCTATCAATTGAAGGATATACCCTGTTAGCCTGCTCTAATTAGAGGTCTGGCTGTTTTAGCCTGGAACAGAAGAGGGTTAATTAAGCGTAAATTGGTAGATAAATATGGTGGGTGGGCATCAGTGGAGTTGAAAATGGGACTAAAAGTATGTACCATCCATTGCTCAAATCAGGATGACCCAAACGTGCTAGCAGATCTGGAGGGCAAATTATCATCTTGGACTTATTCATTAATAATCTTTGGGGATCCGAACATACATTTTGCAGTGGATAGGTCTCAATAAAGTAAATATCAGGGAAAAAAGCCACATGTTACAAGGGCACTGACGTTGTTTATGGGAAGTCATGGTTTAATAAATATCTGGAATGCTAAATACCCTTTTGATCCAGGCTATACTTATTTTTCCTATCCTAGAAGACAATTTGTTCGGTCGTATTACTTTTTGGTTTCTGGTAGACTACTGGAGAATTTAGGGATTGCTAAACTGCCAAAGCTTATGTCAGACCATAATCCTTTAGTTCTAGACGTTACGGCCTAAGGGACCTTTAAGGGGCAGCTTACATGGACTTTTGATAGAAAGCTATTGATAAATGAGACATATATAGAATTTATAAGAAGCTGGGCCATTAGGTATTTTGATAGTAACAGGTATAGTGCCTCTCAGGCTATAGTGTGGGATGCTTTTAAAAAGGGGTTGAGCTGGAAGTTATCATCTTTGTAGCACACAGTAGGAAGCAGCAAGAGGCTGAGAGCAGGAGCCTTTTAGAAAAACTATGTGTACTGGAAAAAGAGCGTGTGGCACAGATTAGACAGGGCTTATATATAGCTCAAGCCCAGATGGAAACATACAAGACATATAAGAATGATAGGTGTGAATATGTTGGGAATTGTTTGGTATTAAGTACTAGACAGAAAACGGTTAGGAACAATATTGTTTTGATGAAAAGAAAGGATGGAGCAAGTGTAACAGAAGGCGGTGATATTCTATGTGTATTCACTGAATTCTATCTTAACCTATATAAGGATGAGAGTTTGAAGGGTGGCCACAAGATAGGTCAGGGGTTGGACTTAGGTGGGAAAATAGACCAGGCTATCAGTCAAGATTTGGAAGAAGAGATCTCGCTCGCAGAAGTACTAAATGCACTACATCAACTGGCCTCAGGGAAAACAGCAGACCATAATGAAATATAGCTAGAGTGGTATAAGGTACTGCAAACTGATTTAGCCCCATTTCTTTTAGATCTGCTTTCAGGGATACAAAGCAGCGGGCTCCCCACCGCTGGATCTTGGAAAGGTACAGACATTGCCATCTTTCCAAAAACGGGTAAACTCAATAATAATCCCACATCATAGCAACCAATATCACTTATAAATACTGATGCTAAATTGTACTTGAAGATCCTGGCGACACGTTTAGGAAGGGTCATTGCTCATCTGGTTACACCCTGGCAACATGGTTTTATACCAGGCAGGGGGAACACTGACCATATAAGGCGTGTCATCTTTCTGTTTGACATTGCAGAAGTTGCCAGGAATAAGATGGCTTTGATCCTTCTGGACTCGGAAAAAGCATTTAACCAGGTGGCATGGAAAGAAATACTTATCGGATGTACTAGAGGCAAAAGGATTTGGCCCAAGAATGATTACTGCTATTAAGGCGATGTATGTTGATCCGTACGCCAGACTTAAATTCATGGATGAAGAATCTGGAAAAATAGAAGTAGCTAGAGGGACAAGACAAGGATGCCCCTGCTCTCCAATCCTATTTGTCCTCTATATTAATCGTTTTATTGAACAAATTTCATTGAATTCAGGAAAAAAACGATAACCACCAATGGTCATGAAACAAAGGTGCTGGCATATTCAGATGACATTTCCATAGTTACAACAGATCCAGACAGTGCAATGAAGGAGGTTGAAGCTCTGGCCAGGGAATATGGCCTAGCCTCAGGATATGTATTAAATGAGGAAAAGAAACAGATAATTTGTACAGAGAATATAGATTACTCTGGCCCACGCCAAGTGGATACTGCTATTTGCCTTGGGGTTAGAATTAGCCCCAAGGTGGATCCAATGAGCTAAATAAATTTAAATCCTTTGATTTAGTAAAGTATGTGCTGGTTTAAGGCGGATGAATAGGCTACATGTGACGATGATTGGTAGGAGTAATATTCTTAAAATGATAATCCTACCACAGATTCTATATCTGTTTGGGGCTATACCTTTAGAGATAGAAAGCATCACACTAAACAAATTAGACTCTATCTTTACTAGTTTTATCTGGCAATATGGTCAAGTCAGGCGCTCTCTCAAATTTCTTTGGCTCCCACAGGAACGTGGTGGCAGGGCTACCCCCAGTTTATTGTTATATTATTGGTCAGCTCTCATCCAGCATAGGAGCACATACAAAGTCAAAAGTTAAGGGTGGCTGCGTTGAAGCAGGGGCCAGTTACAGGGACTAAACGGGGCCTGCTGAGAAAAATACCTTAGGGTCTGATTACGAGTTTGCCAGTCTCACAGCAGGCTGCTATGCCAGGGCCCCGCTGCGAGACCACAAAACCCGTAGTCAGCCCCCTGCCAGATTATGAGTTTAATCCAGGTAGGCAGCCCTGCTGCTGTGGCCCCACAATGGTACCTTTCTAAGGCACAAAGGAGAGCAAAAGAAAAGCAGCACTGTGGCAGTGCTGCAGCATGTTCCTGCACCATGTCGTGCCATTCTTCCTGGGAAATAACTGAGGGGGGAAACATGCAGGGGGGCACAACATGTGCCCTCCTGCATGCACACCCCAGCACAGAGGCAGGCCCCCTGAGTTGCCTCACTGCCACCCATTCCATGGCGGGCTCACTGACGAGGATAGGGTCTCAGTCAGGCGACTCATAATATGCTCTGCGGTGCTGCTTCGGCACCACAAGCATATTGTGGCCTCTGACCTCTGCAAAACCACTGCAGAATCATGGAATCTCCAGCAGTTGCAGCGGTCCAGTGGCGGGTCAACTACCAAACCAGAATACAGCAGTCGGACCATCAGTGCGGCAGTGGCCGCACTGCCAACACTGGTTTGCGGTCCATTGGAATGCCCAACTCCTAATTAGGCCCTTTATCTGGGTTTCGGCAATGTTTTGGATCCTGTCAATGGGAAGGATGTGGAGCACCGAGACGTAGAGGCACCATTGTTGATTCACACATCAGCAGTGATGCACTGGTCCTGGTCGCACAACAGCGGAAATGAGTTGACTCCGATGAGCAGCTTGCTGTGATGTGACGTTTCAACTTCTTCATGAAGGCTGTTGTTTGACGGAGATGTGAGGAACTTATTTTAGAAGAGGGTCATGCAGTGGTGGTTCGGAGAGTGGAGCAGTGAATCCGAGCCACTCAAAAGCAGGGATGCACCAGTTCTGGTCCACGCAGCAATGGTGATGCACTGATTTTAATCCATGCAGTTGTGAGGATGCATCAGTGCCGACCACGCAGTATGGTGATGAACCATTTCTGTCTCTACAGCTGTGATGATGCGTTGGGTCTGCTGAGTAAGCATCTTAGGTCCACTTCCAAGGTCCAGGTGCTGACGCAGGATAGTTGGAATTCTTTCATGCCCCTGAGACTTTAGATCAGGAGGCCAGCTGACTGGACCTTGGAGTCACTCTGCGTTCTGAGGGTCAAGTGATGCAGGTGCAGTCCTTCTTACCCAGACCAGAAGGGCAGCAGGTGGCACAGCAAGAAAGTAGTTCTTCTAGAGCAGCAGTCCAGCAGAGTGACAGGCCTTCAGCAGCACAGCAGTTCTTCTTCCTAGCAGAGCATCCACAGGTCCAGAAGAGTCCTGAAGTGGTAGGGTCTGAGGCCCAGTTCTATACACTAGCTCATCCCTCAGCCCTACGCTGTTTAACATCTACATGGCACCGCTCACCCACGTCGCCCGACTGCACGACCTCAACATCATCTCCTATGCCGACTACTTCCAGGTAATCCTCTCCCTCACGAAAGACCCCCACACCAACAAAACCAACCTCCACGAAGGAATGAAAACCGCCACCGAGTAGATGAAGAACAGCCGTTAGAAGCTGAACTCAGAGAAAACGGTGGTCCTCATCCTCGGTTCCACCCCCTCGGCCTGGGACTACTCCTGGTGGCCGACCACACTGGGGACAGCTCCAACACCCACCGACCATGCACGTAACCTAGGGGTCATTCTCGACTCCACCCTCTCCATGACAAAGGAGGTCAACGCCGTCTCGTCCTCCTGCTTCAACACCCTCAGCATTCTCCGCAAGATCTACAAGTAGATCCCCACCGAAACAAGAAGAACGGTCACCGAGGCCCTCGTCAGCAGTAGGTTGGACTATGGAAAAGCCCTCTACGCAGGAGCCTCGGCCAAACACCTGAAACGACTTCCACGCATCCAGTACGCCTCTGCACACCTGATCCTCGACATCCCTCGCCGCAGCCACATCACACCCCACTTGAGAAACCTGCCCTGGCTCCCTGTCAACAAGAGGATAACCTTCAAGCTCCTCACCCATGCACACAAGGCACTCCACAACACCGGACCAGTGTACCTCAACTGACGACTCAGCTTCTACACCCCCACCGCCAACTCCGCTACATTGACCTCACCCTCACCACAGTCCCACGCATCTGAAGAGCAACTGCCAGCACCAGATCGTTCTCCCACCTCGCCGCCAAGACCTGGAACACCCTCCCCATCCACCTTCGGCAGACCCAAGACCTGCTGACCTTCAGAAGACTCTTCAAGACCTGGCTTTTTGAGCAGCAGCGGCCCTCCCCCCCCCCAGCGCCTTGAGATCCTCACGGGTAAGTAGTGCGCTTTAAAAATGCTATGATTGATTGATTGATTGATTGATACCCAGCGGTGCCATTGAAGGATTTTTGAAGTGCACAGAGGTTCTCCAGTCCTTCCCTGTCTCCAGACTCACTACAGGGGGGCCATGCAGACCTTTGTGTGGGGACAAGACTTATCCTATTCAGGTATAAGTGTGAGGCTGTGCACAGTCTCTCCCTCTCATCCTCCCAGGACGGCCCAACAAGTCACACCTAAGCTTCCATTGTGTGTGGATGTCTCGGGGAAGCACACAAAGTATAGCTGTCACCCTCCCCAGGCGTGTATCCGAGCTAGGCTGCAGGAACACAGGGCTAAGAGCAGGAAAATTCTAACTTTCTAAAAGTATGATATTTCAAGGGTTTGGGCCATTATTAACAGCTAGAATAGGCCTCTCTATATATTAGTAAAACTAATTATGTTCAAGCTGTCCGTTTAAACTATGCTGCGCTTCTAAGAATTAGGACCAATCGCTCAATTTCCTTGGCCCTTGTATTCATTTACCATGATTCTTTCATCAGTTTTCATGAAATCACAATGCATTTTCCGTCAGTAAGTGACCACAATCAATTTTCTAAATATATATACACAGACATTCTCAGTGCATTAAAACAAAATTCTGAAAAACCTTTTGGACAAAACGAACACCAAAATCAGGAACAATATTTATTTAACAGATTAAAAACAGTGCATGTGTATAATCTCACAAATACTTTGCCCAGTTCAAACCCCAACTGTGGGAGCTGCATACAAGGCACCAGTTTAATAAAAACGAGTTGCATTCTACACAGTAAATCTGTCCACAAAAGTGTTTACTAGGGAAGAAGAGACAGTTTTGGACTAGGACTCAAATTCGTACCAAACAATTGTACAGATTTTTTTAAAAACATATTTTATTTCGGTTTACAAATCTCTACATTGTCTTCAAACCAACCTTACATATTTCAGTGCTTCACGTTTCATTATTCTGCATATTATCAGTATGTTATACATTCTTGTACATCTGTTAGCTCCGGGTCTTTGGTGTTGGTTCCAGTTCATACATTCATTCATTCAGGCATCCCCTCAACGGTTCCCAACTCCCCCCACCCTTCTCCTTCCTGCTGTTGCCCAAGATATAATGATATGTCTAGCTTGTCGCATCCTCTGTCTTGTATTATGTAACACTGTCTTTCGGGTGTTTCCCTCAGTCCTGCCTCAGCCCAGGTTCTCTCTATCCTAAGGGCCACCCTTCCTGTGTTTTGACCCTATTCCTTCTTCCTGGACATCTCTCAAGGGACTCCCTTGTCATGAAGGCACTGTAGGGGTGGTTGATCCCGATCCCTGGTCAGTGCATCTCATCTCCTCCACTAATACCTCCCATGCCTGAGCTCTCTCGATTTTACCCAGGCCCCTCCTCACATTTCTGAGTAAAAGCCAGCCCTCGCAGCTCACCCATTTCTCCAACTCCAGTTTTCACTTACATATGCTGGGACCATTTAGCACCTTCCATTTTCTTGTAATTTTGCACTTTGCTAGGATGAAGGCCAGGTCCTGGAATTTATCCGTGACCTTAGTATTTACTGTGTGAGGGAACAGGTTAAGCAGGACGTGCTCCGGTGGACATGGTACTTCTCAATTAGTTATTCAGGCCGTCTCGCTCATCACCTCTTGCCAGTAATGTGTGAGGGACTGGCAGCTCCACATGATGTGGATGAAGTTCGCCCCCCTACATATCAGGCATGCTGTGTCATCCCTGTGGAAGAATCAAATGATTCGTTCAGGGGTGATGTACGCCTGATGCAGTATAAAGAAGCTAATTAGGCCAAAGCGTGCATTTAAGGAAAATTTAGTTGTCCTTTGTAATATATTCTCCCAGTCCTTGTCCTCCAGCGGCCTTCCTAAATCCTCAACCAACATATTCCTCAGTGCTTCCAATGGCTGTTGAGAGTCCTGACCAATTGCCTTGTATAAGCATAAGCATAAGCATCTGCCTTTACCCCCCCCCCCCCCCCCCACTAGATCTATGTATTCACAAGTGGCATGCCACAGTGGTTTGGTCATGCTGTGACTGCCCTATAAAGCAGAAACTGTCCCTGTGGAATATTCCAATCTGCACTGAACTCTTCGAAGGTGAGTAGTTCCCTGTCTCTGTACAAGTCTCCGACTTTCATGGCCCCTGCTTTTTCCCACTTATCTATCACCCTCCACTGTCCCCCATGCGGGAGTCCCCTATGTATTATCAGATGCAATTCCGGGGAATATGGGCATCTTCTCCTAATCTTTTGTCGGCCCAACAATCGTACTTATTTTGTCAAACTAAAGATTAAGGCCATGGAATTCTTCTGGAAAATTCAACTAAAAGCATTCATTTTTACAAAGGAAGATAGCTTGACTAAAGTGGCATCAGGGTTATGCAATAAATCAAAGTTTCTCCATCTTTCCCACAGTATTCCTAAGGAAATTACTGTATTTGAGCAGGTGGTCCTTTCTTCCCTAAATTAATTGGAAATGAAAAAGATGTGTTGCATGAACAACATAACATCACAACGAAGAAAGGCTACTCAAGATCTTAAAAAAGACAACTCAATAGTCATCAAGCCGGCTGACAAAGGCGGTGCAATAGTTATCTGGTCAAAGAAATCCTACTTGACGGAAGAAATAAGTCAGGTGTATAATCAAATTTGGTGCAGACAAATTACCAATGGTCCAACTAAAGAGATTCAGAAGGACATGGCTAAGATCCAAAAGGAAGGATTTGAATCAGATATTCTTGGCCCAAGGGAATTTGAATATTTGCAAACAAAATCCAAGGATTCCTGTCATTTATTTTTTGCCAAAAATTAACTCAAAAGAAAATCAACCCCGGGGACAGCAATTTTTGTCAGCGAGTAACTCATTATTGGTACCCATTTCTCAATATGTGGTTATTTTCCTAAAAACCCTTCCTAAAAAGAGTCCCCTCATATTTACGAGACACCATGGATTTTTATAAATAAAGTTGAAGGTCACAAATGTAATTTCCCTGAACACTGCCTAGTAACTTTGGACGTAGTCTCACTCTATTCACAGATTCTTCAGGATGAAGCACTTCAAGCCATTGAGTTTTATTTGGAAACCAGAACACGACCGCATAAAGTTTCAACTGATTTTATTATAAAACTAGCCTCAATAGCACTAAAAAAGTTTTTTTTTCAAATTTGTGGATACATTTTTCTTTCAAATGAAAGGGTCTGCTGTGGGATGTCCCTTTCCGCCAGAAATGGCAGTACTTTTCATGGACAGATTTGAAGATAAATTCATTCACAATGACAATCCATTTGCAGAACACTTGGTACAATGGTACGACTACATTGATGATATATGGTTCCTATCAAATTGTACTGGAGAAGACCTTGTGACATTTTACGACTGGTTAAACAACAGACATCCTGATTTCAAATTGAGTCTGACGAAAAGCAAAACAAACCTTACATTTCTAGATGTTGAAGATGGAACTTTTTAAAATGAGCTGGTTACTACACTGTATAGCTTCCAACCTCGCAATCTGAAAGATATTTTGCCCTAAGGACAATTTCTAAGAATAAGGCACAATTGCTCTCAGAAAAAAGAGATGAGTTACATGCATGGACATTAGGGGATAAACTAAAAGAGAAAAGGATATCCAAATATACTACCGAAACAAATCAAAATATTTGGCTCACACCTAGGGTACATGTCCTTGTCAAAAAAGAAAAACGTCCAATGAACTAGATTGTGTTTCTACATATGCCTCCCATACTAATAATACATTTTGACAAATCATTCACAACAATTGACAACCTTATAAATAATTCTGAATGTCCCCTAGACGCTCCATTATTTGCGTTGAAGAAAAATGCTATGGATTGTAAGGGCTAACGCCTTCCAGAAAACTCAACTTAAGGTCCCAATGGAATTTCCAACCTAAAGAAGGCCACCATAAATGTGGAAATTGCTATGTTTATAGCTTCACAATCAAAGTTTCTGAATTCAAGAACAGCAACGTTACAAGGAAACATACATCATTTTCAAATTGTAAACCAAAAAATATGGTTTATGCCATCATTTGTAAATGTAATTTGTACCTTTAAAGCGCACTAATACCCCAACTGGGGTGTCCTGGCGCTGTAACGCATACTGCTGTGGAACACTTCCTGGCTTTTTCCTGTGAAATGTCCACTCCCAAGGTGAAGCCAGGCATCCCAGCGCGGTTGGGGCTATTGTGGAGATTAAGCAAGCTATTGCCCAGAGTTGCAAACTGGGACCCATGATTAGAATAGGCACCGAGGCGAGAATTATCAGGTCCTAGGAAATTGAGCCCAAGACTCACCGAGGCGGGAATTGAACCCTGGTCCCAGGCCAGACCTCTGCATTAGGGTCTGCCGCTCTAACCATTGAGTCACACTTCTCCACTTGCCCATGTCAAACATTGTGAAAACTAACCAAGGGGTTAAACAGCGAGTGGTGCAACATCGGTCTTGTATAAAAAACAAAGATTGCATCTGCCCCAATGGTTAGCCACTACATAGAAAGGAACCGCGCTGGAAAGAATCTAAAAGGGACTGTATTGAGTGTGACCAAATCCAACCCAAGAGGGGCCAACCTTGAGGCTGCCCTGACAAAGAGAGAAGCCTACTTAATTCTTAAATTTAACAGTAATACAAGGTGCTTAAATGAAATATCAGAGATAGGCATATTGTGAAAATAGAACAAAAATATAATGAGTCTATCTAGTAATTGAATTGTCTGAATTGGGCCAACTCCAATGAGAAGGAAGTGTCAAAACACTGAAAACTACATATCCCGGCATGCAAGAAGGTATTCACACTCAGCATGCATAAATTTCATCGAAACCAAAAGACACCCTGAACAGACTTCCTGTCCGAGTTGAGAATTGATGAGAGCACTAACGGTTGGAGAAACACCTCAGAAGTGAAGTAAGCTACACAAAACTTTGGCATGTTAATAATAATAATAAAATATTGTATTGTATTGTATTGTAATTGCATTTATATAGCGCTTACTACCCCTGACGAGGCGTCAAAGCGCTTTTTCGGCGGGTAGCACGCTACTCCGGGACCCACAGAGGATTAGTTTTGAATTAGTATAGTGAAACATGCAAGTACATTTTAAGTGGTGGATATGTTAGTCAGTTATTTGGATTTGGAATGATAGCAGAAGGATAGAGTAGGACAAAGGTTAGTATTTATTTATCGCTCGCTTTTTGACGCATGCTATTCAGGGAGCCTATAAAGGATTAGTGGTGAATTAATATGGTGAAATATAAGGTAATTTCAGTGGTGGATATTAGTGTGTTACTTGGCGTGAGAAGGATAGAGGATGGATAAAAGGGAAGAAAGATTTGCATTAATATAGCACTTGTTACCCCTGATGGGTGTTGAAGCGCTTTTTTGGCGAGTAGCACGCCACTCCGGAACCCATAAAGGATTAGTGTTGAAAATTAGTATAGTATGAATATGAATTAATTTGAGTAGTAGATATGTTATTCAGTTATTTGGGCAGTATATTAGTATAGTTGAATATGGAACATGGAATTTGAGAAGTGAACATGTTAGTCTGTTAATTTTGATAGAAAAAGGATAGTGGAGGGATAAAAGAGTGAAGGATTTTTTTTTTTTAAGAGAAAAAGGGCAGCATTTCAGGCCCTAGTCCCGACCAGTCTCGAACAGGCCCAAACAGGCAACTACCCTTGTCCTCTCCACCCTTAGCCTTGACGCCCGGGCTGAGACGCCCTAAGCCTGGCCCTTTTTTTAGCCCTAATAATCAGGTGACCCCTTCAGCCAATGGGAACCCTAGCCCTAACACTATCCAATCACAACACTAGCCCTAACAGCCTATGGTACAAGTAGCCCTAGTCCCTACTTCCAATAGAAAGCCTAACCCTACTCTTAGTCCCACAACTGGTCCAAAAACCAATCACACCAGAAGCACTAAATCGCTACTTCCAATTAAAGGTCTAACCGTAGCCCTAGTCCCACCCTACTCCCAACAACCAATAACATAGGAAGCCCTAGTCCCTACTTCCTATAGAAATCCGAACCCTAGCCCTAGTCCCAACCCTGCAATGATTGAATCACAGACCGAGAAACCAATCAGAACCCTCAAATACCCAGCCAATGAGGACATTAACCCTAACCCAATAGAAACACCAGATACAATCACCAATCAGTGTACACATGTGCCAACCATCAGCACACTATATAAGGTCCCAGCAACCTCAGACAAGGTTTGCTGGTCAGGGAGTTGGAAGCTGCTTGCTCCTGTTCAGAATCTCCTAGGAGACAGACAGGCTCAATCCACAACTTTGGACTTCAGCAGGTAAAGGCTTCACTAACTCGAAATCTAACAATACTGTTTGAATAAAAGCTTTACTCCCCCTGCTGGCCAAAAAACGAAGTGCACAGGCCCCAGTAAATACAGTTTCAACAGCTCACAGAAGCACCCTCTGATGTAGAAAATCCCTGTTGCTGGGGGAGGGGGGGCAGGGGGGCTGGCCTCACTGGCTTGTGAACACAAAATGGTGGCTGGGCTGCACTGTTTCAGCACACAGGCCTAAGCACAGAGCAAAGGAGAAATTTGGAGGGAAAACAGATTTGTCACCAAGGAATGAGAGGGACAAACTACAGAAATTGGACTGCAAATCCCACAATTCAACACACTAAATGAAGGCAATCATGGGCAGGGAAAACCACACATTTAAAACACAACACAGGTGATAAAATATGCAATTACAGGCAGGCTAAAACTACAATTTTTAACTGTAACAACCACAGGCAGAGACAGTAAACACAGAAAGTGAAAATCGTTTTTTAAATACAATGTTAAAATCAAAAAGCAGCTCATCCATGTCATGGTTTACGTATTCCAGAACCAATGTTTCTTTGTGTTACTCTAGCAACTAGTCGAATAGCTTGTAACATCGCTACTAGGTGCTTAATATTACGTTCCGCAGTGGATCAACTTCAAGATGAACATTATTTAATGTATTTGCCCTTACAGACAGTTTGATAAAATGGAACTCATGGTATACGACTGTGTTCTTAAGTAAGGAGCTCCTCGACCAAACATATGAGAAATACATGGAGCTTCATGCAAACCTTTGCATAACTCCGAGCAGAAGAGTTCCAGTACAAACAAGGTACTTTTGATCATCAACTACAACTAAGCATACAAAGTGGAGATAGAGGGTTAGTGAAAAAGAAAACGAATTCAAATTCACATATTATTATTCACAGTACACACCTAGTCGTTGTCGCAAGGAGAACCACAATAACGATAATGGGGTACGAAACGCATCGGCATAGAATAATCTTTTGGGAAATATAACTGCAGGAATAGGACTATCTAGGGGATAAGTTATGATTCCTCAACCCTAAGAATCAAGTCAACAGTTCCCAAGAGCTACCAACAGTAGAATATATTTATTTTTGACTAAGGGAATTATGACCCCTTTTGTTTAATTATATAAATATATAACAAGAAGGAGTTAAAAGAACAAGCCTGGGACGCTTTGCAACATGCAAAGATTTTGAAAGACAGTGCACATTTTTGGTCAGTTGTTAATAGCCCATTCCTCGCTGAAACTCCAAATTCAAACATTGACTGCCTGGTTCCAGCTGATAAGTGGGTATCACACTTTGGAAACATTTTCAGCGATGCAAATCTGACGATAACGGAGAAGCCAAGGGAGGGTGGACAAATTGACATACCACTTTCATTTAAGGTAGAAGAGGTTTATGATGCTATTGTAACTACAGCTGGTGGCAAGGCCCCAGGCCCTAACGGGGTACCCGCTGATTTATATAAAGCTGACCCAAATGTATGGGCAAGCATCTTAACTAATGTTTTTAATGCTGAGTGCCTACAGGGATATCCAATGTCTTTGGGGCAAGCAGTTATAGTTCTCATTTTTAAAAAGGGTGCTAGGGATGATCCTATATGATATAGGCCAATTTCTCTTTTAGATTCGACAGCCAAAATCATGGGAAAAGTCACATTAAATCGTATAACAACATGACTGGATGATCGAAATATCATCTCTGACCTGCAATATGGCTTTAGGCCGGGCAAAGGGACTCTGGACCAATGCTTAAATTTACATCTCGTAATAAGCAAATATACTATCGCAAAAAAAGGGACAATCCATTTGGCATTAATGGACTTAACGCAAGCGTTTGACTGTGTTAACAGATCGAAGCTGTGGTCGATCCTGAGGAATATGGGCCTCGAACCAGAGCTGGTGGACTTTTTATATGCAATCCATAAAAACAATTCTGCAGTTGCTAGGTATTATCGTAATGGGGATCTAACATCGACTTGGGAGGTGAAAAGAGGGGTACGCCAAGGTTGTATCCTGGCCCCTCTCCTATTCACATTATACATAAATAAATTGGGAGGCTCCTTAATTTCTAGCTGCAGAGACATCCCTAGATTTAGTCAAAAAAAAGATCTGAAAAATTCAGATCCAGAGAACCTGGCTAACTTCTGGAACACGACACCTTAAGGTCTGTTTCAGAAACAGGAAAGGGAAAGAAAACGATTGCGAAGGAGCACTTTTATCAAGTAATAAAAGTGCTCCTTCGCAATCGCGATAGTCGCAGCACGCCTCAACCCGCAGCTGGGTTGAGAAGCCCCAATGATGAAGCATATCACCGTGAGGAAACTCCGGTGAGTGAGGGGACTATAAAGAAAAAGTTTTCTTTCCCTTTCCTGTTTCTGAAACAGACCTTAAGGTGTCGTGTTCCAGAAGTTAGCCAGGTTCTC
This sequence comes from Lissotriton vulgaris, assembly GCF_964263255.1. Classification (NCBI taxonomy): domain Eukaryota; kingdom Metazoa; phylum Chordata; class Amphibia; order Caudata; family Salamandridae; genus Lissotriton; species Lissotriton vulgaris. The sequence goes on from NC_141696.1 coordinate 866,725,357, forward strand.
TGGATCTGAATTTTTCAGATCTTTTTTTTGACTAAGTATTGCCGTGGAGGGCGAACCTGGTTGATCTCTCCCTCTACCTCCCCCTGTTTAGTATTTCACATCCCTAGATTTGCCAATAAGATGATTTCTGCATTATTACATGCTGGCAATACTGTTATTTTAGCAAGAGCGGCAATGTGCCTCCAAACACTTTTAAATACTTTTATAGTTTTTATGGATTCTCTAGATTTGTCAATACATATTAAAAAGTCACACACCATGTCCATTGGCCCTGAAAAGTCCCAAAGAAAGAAAACAATTCTACTGTAAGGGAACAGAGAAAGCAAAGGTTCCAACATTCCCCAATTTAGGAGTACTCTTTGATGAAAATGTGTCATGGTGCCCACAAATAATGCAAAAAAAAGTGGCAGGGGCCACTCTGCCACTGGACTCAAGATAGCCTGGCTGATGAGGGTTATGAACACGAAACGTGTCCCAGGATGCTTGTTTCCGGTCCAGGGAAGAAATGGCTTGGCAGTTCGGGCTGGACTGTTCCCATGAGGCACAGGGGCAGACTAATTTGCATATGGCCATGTCTGAACCCAGATCAGTTGACTCGGGGTGAGTGTTTGATTTGCTCAAACGCTCCGTCCATCATCCCCTTTGGGTCTCTTTGTTCACGCTAAGTTGGCAGGGTATGCCCAGACGTGGGTCCCTTGCTCACTTTGCCACAGAATTCAAGACAGTCTGGCTGATTAGGGTTATGAACCCGAAACCGGTCCCAGGATGCTTATTTCCGGTCAAGGGAAGACATGGCTTGGCAGTTCGGGATAGACTGCTCCCATGAGGCACAGGGTCAGACTGATGTGCATATGGCCATGTCTGAACTGGGGTGGTGGAGTGAACTAAACAATGGTGATGGATTAAACCCAGATCAGTTGACTGGGGGTGAGTGTTTGATTTGCTCAAAAGCTCCAGCCACCATCCCCTTTGGTATCGCTAACTTTCTAAAAGAGGCATTTTAGTAATTGTAATAATAAATCCTACTATGACATTAAAAAGTATTTATCATTAACAGTCCATAGGTACCAAATATGATAGATCTACTCCCTCTAAATTAGGATTGACATCTTAATAAATGCAATAAGGAATCCCCAATGTTATCCTATGAGAGGGGTAGGAGTCAAAGCAGTGAAAAACGAATGTGGGCATTCCTCATTACCAAGACATGAAATAGTCAGTCAGTCAGTCAGAATACTTTATTTTGATAAATCAATATCATAAAAAGACATTAGTACTATACAGAGCATGCATAAAATACATTAGTTATACACAATAAAAGCAGAATATTAAACCAGTTAAAAATTTCCCCAAAACGTTTCATGAGATAAGATCATGATAAAAAGAATAAAAACATCAATCATTTTGGTTACCCTAACTACTATTTTTCACAATGCAAACATTATACAGAATTACATCCAAATTCATTTAGGAGCAATCAATCATTTTCCTATTCCTTGTCCTAACAGCACCCACTAAAAAACTAGCAACATTGAAAATGATCCTGGGGATCTGTAATAGTTGCAAGCACAAGAGGGCAGGCTTGACCTGCAAGAACCCAGCCTCCTTTAAAATTGGGACCAAGAATGTCATCCTTAATTCCGTGTAGTGACCACAGAACATCAAAAAGTGCATTGTGCTCTGGGTGGAAAAATTGTCAAAAAAACACAGCATTGCATTTTCAGGGGTGATCCAGTTGGGAAAGTAACCTAGATTCAGATGAATCATGTTAAAACGAAAACGAGTTAAAAGAAACCTATGGTATGGACGGTTCACCACATTAAGATAGATTTCAGGTCCTAGTGGGCTGGATATAATGAGATTAGCCCTTACAGTGTTTTTTTTTTATTCATGTTATTCTCTCTCCAGAGTCAGCATTTGAGCCATTGCACCTTTAATTAGTGCAATGTCCTTCAATGGTATTGTCTCTGGTGAGGAGAAAAGCTCCTGTCTCCCTTGTTTAAAAAGACTGTTTTTAATATATGTCAACCACTGAATCTTATTGTTGTTATCTAAATGGAGACAATCTTTCAAGATAATGTGGTTCAAGGGGATTTCCTGATTTAGCCAGGTCTTCATCCAACATATTAGAGGAGCCATTCTTACAAAGTTCTTCTTTGCAGCAAAATAAAGTTTTAGATTGCTTCTTTCTAGAGCACCTCCCCATGATCATAATCTGGGACTTCTTTGCATTTATTTTAAGGTCCAGGGATCCCATAAAATTCCCGAAGACGTCTAACAGCCGTTGTAGTCCAACCCCAGTCCGTTAGAGAAGGACAGCGTCATCCGCGCAGAGGAGAACTGGAATACCAAGGTCCCCTATACGCGGGATGTCAAGGGTAGCCTCCTTTAGTGCAGGTTCTAGGGCATTGATATATATCGTAAAAAGAAGGGAAGCCAGAATGCGCCCTCGCCTGACCCCCCTTTCCGAGTTAAAATGGCTAGTACAGCCCCCCTCAGTGGTGACCCTGACGGAAGCTAATAGGCCGGAATGTAAGTCTGCCAAAAGGTTAACTAAGCTCTATCAAGTCCCATGTTAAGTAAAATTATCCACAGCTTTGACCGGTTTACAAGGTCAAATGCCGATGAGAGGTCCATGAACCCCTGATACATGGAGCCCTCCTTGGCCTTGGTATATTTATCCCGTAACAATTGCAAATTGAGACATTGGTCCAATGTACTCCTTTTCGGTCTAAACCCATATTGCACATTGGACAGGACCCCTCTATCGTTGACCCATTCATTTAATTTGTGCAAGATAACCCGTCCCAGAATCTTGACAGAGGAGTCGATTAGGGAAATGGGTCTGTAACAAGAGGGGTCCTGCCTGTCTCCCTTCTTGAAGACTGGATAATGATAGATTTTTTTCCAGGAGGCCGGTATGTTATTTTGATTTAAAACGTTAAAAACACTACACAAAATCTTCGACCAGAATTTAGGCGCGCATTTAAAAACATCTGCGGGGACCCCGTCAGGACCTGGAGCCTTGATTTTTAGGGTCAGTTCAATCGCTCTTTCTACCTCTATGACCTCAAAGGTCACGTTAGAACCCTCGAGTCTAGAAGGGGTATCAACCATTTGAATTTCCGGGCCTGGGTTAGAGTATATTTTACTAAAGTGTGTTATCCAGCCCTCATCTGGGATATTAACCTCAAGTGGAGAATTCTCCTCACCCGAGAATAACGGTTGATTTACGATTTTCAAGAATTGCCCACTATTTTTTAGGGTCTCAGGGGAAAGTAATTGTGACCAGGCCTCTTCTTTCAGCTCATTTATCCTATCTAGAATAGCTTTCTTATAGGCAGATCTTAAGCTGGCTATTTGAACTCGGTCTTTAGGGGTGGCCTTTAATGCCTTAAGTAAAACATCATGTGCCCTAGAGCATCTTTTATTAAACCATCTTTTACCATAATATGTCTTCTGTCTTGAACCAGCAAGTAAACTTTGGTTGATTTGTCTACAGATGTTATCAAAAGCAGTAACCACATGTGTGTTTTGAGCCTGCTTCTCTAGGCATACGGCCACCTCGTCCTCAACCTTAACCAATACTTCTTGTAAAAAAGTTTCAGGAACTATATTTGACCATTTTAGCCTACGTCCTTGGTCTTTAACGGCCACGTTTAGGCCACCCTTATGTGTCACAGTTTTCAGGGTTAATAAATTTGCAGACATTATCTCTACTAACACCGGATTGTGGTCACTGAAGACCGAAACCTCAGTCTTATACTTTAAAACTTTACACAACATAAAAGAGGACATAAAAATGTAGTCAATGATAGTACCGTCGTCTGATCCTTTGAATGTGGGGGACCTAGATCCACCTTCCCCGCAACCCATGAAATAGTTAAAAGTGCATGTCCTACCTTCTACTTACTCAGCACCCTGCCTTTTGAGCCTACCTTGGGGTGGCTTAGATATAATTAAAGGAGAGTTTAAGGCTTGTCAAGGGGTTTTAAATGCCAAATCAACATGGTAGTGAAACACTGAATTCAGGCTGCAAGGGCAGCCTGGTACAAGTTTTAGAGTGATACTTAAGTGGGTGGCACAATAAGTTCTGCATGCCCATTGGTAGCATTTAGTTTACAGGCACTGGGTACACAGTATACCAATCTACAAGGGACTTACTAGTAAGTTAGATATGTCAATTAGGTATATGCCTATCAAACCATGTTTAGGTGAGTCAGCACACGCACTTTACCAGTGGTAAAGTGTACAGAGTCCTTAGGCCACCAAAAGCAAATTCAGCAAAATTGTAGGCAAGCATGCAAAACGTTTGGGGAGAAGACCACCCTAAGGCTGACATTTTTGTTATATAAGGGTAATACTGTTGTGAACTAGAGTTGGTTGTAGGATGGTATGCTCACTGATGTGTTTAACCTGTTTTGGAGGGCTTTGATAGGTTAGTGGACCTAAGGAGGACTTTTTCAAATACATCTGTTGCAAAGATCTCATTAGCGCTTTTGACAATATTGAACAACTTGATGGCATGATAATCCCCTAATTTGGTGTCTCATCCTCTTATTTTATTCTTTGGTATTGTTGCAGCAACATGGTGGTATTGTTAGGCTGCAAGGGTGCATTGAAATGACTGTAAACCCACCTATGGCTCTTGACTTAAAGGCACAGATGTTTGAGTGAAATGTATCATATAGGACTGTTTGATATATAGGAAATCGTTTTAACCACCAGAGCCTGAGTTATCATGTGGAATCTGACCCGGACTGCCCTTCATAGCGTTCAAGCTTCCCATCACATGAGGAGCTCGGTGTGACGAGGCCGCTTCGACGTGATCAACAGATGCGCTGGTGTCGAAGCGTCGCCCACGGCAACAGTGCTTGGCACTTTTTCAACTTTGTTGTGAAAATGGCTTTATTTGTTTCAATTTTTTCAGGCAATGGAGACAAATGAAAACTGAGGTAGTTTCTTGTAATTCTGAGTATGAAGTATTGGGACAGGAAACGTTCATCTAGAGTAGCTCATGATGGGAAGCCTGAACACTATAAAGGGCAGTCCTGGTCAGATTCCACATAATAACTCGAGCTCTGATGGTTAAAACTATTTCCTATATTTCAAAAGTCCGGGTCAACTCCCGGCTACTTTCATGCGGAATCGGGATACTCTCTGGGCAGAGCACCCACCTTGATAAAGTAAGGAGTAGGGGATCAGGAATAGGTAACTAACCATGCGTCTGGGTCCATTTGCTAATTTTACTCGGCCAACAACACCACGCAATAACTGCGCCTGAACAGCGGGCGATCGTATTTGACTCACACACTGTGGTACAGTAAGCAACAACATCCACATTAAAGGTAATGTAGGGATACGGCGAACATAACAGGCTATGACTACAGTGGTATAAATGTGTAATCAGCTACTACATGCCTTCAAGTTCTGTTCCTGACCGGAGCATCATGGATGTCTCAATATACAACCTGATCGACATTCACCATTGAAGTCCTTTTAACCATTGAGATAATATTTGCTACTATCTTATCATTTGCTTCCATGTTTTTATTTGTCTTCCCCAATGTATGACTACAGGGGTTCCCACCCACTTTCTCGCCAGTTTTAACATATTTCAGATGAAACTGAGTCATTTGGACTTTCAACTTCATAGTGTGAATAAGCATAGCTAAAATAAGGTGGACTCCTGTCCAGCGACGTATGATTACCTGCACATATTTAGAGGTGAATTACCTAGGGAATGGATTATATGTCCTAATATAGACATGTATACAGTGTGTAGGAGCGAATATGGTCAGTCATAAAGCACATGTTGGTGCATGCGAGCTATGAGACAGTACTGCGTGAGTCAGAGTAAGAACCCACTGCAGTCAGCCAAGCACGAATAACTACATTCAATCTTTGTATTATCCCCTACAGAACATCAAGTGTGTGCTATGTAGGGTTACCCTCCCAGTGGAAACAACAGGTCCCCAGGGGTAACTAATCCTGGTATTGAGGTCAAAACTCTATTGGGATCGGGAAGGTCCTGAGGAATGCTGGTGTGACCCAACACTGTGGGAGCCACGAACCCGACAGAAACATGTTGAGGATTTGGCAGTACAGAGGGGTGTCATTCTTACCCGTCACCACCATCCTTCACATTTTTAGTCCTGGCTGTTGGGTCCAGGAATACACTTTTGAGCAGTGACACCTCCAAGCTAGTTTTAACTTTCACTGCACTTCTCTTTCGGTGATCCCAATATACATTGGCAAGAAATATATGTATATTTTACATGCTTGTAATGTCTTCCCCTCCCTTTTGCTCCACCCCAGGGGTTGGTCTGAGCGGTGGTGTATCGAAGCAAGCCCAATGATGAAGCCTCTACCATTCTTGTGAGTGAAGGCAGTATTTTCCCACTAAGCACGTTCCACCGCCTTAACCACCACTCTCTACCCATGTGTGTGTGTAACACTGTGATTAGGGAGGCCGAAGTAAAGCATTCAGCCTCTCTCCCTTTCTGTATGTGTGACAGCCTGTGGTACTCTCACATCAGTGTCAGGATATTGTTAGTTATTAGTCCGGGAGATAGTTAGTTTCACTTTCACATTTCAGGTAAATTGCAACTGCGCATTGTTCATCTATCAGGTGTCTAAGTAATTGCAGCTAAGTAAAACAACATGCGTTGCTACAAGAGTTTTCAATGTCCCAGCTGTTTCAAGTGTTAATGTCTCAACAGTATTTAAATATACAGCATGCCACTACTTGTGGGATTCTCCATTCAATAAACAGGCATGTCCTTGAGCCAAAAGTTTGCCCCAAAAATTGAGCAGTACTCTAAATCCACAATGTGCTAAAGCGCTGGACAGTGTTACCTTATTGTTCCTTCCTTGTTGATGTCAGATGTGCCTAAGTTCTGAAAAATACCTGGTAATCTTTTAATGTCTTTTTCTATTTCTTTTTGCAGGTCTGGAATGCAGCAGTCATGCAGCAGAAGCAGTGTAGTGTAGTTCCTATATTCCCAATAGGCTCTGCGCATTGGAATAGCATAAACAGCAGTGTAGATGTAGGACTGAGGTCATCTAGGTCTCTACTGACTATGTTAGACTTAATTAGTTTTTGCCACCTAGCTCAGAGGTCACTAGAAACTTTCTCGAATGTTCAGGAAAGGGTTAACCGTCCTGATTTAGACAAGAAGGGATTAGTTTCTGACAACCGCATAAACATGACAACTTTGCTCCCTCAGAATAAAGAGTGTATCTCTAGAGTTGTGTGAAAACAATAGACAGCTATTTCACTCAGTCAATCGTGCATGCTTAATTTCACCAGGGTGCAGAGAAATAGAGAGACGGGCATTTTCAATAAAAAGGCGTTTTTTTATTGAGCAGTCTTCTTTCTCATGCAAGAGATATGAATTGCCACTATTGCAATACTTATAAAGTAAAGTGCGTACAGTAAAAGTAGTATTATGAAATAATACTGTAAAAGCATTGATATGGTTTCTTAGCCATTTGATACTTTAAAATGGATAAAATATATACATACATAAAAACATTGACTAATGAACTCAACTGGTGCTTCTAAGATACGCCTATTCCGGTGTACCTGACCTAAGCCTAATACGTGGGAACGAGTAAGTAAGTTGCAGTTTTAAGTTAAGTTAGGTTTTTTACCAAGTATCGGAATCAAGAATGCTCTCTAAGGTTTTAATCAGCTCCGTACCTTGGTTATTGAATGAAGGAGGTCTTGTATCTCGCTTCTCCGGACTCGATCTCCCAGCAACCCGCAAGGGTGACGTGGGAACACCGGAGCTGGATTTCTCGGCGTGAGAAAAGGTAGCTTCTCCAGCGCGTCAAAAGGGAAGGGGCGGCTTCCTTCAGCTCTTGCATCAGCTGGGCTTCGGATAAGTAGATAGCCGTTCTGCTCCACACCACCGTGTGTTTGCTTAAGGCAAAGTTGGTATATTTATACCTGAAAGGTGCCGGGTTTCACGTAAGGTTGGACATAAGACGTCACTAAGAACTAACAGTTCTTTCTGGACTCCAGGAGTTTTTGTGCAAATCAAAACAAAAGTAGGGGGAATTCCCGGGCTGCTGGAGGCTTGGTTTGTTTAAAGAACGCGATGTGCTTTCTAGGAGTCTATGGGAGTAGACTTGCCGTGTTTTGGACTGCATGGGCTATTACTAAATATGGATATGAAACTTATGCCTTTATAATTATACTATTTGTTATAACCTCATAAGGGCATGAATCAGGAATATCGAATTAGGGTCCTAGATAGAAATACAGCAGTAGAAGAACCAAGTAAGGGCAGAAGCTGAAGACATGATGATTCAGGAGCACAAGTGAGTCCCAATATTACCAAAGCTAAGTAAGAGTTCAAGTGAGGGTGCAGATTAAATAGCGGCACCCTCCAAAATTGCCACAAAATTTATGTGGAGGGACGCTAGTTGCTCTTCCCATGTGCTGATGCTCATGCTTTTTCTCAGAGGCACTGGAGCAAGCACTTGGACTGTGCTGCTGCACAAGTGCAGCATTTACAAGTCCCTACCACTGCTTTCAGGGAATGGAGTAGTTTGAGAATTTGTTGACAGTGAACATAAATATAATGTGCAAATATAAACGGTAATACAATGTTGTAAGAAATGGGGGTTACCCAAATCTCGAAAGGGGTAGCATGGCATCAAGCGGGCAGGCCAAACTTCGAGGACATGTGAAGCATTCACGCAGTGCCCACAGACGACACACCAATCACACCACAAAAGAGTCACAACACCACCTTTGGTTGGAAAAAGATTAAGTTTAGTGATGTCTCCAACCTGCAAGGTAAAAAGGAACAAAATAGTGGTAGTCACAACAAGGCGCCAACTGGCACCAGAGCCAAGTACTTCAAAGGGAATTATTTACATGGGACAAAAAGGGGTGAGTCCATAGTCCATAGCTGAAAGGAAAAAGGATGGTTAACTAAACACTAGACCTGGGGCCAATCTGGCGGGCCAACTCAGGCTCTCATCCTTAGGAGGTTGGCTGAAATGGTAAGTTGCAACATTAGCGTAAGTACACCTCATGCCTGACAACGCCCACCCAACCCCTGTAAGGGAAAACAGAGCATCACAGCACATTTAATATTAGACCGGAGCACCTGTAACAAATCAGAAGGGCTTGCTTCTTAACAGGGGATGTGACTTGGGGCCTGGAACAGCATGTCAGGCCAGCCTCGGGCACACCTGCAATGAAAGGCACCAACTGGTCTATTCCATCATCCCTGTGGTTATATCACAACAGCCGAAAAGCATTTAACATTCAACACACACCTCAGCAGGTTAATCCGCCTACAAGGAACCTCAGGCGCAGAAGCGCATTGTACCTGGACAGGTAACCGGAACATACCAAGCCGGAATGAATCTACTCTTGCCAGGGAAAAACACTTCCTTCAGCAGGATTAAGCAGTGAATTACATGAGGAAATGACATTTCGGTCAATGTAAAGCTTTTCATCAGATGTAGAACCTGTTCTCAACCGTCAACCTTTTCATTAGGCTAGGCTAAGCACTCCTTGGGCAGAGTCACCACCCATCGTGGGCACGAACTTCCAGGCCTAAGAACCTCTGGCGTACCCATGCAGGGGGAGTATCAGGCCTACACAGGTAACAGGGGGCAGACCACACCTGACTAGTCCCCTAGGCACAAAAGTTAAGTCGCCCTCTAAGCCTCCATAGCTCCTAGGGTGACCCTATGGGCTAGATATAGGTCCCTCTACAACTGGCACAGTCTGTTGGGACCCAACGTTGCAGGTGCCCACTGCCAGACGGGGCACCTGGAAAGTTAATCCGTTCCTTGGGGCGGGCACCGACCCTGTGCCCCGACTCCAGCCCCCCAACCACCACGCAGCTGAAGCCCCACTCACCGGGCTCCTTGGGAGGTTCTGGCTCCAGGCTCTCACCACATTGCAGTGCTTGCCCCTTTGTAAAAGGGGGGGGCCGATCCAGAGGCTCCTCGCGGTCTTCTCCGGGGGTTCTGACACCCTTTTGCGGAGTCCTCGAAGATCTTCATGCTAGGCGGGGGGGAGGGGCAGGCACCGACCCGTGCCTCGATGCCTCCTCCCTCTCAGTCCAAAGCGGTGGCACCGCGGGGCTTCCCTCTCCCTTGTGGGAGCCCGCCGCAGCTTAGCTCCTCACCCGGCTCCTTCCACACAACGGCAGGGCTCCCTTTCTTTTGTGGCGGCGGGGCTGGCACCGACAGTGTGCCCCGGCCCCGCCTCTTCCACCGGTACTGCACCCGGGTCCTTTCGCCTTCCACACGGGGACCCAGGCTTCGGGTCGCTCCTCCTCCGGCTCACCAGCGGCGACCTCGGTGGCTTCACCCGGGTTCCCTCTTCCTCACAGGAACCCGGGGCTTTTCGGGCCTCTTCCTGCTGCCCGGCGGGGCAACCAATCCGTGCGCGGCCCTTCAGGGGTGGGGCCGCAAGGGCCAATGGCTGTGCCGCAAGGGCGGGGGCGCGGCCAATGACACGGCCGGGCGCCCCCGTCACGTGGGCAGGTCGAGGCTGGCTTCTCGGGCCCAGCGCGGCCCACTTCGAATCTGGCAGCCCTCTCCTCACACCGGGGGCCGCCGCAACTGGGTATTCCACAGGGCAGGAGGCTCCAGGCGAACGCGCGGGCTCCGGAAGCACTGTACGCTAACGGGCCGGGAACGGCCCACAGCACCACGGCGGCGGCCCTCTCTTGACACCGAGGGCCGCCCGGGACAGATCACCGCGCCTGACAGGGCAAACTCAGCTGCGATGAGGGGGACTGCTAGCGCTTCCAGGCACAGCGCTACGGCGGCAGACAGCGCCGGGAAATTACAGCGCCTCGGGGAACTGGGGCGCTCGGCGGCACCACACAAGACGCGCTTCACCGGAGACAGCAGGTGAGCGCTTGGGGGCAAAATGCAGCACCTTGCAGGGTAGGATGGTGCTTGAAGAGAAGAGCGCCTTTTGATTCCAGCGCTTCTCAGGAGGCTACAGCGTATGAGTCACGGGAAGCACAGCCAGCTCAGGCCTCACAGCACTTCGGTGCACAGCACTCCAGAGGGGCAGACAGGTCTTCCAGACATGTCCCAGGCAGCCATTCTTCACCCTCCTGGGCAAACAGCACTCCGGGGGCCACAACAGCCATAGTCCCTCAGGGCCCAATCCTCACCAGGCGGCTCCACACGGCCCAGCGCTTCCAAGGGGGGGCCACAGCTCCTCCGGAGGGGGGTAGACAGTCCCACTGCAGTTCCTCAGGGGCAAACTTCTCACCTCCTGGAGGGAATCCAATCAGCTCCTTCCCTTCTCAGTGCTCTTTCAGCGCGGCGCTGGCATGGTTCAAGATCCCAACTGTGACAGGGACCTGGTCAGGGGCCCTCCCTTGACAGGGGCCCATGGGGACAGCAGGGGGGGGGGTTCTAGGGGTGCAGGGCCCAGCTCACAGGCCCATGTGGCGGTAGCACCTCACAGCAGGTCCCCTCTCTTCCTTGTCCCAGCGCTGACTGACTTTCTGGTGGCACTTCTCGCTACTTATACCCTCCTCCCTCACAGTGCCAGCACCTTCCGGAATGTTGGGGAAAACTGGTTCACACTGGCTCAAGGGGAGGGGTTGAGCACCCTGGGTGCCAGGCTTCCCTCCAAAAGCTAGGGGTAGCTGGGTATTAATGACTAGACCACCAACCTAACGCAGTCAGGTGGCACTCCCCAGGGCCATGGCATCCATTTTAAAAACACAGTACATTTTTGTCAGGTACATTTTTAAAATGGGGGTTGTTTCTGCACACCATTTAATAATATTTAATTTTACAATAGGGCAACTCTTACCACACATGGTCCATACATATTTAATACCATGGGGGAGACATTCAAATTAGGGGGGCAAAAAGCGAACAATTTGGGGGAAAAAGGCCAAGTCCAACAAGTTTTCACATTGATTTAACAAGCATATCAGCAACCGTTTCCCCACTACCACCAGGGAGTAAGTGGAGTGTACCAATACACAATATACGGTGAGGGGGCCACCCACCTGTTTGTCTATGGGTTTTAAGAGCTCCACTGCGCAGGAGGCTGAGGGTAAAGTTAGTTCTCATTTATATTGGTAAGTGGATGCCACAAGTTTAGTTAGATGCTGCTCATTGATGGCGATTCAGAATTTACCTGTGGCATGAAGTAGTTTTACCAGATGTATTAATTTATCTACTCGTGATGAGCGCTGAAAATTCATCTTAAAATTTTTAAGACGTTGATGTAGCAAAGTCGAATTGAATGAGACATCAATGAATGTTTTTATTTCATTAGAAATACATTTTTATGTTGTTGTTGTTGTAGTACTTTATTCAATAAAAACTTTTATCATAAAAGTAAAAACCACTTTCAAGTTCCAACAACACTTAAAATTCATACAAGACAGGATACAAATTTAAGTGCAATAAAAACATATATACAATTAAAATTGGATGCACCAGTAGGATCATTAAAAATAGGATAGCAGCATGTTCAGACACAGTTAACCTGGCATATCATTAAGCACCCTCATTTGAAATCATCTTTGGCTGTTTAGGTCTTATCTGCCATGCTCTTCCTAGATATTTAGCTAACCACACACCAAAACCAATGATGAAACATCTGTTGTGAGAATGCGCAGGGCATTAAGGTGCTGTCTGAAGCCCAGCCCCCTACAAATTGGCCTAAGCCACCGTCTTCTTACACCCCTATAGGCTCTACAAGCAAATAAAAAATGTGCTAATGACTCTTTGGGGCATGGGCAGCATGGACATGAGGTATGGTCAGGCAGGGAAGGTCTCCACTTTCCAGTAAAAGAATTTAGTGGTAGGGTTCCATATCTGAATTTTAAGAAAAGTGTTCTGTCACCAGGTGATTGAATGAAGTCCATAAATGGTTCGAACTTCCTGACAGATTTATTGTTCAGTGAGTGGTCCCCACCTATGTCCCTCCAGTTTCTCCTTCAGAACCCAGTCCCAATACAACTTCTTAACAACATTTTTTGGTGGAGGGGACTGAGTCAGCCAAAGCTCGCCCAATCCCAACAGAGTGACCAACTCCTTCAGCTTGTTCAGCCATCGAATCTTGGCACAGCCGCCCAAGGTGATGAGTTCATCAAATGCCGCAGCATACGTGACTAGATCCGTTGATCTTCGCAAGCGCACCCAGAATAGCAAGGGGCACAGGCGGACTATATCCTTGATTGAGCGTCCGCCCAAATCAAGAAAAAGTGGTTTTAGAGGGGTTGATGCTGGGAGAGAGACCAAATCTCGAAAAAACTTGTTCTCTGCCCTAGCCAAATCTGGGATATTCTCGAACCCCCTAAGTTCGGAGCCATAAACTGCTGAAGCCAACGCCTTCCCTTCATAAACTGCCAAGGGCGGGGCAATGGGTCTGCTGGTTGAGCCTAAGTGGTCTCGTGCAATAGCTCCTGCCACTCTTTCGAGGTTCAGGAGCATTTTCGAGACATGGGTGTTCCAAGTCATTTTATTAATAATTCTTATGCCCAAATAGTCAAAGGCCTCGACAACCTCCAAAGGCGCCCCATTGAGTGAGATATTTACCCTTTTTGCTTTTTTTAGAAGAGATAATAATTCAGGCAGTAGTGAAGACAGATTAAATAAAGGCTCAGATTTATTTTTTACTGTGAATTTATTTGCCCCCAAGGCAACTAAAAGCAATACAAATGGGCATCATTATGTCTTGTCCATTATCAGTAATGTGTGTGATGGTCGATATGTGGCATTCTTGGGTTTGATATTAGGTTGAGAGCGGGTATTGACTTGTTTACTATCACTCATATGTTTGTCTAGCTCAGAAAACAATTCAGAATATTCTAGAGAGTCACAGGCCATCTTGAGAATCATCCTTGCCAGAGTGATTGCCAATGTCTGAAGTCCCCAGATTCTGGGGCAAACGATGAAGTTGGTAAGACAAATGAGGTTATATATTGAGCAGAAATGATTAAATCGCTGGGTTCCTGTTTATTTTACAATGTGCTTTTGGCTATTACTTCTAAGTAATCTACTCCTTTGTTATTTTTGAAGGGTTTGAGTTTCAATTATAGCAGGTCTTACATGCTTTTGAGTTATTTGCTAAGTTTAAAGGCATTTGGCCAGCAGATTGCTCCCATCCTAATTCTTCGAAGTGTTGTTCTTTTTGTAATGTTTCCAAAAAAAGTTGTAGAGTGTAGGTTGGATTCTGCTAGTGTGGCTTGGAAGGCATTGTGCCATCCTGTCACTGCATTGTTTGTTTTGGTTTACTGTTCCAAGATGACGTCACTGACATGTCACCATGGTATTTGGAATATGGGTCAGTATCTGTGTTCGGAGCGAAGCACTGCCATTCCCTGGCACAAGAGCGGTGTTCAGAGGCCACAATATGCTTGGAGGGACTGCCACAGTCCTGCCAAGCATATAACGAGTTTCCTCTCTGCCAGGGGTTTCATGGTGGTTTTACCGCCCTGCAAACCCTTACGGAGAGGAAACAAAGAGATCCCTAAAGGGGCCCACTTGGCCTCAAACATATGTGCATGCACACAGGGGGGCATAACATGTGCACATAGGTTCCTGCACAGCATGGACTTTCAAAGGACATGCTGTGCAAGAACCTTTGTGAGGCATTCCCAGTGCAGTGCCTTTTTAAAAGGCACTGCTGCCTTTGAAAGGGCACCGCAGGGTAAACTACGATGCTGCCTCCCTGCCAGATAACTGAAAAGTAGTATTTGGTTGGGGCAGCGTCCTTTGGCAGAGTGGTGGCGCAGCAGTTTGCACCTCCTCGCCAACACTGCACTGAAAGGTCAGAAAAGGCTCCTTTGTGCATATTTTCAGAGGTGTCTCAATATACTTTGATTGAAATGATGGTAATAGCCTTGTATGGCTGTGTGAGGGTTGATTTTTAAAATGCTACAGCTCACGGCTTACTCAAAGTAGATGATTATTTTTGGGTGTTAGTAGGATTTTTTTTATAATTGATTGGTTTAACAGGTCTTAGTAAGTGCTGCTTTGTTTATTTGGTAGTTGTGCATATATAAAAGGGATATTTGTGTTTTTATGTTCAACGTGCATCATGTATATCATTATCTGAGTGGATGGTTTGGGACACATTTTGAAGGCATCATCCATCATCCATATTTGACATTAGCTAAGTTTCAGTAGGTTATATGTTGTAGAGAACATTAGGAATCATTTTTCATTATTCAGGTGTTCATGTAAAAGGAAAGGTTCCTCATTATGTGTTTGTAAAATGTTCAGATATGTCTATACCTTGGTATATTCTAGGGGCAGATGGGGTATCACTGATGTTTTTTTCCGTTTGTGCAATTAAACATTTTAAATTGGGTATAGTTGGCTTGTTATGTGTTAGTTAGTTTGTCTTTAAGGATTTTGGTGGTGGGTTTCTGGAAACTAGTGCTAGCCTCTCTTACATCCTACAGAATCTCCCTTACTTCTATTTCTATCACATTATGTGGTGGTTGTGCGCCCTTACATGTAATACAACATCATATTCTGTACTTGCCCTCCCATAGCATGCATTAGATTAATGATTTAGTAACTGCTTTCCATTCTGTGCATTTGGTATATTTTGTATAATCTGTCGTTGCAGCTGAAAGTAGTGTAATAGTTTAAATTGTATACTAATTTAAGGTTTGCACATTTGTCAATTACATGTAAAATATATGCAACTTCTTCTCTTTTGTATGCGTACATGTATGCTCTGTTTAGATGTTTCACATGTTCTTACATCTTTGAAATTGAGGGGGGTTCTAATGTGGAGCAGGTGCATTCTTTTCTGTTGGATAAAATAAAAAGTTTCATTTAAAATGTTAATTTGTTGGTAGCTTGTAGAGGATGAGGTTTCTTATGTTTACTTTATGCTCACTATTTAGGTGAGTTTATCCTTTTGCATTCATTTATGTATTCTTATTTTCCTATATATTTTTGCCAGTTTATGATAGTTAATATTTTCTGGCAGTTTATCTATTTTTAAGGTTGTAGTTTTTTTTCTTTCAGAAGTCTATTAAAAGAGATAGCATTACAGAGTGTTTTTAATAATTATTTGCTACTTTACATTTTTCGGTTTAATAACAAGTATGTTTTTGTTTAAATGTAAGTGTTACTAACTTGGTTAGGTAGTTGTTGAGAAGTATATATTTGTTCTTTAAGGGTCTGATGGGAAATCCGGCAGAGTTTACTCGTCTGGCAGTGTTTTTCTTTTTTGAAGTACTTCGTTGTTTAAATTAGTGTGCTTTTGTAGTGTTGATCAAATAGCTTTTTTCATTTTATTAGTTAAAGTTGTTTATAGTTTTATTTTATTGGTTGGTTTAGTTATATAATTTATTGGAATGAATAGCAAAGATTTCTTTGTTGTGATATATTTTTTATTTAATTTATTTATGTGTATAAAATGTTTTGGGTTTACTTGTTTTATGTAAAACTGTTTTTTGTATATTTACAAATGAATATTTCATTATTTTGATGATAATATTGTAGTAGATATTGTGTGAATCGATATTTTTTACATATTATATTTTTATTTAAAGGTAATGATATTTTTGTTTCTCATATTTTTGCTTTCGCTACATAGGCACAAAAACAATGTTTATCTATGATATTTGTGCTCTTAATATTTGGGGTTTACTAGTTAAGGACAGAACAGGAAGTCAACATTTTTGTTACTAGTATTTATTTTCCGATAGTTTTGTGTTTCAATATTGTATGCATCAATATTATGTCAGTGATTCGCCAAAAACCACAGGGAAAAGTGGTGCCACAACATGCAAGGGGGTTGTTTCACATAGGGGGTCATTAGGGTGGCGGACGGAAGGACGTCCGCTGGCATGAAGTAGGCAGAAAATGCCTTTTTTTCCATCCGCCAGCCGCGGTCTGTCCGTCCGCCACATTAGGATGGGAATCACTGTGAAAAGTACGTACGCCGCGGAAGAACAAGCACTGCTGCGGAAATACACCCGACCCCGCGGCGGACGTAACCAACCAGAGACACTGCCGTACGGAATGACCTCTCCGACCGTCCACGTAATTACGATAGCGGATAAGACACAGCAAATCGCAGCGGAAAAACCACCAGCCTGAACACGGGGATTCACCTCAGCGGAAAGCCAATACATTGAGGAGATACCCACCACGGGCAGGTCTCCGTCATGGACCTAGCTCTGCACGCATTTCCGATCCTCTTCGTGCTACACCACCAACAAGTCATGGACCGTCGCCGACGATGCCGCAGGTACGCAAACACAACAATCAATGGCAGAAGGGGAGTACCGGCCGGGGCTGTGACGTGGGGAGGGGGGAGGTGCATGTTGGGTGAACAGCATTTACGATACCACCAATATATCAACAATGCAAGTAGACAACCAGGAATGACACACACAAACCACTACACACAATTACATTGTTTATTGCACATATTACTAAATACCTCCTAGAGTAGGCAGGAGCATGGGCACTGCATACAACAAAATATGGACATCTGAGGTCGCACATGAGAGGGCACAATGCAGTATTCTAACAGCAACAGGGCAGTGTTCATAACAGAGCAGGTACATCAGAGGCAGCACATGAGAGGGCACAATGCAGCATCATAACAGCAACAGGGCACTGTTCGTAACAGAGCAGGTACATCAGAGGCAGCATATGAGAGGGGCCAAGTGCATCAACAGTCCATGGCACAGAGCAGGTCCATCAGAGTCAACACATGAGAGGGGCCAAGTGCATCAACAGTCCATGCCACAGAGCAGGTACATCTGAGGCAGCACATGAGAGGGGTACAGAGCATCAACAGTCCATGGCACAGAGCAGGTACATCTGAGGCAGCATATGACAGGGGCACAGAGCATCAACAGTCCATGGCAAAGAACAGGTACATCTGAGGCAGCACGTGAGAGGGGCACAGAGCATCAACAGTCCATGTCACAGAGCAGGTACATCTGAGGCAGCACATGACAGGGCACAATGCAGCATCCTAACAGCAACAGGGCAGTGTTCATAACAGAGCAGGTACATCAGAGGCAGCACATGAGAGGGCACAATGCAGCATCCTAACAGCAACTGGGCACTGTTAGTAACAGAGCAGGTACATCAGAGGCATATGAGAGGGGCCAAGTGCATCAACAGTCCATGGCACAGAGCAGGTACATCTGAGGCAGCATATGAGAGGGGCCAAGTGCATCAACAGTCCATGGCACAGAGCAGGTACATCTGAGGCAGCACATGAGAGGGGCCAAGTGCATCAACAGTCCATGGCACAGAGCAGGTACATCTGAGGCAGCACATGAGAGGGCACACTGCAGCATCCTAACAGCAACAGGGCAGTGTTCATAACAGAGCAGGTACATCAGAGGCAGCACATGAGAGGGACCAAGTGCATCAACAGTCCATGCCACAGAGCAGGTACATCTGAGGCAGCACAAGGACGTGTGCCAAGCGGCCCGTCCCATGGACATAACTAGTGCAAGGGTGTTTAAAAAGGACTATCTACACACCAAGTAAAATGCCATGCGAGTGATGTGAACTACACATCACAGCACTGTATCTGGTGGAGTGCTCGACCTAGTAGCCTCGGACACAGTGGCAGGGTCTGATACCGAATTGAGAGACACAGCCACAGCACTAGTGACATTCACATGAGCCATAGACCCAGACACACTGCCAGCACCAGAAACAGGAGTGTGGGACACAGCCGCAGCTCTAGTGACTGACACATGAGCCATAGACCCAGACACACTGCCAGCACCAGAAACAGGAGTGTGGGACACAGCCACAGCTGTAGTGACTGACACATGAGCCATAGACCCAGACACACTGCCAGCACCAGAAACAGGAGTGTGGGACACAGCCACAGCTCTAGTGACTGACACATGAGCCATAGACCCAGACAAACTGCCAGCACTAGAATCAGGAGTATGGGACACAGCCACAGATGTAGTGACTGACACATGACCAATAGACCCAGTCACACTGCCAGGACATGACCGTGCACAGTGACCAACAAATACCATGCCAGCATCTGAGACATGAGAGTGGCGGACACACATATTGGTAGTTCCTGAAACAGGAGAGGGCACAACTGACACAGTGCTACTACATGAGGCATGACAGCAAACAACAGACACAGTGCCACTATATGACACATGAAAGTGAACTGCAGCTGACCCACTAGGACCACTAAAATGATGAGCCACTGGGCTGTATGGGCTAGGAGGCAGGGTGGCTCTGGGAGATGGGGACAGCTGTACTTGAGCAACATTCGGGTGGCCAGGTGTCACAGGGGGTTGTCTCTGTTTCTTTGGGATATGGAAGGGCACCCTGGACATGACTGGACTGGTGAGTGGTGTGGCCTCATCATGAACATCACCCAACAAAGGTGGATCATGTGCTGGTGTGGGTCTGCTCTCTGGGGACGTGCTGGACCCTGCTTGACGTTTGTTGTGGCCCTGCCTTCTGCCCTCTGCATCATGTGTAATGGGGGATGCAACAACAGTGTACACTTTCCTCTGCTTCCGCGGGGTGTGGATGGGAGTAGAGGTATGGGGGGACTCCACCGCTGACACATGTGTTTTACGTTCCTTCTCCAACATCAGTCTCAGGGCATCCAGGGGTGATGTATGCCTGTCCTTGATGGTGCTCGTGTCCATGGGAGAACCCTTGTCCTTGGGTGGTGCCTTGCCTGCAGGATGTGTCCTGTGTCTGGAATGTGCCTGAACCGTGGGCGGTGCCCTGTCCCTGGGAGTTGGCTTGTCCTTAATAGTGTCCCGGTCCAATGTAGTGTCCCTTTCCTTTGCAGTGTCCTTGTCCTTGGGATCGTCCCTGGCCTTGGGAGGTGCCCTTTCCTTTGCAGTGTCCTTGTCCTTGGGTGTGTCCCTGGCCTTGGGAGGCGCCCTTCCCTTTGCAGTTTTCTTGTCCTTGGGAGTGTCCCTGGCCTTGGGAGGTCCCACTTCCTTTGCAGTGTCCTTGTCCTTGGGTGTGTCCCTGGCCTTGGGAGGTGCCCTTCCCTTTGCAGTGTCTTTTTCCTTGGGAGTGTACCTGGCCTTGGGAGGTGCCCTTCCTTTGGGAGTACTTTTAGAGGGGGATGCCTGTGTTACATGTGAATCCCTGTCGCCCAACATCCCTTGATCATCCTGTGTGTCAACTCCAGGGTAGCTGATGTCGTCGTCTGTGAAAGATTTCCCTGTCCTAGCGGATGGTGTCTGTGCCCTCCGTGCCCTGCCTTGCTGCCTGTGGCTGCTTCTAGTGCAATATTCCGAAAATGAGCCCTGCTCAGTATTGTCACTCTCCGCTGACACATCAAGTGGTGTGGATGGGGGAACTATAGTCGAAGCTTGTGCCTGCGAATTTTGAATGGCTGCAGACACTGTTCTGGTTAACGACTGAAGCGTTCTGTGTAGACCAGCAACATCGCCATACATCCCCTCCATGAATGCTACCACCTGCCCCAACTTCCATTCGTGGTCTAAGAATGCATTGATCATGTTGGTCTGCCCTACACACAGCTGTCGCAGCAGATCAACTGCCTCAGCACAAAGTGCATTTTGTGTCACAGGGGCAGGGGCAGCGGTGCCTGCACCGAAGGCCACTCTGCTCCCCTTACTCTGGCGTTCACGAGCAGTACTTGTTGCAGTTGTTGGCAGTGTTGGCCCTGTAAGCTGTGTACCGACTGAAGGTGTAGATTGCCTACTCCCTGTGTCTACCAACAGTGCTGACTCACCAACACCGTCTGAAGATGAGGACGATGGAGTCTCCACATGTGAGTCCTCAGGGACAGTCATGTCCCCCCTCTCCGGGGCTGCTCTCTTAAGTCTCAGTATGCGTGTGTGTTTCCGGATTCTGATGAATTGCCACCACTGAGCTCTGTCATTTGTTGGTCAGTGCCCTCGGCCAAAGCTGAAAGAGATAGAAGAGGTATACGTAAGTGACACACTCACGCGCTGAAATTTCCTAAACACAAAACACCTTGACTGCTGACCAACATCTAGCCCCCATCCTGCACAAAAACCACCCCTACCATACAACTTCATGTCAAAGAACCGGGGGTGCCTGTGAAACATGTACTTCTAGCTAGCAGGGCAAGTGCATGCCGCTTACCACACATGTGTCGCAATGAGAACACAGACCTCAAGGGCATGTCCTGTGTCCCTGCACTACAAGGCAACTGGTGTGTCCACCTGGCTGACATGGGTGCCAACGCACACTCCGACAATGGCACCAACATGCTATTGCAGCACAACATACACACCACGGATGTCACTACTGCGTGTGGCATCAATACATACATGCACTCACAAGTCACAGACACATTCAGTGTGCTTACCGCTAATTTGCTGCTGATCCCCTCTCAAATGAGCGGACAGGTCAGGATGCGTCACTGCAATGATACGGAGCATCAGAGGGGTCATGGTACGTCGTGTAAGCCGGGATGTCTGTGGAATATGGCCCAGTGTCATCTCAGCCACATTCTTGCTGTGCCTGGAGATGTCGTCCCAGCGCTTGTGGCAGTGTGTGTCGCCTATTGCACACCCCCATTGCCCGTACATCACGTGCTATGGTCCTCCACATGGCCTAGCGAAGGTGCAGCTTGACCTCCCATGATGGGAGACAAAATGGGAAAGTCAGTGGACATATGGACAGCCACACAGATAGGAGCAACACGTATCCTGCAGCAGCCATGCACAGTACAGCACATGTGAAGGTCCCACAGCACACCGCCAAGATTGCAGAAGCCAGGAGTCAGTGGCCACCTCAGGCACACCAACATGTCCCCCACTGCACTTACCACCTGTCCGGGGGCACCGTAGAGGCGGTCATAGTTGGGGAGCACAACGTCCACAAGTACATTGAGCGCCACTGCTGTGAAGGGACGAGACCAGATCTCTCGAACTCTCGACATGGCAGGGTCCCTGACTGTGGCACAACAGCAGCAGTTGGAGGATTGGTCAGCAGCAGCAGGTAGAGGTAATGGGTGCAGGCAGGAGTTGGCAGACTGGTCAGCAGCAGTAGGTAGAGGTGTTGGTTTCAGGCAGCAGTTGGCGGACTGGTCAGCAGCAGCAGGTAGAGGTGATGGGTGCAGGCAGCAGTTGGCGGACTGGTCAGCAGCAGCAGGTAGAGGTGATTGTTTCAGGCAGCAATTGGCGGACTGGTCAGCAGCAGCAGGTAGAGGTGATGGGTGCAGGCAGCAGAGGCTGGAAGCAGGGGATGTGTGCTGCAGAGATTCACACATATATAGGGCCCTGAGCTGATATCAGTGGCAAAGTCTACTGCAATTGGTTTTCCTGGGCTGCCTCTTTCAAAAAGAGCCAATGACTGGCCCTGCTGTGGCGGTGCACGGCTTCCGCTATTTTTTTTAAATGTGTTACGCGCCCCGCGTAACCTGTTTCCATTGGCTACATGTCCAAGGACTGTTACGGTCACACACCAGCAACCGCATGCGCGCACTACCGCGATGGTGCATCATTTGAAATTAAGCACTCAATGGCGTTGCAATGGTGGAGCACGCATTCCGCGGGGGCGGGGCAGGATAACACATACATTTGAATGCGCAAGTGGGAATGGCAGTTGGAACCCCCCCTTAAAGTCACATACCAGCACCCACCGCACACCGCCGGGCCTGGCTGATCACCGACCGCCGGGTGCGGGCGGTGGCTGACCGCTGTGTGTGGGCGGTGGTGAACCACCATGTGTACAGATGTCAGCCTGGCATGGTTGCCCCTGGCCGATCACCGACCGCCGGGTGTGGGCGATTGCTGACCGCCGTGTGCGGGCGGTGGTGAACATCCATGTGTACAGATATCAGCCTGGCATGGTTTCCCCTGGCCGATCACCGACCGCCGTGTGCGGGCAGTGGTGAACCGCCATGTGTACAGATATCAGCCTGGCATGGTTGCCCCTGGCCGATCACCGACCGCCAGGTGCGGGCGGTGGCTGACCCCCATGTGCGGGCGGTGGTGAACCGCCATGTGTATAGATGTCAGCCTGGCATGGTTGCCCCAGGCCGATCACGGACCGCCGGGTGCGGGCGGTGGCTGACCGTCATGTGTGGGTGGTGGTGAACGTCATGTTTACAGATGCCAGCCTGGCATGGTTGCCCCTGGCCGATCACCGACCGCCAGGTGCGGGCAGTGGCTGACCGCCGTGTGCGGGCGGTGGTGAACCGCCATGTTTACAGATGTCAGCCTGCCATGGTTGCCCCTGGCCGCGCACACACTGCTAGGTGCAGGCGGTGGCTTACCGCCGGGTGTAGGCGGTGTGTGAGAGGCCAGGGGCAACTATGCCAGGCTGGCATCTGTACACATGGCGGTTCACCACCGCCCGCACATGGCAGTCAGCCACTGCCTGCATCTGGCAGTCGGTGATCGGCCAGGCCCGGCGGTGTGCGGTGGGTGCTGGTATGTGACTGTAAGGGGGGTTCCAACTGCCATTCCCACTTGCACATTCAAATGTATGTGTTTTCCTGCCCTGCCCCCGTGGAATGTGTGCTGTGCCATTGCGACGCCATTGAGTGCTTAATTTCAAATGATGCACCATCGCGGTAGTGCGCGCATGCAGTTGCCGGTGTGTGACCGTGATGGTCCTTGCAAACTCAGCAAATGTAATGCACTATTGCACTTTCAAGTACCAAATCATGTGTTGGGGGAAGGCGTACCTGGATGTTGTGTGTCCACACAATGCATGTCGCCACAAACATGTCTTGTTCAGAGTTGTACATGTATGTCACGACATGTCCGTAAATCGACAGTATACATCATGTCATGTCAATGGAACGTGTACACGTGTATCAGTTGTGTCCATTGTTTACATGTGTGGCCATACTATTGACCTAGCCAGTGTTGTACATAGGCCCGTGATGTGAGCCCAAGTTGCGTCACATGTGCATGTCTATGTGTTTACGTCTTGGTTTTGGGGTCACACGTTTCTATTGATACACAGCTACACGGTACATCACGGCTGTGTACCCACATCCAGAAGCTGTCGTGAGTGTGTGGTTTGTGTGTGCAAGTCGCATTGATGGTAGAATGCAATCTTACTGGGTATGCATATGTGTGTCGCTTGTGGTATGCCCATGCCTGTCATGTGAGGATGCAGAGCATTGTAGGTGGGTTAATGAGTGCATGATGACAATGAGGGTGTGGTCCATGTTTGTGTTGTGTGTGCACGTTATGGTGTGTCTGTGGCGACGCTTCTCCACACTTGGGCTATATGTCATGTTATGTTGGCAGTCCTTTCAACATGTCTGCACGTGACCTTCGACATTTTAGCACAACGGATGTTGTTTCAGGATGTAAATTGTGTGTGTAGTCAGCTGTAGTGCCTTATATTATTGTCAGGTAACACATACAATCAGTGTCTGATACATGTATAATTTGTATTGTGTTGGTCAAGATGTGATGGTGTGGCCCAGATGTACGTTGTTGTTGAATTGACATCTGCTCCCATGTAATCCCACACAGGAGGGCTCAAAATGTGCATCAACCATACACTGTGCTGGAGGACATGCTTGACGAGGAGGTGATCCGCAAATTCAGGCTGGACGGACGGAGGTTGCAGGACCTTGTGGGCCAATTGTCACCGCATCTTCAGCCACTCAGGACATATCCAGTATCAATTACACCCACAGCAAAGGTGATGGCGGCACTTCACTTCTTTGCAACTGGCATTTTCCAGTACACAGTTGGACATGCCGGGGGGATGTCCCAATCCATGTTCAGCATGGTACTGCGGGATGTGCTGGATGCCATGATGTCTTACAAAGATTAATACATCAATTTCCCACGTCCGGCAGAGCTGCCTGCAGTGAAGGGTGACTTCTATGCCCTGGCCCAGATCCAACACGTAGTGGGTGCCATTGATGGGACACATATTGGTCTGATTCCACCACAGGCACATTAAGCTGTCTATTGTAATAGGAAGCACTACCACTCTATAAATGTGCAAGTGGTGTGCCTGGCTGACAACATCATCTCACATGTGTGTGCAAGGTTTCCAGGGTCCGCACATGACTCACACGTCCTGCGGAGCAGCTATGTCCCCGAACTGATGGCTAATTTGCGTCAGGAACGTGCGTGGCTTGTAGGTGAGTGTGCTGTGATGACTACTGTGTTGTATGTGTGACATGCTGTTCCCACCAATCCTGGTAGTAATGTATGTGTCTGTCATCCCCACACCTAGGCGACTCTGCGTACCCAAACCGACCGTGGCTGCTGAGCCCCCTACGGAATCCAACTACCCCAGGAGAAATGCGCTACAATGATGCCCATGGGAGGACACGTAGGGTGGTGGAACCTACGTTTGGTATGCTGAAGTCTAGGTTTCGGTGCCTTGATAAAACCGGAGGGGTCCTCCAATACTCACCGGGAAAAGTATGCAAGATCGTGGTTGCCTGCTGCATGCTCTACAACCTGGCCTTACGCAACAACATTGCACTGATCATGGACCCTGCAGACCAACAGGTTGCTCCGCCTCCCATACCACCCATGTCCAGTGATGAGGATAGTGGTGAGGAAGAAGGTGTGGACCAGAGGCGTCAGCTCATTGCTCGCTACTTCAGTTAAAAGTGAGTAACTTCCTCTTGTGCTGGTGTTCAAAGCGTGATGTATGTTAGCTGGTGATGTCTGGATGTGGTCTGTGGAGGGTACCTGTTCTGGTATGTTCTGTTTGCAAATGGGTGTGGGAGATGGAGTATGTTTAATGCTCCCTGATGTGTGTCCTGTGATCCGCTTAATTTGAGATGAGTAAGTATGAGCGCAAAATCCGTTCCGCTCGCGGATTTTGCGAATTTTCGGTAAATTCGCGATCCGCGAACTCCCGCGAATTTACCGCGAATTCGCAAATCCGCGAGCGGCGGATTCCGGGGGCAAAAGTTGAAGCCTGGCAGGTCTGTCAACTTGTAACTATTTTAGGATGGCGCCGGCAAGCTGCCAGCGCCATCCTAAAATAGTTACTAAGTTAGCTTCAACAGGAAGCTCTAATAGATAAAATAAAGCAGGTGCTCGCACCTGCTTTATTTTATCTATTAGAGCTTCCTGTTGAAGCTAATTTAGTAAGTATTTTAGGATGGCGCTGGCAGCTTGCCGGCGCCATCCTAAAATAGTTACAACATGCCCTTCCTGTGCGTCGTCGAGGCAGGTGTGCCTTCTTCACAAATCTACCGAGGAAAATCAGCTGTGATGCTGGATAGAGGCTTTTGCATCCTTGACTTTCACGAGCGCAATACCCGTGCTGTTTCTGTGACCAGGAGCTTATTTCTCTTCATCTGCTGAACTGATCTTTCTCTGACCTTTTATACACACAAGAAGCATGTGTGAACTCGCATGGTAGCCCTGCCCATTTGGCCCCGCCCACACACTCGCGGTTTGCACCGTCTGCCCGCCATTCACCCACTATGATGGACAGCTCACTCAAGGGACCCCTGCGCCCGTCGGGGCGATTGCATAGTAACACGCACATGGTCGCTCGAACTAGTTGATGCTCAAATTCAGTGACTCATTCATTAGCCCAAAAACAATCGTGAGCATCGTCGAGGCTGGACAGGTGTGCCTTCTTCCCAACTCTACCGTGGAAAATCAGCTGTGATGCTGGATAGAGGCCTTTGCATCCTTGACTTTCACGAGCACAATACCCGTGCTGTTCTTGTGACCAGGGGTTTCTTTCTCTTCATCTGCTGAACTGATCTTTCTCAGACCTTTTATACACACCGCATGTGTGAACTCGCATGGTAGCCCTGCCCATTTGGCCCCGCCCACACACTCGCCGTTTGCACCGTCTGCCCGCCATTCACCCACTATGATGGACAGCTCACTCAAGGGACCCCTGCGCCAGTCTGGGCGATTGCATAGTAACACACACATGGTCGCTCGAACTAGTTGATGCTCAAATTCAGTGCACTCGCATGGAAGCCCCGCCCCAAATCCGCGGATCCGCAAATCCGCAAAATCCGCGGATTTTGCGGATCCACGATCCGCAAATCCGCAAAATCCGCGGATCGTGGATCCGCAAAATCCGCCCATGCCTATGTGTGGTTTGTGGGATGTTGCTGTATGTTGTGATGTGATGGTTGTGAATCAGTTTCCTGACCTGTGCTTGTTGTTGTCTCATTTTCCCTAGGTCACTCCCACAGAGACATGATTGTCAAGTAGATTGATACCTGCACCTGGTAATGACAAGTACTTAAACGAACCTTTGAATGAAACATGGAGGTCACACAGCATTGAGTGTTTACGTGGTGTTTATTTACAGGGTGTGGATTACTGTTAGTGCATATTTACAGATAGGTGTTGTTGGGGAAGTGAGAGTTGAAGGTCAAATCAGATGAAAACACCGTGGGGACACCACATTGTGTGATGTACACATAGTCCAACAGACTTGTGCCAATGCTTTGCATTGTGGTGCAGGATAGTTTGCAGAGTGTATGCCAAGCTCAAGGAAGGGTGAAGTCAGTGGCGGCCCCTCTTTGAGCGGGTGGTTGGTGCATTGCCACTGCTGTGAGCTGTATCTTGCCTAACACGACCCCTTTGTCTTGGAGCCGGGGCGGTGCCAGCTGTGGGGGCAGGTTGTTGAGGGACAACCTCCCTGTCAGTGGCCTCAGGTGATGTGGTGGTGGTGTTGGTGGCCTGTCCCGCTGGCCACTTGGGGAAGGAGGAGGTGGGCTTGGTGCCCTATCCCGCCGCCCCCTTGGGGGAGGGGGAGATGGTGTGGTGCGGGATAACCACTCCCTACAAAGAGCCGTTAGCTCACCAAAGATGTCAACTATTTGTCCCAAACGGGTGTCCACTGACTGCAACAGCTGGAAGGTGTCTATGGAGTCTTGGTGGGCATGATCGGCATGTGCCTGAGACCGTTCGTAGGAGGCTTCCACTCTGGCAATGGCATCCAGGGTCTCTGTCCCAGGATGGGCTGGGTGTTGTTCACAGCCTCGCCTTGCAGCTGCACTCCTGTTAGTGACCTGGGCCGTCACCTGTGTCCTCACCCATCCACTCTGCCTGCTAAGCTGTGATGTAGAAGGTCCATCATCGTCTGATGGGTCAGGCAGGATATCCGTGGCAGGAGTGGTGGTGGTGGTGGTGGTGGTAGTTGCACAGGTCACAGTGGCAGTAGTTGCTGTTGGTGCAGTGTTTATGGCGGTGGAGGCAGGGTTGTCCTGTGAGCATGATGGCCCTGGGATTGCAGTTGGCCCGGCATCATCCTCCGCACCCGAGGTGTCCACCGAATCATCACCTGAGAGTCCATGCTGTGAGGTGGGCGAATGGTGCTGGCAGCTGCTGCTTTCTCCTGTCGGCTCACGTTCACCTGAGGGACAAGAATATGAAAATCAATGCTGTGGACATGACAGGTTTGTTGTTGTGGCATTTCTATTTAGTAGGGCATGAGGACATGGTTGGCGGTGTCTTGACATTGGAGTGTTCCACAGTACTGGGCATTATGGTGGTGGGGAGGTGGGTAGACAATACTTGGATATGTGTGGGCCTGTCCTGCTATTGGATGGTGCCCCTGTGAAGAAGGCTACCTACATATGAGTTTGCAGAGTGTGATGCAGTGGTCTGCACATGGTATGCAGACTCCTTCTTGCTGTGGGACTGTACATGGTGGCATGTTGTGAGTTGTAGTGCTGGACCAAGCCACACTCCACCACCCTCCCTGTGTACATGGGGGCCTGTTGGGAGTTGTAGTGCTGGACCAAACCCCCCAACCTCCCCCACACTCCACCACCCTCCCTGTGAACATGGGTGCCTGTTGGGAGTTGTAGTGCTGGAGCAACCCCCCCATCTTCCCCCACACTCCACCACCCTCCCTGTGAACATGGGTGCCTGTTGGGAGTTGTAGTGCTGGAGAAACCCCCCCAACCTCCCCCACACTCCACCACCCTCCCTGTGAACATGGGTG
The DNA here is from genome assembly GCF_964263255.1 of Lissotriton vulgaris. Classification (NCBI taxonomy): domain Eukaryota; kingdom Metazoa; phylum Chordata; class Amphibia; order Caudata; family Salamandridae; genus Lissotriton; species Lissotriton vulgaris. Next base: position 866,754,241 of record NC_141696.1, read on the forward strand.
CCTGTTGGGAGTTGTAGTGCTGGAGCAACCCCCCCCCCATCTTCCCCCACACTCCACCACCCTCCCTGTGAACATGGGTGCCTGTTGGGAGTTGTAGTGCTGGAGAAACCCCCCCAACCTCCCCCACACTCCACCACCCTACCTGTGAACATGGGTGCCTGTTGGGAGTTGTAGTGCTGGAGTAACCCCCCAACCTCCCCCACACTCCACCACCCTCCCTGTGAACATGGGTGCCTGTTGGGAGTTGTAGTGCTGGAGAAACCCCCCAACCTCCCCCACACTCCACCACCCTACCTGTGAACATGGGTGCCTGTTGGGAGTTGTAGTGCTGGAGTAACCCCCCAACCTCCCCCACACTCCACCACCCTCCCTGTGAACATGGGTGCCTGTCGGGAATTGTAGTGCTGGAGCAACCCCCCAACCTCCCCCACACTCTACCACCCTACCTGTAAACATGGGTGCCTGTTGGGAGTTGTAGTGCTGGAGCAACCCCCCCAACCTCCCCCACACTCCACCACCCTCCCGGTGAACATGGGTGCCTGTTGGGAGTTGTAGTGCTGGACCAAACCCCCCAATCTCCCCCACAGTCCACCACCCTCCCTGTGAACATGGGTGCCTGTTGGGAGTTGTAGTGCTGGAGCAACCCCCCCAACCTCCCCCACACTCCACCACCCTCCCTGTGAACATGGGTGCCTGTTGGGAGTTGTAGTGCTGGAACAATCCCCCACCGACCCCCACACCCCACCACCCTCCGTGTGAACATGGGTGCATGTTGGGAGTTGTAGTGCTGGACCAAACACACACTCCACCCACCCCCACACTCAAACACCCTCCCTGTGAACATGGGTGCCTGTTGGGAGTTGTAGTGCTGGTCCAACCCCCCCAACCTCCCCCACACTCCTCCACCCTCCCTGTGAACATGGGTGCCTGTTGGGAGTTGTAGTGCTGGAGCAACCCCCCCAACCTCCCCCACACTCCACCACCCTCCCTGTGAACATGGGTGCCTGTTGGGAGTTGTAGTGCTGGAGCAACCCCCCCAGCCTCCCCCACACTACACCACCCTCCCTGTGAACATGGGTGCCTGTTGGGAGTTGTAGTGCTGGACCAACCCCCCCAACCTCCCCAACTCTCCACCACCCTCCCAGTGCACATGGGGGCCTGTTGGGAGTTGTAGTGCTGTGTGATAGTGGTCATTGATTTGTACTTACCAGTCTGAAGTCCCTCTTCTATTCCTTCAAGGCTCTCTGGGTGCAGTATGCCCAGCACCTTCTCCTCCCATTCTGTGAATGGTATGGGATCCGGGGGAGTGCCACCGCCAGTGTGGTGTGCCTGCAGGTGTTTCTTGGCCCTGATGCCTTTCACCCTTGTATTGAGGTCGTGCCACCGCCTCAGGATCTCGTGTTTAGTGCGTGGCACGGTCCCTGAAGCATTGGCTCTGGTCACTATCCTGTCCTACATGTTGGTTTTGGTTGCCAAGGTGGTCTGCTGGACTAGGTTGCCTAATAGATGTGGTTCCACCCGGATGATTTCATCGACCATGACCTTCAACTCAGTGTCTGTGAACTTGAGGTTTTTCTTGGGTGCCATGGTGTGTGTTTTGCAAGGTATGGGTGGGGTGGGGTGGGGTGTGCAGGTGTGTGGTATGTAGGGATGTTGTTGTGGAGGTTTGTGTGGTAGGTGTGCTGGTTTGCAGGTTCTATGTGTGTGTGTGTGTCTCTGCTGTTCGTGGTATTCTGCCTCTTTCTTCAAGGTGTGCTATGATGCAATGTATTGTGGTCATGGGAGGGATTCCTTTTATACTCTGTGTGGTTCTTGTGTCCCAATGGTTGTTGTCAGTCAGGTGTTCTGTGGGTGTGGTGACTTGGATGTTCTTGTTTGTGTTGGGGGTGGGCCTTGGGGCGTGTAGTTGGTGGTGGTGGGTGTTTCAGGTGGGTGGGTGTCCTGTTTTGTGTGTTGTGTATTTACTCCCGTCCACCATTTTAGAATCGGTTTGAAAGCAGGGGTGATGGTCGTTTGGTCCTTCCGCAGTCATGCTCCGTTTTCCAATCATTCCGAGGCGGTTGTGGGAGCTGGTGAGTTCCGTCAGGGTTGCGGGGTTATCCTAATCGTGTGGCCCGACCCTCCGCAGGTCATGCGGCGGTTGGCCATTTTTCCGTTGTGTTTGTGTCCGCGGTGGTGGGAATTTATGTAATACCGTCCGCCTGTGGCGGACTTTCATGTTATCCGTACCCCGCCCGCGGTGTTTGATGTGGTCCGTCCACCGCGGTCGGATGTTTGCTGTAAATTATATCCTAATCGCTACCGCGGATTATCCGCGGAGCGGTCGGGAAGATTTTTACCGCGACCATGGCAGACGGAACACGTTTCCGTCCGCCATCTTGATCGGCCCCATAGTTTGGATCTTAGTTAAGCACGGTTTAGTTATTCTTAATTTTTCTTTGTTTGATTTGCGGATCCTGGTTTGGTACAGTGAGCCTACGACAAGCATCATCCCCATGTATGGAAAACCAAGGACAAGCTTCCCCGAACTATGCCTCTCCTTCTGGGGGACCAAAGGTCCAAAGTAATATCCACAAATCAATGAATACTAAGGCATGAATTGCTGAACCTTGCCTTGCGCTCACACAATGAACCACACTAGACATATATCACTTCAAAAACAGAGCTGTCGTGCAAAAATAGTTACAAAGTAAACTCTGAAATTTCCTGTTTATTGATAGCTGAAAACATAGATTACACACCTGCCATGCAAACCATAACTCAGCATCAAATGCAATGCTTTTGATCTCATCTTTTATATATCAGATGACTTCAAACCCTATGTAAATTATCGGACTAGTGAAATGAAAAATTACCTTACTTACCATAAACCTTATGAATGACATGCCTATGGATACATTAGTATCTCTTTGTGTATGCTTTGTAATTAGGGCTCCCGGTTTTATGAAATTTTATTTTACATTTCTGTCTGTATTGATCAATATTTATTTTTGGGTCATTTTTTCAGTATTTTCCTTTTTTTTTGTCGCAGGCAAAAAAAATGACGCTGTCGTTAGTATTTATTCACATTAATTTTAAAAAGACAATGCGCGCTTGGTTGTTATAGGTTCAGATAGATTTATGCAGATGAGTAAATGGGTTACTGCTTTTAACAAAGAGATCCTTTTGTTACTTGCTGTTAATAAATTGCAAACCTTCTAATATAAGACAGTGAGCTATGAAGGGCCTTGTAAGCCTCGCTGTCTTATGTAACGCATCCTATTCATTGATTTACACATGATTTATTGTATTGTGTTGTAATTGCATTTATATAGTGCTTACTACCCTTTACGATGCATTGAAACACTTTTTTATCCAGTAGCGCGCTATTCTAGAACTAACTCATAAAATCAGTATAACCCCACAGGACAAACACAGGCATTGACCAGTAATGGTTAACGCCCCCCTCACATGTTCTGTCCCCACCGCCTCTTGCTCCGGGAGGAGCCTCCCCAGTCGGAAAATGCTGCAGTACCTTGCAGTAAATACAGTGCTGTGCAGCGCTTCTTGTGAAAGTAGCACTGCTCCTGCTATTACTGACCACAGTCTTAAAGAGGGCCTTAAACCCATGCATGCGGTGCATTTTCCCGCTGTGTGCTGAAAAGTGATTTTCCCCATTATTCATGACGAGCTCAGCTCGTCATGAGCACACGACCAGTGTACTGCATGACGAGCATTGCTCGTCATGAGCATGGAAGGGGTTAACAACGTTGCCAAATTATGAAAATGTCACATATAACAATGTGAAACTTTGGCAGCTATGTGTGGGCATTAATGTACACAAAAAACTGACGACAAAGAAAAAAACACGGGAAAGAAACAAGGGGGCATACTCAACTCTCCCTCTCCCCCACCCCTCTGTTGTAAAATTTGTAAGGCACAGTATACACAGTCTATTGACACCCTCCAACACGAAGCAGGAAAAGGCAGCTGTACTACAGGTCCAGCAAACAGCTGGCTCCGAAGATCATTTCACACAAAGTATGATGTGTGATGTAAAGCGCATGCATATCTCTTGAATCTAGGGGCTGAACAAAGTCAAAAGCATGCCTCTCAGTTATCTCTGAAGAGATTAGCTTTGTGCATTTGTTTTCCCTCCATTTCTTTTAGGTGTGCATCCTGCCACACCTTCTGCTCCTACCTCTGCTCCTATCAGGAATGCTCCAAGCCAGGATACTTAAACAAAATGAGGCATAATGGACCCTTAACATCGACCTTTGTATTGACTTAGCTAAAATTCGATAAGCCCTCTGCCTGCCTGTGCTCACACAGAATTACTTCTCCTAGAAGACCACAACAAAGTTAAACCTATTTATTGTCATTTTTCTATTTTTATATATAAATGCATACAAAGGGAACATATTTTTCCGTCTGTATTCATATGTAAAACCCATTTAAACGGAAAACTGGGAGGCTTAATCGTAATTTAAAGATCTGGTGTGAAGTTCTCCTACTTATTATTGTGAACATTTTGAGGTCATATGTATTTAATTTGGTGTGCGAGTTATAGTTTGCAAAGTACGTGCTTAAGCTATGGCTTTTCAGAGCTAACCATGACTGGGGAATTACAGTGCGATTCTGGTTTCCTTTGGTACCAATAACTGCATTTTAAAAATAATTGTAAGAGTGTTTCAGAGGTTTTTTATGAAAATTAATGTGCTATGTCCAAAGCGGTGGTCCCGCCAATCATATGGCCTCCTCAGGACCGCCATGCCAATTCAGGGAACCTCAGGTGTTTGACTGCCCAAATCATAATAGGGTGGTCAGACCGCCTGTACGGTGATGGGTGGATTGCTACCGCTGCGCCACCACGAGTCTGGCGATCCTTGGACTGCAAGACTCGTAATTGGGCCCTAATGGATTTGCGTAAAACTCAAAAAATATCAAGAGTAAGCTAAACATGCTAATTGTCTCTCAAGTGCCATACAGATCCATGAAGCTACACCACTGGTATTAACAATTGAGTGATTTTTGTTATCTTGCTCTTTAAGCTTTCCCTCCCCTCCTGTAGGATATATATAGAACCTGAGATTCTTTTAAGTAACTCAACTTGCTAACAGCCTGTTTAAAGTATATCTAACATTTAATCATTCCAATCGTCTCCAGTTCATTTTCGGGATGATAATTTCTCCAAAACTACTGAACAGAAGTTTACCAAACTCAACAAAGACGCTTCACCACGTATCATTCTAGGTTAACGCCAAGTTTGGTCTAATTCCGTTCAGTGTTTCTTTCTGTGTAGTGGAGAGCAAAAACTCCAATGATAATTAAACTGGAAAATGTTAATATCGAATGCTCCTTTTTTCACCTCTCTCCTATCCTAAACCCCAGAAAGACCTGCATGCCCCGTTCCAGGCAAAACATAAATCTGAGGTACTTTTTTTAACCAAGTTTCATGAGGATTCCTCTAGCAGCATCAAAGTTATTGGCAAGACAAAAATGGCTTTTCAATGGAAACTGATCGAATTGCTATTAACAGGGCAGTGATATTTAGATAAGGCAATTGAAACTTTGCTTATAACATTAGTGCTGTTTGATGAATCAGAAGGAACTTTCTAAAGAAATAGTGAAAGTGGTTGGGTTACGGCATATCCAGTTGCGGCTTGGTGCAGGTAAGAGCGTAGGTGCAGGAGGGAGTTGAAAGACGACATTGAGGGAAAATACAAATTTAAAAAAAAGAAAACCACTTACAGAGTCAGTGAAGCGGCAAGTGCAAGGTAAATGGTTTTCTTCTTTTTCTGTCATTTTCTCTCTTCGTCATCTGTTGACTTTCCCCTGGCCCGCCACTCTTATCTGTACAGTCCGCCACTGGTCATATCAAGTTTAATGAAGTTTCATCTGAGGGAAAAAGGTGAGTTGAGTACTGAGCGTTTTTCAATTTAACTCCCATAGAACTTAGCTCTGCACTATGGCAAAAAGTACACAAGACTTGCTGTGAAACTCTAACTTTACTAGAGGTTGTCTTTTGCTTGGTTTGGTGAAATTCTGTTCATTTTTTGGGGAGAAATTTCCCTAGAAAAAAATTTTGTTTGGGCCTTGAAGGGTAAGATTATTGAGGGTTTGTGGACTTTATGAAGATACACATAAAAATAAATGAATACTATGGGAAAATCCAACTTTTTCTCCCTTTGTTCGTTTCAGGTTCTGACATACCCCACTATTTTACCAATCTTTTTTGATCTCTCCACATTTCTATACCCTCTACGAACCCTTCTTGATTGTCACTAAGAGGCTGAGAAATAGGGAATACCTATAAATAAAGGGCAGGGGTTAAGGAAGGAGTAAGGTGGCTAAATTAATTAAATATTTAATTTAACATTTTGTCAGTAGTGCTATAGTATTTGTATGTTGTCCTAGATCATGGGTTCACACTCTGCAACTCTGGGCATTAAGCTTGCTTAATCTCCACAACGGCCCCCCCGCGGCGGGATGCCTGGCTTTCACCTTGGGGATGCCCTGTAGGGGCTATCTCACAGGGAAAAACCAGGACGGGTTCCCAAGGCAAGCGCGGAGATACCCCTTTGGGGGTCGATTCTGGCGCTATATAAGAAACATAATAATAATAATAATAATAATATATATATATATATATATATATAATATATTAATATTTAAAAGAAAAATATTTGTTTCGTGAATAGTAAATATTTTACAATTTCTCTATAGTCTCCCACAGGAAGAACACTACCACGGTGATGGAGATCTCCCTATGGTAAAGTATAAAGAAAAGTTAATTAAATATATAGAATATTAAATAAGAGAAAAACTATATTTTAATGAAGTTTACTATTGCAAATATTCCACCTAAAGTAAAATTCTATACATTTTAAATATGTATTAATGAATATTCAAAACAATTAATATAATCAATGAAAAGTAATTTAAATATATTGACTTTAAGTACATTTTAATACCCAATAATGTTATAATATTCAACTCCTATTAAAATATTTTAAAATTACATAATAAATATGTACATTTTAAAGATCATTTTTTAACATTAAATTATATTTATATATATTTTAAATAGGGCTAATCATTTTATTTAATTTAACATTCTTAGTCCTGGCAGTCTTAGTATGGTTTGCCCCCAAACCTTTTGCCTTCTTACCTCCATTTTTGTGCTGAAAGTCGTATTGTTGGCCTTAGGACTCTGTGTGATTTACCGAATGGTAACCAGTGCTAATGGGCTTGTGCTCACTCTTCTAAACATGGTTTAATTGGCGTAGACCTGCTTGTCATATTTAATGTCTTATGTACTGTGGTATACCATATATAAAGGGCCCTTAAATATAATGTTACTTGTGGGCCTGGAGCACCTATTGTGGCACCCACTTATGTAACACCTTAAAATCTGACCCAGACCTGCCACTGCAGCCTAAATGCAGTTTTTGAACTAGCAATTCTACTTGGCAATATAATTAGCTTAATTAAAAAATATATAGGTATACTGTGCACACCAAAATGTTTGAGGAACAATTTTTAACTACTAATACTGAAGTTTGAAAAAACTGAACAATGGAGGTGTGCTACGCAGTGAGCTGTGGGCTGCCCGTCCCACATGAAAATACATGTGAAGAAAATCAAGCCCAATGATTGCTTAAACCACTGCATGCACTACAAACTTATTTTATGCAAAGTTTGTAACTAATTTTTCACAAGACTTTTCAAACAACATCCAAGTGTGTACTAACAAATGCTCATACCAAAGAGATTCAAACAAATGTTATCTTTGTTGAAGCGTATTCAATGAAGTAATCAAAAAACATGACAATGGCTACATAAATAATACATTGTACATTTTTATACATAATCCATATTCCATATTCTTCAGTGAAAATACAATATTGTAGGAGTGCAGATCAAAGGTGTGCAGCCCAATGCATTTCAGGACCCATCGTCCCTTAGCTTGCCAATCTTTAAAGTCCCTTTATGTTGTATAAGTCACCTCTAAGGTAGACCCTAGATAGCCTATTGGGCAGGATGCATTGCAGTTAAAAGGTTGGACATGTACTTTAATGTTTTACATGTCCTGTCTATAAAGTTGGCTTTTCACTACTCTGAGAGCTACCCATACCATAGGATAACATTGGGTTGTTTTATTTGATTTAATAAGTCCTAACATTTAGTTGGGATCAGGTAGCCAGTTCATGGTATCTATAAACGTATAATGAAAGATTGTCTTTAGTGGTACAATCTTATTTTTTAGAAAGTTGGAATTTTCCTGCCCTGAGCTCTTTTATGCCTGAAGCCTGCCTTGGGTCACATGAGTGGGTGTAACTGACAGTTAGACTTGGTGAATTCCTTTCAGTCACACAATAGAGGGATTAGAAGTTTCTGAATATTTTGACTTTGACCCAGTCTCGCACAACTAGCTGCCTGATTGGATTGTTGTCATTTTGGTGTCAAAGAATTTATGAAAATTTACTAAATTTTTCTTAATTGGTGTGGGATTTTTCAAGATTTTCGTTTTCACTACATTACTGTCTGTATGCTGCATAACAACTACACACATTTCCTTTAAGTTTCAACTGTGCAGCACAATATAGTGAGTTGTGTCGTACAAAAATCCTATATAAATAACTTGACATCAGAGTGACCTCTTTTCACATTCTTCTTAGTTTTCAATTGGCCGTTTTCTCCTTTTTCTAAAGTTAAGTGCCCACCCTTCCTTTGTCTTCTCACCATGGAGATAGAGCTGTGTAACTTCAATACCCAAAGCAGGGCTGAGCTGCTGAAACTCTGCAAGCAGAAGGGGCTGAAAGCAGAATCGAGGGCTACCAAACTGAATCTTCAATTAGCTCTCAGAGCCTTTGAGATGGTACCGAGGTGGCAGTCCACCTCGGAAGAGGATGATAGTGATGACAATGAAGAGGAGAGCACACTGACAGGGGATAAGGGGAGGGAGGACCCGAACCAGGGTCCTAAGGTTCAAGGAGAGCTCAGCTCAACCCCAGTAGATGACCAGGATGCTTAAGATGCCCAGGACAGAGCAGGGAGTAGTGTGTCTGCCTAGGGCCTGATCCCAGAGGACCTGGATGACAGGAAAGCAGAGAGGGAGCTCAAGCTGTAGCTGGCCAAGATGAAGCTGGAAGCTGATGAGAGGAAGGTTGAGGCTGAGAGAGCCTTGTAGGAGTAGTGACTGGCCATGGAGGAAAAGAAACTTACTCATGAGTTCATTTGCAAGGAGCTGGATGGAAAAGTCAAACAAGTGGAGATCAGCAACAAGGGTGGCAGCGTACCTGCAGTGTCCACTAGAGAGTTGTAGGTTCACATACCCAAGCAGCTGGAGCCCCCTTATGTGGTGGGAGATTAAATATATGAATGTTTTCCTGCATAAGAGATAGCTCTGAGGGTACGCAAGGTCAAGTGGAGCACTGAGTGGTACCTTGTGGAGGTATATCCTTACAATCGTGAGGGATGCACTTCTAAGACTTGAAGTAGAGGACCAGACCAAGTATGCCCCATGCAGACCATGCTTCTTTCCAAATTAGAGCCGACCTCTTAGAAATACCATCAGAGGTTTAGGGATAGCCACATACTCTCAAACCAGTCCTGAGTTGACCTCCTAGACTATTCCAAGAAGGCACAGAAGGGCTGGGTGAGGGACAGCATTGTAGAGGATCTTGTTGGGCTGTACAACCTGACTCTGAGGGAGCACATGCTCAATACCTGTTTTACAGAGGCACACCAACACCTGGTAGATAGCACGCTTAATGACCCCAGGAAGCTTGCTGAGGAGGGAGAACTCTGGGTCAGCACCACATTGTCCATGAAAGCATCGAAGGGTTACTCCAAAAAGGGTGGTCATGGTTCCCACTGGTAGTAAGAGGGGGATATAAAAACAAGAATGGCCCCCAAAGCAGTTCTCAGAGTAAGGGCTTCCAATACCAATCTGGCCACCAGAAGAAAGGTGTCTTTATTTAGCACACCAGAAAGGTTTATCCCAAGTGCTATGAATGTTACCAGCATGGACAGACCTAAGGCGGCCCCAAGTGTCCAAAGAAGGTACAGCCCACCAGTGGTGGACCGACCCCAGGGTTGTCTAGTGAAGTGTCTGGGGAGGATTTGAACCCAGTTCATGTGGGGAGACAACAGAGATTACCCTAGTGTCCCTAGGTGACAAGGAAGGAGATGGTGCCGAAAGCCAACATGTCTTCCAATACTTCCAAGCATTGACAGTGGGTCCCCATCAATGGGTTGAGGGTAGAGGTTCTTAGGAAGACAGGAGCCAGTATAACTACTGTCAGATGTCATCTTGTATCCACAGAGCAAGTGATTCCCAATACATTCCACAAGGGCTTTAAATGAACATTATTTCCTATGGAGTTGTAGTTCAAGTCCCGGCCTCTATTATATTCTATGGGAGGGTGTTGCAGTATCAGTGACTTGCCATTTGTGGCCTTTTCTACAATAGTAACTAGCACTTGTGTATTTATCTCTGACCCTGTTTCAAGTGGTTGAGATATGTAAGTTGACACTTCTGAGTAACTTTACACTTGTAAATGATGACTAGCACAAAGTAGTAAAATGTAAGGTTAAACTTACATCTATAAATTATTCACAAATGTAAGTTACCCCATGCTGGTTAATAGGTCTCTATCCATTGCTGGTTGCTCCACCTAATAGTCTCTTTCCTTTTTTTTTGATGCACTGAATTGAAGAAATGCGTATTTGGTACTGAGTCACGCAAAATGTTTTCTGGAGCACTCTGATTGGCACTATCTTATAAGTAGGGCTTATAGTTTTATGGTATTTTTTTAACATTTCTGTCTGTTTTTCTCCATATTTATTTTCTTCTATCTTTTTGGTATTTATCTATATTTATTGAGTGTTTTGAGAATGAATGGAGTCGTAATATGGTATATTTCCATTTTTATATAACTAAAAAACATACACTCAAACTGTGATGTCTGTCACATTTAACAAACTAAGCAGCAAATATAACAAAACACTACACTCACAGATACATATTAGCATTATATATAAGTATATGTTAACAAATACCTATATTAAAGGAATTCTCATCCTGCTTTTTAACTCCCCATGCTATCTATCTGCTCAGCGGTTTGCCTGGAATTTATAAAAGACAACATAAAGAGTCTCTCACAAAAGAACAACTTTTTGTAATTTTCTGCTTTTAACCTTGCTTATGAGCTTGGTATGAATTTAGGAAAACAGAGCAGCAATGGCCGTTTATGGGCATACTGATCTGTGAATTCTAGAATGTCTTCATGCAAAAATATATAACTCCACAGTTGAGGGGAAATGTATGTTCCAAGGGTGGGAGTAGCATGTTCAGGAGCCTGATTCTTGGCATGCAACGGGGTTCAAAGTGTTTAAAATGATATACTTTAAAATGATATAGTTGATTTGCGGGAGACTTGACTGTGTGATGCAATGAGAGAGTGGTTTGATTGTGTTTGTATTGGTCTACAGGCGATTTTGAGACTTGCTCCTGAAGAATAAACCTTATTGTGCAAATGTCCCATGGAGTTAGTGATAGGATTCCTTGGGTTGGATTGGACAAATACGTTATTCCTTTGGTTAATGAGCAACTTATTTAATACATTATTTGATCTCAGTTGTGCTTGGGGAGAGTTTGCATGTCAAAAGGCGTATTAGGTACAACTCTGAGATTTATACACTGCTGGATATCAACCAGCTAATTCAGTGAGGGGTCATCTTGGGGTTTGAGTTGTGGGCATTTCTTTCTAGATGCAAATGTCTGCTGACTGGTTTGTACCGTACATCCCAAGAAAGTGCCTGTCAAGGGGTTGTACTTTACTGTCAAATTAGTGCCCTAGAATAGCTAGATTTTGTAGCGGACAGTCCTAGTGAAAATCCATACTGTAGTGACCAAGGCAGCAGTCCTAAAATACTGTTTTGCTCAGTAACTTACTAATACTACCTGTGAGAGTTATCGATCCAATCATTGTACTATTTTATTTATGTTTAATTAACAAATGAATTAACTAATTTTCCCAATGACTTTCCAGATTTTCTACCTAGCATTACAGATTTATTTTCTGTAGTTATCAAACAAATGGAAGGTGTGAGCATGGATCTGAAATCACAAAACATTTTTCTTGTTGTAATATAGCCTAGTCGTGAAACCAGAAGGTACCCCTGCTAAACAAAGTACCACCTTGGGTGGGTACCAAAAACGCAGCATATTCTAGCTTTTTACTGTAAGCAACACACCTTAATCGGGTTGACCACTCCCCTGCACCTGGTAAATTTGATGCATGTGGTTACAAGGGTACTGCTCCAAGCACATCTGAGCTTAAGGTGTCTGACATTGATTTTCTATAATTATTGAGAAGTAAAGAAAGAAAGTTAATATTATAGAGATAGATGTATAATTGCCAGGGAGGAACTAGGGAGAACATAATATTTTACATTGGTATGGAGGAGAAAATAGAAATTAAACGATTGCCATGTACCCTTGATTGGAATGTGATGTTCTCTTGATTAGGTAATGTTTGGATGTGTATTTGGAGTGATTTTGCTAACACTGGCAAGTAAGTGCACTAATGCAAGAATAACTCGCTGGCATTAAAGGAGTTGGAGCAATCCAAACTCGAATGTGGATGAATGAACACAATGTTAAAATGTGAATGTCTCTATAGTATAATAGAGGATGGCGAGTGTACATATAGACAAATCGGTTCAGACTAAGGGCCCGATGTAGGAGCCTTAATACCGGTCGGAAACGGCCGATTTCGGCCGTTTCCGACCGGTAAATGGCCATTTGGTATGTAGGTGCCCTTTTCCAAGGGCATATGTAGGTAACTGCACATTTACCGAATCGGTAAAATTACCTAATCGGTAAAATACCGATTCAGTAATTCTACCGATTCGGTAAATTCCTAATGTAGGTGGGACTCTTCTGAGTCCCACAGGTGTTACTGAATCGGTATTTTACCATGAAATACAACTTCATGGTAAAATACCGATTCCGGTGTGCATGCACATGTGTGCATGCACACCTATGCCATGTGGCAGGCAGACCTGCCCCTAGGGCATGTATGCCTGCCACATGGCACCCAAGCCTGTATTGGGGGTGCTAGGGGGTGTCAAAGTGACACCCCCTGCACCCTTGCAGAAATCGGTAATTACCGAATCGGTAAATACCGATTCGGTAATGCCCTTTGATTCCTATGGGCTTCAAGGCCCATAGGAATCAATGGGGGATACCGATTCGGTATTTACAGAATCAGTAAATACCCACATCTCCCCCCCTCCAATTTACCACTTCTCAAATACCGAATCGGTATGATTCGGTATTTAAGAAGTGGTAAATTGGAGTTTACCTACATCGGGCCCTAAGAGTGGATGATAAATTCTGCTCCGCTAGTGGAGTTGGCAGAGTTTGGGCCACTCCGCGCTGTAACACAGAGTTCTGGCCAAATTCCGTCAACCACCGCATGGCAAAGTTTTTCATCATATGCGGTTTGCCAACAGTAAGTTGGCAAGCGAGATTTTTCATCCCCAAGTGTGCTTTCTGGTCGCTTGGAGGGCACCCTGTGTGATCTCCCCAATGTGGGTGGTCGAGACCATTTGCGGTCAGAAAGCTGTTGCTAAACAATCTACTTGAGCAACGTGTAGTGATGTTTGTGCTGATTTTTTGATGCAGAACAAGCTCCTGGCGCTAGAAATTAGCATGAGTAGTGCGACGTGCCTACTTTAGGGGATGTTATATCTCTTTTATTATATCTGTATTCTTTCTTGCACTTAATAATTTAGCATGTCCAGTTTTTTTTATAATGTATTTTTATGTGCTTAGGTTAATTAAAACCATTGCATCACAAATAAAATAATAAAAAACCATGATACTAAACCTCAAAAACTCCAACTACTTCCATGACCAGTTAAACGGGTTTTTATATAAAACTTTACAGTAGACCCTTCTGTCAAAGTTCAAGAAATGTAGGGTAGTTTCAGGTAATGCCCAAGAAGGCACATGCCTCACAGAGGCCAAGCCATACGAACAGTATCCCCAGAGTTCTATCACTTTGGTTCTCCAGCTCTGTAACACTCACCTTTCACATCGTGTATTTTGCCCAGGGGCCAAAGATCTAGTAAGGAGCATGTGCTCTGTACGGTATCCTATTGCTTATATTTCGTGTTGGTAACATCTATTTTCCAGTAGGTCAGACTCCCAATAAATAGACCTTGTCAGAGTACTGTGAGCTCCATCCATAACATGGCTTAGCTGGTATAAGTACGTGGTCTCGTAATTTTGTTTTAATTCGGCAAAAGGACCAGGGCCATATTTTCATTTAAAGTAGTCCAGTATCAGTTTTTGCACTTTGTGTGGGCGTTGAAGAGTACCAAGACAAGGCTGAAAAGCATCTCTGAGGGTTTGTATGAATCTAGCACAGCGGGCCAGTGTTGAGGAGGCTTTTTGAGTAAGGCATAAGACCGAGGCCTCTAGGCAGGTACTTACTTCTTCTCTTAAGAATGTTTCCCTAAGGAGGGTTCTCCTTGCGTGGGCTATGGTGGGACAGCAGCATGAGAGATGTAACCAAGATTCATGATGGTAATTACAGAGCCTACAAGCTCCTCCAGGTGTATAGATGGCCCAGGCCCGGTAAAATCCAGCAATCGGTAGAGCCAACAGTCACATATACATTATCACTCTTCTGACTTTAGGGTTGAAAGCAGCTGAGAAGTAAGGATGCTGTTTGGATGGCAGATATGAGGCATTTAATGGTGCCAAGAATAAAGAGGTTTTTAATAGGGCCTGATCTTTTTGGAAGAAGGCTGATTGCACCTGTCTATTAATGATCTTTTTCTAGGTTGCATAGGAGATACAAGGCAAGACAAGGGCAGATTGATTAATCTCCAGGGGTGACAAGTGCATTCTTGAGCTTGGTAGTCCATGGGGAGCGAGTTGTTTCAAATATGACTCTGAGGCGGATCTTTAAAGATTTCTCAGATGACTTCAAATTTTGGATGTAATATTTAAGGAAGTCAGCCTTGATGGTTAGGGCTTGTTTGGCCAGTCCAAATTTCAGCCTAAGTCTGGCCCTAGGCATATATTTTGGTAGTCGGAATTTTTTTTTTTTATCCCACACACTGAACCCGCTCCAGACAGTGCAGGCACCCCGGAATACTTGATGTCCATAAGAGAGTGCCGGGAGAAGGGATGCTTGGATAACTTTCCTTATTCATTCGGGTGATGGACTTGTAGGTTGTTGTTAAGTTTGATTCAACAATAGGTGATGGCTTTAGCTTTCTTCGCGGAGTCATTTTTATGAGCAGATTCTTTGCCAGATTCTGTAAACCAGACCCCAGGTATTTATACTTCGAGGCAGACGAGATGAAAGAAGGCCGAATACAACAATTTTGGTTTTGTCTGGATTGATGGTAAGAAAATTATTTACACTGTAGTTGTGTAGGCTGGTCAAGACACGTTGGAGTTCCACTTTAGTGTGGTCCATGATAAGTATGTCATCTGCATATTGAAGAATGTGCAGAGGGCTATGGACTAAGCGGGGTAGAACAAGACAGCTGTTCGCCAGAGCTTTCCCCAAATCAGCTGTACACAAATTAAAAAGAAGAGGTGCCAACATGCAGCCTTGTTTCAGACCCTCGTTGGTGTGCATTTGAGCAGATAGAGATGTAGGGTCAGTTTTCACTTGCCCCTAGGTGTCAGGGTAGAGAGAAACAATGGCCGTCAGGAGAGATGAGGGGATTTCCCACTTTGCCAGTTTCTTCCAGAGGGTGTGTCTGTTGACCTTGTCGAATGCTGCAGTAAAGTCAATAAAACAGCAGAACAGCGGGGGCTGATTCTGATGAGTTGTTTGATGGCATAGCGCAGACAATCCAGTTATATTGTCAGTGTTGGCAGCTCCGGTGCAAAAACCAGTTTGAAAAAAGGGGAGCAACTCATGTTCTTCTGCCCAACTTTCTAGTTTTTTCAATAATATTCGGGCAAATGCTTTAGCTTCCAGATCTAATAATGCTATGAAACGGTAGTTGCTATGTTTTAAGGGGTCTCCTTTCCTAAAAATCAGGCATAATATTGACCCTCATCAGGCTTCCAGAGTTTTTCCCAAAAAGTAGGCAGTATTAAAAAGAGGAGTTAGTAACCCTGCCCAATCCTCTGGGGCACATTGGAAGATCCCAGCTGGGAGGGTGTTTGGGCCCGGATCTCCGCTGGCCTTCATTGCCTTTATTAGCTTTGAAATTTCTGAAGGTGAGATTAAGGGCCAGATGTATCAAAGGGTTTTGCCCATTCTGTGTCTATGGGGAAAGGTGTTGATACATATGGCCCTAAGTCTTTGTCTTCTTCTATGTTTGGCAGATAAGACAGCTTAGAGTATGTGTGCTTGTTAGCGAGAAAGTCTGCTGACA
Organism: Lissotriton vulgaris; assembly: GCF_964263255.1. NCBI lineage: Eukaryota > Metazoa > Chordata > Amphibia > Caudata > Salamandridae > Lissotriton > Lissotriton vulgaris. Next base: position 866,770,645 of record NC_141696.1, read on the forward strand.
TAGTTCTCTCAGTCCAATGCTGAAACCCCATTTGCCTTTGATGTCCCAAGTGATTCTCCAACTCAGCTTTTAATTTGATTTAAGGCTTTTTTTCCCCTGCTGGGCAAACTAAATACACTGCTGGCCAACTGGAGGATCAAAGGGTTCCCTACACAATCTGGCTGTTTGCTAGTGTTTGCATTTATTCCTGATGAAGGGTGGGACAGAATCTATGTGATAAATTATTTTTACTCTAGACCAAGCATTGGACGGCTCATCTTAAGACCAGATTTCTAGAACCGATCACAGGTTGGGCTCCTCAACGAAATTCAAAAGTGAAGGAACCAGGAATCTGTGGCATTTAGGGGGTTAGTTCCAGCCTCTCAGGAAGATCGTTCAACAGACTGTTTCAAGTCTCCATCTTGAAATGTTCCAAAATGCTGTGCAGGAGAGTTGGGACAAGGGAGGAGGAATGATGTGTCATCACAGAACTTGACAGAGGTGTCTATCTAATGGAACTTTCTGTACTCACTTAAAAACATTTACAGAGGGGAGACTAGTGGAGGGAGAAAATATATTTTGCTGGACCCTGAAGAAGACTGAAACCCTGTCTGTGGTCCTTAAGCACCATGGGCTTAGACTGCATAGGAATCTGTGATTTCAATTCTCCAGGGCATGTAGCACTGACGCTCTACACCCTTTGAGGGTCAGTAAAGAGAAGGCCTGCTGGGGGAACCCCATACACTCTGGATACATTTCCATGGGGGCATTCATGGTCGGCCCTCCTCATTCGTCTGTCATCATCATCATCATCATATACTTTATTCGGCTTTTCAGGAAAAAACCATAAAAGTCACAGATAACACAGTACAGCCAAAGAAAGGAACCAAATGCCCCCAACCAATTACTGTAAACAATCAACGGGTTACATACAAATATCTCACACATATTAAAAGTTAACAGAATAAAAGAAACTCTATCAACCTGGTAGACATAAAAATCTAATCACAGCTCGATCTGAGCCTAACTGCGGCCTTTAGAAAGCTAAGGACGTACCATGCCATGGACCCGGAAAGGAGGGTTAAAAATGTAAAAGCAGGGGGGAGGAGCTTCGCGCGCAATCAAGATGGCCGCATGAGCGCAGGGCTCCCGAGACCCTCGCAACCTCCCGCATATATCCTGTAGCTTATCCTGACTTTCATATATGTCTCCGTGAAGACGAACCGCTGGTGAGGCGAATACTGCAACCAGAATCCAGATCGGACCCCGGTACCCTGAGTTATGTCAATTTGAAGATCGCGGCCTGCGCCTCCGTGATACCCGACTGTGGGATTGGCATGATGCCGGAGTTGTAGTTGAACAACATCGGCCTGAGGCGGCGGAGACGACCGGTCCGGCTTACTTTCACTTTCGTTTTTCGTCTGCTGGGCAGACCATACACTGAGGTTTCTGCACTGCTGCTCGAGGGCCCTCAGGGATCTCCATCTTTCTACCAAGGTCGACAGTTGCCGGGCATGGCCTTCCACTTAGCCTCTTGATTGCGCTTTTATCCCCCCGCCCCAGTTTGGAATCATTTTCACTGTCTCCATAATGGTGGGGAAGCCGGAGGGGGACAAGCAGAGATCAAAGGCTACTCAGCGAGGCAGCTATACCCAAACTAACATCATGGACCGCTATGCCCAGGCTAAGGTGTCACCCGGTGGACCAGGTAGGTCGCTGGAGGGAGCGAAAGATCCACTGACCTCAGCGACGGAGCCTACCCTACAAGACGTCATGGCCGCTATTGATGGGATCAGATCGTCCCTCGGGGGACAAATGGAGACTCTTGCCCATAAACTTGACACTGTGGCGATTGATGTGAATTTGATCCGCACGGACCTAGCGAAAACCATCGAAAAGGTTAAATCGCTGAATATTAAGACTTCTAGCCTGACGGACGACATCGTGGAGATACAGACGGAGGTTCGCAATCTAAGGGCTTCCAATGACTTCCTTGCACGTCGGCTGGAGGATTTTGAAGGAAGGTCTAGGCGGAATAACGTCCGTCTTATAGGAGTTCCGGAAAAGGCGGAGAATTCAGCAACTGATCTTTTTGTGGAGAACCTGATCATGAATAACCTTGCACCCAAGGGACTGAGCAATTTCTTCACTGTGGAATGGAACGAGCTCACAGAGTTCTGAGTGGACAACCCAAGACGGGTGCCCCGCCGCGGCCTATAATAGCACGAATTTTCAATTTCCGCGACAGAGACGCTATCCTGCAGGCTTCGCGTACAGGCGGTCCCATAAAGTTTGAGAACACTACCATCAGTTTTTATCCGGACTTTACCCAAGCTGTGCAGAAACAGAGACTTGGTTTTCTTGGGGTGAAAAGGAGACTCCGAGAGATGGGCCTCAAATACGCCATGCTTTTACCGGCCAAGTTGCGTATCGAACATGCAGAGCGGACTTATTTTTTCGACAGACCAAATGCAGTGTCCGACTGGCTTGATACTCTTCCGGCCCATCATCCACAGGACGGGCAGAGTGGTGGTGTGGAGGGCGGATCAAAGGACCAGGGATAAGCCTTATCATTGACGGGTTCCTGGGGTATTCTGGAAGCTTCGAACTGTGGCGCACTAATTGTGTAATGTGATTTTATGAGGCATCTCGGGGGTTGCGGGGCTATTGGGGGTTCGTTTTCCTCCTCTGCTTGACTTTATGTAGATTAGTTTAGATGTTGGGGCGACAGGCACACTGCAAGTTGGGGTGGCTTTCTAGTCTTATGCAGGGGTGCAGGGTGGGGGGTGTTGTAACAGGTTGTTTGGTGGGGAGGAGGGAGGATGTGTTGTTTTTTCAGTTTCATTTTCTGCAAGGCAACGTATTGCAAGACTTTCTGATTAGAGCGCTGGGTTCCTCTTGGGGTTGGAATTTCTTTCTTGTGTGGGATGGGGGGTAGGGGATTGAGACTTCTGAGCTGGAATGTGAATGGGCTGGGGGACAGGATAAAGCGTGGGGTGGTGCTGCAGCAGTTAACACGTCAGTCCCCTGATGTTGTCCTACTACAGGAAACTCACTTGATAGGAAATACATGCTATGCTATGAATAGGAAGGGGTATCGTTTGGCCGCTCATGCAGGGTTTTCCTCAGGTTCCCGAGGGGTGGGTATTCTTATTAAAAGTTCTCTCCCGTTGGAGGTAGATGCAACGGTTCTCGATGATAGAGGGCGCTATGTCGTCCTTACTGGTCGTTGGGAGGGTAAGACCCTTTCCCGGGTATCCGTATGTGTCCCTTCCGGTCTGCAGTCCACTACCTTCGCAGATCTTGGGCGGGTCCTCCTGGCTCTCCCCGAGGGGTCATTGATATTCGGTGGTGATTTTAATGCGGTTGTGTCTGGTATTTTTGCTAGACATCCACCTAGAGACCTTAAGGGGGCGCAGACCTGGCTTTGTGGTCTCATCGATACCTTAGGCCTTGTAGACTGTTAAAGACTGTTGCATCCCACTCAGCGGCAATACACGTTCTACTCCGGTGCCCATGGTAGCCTTTCGAGGATTGATTACGTCCTGGTGCCTGCTGCACAGGTGAATTCTGTCGCTGAGGTTAAACATATGGCCCGAGGAATCTCTGATCACTCTCCTCTGTGGCTTCGAATTGAATTGTCTTCGAGGACCGAGGGGCGGGTGGCCCCGATCAACCCTTGGTATGTCCGTAATCCTAAAACTCGTAACAATTTGATAAAGTCACTTGATCTATATTTTTCAGAAATTGAGGGCTCTGTCTCATCTGCAGTGTTGATTTGGGAGGCCTTTAAAACAGTTCTCAGGGGTCAAGCCCTGTCTTTGATTGCTGGCGTTAAAAAACTGAACAATGAGGCGGTGGTGAATGTTGAAACTGAAATAGCAGACCTTGAGCTAGACCTGGAGCAGGAGGTAACCCGTGCGAAGACACATGGGTTAAGATTGAAACAGTTGGAATATAGGGCTCTAGTTACAGATGCTGCTAAGGCCATGAGTCGAGAACAATAGGGTCGTCTATATGACGTGGGAGGTAAAGCAGGTAAATTGATAGCATGGTTGGACAAGAAGGACAGGGCTAGTCGGGCCGTGCCTGAGATTGAGATGGTGAGTGGTGTGCGGGTCTCAGACCCGGTAGAGATTGTTGAGTGCTTTGCTAATCACTTTCGGACGGTATACTCCCCGTGTCAGATAGGCCGGAGGAGGACTCTCATTTGTTACTGCGTGACATTGCATTGCCGAGTCTCTCTGACGTTGATAGAGAGCGAATGGACAGTGCACTAACCGCCGATGAGGTTGCCCTTGCGATCCGCTCCTTGCGGTCTGGTAAGGCCATGGGTCCTAATGGGCTGCCGATAGAGCTATACAAGTTGCGACCCGATAAGATAGCCCCCTATTTAAGAGATATGTTTTTGGAGTCTCGTGAGTGTGGTTCTCTCCCCTGAGACCAGCGACTTGCGACGATTGTTGTTATACACAAAGAAGGGAAACCAAGGGACAAGTTTGGGTCGTATGGTCCTATATCTCTTTTGAACGCCGGGCCTAAGATTCTCGCAAAGGTACTGGCCAATCGCTTGATCACTGTCATTAGTGACTTGGACCATCCGGATCAGTCCGGTTTTATTCCCCACCGTAACGCTGCGTTGAATCTCAGGCATCTGCATGGAGTTCTCGCGAGGGCTGAGACGTTGCCCGAGCCGGCCATCTTGGCATCCTTGGATGCCACAATGGCTTTTGACACCATTGAGTGGCCTTGTTTGTGGGCTGCACTAGCTAAATTTGGTTTCGGTCCCCGCTTTATCGGTTGGGTCTGGCTTCTTTATGAAGAGCCGCTTGCTCAGACCGTAGTTAATGGTCGAGTTTCGGTAACGTTTAGTCTCGGGCGTGGTACCCGTCAGGGAAGCCCCCTATCACCGCTCCTGTTTGCCATGGCGCTGGAGCTCCTTGCCGCCTGGATCCGCTGGGAGCCCTCGATGAGGGGTATTCGGTGGTCCAATGATTATGAAGATCGCATCTCGCTCTATGCTGATGACATATTGCTATATCTCACCTCGCCCAGGAAATCATTGATGGTTTTCTGTGATGTCCTGGCCTCCTTCGGTAGAAACTCAGGTTTAATTATCAATTGGTCAAAATCCTATTTATCTGTTCTTTCTGGCGATGCCCCCCATCTCTCGTGTAATTGCCCCATACAGGTGACACAAACGGGATTTAAATATTTGGGTATTTGGGTCTCCACAGACCCTGTAGCCCGGTATGAGCTTAATCTTCTCCCACCTTTAACTCGATTGCAGCATGATGTCGCGGGATGGCGTAGGCTCCCACTCTCGCCGTTGGGACGCGCAGCCCTTTTTAAGATGATGTCACTGCCTCGCTTCTTGTACGCCCTCCAAAACACGCTCGACATAGTCCCCGCCAGTTATTTTCGAAACATCGAGGGTTTCCAGAGGAAATTGATATCGGACGGTCGACCCCGCATTGCGCTGTCCAAACTAACGCTCCCGTGGTACGATGGGGGTATCGCCCTCCCGGACATCAAGCGATATTACTGGGCGTCTCAGCTGGGGACCATTAACCACTGTATGTATGGTCCTGAACTGAATCCTGTGTTTGCTATGGACAAATGGTTGTTGCCGGGGGTCAATTACTATAGTGCACTGTATTCTAAATCAGCAGTCAGGTCATTGTCCAGGCCTACTAGGACGGCGGTTCGTATATGGCAGGATGCAACTGCTTCTATGGGTTGGAAGGACCGCCTGACTCTAGCGACCCCACTTTTTGACTCAGATAGGCTTGGTACTCTGTGGAAGACAAAAGGATTCGATAGATGGGACCTTATTGGCATTAGCAAGGTGGGAGACCTATGGATCAAAGGCCAGGTAAGGTTTTTTGATACGTTAAAGAAGGAGTTTGAATTGGGGCACTCAGAATATTTCCTCTATGTTCAGGTCCACCATGCTTTGTTGTCTGTCTTTTCGGTCGGGGAGGCGATACCCGAGTCGTCCCCGTTGTAAGATAGATTGCTAGATGGCCATGTTCCGGATAGTACAATCTCCCTTGTATATAAAAAGCTTATTAATGATAGATCGGATCTTCTGTTGCCCCTTTGCGTGATCTCTGGGTCCGGGGCGGTCTTGAACTAGATGATGAAGACTGGCAATCGGCAATTTCCTCTCCCAAGGAGGTTGCGATCGGAGCAAGACTTCGGCTGGTCCAGCTTAAGATCCTTCATAGGGTATACGTCACGGGCCCCTGTCTGGTTCACATGGGCTTCTCTGATGAGGGTTTGTGTAAGCGGGGATGTTGTCTGGTGGGGACATTTCTACATATTATTTGGGAATGTCCTGACGGGGTGGCTTATTGGAATTGGGTGTATGATGTAATGGAAGACGTTACAGGTGTCCCTCTCCTACCGGAGGCCAGACGCTGTTTGCTAAACGTTTGGGAACCCACAGATTATAACGTGGCCCAGATCCAGTGGGCGACCCTGGGGGCCATGATTGCTAAACGTGATATCGCACAACTGTGGGGGTCCCAAAGACCGCCTACGGTTGAGATGTGGAAGGAAAACATGGATTGGTGCATGTTTCGGGAAAAAACGGTGTATCTGGCCCGGGGCCGCCCACAGAAATGGCAAAAAATCTGGGGGCAATGGAATAGGTTTTGAGGTGACATATGTACACCACCTGCAGTCGAAGACATTGATATCCCACTTTCCCCCTGACCCCACATTCACTGTTTGTAGTATTGTCTACTTATTGTCTCTCCCCTGTGCTCCTCCTTCCCTACAATGATTGCTTATTATTTGATGTACTGTCTACCTGACCTCATGTGAACGAAGCGCTATGTATTTTGTGTTTCCCTTGCTTGTTTTTATTTAATAAAAAAAATATAAAAAATGTAAAAGCAGGAAATACTTGATTGAAATTTAGGGATTTTAAAAGTGATATTATCAAAGTCTTTCTCTGTACCTCATAAAAACTGTGAAACATTACAAAATGGATCATGTCCTGCTTAGACCTAATGCCACAAATGCATAAAGGCACGGTCTGACCTTTGCTACACCCTCAGGGGTGGGCAAGGAGAAGACAAAATAAATCAAAACGGAACCTTGTCAGTAAAAACAATCATATATGTTTGGGAGCCCTAGGAGATACGGTTCCGTTGATTTACAGTTTTTAAGATAATGTATCTCCCTATGCTGGGTTTCATTTGTTCTGAATCCTCCCTTTTTACTGCCTGGAAAATAAAGAAGTGCTCCTTGACCCAAACCAAATCTTTCCTAGTAATGGTTTCTGGGTCACTAAAGAGTTCAGCCCTCCCAGGAGTCCTGAACCCATCCCCAATATATTTTAACCAGGGGATGTGATGGGCTTAATCAAGAGCCAAGCAGTCCCTAATGATGTGTCTGTGTAAGGAGGGCCCCTTTTTCCCCCACACTTTAAGCCAGTAGATTAAAGGGCGAGACGACAATAGTTCTGACAAGTAGGGCATACCCAATTCTTCGTGTACCCCAAAGGTAGGGGTTCCCTGAGGTACACATAAAAGACGTCTTAAAAATCTATTTTCAACTCTCTGTAACTCATCAGCCATGGAGTATTCCCAGATTTCACTACCATATGATACCTGCGCTAGGCACTTAGCTCCATATATCTCTAGTATTGCACCTATTGGTTTTCTGCACAACCGGGAGGCAAAGTTAAAAATTGATGCGTTGCCCGTGAAAAAAAAATCTGTGTACAATAGTACTGGCAAAACACGCTGTCCCACCTGTGGGGCATCTACCTGGGTAACGGTCAGGGCCTTCTCCAAGTCATTCATATAAAGGTTAAATAAAAAAGGGGCCAGGATACATCCCGGGTGCATCCCTCTCTGAATAGGGAATTGCCAAGTAACCTGTCCCCACTTGGTGAACCGTACCACAGCTTTAGTGTGCCTATGTAGCCCACGTAGGAAAAGGACGATCTCTTTATCCACACCCATGCACAGTAAACATTCTCATAACCTATTTTGGGTAACACAATCGAATGCGGCCAACAAGTCCATCAAAGCAATATATATACTGCTTGGACAAGCAACAGTGTATTTACTAACAATCATATATAAGTTCAGGCATTAATCGATTGTGGACCTCCCTGGGTGAAAGCGGTATTTTATATCTGTCAAGATATTGTTAGCATCAGCCCATGTGGACAACCTTTCTAAGGGTGGGCGTAAAATCCGTTTCGCGGGCGAATTTGCGGATTTTCCGCGATTTTGCGATCCGCGAATCTCGCGAAATCGCGGTAAAATCCGCGAATCAGCGGGGACGAATTTTCAGCCAAGCACGGGTTACAGCAGCAGATGCAAAAGTTGAACCTAATTTCTTTGTAACCTTTTACAAAAGGGTTACAAACAAATTAACTTCAACTTGGACACCTGCTGCTAATTGCTTCCTGGCGCCTCGTTGCCTACTTGCAACTATTCTCTGACCCTGCTCTGAGCCTTGAAGCAGGGTCAGAGAATAGTTACAAGTAGGCAACGAGACACCTGTCCAAGGAATTAAACCTCATCAGGAAGCACTTACAGATATAAAAAACAGGAAGAAGGGAGAGGATGGCAAATACACCCATTTTGAGTTGTCAGGAGGGGTTAAACTAAAAGAGACCTTTACAGCACAATTTTCATATGCATTTTGCTAAAAATAAAAAGCTGTATGTTCTGTAGGGGCAACTCAGGAATCTGGCCCTTCAGAGATCCGGCCTCTCTTTCTTTCTCTCGTTCTCTCTCTCCCTCTCTCTTTCCCTCTCTTTCTCTCTATCTATCTATCTATCTATCTATCTATCTATCTATCTATCTATCTATCTATCTATCTATCTATCTATCTATCTATCTATCTCTCTCTCCCTCTCCCATAAACAACTGCATGGGTAACTTCGCTATGCAAGCGGCTCGCGAAGACGCAAAAAGCCCTGCGAACACGCAAAAAACCCAGGGAACACGCAAAAAACCCCGCGAACACGCAAAAAAACAAAAATCCGCAAATTTGCGAATTTTGCGGATCGCGAATTCACAAATCCGCAAATTCGCAGATCGCGAATTCGCAAAATTCACCCATGCTTAAACCTTTCCAACAAGACCTGTCCCAACACCTTGACCGATGAGTCCAAAAGGGATGTAGGCCTATAGCATAGGGTGCTATCTCTATTTCCTTTCTTAAAAACTGGAATTATGGTCAATAGGGACCGAGTACTAGGCAATTCCTTGCTGATAGCAGCATTTACAACCGTAGTGAGGATTGGCACCCATAGTTGGGAGTCAGATAAAAAGAGGTCTGGAGGAATGCCATCAGGGCCAGGTGCTTTATTCTTAGACAGCCCAGCTGTACCTTTACTGACTTCCTCAGCTGTAAGGAGACGGGACGACTTACCTCCCACTCTAACTTGGTGTATGTCTGTTTGCTGACAGATCATTTCCTGAAAGTGACAGACCCAATCCTCTTCTGTAATATGTACGTCTAAGGGCTCATAGTATTTCCCTGACAAAAAGGGGGATTAATAATGCTCCAGAACTGGGTACTATTTTTCTGGCGACATGACGCATTGAGTTTGCTCCCAGACTCCTCTCTTAGCTCATTCTTCCTCCTTGCTATTTCGGTTTTGTATAGCCCTCAACACACCCTCACCGAGGCGAGGTTCCTTGGAAGGGTACTCAAGGCCATCCTCAGATTCCTGGCTGACGTAGAACAGCCATGATCAAACCAATTCATGGCACGTCCCTTCTGGGACGTTCTTGGAGCCTCTAGAAGGAGTTCGATTGTATGTGAAATGTCGGAAAATGCCTCAAACGCGGCATCTACCTCCCCACATCCAGTTGTACAAATGTCGATTCCCCTCTTGCATTTTGCCATAAGGGTCTCATAAAAGGAGTCCAGAGATATCTGCGCCCACCTAAGCCTTCTGCTCCGATCTGCTACCCTTAAGAATCTGCTAGGGCCAAATCTGGGGGATTTCCCTACCTTTGGCCAGGTGGTCAAGATACACAGTGGGTTATGGTCTCTATAAATGCTGTCCTCAACTGAGAAATACAAAAGAAGTTGGCAAAAGGGGCTGGAAACATAAATATACTCTATTAGCGTTGAACACCCCCTTCCAGTAAAAGTAGGGAGTAAATACTTTTTACTATGTGAACCCTGGTCATTGACATGGTTAAATCAAACTCATCAGCTAGTGTGTTAAGACTATCTCCCTGGACGGTGTGTTCACCATGTAACGCCGCTAACAGGGGGCAACCCATAGTGGATTTGGAACCTACCTCTGGGTCCCCACAAAGATGATGTCAAAATCTCCTGAGATCACAAGGTGGCCTCAGGGAATCCTTTGTGTCCATCTTCTTTAAAAAATTACTCAGACTAGTAATATTACAAAGAGATGAGTGCCCGACATTAGCGTTGTAAAAATGTAACAACATATTTGTCAACCCTTGAGAAAGTGAAATGGCCTGCAAGCAAACATTACCAGTGGGTATTTACTTCAATCGGCATGTAATGTTCAAAGAAACATATATTAGCAGACCCCCCTTCGGTCTACCTATCCATGAAGCAGTGGCTGGTATAAAAAAGGTCTTAAAACCCTTGAGAATTTTTTTTTTAGAGGTACCCCACAACTCCTGGAGGTGGATAATGCTAAATACTTTGATAAAGGTGATCCAATCTGGATCAGTTATCATGTTTGCAAGACTGGCTATGTTCCAAGGAATAAATGTGCAGATTTTCTCATGATCCGCCCTGACTGTGAGAGGCCCCATGATGACTCCGTGTAGGGATACTGGCTCTGCTGACTCGTCGACCGTGAGTCAATCGCAAGCCAAGTCAAGTCAAGTCAAGGACACTTGTATCGCGCACAAATCACATCCGAGGAGTCTCATGGCGCTTGCAGACGGCTCTGACAAGAGAAAGAGATTGTCTAATAGCAAGCATCCAATGGTTCCAAAGGAGCAGAGGGGTTAAAGGTAGGAATTTCCTGGGATACCAGCTGTCAATCTTGATGATCCTGTTCTGGACGTCCTGGATGAGTAGAAAGTTTCGAGGTGCTTGCCCAGTTGGGCCTTGGTATGTCGGAGGGGAGTCTGTAGAAGTAACCTAGGTGGAAGGGCGTTATGGTTGAAACTGGGCCCCCGATTGTTCTGAGACACCGAGTATAATATATGTTCTACTAGATTGGGTCTGTTGAAATTAATAATTACACAGTCTCCTGCCCAGGTTTTTGTTGACCTACCCACCCAGGAGACTCTACGCACCATAATGATGTGTGTATCCACCCTTATTCCAAGAGTTGGGTTCCAACCCAGCCATTGCAAAACCTTATTCTTGAGTTAGTCAAAATCCTCGACAGCACCCAGAGGGAGTGCCGGAACGTTGCCAAGTACCACCACATAAGAAACACATTCCGGGGGAAGATGTATCGTTGGAAGAAACTGTCGTGAGTTCACCCCCATAGGATCTGGCACATTAGAATCTGAGCGGACCTCCACATCTCTTTCACCTCTTACAGCTATTCTGGCTAGAGGATTGGCTGGCCGGGATTGGCTATAGTGCGCTGTGACTTGGACACCCCTACTCCATCCTTTGGGATAACGGTGGGCTGTGTGGAGACAATACTGCAATTGTGATCAGGTGCAACCAAAGACATATGCCCATGTGGGCAAGCTGTCCCCGCTCTTTAGATAGGGTGGCAACTGCACCATAACAGGTGGGGGCCCCCCCACGAGGATCCAGACCCCATGCTACTCTCCATCGGTTGATCTCTATTATCTCCTGCTCAATTGCAGCTAAACATATCATGATGGGGTCTAATTTTCACTCGATTTTAGTCATTAGTGAGCCCATCCAGACTTCCATCACAGCTTCCATGTCCAACTTGGTTAGTGAAGTGATTTTGCTCATACCATGTCCGTTCCCTTCTTCTCTTGGACGTTTGGCTTTTGCACCTGTAGCTGGACCTTTCCGTTTTGCCCCCGTTCTCCCCCCGCTTTTGACAACTGTGAGTTACCCAATGCTACCCTCACAGTTTAAAGTGGTTGGTGCTATAAGGACAAGGCTATTAAGACTGGTTCTAGCTGCCTCTGGCCTGTGAGATCCCACTCGCTGGACTCCCTCGATCACATCGATCACAATCCCTGGAGCCGGTGAACTAGTTAGGCCAGATGAGGTCCCAATTGCTTACTTGGGTGCAGTCCGAGGTGCTACCCCCCACTACACCTAGTGGTCTAGAGGCAAAACAAGGTAAAGGCAAGTGGGAGAGATGACGGGACACCAGTTAAATTTCTTTCTCGATGATCCCTGCTGCCCGAGTTAAAAAAGCGTCCATCCTGGTGTGGGGAGGACCGGGAGGTGCTAGCGCTGCCCTTTTATATTATGTTTTACCCAACTTGAAACTAAGCATGGGTGTAAAATCCGTTCCGCTCGCGGAATTTGCGGATTTTCGGCAAATTCGCAATCCGCGAACTCTTGCGAATTTGCCGAAAATTCGCACGCAGCTGATTTTTTTGCTTGGTGATACAATATTGCAGCGCGCGGCGTTCACTTACCGTCATTCAGCATTTGCAGAGTTGTTTTTATCCATGTTTTGCGTGTGCTGCGCCATTTTGAATCTTACTGCGGGATCCCGCAGGAGTTTGTCGACCGCAATTACGTCATTGCGGCTTGCCACCTTGCACAGCGAGAGTTTGTCAACGCGAGTAAACCGTGATCACGCATCGTGGGAGTTCGCAATTGCGGACACGTAGATGCGGCGGGCAGCAACAATCTCGCACTCGCGATATTGCAAAATTTGCAATTCTGCACAAGAAATCCACCAGCAAGCAGCATAAACCTTCTGAAAATGATGATTTTTATCAGAATAACTCCTCAGGTTGACATTTGCCTGCACTTTTTTTTGCAAGGAGTCCATTTTGGGGGGGGGGGGGGGGGTGGGAGGAAGGAAGTGCCCCACGGTCTCCAACTTCCTCTTCCTGTCCATCAGGCTCCTCCCAGTGCTTTGTTCATGTCCTGGTCACTTTGATTTGGATCTTGACCTGGAAGGATTACTTTTTGTGGATGCTGCTGGATTTTTTGATTTGAGGCCTTTTTGACTTTCTTTGGATCACTTTTGGATTAGAAATTTCACAAGTCAGTTTGTTTGGGGCATTACAGTTGCTGCAACTACAATTTTAGAATTTTCGATTTTTGGGCTGATGTTGGGGCCTTTTGCCCAGGGGTACTGAGTGGTGCATGGACTGAGTCTTTCTGCGGGGTGTATTTAATGTAAACATCATGGAGGGCATGGATGGCATTGGATTGTGGTGATTTTTGTGTGTTTTTTTATTTTTTGGGCTGTTGTTGGGGCCTTTTGCCCAGGGGTACTCTGTGGTGCATGGGCCTAGTCTTTCTGTGGGGTGTCTTGAATTTGAACATGATTGAGGGCATGGATGGCATTGGATTGTGGTGATTTTTGTGTGTTTTTCGATTTTTGGGGTGTTGTTGGGGCCATTTGCCCAGGGGTACTCAGTGGTGCATGGACTGAGTCTTTCTGTGGGGTCTCTTTAATGTAAACATCATGGAGGGCATGGATGGCATTGGATTGTGGTGATTTGTGTGTGTTTTTCGATTTTTTGGGGTGTTGATGGGGCCGTTTGCCCAGTGGTACTCTGTGGTGCATGGGCCTAGTCTTTCTGTGGGGTGTCTTGAATTTGTAAACAAGGGTATTGGCGCGGCGCACTGCTTGTTTTTGGAGGTGGTTTGATATGATGGTTAACAATATTTATGAAAGATAAAGGTGCTCCAGCAGGTGACGCAACTGTCCAAAACTGTTGAAGGGTTGAGTGCGCTACTGGGGCGTAGGCGCATCCCTGCTTTTGGGCACACTTGTGTGGTTCGTTGTTACAATACAACTGACTCCAAGAAAGTTCAAAAAATCAAGTTTCTGTGTTTGATTTTAAACGTTCATTTTCAAATTCATAGATTTTCCATGTGTAACATTTCGTAGTTCATGTTATCGACTTAATGGAAGTTTATAAAGAAATGCTCCAATGCATTTCGGACCCGAGGGGCCCTTTATCAAGGAGCGCTGCAAAGAAACAGGACATAGCTCTAATCAATGATTGTCTAATGATCAAATGCAAGCAATTATCAAACATAAACTGAACAACATCATGCAACGGTGTGTGTACATATATGTTTAAGTGACATGTCAAGTATCAAAAGAAATGGAAGAGTGACCGTGCACTATACGTTCAATCGGAGTGTGAAAATAGGGGTGATAGAAAGTAAGTGACGGGATGGACGGGTTCGTGAAAAATGGCTGTCCGCCGGTGCGCTTTAGTGGAAAACTGACAGAGGTCTGGGAGGGGGAAAGGAATGGTAGGTAAAACGATTAAGCAAGCCTCTCGTACAAGACGAGACTTACGTGATCAACTTAAGTTGGGTTTCTCATGGAATCTGAGAAGACATAACTTAATGGACAGGTAAGTACAAGAATGCTGTTAAGTGAACATTCTCGGCAAGGGCAAGCCTCGGATTAGACTTACTTGGGATGGTAAAACGCACACGGCGTATCGGGTGTGTCTGCAACGGAGTTCAGGGACTTCGCGTAGTGAACGCGGAGTTTCTGGACGGGATCTAAAGGGGTAGAAACCAATGAAGGACTGGTAGCAAAGGGACGAGTGGTGCGGCCATCTTGGAGTGGGGCGAAAACAGAGAGGATAGTTGAACGAGATCAGTTTGCGAAATAAAACAAGATAAATAAACAAAACAAGCAAAACTAGGTCACAATGTATCAACAATGTACCCCTTGGGTACTACAGGTAGCAGCTGAGTAAGATCCGGTCATTCAGACCGTGGGGCTTCAGTGATTGAAGGCTGTAAATCCAAGCTGTTTCCCTCTGTAGGAGTACCTTATTAATGTCTCTTCCTTCAATTTTGGGCACCGTTTCAAGAACGAGGAATTTAAGTTGAGACACGTTATGGTTGGCTTCATTAAAATGGGTAGCCACACTGGATTTGATGTTTTTGGTGCGAATGTTAGATTTATGTTCGTTCAGACGGATTTTAATCTTCCTGGTAGTTTTTCTGACATATATCATGCCGCAAGGGCATTTGAGTAGATAGATGAGGTTTGATGAATCACATGTTGCGTCTACATTCAGTTTGATTTTGAAACCTCTCATGGGGTGATTCAAACTGTTTCCTTTAATTATGTTATTGCAGTTGTTACAGTGGTGACAGGGGCGTGTGCCCATGTGATTCACTGGTTCCTTAGTTGTATTCGATAGGATCTCTTTAAAGTTCTTTGAGCGGGTGTAGGCAAAGATGGGTGGTGATACATGGGCCTAGTCTTTCTGTGGGGTGTCTTGAATTTGAACATGATTGAGGGCATGGATGGCATTGGATTGTGGTGATTTTTGTGTGTTTTTCGATTTTTGGGGGTGTTGATGGGGCCTGTCCATGTGGGTGGGGGCCATTTTGAGGACGGGTACAGGCAGGGCCTGGCCATGTGGTGGGGGTCTAGGGGCCATCTTGAAGCCAGGCAGTGTGCTTTGTTGTGCCATAGGCCTGCACCCAGTCTGCCATGCTTTCATCCATTATGCCCAGGGGTACTCTGTGGTGCATGGGCCTAGTCTTTCTGTGGGGTCTCTTGAATTTGAACATGATTGAAGGCATGGATGGCATTGAATTGTTGTGATTTTTGTGTGTTTTTTCGATTTTTGGGGTGTTGATGGGGCCTGTCCATGTGGGTGGGGGCCATTTTGAGGACTGGTACAGGCAGGGCCTGGCCATGTGGTGGGGGTCTAGGGGCCATTTTGAAGCCAGGCAGTGTGATTTTTGTTGTGCCATAGGCCTGCACCCAGTCTGCAATGCTTTCATCCATTATACCCAGGGGTGCTCTGTGGTGCATGGGCCTAGTCTTTCTGTGGGGTGTCTTCAATTGGAACATGATTGAGGGTATGGATGGCATTGGATTGGGGTGTTTTTTGTGTGTTTTTCGATTTTTGGGCTGTTGTTGGGGTCTTTTGCCCAGGGGTACTCTGTGGTGCATGGGTCTAGTCTTTCTGTGGGGTGTATTGAATTTGAACATGATTGAGGGCATGGATGGCATTGGATTGTTGTGATTTTTGTGTGTTTTTTTCGATTTTTTGGGGTGTTGATGGGGCCTGTCCATGTGGGTGGGGGCCATTTTGAGCACTGGTACAGGCAGGGCCTGGCCATGTGGTGGGGGTCTAGGGGCCATCTTGAAGCCAGGCAGTGTACTTTGTTATGCCATAGGCATGCACCCAGTCTGCCATGCTTTCATACATTATGCCCAGGGGTGCTCTGTGGTGCATGGGCCTAGTCTTTCTGTGGGGTGTCTTGAATTTGAACATGATTGAGGGCATGGATGGCATTGGATTGTGGTGATTTTTGTGTGTTTTTCGATTTTTGGGCTGTTGTTGGGGCCTTTTGCCCAGGGGTACTCTGTGGTGCATGGGCCTAGTCTTTCTGTCGGGTGTCTTGAATTTGAACATGATTGAGGGCATGGATGGCATTGGATTGTGGTGATTTTTGTGTGTTTTTCGATTTTTGGGCTGTTGTTGGGGCCTTTTGCCCAGGGGTACTCTATGGTGCATGGGCCTAGTCTTTCAGTGGGTTGTCTTGAATTTGAACATGATTGAGGGCATGGATGGCATTGGATTGTTGTGATTTTTGTGTGTTTTTTTTAATTTTTTGGGGTGTTGATGGTGTCTGTCTATGTGGCCGGGGGCCATTTTGAGGACTGGTACAGGCAGGGCCTGTCCACATGGTGGGGGTCTATGGGCTATTTTGAAGCCAGGCAGTGTGCTTTGTTGTGCCATAGGCCTGCACCCAGTCTGCCATGCTTTCATCCATTATGCCCAGGGGTACTCTGTCAGTGGTGCATTTTATTGGTCTTTCCATTTTGGGGGGTGGGTATAATAAAAATGCTTACTTGCAAACTATTAATTGAAGCTCTACATATGCAACATTTATTTAACTGATGTTCCTCTGGATTTGTTTGCTTTTAGGTGCGGAAAGAAGAATCATCAGCCTCATTTTTCCGCATCAGTGCCAGGAACAAGTCCTGCTACGGTGTGTGCAGCACAACGTCACGTGTGGCCACAGACAAATCTGCATCTTGTGCAACTGCGGCCTGCTGTTCTGACATCTGAAGAAGATGGCCCCCAAAAAAGTTGCCTGTAGCTCCTCTAGCAAGAAAGTTGCCAGTAAGGAGCAGAAGAAGCAAGTGGCGCCTCTTACCAAGGAGACTGGTATGCCGAGCGCCGCATTTTTTGGGGAAAAAAGTACGCCTTCAGCAGCAGTGGGGTCTGCTGGGGACCAAGCTGGGAGCAGCACCCCCGCTCCAATGGGCTTAGTGACACCACCACCACGCCAACTTAAGTCCAAGCCCTTGAGTGCTGCAGAAGCAGCCAGTCTAGTTGTTCAATCACCATCGACCAGTGATGTTGGCTCATCGTAAGAAAATAGCAGCATCCCTCAATCAACACAGGTTGTTGTAACTCATCTGACGAGTGTTCAACCACCACAGCCACAAAAACAACCACATGTGCAAGTACAAGCCCAAGTACATGTGGAAGGAGAGACAGCGCAAGGAGATACGCAAGCAGAGGTGCATGGAGCGGCACAAGTGCCCACAATAGTTGTTCCTCCCGAAGTAGGGGCACATCAGGAAATTGACATTGAAGCCGAGGTATCATTTGAGGAAGCCACTCTTCCTGATCATTCATTGTCTTCCAGATCCCTAGCAAGGAAAAGATCAACGATGGTGTCTACATCTTCTTCAAGCCCCCTTCCTTCTGATGATATGGATGAAAATTGGGAACCACCACAGCCGTCTGAGAGTGAGGCACACCATGATCTGACAAAGGTAGCTAAGCGTAAAAGGAAGGTCCCCGAAAGTCTTGCACTTATGGAGTGTGATGATGACGCTGAACAGGAAGTGGCGTATACTCCAGCTGATGAAGACTCTCACGACGACGACACAGTCATCATACACGTCACTCCAGCCTCAGCGGGCATGCAGCAAACAGACATTTTTACCCTAGCCCGAAATGCTGCTGAGCGTGATGTTGTAGACGAGGCAATGGGACCGCCACCAATGCAGTTAACTAGTACACCACCACCTACCGCTTCCATATTTTCTCGCCAGAAGGGGCCTCCATCCACCTCGACCTCCATTTCCTCAATTAGTGGTGCTGCAAGTGCACAACGTAGTAAAGTTCGGCAACACACATCCTCCACTTCATCTGGCATTAGCATTCCCAGTACCGCCTCCTCCGCCCCCCCGCAGACATTTGAAGTCTGCAGTTTGGGACTTCTTTAATGTTAGGCCAACAAGAGAAAACATAGCCATTTGTACCATTTGTAAGCTTCGAGTTAGTCGTGGTAAGCTTGGTACCAACTATGGTACCGGAGGCCAGAGAGGTCATCTTGAGAGACAGCACACTGTCAAATGGCATGCACACCTAATGGAGATCAAGGAAGCCCGAATTGCAAGTCAACAAACTGTATCCGTTGATGTGTTATCTGATGATAACGAGGAGGAAGAAGTGTCAAACATTTCTTCACTTACACCCAGTACCCCTGTCAGCAGCACACCCCCTGCAAGATATATGAGCCCCACTAAGAGTGTGGGAGAGAGTGAGACACCAATGCGAAAAAGTTCATCATCACTGAGCGTAACTGGATCGAAGAAGTCATCATCATCCCGTAAAATGGTCCAGCCGACCCTTAGAAGCATGTTGTTTTCAGATGCGCCATTTGAACGCAACCACCCAATGACGCATCTGTATAACACTAAGCTAGCTAAAATGCTAGCGCTTTAACCTTCTCCCTTTTTCTTTTGTGGAAGGGGTTGGTTTTCTTGAATTAGTGGCAACGCTCTGCCCTAAATGGAAGGTTCCTAGCCGGTTCTATTTTGCCAGAATTGCGGTTCCAGCACTACATGAAGATGTGCTGGAGGTGATTGGGGCAGCTTTGCAGAAGAGTGCTGTTCACTCTATACATCTGACAACAGACATGTGGACCAGTTGCCAAGCCGTTGATTACATGTGCATCACTGCACATTGGGTCTCTTTTTCAGGGGTTGAAGCAAAGCTAAACGCAAGTGTTGACCCGAACAACGTTTTTAAAGCTGCTCGGAAACATGCAACACTAGCCATGTTTGCCATGGAGAAAAATCATACAGGAGAAAACATTTTGCATGAGTTTAACACAAAGGTCTTTCAATAGCTGTCCCCAAGAAAACGCATGGTTGGTTATGTTTCCACGGATAATGGCACCAATGTAGCTAAGGCCATGGATAAGGGTAACTATTTCAGAGTGCCGTGTTTGGCGCACTGTATAAATCTGGTTGTTAAAACATTCTTGAGTGAAGAAAGTCCAGTGTGCGAGTTACTGACCACCTGCCGAAGAATGTGCACACATTTCAACCATTCTGTTAAGGCCCGGAAGCAGCTGAGGTGCCTGCAACATGAACGTAAACTGCCAGTGAAAGCACTCATCCAGGAGGTGGTAACACGTTGGAACTCAACCTTCTACATGCTTGAGCGTCTGTTTGAGCAGTGTGCGGTAGTCGATCAGTATTTATTTACACAGGGTGCAGCTATGAAGGACCTGAGGATACACGTGGAGCAATGGAAGCTAGTTAAAAGCCTGACAGACATGCTTCGTCCTTTTGAGGTCTTCACGCGTGCAGTCAGCAGGGAGGACTGTAATTTGGGAAAAGCTATCCCATTGTTGTGCATGCTAGAGCACCAACTGAAGGCGGTGTCTTCTACGTTTCAAAATGATGAAGAAAAGGAACAAGCATTTGAGTTGGCAGAGAAGTTATTACAGCGCCTACTTTGCGATGAACGTCTTCAAAAGATCCACACAGAACAGCATTACATTTGTGCTACTATTCTGGATCCACAGTACAAAAAGGCACTGGCAGGCACAGTATTCTTTCCTTTTGATGACGCAGAAGTTACAAAGTCCAATATTGGCTAGCTGTGGCAGCCGGGAGGTTTGAAAAAGAACGGCAGGAAATTGAAGGAAAAGGCAGTAAATCAGCATCAGCAGGCCGTCCGGAGTAAAAAGAATCCACTTCTGCATCTGTGGCTGTGGCAGAAGTGAGTGATTTTCCCTCTCAGCTGTTAAAGACACCAGCAACTGGATCATCTGCACCAGACACAGCAGTAACATTGTGTGAAGAAGAGGATTGGCTAACTCAGCTTGGGTGTGCTTCTCAAAATGTCCCAGCAAAAAGTAAGCAAAGTGGAGGAACCCTGGAGAACCTTGAGTCGATGGTGCAGGACTATCTGAATGACTCAACAGAGGTCTATGTTCATGATGACCCATTGGAGTATTGGCATGGGAAAAGAGAATTGTGGCCAGAGATCACCAACCTGGCTATAAATTACTTGTCTTGCCCCTCGCAAGCGTGTCTTCTGAACGTGTTTTCAGTGCTGCTGGTGGCATTGTAACTTGCAAAAGGACCCGCCTCTCGCCCAAAAATGTGGAGAGGTTAACAATGATCAAGATGAATCAGCACCTCATACCACCAGATTACAAAATACGAGAATACACACAGGAAGAAGACAAGGAGGACACTAACTTAGATGAGGGAGTTCTTCTCTGTTAGGTGAAATACTCCCCCCTGAATTGGCAGAGTATGAGGACGAGGTCTTCTTCCCTGACACCGAGCCCTGAAAATGAGTCACTGAATCAATAACTTTCTTTTTCGTCCTTATTCACTTTTATTCCTGTGTGTCTGTCTTTCTTTGTTTTGCAAAATCTATATAAAAAAAACTTTAATCACCTAATCACAAAACAAGCCAATCAGCAGAACTGTCTTCACTTATTTGCCTATTGATTTGAAGGTGCCGCAGTCTGCATTACTCAGGTTCACAAGTTCACAAGAACATGCTCCTCTATCCTCCTCCTCCAGACTCCTATTTCCCTCAAAGCAGATGGCTGGATTACGCCCAATGAAGAAAGACTCTGCACTTGTGGGGGTGTTCTACTTCTTTGCGGGTGAGTTGACGGGTCTGGGGCCATTGCTGGGAAGGTCTAATATCGGATAAAAGTGGTTTGGAGAAAATCTGAGCAGAAAAAGATTTTGCACTTTTGATCACTTGCCTGTCTTTGGGGTGCTGTTTGGCGGGCTTTTAGGTTGTTGTGGGTGTGTTTTGGGGTCTGGGAGCACTGCTGGCACAGTCTAATGTTGATTGCATTTGTTTTTCAGGAAATCCATGGTGGAAAAGGGGAGTTAGGGCCTAGCTGCACAGTGTATTTGTACTGAATTCCAGGTAGTAGGCCCATTTTTTCTTTTTGCCAGTTTGGGGGTGTTCTGCTTTTTTGTGGGTGGCTGCAGGGGTCTGGGGCCATTGCTGGGAATGTCTAATACCGGATCAAAGTGGCTTGGACAAAATCGGAGGTGAAATTCTTTTTGCGTTTTTGCTGACTTGCTTGTCTTTGAGGTGCTGTTTGGGGGGGTTCCGGGTGTTTGTGGGTGGTTTTGGGGTCTGGGAGCACTGCTGGGCATGGATACTTTTGATTGAAAGAAGTTTGAAGCAAATCCATGATGGCAAAGGGGAGTTAGGGCCTAGCTGCTTAGCGTGCGCGGAGTGATTTTGGAAATTTGCCTGAAAATTTCAAAGTCCCCATTTTTGCAGTTTTGCTTTTTGGCTGTTGGGGGGTCTTCTACTTGTTTCCGCCTGGGTTGACAGGTCTGGGGCCATTTCTAGGAAGGTCTAATACCGGAAAAAAGTGGTTTGGAGAAAATCGGAGCAGAAAAAGATTTTGCACTTTTGATCACTTGCCTGTCTTTGGGGTGCTGTTTGGTGGGCTTTTATATTGTTGTGGGTGGGTTTTGGGGTCTGGGAGCACTGCTGGCACAGTCTAATGTTGTTGTAGAGAAGAAAGAGGAGTCAGAGAGCGTCTGGCACTTATGCCTATGAATAATGTAAAGGGTGCCCACAAGTCCAAGTGTTTTGTTGCCATATGTAATGGATATACAAACATTGTGTCTAATCTATGATTATAACAGGCAGCATACCACCAAGCTTGAAATTAAGGGTGGGCGTAGGTCGCGAAGTAGCGCTACGCGAAGTGCACTTCGCACTACGTGCACTTCACGTAGCACAACGTGAGCAGCGTAGCAGCATGGTCGCACTGTGCAAGATGTGTTTTCAATGAATGCACAGTGCGGACAAGCATCCGGCACTGTGCAATCATTGAAAACGGCATCTTGCACAGTGAGAGCTGTAGTTTTTCTGCTGCTTGAGTAGATTTTTACTTGAGCGGCAGCTTTCTCAATGCGACCTGGTAGTTTCTCAGTGCGAGCGGACGCGAGCATGCGCAACCACTCGCAATGATAAACCTGACCTCCCCGCGTTGAGAATATCGCCGTGATGTCATTTTGCTTGCTCGCGGTCACGAACATGACGTTGAGGACCGTGAACAAGCAAAAAATGACCGCTGCACTACGCTACGCTGCACTTCGCGTGTTCGCAGCTCGCGTAGTGCGAGTTGAGCAAACTTCGCAAACTACGCAAACGTAGCGCAGTGCTTCGCCCAGGGTTACTTGAAATTATAGTTTGGTGAAGTCTTTCCAGTTCTTGGTTATTTGTTGAAAGGCCACTGCTCATAGTAAATCTATTATCTTAACATTGGAATCATAATTCTCCCGGATAGAAGATAGACTTCCTAAAAAAATATGTGAAATAGAAAAAGAGTGATTGGAATTAAAAATAGAGTTAATTTGAGACCATACCTTTTCCCAAATGTTCCAAACAGGTTTGCACATGAGATAAAGGTCTGCGCGGGTGATGAGCAAGACCAGCAAGTATCTGGGAGACTAGATTTCGGCTTATTGAGAATAAGTGGAGAAAGTAAGAATCTATTGTAAATGAAGAAAAGTGTTTGCGTAGTATTTGCAGCTCTGGAGGATTTCCTAAGTTTGAGCCAGATTCTATACAATAATTCCACAGACCAGTAACTTTTGAAATCCCTTTCCCATAGTGTTTCTACCTTGGATTTGTCTCTCAAACTAAGTGAATTATGTAAAAATGTATATATAGTGGATGCCTTAGATTCATGAGTGATAAGGGCTCGTAATCTATCCGTGTGAATAGATTCAGGGGAAGTGCATGTTTGAAGAGGTATATATTTTGTGTGAGCAGTTTGGATAGCTATCAATAAAAGGGAGTATTTAGAGCTCAAAATTGAAGGCAAGGCAAATAAAATGCGGGCTTGTGCAAACGACATAATTTGAACCCAAATGAGACCTTGTTGTATCCAGGTTTTCCAAAAGAGAGGTTTATTGTTTATCAAAATACATTCATTATACCATATTGGAGAGTTGATAAAGGAGGTTAGGGAGGTAGGTGGGATTATTTTGGAATTATGCTTGATGATAGGGGTGGATACAGACTGCAGTTTGCGCGTAAAGTAAAGATACTCATGGAATGAGATTGGTGAATGAAAGGATTGTTCAAGTTTGGTCCAGAGAGGGCAGCTTGAAAAAGATTCAGAAAGCCAATGTGACGCTTGGTGTAGTAGGATTTGTGATATATAGGGAAATCAGGAAAATTCGTCCCACCCTCTGACTTAGGGCGAATCAATTTGGAGATGGACATACAGAATTTCTTGTTATTCCATAAAAAAGAAGACAAAATGGAGTTAGGTTTTTTTAAATATTTTGACGGAATGGACACTGGGATATTAGAAATTGTATATAAGACAACAGGGGAAAACACCACCAAGACAGATATAGGGATGCCTTTTTATTGTTAAAGATAACAATCTTTGTATGCAATTCTCCAAACAACGAAATACCGTACCTGCTATAGATGAAGTAAAATGCAGACCTAGGTACTTAATATACTGAGGGCTACCAGTGAAGCCTGAAGTAATGAAGTTAGCGTGGAAAGTATATTTGGTTAGGGGTAAAATCGTACATTTATCTTTATTTAGCTTGTATCCAGAAACAAATGCAAAAGAATCAACTTTGTCTAAAAAAGCAGGAAGGGATGCATGAGGGTGTGAATGGAATAAAAGAACATCAGTGATGAGTCGACCCTTAACAAAACCGGATTGTTTTGCTTCCAACAAATCAGACATCTGAGATTCAAAACATAATGCTAAAGCTTTTGAAAATAGTTTGTAATCAACATTTACCAAAGAAATAGGTCGGTAATTCTTGCAATATTGTCTGTCCTTGCCATCTTTAGGTATGAGGCAGATAAGTGCATCTGAAAAAGAGCCAGAAGATCCGCCAGATTGCAAAAAGGTGTGTATAAGGGTAATTAATTTCAGAATAAGTAAATGTGCAAAATGAGTAAAAAAATCCACAGTGAAGCCATCTGGGCCTGGGGCCTTATCCAATTTGAGTGTTTTTAGAGCGGCAAGGAGTTCTTTCTGTGTTAAATCAGATTCTAAGAGGGAATTGTCTAAACACGAATTGTGGGTATGTTGTATTTTGGAAAGATATTGAGAAATAGAGTGGTCAGAGGAAAGAGTTTCAGATGTATATAGTGACTTATTGAATTGGAGAAATTCATTCAGGATGTCCTTGTCTTTGTATTACAATTGACGATCTTGACCAAAAATGGATTCTATATTAAGTTTGTTTTGTTTAAGATTTAAATAGTTGGCCAATAATTTTCCAGCTTTGTTCTGACCCCCATAGAACTTTGCACTAGTCTTTTACAGGTAGTTTGAAGCATTATTAGTTGAATCCTGATTAAATTGAAGTTTGGCCTTTATGAGGTCATGTAAGCATTCTTTTGATTCAGAGGAAAAATAGGCATTTTCCAACGATTTAATTTTGGCTAATAGGGTATTGGTGGCTTGTTCCGCCTTTTTACCTTTTATTGAGACGAATCGAATAATAAAATCTCTGGCCGTGGCCTTGAAGGCGTCCAAGACCACATGAAAGGGTGTGGTATCTAATTGATTAAATAAGAAATATTAATTAAAGAAAGAAATAAAGGAAGATGTGAAGACTGGATCTAAAAGTAAAGTGTTATTAAAACGCCACTTGCGTGATATTTTAGGCTTGCGCAAAACATCAAGGTGAATGGTGACGGGAGCATGGTCAGATATTAAGATGGAGCCAATATCTGCCGCCACTAATGATTGAGAGATATTATGAGGAATACAAAAGTAATCTAGTCGTGATTGAGTATGATGTGCCGGTGAGTAAAAAGGAATACTCTCTCAATGTGGGATTACAAAGTCTCCAGGCATCTGTGAGGCTATGCTGTTTAATTGTTTGTGTAAATAATTTATGGGATTTATGAGGGATGAAGAGAGTTGATGAATTTTGATCTCTGAAGGGATCAAAAGGGTTGTTACAGTCTCCTGCAAGGTTAAAATTATCATCATAACATTGTGTGATTTGTTGGGCCAGGGAAGTCCAAAAAGTAGGGTCGCCTATTGTGGTTGCGTATATATTCAATAGAGAAAGTGGAACATTATCCACCATAAATTTAACCAAAATCCATCTGCCTACTTGATCAGCACATTATGATATAACCTTAATTGAGAGGGATTCACGGATAAGAATGAGGACACCATTACGTTTGCCATCACCTGGGGAGAAAAGGACCTCACCCACCCAACCCCTTTTCAGTTTTGCAGATTCTTCAGCTGACAAGTGAGATTCTTGTATACTAGCAATATCTGTTCCTAATATAGCTAAATGGGTCAAAACTCTCTGACGCTTAATAGGTGAATGTAAACCTCTGACATTCCACAATTCAATTTTTAAAGGCATGGAAGAAAACTGTAACAGTATGATAAACACTGAGTAAATTTAAATCTTGAGTATATTAAACCATGTCTAACAATAAACTAACTATAAGTAGATTGAAATAGCTGAAATAGAAAAGACAGGAAAGAAGAGAAGAGAATGGGTAGATAACAATCGAAAAGCAAAAGAGTAATGGAAGATAAAGAAAAATATCGAGGTAAGCAGAATTGGATGTAAAGGTTGTAGGATAAGAGAAAGATGGAAAAGAAAAGAGATAATACAAGAGAGAAAAAAAGTAGTCAAAACAAAAGACTTACATACAATCCAGGGCATACGAGTGGTTGAGGGGTGTAAGGCCACACAGAACAATCGATTTACAAAAGGGGGTGGTGATGAACAGAGTGTCTGAATTGAGCAGACCACTCTTACCCAGTCCAAAGATCAGGGCTTGATCCATCACCGTTATTTATCTCACTGCCCCATCCCAGCTCAGAACCTGGCTATATGCAAATCAGTCTGTCCCTGGCCCAGTGCATCATGGGAACAGGGCAGACTAAACTACCAAGCCAATTCTTTACCAGAAAGGAGACAAGCTACTGGGGACCGGTTTCTGGCATTTCAGCCGTCTTCGGCCCGGCTTGCTTGAATCCTGATGGAGCAGTGAGAAAGGGACTCATGTCTGAGTATACCCTGCCACACCTATAGTGGCCAAAATCGATTTACAAAAGGGGGTGGTGATGAACAGAGTGTCTGAATTGAGCAGACCACTCTTACCCAGTCCAAAGATCAGGGCTTGATCCATCACCGTTATTTATCTCACTGCCCCATCCCAGCTCAGAACCTGGCTATATGCAAATCAGTCTGTCCCTGGCCCAGTGCATCATGGGAACAGGGCAGACTAAACTACCAAGCCAATTCTTTACCAGAAAGGAGACAAGCTACCGGGGACCGGTTTCTGGCATTTCAGCCGTCTTCGGCCCGGCTTGCTTGAATCCTGATGGAGCAGTGAGAAAGGGACTCATGTCTGAGTATACCCTGCCACACCTATAGTGGCCAAAATCGATTTACAAAAGGGGGTGGTGATGAACAGAGTGTCTGAATTGAGCAGACCACTCTTACCCAGTCCAAAGATCAGGGCTTGATCCATCACCGTTATTTATCTCACTGCCCCATCCCAGCTCAGAACCTGGCTATATGCAAATCAGTCTGTCACTGGCCCAGTGCATCATGGGAACAGGGCAGACTAAACTACCAAGCCAATTCTTTACCAGAAAGGAGACAAGCTACCGGGGACCGGTTTCTGGCATTTCAGCCGTCTTCGGCCCGGCTTGCTTGAATCCTGATGGAGCAGTGAGAAAGGGACTCATGTCTGAGTATACCCTGCCACACCTATAGTGGCCAAAATCGATTTACAAAAGGGGGTGGTGATGAACAGAGTGTCTGAATTGAGCAGACCACTCTTACCCAGTCCAAAGAGAGGAAAGAAGAGAAGAGAATGCATCGGGTAGATAACAATCGAAAAGCAAAAGAGTAATGGAAGATAAAGAAAAATATCTAGGTAAGTAGAATTGTATGTAAAGGTTGTAGGATAAGAGAAAGATGGAAAAGAAAAGAGATAATACAAGAGAGAAAAAAAGTAGTCAAAACAAAAGACTTACATACAATCCAGGGCATACGAGAGGTTGAGAGGTATAAGGCCACACAGAACAATGACATGTCCAGGAGCCATGTGGGAGGGCGGGAAGGAGAACAGAACCAACGGATATCAGAACATAGAGGAGGGAGTAACACGTAGGAACAACCTATGAGAAGAGAAAAATTGTTAAATGCATGTTTAACCCTTTCGATGCTGATGACGAGCTCAGCTCGTCATCAGCCACGGGTGGCGTGTGCTGATGACGAGCTGAGCTCGTCATGTAACGCGGGTTTTAAAAAAAAGCCGCACAGCTCAAAAAATTCGCGCAGCAGCGATGCGGTTAAAACATTAAAAAGGAATATATACTGCATTCACACATTGATAGGCTATAATTGAACCATAAGCAAAATTAAGGCTTATGGAAAGAGTGAAAACATAACAAAATCCAAAATGTCTATTTGAAGTTTGATGTAGAAGTAGTATTCATTAAATCAGCCTGATAAGAGTAAAGGAAGCTCTTTAGTTTTAGTGCATCCTCATAAGTGTTAGTCTTGTTATTTATAGTCACTTTAAATAAGCACGGGTGAAAGAGACCATATCGTGCACCTATCGAATGTTGTTGAGGTCTCAGTGCTAGGAACTCCTTAGAGCGATCTGCCGTCAATTTAGCATAATCTGAAGTAAAAAATAAGGAATTTCCTGACCAGGTGACTTTATCCAATGCTCCCACCGCAGACAACATTTTTAACAAGTCAGTGTACTCAAGAAGATATAAGAGCACTCCCCTTGGTTTTTGTACTGAGGAAGAGGATACCAGATGTGTTGTTAGACCTAAACAATGAGCCCGCTGGATATTCAGGACAGTACTTTCCAGAAGCTTGAGGAGTTTGGGGATGAAGGTCTTGAGGAAAGCAATTGGATCCGAACCTTCTGTTCCTTCAGGCAAACCATAAATACGAAGAATATTTCTTCTATTTCTATTTTCCAAATTTTCTATTTGTTTATGCAAGAGTGATACCTGAGAACATAAGGAGGCTATTTTTGAAGTAGAAGAGCTTAGGGAATCAATGTTCTGTTCCAGGGTAGTGACACGTTCGTCCACGCTTGACCATTTGTCAGAAAGCACCTGGAGCTTAGAATTAGTCTCCTCAACAAATGGGCGTAAGGCTCTAATTTCTTCTAGCAAGATATCCATTGTGACTGAAGAGGACTGCTTAGGAGGGGAAGGAGGATCTTTCTTCAACCGTTTAGTTGTTGCTTTGGTGATACTAGAAGCCAGAGTATTTGCCGATGTCGACACACTTTTCGGCGAAGTATTAGCTGGGTCATCCATGGCTAAGCACTGGTAACTACAAGATGAAAATTTGGGTTGAAGTGACCTTTTAAATTATCTGCCCATGAAGAATATGATAACCAATATGGAGTATCAGTAGTAGCACAGTCTCAAATTACAAAATATGGAAAATTAGCTTCGTAGTATAACAAAAAAGGATAAACATGCGAGTAGGTGCAAAAAAAATGTATGACTAAAAGAGTTTCTGCAGTGCTGCAGTTAGAACACTAATAGTGAACCAAGGATAAAAAGAAAAAGAGACACAATAAACATGCATCAAACAAATACTGAGAGAGGGCTGTATGAGGTCTATGCTGTATTAAGAATAAACACTCCTAAAAGTATATCATGACTGACCTATATAAACAAAGGAAAGTAGTACACATAAAAGATGAGTCAAACAGAGTTAAACAGAGAATAAGCAACATTTTAAGCATTTGAATATAGAGATACATCAAGCATAAGCTAACTGCATATTTTGAGTGAAGCGAAGATCAGACAAGAAATCAGCCGGTGCGCTGGCGAGAGTTCATGCTTAGAATATCACAGCATGAAAGTCATTAGATTTGGCAATTGTTATCTACTGTGAGAAGAATTTAATGAAATGACACTCTGTCTGATCAGTCAACGCTCATTTTGTATTAGGGAACACATAGAGGCACCGCATTGGATGGAGGCTCCGTCAGTGGTGAGAAAGGCGAGGTAACAAAATGGCAGCAGAAACACAGGAAAGCTATGGCGTATTGAGGTTGTGAGTCAAAAGTTGCCTGCAGACTGTAAGAAATACCTTAGAAGGGGATATCCTCGAAGTTCCATAAGGTTTCACAAGTTATCCATTAAGTGAGCAGCTAGTGTAAGATTAAAGGTGCTGCAGTCAATTTGGGTCCGTCAGCGCAGCGAGTGTCACGAAATGGCGGTCGGAAGCTCAACAGAGCCACGCTGCGTCTTCGCATGCAGAATGACAGGTGCAGACTGAAGAAAAGCTCAAAATAGGCTTTGTAGAGTTTCTGGACCCTTTGCACACCACACCCTCCGTTTTGGGGTCAGTTTATGAAAAATAAATGTCGCCTTGGTCCCTCTCCGCTCCCGTTGTCCCAGGTGAGCTACAGAACCACTGCCATCTCCGTCAGGCACAAGCCACGCCCCCCGGAAATATTTGTTCTTGATATGATTTGTGGATAAACCATTATGAAGTTCCACAGATATAAAATAAAGAGCTGATCAATGGTGGGGGAAGTGTGAGGACACAAGGGATTACATTAATAATCTTATATTCTTGGTTCAAAATATTGTTTGCTTTTGAGAAATATATAGCATTACAGATTCATCACTGAGTAATAGATCCCGTTTCCCAAAAAATTGAAAGCCTGTAAAAAAACGAAAAATATGAAATATTGACCACCACTTATGAATCAGTGACAAAACTAATGTTAATAGATGGTTTAATCCAGCTTTATTTTGGAAAGCAGGGAAGCTGGCAATATAAGCACAGCACCAGCACTAGGTTTCCCGGGTCTTAATTTTGGCGCTGCCTCCTATTTATGCCACCCTTGTAAATAGGGAGCAGGGTCAAAATCAATAGGTGTTGTGGTGGAACACCAACCGCAACACCCACTGCCCACCCCTTACACGCTAAGCATAGCGTGAAACAGAGCCTTATTTACAAGGCACGTTAAACCACATTAAGTTGCTTAACACTGCCTTGTAAAGAAGGCTAAACCCCTATCACCACAGGAATGTCCTAAAAAGTGATGTTCCTGTGGCGATAGGGGCTTCTGCATATACCCCCCTTATCTATTATTATGCGAGAACTGTCCTCGCAGTGTTTGAACTTCGGTGATTTGTCTCATAACAAACATGAAGAAACACCATTACGATCATCATAATGAGATGCTCAATATGAAAAACGCCAAAAATAACGTCCAAAGAGAGGCTAATGAAGCTACCGTTTACTCAGTCACATTGTGCCAAGCAAAACAAAGTGTGATTTAGTGCAAAGCTGTTCATTGACAAGCGGAACTGTCTGTACTAAAACTATTGTTCAGTACTTCCTCCTAGAAAACTAAACCGTTTATAATCATTTAGAAACAAAAATGATGTTTTGTAAATATGATGCTGCAACAGTTCAATTTCTTCGCATATTTCCCAGTGCTACTCATTAAGTACATTCTAAGAGATGTTAATGCAGTCATGGTTTCGACTACTGTGAAATACAGCACATAATTGAGGACAGAGTGCCAAAAATCCCTCAGCAAATGTTTCTCACTTCTGCAGCAAAAACACTCAATGCCCCTGTCATTAAGAACAGATGCTTTTCTGTTCAGCAGTCATTGATACATTTGACTCACTGGATTTATTGGCACGCTTGTCTTCAAATCATTCACACCACCCTGCACATTTGATAAAGTTAAATTAATTTGCTACTGAAATCCATTACTTTTTTCCGGAAACTGGTAATGACTATCTAACGCAACGTTTTTATTTTGAGGATTTATCTGTGTAATTTTCCTCCTTTCCAAACAGAAATCTAAAAAAATTGTATACGCCATCATCTCTCCATTCTCAAGGGCTTATTTACAAGCCCTTTGCACCACCAGCTCATCACTTTTAATATGGGAAAAACTACTTATCAGTGGTGCAAGGGGCTTGTAAATAGGCTTCTCGGTTTTATAAAATAAGGAGCAGATTTACAAAAGTAAAGCACAGAGCAGCAACACATTTTGAGAGAGAGCAGCACAAAGCCATATTTACTAGATATAGCCCGCTTCTTTTTTCTTCCCCTACTCTTGTGCACAGACTGTTGTGAGGTTAATAGGGCCCGTGCACAAACGCTCCCATTTTAGTATGCTCACGTTTAAAGTTGACATCTCTTTTTATACGATGACTTTTAGCACGTTTTGCTTGTGAGCTTGCATGCAATAATGTACTCAGAAAGTGTTTTTCTTACTCATACTTTCTTCTTAGATACATTATCATCCCATTGTTACATGTCCAAGGACCAAGTACACTGTGAAAACTACCCGTGAATATTGTTGTCTGTTGGGAGGCAGCTCTGAATTTGTAGAATTAACAATGACAGCAGGATCTCAACTCAGGCACGGCAAGAGTGGGTCCAGTTTTCATTATAAAAAGTGCTCAAGCCTTTGCTCTGCAGAAAAATATTTTCATACATTGTCGTGGTCACTCTATGCTTAAATTCCAGCCCAGCTGAATCTCATTAATATCCTGAGAGGAATGGCGGCCTGTTCTACACCAGACTGGCTTGCGGATGAAACATACACATCGGTAAATCGGGAGTTATACCACTCTAAGGTATCTGGCAGAATGGCATTTATACTTTTTTTTCAGTCCCTTCAGGAGAAACTACAAACCATGGTTACCTATGCATTCTCCAACTTGTGGCAAATATTTGTTCTCAAGTTCAAAAGTAAGTTTGTTGAGGTAAAGGAATACAGTGATGCAAAAGATATGATGACAACAAACATAAAGGAGTAACATACAATATATCAATTGGAACTCCTAAACAAGAAAGGTTTGAATTTAAAAATAGTCAGAAATATCATGTATGAATAAAGTAGCAATAATATATGAAAAATCGATATGAAAAAGAAACGTGTATAAAATACAAAAAATTCACAAGGTACATAATAACAACTTGGAGAAAGTCATGGAGTTTTAGTCACTTCTTGTTGTAGAGAAGAAAGAGGAGTCAGAGAGCATCTGGCACTTATGTCTCTGAATAACGTAACAGGTGCCCACAAGTCCAAGCGTTTTGTTGCCATATGTAATGGATATACAAACATAGTGTCTAATCTATGATTATAAAAGACAGCATACCACCAAGCTTGAAATTAACGGTGGGCGTAGTTCGCGAAGTGCACTTCGCACTACGTGAACTTCACGTAGCACTACGTGAGCAGCGTAGCAGCATGGCCGCACTGTGCAAGATGCATTTTCAATGATTGCACAGTGCGGACAAGCATCCGGCACTGTGCAATCATTGAAAACTGCATCTTGCACAGTGCAAGCTGTAGTTTTCTGCTGCTTGAGTAGATTTTTACTTGAGCGGCAGCTTTCTCAACGCAAACTGGTAGTTTCTCAGTGCGAGCGGACGCGAGCCAGCGCAACCACTCGCAATGAGAAACCTGACCTCCCCGCATTGAGAATATCATCGGGATGTCATTTTGCTTGCTCGCGGTCGCGGACATGATGTTGAGGACCCCAAACAAGCAAAAAATGACCGCTGCACTACGCGTGTTCGCAGCTCGCGTAGCGCGAAGTTGAGCAAACTTCGCAAACTACGCGAACGTAGCGCAGTGCTTCGCCCAGGGTTACTTCAAATGATAGTCTGGTGAAGTCTTTCCAGTTCTTGGTTATTTGTTGAAGGGCCACTGCTCATAGTAAATCTATTATCTTAACATTGGAATCATAATTCTCCCGGATAGAAGATAGACTTCCTAAAAAAGTATGTGAAAAAGAAAAAGGGTAATTGGAATTAAAAATAGAGTTAATTTGAGCCCATACCTTTTCCCAAAAGTTCCAAACAGGTTTGCACATAAAATAAAGGTCCGCACGTGGTGACGAGCAAGACCAGCAAGTATCTGGGAGACTAGATTTTGGCTTATTGAGAATAAGTGGAGAAAGTAAGAATCTATTGTAAATGAAGAAAAGTGTTTGCATAGTATTTGCGGCTCTGGAGGATTTCCTAAGTTTGAGCCAGATTCTATCCTACAATTCCACAGACCAGTAACTTTTGAAATCTCTTTCCCATAGTGTTTCTGCCTTGGATTTTTCTCTCAAACTAAGTGAATTATGTAAAAATGTATATATAGTGGAGGCCTTAGATTCATGAGTGATAAGGGCTCGTAATCTATCCATGTGAATAGATTCAGGGGAAGAATGACGTAAATAACAAGGACCCCCTGCTAGACAACTGGATTCGTTATACAGGGAAAATAGACAATGTAATAATAGCAAACAGGTAGATAGCACAAACCACGGAGAAACGATATGTAGGAAGCACAGCAACCAATTAAAAAGTACAAAATCGAATTTATTAATGAGTGTACATAATTAAGATAAAAACATTTTAAACTCAAACACCATAGACATAAAAACAAATTGCAAAAACAATTAATTCAATATAAGAAAAATTATTTTTCTACTATAGTTACACAAAAAATCCATAAAATAGTGGCAGAAATAATCATCGACGCGCGTTTCGGCGTTTTAACAAGAACGCCTTCTTCAGGAGCCACATTAAAATCTGACCCAGGAGAACATGGGTTACAGTCTTCACTCTGTATTCCTTAAAAAAGTATCACATAGGGATGTATTTCTTGTTATCGAGTAGGCGCAGTCACTTCTTGTTCCAATAAAGTTTTAATCTAAATTTATTGGTACGTTCAAGATATTCCTTAATTTTGGCATATGGCTCTGATGTTTGATTTTTTTCGGCAGGCTGTCTGAATTTTAGTGCACGTGTTAAATCAATACCTTTCTTTTAAAGCTTGATCAGAATACGGGAGCCGCAGATCAGATAGCTGCTTGCTAATTAGCTTTTCCAACGGCTGCGGGACGCGAAACACCCACGTTGAAGGTGCCGCCCGCAGGTTGATGTTACCGCTGGTTCACAACTGATCTTGTTCGAAAACCTTTTTTAGAAGGGTGACAAGCAGCTATCTGATCTGCGGCTCCCGTATTCTGATCAAGCTTTAAAAGAAAGGTATTGAAAGCGATTAACTAGACGCCCATGGAAGTCCGGTCGTCAGCGCAAGTGTCTACATAGATGCAATAAATCTTTTGCATACTATTGCCTTAAAGATTCTTCATTTTACGCAGGCGCAACCACACTTGTTGATTTAACACGTGCACTAAAATTCAGACAGCCTGCCGAAAAAAATCAAACATCAGAGCCATATGCCAAAATTAAGGAATATCTTGAACGTACCAATAAATTTAGATTAAAACTTTATTGGAACAAGAAGTGACTGCGCCTACTCGATAACAAGAAATACATCCCTATGTGATACTTTTTTAAGGAATACAGAGTGAAGACTGTAACCCATGTTCTCCTGGGTCAGATTTTAATGTGGCTCCTGAAGAAGGCGTTCTTGTTAAAACGCCGAAACGCGCGTCGATGATTATTTCTGCCACTATTTTATGGATTTTTTGTGTAACTATAGTAGAAAAATAATTTTTCTTATATTGAATTAATTGTTTTTGCAATTTGTTTTTATGTCTATGGTGTTTGAGTTTAAAATGTTTTTATCTTAATTATGTACACTCATTAATAAATTCGATTTTGTACTTTTTAATTGGTTGCTGTGCTTCCTACATATCGTTTCTCCGTGGTTTGTGCTATCTACCTGTTTGCTATTATTACATTGTAGATTCAGGGGAAGTGCATGTTTGAAGAGGTATATATTTTGTGTGAGCAGTTTGGCTAGCTATCAATAAAAGAGAGTATTTAGAGCTCAAAATTGAAAGCAAGGCAAATAAAATGCGGGCTTGTGCAAACAACATAATTTGAACCCAAATGAGACCTCATTGTCTCCAGGATTTCCAAAAGAGAGGTTTATTGTTTATCAAAATACGTTCATTATGCCATATAGGAGAGTTGATAAAGGAGGTTAGAGAGTTAGGTGGGATTATCTTGGAAGTATGCATGATGATAGGGGTGGATACAGACTGCGGTTTGCACATAAAGTAAAGATACTCCTGGAATGAGAATGGTGAATGAAAGGATTGTTCAAGTTTGGTCCAGAGAGGACAGCTTGTAAAAGATTCAGAAAGCCAATGTGACGCTTGGTGTAGTAGGATTTGTGATATATAGGGAAATCAGGAAAATTCGTCCCACCCTCTGACTTAGGGCGAATCAATTTGGAGATGGACATACAGAATTTCTTGTTATTCCATAAAAAAGAAGACAAAATGGAGTTAGGTTTTTTTAAATATTTTGACGGAATGGACACTGGGATATTAGAAATTGTATATAAGACAACAGGGGAAAACACCACCAAGACAGATATAGGGATGCCTTTTTATTGTTAAAGATAACAATCTTTGTATGCAATTCTCCAAACAACGAAATACCGTACCTGCTATAGATGAAGTAAAATGCAGACCTAAGTACTTAATATACTGAGGGCTGCCAGTGAAGCCTGAAGTAATGAAGTTAGTGTGGAAAGTATATTTGGTTAGGGGTAAAATCTTACATTTATCTTTATTTAGCTTGTATCCAGAAACAAATGCAAAAGAATCAACTTTGTCTAAAAAAGCAGGAAGGGAAGCATGAGGTTGTGATAGGAATAAAAGAACATCAGTGATGAGTTGACCCTTAACAAAACCGGATGGTTTTGCTTCCAACAAATCAGGCATCTGAGATTCCAAACATAATGCTAAAGCTTTTGAAAATATTTTGTAGTCAACATTGAGCAAAGAAATAGGTCGGTAAATCTTACAATATTGTGGGTCCTTGCCATCTTTAGGTATGAGGCAGATAAGGGCATCTGAAAAAGAGCCAGAAGATCCGCCAGATTGCAAAAAGGTGTGTGTGAGGGTAAGTAATTTAGGAATAAGTAAATGTGAAAAATGAGTAAAAAAATCCACAGTGAAGCCATCTGGGTCTGGGGCCTTATCCAATTTGAGTGTTTTTAGAGCGGCAAGGAGTTCTTTCTGTGTTAAATCAGATTCTAAGAGGGAATGGTCTAAACAAGAATTGTGGGTATGTTGTATTTTGAAAAGATATTGAGAAATAGAGTGGTCAGAGGAAAGAGTTTCAGATTTATATAGTGACTTATTGGATTGGAGAAATTCATTCAGGATGTCCTCGTCTTTGAATTTCAATTGACGATCTTGACCAAAAATGGATTCTATATTAAGTTTGTTTTGTTTAACATTTAAATAGTTGGCCAATAATTTTCCAGCTTTGTTCTGACCCCCATACAACTTTGCACTATTCTTTTACAGGTAGTTTGAAGCATTATTAGTTGTATCCTGATTTAATTGAAGTTTGGTCTTTATGAGGTCATGTAAGCATTCTTTTGATTTAGAGGAATAATAGGAATGTTCCAATGATTTAATTTTGGCTAATAGGGTATTGGTGGCTTGTTCTGCCTTTTTACCTTTTATTGAGACGAATCGAATATTAAAATCTCTGGCCGAGGCCTTGAAGGCGTCCAAGACCACATGAAAGGGTGTGGTATCTAATTGATTAATTAAGAAATATTCATTAAAGAAAGAAATAAAGGAAGATGTGAAGACTGGATCTAAAAGTAAAGTGTTATTAAAACGCCACTTGCGTGATATTTCAGGCTTGCGCAAAACATCAAGGTGAATGGTGACGGGAGCATGGTCAGATATTGAGATGGAGCCAATATCTGCCGCCGCTAATGATTGAGAGATATTATGAGGAATACAAAAGTAATCTAGTCGTGATTGAGTATGATGTGCCGGTGAGTAAAAAATGTGGGAAAAATCTCAATGTGGGATTACAAAGTCTCCAGGCATCTGTGAGGCTATGCTGTTTATTTGTTTGTGTAAATAATTTATGGGATTTATGAGGGACGAAGAGAGTTGATGAATTTTGATCTCTGAAGGGATCAAAAGGGTTGTTACAGTCTCCTGCAAGGTTAAAATTATCATCATAACATTGTGTGATTTGTTGGGCCAGGGAAGTCCAAAAAGTAGGGTCGCCTATTGTGGTTGCGTATATATTCAATAGAGAAAGTGGAACATTATCCACCATAAATGTAACCAAAATACATCTGCCTATTTGATCAGCACATTATGATATAACCTTAATCGAGAGGGATTCACGAAAAAGAATGAGGACACCATTACGTTTGCCATCACCTGGGGAGAAAAGGACCTCACCCACCCAACCCCATTTCAGTTTTGCAGATTCTTCAGCTGACAAGTGAGATTCTTGTATACTAGCAATATCTGTTCCTAATTTAGCTAAATGGGTAAAAACTCTCTGACTCTTAATAGGTGAATGTAAACCTCTGACATTCCACATTACAATTTTTAAAGGCATAGAAGAAAACTATAACAGTATGATAAACACTGAGTAAAGTGAAATCTTGAGTATATTAAACCATGCCTAACAATAAACCAACTGTAGGTAGATTGAAATAGCTGAAATAGAAAAGAGAGGAAAGAAGAGAAGAGAATGCATCGGGTAGATAACAATCGAAAAGCAAAAGAGTAATGGAAGATAAAGAAAAATATCTAGGTAAGTAGAATTGTATGTAAAGGTTGTAGGATAAGAGAAAGATGGAAAAGAAAAGAGATAATACAAGAGAGAAAAAAAGTAGTCAAAACAAAAGACTTACATACAATCCAGGGCATACGAGAGGTTGAGAGGTATAAGGCCACACAGAACAATGACATGTCCAGGACCCATGTGGGAGGGCGGGAAGGAGAACAGAACCAACGGATATCAGAACATAGAGGAGGGAGTAACACATAGGAACAACCTATGAGAAGTGAAAAATTGTTAAATGCATGTTTAAAACATTAAAGAGGAATATATACTGCATTCACACATTGATAGGCTATAATTGAACCATAAGCAAAATTAAGGCTTATGGAAAGAGTGAAAACATAACAAAATCCAAAATGTCTATTTGAAGTTTGATGTAGAAGTAGCATTCATTAAATCAGCCTGATAAGAGTAAAGGAAGCTCTTTAGTTTTAGTGTATCCTCATAAGTGTTAGTCTTGTTATTGATAGTCACTTTAAATAAGCACAGGTGAAAGAGACCATATCGTGCACCTATCGAATGTTGTTGAGGTCTCGGTGCTAGGAACTCCTTAGAGCGATCTGCCGTCAATTTAGCATAATCTGGAGTAAAAAATAAAGAATTTTCTGACCAGGTGATTTTATTCAATGCTCTAGCCGCAGACAACATTTTTAACAAGTCAGTGTAGTCAAGAAGATATAAGATCACTCCCCTTGGTTTTTGTACTGAGGAAGAGGATACCAGATGTGTTGTTGGACCTAAACAATGAGCCGACTGGATATTCAGGACGGTACTTTCCAGAAGCTTGAGGAATTTGGGGATGAAGGTCTTGAGGAAAGCAATTGGATCCGAACCTTCTGTTCCTTCAGGCAAACCATAAATACGAAGAATATTTCTTCTATTTCTATTTTTCAAATTTTCTATTTGTTTATGCAGGAGTGATACCTGAGAACATAAGGAGTCTATTTTGGAAGTAGAAGAGCTTAGGGAATCAATGTTCTGTTCCAGGGTAGTGACACGTTCTTTCACGCTTGACCATTTGTCGGAAAGCACCTGGAGCTTAGAATTAGTCTCCTCAACAAATGGGCTCTAATTTCTTCTAGCAAGATATCCATTGTGACTGAAGAGGACTGCTTAGGAGGGGAAGGAGAATCTTTCTTCAACCGTTTAGTTGATGCTTTGGTGATACTAGAAGCCAGAGTATTTGCCGATGTCGACACACTTTTAGGCGGAGTATTAGCTGGGTCATCCATGGGTAAGCACGGGTAACGTGAACTGGTTTGGAGTAGAAATCTACGAGATGAAAATTTGGGTTGAAGTGACCTTTTAAGTTATCTGCCCATGAAGAATATGATAATCAATATGGAGTATCAGTAGTAGCACAGTCTCAAATTACAAAATATGGAAAATTAGCTTCGTAGTATAACAAAAAGGATAAACATGCGAGTAGGTGCAAAAAACATGTATAACTAAAAGAGTTTCTGCAGTGCTGCAGTTACAACACTAATAGTGAATCAAGGATAAAAAGAAAAAGAGACACAATAAACAGGCATCAAACAAATCCTGAGAGAGGGCTGCATGAGGTCTATGCTGTATTAAGAATAAACACTCCTAAAAGTATACCATGACTGACCTATATAAACAAAGGAAAGTAGTACACATAAAAGATGAGTCATGCAGTGCTTAAACAGAGAATAAGCAACATTTTAAGCATTTCAATATAGAGATACATCAAGCATAAGCTAACTGCATATTTTGAGTGAAGCAAAGATCAGACAAGAAATCAGCCAGTGCGCTGGCGAGAGTTCATGCTCAGAATATCACAGCATGAAAGTCATTAGATTTGGCAATTGTTATCTACTGTGAGAAGAATTTAATGAAATAACACTCTGTCTGATCAGTCAACGCTCATTTTGTATTAGGGAACACATGGAGGCACTGCATTGGATGGAGGCTCTGTCAGTGGTGAGAATGGCGAGGTAACAAAATGGCTGCAAAAACACAGGAAAGCTATGGCGTATTGAGGTTGTGAGTCAAAAGTTGCCTGCAGACTGTAGGAAATACCTTAGAAGGGGATATCCTCAAAGTTCCAGAAGATTTCACAAGTTATCCATTAGGTGAGCAGCTAGTGTAACATTGAAGGTGCTGCAGTCAATTCGGGTCCGTCAGCGAGTGTCACGAAATGGCGGTTGGAAGCTCAACAGAGCCACGCTGCGTCTTCGCATGCAGAATGACAGGTGCAGACCGAAGAAAAGCTCAAAACAGGCTTTGTAGAGTACTTCCTGGACCCTTTGCACACCACACCCTCCGTTTTGGGGTCAGTTTATGAAAAATAAATGCTGCGTTGGTCCCTCTCCGCTCCCTTTGTCCCAGGGGAGCTACAGAACCGCTTCCATCTCCGTCCGGCGCAAGCCACGCCCCCCGGAAATATTTGTTCTTGATATGATTTGTGGAAAAACCATTATGAAGTTCCACAGATATAAAATAAAGAGCTGATCAATGGTGGGGGAAGTGTGAGGACACAGTAACATTAATAATCTTATATTCTTGGTTC
This sequence comes from Lissotriton vulgaris, assembly GCF_964263255.1. NCBI lineage: Eukaryota > Metazoa > Chordata > Amphibia > Caudata > Salamandridae > Lissotriton > Lissotriton vulgaris. The sequence goes on from NC_141696.1 coordinate 866,811,156, forward strand.
AAAATATTGTTTGCCTTTGAGAAATATATAGCATTACAGATTCATCACTGAGTGATAGATCCCGTTTCCCAAAAAATTGAAAGCCTGTAAAAAATGAAAAATATGAAATATTGACCACTACTTACGAATCAGTGACAAAACTAATGTCAATAGATGGTTTAATCCAGCTTTATTTCGGAAAGCAGGGAAGCTGGCAATATAAGCACAGCACCAGCACTAGGTTTTCCCGGGTCTTAATTTTGGCGCTGCCTTCTATTTATGCCACCCTTGTAAATAGGGAGCAGCGTCAAAATCAATAGGTGTTGTGGTGGAACACCAACCGCAACACCCACTGCCCACCCTTTACACCTTAAGCATAGCGTGAGAGGGAGCCTTATTTACAAGGCACGTCAAACCACGTTAAGTTGCTTAACGCTGCCTTGCAAAGAAGGCTAAGCCCCTATCGCCACAGGAATGTCCTAAAAAGTGATGTTCCTGTGGGGATAGGGGCTTCTGCATATACCCCCCTTATTTCAATATTATGCGAGAACTGTACTCGCAGTTTTTGAACTTTGGGGATTTGTCTCATAACAAACATGAAGAAACACCATTACGATCATCATAATGAGACGCTTAATATGAAAAACGCCAAAAATAAAGTCCAAAGAGCGGCTAATGAAGCTACCGTTTACTCAGTCACATTGTGCCAAGCAAATGAAAGTGTGATTTAGTGCAAAGCTATTCAGTGACAAGCGGAACTGTCTGTACTAAAACCATTGTTCAGTACTTCCTCCTAGAAAACTAAACCGTTTATAATCATTTAGAAACAAAAATGATGTTTTGTAAATATGATGCTGCAACAGTTCAAGTTCTTCGCATATTTCCCAGTGCTACTCATTAAGTACATTCTAAGAGATGTTAATGCAGTCATGGTTTCGACTACTGTGAAATACAGCACATAATTGAGGACAGAGTGCCAAAAATCCCTCAGCAAATGTTCCTCACTTCTGCAGCAAAAACACTCAATGCCCCTGTCATTAAGAACAGATGCTTTTCTGTTCAGCAGTCATTGATACATTTGACTCACTGGATTTATTGGCACGCTTGTCTTTAAATCATTCACACCATCCTACACATTTGATAAAGTTAAATTAATTTGCTAGTGAGATCCATTACTTTTTTTCGGAAACTAGTAATGACTATCTAATGCAGCGTTTTTATTTTGAGGATTTATCTTTGTAATTTTCCTCCTCTCCAAACAGAAATCTAAAAAAAATGTATACGCCATCATCTCTGCATTCTCACAGGCTTATTTACAAGCCCTTTGCACCACCAGCTCATCACTTTTAATATGGGGAAAACGGACTTATCAGTGGTGCAAGGGGCTTGTAAATAAGCTTCTCGTTTTTATAAAATAAGGAGCAGATTTACAAAAGTAAAGCACAGAGCAGCAACACATTTTGAGAGAGAGCAGCACAGAGCCATTTTTACTAGATATAGCCCGCTGCTTCTTTCTTCCCCTACTCTTGTGCACAGACTGTTGTAAGGTTAATAGGGCCCGTGCACAAACGCTCCCATTTTAGTATGCTCACGTTTAAAGTTGACATCTCTTTAGACGGTGACTTTTAGCACATTTTGCTTGTGAGCTTGCATGCAATAATGTTCTCAGAAAGTGTTTTTCGTACACATACCTTTTTTCGTAGATACATTATCATCCCATTGTTACATGTCCAAGGACCAAGTACACTGTGCAAACTACCCGTGAATATTGTTGTCTGTTAGGAGACAGCTCTGAATTTGTAGAATTAACAATGACAGCGGGATCTCAACTCAGGCACAGCAGGAGTGGGTCCAGTTTTCATTATATAAAGTGCTCAAAGCCTTTGCTCAGCAGAGCATTATTTTCATATATTGTTGTGGTCACTCCATGCTTAAATTCCAGCCCAGCTGAATCTCATTATTATCCTGAGAGGAATGGCGGCCTGTTCTACACCAGACTGGCTTGCAGACAAAACATACACATAGGTAAATCGGGGGTTATACCACTCTAAGGTATCTGGCAGAAGGGCATTCTCCTTGTGTGCCATGTCTATGCAAACTGCATGTACTATTTGTAAGTCACCCCTACAGCAGGACTTAGAGTCCTAAGGTAGGATGCATCATATTTTATGTGGGACATATCTGCATGAGCAGATATGCCCCTGTGATGTCTACTTCTATTGTCTCGACATTGCAAGTGTTCAGGAAGCCATCTTAGGTATATGCACTGGGCACTGGTCATTACGGGTTACCCAGCTACTTGATGACTTCACTGAAAAAAATGGTGTTTGCTATCAAACTCCACGTCTTGACAAATCCATACTGATGCCAGTATCGGATTTGTCATGACATGCACCCAGAGGGTACCTTAGAGGTGCTCCCTGAATTCAACAAGTCTCTGGCTGACTGGAATCATCCAGCCTGCCTCCATAGACAAGTTGCTGACCCCCTGCAGGTGAGAGCCTGTGCTCTCTGGGGTAAAAGATAATGCCTGCTCCGGAGGAAGGTGTTCATGCCTCCTCCAGCAGGATGGCTATTGTTTTAACATATCAAGGCCAGAGGCTTCAAAACGTCTACTGTTTTTTAAATGCAAACACAGCTTTACCCAGAAATGGAGGATGTCACCCCCTGCCATTAGGCCAAGTTGGCAACAGGTTAGGACGGAACATTAGCTGGTCAAAAGGCATGTTCAGTAACAGGCTAGTCACACCCTAATGTGGGCTACCTGCTGTGAACAACAAAAGAAGGGTTCCACCATCATTTGGTTTGTGGAACTAGGAAACCCCTAGTCAGGTTTATGCACACTCGTCACAGAAAGTGGTCATATAGAGTTTTAGACAACCCAGGGGTAGATAGCTTATTGGTTCTCACACTCCTCTTATTAGTGCCCCTAAATTCAGTATTTAGGTGGCTCACTGGCACCAGAAACTTACGTTAATCTACTAAGAACAGAAGAAGGACAACATAGAGCCATAGAGAGGGTCAACATATGCTGATGGTATGAGTGGACATAGTCCCTATAGTTTTGATGCTTATTTTGCCGAAACGCACAGTGTTAGACATTAGATTCCTGACTGGCAGAGGTAAGCATCCTGCTCAAACAGGAACCACCACTCTAGTCAGTGTAAGCTAGAAACAAACTAAAAGATGACCTGTGCTCACCCTCTGGTAGCTTGGCACAGAGCATTCAGGCTTATCTAAAGAGGCAATGTGTAAAGTATTTGTGCAAAACACACACACACACACAGTAACACAATAAGGACACCACCACAATACTTCACATAGGGTTAAAACATATATTACAACATGTGATAAACCTTCAGTCAGTAGAACCAGAGTTATGAATTTTTAAAGATTAAATCAAATTATAGTGCTTAGAATCGCAGAGCGCAGTTGACTGGGGTAAATCAAAAGTTCAGGCAAGCCGCGATGGAAGGCAGGCTGGCTACAGGACTAACAAAGGTCCCACTGAAAAAATACGTAGGGTGGAGGAAGCGTCAACGTCGAGGATCCGATTCAAGGATCAAAGGAGGTGATGCATTGTCGTCTACCCCATGGAGGCAGGCAATGCGTTGGTTTCCGATCCGTACAGTCAGTGAAGCCTCATCAACTAACCCCTTCATGATACAGATGATTTGTCACTGTCAAGCCACTCAGTCTGTCATAATCAAGCCACACAGTCTGTTGCAGCTATGTCTCAAGCAGCAGCTGTGTCGGCATTGAAGGGAAATGCATCAGTTTGATTGCCAAAAAGTCATTGATGCATGAACTATGGTGGATGAGAACAGAAAAAAAGCACTTCCAAGGGTTCAAGACTGGTCTGGCACCACTTGGAAAGGCAGGGCTCTTAGATGGCAGAGTCCAGGTGCTGTTTAAGGGTTGGTAGGAAGTCTTTGATGACCCTGAAACTTCAGAAGAGGGGACAAGCCAGCAATCCCTTGGAGTCACTTTGGGTTCAAGTGAGATGGGCCCAGTACTTTCCTCAGCTGCACAGAGGGTAGCAAGCAGATAGCAACAGGCAGCACATCAGAGCAGAAAATCAATTCTTCCAGAGCAGTAGTCCAGCAGATTTGCAGTCTTTAAAGCAGCAGAGCAGTCCTTCTTCCTGGCAGAGTTTTTCACAGGTCCAATAGTGTATTGTCTTGCTATGTCAGATACCCTTTACTTATCCCCAGTTATGCTTTTGAAGTAAGGGTGACTTTAAAAAAGGGTCTTTGAAGTGCACACAGGTCCTTTTTTCCAGCTTTGACTTCAGACTATAAGTAGGAGGCAATCATATCTTTGTGTGGGAAACAGGAAACTGCCTATTCAGATGTAAATGTTAGCTTCCCCTTCCCTTCCTGCTAAGGAAAAAGCTATCAGAACGCAAACGAGAGTGCAGATACATCTAACCTTCCTGTGTTAGTGTCTATCTAGAAGGAATGCACAAAATGTAGCTGGAACCCACCCCAGACATTAATTGGAGATAGACGGAAGGGACAGAGAGCAGTAAGTGCAGGGAAATGCCCACTTTCCAAGAGTAGCATTTCTAAAATAGTAATGTTAAATCCAACCGTTCTAGTGAAAGACTTTATCAACACCATTCCAAAGATATAAAACATGAGGCATCTACTTCTTTCTAATCAGGAATAGTATCTTAAAAGTGTATTAGGGAATTCTCAATGTTAACCTATGAGAGGAGTAGGTCTTGCAGTAGTAAAAAAGTGAATGTGGGTGTTTTTCACTAACTGGACATGTCCTACCTTTTAATTACACAGCACCCTGCCCTATTGACTACCTAGGGCCTACCTTAGGGTTGACGTATGTGTAATAAAAGATGAGTTTAAGGTGTGGCAAGCAGTTTTAAATGCCACGTTGAAGTGGCAGTAAACTGTAGACACAAAGGCCCTGCAATGGCAGGCCTGAGACAGGTTTGAAAGGATACTTGTGTCAGTTGCGCAATCAGTGCTGCAGGCCCACTAATAGCATCTAGGTTACAGGCCCAAGGTAGATCATATACTACTTTACAAAAAACGTACAAGTAAACTAAATATGCAAATGTTAAATACACCAATGTTACCATGTTTGGTGTCATCGGCGTACAGCAGTACACCACAAGATGAGGCTTTGGAAGTTGTATGTAAAACACTCAACAGAAGGGTTGGTCCAGTAAGGGTGTCGGCCTATTTCATAGTAGTACTACTTGAGATCGCTGTGAGTCAGAAGTGCTTTGTTGTTTACAATGAGTTTGTCTTTCAAAGGAAAGGAGGGGCCATGTGACCCGGACTGGATCTCAGTTTGGAGAATCTATCCATGGAGCAATATGAAGATAGGCATATGTACAACCTGAGCAATCCCTTCCTATATAACGTCATGAAGTGGAAATAGTACATCGATGAGGTTCTCATGCTCTGGCCTCTCAGTAAATTAAATCTGATTGACTTTTCCATCTGGCTAAATGGTAGGTCACCAGACTTAAAATTCACAATGTCTTATAGCAAAGAGGCGATCAGTTTGCTTGATTTGCCTTTGAAATTAGAAGATGTAAGCATATACACCACCCAATTCAGGAAACGCATCGAGCAAAATTTGATGCTTAGATACAACTCTCACCATGCAAGGAATCTTAGGGATAACCTGCCCTATGGGCAATTCTTGAGACTTCGTCAGAATTGAACAAGTAGAGCTGATGTTTTCAAAGAAACTGATGTACTGATCACCGGATTAAAGGAGAAGGGTTATCCCAAGGAAGAGGGCATGGAAATGTCCTCATGACATACTGTTAGAGGTAAAAAAAAATGGGAGTGACACCACTGATAAAAGACTAGTGTGTGTCTCCACTTTCAACACCAGACGCAATGAGAATAACAAGTTAATCAATAAATACTGTAAATAAGTGGCAACCGAAAACCACTACTTGCCTTTAAAAAAGGTAGGAATGTAAAAGATTTTGTTGTCAGCTCCCTTTTTGAAAACTACATGTGCACCTCCCATCAGAACACATTGGAATATGCCACCCCTCAAAGGGGATTTCGAATGCAGCAACTGCAAAGCATGTGAGCTAACAGTTGAGACAAAGGAATTCACATGTACAAATCGGACACATACATTACAACATCATACCAATTGCAATAGCTCTGATGTGATCTATGCCATAAGTTTTCCTTGTGATAAAATATATGTAGGACAAAAGAGACAAAAAGCTAAAGCAAGGATTCTTCGCATTGGAGTAGGATATAATGCAGGGTTCAAGGGGCACCCTTGGTTGAACACTTTGAGATAAATGGCCATCAAGCAAAGAGCCTGAAGCAGGGGGTACTAGAGAAAATAACCTGCAGTCTCAGAGGGATCTATGTTGACCCTCATGGAGTTTCATTGGTTACGTGTTCTTGACACAGTTAATCAAGGTCTTAATGAACTTGAGGAGATCAATAAACAAACTGGACTGCTCAGTAACATCTAATCTATCTCCCAATTAATGTGTTTCTGCCTAGATTGTACCAACTGGTTTATACATATGTACAAGATTGTTTCAAACACTACATGTCTCTTTATTATTGTACCATTCATATGGCAATGCTAAATATTCATGCTATGTTGTTTTTTTAAGCTTTTTTACAAATTACCATCAGAGCATTGTTGTGCAGTTCCTAGGACTCCCTAGGACCTGCGCGTTTTAGATTACCTAAACTGCGGGCTTGGTGTGCAGACAGACTCTGGACACCCCGCAGGATGAGTCAGCCATTAGACCAGCTAGCTCTACAGTGCCACTGCCACCCCCCTGTATTCTACAGCGGTATGTGTAGTCTCTGGCAACCACTGAACATGACAACCTTGATTCCTCAGGTATTGTGGAAACAATACAGTATCTTTTGCTCAGTCACTCGTGCTTCCTTTTCTCAGAATACATATAGAATTATGATTGGAATGGTTTCAATAACGATTTATTAGTCAAGTGTCAGTCTAGTATGAAACATATTAGCTGGGATAATCACAAGACAGGAGCAGAGAAATGTAATCACTGCTACCAATATCGTAGGAAGTAGATACATTTTTACCATAGTGTTATTAAGATAAATAAAAGCATAGTACATAAAACAATAGCATTGGCATATTCCTACTAAGTTTACCTAATCTAGATATGTAGGTGAATCATGTGTATGCAAATGTTAGGACAGATCCTAATGGAGCCAAGAATCCCCCGGGGAAGTGCTAATCCCTCACCTGATGGTTCTGAATTAAGGGCCCCATCTGTGCACCGAGCATAGCACCCTGCAAGGGATATTAGTGTTCTGCCTGTCAAAGGATTAGTCTGCAGAGTCTCGGTCCAGGAGTGAGGGTGTGGGGGCCTTTTATACTAAATTGGTCACTCCAGGGTTTGTTCCAGAATCTATAGGTTTTGAAAACATTCACTAATACTTTGCTAATCCTTTTCTAAAGAAAACACTCATGCGCACCTGGCTGTTGGACATGGATGAAAAAAAGTGGTGACCCTTATACAGAATAAATCTACAGTGCCTTGGGACATGTTTATGTTTGTCAGCTACAGGGATTAAGATATAGTACTGAGAGCCTGATTTGTTGAAGAGACAGAAGTAAACTACTAGGTAAAAGGGCACTTGTGTATGATCGGTATGTTGTGAGGATTGGATGTAGTTGGTATGTACAGGATCGGACTAGCCTAAAAGACATGAAACTCACTCCTCATCAAAAGGTCAACAAGGGCAGCTAATATATGACAGAGTGAAAGCTAAGAAAGGCATAATATTCATGTATATTAAAATATACAAAAATGTACTTTAAAAATGTCCAAAAAAGCAAGGTCTATAGTGGAAGCATTTTTCCTAAAGAGGCTTTCATATTAAGGTCCCTTATATGTTTGAATAGATTGTTAATGTTTTTCTGAGCACCCTGAAGGCCACTACGGTCAGACGGAGCAGAGAAGAAAAACAAAGTCTGTTCGACCTTCAATTTGATACGTTTAAAAAGTTGCCAAACTGTTCACAGCACAGGAAAGGCCTGATTGTTCATAAATCCTGCTCTGAAGACTCAACATCACTGAACATGACTTCTTCAGGAGTCAGTCCTTCTAGGACCTCCAGTATGGAGGCTCTAGGAATGCCACCATCAAGATGGGAATACGCTGCGGGCAACTGTGAACATGGGATCGCAAATGTGCCAGGAACATGTCTCTGTCTGGCGGCGCAACCAATGGAAGTGTCAGACAGAGGTCCAACACTCTTCCGAATCCGCAAAAGAAGCAGCAGAATTCTGGCAGGAGGTAGTCAAGCCAGGCCAATCTGAAAGACAGGAACCAATGCTCACTCAAATCTTGCAGCCGAGGTAAACCCACCAAAACCACCAATCGCTCACGGCAATGTAGCTCCAGCAGTGTTCTCTCCATTTCTTGAGTGATGCTGACATCCATTGCGAAACAATAGAAGTAAAATCAGGATGCCAGCTACTGAAAGCAGGACCAAAGGAAGCCCTCCAAAAATGCTTCCAAGTACGGAGTGTATAAATGATGGAATCACTAGTTTGAAAGGTGGTAAACAGACCTGATCTAATGCTCTTAAATAAGTGTACTATCCCTCGCGTATCAGACATGTTAAAGATATAATGGGCCATTTCTCCAAGATGTAGCGGGACGTTTCTACAAACCAGAGCCTGTATCTTTGCTGAGGACCTTGCCACTTGGAGATCAAAGTTATTTCGGCTGAAGTTAAGGCCACATTATGCTGAAACAGTATGGCTTTCATAGAGAATCAAACGCTATGTTGGATATATTCAGTGAAGGCCACAGTGGTGCCTCCCTGACTGTGCGAGCTGGGGGAAACAATACTTGCTTACAACAAACAACCCTGGAGTTGACGATCACTAGATAAGCAATGCCGGGCATCATATCTCAGCAGCCTTCGTCATTCAGCATCAAGTAACTCTCATTAGAAAGTAACTCAAAAACAGATGAATTACAGCATCTGGGAACCCTTCAGGTAGCAGGACAAGTTTGTTATCAAAGCATTACATACTCCGAGAAGCAATATTTCTTTACACATTAAAGACCTACTCACAGCCTTTTCGCAGTTTGAACCACTCAAAAAAACTGTACCTATATGTGTATGGTAACTCACAGGTTTCTTGTATGTTTCCTTCGCCCAATGTTTCATACCTGCCTACAGGGTAATATTTCAGGCAGTACTGGAATTCAAATCTTATGATTGGCACTGTGATATAGTCATGGTTTAACTATTCCATAGACAGTGACTCTGCTACACAGTAAAAGGTAAATTCTATAGTTTTTCAGAGAACACACGGTGCACTTCGCATCTCTGCATGCCATGGTAAATCGCCTTTCAGTCAGATTGTAAGCCAAACACAGATTTGTTTTTTTAATGTATTGCCATGGAACATGGCCAGAACACAATGATTGACATGTCCAGCTTAAAAGCATATTAGGGCATAGCTATGACTGACCATTTTGTAAAATAGACAAATTGTGTCGATAGCTGAGGACGCAATGTTGCCAGGTGAATAAATATGAGACGAGAGTGTGGTCATGCCATTGTCTACCACAGCTAAGGCCATTTCTAGGTTAATTCTATCTATTTCATGAAGTCTCTCAGCAGCTTCCTGTTAGGAGACTTTCCAAACCTCATTATAGATGGTATATAAGAAGCGTTTACTATGCGGTTTCTTGGGACCTAACAAGAAATCCCAAAGACCCATGTTGTCTGACAGAAGGGACAAGTGTTGTTTCAACTGTGATAGTGTTGAGGACTTTAGCCAGTCTAGGCATAACATCGCAACACTTCATGAAGTCACTACCCCTAGGTTGTCCGTGTGTACAGTGTGGGTCGGGCCTATGGATACTAAACCCTTTGGTGGTACCCTTGAATCTTGAGTTACACATATTCGTGTCTACACGCCAAACCAACCAAATCTTCCAACTGGGAGATGATAAATGTATGTACTCGCACCATGTGTCCCCTCACTTGTCAGTGTGTTGTTTGTGATACCATTAATAGGTGCACGTGAGGGAATGCTCAGTGTTTTCATGTCTTAGATTTTTGCCAACCCATAACAGGTAGTCTGTTGCACTGTTCTGTTCAGGAAAATCGTCTGTAATGGTATGAGACAAGCTCTAAATAAAGCCTCAGTTCCCTTAACCTGCCACTTTCTTGTCCCCAGATAGATTTTGTATCTATGGTGTCTCTCCAGTAGTCGAAACCCTGTATAAACAGTTGGGAGATAAAAGGCGCTGAACATATCAGTTTAGTATTAGCCAGCATAATCTTCTTGGCAGGTGCATTAATTTGTGCAAGTTTATAGAAAAACGATTCTGGGTCTGATGTATTGAACCCTGAAAAGTATGTGAATTTATGTGTGATTGTGGCAGAACTACCCTTTGGTGGTGTCGGACAGTGTTTTGATGGAAAGTGTTAACAGTGCGCGGTACACTTGCGCTATGTAAAAAATTATGACCATAATGTTGGTAACAAAACATGGTATCATAGTTGGTTGTAGACTCATACTGATGGAGCAAGGATTTGCACGTAATGCGACTTGCTTGCAATCAGTCCTCTCGACATAACGTTAATGTACTAACTAACATGTTTGTCTTATTAATATTGCACTTCACGACACGTTAGGTATCTAAAAGAAGCTTGCTTATGTGTTTCTACTAACAATAATCTGCTTGCGTGCTAGAACTAAGATGGCTGCACTGTGTTACAGCATACATGAAGCTTGAACTGCTGCTTTTGCTAAGCTGTTCGTCTTGCCTAATGATTAACGCAATTGTTAAATTAAAGTAATGGGAATAGTGTATAGATAAGTGGTATGCAGTACGTTAATTTATTCTGTGTTCTAAAACTGTTTCTTTTCTATTTTTTCATGTAACAATAATCTTGGGCCTGGGAGGTGCTATTTTTCCATCTTGAAAACCCACACTGCTCATGTCAAACTCCAGAAGGAGCTGAAGTCATTTGATATTGAAGCCATGCCAAGCTTACAGCACACTAGAAGATGAGCCTGGGAATCTAACCTGCTGACCCAAAGCGGAAGAACATATTGTTAACATTGTATTACTATAAGAACATCCATTGTTGGATGGAAAAAGATGCATGGGAAAATTAAAATTGAGTTGGCAGGAACGTTAATAGAATATTCAGAAGTAAAAGTTTCATTTTAGTACGGTGTATTGATCTCTCCCCATCTCTTGTCCAATCAAAAATTGGGGATCCTTACACTTGCAACATTGGGGGTGGTATACTGTCCTGGAAATTAGTAAATTCAAATCAAATTTATTTATTATGTTTTGGCTCTCAAAGAGGGCCACATAAGCATATACAATACAAAGTAACACAATCACAGAAAGTACAAGAATTTAAAAACACAATATTCGAACCGCAATAGCTATACTGCTAACACTCAGTCCAACAAGGCCGGGCAGACACAGTTTTCCAGTGAGATTAATAAATAGCTAAAAATCCTTTAAAAAAAAATTAAAAATATAAGCACTGAACATTTCGTTTGGAGGGCAATAAAGTGCATAAAGAAAATCTTTTAAAGTGACAATGCTGAGGCGGAGACAAATTACTTTAAGCCATCGGTTGCGCAAATTACGTAACATAGGACAAATCAATAATACATGCATACAGTCCTGGTTATTCAATTTGCATAAATTGCACAAAGGAGAAGTGCCATACCATTTGGACAGCAATATATTAAGTGGGATTAAATCGTAACGTAATAAAAACCAAAACCTACGTATCCCATGTGGTAAATTCCATAGGGCATAAGGTTGTGGCTGTTTCAACCTATAGGAGGAGATGAGCGGCTCCACGTTCCTTTTATCTCCAACTGTTTTTTTGTCAGAAAGAAAACAAAACTCCCACGAAGCCTCCTTAAGGACATGCTTTAACTGCGTGGGCGAGTAGGAGAAGAGAGCACTTTCATCCAGTTTAAGGAACTTCACAGCCCTTCTAAAATTACTTACGAGTTTAGAGAACTCCTTAAAATTGCCCAATAGTTCATTTTTGAGTAAAACTCGCAGGGTACCTTCTCTCGCTCTGGCCAAACTGGCCACCCATCTTATTAGGGCGCACAGACCCTGAACCCAGGCACTCCTGAGTCCAAAGTCCAGCCTGCAGGCAGCCAGTGGGCAAGCATTATTAAGAGTCGAGAGGGATCTTAGGAGTTTCCCCTCAGTCTTGTGGAAAAAGTCCCAGTATTTTATCTCTATTATTTCTATACCGTACAAGATAGTTGCGGGGATTTTAGCTCTAAACACTTCTAGAAGGCTAGCAAAGTGTCTTTTCCCCGTTGCCTGGTATAGGGACTTTAACCCATTGCCATGGGCAAGAGCTTTGCGAGAGCAGTGCTCTATATGGAGTTTCTCGCTCATATTGGCCGAGAATATTTTCCCTAGGAAGGTATAGCATGTTACGACCTCCAATCTATGCCCTCCAATAGCCCAACCAAAATTTGTCGAGCGGCACTTCTTCTTACCAGCTATACACATCACTTTACTTTTATTAATATTGATCTTCATGTGATGCTCCCCAGCAAAGTCCTGAAGGGCCTGTAGCCGGTTTGCCAGACCCGTGGGGGTCAAGTCAAGCAACAAAACATCGTCGGCATACATCAGACAGGATATTGGCGCCCCTCCTATCATCGGTGCAATCCCCTCACTGGCAGACACAGCAGCAGGGAGGTCAGTTGTATATAGGGAAAACAAAAGGGGTGCCAATAAGCAGCCTTGTTTAAGGCCATTCTGAGATGGTATTTTGGCCGAAAGCCCCCTTTCGCCCCCCATTAAGACCCTGCACCAGGTCTCAGTGTGCAGAGCCCGCACCAATTCCAACAGGGGAGTAGGGGTACCCAGCGTCGCCAATTTTCTCCACAGCGTTCCACGATCTACTTTATCGAACGCTGTGGAGAAATCAATGAAGGCGGCGTATATAACTCCCCCACTCACCTGGACATATTTATCTGTGATCACCTGAAGGGCAGTCAGGTTGTCCAGCGTGCCATGCTCCCTTCGGAAACCAGTCTGTTCCAACGGCAGAATGTTGCGCTCCTCGACCCAATCAGAAAGAGAACTAAGGAGACATTTCGCAAAGACCTTTCCGATGGAGTCGAGGAGCGCAATCAGGCGATAATTACTGGGGCTGTCCCTTGTACCCTTTTTAAAGATCGGGACCAAAATGCTTCCTCTCCAGGAAGCAGGAACACATTTGGAAAGATGGCACGCCCTAAACAAAGGGTACAAGATTTTGCTCCAGCTTAAGGGATCTTGTTTAAGGACCGTCATCGGAAGCTCATCCGGTCCCATGGCCCCAGAGGGTCGCATATTTTTTATAGCCGTCTCGATTTCTTTCTCAGAGGGAAAGAAAACCAGGTCATCAGGGGCAGCATCCATGAAGTTTTCCATACCTGTGGTCCCATTCCCTGCATAGAGTTCTCGGATATGGGAGGACCATAGATCTTCTGGGATAGGAATGGGAATAGGGGAATGGCGTGTACCACATCCTTTCCCGATTATTGCCCAAAAGTCTTTAATGTTACCATGTGCAGCAGATTCCCTCAGTTTAATCCATATTTCATCCTCCCTATCCCTTTTAATTTTGAGCTTGAGTCTGCTTCTCTTTCTTCTTAACCTGGCGATATCTTTCCCACGTTCCAGGACCCTTTCAACATACTGTTCGCGGATTAGTTTATTTAATTCCCTATTCAGATTACGCAGTGTCATAGGGACTACCTCTCCTTTCCTAGGTGGGACAGTTTTATTAGCGTTCAATAAAATCTTTCGCATAAATTCCTCAAAGCAAACTAATTCACTGCCGTTCCACTCATTTATTACCCTAAGGGTATCGGTCAATTGGTCCTGCACCCCATTAATGGCAGCACTGTTCCAGAAGCACCTTCCAGATGTGGTATGGAAGGTAGCCTCCTTGCCATTTAGCGACCAAGACGCCGTATTCAAAGAGTTTAAAGACACTGTTAATAACAATATACTGTGGTCGCTCAGTGTAGTGGGTATAATCTTTAGGTCAAGAATCTGGGGAAACAGACCATAGTCGGCGATAGCATAGTCCAAAATTGATGACCCAAAGGGGGATTTGTGAGTATAATTAGCGGGGACGTCAGATGGAAATCTTCCATTTAAGATAATACCATCCCCGATCGCTAGTTCTTTTAACAGAATCTTCCCTCTTTTATTTGTCATCAGATTTTCCGGAAAAAGCGTCTGGGGGATAAAATGTACCTCTTCCTTAACTTTATTCCTGAAGAGTTTTAGACTAGCGTTTGAAATTTTACAATTCAAATCGCCAATAAGCAAAATTACAGGAAAAGGAGGGGAATTTTTTATCTATTCCATATACTGGAGAACCCGCTGCAAATCATCATTAAAACACTCCTCTGGCGGTATATACACATTAAAAATTACCATGGAATATTTTATACCATCATGGAACAAATTTTCTAGTGTTATTGTGTGGAAAAGTCTACTGGAATCAATATAATGGGAGAATCTCCATTGAAGTTTATTTGACAATAAGCAGGCGATCCCCCCCCTAGCATGCCCTTTCTTAGATGGCGCAGCCGGAACTTCCAGAACATAAAAATCTTTTAAAGGAGTTAACCTATCAATGCACCATGTTTCCTGAATGCACAATATATCAGCCTCCAGAGTAGATAAAAAAGCAAGTTTCTCTGGGCTGCTGTGGAATCCGGCCGCATTCCAGGAGATTATATTTAATGCTGTGTTAAAGATGGTGAAACAATTTGGGGTTATCCTTCGTTTTTGTTGATAATGCACTATGGAGCCAATTCCACCGGTTATTATCATCTATGAGTGAGGAATTCTCAATTAGTGGAAGTGGCTTCACGTGCGACACTGAGCGTTTTCCCCTGGAAACCCAAATTTTCAGGTCTCTCAGGGGAGAGGTTACCCCGTTTTGCTCACCACCATTTAACCCCTGCTTACATAAAGAATTTGGCTTGCCTGGGTTGGAGATAGGGAGAATATCAATACCTAAACGCTGAAAATTTTCAGCTTGTTCTAGTATCAAGTTTGTTATAATAGGGGAATAAAATTTCACCCGTATACTCAAAACCCGACTTCCACCCAACAGAGACACCAATTCTATGTCTCTAGACTGAATATGATAGAGACTTTCAACCTCACTGAAACGTTTGAGAAGCCAAGCTCTATTTAACAAAAGGTCAGTATCAAATAATGGAACAAAATCTAATACCCGCACATCCACAGGGGCCTTTAGAATATTTACAGGACGGGCCAGAGGACATGAATTTTCAGAATCACGTGTTACCGCAAAGGGGGGGGCCAAAGGATTTAAAGTCCCAGATGGATAAGAAATTGGTCCTCCTAGTGCACTCCGTGGAGGAGAGCATGGGAGAGAGCCCCCTATTTGCGGTGTATCTTCCTGCGTAAGCAGGCTACATTGTTCATTTTCCTCCTCCACTGAGGTTAAAGCGGTTAAGTTCACATCCATGTCCACTTTTAAGGAAGTAGATAAGGATTCCCCATTCCTTGTATCATTCTCCCTTGCCTCTGTGCACTTTTGGAAAATAATCCTCCGCTGCTTCTTCTTTCTGTATTTTCGTATTGGTTTCCTCTTGCTGGCTTTGGTAGTTTTTTGTTTGCCATATTTTCCCTTTTCTTCATTGACCTCAGGTTTGTCGGCTAGGGGTTCTTTTCCGCACTCAGGTACAAAGATAGGATATAACTCCTGGTTCGTTATGGGGCCAGGCAAAGCTTTATCCTCCTCCTCTATCTCTAGGACTATATTTTTGATACAGTTAGATGCTGCAGTACGGGGCACATTCCTATGAGGATCCATAGAAGGCACTTCATTTTTCCTATCTAGTTCCCCTCTAGTATCTCTGGATTTCCCCTCAGATACAAATTGTTCAGACTTGGGGGGAGAGGCCTTACTCATATCCGGCGATTTCTGCAGCAATGTCTTTAGAATTTGAGTAACTGATTCAAGAATACAGTCCGAGCTGCCAACGAATTTCCCTAGAAGCAGTAAGATTGAAGCTAGGAGTTGTTCCAGCGCGATCATGGACTCAGAGATCGGCTTTTCTCGCGCTTCCGCAGTGCAAATATTATCCAGAAGATTAAGATCGGGGCTCTTGGAAGAGTTTAACAAGTCAGATATTTCATGTCTGTTTAACGAAGGGGTGCTACTGTTAAGCATGAGCGAATTTTGCGGATCTCGCGTTCGCGAATTTTGCGGATTTGCGGATTCGCAATCCGCAAAATCCGCGAATTCCCGCGAATTTGCGGATTTTTTTTTTTTTGTGTTCGCCCGTGTTTCTGCCAGTTCGCGAGGGTTTTGTACACTTTCGCAAATTGCGAACTTACCTGTCGGGTCGCAAGTTTCGCGAACTTGTTGTTTCTACGTGTCCAGCCTGTTTGGGACACTCTTCTTCATCACTGCCACTCTCTGTCACCACTGCCACTCTCTGACTACTCATGCCACCCTCTGGCCCACCCATGCCACCCTCTGTTTCATCACCACACCCTCTGGTTGTCCAGTGTACATTATTTTCGGCAAAGCAAAGCACACCTTCCCTGCCTCAAGTGACCTGAATTAATTTGGGGCTGATTCATGTGTCACAGAATATTTTTTTAGCTGGCACCTGCTTCCTTAGTGCGCCCTGATTAGTGATCTTTTGCACTTGCTAAGTGCTTTCATTGTTGCAAAATTAGTTACAACACCTGCCCTGCCCCAACTGACAATAATGAATTAGGGGCTGATTAATGGATTTTAACTTCCAGCCTGGCTCCTGCTTGTCTCCCTTAGCTGTAATTCAGGACCTTTGTGGCATATGTGTAACTATTCTGAGGTTCAGAGCAGGGTCACATACTAGTTTCAACTGGCAACTGAACTCTGGAGGGGCCCCTCAGGAAGCACTCCAGGAAATGGCTACTAATGATGAGCCTGAACTTTTGAACCTGGTAAGTAGTTACTTTCAGTTTTGCTAAGATCGTATTTCTGCAATTTTGCACTTATTCGCGGGGCGCGAACTCACGCGAACAGTGCGAGCAGTGCGAGCAAAATCCGCTGCTCGCGGATTTGCGGATTTTGCGGGAAATTCGCAAATCTCGCGGATTGCGGATTTCCCGAAAATCCGCAAAATCCGCGAGCGGAACGGATTTTCCGCCCACGCCTAGCTACTGTACAGCATTAACCCAGAAGGGGTGGCACCCCCCGGGACTTTAAACTGCTCCAGAGATTCCACTTTAGCTGGGCTTACGTAGCCTCCCCAAAGTTCCAGATCAATGGATAGTGCAGACAGGTCACCCCCCGGCCTGTCATTCATGGGTGACTGAGGGATCGATGGTATGTGCACTGGATCACTTACAATCATCAGCTTCCCGTCTGTGGGGTCCCGAAAGGGAGACCCCCCTACCATAGATTGGGGGGCCCCCTGCTGTACCTGGGGTGATTGGGGATCTATAGTAGCTGGTAAATGTAATTCCAGAGCTTTAGTATCTGGTTTTTCTAGAGTCGCACATTTGGATTTTTTTATACCAGATAGATCCCAGAGTTCGGATAACTGACATTGGCCTTTCAACGGTGGGTTGTTTACTGATTTGTTTCTTGTGCGGGTGGTGGTTAATTTTCGGCCAGGTTTTTCTCCCACTACCCTTCCTGATCGTAGAATTTTAGACATTTTCCACAATGATGAGTTAAACAAGAAATGTAGAAATATAAAACGGATAAAAGTCTGGAATGACGTCAGCCCCTGACAGGCCAAGTAGGACCAGGGTGCAGTATAGCTATAACAGTACTTGAATCAACTCACCCACCTACTCAAGTGGACACAAGTTCAAAGAGGTGATAACAAAAAATGAAATATAAAAGACCGGGCCCAGCCCGGCCTACCTCGGTCACTGAGGGCCACAGAGGGCCCGCCCTTTGCCCGGGCTTCGCTCGGCTCGCTCCGCGCTCGCTCTCACAAGGCTGGTGACACTCTTACTTTGTAGCGCCTCCAGGCGCCTTGCTGACGTTCTCCTCGCTGCGCCGCCGCTGGGGGTGGCGGGAATGCAAGTCCTCCACACAGCGACCGCTGGGATGTCAAATGCGGCAGCCGGGGGACTCGAGGGATTCAGCAGCACGATTCTGCACAGAGGCAGGGCAATACGGCCACAGGCAATGTCCGGTGAGTGTTTAGCGCAACACACGCTCAGCCGGTGACACTCTTCCTTTGTAGCGCCTCCAGGCGCCTTGCTGACGTTCTCCTCGCTGCGCCGCCGCTGGGGGTGGCGGGAATGCGAGTCCTCCACACAGCGACCGCTGGGATGTCAAATGCGGCAGCCGGGGGACTCGAGGGATTCAGCAGCACGATTCTGCACAGAGGCAGGGCAATACGGCCACAGGCAATGTCCGGTGAGTGTTTAGCGCAACACACGCTCAGCCGGTGACACTCTTCCTTTGTAGCGCCTCCAGGCGCCTTGCTGACGTTCTCCTCGCTGCGCCGCCGCTGGGGGTGGCGGGAATGCGAGTCCTCCACACAGCGACCGCTGGGATGTCAAATGCGGCAGCCGGGGGACTCGAGGGATTCAGCAGCACGATTCTGCACAGAGGCAGGGCAATACGGCCACAGGCAATGTCCGGTGAGTGTTTAGCGCAACACACGCTCAACTGGTGACACTCTTCCTTTGTAGCGCCTCCAGGCGCCTTGCTGACGTTCTCCTCGCTGCGCCGCCGCTGGGGGTGGCGGGAATGCGAGTCCTCCACACAGCGACCGCTGGGATGTCAAATGCGGCAGCCGGGGGACTCGAGGGATTCAGCAGCACGATTCTGCACAGAGGCAGGGCAATACGGCCACAGGCAATGTCCGGTGAGTGTTTAGCGCAACACACGCTCAGCCGGTGACACTCTTCCTTTGTAGCGCCTCCCGGCGCCTTGCTGACGTTCTCCTCGCTGCGCCGCACCTGGGGGTGGCGGGAATGCGAGTCCTCCACACAGCGACCGCTGGGATGTCAAATGCGGCAGCCGGGGGACTCGAGGGATTCAGCAGCACGATTCTGCACAGAGGCAGGGCAATACGGCCACAGGCAATGTCCGGTGAGTGTTTAGCGCAACACACGCTCAGCCGGTGACACTCTTCCTTTGTAGCGCCTCCAGGCGCCTTGCTGACGTTCTCCTCGCTGCGCCGCCGCTGGGGGTGGCGGGAATGCGAGTCCTCCACACAGCGACCGCTGGGATGTCAAATGCGGCAGCCGGGGGACTCGAGGGATTCAGCAGCACGATTCTGCACAGAGGCAGGGCAATACGGCCACAGGCAATGTCCGGTGAGTGTTTAGCGCAACACTGGAAATTAGTATAAATAGAGTAGGCTTAGTTAGCTAATTTGTCCGACTTGTCCGAATAGCTGACCTGTACTGACCCAATGCACTCAAACGGTGATCGAGAGCTGGCGGAGCACTCTGTCAGAAGATTTGATAACCCAATCGGTGGTCGGGAGCAAGGGTGCGGGCAGAGCACTCTGACAGAAGATTCGATAACTCAATCGGGGTTAGGCTGTTAGCTGCAGAGAGGGTTGTAGTGCTGGCGTAGCAACTTTAACTGTGGGTGCAAGTCTTAGCCTGTGGTGGTCCTGTCCTGGTCCAATTTGGCTGCACCTGTCCTGATCTCTGGTCAGCACCTGTTGTACTGCTGGCACTTGCACTTTTGGGGTTCTATCCTCTCACTGACCCGTGGCCAGGGTTAGTTCTTCATACCATTCTAGGTAAATATTCTATGTGGGTATGTCATTGTATTGTTACCTTTTCTCTTCCCACCCTAATGTCAAATGCGTAAAGACTGCTTTATAAAATCTTTGCATATTTTCATTCTCATCATCATTTTCCTGATTAAAAGATTTCTGATGTTTAAATATTTGGATTAAGACATTTAAGAAATGTAGATAAAGAGTTTAAACTTTTCCCGAGTTTGTGGTTATAATAGAAGTGCAAATGTTATTATTCTACCTAATATTCTAACACCTTTGCTCCCTTAGGACTTTAGTTACCGATGACAAGGATTGGTAAGTCAATGGTATAGGTCCTAAATGAAACTTATAAATAACTGATTAGAGTAAGTGCACAGGCTACCTGATTAAAACTCATCACATGTTGTTTTTATTGGGCCCAGGTGAGTATGGTAAACTGGTCAGGTTAACCCATGCGTCCAACGACAAGGACAACAACACCACCACCCTAATAGACAACCTCGCCAACCTCGGACTCAAGCAACTGGTCAACACCCCCACCCACTACGCCGGCCATACACTCGACCCCGTCTTCTCCTCCAGCAACCACATCTCCTTCAGCCACACCACCGAGCTCCACTGGACCCACCACAGCTGCGTACATTTCAACTTCAGGAAAACAACGACCCACCACCGCCCTCAACATACCCCCCGAAGATGCTGGAGCAAGATCACAACCGACCAACTCACCTCCTCCTTGAGCCAAAATCCTCCCACCGACACTACGGACCCCAACGAAGCAGCCCGCAACCTCACACAGTGGATCACCGACTGCGCAGAAGCCCTTGCTCCACTGAAGAACCCTCCATGCAACCCCGACAGCAAGAAAGTTGCATGGTTCACCAACGATCTCAAAGACTCCAAGAAATCCTGCCGTGCCCTCGAGTAAGCCTGGCGCCACAACCAGTCATCAGAAAACATGATTGCCCACAAGAACGCCACCCGCAAACACCACCAGTTGATCCACATCACCAAAAGGACAGCATTCAGAGAACGACTGCACAACAACATCCACAACAGCAAGGAACTCTTCAACATCATGAAAGAGCTCTCCAACCCCAACGCCAGCAACAACAACATCACGCCATTATAAGACCTCTGCAACTCTCGCGCCACTTTTTTCCACCGCAAGATCGTCGACATACACGACAGCTTCGGCGCCCAGAACTCATACCCTGCCAACGAACCTACGCCCCCCACCACCACTCTATGCGCCTGGACCCAGGTCAGCACGGAAGACACCACCCACACGATGAACACCATGCACTCTGGCTCCTCAGCCGACCCCAGCCCACACCACATCTTCAACAAAGCCGACTCAATCATCGCACCCAAACTCCGGGACTCCATCAACAACTCCTTCGTTTCCGCCACCTTCCCGGAGAACTGGAAGCATGCAGAGATCAGTGCCCTCCTGAAGAAGCCCACCGCAGACCCCACAGACCTCAAGAACCTCCGACCCATCTCGCTCCTCCCCTTCCCCGCAAAAGTCATCGAGAAAACCGTCAACAAACAACTGATAGCCATCCTCGAGACGAACGGCTCCCTCGACCCATCACAGTCCAGATTCCGAGCGAACCACAGCACCGAGACCTCCCTCATCGCAGCCACCGATGACATCAGGACCCTGCTTGACAACGGAGAAACCGCCGCCCTCATCCTCCTCGACCTTTTGGCTGTTTTCGACACGGTCTGCCACCGCACCCTGACAACCCGCCTCCACCACGCCGGGATCCAAGGAAAGGCCCTGGAATGGATCACCTCCTTCCTCTCCAACAAAACCCAAAGAGTCCGTCTCCCGCCCTTCCCCGCAGAAGCCACCAAGATCATCTGCAGCGTACCTCAAGGCTCCTCGCTCAGCCCCACCCTCTTCAATGTCTACATGAGCCCCCTCGCAGCCATCGCACGCAAGCACAACCTCAACATCATCTCCTACGCCGACGATACCCAACTGATCCTCTCCCTCACCAACGACCCCACCAGAGCCAGAGCCAGCTTCCAGGACGGCATGAAAGACATCACGAACTGATGAAGCTCAGTTGTCTGAAACTGAACTCAGACAAGACGGAAGTCCTCATCCTTGGCCCATCCATCTCCGCCTGGGATGACTCCTGGTGGCCCCCCGCCCTGGGCCCCCCACCCAAGCCACAATGTTATTCATTAATGTGGCACTATGTGTATTCTGAGTTGCAAATGTTTTTATGCAAGTGTTCAATTGTCTGTCATCTAAAACCAAATGATATGTGTTGTCAGGTTTTGTTATGGGAAACAAAGAGTTGTTCATTGACGAGGTGCAAGCTTCAATCACACCTTGGCATTCAAGTTGGTCCAAGATTTCCTTGACCTGTTTCTTAGCCTCATTTCTAATAGGGTACTGTTTCTATGGAGTTGGAGTAGTTTTTAATGGGATTTTGTGGTGTATGGACTCCACGTCCCACCCTACATGGTTGAGGTATCATGCTGGAGATAGAGCTTGCACCCACTCCCGCACTTATGAGTGCTTTAAGAAACAGAAACGAGGTTGGAAAAGCAGACAAAATGACACTTTCACCTTTTGGGCAATCCAATATAAATTTAGGCGGCCAATCTTTTTCTGCTAACAGGATGTCATATCAAATGTCAAGTTTTCCGAAAAGTAACCTTTAATTTTACTTGAGATGTCTCCCTCTATTTGGAGATTAATTTCATGTAGACGGTGTGGAACAATCACTCTTGTATCGGGTGTTTCCACTGTGATGTATTCATTCAATATTGCTGTCACCAGAAACTCCTTCAGATTCTTGCGAGCTATTGTTACTTCTGCCTCGCTGTCAAGCATCGTCAGAGCCCATTCAACAACCTCAGTAATGTAGGCATTTCTAATTTGTAAGCCAGTTACTTTGCTCTTCCTGTTTGATAATGAAATCTGAAGTGCGATGTGTTTCTCTTTTTCACTTTTGTTGATCTCCAATTTTTGTTCTGACTGTCCTTTCCTCTCTGAGCTTTTAGATGAACCCTGCAAGGAATGAAAGGAGCGTGTATCAGTATCCTGATACCTGTAAGGTTTCCTAATGTTAGCACGATTCCTAAGGTTGTACCTCTTTTTAGAGGACTCCCGTTGTGGAGACCCACCTCTTGAGCGTGAAGAAATTCTGTTATTGGTATTTGTAGATTGATTATTATTATCCCATTTCTTTTTAGAAGAAGTGGGTTCTTGCTTTTAGTTCTCCATTTCAGAACTACTCACCACTTGTGGTTTCCCTGGTTTGGCTCTCAAACTATCTCTGCCTAGTAAATCATTGGTGTCTTCGACAATGTTTGGTAATGCACGCTCCTGGTATGTAGGAGCTGTTTCCCTTAGCCGTTGGTGTATAGCTGCTGCTTCTCCTTTGATGGTGCTCAGCGTAATTAATAAGACTTGGTCAAAATGACCCATCAGTTTCAACCCCAAGTCTAGGGCAGGTCCTGCCCCATACTCATTTTGTAGCTGCTTCAATCATTCCAGAATAACTGATATGGCCAGGGGAAAACAACCTTTACAATGCGGTCAAAACACTGCAATACACTTACATCGCTGTTTTTACAACATCGTCACACGTAGAAATAGAAAACGTTCTGCTACTAAGAGTAGCATCAGAGCGGTAATTGCAGCTGTTCGCCCATTGGCACGAGTGCAGTGTTGATATTGTGTGTGGGGGATGAGAAGGAGAGACGGGGGCACTTACCTGTGGACGCCGTTCTGCTGCACCACAAGCTGCCTTGCTGCAACCTCAAAACGCCAACTTCCTGCTCGGAGGACCGGGCCACCTGTGTTGTTGCCGCCACCCGGGGACTACATTTCCCGGCACCACTTGCGGCAAGTACGCCGCCTACGTTGCTCCTGCACCCGATGGCGCATAAAATCACCTGGGAGCTCCGGGGAAGCGGGGGACAAGGAGGAGAGACGGGGGCACTTACCTGTGGACGCCGCTCCGCTGCACCTCAAGCTGCCTTGTTGCCATCAAAAAAAGCCAACTTCCTGCTCGGAGCACCGTGCCACCTGTGTTGTTGCCGCCACCCGGGGACTACATTTCCTGGCACCACTTGTGGCTAGAACGCCGCCTACATTGCTGGCGCATAAAATCACCTGGGAGCTCCCGCGTCGCGGGACACGCGCGGGCAGCGCCGGGAGAAGCCCGGTACAAGGGCGGGACTGTCTGTAGCCATCAGAGGCCAGAAGAGGGAGGGCCGGGCCACCCCTCTTAGCACCCACACAGAGGGTTGCTGGATACCAAGGTACTGTTGTTCATCCTTTGGTCCTGGTAGATTGAAAACTCTTTGTGCGGATAATAACTACCTTTATCCCCAATATGGACTTGTAATAGGCGCTAAAATTTACCTGTGCATACTATTGGCCTTTGTAGCTATTTCCACAAAACTTCTTTATTACCCTTATTTGGAATATTACTAAGATGGGTAAAAGGGCTTGTCCTACAAAGAAATTATCACCACCCTTGCCCAAACCTGCTGCTAAACCAACATCAATAGATAGGATGTTGGAGAAAGCCCTTGGAGTTGTGGCCGCTGAAATAGAAAGGACAGAAAGGCGTCTATCTATTAAACCAAATTTAGACTCTGATTCGTTGATTTCCAACTCCCCCTGTGAAATAGAAGTAACACCCATCGAGTTGTCAAATGATCTACCGCTAAATTTAGATACGACTAGTAGGGAGTTTCTGAACTGCAGTGCCCGCCCACGGGTAGATAGGAATACCAAAGCAAAAGCAAGACCAAAAGTAAAGCTGCAAGCTAAAAGGAAAAAAACGCAGGGCTGTGCTGTAGATATAGAACATTCCCCGGTGGCTAGTCCAGCGGCAGTTCACACTTTACAAGTTATTGATCAGCCCAGGTGGGAGACTACTATGGTAACAAACTTACAGATTTAGATGAGAGCCATTAGCAAAGTGGAACTTAGTCCTATAATAGAAAGGTTGGAGGGACTGAAAGCAATTATGAATGATGGGCCAAAAACAAAAGCTAAACCTAGCCTTGAGAATAAGACAAGTAAACAGGCTGCCAACAGTCCCATAAGAGATAAACCCAACCCTGCTGCAAACGTAAGAGTCCTTTCACCCACAATAAATGTAATTTCAGATGCCCCACATCAGGCGAGGACCGCTAAAGAGAAAGGAGTAGCAAAGCCCACTATGAACAAAAATAACTTAATAACTCCCCAACCATTAGTAATCAGAAGTGCAGGGAAAAATACAAATAATTCTGGGCAGGGATTGGTAGCAACGAATCCATCACCCGAGCATAATGACCAAACATATTGCCCACCAATTATAAATCTTCCCCCAGCATCAACCCCTTATGTATTAATTCTGGCAGGGGTACCCGAACTAAGAAAGGGTCAGACAGAGTCCCACCAAGAATTAAAAAATAAAAGCGTTCATTAGCTAATTAATCATAGAGATTTTGGATACGAAAATACACGAGATTTTATTCACAAGAAGGGTGGGTTGGATTGGTGCATGACACAAGGCTATTCATGGAAACTGCATAGTTATCAATTTTAGAAATCCAATAACTACAAACAGATATTTAGCATCAGCGTTTGGGAGGAATATGGGTAACATTTACTTACTCCCTCCGGGTTTTTTTATCCCCAAAAAGTTCCCCAGCAGTATGACCATTGCCAGCAATTGGGATGGAGATCCCTGCACAACAATCACACCTTTCGCAATATAGGTCAAAACTGGAGTAACCAACCCACTTTTAATATCCCCACTGGGAACAGGTTCAGACCCCTTGAAGGGGTGGATTGACTAGTGGAAACCCCAGAAATAGTACAGGAAGAAAATCCTGCTATCTTTAGTAACTATGATGATGGGGTTTGTCTCCCTGGGCTACTCCCCCCTAGAAAGGAAGGTCTGGTCGGAGAGTACTTGAGTGGTTCCCGAACTAGCATGATTAATGGGGGTGGGTTAGCACTGTTTGAAGATCCCCACTGCCCTATAGTCGAGGGAAGTGCTGAGCAGGTAGCCACACAATTAGGAATTAAGAATAGCTACCCCCAGTCTTTAGAAAATGATAACAAGATAACCCCTACCCATCGGACCATGAGAACCATATCCTGGAACGTAGCGGGCATCAACAGCAAAATATATGACAGTGAGTGGAGATCATTTATTGATGCATACGATATATGTATGTTTCAGGAAACGTGGGTAAGAGGAGAGGTCACAATGCTGGGCTTCGCCTCATTAACTTCTGTTGGCGTGGGGAGACCATCAGGGGGATTAATCACATGGGTAGGTGTCCACGTAGGTTGCACGGCCGTGCAACTTGACACAGGCTCCAGTGATATTTTATGCGTACAACTGCATTTTCCCCTTAAAACCCCTATTGTTTTAATTAATGTATATTCAAGGCCCACCTCCAGGGGAATGGAGTCCACCACTCTGGAGGAGTTAGACATATTCTTATCTAGCATCACTTTAAAACATATGGTCATAGTAGGAGGGGAACTCAACTGCCAGTTCGAGCCCCTTGAGGGCTTGTATCTTGGCAGCATTTCTGAGGAGGATCATCTTTTCGAAATACCGGAATCCAGATGTCCAACTATGAACAAATGGTCACCCCTGATAGTTCAGATTAATTGCCTTGTCCTTAAACACTCATTAAGAGCGCGTAACGGAAGATCACTTTCTGAAACATCATGTAGTTACACGTTCCATAGCAAGGATCGAGGGTTCCTACTAGATTACATTCTTATAAACACTAATTCTTGGGACTTGATGTCTGATTTCAGAATTCTTCCCCGTGCTGACAGTGATCATGATGCGTTAGTAGTGGACTTCCAAATAATAAACCCCGGGCGAGCGCATCATGATGATACCCCTGATGATTCTAGGTTAATTGTCTCAAACTGTAGGAGGCGAACACGATGGATTAACTTTAGCCAATCACAGGAAAATTTGAGTAGTCTTTATGATGCTTTACTACCGGTTTTCTTAGAAGCCTCTACCCTATATAACTATAATATGGATCTTATGGACAAAGAGCGATTGGGTTAAACCTTGATAAATTAAAAGAAATTCTATTAGACTGTTTTTTCCCTAGTAAACCAAATAGATCTAGTAGGCCTGTCCCCCACCCGTGGTACAATGCATTTTGTCGCAAAGCTAAAAGCGCACTGGTGACATTCATCAAAGCAAAAGATCACCCCAAATTAAAACTTTGAGAAGGGCTTACAAAGTAGCTGTCCATGAAGCAAAACACAGGTGGGAAATGGATAATTGGGACCTACTAAAAACATCTCTAGGGGATAGAGACATGTGAACATTTTGGAGAGTTGTAAACTCTGGCTCAACTATTCCCAAAAGAGCGCTAGAACCTTATCTGGAAGAAGAGGTCTGGAGGGAGTATTTTGAATCCCTCTATAAGGAGGAGGAGAGTCATGCAGATTATCTGCCAGTACCAAATGATATTAACTATCATACTGACAGTAGCCCGGGATCGAACATAACCCTACAGGAAATAAAAGGTGCAGTAGACAAATTAGCCCCAGGCAAAGCCCCTGGCTTGGATAAGATTCCCGGGGAACTTTTTAGAAGCGAGCCATCTATTTGGGCCCCCTACCTCTGGGTCCTTTTTAACGCAATATTGATGGGTATGAAGATCCCTGGTAGTTGGGCAGGTGCAGAGATAATCCTGATCTTTAAAAAGGGCTCCCCTTTATTACCAAGTAATTATAGACCAATCAGTCTAATTGATATCCCCCAAAATCTTTTTGCATGAGTCCTGCTCCTCGGGCTCCAATCCTGGATGGATGAGGACCGTGTACTTTCACACCTCCAGGCAGGGTTCAGGGAAAAATTGGCGACCCTGGATCAAGTATTAAGATTACAACTGTTACATTGGAAGACGGTCTGCTTGGAGGGGGGTAGTCTTTGTTTAATATTTGTAGATTTGAGGTCAGCTTTTGACCTGGTGCCAAGAGAAAAATTGGGGTCTGTCTTACTTGAGTTGGGCCCCCGTATATTTAATACAACTTCTTAAGCGCTTGCATGAAAACAATTTCGCGCAAATAAGATTTGGTAGGGATGGAAAACTGACATCACCCATACCTATTAAGCGATGCGTACGCCAGGGCTGCGTGCTTGCCCAACTTTGTTTAGTCTTTACATTAACGGCCTGATAGATGCTCTGTCACAAGAAAGAGATCTAGATGCCCCAAAATTAGCTTCATGCAGGAGCTCGGCTATGATGTTTGCCGATGACACCCTTTTGGTGTCTAAATCACCCATGGGGATTCAAAGGGTTTTGAACAGGTTTCAGATGTTCTGTGAGGAAAGAGGACTTGTGATCAACCTACAGAAAATTAAATTTATAGTATTTAACAAACCTAAGAGCACTCGTCCCAACCCTTCACTTAATGGTAAACCCCTGGAAAGAGTGACATCTTTTATGTATTTAGGCATCATCATCACTGAGTTCATGGACTGGGGGGCGCAAATAGTGAAGTCAACATTAAAACTAGCCCAGTCAACATGGGGCATCACTAAGGTTTTTAATAAATCAGAAATGAGAGCCGTCAGTCCGTAGCTAGAAATCTATAGGGTCCAGGCGCGTGGGGGTGCATTTTATGGTGCAGAGCTCTGGGGCCATTGCAATTCTAAGTCTTTATTACAGGTTGAGAATCATTACATTAAAAACTTATTTTGATTGCCGCAAAGTACTCCTTTAATTCCACTTGGTCTAGATGTGGGATTGATGGCACTAGGAGAAGTGTTGTGTCTTAGACCCCTTCTGTACTGGCGCCGCTTATGGTCGATACCTGAACTTCTCCCATATAGAGAAGAATTGTCCGATGTTCTAAAGATTAGGGGCGCTGCTAGACTGCCCTGGTTTTCCCACATCAAACATCTGTTGACAGATATGGGTCTGGGGGAATGTCGGTCTGATCCAGAGCTAGCATGTCCACTAATCCCTAGGAAACAAATGAAGGCACATTATGAGAACTATAGAATGGCCTTACTGCATTTCAGCTCCAAATTAGGTAGACTAACTAAAGCCTTTTTGGAAATAAAGGATATCCCTTTCTATGAGAAGGTGCTCCACCTCATTAAACCTGTGACAGCCAGGAAACTCTATTTACAATTTAGATTTGGGGTATTGCAGTCATGTTTTACATCCAAGTGGAGAACACAGAATGAGGTTAGATGTCCCGCCTGTGATTATTCTGAGGAATCAGAGCTGCATGTCTTTTCTGGTTGTCCGGGCTATAATAAAGTGAGAAAAAGATGGCTGGTGCAGATCTGCAGAAACCTGGGTAGTAGGCATTGTGTTGAAGCATTCAGGATATTGAAGAATGACCTCAGTATCCCAGTTGTTTACTCATTTGCAGGATTTCTGTTTTCTATGTGGTGTGCAAGAAGGGTATTTCTGAAAGCATTAAATGAGCCACTGGATAAGAACTAGCGGATGTTTAGCACAGAACCACCTACTGGCAAAATCTCCCTTTATATAATGTTACACATTTTCAAATTGAAAGGTTGTTTCTGTTTTTTTAAGTTTTTAGCTCTAGTTATTTATCTATAAATCACTATGCACTTTCAACAAAATGTTTATGTATATGTGACGTGTTTCCATTGTATATCCGCCACCCTCCTTTTAAAATTGATTCTATGTATTTATATAATGATACCTCTAGTGTTTTTTAATTTCCTTGATATGTCAAGACTTATAAATTCTTCTGATGTATTTTCGTAAACTAATGTCTTTTTTTAAAATCATGTACTATTTAGAACATGTTGACCGAAATAACGTTATTTTGACTTGACTTGACTTGTTATTGGTATTTGTAGATTATTATTATCCCATTTCTTTTTTAGAAGAAGTGGGTGCTTACTTTTAGTTATCCTTTTCAGAACTACTCACCACTTGTGGTTTCCCTGGTTTTGCTCTCAAACTATCTCTGCCTAGTGAAGCATTGGTGTCTTTGACAATGTTTGGTAATGCACGCTCCTGGTATGTAGGAGCTGTTTCCCTTAGTCGTTGGTGTATAGCGAGAGCTGCTGCTTACCCTTTGATGGTGCTCAGTGTAATTAATAAGACTTGGTCAAAATTACCCATCAGTTTTATCCCCAAGTCTAGGGCAGGTCCTGCCCCATACTCATTTTGTAGCTGCTTCAATCCTACCAGGCTAACTGATATGGCCAGGGGAAAACAACCTTTCAATGCGGTCAAAACACTCCAAATACACTTACATTGCTGTTGTTACAACGCAAGTCGTTACAACGACTTGCACTGGAGGGTGCTCTAGACTAAGAAATAGTGTGATTTACTATTCCAACACCATCCCTAATGTACGTGGACTGGAGTTGGAATAGTAAATCACACTATTCCTAAGTGCAGCGCCATCCAGTGCAATTCATTGTAACGACTTGCGTTGTAAAAACAGCGATGTAATGTACCGCAATCTAAATGATCGCGTTGTATCATCATACATCCATGGCCAGGGTACCATGTATTCTAGTATACTGCAGGAAAGATTGTTCCCCATGTGGTACAATCCTCAATTGAGGGAACCATTCCCATTGCCAAGCAAATTGTTAACATTCTGTGTTTTTCCTGCTGGCCTGTATGGGGAAATACTGCTTCCAACTGTGCTATATTTTGCGCGATCCAGAACGGTACTTGATCCCTCTATGATAGGAATGCACCCATTGCTGATTTTAGTGTTTGTGGGCTAATTATTGGTGTGTGTTGGGTTTGAACTGTACCGTGTAGAGCAGCTCTCGTAGGTTGTACTGTGAGTGTTCGCATGACAAACTGGACAATGTGTCTGTATAGCCTGAGTACTTCTTTGTAAAATGTACGCACTTTCCCTACTGGGAGTGTGTCTGTCTCAGGATGTGGAGTGTAAGTCGCTTAGACTGGCCATGTCGCTCCTCCTATGCTGAGCAAACCTAGTCTTACGACCGAAGTTGTGTGTCTTACGACGCCTTTAAACAAGCATTTATGTTGCTCGTAAGTTAACAGAACTTCAATGTCCTCGTATGGATGTATTCTTCTGGTGAATCCACTTCAATGTATTTATGGAATAAATGTGTATGTGGATCTGCAGGTGGGAATTTCATCGAGGAATATAATACCTGATCTGAATATCTCTTTTGCCTCAATTACGAAGGTAACATAGCCACCTGTTACAGGTAATCCACGTTCTAACAATCTCAGAGTTACTGCCTGTCAGCAGCTCTCTGTGATGTTTAGTGCGTTAGTATATTTGTCTCCTTCCCCGCCTACACTGCTACTTGCAGTTTCAGTCATTTTGAGAGGAGAAGATAGTAAAGGTATAGGAGATAGCATTTAGCACAAAGTGGGAACCTGTAATCCTTACAAGCTTGTCTAAACCTTCAGCCAATACACAGGGTGTACCTGCTCAGCTGAAGTGGATAAACCTTCCCACGTCTCTGTATAGTGTGAGTAGGGTTTTCTGAGAAAGCACGACTCAACTACTAAGATTTATCTGTTAATATAAGAACCAAACCAGCGTTGGTGGTACCATGTCGTATAGTTCCTAGGACCCTCAAGACCTGCACGTTTTGGATGATTTAAACTGAGGTGTTGGTGTGCAGGCAGACTCTGGACACCCCCACAGAATGAACCAGCTGTTAGACCAGCTAGCTCTACAGTGCCACTACCACCCCCTGTTTTCTACAGCAGTGTGTGTAGTTTCTGGCAACCACTGAACATGGCAACCCTGATTCCTCAGGTATCATTGAAACAATACAGTATCTTCTGCTCAGTCACCCATGTTTGCTTTTCTCAGAATACACATCAAATGATGATTGGAATAGTTTGAATGATTATTTATTGGTCAAGCATCAGTCTAGTGTGGAACATATTAGCTGCGACAATCAAAAGACAGGAGCAGACAAATGTAATCTCTAGTAGCAATTATGTAAAAAGTAGATACATTTATACCATAGTGCTAATAAGATGAATAAAAGCATATTACATAAAACAATAGCATTGGCCTACTCCTACTATGCGGAGCCTACCTAAATGTACCTAACCTAGATATGTAGGTGAATCATGTGTATGTAAATATTAGGATAGAGCCTAATGGAGCCAACAATCCCCTGGAAAGTGCTAACCCCACACCTGATGTTTGTGAATGAAGGACCCCGTCTCTGCTTCGAGGAAGGCAATCCGCAAGGAATGTCATTTCTCTGCCTGCTGGAGGATCAGCATGCAGAGTCTTGGTCTAGCCTGGAAGGAATTATCCTCTTTCTTTCTAAGGGGGAGAGAGGGTCCTTTATACTAAAGTGGTCACTCCAGGGTTTCTTCCAGAATCGTTAAGTTTTGAAAACATTCAGTAATCCTTTTTCTAATCCTTTTCTAAACAAAACACTCATTCACAGCCAGCTGTTGGCCTTGGATGAAAAAATTTGGTGACCCTTATACAGAATAACTTTACCATGTCTGGGGACATGTTTATGTATGTCGGGTACAGGGATTAAGATATGGTACCGAGAGCCTGGATTGTCAAAGAGACAGAAGGAAGGTACTAGGTAAAAGGTCACCTGTTTACGATCTTTATGATGTGTGGATTGGACAAAATGTATGTAGTTGGTATGTACAGGATGGGACTAGCCTAAAAGACATGACAGCATGTTTTGCCTTTAATACACCATGCATTACTTATCTCTATTGATGAACAAGTGTTTGTTGTTTACAATCATATTTTAAATCCTAATTTTCGGTTGAAATTATTCATGATGAAGTGCTATCTCTTCACAATTTTAAATGAAACAAATATGGCTTCAGAATTTTTTTACCTGAGACTATTTAAACATGGTATTATACAAACACTTGTGAATCATTCTCTTCCATTAGTCGTATTATTTGGTAGAGTCACTTGCATGAATTGAACACTAATTAGTTAGCCACAAGTGTATATAAGTCCAACGGGTATCTCTGTGAGATCCATGGTTTTATATTTCATTTCCCCAGATAAGTTAGTTTGCACTAGCGACTATCTGTCATATTTAACAATTGCAGATCACAAAGGACTTCATGTAAAAAACATATCTGTCAAACGAACTGGCATGAGTTTCCTTTTATCTAATATTACTAGGTTTACGATCACCAACACTAGGATAACCGACTCGATTGGGCACCCTCGAGATACCAAGAGATTTGCAATTTGTTCCCCAGACGAGTGAGTTTATATTTGTGACTTTCTGACCTTGAACACTTTCCGAGTGCACAGAAGAACCACTAATACATGATGTTGTTAGTATGGATTTGACCCTACATGGGCTTGCCTGTGATGGTGCCTGCCCCTTTCTGTATGGGGACTGGTTTTCCTTCAAATAGATTAGGGTACATTCATAATGTGACATCACCACACGAGCTTTAGTATCTATCAGAGGACCGAACGCACCTATGCAGTGACAGCTCCTTTGAATCTACCATAGCTTAGCCTTGCATTCTCGACAGTTGACATGCACGCTTACATAGTTTAGGTGAGTGTTTAGTGAGTATTTTTCCAGGGAGTTGTTGCTACTTACGCGCCACAAGGAGTTTGCAATAACTGCCTAAAGACTGATCGGGTAGGTACTCCGCCTGTTGGTTCTTCTTCATAGGACTTGTATTTGATGTGGGAGACTAGAATTTTTTCACATTCTCTCCCTTTGTGTTCACAAACTAACACTGAAGAATCAAAAATACACAAGTGGGATAGGATTCTGCCTTAATATCAACATTTTGTGAATTTTACATTGGATGATTAAACAATCAGTTTCCCCCTACACTCCATGGTGAGCATTTCTACTCAGCTTTGTCCAGTATGTATACATCTAAGCTCACAATCCAAAACTGATTGGATTGATTTATTCCACAGACTCATTAATGGGGTAACATGAGAAAGTCTGTGATTGATGCCTATAGCTGCACTCTATCGATTTAGGGAAGAGGACCATTGAGCTGAACACCGCTTGGTGAGGTACAGAGGTGTTCCCTCCTAACACTAATTTTATTCATTTTATAACACCATACTTATGTGAGATTCTATCTTCCTGTGTAGGCTGACACCAAAGCTCTCACCAGCCATGGGGAAGACTCACTGTGATATATACTCATTAACATATACATCAAGGGTTGAAATAGCAACAATATTTTGAATAGTCCCTGTCCTTGGTCAAACCATCCTAAAATTGAAACTAATGTCGATAGAGGGTGTACGTTGAATCATTTTGTTACAGAAAAGGACTGACAGTTGTATTTATTTTTGTTTAATTGTTGTATTGTGTTGTATAAAACACACTGTTGCAGGTTATGTCACTTTTTCACTAAGTCATGTATTATGTCTTGTATCTTTGACAGCCTCATTTGAAGGAATTTGTATCTATTAGCCAAAAAATATGATTTTGAATATACAAACTGAGCAATATTAGTGTTGAGTTATACATTCATTGTTAATTTATATTAAAACAGGCGTGGTAAATATTGGTCCAACACGGACCCCACGCGATGTATGTTTCATGTACTGGTTACTACATGACTTAGTTCAAAGATTGTTCTGGGTCACATACACATTTATTTTTGGTAAATCACTGTCAGATTCTGCAAAATAATTGAGTCACCCAACAGAACATATTGTAGCTTATACCATATAGACCCAGGTTCTGAGGTATACAGGGTAACCCCATTATTCTTGATGGTGTCTATGGGGAGAAGCATAGGCCCTTTAGCAATGGTCATCAGTGGTTAAGTACTCAGAGTCCTAAGGCCAACAAAAGGAATCAACAAAAAAAGGAGGGAAGGATACAAAATGTTTGGGGAAAGACTGCCCTAGGATGGCAGGTCAAACACGTTGTCTTACTGAATTAGTAGGAACTTCATGACACTAAGTCACTAACGCTTTAGAAATGGTACTTATTTCATGGGTCTCCTGAGTAGTTTTCTTATGTGGGCCCAAAGCCCCTAGTCGCCATTTTCTTAAAGACATCCCTGGTGTTAAGGGTAAAATAGGGAACCTCTATTTCTGTGTGTGTGGCACTCAAGCTTAGACCTCACAAGAGGATCACCCCACTATAGCTTACCCTCTCTGAATTGTACTAGTTAATATGGTGAACGGAGCACCAGTGAATGCTCCACTTAATTGCAAACATGCATTAAGACAGATGTTACAACAACAAAGACTTCCTCTTAGGGGAGGGAATGTTATTTTAGTGGTAGAGGCTCATAAAGAATATAAAACAGAGGTATTCTATTCATTTGGAACATTTCTGGCAGCATATGTCAACACAGGAAAGTTTCACACATGCAATGAAGCAGCCATACTATACAACTACAGAGCTTATGAAGTTATGGAAATTGCACTAACATTTCAGGTGCACACGTATTGGTTCCAAGACACTCTGCAACATGTGTTAGAAAATGTCAGACTGGGTCCCGTCAGCAATGACGCAGCAACATGACCAGTCCTAGTTATCTATTCACCATATCAATAAATAGGAGTTCACACAGCAGCAGAACATCGGGCACTTTACACAGGTATAGTTGGACTATACAGAGGGTCAGCACAGTTTGTTATAGGAATAATTACAGCAACCCCAGCAAGGGCTGTCCAAGCTGCAGAACCACATGTGGCCATGCCAGGAGTTAGTTCAGTCACTATTTATGCAATTATTGGTAAGGTTCCCACCAGGTGGGAAGAAGTTCTCTTCAAAAAACAAATCAGCTTGACGCAGTATTTCCCCTTATGGGACCCCAAGATAACCACAGAATTCACACAATGTGCCTACCTTTTTGGGATTGTTCCCCTCGGCAGGTAGAATGTCCTACATGAGACACCATGTACAACTTCTGAGATGCTTAAAAAAATTCAGAATGAATACTGGAAAGCCTCTGCCTTTGATTTCAGGATGAAATTAATTAGCAATTTTGCTACAGTATCCTCAATCATATTAAGGTAAATTAAAGGAGAAGCAGCAGCATTGGCAGTACAACTTGTGCAGGTCCCTTTGGTAGTCCAAGAGTGCAAACTACCTAAAATTATTGCTGAAACCTCCAAATCTATAGGCCGAGATAATTTATGGGGTCAACCTAATAAACCTCAATTAAAGAGTTATTCTGAAAAGGATATCCAGAAACAGGCACCAGAGACTTCTAAAAAAAAGCTGGGATAATAAGACAAATAAAGAAAAAGTTACAACATGGGTGGATCTCTTCTCCAGGGATCCTCTGAAAAGCAATACAACTTGAATACATGTGAAATTATAAAATAGACTGATAGATATCTGTATAGAGCTGCATGTTTTGTCTTGTTCCTTTCACGAAACATTTGAAAAATGCTCGGAGAGAGGAGGACGATAAGAGCAAAGGTAGGAGAACTATGGGAAACTCTGGAAAGACGTGCAACACTCTTCTGACATCACCATAAAAAAGAAAGAAATACTTCCCCAATAAAAACCTCAATTCAAGAAGAAATTGGTTGCTATTGCACTTAAAAATGCCAAACAACGAGTAGGTTATTACTCCGCTGGACACTGTGGCAGAGGTCACAATAGTTTGCCAGAATCTTCAAGAGTTTCTGGTGGTGAGAGCAACTAATGAGTTTTTTCAGGTGGAAACACCAGATCAGAGAGTTAGTTTATCAGGCAGATTGTATAATTTGAATCTCAAAATTGAGGGTGATAAATACTGTAACTTTAAAGTGGGAATGCTTAACATTTGGGTATGACATTCTCTTGGCTGTAAAAAATTTGCCACCTGAGATTGCATGAAATGTCCCAGCAGGGGAACATGTGATATTACCATCCTTCTCTGTCCTTGTTTCTGAAGCATTTAAACATGCGTATGCCAAGGAGTGGGTCCTTACACCAATATATGACGTTACAACACAAGCCATTAAAACGCATGCTTTTACAACACAGTTTTTGCAACATAAGTACAATTACATCGCGTTTTTACAATGCATACCATTACAACGCAAAATTATGTTACTGCATTAAATGAACTATTACATCACATAATAGTACAATGCATACAATTACAATGCATTTTTTAAAAAATTGTATAATAAACCTCTGGGACTGGATGCAGGAAACATGGGTTTTGGGTGGGGTAGTGTACTAAAATACGGATAGTTAAAATTAGTACTGAGTATTGAAATTAATACTCGAGTACTAAAAAATAATACTCACATTGTATATTTATTTAAAAAATCTTATACTAACAAATGTGTCAGGATGCAAAGAAAAAAGGAGTTTTGGGTGGGTTACTGTATTAATACACAGCGTTTAAAAAAGCTTCTGAACGTTAAAATCAATACTCAAGTACTGAAATTAATTCTCATGTATTTTTTTTTATCTTAAACACTTGAATACTTTTATTTTATATAATGAAAATATATCGATCCCACTTAAAAAAATTATAAAAAGAAAAAAATTAACCACATCATTTTAATCAAATATTTAAATTAAATACACATCATATAAATTTTCCCAAAATATTTTCAAAAGGACGATTACCTCAATAAACAAACATAGACACACTTTATTTTACCAAAACATCTACCATTCTTTATTTAAAATATTAAACATAATAAAACACCAATAACACAAAACGTATCAATAACCCAACAAATAATTCAACATAATAAACTTCACGAAAATGAAAGTCCTACAACAGGTCACCAAAATGGCGGATATAACATTTATAACAAAAATAACAAACATTTATAAATCTAAAAAAATAATCACAGTTTTATACAGCATCAAAAAGACGACCAGAAAATATATGCAGACCATAATTGGTTTACAATTAATATACACCACAAAAAAACATATAAAAGCTGCCATCCACCATTTTAAAAACAGTGGTTAACTGACTTCCAGACATATCACACGCGTTTTGCCTGCCAGAAAATTATAGACATCAAACAGTGCCATCCACAATTCCAAGTAAGTGAGACCTATAGTAAATGTAATAAATTAGCAGATAAATACAAGCATGATTACAATCACATATACCATTCTAAATATCTTACAGCTTTTGTTGAAAAATTGTCAGCACAGAAAAGCACAATAGAAAACACTGTCATAGAAAAAATATATAATGTGAGTAAGCAAAACTTTATGTATTTTAATATTTTTCATTTTAAAGTAAAACAAACATTAATTACCAATAAAAAAGAGAAGAATATTGTAGATTTATAAACTAATATTACGACTCTAACAAGTGCTTGCCTCAGATAAATTAATATGTAGTTGTGGGAGCAAAACTACTATTCCTACTTTGATGGGTGCTTACCTCTGAAAAATGTATGGATAGTGGTAGGAGCAAACTAAGGGGCCCATTAGGATGGCGGCCGGATTGCCACCGGCCGTATGGTGGTGGGGATCTGCCCGCTATTCTCGACCGCCTGCCTAACATTTCTCCCTACCAAATTACGATAGCGGTGGGGACCCAGGCGGATGGAAAGACCGTCTGCCAGTTTTCCGCCGGTAGGCAATCTGCCTGATTGCCTACCGGGTGGAAAAGGCCTACAATATGGTGGAGGTGCCTTGCAGGCACCGCCATCCATCATATTATTATGATGGCGGTGTCTTGCCTTTCCATGACGGAGACTTTTCCATGGAAAGGCATGTAGTCTGTTCTCTGGGGGGCCCGTATCGGGCCCCCAGGGGGTCGGGTGGCTGCACTTGGGAGGTACCCATGGTACCCCGACGTCTGCATGCACAAGGTGGCAGGCACTGTGCGGTGCCTGGGACGTTGTCCTTGCAAATGCACAACATGCCTTTTTAACATTGTGGTGGGGGCTGAATACAGCACGCCCGCCATAACGTTAAATATACAGGATGTTACCGACAAGGTGGCGGTCGCATCCTAATAGGCACAGCGGGACCGCAGCACCTCTGGTAGTCGGTCCCGTATACCATTACTGTGGGGGGGGGGCATTGTCCGCCCACCACCTTAATTGGCCCCTAACTATTCCTACTCCAAAGGGACATTAACGCAGTAAAAATGCTGGATTCTGGTGGGGAGCAAATTACTATTCCTACTCCGATGGGTGCTTAACTCAGGGAAATAATGGATAGAGTAGGGGGCAAAATACTATTTCTCCTCCAAAGGGTACATTCCTCAGGGAAAGTGCTGGATAGTGATGGGGATAAAATTACTATTCCTACTCCGACGAGTGCTTGCCTCAGGGGAAATGCTAGATAGTGGTGGGTGCAAAATTACTATTCCAAGTCTGATAGGGTGCTTGCCTCAGGGAAAGTGCCGGATAGTGGTGTGCTTACAATTAATATTCCTACACCAAAGGGTGCTTACCTCTGGGAAAGTGGTGGATAGTGGTGGGGATAACATTACTATTCCTACTCCGATGTGTGCTTGCTTCACGGAAAATGTTTAATAGCGGTGGCGGCAAATTTATTATTTGTACTGCTACCTATGTTTAACTCAGGGAAAGTGTTGGATAGAGGTTGTGTTAAAATTACTATTCCTACTCCAAGGGGTGCTTGCCTCAGGGAAAGTAATGGATAGTGGTGGGGTTAAAATTACTATTCCTACTCCAAGGGGTTCTTGCCTCAGTGAAAATAATGGATAGAGGTGGGGTTAAAATTACTATTCCTACTCCAAGGAGTGCATGCCTCAGAAAAAGTGCAGGGTAGAAGTGGGGAAAACATTACTATTCCTACAGGTGTTTTTGTTCAGGAAAAGTGCTGGATAGTGATGGAGGCAAAATTAGTATTCCTACTTTGAAGGGTGTTTAGCTCAGGGAAGTGCTGGGTAGTGGTGGGGATTAAATTACTATTCCTACTCCAAGGGGTGTTTAACTCAAGGAAAATGCTGGATAGTGTTGGGTGCAAAATTACTAATACTACTCCAAAATGTGATTGCCTCTGGGAAAGTGCTGGATGTTTTTGTTAAGTTATAAATATTTTTTTATTTATTATACTTTTAATATATCACCAGATAACTACAGCATCAAAAACAGCTGTATAAAAGAACAATATATTTTCTTGAAACAAGAATCAACAGAAGACCTTCAGAAAATTAATTAAAAAGGTAATTATTTAATTACTATTTACACAAAAAGACTAAAGCAATTATATTGTATAAAAAAACAAGTTTGCAAAATAGAATTTCATCCAATTGTCATTTTTGAAAAACAATGTAAAGATATTTATTCTTCCAAATTTTACAACTTTAAACATCAAAACATTTCTAAAAGTCAAGCATCAAAACAAGAAACATCACAAGGTAATTTTTACATATCAAAAATATGTCAATATTGTTTTTGAACCAATAAAAAAGTATTAATATTTTAAATCAACAAAATTCTCTTCTCCAAAAGAATAATATTTTTTAAGGTAAATAAATATGTTAATCTTCACATACATAATGATTATTGCAAAATAAACACAAATGTATTTTTTCTGTAAAAAGACGAGAAGTATTGTAAAAAGCCAAATTATTAACCTGTTCTTCCACAACCAAAAATATGTTATTCTTTTTCAGGTAACCAGTTTACAAGTTTCCCTAACTCCAAACAATAATTTATTTTCTACTATTTCAGACCACAATAAAATTCAACAATGGTAAAAAGCAGAAAACCACAACCAAAAACCTTTCAAAAAGAGTAAGATTACAAAAACAATCAACAATAACATTACTTAACCATGTTTCTCTCCCTAGTAAACTTTACATAAATATCATAAGACTGATAAAACATATAATATCTTTTTCCTTTCAACATCAACTGATAAACAGAACTGTCCACCAAAGTAAAAGCATCAAGCAACATAAGATACGTGTCATAAGATAAGATAAGCAACTAGAAATATTTATCAATAAAACAACGTAACCATTTTCACTCCCAATAAATCTTTTTTAAATAATATTTCTTCAAATTTAGAAATGCCACACGTTTAAAACATTAAACATAACTTCAAAAAGCATTAACTTTAAACTGTTCACTAAATTGCATAAATTGTACGGTATATTTTTTCTTCTGAACAGGTAAACACCAGAAATTAAAAATAAACGAACATCTTTTTTTCTTTGTTTCTTTTTTAATCTATAACAGAAAATGACTTCAAATCAAACCAAATATATAACATACAGCCAGGGAAACCTTAACTCAATCATAGTGGTTATGTTTATTGTAAGGAGAGACTATCTGAGCCCAGGTGTCAGTGGAGGTGTGTGCAATACTACTCAACCCATTGCATAGGCAGAGCGGTTACTCTAGGTGACTCTGTTTTAAGAACCACAGAACATAACCACTCTGCCTCTGCATTGGCGATTGAGGTAAGAGAAACAATAAATGAAATTAAAGATATTGCACCACCTCCAATGAACCTTGTGGTGTAGTTTTGAGGGAGGTAGCCCAACACATTCCACCACGTGTTGCGATTAGTATGCCCACAATTCCTAATCTGAGAAGAATTGTTCTACGTAAAAAACAGGCAAGTAACCCACAAAGAGTAACACCCCAAATCTATTCTGACATAATCATTCCACCTGAACTCTCTGTAACTGTTACTAATGAACCATTTATTTTGCATGACAACAAAAACCCTCAAAAGAGAAATCTAATCTTTAGCACACCCTATAATCTTGTAAGGTTGGAGAACAGTGATATTTGTATGATGGATGGGATGTTTAAAAGCATGCCCCATCCATTAACCAAATACACACTATTCATGCATATATTAATAACAGAGTAGTTCCCTTAGTTTACAATTTACTCCCTGATAAACAATCCTCAACATACACTGAATTATTGTCAGTGATGAAAGCTAAAACATCAAACAAAAGTCCTAGAAAAGTACTAAATGACTTTGAATTACCTATGATTAATACTATTACCAAATTGTACACGGTACCCACATTCAAAGATTTTTTTCACTTTTCACAGGCATATTGGCAAAAAATTCAAAAAACATCCTTAATTGAGAATTATATATCAGAGAGAAAACTACAATTTGAACTAAAAAAACTAACTACACTATGTTCATCCTGACAGTGTATACGAGTACTACACATGAATTACAGAATCAGAATACTTTACTTCAAGCGAAGATGAATTGGCACCTGTTCTAAATTATTTTGAAGACACATGGATTGGCCATTTAAGTAGGTTGGGTCGCAGGAAGAAGCCACGATTCCATGTGGAGTGGTGGAACTACTATACGACCTAGAGGGAGGAGCAAAAACAAACAATGCCATAGAGGGATGGCACAACTCCTTCAATAAATCAATTGGCAAACCTCATCCTAATTTCTATCATATCTTGGAAATTTTGAGGAAGGAGCAAAGTTTCCAAGAAATGAGAGTGTCGCAATCATTAACAGAGACTATGGGGTGCAATTCAACAGTTTACGTTGATGGTGGCTTCAGTCTACCTTGATAATCTTGCACACA
Source organism: Lissotriton vulgaris (assembly GCF_964263255.1). NCBI lineage: Eukaryota > Metazoa > Chordata > Amphibia > Caudata > Salamandridae > Lissotriton > Lissotriton vulgaris. The sequence goes on from NC_141696.1 coordinate 866,853,360, forward strand.
TCCTCCATTTCTAACCTACACTATCTTCCTACTTGCATGTTTGCCCTAAAAAACAGAACACTAATTCACTTGGCCTTTTTATTTTTAAATGTTAAATTAATAATAAAAGTTGGGTCTCCTTACCTTCAGATGTCTTCTTTTTTCAACTCTTGGACCTATATTTCATCTATTTTTTCACCAAGATTCCTTTGTCTTTTTTAAATCCATTACCTATAATCCACATTCCTTTTGGTAAATCCATAACCCGATTTTCAGTTTTTTAATGTGCCCCAAAAATATTCTGTGCATACCTAAAGAAAATACACCCCAAAAAATCCCGAAATATTGTTGTTTTTCTGCAAAAAATGCAACAAAATCCAACAATGCAATCCAATCTATTTCAAAAACAATTTCATTTAGATTCCTAGGGGCTGATTAGGATGGTGGAATGACAGGTGGTGGTGTTCCGTCCGCTGTCACACATCGATATTCCCACAGCAGAATCATAATGGCAGTGGGAATCCCAATAGGTCGTAGCGGACAGAAAGTCCATCCGCCACCGGTCCGCCAGAAGCCATCAGTCAGATTGCTTGGGGGACGGTGCCTAGTAGGCACTGCCCACCAGATTACAATGCTGGCACCAGCCTGCCTTTCCATGGCAGTGGAACTGCTGTGGAAAGGTTGGTGGAGGTGGGATTCGGGGGCCCATTGTGGGCCCCCTCTGTGTTGGGGGTTGCACTGCGGGTACCCGTGTTACCCCCCTGCATTTCCATGCACTACGTGGCAGGCACAGCATGGTGCCTGCCACGTAGTGCAGGGAAATGCTGTGCATGCCATATTAACATTGAGTAGGGTACTGCAGCCAGTATCTGCAATGTTAAGTGCCCTGGATGTGCCCGCCAGTCTGGTGGGTGCATCCTAATGGCAGTGGTGAGTCTGCCGCATATCTGGCAGGGGTCCCGAACACTGCAAAGACTGCCATCATAATGAGCCTCCAAGTTCCATAATCCATTGCCGAAAATCCATCTAGAAAAAAAATTATTTGCACATCCAAAATCCAAAAAACAAAAAAGAAGTGGATGTAAAAATATCCGATCTTCTATTTTCCACAATGGAAATCTTTTTTTTTTAAATCATATTAAAAATACATCTAACCACGACAGTGATAAATCCTTCTTTTTTTAAAAAAAAAAACAGTTCCAAAAAGCAAAAAAAATACCTTTCAAAACACTTTTATTAAAGTTTTTAATGTATACATGTTTATTTACTTTATTAAACTAATATTGTTTCGAAAAAACGAGACCCGATGCAAGCTGTATTGTATTGATATATTTGGTTAACACACAACACAAGTGCCTAAAACACATCTACTGCATCTATCTACCTACCTCCTCCCTTCTTACAATAAACATTACCACCACACTTTGGGCCTGATTCCGATCTTGTGCGGAAAGCAAACCCGAACAACTCATGTCTAGACTGATTTCCATACCACTTGTGTCAGGGGAGTCTGACCGAACAAGTATGAGGCATTTCATTGAATCCGGATATGACTTGGTTCAACTCCCATTGACAAACGGGGTGGTTAGCGATAATTGTGCACCATGTAGTGGGCACCAATTGGTTCCTGCCACATTGCATGGTCTGAAAGGGGGACCCAAGGGTACCCCCATGGGCTCGAGTTGGTGGGCCCCGTGTGAAGGGGGGTCTGCCTCGGGCCCCCAAAAAACGATTCTGGCAGCATTTTTGATCTGGGCCAAAGGATTCGTAAAGGCTGTCCAAATTGTTCATCGTACTTGCTTGCTGTACGGTTCAGCTCCAGAGGGCTCTATCTCGCCATATGCCTTCTGGGAATGATTCGTTCAGCGCTAAAGGTTTCCAGGCATCGTACTTGATCATTTAGAGTTGGAAACGAGTCAGTCGGAAACAAGATCTCCAGATCGTTTTAGGTAAAACCAAATCCGATTCGGAGCCCTTCCAACTGGGATCAGAATTGGGCCCTAAGGGGCTGATTACGATGGTGGAGGGATTGCCACCGCCAGTCATTTGGTGGTGGTCCCTCTGCCATCTGAATGCACATTTCCCCCGCCCCATCAGGATGGCGGGAGAATCGTACCGCAAGCGTGGTGGACGCAAAGAGCACCCACCACGCTTCTACTGCAGGCAATTGTTGCGATTGCCTGGTGGAGCGGATCAGACCAGGGATATGGTGTCGGTGCCTAGCAGGCACCGCCCGTCTGATCACGATGCTGGCACCAGCCATCCTTTCCATTGCAGTCCCACCGCCATTGAAAGGCTGGTGGAGGATGGCTTTTGGGGCCCGCTATGGGTCCCCTCTTTAGTGGGGGGCCTGTTGTGCACTTGTGGTATCATTTCCATGCACAAGGTGGCAGGCACTGCGCGGTGCCTGCCACTTTGTGCATGGGAATGCACAACATTACCATTTAACATTGTGGCGGGTGCTACAGCCAACATTACCCGCGGGAATGTTAAATTGCCAGATGAACCGCCGCTGTGGCGGTCGCATCATAATTAGGGGTGCGAGACCGCCGCATTATAGGCGGGCGGCCCCTATCCTGCTACGATGGTGGCCAGACTCAAGTCCGACCGCCATCGTAATCGGCCCCTAAGTATTTTGGTAATTTAAATTTGTTTAACCTTGAGGGAGCTCTGTCTTGCATCTGATCCATAGCACGACAATCCCCGTAATGACGAAAGTTAAGTTTATACAGCAACGTCATGTCTTTCTGTAAAAATATAAAAAGGACATTTTCTCCCACTGACTGCAATGGAAAAGCGTGGGATTTAGGATTTAAAAAAAATGTGTTTAAAAATGTAAATGTGCATAATAAATTGCAAATTAAGTATTTTTGTAATATTTATGTATATAATATAACAATTTTAGAAATGTTAATAAAAACATGTTTTAATTAATTTAATTACATGTCTTCTATTTCTTTCTTCATGTATTCTGATGGTACAAGTAGACATAGTCCCGATAGTTTTTATGCTTATGTTGCTGAAATATGCAGTCTTACTGAATGAGTAGGATCTGCATGACAAAACAGGCTGCCTAGTGTCATGCACACACCTTTAAACCATGGCACAGATGTATGTGCTATGATGTATAGTATCAGTTTGTTCTAAAGGTGTACCCATTCAGTCCAAAATTCAATTTCTTAACAATTTGAAACATATTTTACACTTTGGATGTGTGCTGTGCAATGCAGCATGAATGCAATGTGTTAAATGTTTGGAGAAATAAATGTATTTTTCCAACTGTGCACCTGCCTCAAGGAGACATTTTTTTGACACAATGCCTGGTCTGACAGTTTTATTAGACTAGGCTTTGTGGCAAAAAAGTGGGCTCGTGAGCTGGAATGCCACAGTAACACCCATGGAATACCCACTTGATGCAAACCCACTTGAAGCAACACAGCACAAAGTGCTCTGTGCATGGAAAGTGGGCATTTATGGTATGACAAAATGTTTTGTACTTTGAAAATAAATACCCTCTCAAGGCGTTGCGCCATACATTAAGGCATAATGAAGTAACGCATATCAACCTGGAAGTCGTACTTTCAAGAAGCCTCCAATGAGAAACACATCATTTTGAGTGGAGGAGGAGAAGAAGAATAAAGAGGAGATTGAGGGCAAGATGTAAAAAAGAGAAGGAAATGATTTAGAAAATGAACAAGACGAAGAAAATAAGAATAGGAAGAAATAGAGGAAGAAAAGTAGCGGGAAGATGAGGCAGAGAAGGACATGAAGGAGAAGAAAAAGGAGGATAAAAGAAGACAAAGAAGAAAAAAGAGAGAGAAGACAAAGAAGAAAGTGGAGAAAAAGAAAAGGCAACAAAAGAGGAGAAGAAAAGTGAAGTAGGAGTAGAAGGTGGGGTAGGAGCTGGAAGAGGAGCAGCCAAAGAAGGAGGAACAGAAGAATAATAAGAAGAAAAAGAGAAAAAGGAAGAAAATGAGGGAGAAGAACAAGGGGAGGAGGAGAAGGCAGAAGAGAGGAAGAAAAATAGAAGCCGGAGGAGGAGAATGTGAGGGAAGGAGGAGAAGAGGCAGAAGAAAGGGGAGGAGAAGAAGGACAAATAGAAGAGAAGAAGAAGAATGAGAAGAAGTAGGATGAGAATGAGGAGAAATAGAAGATGAGGGTAGAGGTGAAGAGGAAGTACGATGATAAGGAGAAAAACGAGGAGGAGGAGGAGTGTAAATTGAAGTGAACAAAGAAAGAAGGGAAAGGAAAGAAGAAAAAGAAATCCAAGGAGAAGGAGAAGGAAGAGGAGATAAAGAAGAAGGAGGAGAAGATGAAGAATGATGAGGAGGGATAGAAGGAGAAGAATAAGAGGTAGAAGAAAAAATAAAAGGTGAAGAGAAAAGGAGAAGAAAAGAAGAAGAATGAAAAAGGGAAAGAGAAGGAGAAGCCTACCACCAATCACCAAGACCTGAGAGGCACATGCACAGTAATTAAAACTGGTACAGAAGGAGCACAAAGCCACAAAATATTTTCACACATCCATATTACATATTTTTTCTGAGAAGAAGCTAAAAGTTGTGGTATTGACCTGACCACCTCCTATGTAACATAGCATCATTGAAGAAAGTGAAGCCCAGCATCAGAGTACCCCTTGCTTCAAGCATTCTGGATTCTCCAGGAGAACATTAGATTTCAGCTTTATCTTTGTCAATGAACATTTAGATATTTCCTGAATGCCTCCTAAATAGTCAAAACAAGAACCATGTTAACATGGTAAACACATATCTAGCAAGTCACATCAAATGTGAAATTTTAAGTAAGGGAGGCTTATTAGCAAGCTGAAAATCAAGCCATTTGAGAATAAAATAGAAGTTCAAGATTATGCCAGCTCGAGTCCCAGAAAGTGGAAACGCTTGGTGAAAACACATAAAAGAAACAAAGCCAAAGGCAAAACCTGTTACATAAAAGATTGCAGCATACATATGACGAATAAAGAAACATGTCATATCATATCTCAGACCAGCCATTTTTACATGAATTAGGGTGTGTATTAAGGACACAAAAATGTGGCTGTAAACCGTCTCTTCTATATGGCATTGGAAACTACTATAAATGAGTCAGCCCATACCAGGTATAATGCAACACCAGCTGTCCTAAACAAACAACTGCTCCTATAACACAAAGGGCCCGATTCACAGAACTAATGTAAGACAAAATGCTAAACTTACTACCATTTTGGTATTCACAGAAGTCACTTACTCATTTTGGTAGGCCAATCCAATCACTTCACTGACCCCCTTCCTGCTAACGCTGTAAAAGACCTTATCCCTTTCCTACTCCCACTCTGGACTAAGATTATCAATAGCTCTCTGCAAAAAGGAACCATCCCTAACACCCTCAAAGTCGGACAAGTCACACCGCTACTAAAAAAAACAACAGCAGACCCCACTGATCTAAACAATTACCGTCCTATTACAAATATTCCCACTCTCGCTAAACTGTTGGAAAAATGCGTACAGATACAACTGACTAAACACATAGATAAATTTGATCTCCTCAACCCTCATCAATCAGGCTTCCGAGCAGGGCACAGTACCGAAACTGCTATGACTCACATAGTTGATGACGCCCTCCAAATCCTAGACCAAAATGATACCTGCCTCCTCATCCTTCTTGATCTCTCTTCAGCATTCTACACAGTTAAACATGAGAACCTACTCGAACTATTAAACACAAGAATGGGTATATCGGGGACTGTTCTGAAATGGTTCACTTCCTTTCTACACAACCGGTCTCAGAGATTCAAAAGCAACAACCTGTTTTCCTCTCCGATACCTGTATCGTTAGGCGTCCCTCAAGGATCCTCCCTCCCCCCAACTCTGTTCAACATAGTTATGGAACCTCTCACTACTTTGTTACAAGCATCCAATGTTCACTTTCACATGTACGCCGACGACACCCAACTTTATCTCAAAATACAATCCCCCAAGGACATCCTGCTTCTGAACTCCACGATCAGAAACACCCAATCCTGGCTTGCCGAGAATCACCTCAAACTCAATGCGCTGAAGACTGAGTTCCTCCTGATCTCACCTCCCGCAAAAATCTCTACCGCTCAAACTTGGCTTAAGCACCTAACTGCTCTCAATGTACAACCTACCATCGTAGACTCAGCTAAATCTTTAGGCATAACACTTGACGCCAATCTCAACATGCAGCAGCACATCAGCAAGGCAACCAAAGGAGCAAACTTCCAAATCAATACCTTGAGAAAACTTAAACCCTTCCTTCCAGCCAAAGACTTCCAAACTGCAGTACAATCTATAGTCAACCCGCACATAGAATACGGCAGCATTGCCCTCTGCGGGCTCCCCCTAACTACAACTGCTCCCCTAAGAGCGTCCCTTAACGCTGCAGCGAGACTCATCACTGGCTTAAAAAAACACTCGCATATTTCCCCTGACTTTAAATCCCTGGACTGGCTACCTTTTGAAGCCAGAATACATCTGAAAATCGCCTGCATGACACACAAGGCTGTACACATGACCTCACCCGCCTACCTCACTCAAAAGCTGACAATTTCTGGCGGCTCAAGAACTACTAGAAGCACAAACAATCTTCTGCTGAAGCCCCGAAGATTTCGGAAGGAAAAAACCTACAAACGCTCCTTCTCAGGAATGGTGCCCAGGATCTGGAACTCACTCCCTCCTGAAACCAGGCTCATCTCCTCCAATAAACTTTTTAAGAAAGAAGTAAAAGCGATCCTCATGGCTAAATACACATGATCTATTATTCTGTATTTCTCAGGTCTCCGCTCTGCACTAACTGCCTGATCCTTTGGACTATTTTTACTACTTGTATTATCGACTATTGGACTATTTTTATTATTTGTATTATCGTCTTATTTGACTGTATACGCTCACTCTTTGTATATTTTTATATTATTGACGTATCTGCCTGACTTTGCACCCTGTACCTACACCACCCCAAATATTACCTACTTGTGTATTCCTGATGCACCTGTTGACTATGCACCCTGTACTCACCTACCTCAACTATGCCTACCTTTATGCTATACCCAAAAACGTGTTATGCACGCTTAAACAAGTATATGCTCCCTCTTTTGGTACTTTTATATTACTGGCGTACCTGTTTAACTATGCACCTTGTACCTACACTACCTCAACTATGACCTACCTCCTGTATTTTGAACTACCTCTGTAACTATGCACCTTGTACCTATCTAGCTCAACTATTACCTACTATTATGTTATTACTGACTGTCCTTGTAAAGCGCTCTGATATCTGTAAAGATCTTGTTCGCGCTATATAAAACTTTCAAAATAAAAAAATAAATAAAAACAGAAGGCACTTACTCATTGATGAGTAAGTGCCTTCTGTGAATACCCAAATGAGTAAATGGTAGTAAGTTTAGGATTTTGTCTTAAGTTATTTGTGTGAATTGGCCCTATTTTAGTACCAATTTTTAATGGGGAGAGGAACAGTAGTATCCATTTGACAACGGACTCCAAGCAATTTGTGGAAAAGGCGGCAGCTCCAGAAATAGGAGATATTACTATAAAAAAAATATGCAGAGAAAGGTCATATATTTCATTCCTTTCTATTCCAAACACACTAAAATAATCTATAGGATGTATGTGTGCAAATTATAGTGAGGAATCCTACAATAATTAGATTACCGGAGATGATTCATAATTCCTAGAGCTGTAATAGAAAAAAAATTATTGGCGGGTGCGAACATCCTGCTTGGGAATTGAGCAGCTCAAATATGACTGATGGCTGAATATGACTGTGCTACTTTCAAAAGTATCAAGCCATACAAGTCACTAACACATGCATAATGAGATTTAAATCAGAACTACTTCATAGGCAGCACTGGGTGAATATTTTACTACACATGCGCAATCGTGGGGAAAACTTCCTGTCTTTCAATTATGCTGTGCGTGTTCTGTTTTGTTTTTACTAGTACGAATCCGTTCAATTAAGTTTTTGCTTATAGGAGCCTTGGTTTGTGCAAAACATTTCGCGAGGCATTAAGAAAATGCATGTGTGATGAGACTGCACGTCTTACGCTAACAATAGTCACTTGAACTGTATGTATAATACGATTTGCTGATATATTGTCTGACTTTTGTAACACAAGGGCATACTTCATATGCAGTTTTCGTGCAGATGACACCTCAACAATATTTGCATAATACTAAAAAGCCTCAAGAGAATTAAGAATACTAGTAAAAAATAAATGTGTAATTCCACCCACGTTATTAATAATGAACACAACTATAGCCTAGAACATCATAAGGGGCGTCCTAGTGCAGAATATATTTGCCAAGTACTTTGGCATAAACCTAAAGAGAGAAAGAAGCATCTCTAGAGAGAGTCGAACAGGAACACTGAAGCACCGGTAAGAGATCATCGCGTTTGTTCAAGATGGTTAAGGGGTTTGACAACCGTAGAGGGATCAGTCCACTTTTAGACGGCAAAACCTTAATAACAGCATGGATGGATATAGAGGCAGTCGACTCACAATTTTCTGAAAGGGAACAGGCTCACCCAACAGCAGAAAAACACGAGCCACTTTTCTAAGGCCTGAAGAATCCACGTAAAGACCATCCCGCATAGACAGGAAAGTACCATCATAGAGAGTAAATCTATCTTTATATAACAATCAATTAATTAGTTTGACATTTAAAAAATAAATACATACATAACATTCCTTCTAAGAACATTTCAGAATTTGTTTTGGTGTTTGTTGCTTTATTACACTTACGAACTTCGTGTCATCAGACTGCATTTTTCAAAATCGTGCTATAGACAATAAAAAATGGGTTGTTAACAACGTATTTGGATATGGTTTTTTTCACCTTTCAAATTTTTCTCAGTGCCACTCGGAATTCCAACAGTTAGGCGTCAAATACAGACTATGGGGTATATTCACAAGAATGTGTGCTAAAATCACTCAAAAATGCTAACGCACCTTTATCATCGCAGCCGATCGTGGGAAAAAACCTGTGTTAACGTGGAATTCACAACAAGGAGGTACCAGGCGATAGTCTGCCGAAACCATGGCCAACATCCGCTATACAAATACCTTGACGGAGATAAAAACACAAACCAAAGCACAAAAAAACTTGCGAATAGCCCATTCGTGATGATGAAAGCAGGGATAAGCACTGCCAGGCCCTCGAAACACACGGCAGGAGGGAATAAGCACAACAAAAGCCTGAAAAAAAGAAACAATCCAAATAGAAAACAACAGCCAAGCACAATGGAGGCAACCCGAGCCAGTATGCAACCCCACAAGCCCCATTGGCAACAAAACATTGTACATGGTGTCCACCACATCAGTCTAAACACAGTGGCAGGACACGGGGACCGGAAACTGGCCAAAACAAAAGACACAACAGCAACAGCGAGAGGAACCAGCAGGGACCGGGTGACGGGGGGAATGGGCACAATAGCACGCATGCACAATTAAGCACAGCACAACGCAGACAAACCATGCCTAAGAGTAACAACACCAACCAAGAGCACAAGTCACACCACCTGGCAACATCACACCACTGAACAAGCACAGAAGTGAAAACCACACTGCCTGAAAGGGAGAAGGGTAAGCCAAATCAGAACTGAAGGGACATCTCACACACAATGCAGCACACCCGCACATAGGAAGCAGAGCACCCCAACATCGCACTCAATGTGGTACAAACACCAGCATTTGCACAACCTAACACAGGACACAAGTGCACCCACCTGGTGCCGGTAAACTGCCATATGCAATATGCACGTATGGCAGGGCGCCAGACAGTCCGTGACACACACATTGGCACACAAATCAAGACACAACACAGTTGGAGACAAGTGGAAGAGCACAAACTTTATCAACAAGTGCATGCCAGTATGGCCAAGAGAAGTGCCATGGTATGCAGACCAATGCAGCAGCATGTCTGAATGAGGAACATAGGAAAGCGCCCATTTCCAGCTCGGTGGAGTTCATCATCAACAGTCGGTGCCAACCCGTGTCTGTTGTCCACGCATGGATCATGAGTCCAGGCCAATGCAGCCATGTCAACAAAACAGGTGATGGACCGAATGTGGATCAATGTCACACATTCACCCCAGTCAAAAGATCTGGGCCCAAATACATCGTTTTTTTGCACTCCACACCACCCCGGGTTAGACAATGGCGATATGCAAATCAGCTCTGACCCTGTGCCCCATGGGAACAGTCCAGTCCGAACTACAAAAGCCATGTCCTTCCCAGAACGGAATCAAGCATCCGAGGACCGGACCGGTTTCGAGGTAACACCTCTCATCAGCCCGGCTAGCTTGACTCCAGTGGTGTGGAGTGCCTGGGACCCACGTCTGAGCATCCCCAGTGCACTTATGGTGGCAATTGCAAACAAAACAGGTGATGGACCGAATGTGGATCAATGTCACACATTCACCCCAGTCAAAAGATCTGGGCCCAAATCCATCGTTTTTTTGCACTCCACACCACCCCGGGTTAGACAATGGCGATATGCAAATCAGCTCTGACCCTGTGCCCCATGGGAACAGTCCAGTCCGAACTACAAAAGCCATGTCCTTCCCAGAACGGAATCAAGCATCCGAGGACCGGACCGGTTTCGAGGTAACACCTCTCATCAGCCCGGCTAGCTTGACTCCAGTGGTGTGGAGTGCCTGGGACCCACGTCTGAGCATCCCCAGCGCACTTATGGCGGCAATTGCAAACAAAACAGGTGATGGACCGAATGTGGATCAATGTCACACATTCACCCCAGTCAAAAGATCTGGGCCCAAATCCATCGTTTTTTTGCACTCCACACCACCCCGGGTTAGACAATGGCGATATGCAAATCAGCTCTGACCCTGTGCCCCATGGGAACAGTCCAGTCCGAACTACAAAAGCCATGTCCTTCCCAGAACGGAATCAAGCATCCGAGGACCGGACCGGTTTCGAGGTAACACCTCTCATCAGCCGGCTAGCTTGACTCCAGTGGTGTGGAGTGCCTGGGACCCACGTCTGAGCATCCCCAGCGCACTTATGGCGGCAATTGCAAACAAAACAGGTGATGGACCGAATGTGGATCAATGTCACACATTCACCCCAGTCAAAAGATCTGGGCCCAAATCCATCGTTTTTTTGCACTCCACACCACCCCGGGTTAGACAATGGCGATATGCAAATCAGCTCTGACCCTGTGCCCCATGGGAACAGTCCAGTCCGAACTACAAAAGCCATGTCCTTCCCAGAACGGAATCAAGCATCCGAGGACCGGACCGGTTTCGAGGTAACACCTCTCATCAGCCCGGCTAGCTTGACTCCAGTGGTGTGGAGTGCCTGGGACCCACGTCTGAGCATCCCCAGCGCACTTATGGCGGCAATTGCAAACAAAACAGGTGATGGACCGAATGTGGATCAATGTCACACATTCACCCCAGTCAAAAGATCTGGGCCCAAATCCATCGTTTTTTTGCACTCCACACCACCCCGGGTTAGACAATGGCGATATGCAAATCAGCTCTGACCCTGTGTCCCATGGGAACAGTCCAGTCCGAACTACAAAAGCCATGTCCTTCCCAGAACGGAATCAAGCATCCGAGGACCGGACCGGTTTCGAGGTAACACCTCTCATCAGCCCGGCTAGCTTGACTCCAGTGGTGTGGAGTGCCTGGGACCCACGTCTGAGCATCCCCAGCGCACTTATGGCGGCAATTGCAAACAAAACAGGTGATGGACCGAATGTGGATCAAGGTCACACATTCACCCCAGTCAAAAGATCTGTGCCCAAATCCATTGTTTTTTTGCACTCCACACCACCCCGGGTTAGACAATGGCAATATGCAAATCAGCTCTGACCCTGAGCCCCATGGGAACAGTCCAGTCCGAACTACAAAAGCCATGTCCTTCCCAGAACGGAATCAAGCATCCGAGGACCGGACCGGTTTCGAGGTAACACCTCTCATCAGCCCGGCTAGCTTGACTCCAGTGGTGTGGAGTCCCTGGGACCCACGTCTGAGCATCCCCAGCGCACTTATGGCGGCAATTGCAAACAAAACAGGTGATGGACCGAATGTGGATCAATGTCACACATTCACCCCAGTCAAAAGATCTGGGCCCAAATCCATCGTTTTTTTGCACTCCACACCACACCGGGTTAGACAATGGCGATATGCAAATCAGCTCTGACCCTGTGCCCCATGGGAACAGTCCAGTACGAACTACAAAAGCCATGTCCTTCCCAGAACGGAATCAAGTATCCGAGGACCGGACCGGTTTCGAGGTAACACCTCTCATCAGCCCGGCTAGCTTGACTCCAGTGGTGTGGAGTGCCTGGGACCCACGTCTGAGCATCCCCAGCGCACTTATGGCGGCAATTGCAAACAAAACAGGTGATGGACCGAATGTGGATCAATGTCACACATTCACCCCAGTCAAAAGATCTGGGCCCAAATCCATTGTTTTTTTGCACTCCACACCACCCCGGTTTAGACAATGGCGATATGCAAATCAGCTCTGACCCTGTGCCCCATGGGAACAGTCCAGTCCGAACTACAAAAGCCATGTCCTTCCCAGAACGGAATCAAGCATCCGAGGACCGGACCGGTTTCGAGGTAACACCTCTCATCAGCCCGGCTAGCTTGACTCCAGTGGTGTGGAGTGCCTGGGACCCACGTCTGAGCATCCCCAGCGCACTTATGGCGGCAATTGCAAAGAAAACAGGTGATGGACCGAATGTGGATCAATGTCACACATTCACCCCAGTCAAAAGATCTGGGCCCAAATCCATCGTTTTTTTGCACTCCACACCACCCCGGGTTAGACAATGGCGATATGCAAATCAGCTCTGACCCTGTGGCCCATGGGAACAGTCCAGTCCGAACTACAAAAGCCATGTCCTTCCCAGAACAGAATCAAGCATCCGAGGACCGGACCGGTTTCGAGGTAACACCTCTCGTCAGCCCGGCTAGCTTGACTCCAGTGGTGTGGAGTGCCTGGGACCCACGTCTGAGCATCCCCAGCGCACTTATGGCGGCAATTGCAAACAAAACAGGTGATGGACCGAATGTGTATCAATGTCACACATTCACCCCAGTCAAAAGATCTGGGCCCAAATCCATCTTTTTTTTGTCACTCCACACCACCCTAGGTTAGACAATGGCAATATGCAAATCAGCTCTGACCCTGTGCCCCATGGGAACAGTCCAGTCCGAACTACAAAAGCCATGTCCTTCCCAGAATGGAATCAAGCATCCGAGGACCGGACAGGTTTCGAGGTAACACCTCTCATCAGCCCGGCTAGCTTGACTCCAGTGGTATGGTGTGCCTGGGACCCACGTCTGAGCATCCCCAGCGCACTTGTGGCGGCAATTGCAAACAAAACAGGTGATGGACCGAATGTGGATCAATGTCACACATTCACCCCAGTCAAAAGATCTGGGCCCAAATCCATCGTTTTTTTGCACTCCACACCACCCCAGGTTAGACAATGGCGATATGCAAATCAGCTCTGACCCTGTGCCCCATGGGAACAGTCCAGTCCGAACTACAAAAGCCATGTCCTTCCCAGAACGGAATCAAGCATCCGAGGGCCGGACCGGATTCGAGGTAACACCTCTCATCAGCCCGGCTAGCTTGACTCCAGTGGTGAGGAGTGCCTGGGACCCACGTCTGAGCATCCCCAGCGCACTTATGGCAGCAATTGCAAACAAAACAGGTGATGGACCGAATGTGGATCAATGTCACACATTCACCCCAGTCAAAAGATCTGGGCCCAAATACATCGTTTTTTTGCACTCCACACCACCCCGGGTTAGACAATGGCGATATGCAAATCAGCTCTGACCCTGTGCCCCATGGGAACAGTCCAGTCCGAACTACAAAAGCCATGTCCTTCCCAGAACGGAATCAAGCATCCGAGGACCGGACCGGTTTCGAGGTAACACCTCTCATCAGCCCGGCTAGCTTGACTCCAGTGGTGTGGAGTGCCTGGGACCCACGTCTGAGCATCCCCAGCGCACTTATGGCGGCAATTGCAAACAAAACAGGTGATGGACCGAATGTGGATCAATGTCACACATTCACCCCAGTCAAAAGATCTGGGCCCAAATCCATCGTTTTTTTGCACTCCACACCACCCTGGGTTAGACAATGGCAATATGCAAATCAGCTCTGACCCTGTGCTCCAACACGCCGCTTGTGCATGCAAGGGGGTTCACTGTAGTCATAGGACATGTGACCAGATACACAACATGCAACAAGGCATCAGGACACATGCAATGGGTCATATCCAGTTGTGGCTGCAGGTACCTTGTCACTTGTCCATGAACACGAGTGCAGCTGCGTAGGCCAACATCTCCAATGAGCGATCATCGTCCACCACATCTGACATGTCGTCGACATAATCCATCAGCTGACCCGGGCTGATGTGCTGACTCCAAACACTGGCCCCAAGGTGCACCAAAGCCCAATTGGGTAGTGGCTCAATATGATCACTGCACACGAGGACTCCTGCAATCTCCCAGGTCCAGTTTCCAGCCTGCATGCCAAACATCCATGCATGCCATAAATGGGCATCACAGTAACACCCCAGGTCTTGGGCCAACAGGGGGCGCACACACACGTCATAATCCAGGTCAGCTACCATTACATTAGAGAGACAGACATCCATGGACCACTCGAATATGCACAAGCTACAATGTAAAACAGGCTGAACGCAGGTGACATCTGCAAGGCAGAATCTCAGCCGGTAACTGATCCGCAAGATGGCCAACGGCAGTGCCCCCAGTACATGCAGCAGATGTGCACTGTACCGGTCCACGTGACTGGAATCAAGCATGTCTTCTGGATGGTCTGCCATTGCTTCAGTGGCTCTGCTATAAGCAGCACTGGCTTGCCCTGCACCAGTCCTGTGGATGAAATGGCACAGCTCAGTGCAATAATCAGTGTCTGTGTGCAACGGGTGCAGGCCTGGGGTGGGGTGAGAGTACATGTGAAGGCCATTTCATGCATGCCAACTACGACCAAGGATTTCCGCGTGTGGGATGTGTACACATTGGTCTCACTTCAGGAGTCGCAAGCAAATGCTATCGTATTTGTCAGGGAGTGCCGGCCTCATGCAAGTTCCTGTTCGGAGTTGCAGATGTGCTACTGCCTGATAGTTCAGACAAAGGACCTTTCATCCCTACGGTAACTTTACCATCTGCATGCATGCAGGAGATGTACAGACGCCGGGCATGGGTGTGATGGTATGTCTACGACCCTAAGAACACAGTGATTCTGACCTTTGAAGGTGTGCAGCCACGTGGGTGTAGGCCAATAGACCGGACAGGGCGGACACAGGTGTGCAGCCCATGGCTGGCTGTGACCATGATGCAAGTGAGGCCAGGCAACTGACTTAAGCATCCGCAGGGCTGATACACATAACACTTGGCATGCATGTGCCAAGACCCCAAGCAGTTTTGTGCTCCTACATGTCCCTGTATGTGCGGGCCCACCCTCCTGGTGCATGCTACATTGCAACATAGACTACTGTGGCCCTGGTGGCGACTACACCACAACACAGAGACACAGTTACTGCACTTCCTGCCCAAGGCAAGGTCCAAGCCTGCTTCACCTGCTGAATCTGCACACCCATGCACATACCTGACGTACGCCAGACCAGCACACGCCGCTTGTGCATGCAAGGGGGTGCACGCGCAGCTACATGTCCAGGGTCACTGCCAACGCCGAGGAGACATGGTAACATCCGCTGGAGACAGCACACTGTGATGTTGCAGGGCCCGTACCCATCATGCTGACACAATGACCACATGGACACACTTGCTCAGATGGTGTGAATGGCTATGGGCATGTGCACGCGTCCACATTTATTTGCAGGTACACATACTTAGTGACACCTGTGTTGGATGTGTGTGGGGTGTGTGCACACCAGTCGGCAAGGGCTGCCTGGTGCAATCAGAAATCGACAAAAGTGTACATCGTAAAGGACATAACCATTCAACCATAAAGGCCCTATGACTTGTGCTGCACAGAGTTAGTGGCCCCAGATGCACAGCATCCTGCACGGGCCTACTGCAATGAAACGCTGACTTGCGGGCACTGGGGCATGTTCAAGAGTGCAGAGCAGGTTTCCATTGATGTAAAAGGAGATTGTCACGGAGTGTCTCACTGGACAGTGGAAGATAAACCCCCTAGGGATGATGCAGAGGGCAGGGCCACGCTGAAACTGTCACTATGGTGGAGATGAATGGAACAGACACACGTCGGGCACCAAGCCTGGTCCAGCCAGATGAAGATGCAGGATACCACCAGGCCATGGACTCTGATGCCACCAAGGTCCAACCAGATAGTGCCCTTGACTCATTGCGCACAGAGTTAGTGGCACCAGTGCTGTTAGGGGTGCCACCTTCGATGAGGCATGTCCAATGGTGTGGAATTCTCCACATCTTACCCAAGACACAGTTCCACATGTGTGACCTACTGGACCACTGTGTAGGCCTGAGGCAGCGGTCAGCACGGGCCATTCACCGAGTGTCGCCGGCTTAGGTTGGATGGTCCCACCGGCCTGTGTGGTTCAGGTTTCCATGGCACCACGAGATGCGAACTTGCTGTGAACAGGATTGATGGTGCCAGGTCAGTCTTTGATAGTGTTCGATCACCTCTGTCACTCTGATCCGACTTTCGTCCAGACTGAGCCACATCTTCCTCTTACTCCTCTCTGTGCGTTCACAGGTGTGGACTCTCCCATTCATGATTCTCGAATAAGCGCTGGATGTGGGACCTACTGGTCCGCAGGGTAGACCTGAGCCCTCGTCCACATGTGGCCGGCTGCCGTTGAACAGGTTAATGGCACAACGTGTGGCCGGCTGGCGTTGAACAGGGTTAGTGCCACCTTGTGTGGCCAGCTGGCGTTGAACAGGGTTAGTGGCACCTCGAGTGGCTGGCTGGCATTTAACAGGGATAGTGGCACCTCGTGTGGCTGGCTGGAATTAAACAGGGTCAGTGGCTCCTCATGTGGCCAGCTGGCAATGAACAGGGTTAGTGGCACCTCGTGTGGCTGGCTGGCATTGAACAGGGTTAGTGGCACCATGTGCCGCAGGCCTGCCATATGGAATTATGCCTCACTGATCAATGGGAGTCTGGTGCTGTGACAGCTGCCACAGACTTGGGGTTACTGCCATTCAGGACTCAGTTCCACATGTGGGACCTACTCAGCCAAAGCAGACGTCGCGGGACTGGTGCTTGGAGCTTCCACAGGCACGTGGCGGGCCCTGTTTGACACACGCCAGTGTAGGCAGGGGAGCGGAGGCTTGTTGGTGCGCTGGGGCAGGCATAACGGGTCTGGGGACCAGTGGCCCAGGGTGCAGCATGCACTCAGGGATGCAGGCCCTGCTGCCCTTGGCGCGGGACTCATGGCGGGCTGAGAGACGCCCTGGCAGACACGTGGTCCATTCCGAATGAGAACCACGACCAGTGCAACAGGCTTTTTATTCACACCTCTACGCAGGCATGGCGTAGGCAGGTCCAACCCACTACGCACGTGCATGGAGGGGAGATGTAATGTATGACATTTCCACGGTCTGCCCCACATAGAAGCGTCCACTGGCCACTACACTCCATGCACCAGCAGTTGATCTCCTCATGGCCATTTCTGAGGTTTGTACTCTGTGGTCAGTCCGGCACCTCCAAGTCACACCAGGCATTGTGTCGGTTCACATTCTTTAGTCACTTGCCGCTCTCGCACATGCCTGCTCCATGCCTGTCCTCACATCCTGCTATTGTGTGTCTGTGGTGCCATGCCCTGGCTGGATGTGGGCATGGCAAGGCCAGATGTCCAATGGAGTTGTGTTGTCTTGTCTGGTCGGTTGGCATGTTGTATGTCATGTTGAATGTAGTTGTGCTGCATGCCCATTGGCAGTGTTGGGAGTGGCATGACTCTGGGCAGCAGGGCGTTTCAAGTTGGTCTGCTTTCTTTGTGCAAGCTGCCTCTGTGGTGTTTCCGGGTAGGACCTGACCGGTCCTGGTGGTGAGGTGCCCCTGCCCCTGCACTCTTGAGTGTTGGTGATCGAGGCCCTCCTCCACCCGCAGGTTTCAATGGGCCTCATCCCTGGTAGTCCAGTGGACCTCTGTCTCCTTTCTTTCTTTCTGCTCCTTCACTCGTTTTTCTCCCCTTTCTATCTTTCACCTTTCTGCACCTCTGCTCTTTTGCGCCTTATTTCTGCCCATTTTCCCTTTCTCTCCCTCTGCTCCTTCAATTGTTTTTCCCCTTTCTATATTTCACCTTTCTGCACCTCTGCTCTTTTAATAATAATAATAATAATAGAACATTTATAAAGTGCATGGCTGCACAACTGTGTATCCCCGCGCTGACTTCCAACAGAACTCACAGAGGATAGAGAAGGAGCGGTCAGAGATCAGACCGAATTATTGGGGAAAAAGGTGGGTTTTTAGTTTGGCTCTGAAAAGAGTCTCTGAGGGTTCCATTCTTAAATGAACAGGTAGTGCATTCCAATGTTTTACTCCAAGGTAGCGAAAAGAGCGGCCGCCTATTTTCGCTCTGTGGACACGGGGGAGTTTGAATTGTGACATTCCAGAGGATCTAAGGTCTCTGGTTGGGCGGTGGATAGTCAGAAGATCTCTGAGATAGGTGGGACCTTTGTTATGGGCAATCTTGTGGGCGTAGCAGAGGCTCTTGAATTTGATTCTCTCCCTGACAGGGAGCCAGTGCAATTTGGACAAGGCCGCCTTGGAAGATGTTCTTCTGGGAAGGCCCAGTACCATGCGAGCGGCCGCATTTTGTAAGCATTGAAGCTGGTGAAGATGTTTTTGGTTCAGTCCTAATAGGAGAACATTACCATAGTCCAAATGAGGTGTTATAAGTGCATGTACGATGGTTTTTCTATCTTCAGTAGGGATGAGATCGATGATTTTTCTAAGAATTCTTAGCGTTCCGATGCATTTGCCTATTATTTTGTTGACTTGGGATTTTCCTGACAGATCAGAGTCGATCATAATCCCTAGATTTTTGACCTTTTCAACAGGGCGAGGAAAATCGCCCAGTGTTGTGGGCCACCATGCCTGGGACCATAATGAGGTTTTATTCCCTACCACCAACACCTCTGTTTTATCTCCATTTAGCCGGAGGCAGTTGTTATCCATCCACATGGCGACAGCAGCCATGCAATCCGAGAAGTTGGAGGCATATTTCTCGGTATCTGGAGTGAGCTTAAACATGAGCTGGGTGTCATCGGCGTAGCTGACAATGCCCACCCCAAAGTTCTCTACGACCTGAGCCAGGGGCTCCATATAGATATTGAACAATGTGGGGCTCAAACTAGAGCCCTGTGGAACCCCATAGCTCACGTCTCGAGAAGATGATTTAAAGGGTGGGCAATGTATCTGGAAAGATCTTTTGGTAAGAAAAGATTTAATCCACGCCAAAGCATGGTCTTTCACTCCGATGTCTGAAAGTCAGGACAGCAGCGTGGCATGAAGCATTGTATCAAAAGCTGCGCTTAAGTCTAGCATGACCAACGCTGCTGTCTCACCCTCGTCCACCATCTTGCGGATGCATTCCGTGGAATACAAAACAGCTGATTCCGTGGAATAGTTAGATCTAAAGCCGGATTGAGTAGGGTGGAGTACGTTTTGTGATTCGAAAAAAGCCTTAAGTTGTTTGTTGACTACTTTCTCAATTATCTTGGCACATTGAGGCAAGAGGGAGATCGGCCTAAGATTTTGAAATTGGGTAACCGGGATGTTGGTTTTTTTTTTGAGAGGGATGACTTGAGCTGTTTTCCAAGCCTCCGGAACATAGCATTCTTTAAAAGAGAGGGTTATCATCTGACTTATTTGATCTATAAGAGTATGGTCCATGATGTCTTTGCTTTTTTCTAGAGGGCACACATCATTAGGGGAACCAGAATGGATACTATTAATTATGCTGGTCAGGGTTTCTTTGTCAGGTGTGTTAAATTGGGTGAGGATGGTTTTTTGAATGGGGGGCGTTTCCTTTCCAGATGTAGAGGGAATGGGAAAAGTAGCATGAATTTTCTCAACTTTTTTGACAAAGAAATCCGCTATTTGTTCGCATAAGTCGTTTGAATATGTGTCCTGGGTATCCAAACTAGAGGTATCTGTAAGTTCCTTATAGATCCGGAATAGTTCTTTCGTTGGATTGGTGGCTTCTTTTATTCTGCTCTGATAGAAGAGACTTTTTTCCTCTCTTATTAATCTCTGGTATGATTTTAGTTCCAGTTTATAGGTTTCCTTAAGTTCAGCAGAATAGTTTTTTCTCCATTTTCTTTCGATCGCTTTGCAGCGGGCTTTAGCTATTTTAAATTTTTCTGAGAACCAAGGTTCAGATTTTGTTCTCCTGACTGGGGGCTTGGAAGTCCATGGGGCGATTTTGTCTAATGCCTTACTCAACCATAGTTCTTAATTGTTCCAGGTGTCTTGTAGGGACTGTTCTGTGGGCGGGGGTGTATTTTTAATTCGCTGATCAAGCGTTCAGGTGTGTAATTTTTCCAGTTACGACGCTTAGTGTACAGGGGTTTGTTCACACTATTCTTAGTCTTATTAGTAGGTATGTCGAAAGTAATTATGTGGTGGTCAGACCAGATTATTGGGACCGGGGGATGCATTTCGATACCTTCCCAGGTGGCAAAAACAGGGTCAAGAAGGTGACCATGTTGATGTGTGGGAAAGGTAGAGAGCAGTGTTATTCCCAGTGCGTTAAGAGCTGTCTTAAGTAATTGGGCTTCTTTAGCATTAATGTCTTCGAAATGAAGATTCAGGTCACCTAAAATCATAAAGTTGTTATATTTTATGGCTAGTTGCGTGGCTGTTTCTATGAGCTGGTTACAGAAAGGGGTAGCATTGCCAGGGGGGCGGTAGATGAGAAGACCAGTGATGGTCAATGACGGATTCACTTTCATAGAGAATGTTCCGCTTTCACTATTAATGATGACTTTATTAGTGAGGGTATTTACAACAAGGGGTGGTGAGGAACAGAGTCTCTGAATTAAGCAGAAAGCTCTCACCCAGTCAAGAGATCAGGGCTAGATCCAACACCGTTTTTTAGCTCACTGCACCATCCCAGTTTCAGAACCTGGCTGTATGCAAATTAGTCTGTTCCTGTCCCAGTGCATGATGGGAACAGGGCAAACCAAACTACAAAAGCCAATTCTTACACTGGGAAGGAAACAAGCTCCCGGGGACCGGTTTCTGGCATTACAGCCGTCTTCGGCCCGGTTTGCTTGAATCCTGATGGTGCAATGAGCAAGGGTCTCACATCTGAGAATACCCTTCCACGCTTAGGGTGGACAAAAATATTTACAACAAGGGGTGGTGAGGAACAGAGTCTCTGAATTAAGCAGAAAGCTCTCACCCAGTCAAGAGATCAGGGCTAGATCCAACACCGTTTTTTAGCTCACTGCACCATCCCAGTTTCAGAACCTGGCTGTATGCAAATTAGTCTGTTCCTGTCCCAGTGCATGATGGGAACAGGGCAAACCAAACTACAAAAGCCAATTCTTACACTGGGAAGGAAACAAGCTCCCGGGGACCGGTTTCTGGCATTACAGCCGTCTTCGGCCCGGTTTGCTTGAATCCTGATGGTGCAATGAGCAAGGGTCTCACATCTGAGAATACCCTTCCACGCTTAGGGTGGACAAAAATATTTACAACAAGGGGTGGTGAGGAACAGAGTCTCTGAATTAAGCAGAAAGCTCTCACCCAGTCAAGAGATCAGGGCTAGATCCAACACCGTTTTTTAGCTCACTGCACCATCCCAGTTTCAGAACCTGGCTGTATGCAAAGTAGTCTGTTCCTGTCCCAGTGCATGATGGGAACAGGGCAAACCAAACTACAAAAGCCAATTCTTACACTGGGAAGGAAACAAGCTCCCGGGGACCGGTTTCTGGCATTACAGCCGTCTTCGGCCCGGTTTGCTTGAATCCTGATGGTGCAATGAGCAAGGGTCTCACATCTGAGAATACCCTTCCACGCTTAGGGTGGACAAAAATATTTACAACAAGGGGTGGTGAGGAACAGAGTCTCTGAATTAAGCAGAAAGCTCTCACCCAGTCAAGAGATCAGGGCTAGATCCAACACCGTTTTTTAGCTCACTGCACCATCCCAGTTTCAGAACCTGGCTGTATGCAAATTAGTCTGTTCCTGTCCCAGTGCATGATGGGAACAGGGCAAACCAAACTACAAAAGCCAATTCTTACACTGGGAAGGAAACAAGCTCCCGGGGACCGGTTTCTGGCATTACAGCCGTCTTCGGCCCGGTTTGCTTGAATCCTGATGGTGCAATGAGCAAGGGTCTCACATCTGAGAATACCCTTCCACGCTTAGGGTGGACAAAAATATTTACAACAAGGGGTGGTGAGGAACAGAGTCTCTGAATTAAGCAGAAAGCTCTCACCCAGTCAAGAGATCAGGGCTAGATCCAACACCGTTTTTTAGCTCACTGCACCATCCCAGTTTCAGAACCTGGCTGTATGCAAATTAGTCTGTTCCTGTCCCAGTGCATGATGGGAACAGGGCAAACCAAACTACAAAAGCCAATTCTTACACTGGGAAGGAAACAAGCTCCCGGGGACCGGTTTCTGGCATTACAGCCGTCTTCGGCCCGGTTTGCTTGACGGCTGAAATGCCAGAAACCGGTCCCCGGTAGCTTGTCTCCTTTCTGGTGAAGAATTGGCTTGGTAGTTTAGTCTGCCCTGTTCCCATGATGCACTGGGCCAGGGACAGACTGATTTGCATATAGCCAGGTTCTGAGCTGGGATGGTGCAGTGAGATAAATAACGGTGATGGATCAAGCCCTGTTCTTTGGACTGGGTAAGAGTGGTCTGCTTAATTCAGACACTCTGTTCATCACCACCCCCTTTTCTGAATCGTTTTTGGCCACTATAGGTGTGGCAGGGTATACTCAGACATGAGTCCCTTTCTCACTGTTCCATCAGGATTCAAGCAAGCCGGGCCGAAGACGGCTGAAATGCCAGAAACCGGTCCCCGGTAGCTTGTCTCCTTTCTGGTGAAGAATTGGCTTGGTAGTTTAGTCTGCCCTGTTCCCATGATGCACTGGGCCAGGGACAGACTGATTTGCATATAGCCAGGTTCTGAGCTGGGATGGTGCAGTGAGATAAATAACGGTGATGGATCAAGCCCTGTTCTTTGGACTGGGTAAGAGTGGTCTGCTTAATTCAGACACTCTGTTCATCACCACCCCCTTTTCTGAATCGTTTATTAGTGAGGGTGCATTCCAATTCCTTTTTGAAAATCAGTGCAAGTCCTCCACCCCATTGTTTGGGTCTGTCGATTCTCAGTAGGCTGTAATTCAAAGGAACTGTCTCTAGTATATCGGGGGATGAGGATTCCTCTAGCCAAGTTTCAGTAAGGAACAGAACATCGAAGTCTTGTTTCTGCAGTAGGTCACGTAGTTCCAATTTATGTTTTACCATGGATCTACAGTTTAATAACATCAATTTTAGGTTAGGCACATGGGAATTGCAGTTCTGGACAGTAGGAAAAAGATGATGACATATAGTACATTGTGGCGGTAGCGCATTAGGGTCCGCGGAGTGCCAACATGATTTAATAGGGGTCTTACCAATTTCTAGTAGGGTTGCGCGAGTATATTGGATTCTCTGTTGAGAGTACACCCTGTTAGTTACCAGAGCTATGTCATTAGGTCCAGGATGTCCTGCCCCGCGCCCCGGTCGATCGCAGACTCCGGCGCGCGATCGGCGCGCCCGCAATGCGCGTCCGCTGCGCGGTGCCATGAACGTAGGGTTTTAAGCGCTCGGTAGCGCGAGGTGCAGCGCGAGCCCTCAGAAAGATGGCCGCTGCCTGACTCTCCAACTATCTTAGCCCCGCCTGATACCGGTCATAGAATCGACCGCGTACCCCAGGGCAGGCAAGTATACTGTTTTTAGGTAGAATTAAGAAGCAATTGTTTTATCCGAGTTCGGCGCTAGTGTGTCAATCAACAAAACACAATTAATTCAATGCAGGGGGGAGGGAGAGGACACACGGGAAAATCGTGACATAAAACGGAGCACAATTTTTAAAACAACCTCCCGGCTCAAGCCTCAGGAGTATAGTAAAAGCAATCTGAAGTCTCCACGAACCTTTGCTGGTTTTAAGCGCTCGGTAGCGCGACGTGCAGCGCGAGCCCTCAGAAAGATGGCCGCTGCCTGACTCTCCAACTATCTTAGTCCCGCCTGATACCGGTCATAGAATCGACCGCGTACCCCAGGGCAGGCAAGTATACTGTTTTTAGGTAGAATTAAGAAGCAATTGTTTAATCCGAGTTCGGCGCTAGTGTGTCAATCAACAAAACACTATTAATTCAGTGCAGGGGGGAGGGAGAGAACACACTGGAAAATCGTGACATAAAACGGAGCACAATTTTTAAAACAACCTCCCGGCTCAATCCTCAGGAGTATAGTAAAAGCAATCATTTTGTGCCTTATTTCTGCCCATTTTCCCTTTCTCTCCCTCTGCTCCTTCACTCGTTTTTCTACCCTTTCTATCTATCACCTTTCTGCTCTTTTGTGCCTTATTTCTGCTTATTTTACCTTTTTTCTTTATCCCTTCTTTCCTCCCTTTACCTTTCCCCGCCGCTGCTGCCCCGCGGTCCCTCCCCCCCAGCGTGACCGGCCCAATCCAGCTCCCCGCCCCGCTCCCGCCTCCCAGCTGTCCAGCCCTCCCCGACCCCTACTTAATGGCGGCCACTGCGGGGACAGGCGAACAAGACCACTGACTCATTGTCAGTGAAATTGCTCTCCCACCCTCGCAGCTCCACCATTAAGTGAGGTGCCCCTGCACTCTTGAGTGTTGGTGATCGAAGCCCTCCTCCACCCGCAGGTTTCCCTGCGCCTCATCCCTGGTGGTCCAGTGGACCTCTGTCTCCTTTCTTTCTTTCTGCTCCTTCAGTCGTTTTTCTCCCCTTTCTATCTTTCACCTTTCTGCACCTCTGCTCTTTTGCGCCTTATTTCTGCCCATTTTCCCATTCTCTCCCTCTGCTCCTTCACTTGTTTTCACTCGTTTTTCTACCCTTTCTATCTTTCACCTTTCTGCTCTTTTCTGCATCTCTGCTCTTTTGTGCCTTATTTCTGCTATTTTCCCCTTTTTTCTTTATCCCTTCTTTCCTCCCTTTACCTTTCCCCACCGCTGCTGCCCCCGCGGCCCCTCCCCCCAGCGCGACCGGCCCAATCCAGCTCCCCTCCCCGCTCCCGCCTCCCAGCTGTCCAGCCCTCCCTGACCCCTACTTAATGGCGGCCACTGCGGGCGCGCCGCTAGTGCACCGAAGGCGCGTTAAAGGCAGGCATGTCTGCGCCCGTCTGCAACCTGTCCGCGAACAGCACCAGGAATCCTGGACCTCCGCCCGCCAACGCTACGACCCAGCAGCACTCCACGCACTCAACCCAGGCTGCAACAACAACTGCAAGCTAGCATCACCAGCCGACACCCATGGACCCTTCAGCTGTCACTGCTGCCGGCACACCTGCAGCACTGCCAAGAACACGGATCCAGCACAACCCACCACAAGAACACAACCGAACCAAAGACCCTGCAATGCACGCCACAGAAATCTGGGACCTCCTCGACAGCACCACCCCAGACGTACCATTCTTCACCGAAACCTGGACCAACACCACCTCGGGACCGGACATCGCCATCGCCATCGCCATCCCCAAGGATACAAGATCTCCCGGAAGGACCGCCCACCCACCCAGGAAGAGGAATCGCCATCGTCCACAAATTCAGCCTCCGCCTGAGCACACTCCCTGACGAGTCCACAGAACTGATGGAACACCTTCACTTCAAGGTACTGGCCAGCCCCACTGCCGCCCTCCGAGGAACCCTCATCTAACGACCCCCTGGACCCCGCGGACCGTTCGCTAACTCCATCACGGACATTATCTCCCCGCAGACCATCGCATCCACCAACTACACCCTGCTGGGAGACCTCAACTTCCACCTCGACAATCAACTGGACCCCAACACCACATGCCTCCTGGACAACCTCCACAACATTGGGCTTTGCCAGATCATGACCGAGCCCACGCACTCAGCAGGACACACCCTCGACCCCCTCTTCACTACAGGAAACTCCATCACCTTCAGCCACACCACCGAACTCCCATGGACCGATCATCCACTTCACCTTCAGAACACCCACCATCCACAGACACCAGCACCTGCTTCCACAAAGAAACTGGACCAAAATCACCGATGACCAGCTCACCTCCTCACTCAACAACTCCACCCCAACCATCGCGGAAAACGACGACCCCAACACTGCAGCCTGAACCCTGCATAGATGGATCTCGGACAGCACCAACACCATAGCCCCCCTCACGAAAAACAACAATACCCGTGCCAAGAAAGCCAGATGGTTTACCACCGCACTTCGAGAGTCCAGGCGCACATGCCGCCGCCTCGAAAAGGCCTGGAGAAACACCAAATCCACAGAAGCCCACAACAACTTCAGAGCCGCCACCAACGCCCACCATCAACTCATCAGAGAAACGAGGAAAAAAGCGATTGAAGACAGAATCTCCACCCACGCACCCAACAGCAAGGAACTCTTCAGCATCATCAAGGAGTTCGGCCAACCTACCAGCGAGTCTACCGACATCCCTCCCTCACAAGACCTCTGCGACAAACTCAGCATCTTTTTCCACCACAAAATCAAGAGCATCTACGACAACTTCGACGAAGACAACCAACACACTGAACCCTCACCAACCACCCCGACACCCGGAAACCAGCGATTAATGACTGGACAGCCCTCACCACCGAAGACACACTGAGGACAATGAAGTCAATCCACTCAGGGCCCCCCACGGACCCCTGCCCCCACCACATCTTCAAAAGAGCCGCCAACCCCATCGCATCCATGCTCCGCCAAACCATCAACCGCTCCCTGGCGACCGCCTCGTTCCCCGACGACTGGAAACACGCCGAGGTCAACCCCCTCCTAAAGAAACCCTCAGCGGACTCCACCTGACCTCAGAAACTACAGACCCATCTCCCTGCTCCCGTTCCCAGCGAAAGTCATCGAGAAAGCCATCAACAGGCAACTCGCCACATTCATTGAAGAACACAACATCCTCGACTCCTCACAATCCGGCTTCAGAAAAAACCACAGTACGGAAACCGCCCTCCTCGCCACAACAGACGACATCCGCACCTTACTGGACAAAGGAGAAACAGTAGCCCTCATCCTCCTCGACCTATCAGCGGCGTTCGACACAGTCTCCCACCGCACCCTAATATGCAGACTCTACGATGCAGGAATCCAGGTCAAGGCCCTCGACTGGATCTGCTCCTTCCTCTCCGGCAGGACGCAGCGGGTCAGACTCCCCCTTTCCTCTCGGACCCCACACCTACCACCTGCAGAGTCGCCCAGGGCTCCTCCCTCAGCCTGACGCTCTTCAACGTCTACATGGCTCCACTTGCCCCCATCGTCAGAACCTACGGACTCAACATCGTGTCATATGCAGATGACACCCAGCTCATCCTCTCCCTATCCAACGAGCCCAACACCGCCAGACGCAACTTTCGAGAAGGCATGGAAGCCGTCGCCAAATGGAGCAAAACAGCTGCCTACGACTAAACCCCAACAAAACAGAAGTACTCATCATGAGCCCAAACCCAGATGCCTGGAGTGACACCTGGTGGCCCACCGCCCTCGGAAACCCGCCAACCCCCACAGACCACGCACGCAACCTGGGAATCATCCTGGACTCCGAGCTCAAAATGGACCGCCAGATCAACTCTGTCTCATCTTCCTGCTTCCACACCCTCCGCCTCCTTCGTAAGACCTTCAAATGGATTACCCTTGAACACCGAAAGACAGTCACTCACGCTCTGGTCACCAGCAGACTCGACTACGGTAACGCACTCTACGCCGGAATAAACAAAAACCTCATCCGCAAGCTACAGAACATCCAGAACGCTGCCGCAAGACTGGTCCTCAACCTGCCAAAACACTGCCACATCTCCCAGCACCTGCGCACACTCCACTGGCTCTCCGTCGAGGCAAGAATCACCATTAAGATGCTCACCCACGCACACAAGGCCCTCCACGGCACCGGACCAGCATACCTGAACAGCCGACTCAAATTCCACGCACCCCAAAGGACCCTACGATCAGCCCAGCTTTCCTACGCTGTGGTCCCCCGCACCAGAAAGACCAGATCGGGAGGCCGCTCCTTCTCCTTCCTCGCAGCCAAAGCATGGAACGCCCTTCCGCTCCACCTCAGACAGACAACATCGCTCCCCATCTTCACAAGAAACCTCAAAACCTGGCTCTTAGACAGACCCCCTCCTTGATGGAATGGAACCTGCAAACCCCCCCCCACCCACCCCACCACTAGCCCCTTGAGACCCTTACGGGTGAGTAGTCGCACTTTAACAAACTCCTGATTGATTGATTGGTGGTGGTGGCGGTTCTGGGGTGGTTGCGGTGGGTGTTATGGCCCTCATAGGTATCCGCGGTGCATGGTCATTGTCTCCATGACATCTGTGGGTCTTCAGGTGGTGCTCTTGGCTGGGCTCTCTTTTATGCTGCACATAGTCGTCCTACTTAACACCAGCAAAAGGCAGGTGTTAATTCCCTGCTGCTACCGCGGCTTCTTATCGCCTGTTTTTGTTTCGCATTGCAGATCTGGCAGTTTGTTGTGAAAGTGGTGTTGTGGTTTTTTGGTGTGTTTTTGCACGGGAACGCCTACTCTGCATCTCATTAGGGTTAGTTGGTGGTGTCCACCGCAGAGTTAAATTTTGGGGCAGTTATCGCAGCAATACAGGCGATGTCTGCAGTTTGCTCCAGCTTATGAATGGGGTGTTAAATCTATCTCTACTTTTGATGCGTTAAGGTGTATGTAAATGGGAGTTGAGTCCTTGTGAATATCCCCCTATGTCAGATGATTCAGCCTCATGGACTCCAAGAAGTCACAATAGAGAAATGATTGTTGCAACTCACGAGATTCGAGTTTGTGATCTTCCTTTATTGACAGACAGCAGTTATGAAGAAAGGAACCCATGCACATAAGATTTAACTTGAATAAAGGTAATCAAAGATCTCAAATTCCATTTAACCATTCCAATAAACCTTTTCCCCCTTTTCGCCTTCCTTTTATTTATCATTGTTTCACATATATTTCTGTTTTCAGAGGCTTATTTCTGATGGTATTGTATATAAAGGGCGTAACCATATATACTACCTGACCTGGGTTATCATTATAGCATCAGATAACCTTTATCATTATAAAACATTTGGAGTGGACATATGCCACATCGAATTGGTATTGCGTTTTTTTGCTACTTTAATTTGACGCAACAGATGTGTTTACTGCCGTGAGCACACTGTTTGGTACTGTATTTCTGATGGTAAACATACCTGCATCTTTCCATCACGTACCACCTGTATACTACTGCTATGAATGAAAGAATGAATGAATGAATACGCACTTGTATAGCGCATAGCTACCCAAGGGCATCTCAGCGCCACTGCCTCCGAAGACAAGGTCATGCTTTATACATTTCCACCATCTAAAAACATAATTCATACCTGCCCAATGTACTAGTCCTCCTTATCTCTTGGAAATATCTTTTGCTTTCTGAATGTACTATTTTTCTCATATTTATCTATGCGCTTATGCTTTTCTGTTTGGAACTTATATAATATTGGTTTGTTTCATTGTCTTGTGGTTCATTAAGGCCTTTAATCAGTAATAGTATTTCATCTATGTCTGTTATTGCTTACTATTTCAAAGTCTCCATCCACCCGAAGGAATTTATGTTTGTTCTATGGCCCATTCTTCAATTATTCTGTGAATCATTTTTTCATAAGACTGGATTCTAAAAATCAGTAGTCCCTTAGGGATACTTTTAACCTCTACGTATCATCTTAACACGTTTTAATTTCCTGTTATGCAAGTGTCTCTAGTTTAAATAGACTTTGTTTTACACTGAGGGTAGTATTTGTTGTGGGGCTACTTTCTGCTCCTTGTTCACTCAGTGTTTCGATTTTCTCATTGAAGGAACTTTGCACTGCTATGACTCTTTGTACTTCTCTGGAATCCACAATATTACTGAGCCATTTTGTTATATTAATAATGTTTATCAACTTTATCAGTTTTCTTTAAATATAAATGGATATGTGTTCGTGGAGTGACAGAGCTGTGTACAAATAGTTTTGTTAATTTAAAATGTATATTTAGCTTCTCACACAGAGGATGGTACTTACCCAGAGGGCGATTCCCATGGTGTGCACATCCTCAGACCTGCGCTCCTTGGTGCTCAACCATTTGGTTTTGTGCTTAGGCTGTCTTATTTCTTCTCTGTGTGTTTCACTGATACAGGGGGGACAGGCTATGGCCAAAAAACACATTCTTACCTTACGAAAAATTGCCCAAATGTTTGTGTTCTACTTCTTCACCCAGCATTCAATGGCAGTCATTAGGCTAATGGATCCAATCACATTATTCACAAATAATACTCAGGTACAGTCTACAAACAATCTACTGGCAGCCCAAGAGGACTAGAAGACACAGAGGGAATGAATAGTATACCAAGCTAATCAAACATTCACCCCCAGTCAAGAGATATGGGTTGAATCCATTGTCACCCCAGCTTAGACCCAACCATATACAAATTAGTCAGAACCCCGTTCCTCATCGGAACAGTCCAGATGTGGGTCTTGTGCTCACTATCCCACTGTTTTCAAGCTATCCTGGCGGATGAGGACTAATCCCTCGAAACCAGTCCAAGGATGCTTGTTTTCCAGTCCACAGAGGACCTTGCATGGCTGTTCGGGCTGGACTGTTTCCATAAGGCATAGGGTTAAGGCTGATTTGCATGTAGCTGGGTCCAAACTGGAATGGCCTGGCGAGCAAAAGAACAATAGATTAAACCCAGATCTGTGAATGAGGTGAATATTTTACAATATTCAACATTTCATCCATCATCTTTTTGTGTTGCATTTTAGCCCTATGTGGGAAGGGTATGCCCAGACGTGGGTCTCGTGCTTGCGACGCCATCGGTTGCAAGCTTGCCTGGATGAATAGGGATAATGGCACAAAACCGGTCCCAGGATGCTTGTTTTCGGGTCCAGGGAGGACCTGGCCTGGCAGTTCGGGCTGGATTGATCCCAGGGGGAACAGGGTCCACTCAGATTTGCATATGACTAGGTCCACACTGGAATGAAATGGCAAGCAAAATAACAATGGATTAAACCCAGATCTGGGGGTGAATGTTAGACAATGTTCAACATTCTGTTCATCATCTTTCTGTGTTGCATTTTCACCCAAAGTGGGAAGGGTATGCCCTGACATGGGTCCCATGCTCGCTACACCACTGGTTTCGAGCTAGCCAGGCTGATGAGGAGTAGTGGCCCGAAACCGGCCCCAGGATGCTTGTTTTCCGGTTCAGTGAGGACCTGCCCTGGCAGTTCGGGCTGAACTATTCCCATGGGGAGCAGGGTCAAGGCTGATTTGCACAAAGCTGGGTCCAAGCTGGAATGGCGTAGCGATCAAAATAAGGATGGATTAAACCCAGATCTGTGAGTGGGGGTGAATGCTTAACAATGTTCAACATTCCGTCCATCATCTTTTTGTGTTGAATTTTTACCCCAAGAAGACTCCCTCATATATTTTGCTTTATTAAGTTGATATCATTATGACCTCAATATTAGCGATGGTAACGTGTTTCGGTTTCACAGAGACATTTATTGGCCAAGTGTTTTAGAGAAAATACCAGTACAAATAGTCACTTGTGCTTAATACGAAAAATTTTAAATAGACATTAAATAACAGGATACTCAAGAAGGGTGAAATAATTTCCTATAATCAGGCCATGCGCTATTTACCTAGATTGATTAGATGCCAAATGAATGACTATCATGGTAAATTGTGATTCTCCTATTAACATGCCTAGAGAATCTAGATTTCATTAAAGACACGGAGGCTCACATTGTGCAATGAATTTTAATTGGAGATCCAAGCCAGTCGCATCACAATACAAAGGTTCCAATAAGAACACTGAGATAAAGTAATAGACAAAACATAGCAACCATCAATCAGCCTCTTTTAAATCAGGCGAAGAAAGAAGATGTAGTAGTTTCCAGAAGATTCGAAGTAAAAGACAAACGAGAATGAAGAAGTCAACCAGACGGTTTCTTGGTGATGAAACATCCAAAGTAGCTTAAGTAGAAGGATTACCTGAAAGAAAGGAGACAATGAAAATTGTATCCTAGATAAAAAGGTAATCATAAACAAACAAATCCTGAAAAAAAGAATTGAACAATCATAAATAACATTTCAATATAAATATAAAATACATTATATTCAAGTGACACTCAGAATATAAATATTATATCCACAACCAAACAGGGAACGGGATGGGTGGGATAATGTGAGCCTCCGTGTCTTTAATGAAATCTAGATTCTCTAGGCATGTTAATAAGAGAATCGCATTTTCATTACAAGAACGGAGGCTTCATTATGCATGTTGGTAACCCTGTAAAACTACATTAGACATGTGTTCAATAGGTTTACAATAATGTCTTGCAAAGGTATTAGCGTTAGACCAGTCAGCAGCTTTAAGGATATCATCCAACTTACCTCCGGACCACAGAGACTTACTTGCCATGGCACCTCTAACAGAATGAGCTTGAAATTTAGATATATCAATACCAGCTAGAGACATAGCAGATTTAACCCATCTGGCAATCGAGGT
Organism: Lissotriton vulgaris; assembly: GCF_964263255.1. Taxonomy (NCBI): domain Eukaryota; kingdom Metazoa; phylum Chordata; class Amphibia; order Caudata; family Salamandridae; genus Lissotriton; species Lissotriton vulgaris. The sequence goes on from NC_141696.1 coordinate 866,886,106, forward strand.
GGAGGAAATAGCCTTATGAGGTTTTACAGAGGAAATGAGAAGCTGACGAAGGTTAGACATTGTCATATCATACGCTTTCATACATTCAACTACACAAAGTTTCGGAGAAGGATCGAAACGAGGATAGAAAATTGAATCAGACATGGTCTTTGTTCTTCTATAGACCTCAAATTTAACTCCAAATAAATTATAAGACCTATTAGAGATATCCAGAGCTTTACCATCAGAAACTCTACGACAGGAGATAAGGAAAAGAAGAGTTGTGAGTTTAATAGAAAGAAACTTTCAGCTCAAAAAAGAATTATCCGGCCAGGAAGTGAAAAGATCTAGAATTAAATTCACATCCCACAGAGAATCATATTTTGGTCTCGGGGGTCTTTTTAGACGAATGCTCTTCATCACCCTACAAACAATAACATTTTTACCAATTGACTTGCCGTTAATAAGGACATGACCAGCAGAGATCGCGATCTATAACAGTTGATTGATCTATAACTCAATCCTTTGTCGAAGAGTTCAGCGAGAAAATTCACTATATCAACAATAGGTGCTTCAGTGGGATCCAAATCCCTCTCCAAGCACCAACGAAACCAGCATTTCCAGATATTGATGTATCTGTAGTGAGTTCCCGGTCCCCATGACTCTCTGCGGAGCTGATGACGAAAAGTCCTGAGACTTCGTTAGATCGCCTGACACTCTCCAGGCAAGAAGGTTCAAATTCCCGGATAGGGTCATTAGATGAGGATCTGAGAAATGGAATTTCGAAGGTCAGTTCCAGAACAGTGGGGAACCACGCCTGTGATGGCCAGAAGGGAGTTATTAGGACTGGAGAGCATCAGTCATGCCTCATTTTCTGCAAGACTCTCTGGATCATTGCGAATGGGGGAAAGGCATAAGCAATGATCCCTGACCAGGGTTGGAGAAAGGCGTTCATTGCCTGTGCGCCGGGATCCGGCATCCAGCTGCAGTAACGCTCTATTTGAAAGGTGAGACGGCTCGCAAATAGGTCTATCTCGAATGGACCCCAATAAGAATTTAGTGAGTCGAAGACAGCGACGTTCAGTTTCCAATCGCTGTAGTCCGAAAGGAATCTGGAATTCCATTTGGCAGAAACGTTCGACTTCCCTGGGTATTATTCCGCTCTGAGAGCAATTTTGTGTTCTAAACAGAACATCCAAATTTTCGTTGCTAGGTTTGAAAGGTCGGCAGACTTGGTACCTCCCAACCGATTGATGTAGGCCACTGCTGAAACATTGTCCATTTTCAGAACAACCGATTTCCCTTGAATTGAGTGCTTGAAACTCATAAGGGCGCAGGAAATTGATGTGGTGAGATGACTTCTCCTGAGACCAAATACCACCCGTATTCTGGTCTAGGAAACAAGCGCCCCAAACATGTAGGGAAGCGTCTGATTCCAGGACAAAATCCGGTTCTGAACCGAAAATTGCTTTCCCATTCCAAGCTTCCAGGTTTTCGAACCACAAATTCAGTTCTGTTTTGGCCTCCAAATCTAGGGTGATTCGGTCTTCGCACCAAAGACCAGACCTCAACGCTCTTCCTTTTATCCTTTGTAAGGCCCGGTAATTCAGAGGGCCTGGGAAGATCGCCTGAATGGAAGCGGATAAAAGACCTAGAAGTCTTGCCAGTTCCCTTAAAGGGATGTCTTCCTGTCTTAAGACGTGACAAATCTCTTTCTTGATCTTCGAGATTTTTGAAGGAGGTAGAAGAAGAAGGCACTTGTAAGTGTCTAGAGTGAAACCCAGAAACTCCAGAGATTTGGAGGGGGTTAGAATAGACTTCTCTTTGTTGACAATGAAACCTAGACTTTCCAGCAGATTCGTAACCATTTCCAGAGCGATGAGAATCTGAGGCAGGTCCTGGGACATTATTAAGATGTCGTTGAGGTAAATAATAAGACAAACACCCCGTTCTCTTAGGAAGGAAGCTACTGCTCTCATTACCTTGGTAAAACACCAAGGGGCGGACGAAAGCCCGAAGGGGAGAGCCTTGAACTGATAAAGATGATTTTTCCAAAGAAATTGTAGGTAAGGTTGATGTATTTCCGCCATCGGGATAGTGAAGTAGGCGTCCTTCAAATCTAGTTTGACTAACCAGTCTTCTTTTTGAAGAAGGTCTCTTAGAAGATGTATTCCTTCCATTTTGAAATGCCTGTAAACGAGAAATTTGTTCAGGCCCTTCAAATATATAACCGGTTATCAACCTTTTCCTTTTTTTTCGACAAGAAACAAAGAACTTACAAAGGTTAGGGAATCCATGGGAACTTCTAATATCGCTCCTTTTTGGAGCATAGAGGATATCTCTTCCTTTACTATTTTCTCCTTCTCCACTGAGATGGGAATATCCCTCGGGAATGAGGTTTGAAATGGAGTTTGAACAAAATCTATCATAAGCCTTTTACTGTGGACAGTACCCACGGATCTTGAGTTATTTCCTTGAAAACATTTTTAGTCTGCCTCCCACTTTTGGAGGGGTAGAATGAGAAAGTAAATGAAGGGAACTTACTTGGAGGGTTTGATGAGAAAGATGATCGAGATCTTCCACCTCTTGCTCGATTTCCTCTTCCACGATTGGAGGTGTTGAAGTAATTGTTCTGGTATGAGCCTCTTCCAAAGGGGCGTGATCTCTGGTAGGGCCTTTGGTTATACCGGCCGGAAGGGAGGCCCCTTCTTCCGGCCCTTACAAAAACATTATTGCTGAATACTCTCTTCATATTCTTTTGGGCCTTATCAAGAGCAGTAAAAGTTGAGACGTACTTTCCCAAGATCTTATAAGCTCTTCACCAAAGAGCAGGCCTTTTGGATTCAAGGAAGGTTCCTTCTCAGCCATATCTGTGAGTTTAGGGTCTAGTTTAAAAAGGATGAGCCTACGCCTTTCAGCGTTAATACTAGTATTAGCATCACCTAGGAGAATGAGGGCTCTCTGACTCCAACCTCTTATTAGATCAGTATCAAGCTGGGTACCTTTAAGGTAACATTCCTCAGCGGAGTCAAGAATTCTGCTCAATGGACCAAGCACGTCCAATAGGCGATCTTGGCACCCTTTAAACGCTTTTTCAAGACCTTTTCTAGGGTCGCGACCAAGTCTAAATAGGTATTTGATTAATTCAGGATCCAAATTAGGAGCATAACATGCTTTCTCATCGATTGAGGGTCTTAAAATATTCCTTGTCCCTCTTTCAATAGGAAATCGAATCCATTTTTTGATACATTTAGATACATGCTCCTGAGGGGACCATTGTGTGGAACATGGATGGTTTAGATTTAGGGGGGAAAACATCTCCCCTCCCAAGGGATTTCGAATACTATCCTTGGATGTACAGGGGGCTTCATCCTCCTCGTCAAAAATTCCAACATCGCCATCATCCAAGTCCAGAACGTTTTTGTCTGGATCTAAGTCATCATCATTATCCGAGCCCTCCTGGAAGTCTTGGGCAAAGGGCATCCAAGGTATTTGGGCCGTAAGAGGCACCCGAATGATGTGTGTCATAAAAGACATCTCTATTATTTGAGGTGCGAAGACCATCCGAATATTTTGTGGTGCCAAGACCACCAACAATATCAGAGGTGCTAGGACCTCCTGTGCTCACATGGGTCTCGGTAGTGGTGTTGTTACTTTTTTTGGTACATTTTGCACCCACTTTCTCACCATTAAAAACATCAGAGATATCCTCTTGTGGAGGTATTGGTCTCTTATAGGGGGCGAATTGGGCAAAGGTCTCCCTAAAACAGGATTTCATTTCTTTCTGGATCATAGTCCGGAAATCCTCCGTATTAAAGTTAGGGATCGTAGCAATGTTTCCTTCTGAATCTGAATCAGAAAGGTTTTCCATATTGCCTTTCTCTTTTTTTTTTACATTTGTTTGAGACTATTCACCCTTAGTTCTATATATTTTTTTTTTACTAATGAAATGGGGTGAAGCAAAAAGGCTGATCTAAAGAAAGGGAATCTTTAGAGAGAAATTAAGCATATAGGCATATAGGCATAGGAATTCAAATGCCTTTAAACTCGTTATTTGAAGTCTTTCCAGGCCTGACACTAGCTCTGCGAACGAAAACAGCGAAGCTCCGACGTCTAGGAACAGCTGAATTTCAACTGTCATGGGTGTGAGGAAAGTCCCTAGGCGAGACACTCAAAAGCGTGAGGCTCGCCAGGGAATTTTCCTCTAATAAACATCTTGTGCGTTTGCTTGTTACCCTAAACGAAGAATTCGGGCGGAGAGGGGAGCTCGACGAGAGAAAGGTACAGCGTTTATTTAATATAAACGGGATGCTCAGGGGCAGCGTTTCTTAGGACAACTTAGGCATTTGCTCCAGTTACGAGGCGGGGGCTGTCTCTGCGCCTCCCCGGGTTGCGCGTGTGAGAGAACAGGGACATGGCTCACTGCGAATAATCAAAGTTATGCTGGGAAGATAGACTTATACGTGCCTTAAATTCGACAAAAGTAACTCCTGGCTCAAACGAGCTTAGACAGCCGATCTCGTGCGAATGAACATGGATGTGGGCTCATGAGGGGGAGTGACTCATAAAGGGGGGTAAAAGGCGACAAGATTAAAGCCTAGACAGTGAAAGGGAAGGTAGGATCTCCGTAAATTGCAGATCCGGAGAGGTGGGAGGATAGGAGGTGAGGTAAACCTACATAAAGGTAGATAGAAAACTAAAGGTAGATAGAAAATAATTTAACAGCAATATAATGTGAGAATTAACTCACCTTTAAATTAAACCTCCCCAGAAATTAAGATCCATAACAATATTAAATGACAATAGTGTTAAAATGAGGGAGAAAAATATGAGCTACTTATCTGCTTGGAGCCGCATTTAAAAGAGGCTGATGGTTGCTATGTTTTGTCTATTACTTTATCTCAGTGTTCTTATTGGAACCTTTGTATTGTGATGCGACAGGCTTGGATCTGCAATTAAAAGTCATTGCATAATGTAGCCTCCGTTCTTGCAATGAAAATACTTTACACAAGCAATATTGTAGACTATGAATTTGACACTTTTTTCATTAATTCAAAAAATGAATAGGTGAAAAAGATAGATTACTAACTCCTATATGTTGGATTCTTCTTACAGATAACGTTCAGCATGGGACAGTAGTGCAGCCACTAATAACATTGTCTTATCAGTGACAGCACTTTAATGGTCACTAGCACATGCTCTTAAAATTGATTATGCTTCAGTACCATGACTGATGGGACTGTTTTTAGTTTTCCTTTTTTTCCTATCATTGCTTACCTTCACATCTTTTTATTTTTATTATTTTACAGCATACAACTGCTCCTCAGACAGTGCAAATGGGTTATTTGCTTGTAGTTCATTTTCTTTCGACTGCACCACAACACCCTAGGCCACTGCCTCTAGACCAGGTCATCATCATGGAATGGTATTGCCCATATTTTCAATGTTTTACCATTCAAAAAGGCTATTGAATTGGTTCCAAACATACTGGGCAGGGTAAAACTGCAGGACAACAAATCACCATATAAATTACCATTGTACAATAGTCACCTGCTTGTGAGTTTAATGTATCTATTAGTGTAAGCACAGCCTACAGTATGTAGGAAGCAGCATATTTTCCTTTTATACTTTTGTTCTTTTAATTTTGCCTGCATATGTTGTTGAATTTGCATATGAGTATATTATGGTTGTATAAGTTGAGGAATGCAAAAATTAACCAGTGGGTTGATGAATGGAGGCATAAATGCTAAAATCGGTCACAGAGCGCATGCATGATGACTTATTGAATGCCTAAACACATCAGTGACTGAGGATGCATTTTCATTTAAAAGCAGCTGCGGCCACTGCAGGTAAGAGCGGTGGGGCGGTGGGATCAGCTGGGGGTGGAGGGGATTACGAACGACGACCACAAGGGAAAAATAATTATTTGTTTAATTTTCCCTTATGGTCGTCTCTCGTAATCCCCCCCTCCCCATCCCCCAGCCAGCTCCACCGCCCCATCGCTCTTACCTTCAGCAGCCGCAGCTGAGTGTGGCAATTTTGCAATCTGGTGATCTACAACTACAACCAGAAAAACAATCATAACTTCTATGTAATTGTTATTGTGCTTTGAGATGCAGCAACCCTCAGACATCACTTGTCAGCAGCAGAGAGTTGAGAGTTTACAAGTATCTGTACCTAATGGGGAGGGGTTATCATCTCAACCACAGTTGTGTGGGCATAGTACGACCCAAATGGAAACCCAGACACTAATTAATGTACCCTTCAATTCAAATTCTGCTTCTGCACGTCCTATGAGTGATAAACCTCCAAAGAACCTTGGTATTAAGAGGAGGATTGTGTGTACTGGTAGGTTTGTTAGTGAATGAAGGGGCAGGCACATTGGATTTGAGAAAAAGAGGTCCCAGGTGTTGGATCTGTCACCTGCAGCATGCCTCTATGTTCTCATCTTGGCAAATGTCCCTGACAGACCAGTTAATTGGGAAAGTTTCACACTGGTTGAAAAAATTCAAGGGGGTTGATTATTGCTCAAGTGAACATACTTTAATGGCAAAAATAACTGCATGGGTTGGACCATCCTCAAAACAGTATTGGGAGATTGCATTGTGGAAAATTTTGATGACCACAGTTTAGTGGGTGTGCTTCTTTGGCAGCTAACTTTTTCAACATCACAAGAGTCTCCTACATTTGTCGCCCCCTTGGGATTTTTTTAGAAACTGCAGTCCACTAATGTGCCTGTTGTAGGTCCAGCAAGATTGTTTGTCTCTGTATCCACTTGGAGTAATCTTATGCCCTTATGCCCTTTAGACCTGAGATAATGATAAGATACAGATACGTCCTTCTGGAGAGACTTTAGACATGTGACTGACTCAACAAAAGGTCCACGTCCAAAGGTAAGGAGGTGGGACCCAGGGATAAACCACTGGCTACTGTTGAAAGGGTGGTGGGGACAACAGGGATAATTAAATTCATAACAAGGAACATAGCGAGTATAAGACAATAACTGAAACATCCAGACTGGGTGAAAGAAGTTGTTAGTTACGATGATCTATGCTTCCAGGAAATCTTGGAAGTGGACCCAATTTTCCTGGATGGTTTTCACTCTTTTCATTCCCTTGCTTTCCTATCTAGGGTCAGTAGAGCCAAATGAGGCATTCTCACCTTGATAGCGAATACAAGCAGGGTTAAAGAAGTCAAGTTCTAATTAATTGCCTTTCTTCCACTGCTTGATATATGAGCACACTTAGATTGGGACCTGATTTTTACTAACTGCACTAATAACTGCTTTGACGGCAATATGATGCAGGTGACATGTTCACTGGAGAAGGTCTAGAAGATTTATCAGACTATCTCTGGGACCCTAGAAGGTACACAGAGCTGCTCCCTTGGGGCTGGAACATCTCCACTGGTGTTTGAGGTGGCGGACATAAGGAAAGGACTGAATCAGTGGAATACCCTGAAGGCCACTTGCCCCAATGGTGTACCCGTCAATATCTTTTTAGAGTGCCAGGATCTATGGGCACTGCTATTGGCAAATGATTTTATTGCAATAACAAAACCAGGTCCACCGATATCATGAAAGCAATCTATATTACAAGACTGGGTATGAGTCAAACCCAAAAAATTATAGACCAATTTCACAGATTGATAGTATAGCCAAACACATGGGGTGTATGCTATTACACTGGCTAGACGAGTGGGCAGAGCAAAAAAACATTCTAGCTAAAACTCAGTACAGCTTTGGAAAGGGTAAAGGGACTATTGACCAGTGCCTTAATCCGAGTATGGTGATAGCTAAATACACGGTGGCTAAGAACGGCCAAATGTGTATGGTCTTCATGGATTTAATGGCTGCTTTTGATTGCATTTCCAATTCTAAATTGTGGGAAATTATGGAGGAGATGGGTGTTGATGTTCCAATTATTACAACTACGTCTGTTTGGTATGGAAGAAATGATGGGTGCACTAATTTCTTCAGAATTGAACTGGTCTTAAACAGAGGTGCATCCTCAAACCATTTCTGTTTTTTCTTTACACTAACAGAGTGGAGGCAGTTTTAGCAGGGAGCTCAAGAGACATCCTGTATATTGGCTCATGTCCCCTACCGAGCCTTCTATATGCAGACAATGCAGTGCTCATAGCCAAGACTGGTCGAGAACCTCAGAGACTCAGAGGATTATACAATTTTTATGAAAAAGTTGGATCTTCATGTGAAAGAAGCAAAGACCGCTGTACCTATCTCTGGGTCCAGTTTTCCATATATAAATTAAAGGGTTGAGGTGGCCAAAATCTTTTCTTACTTGGGAATACTTTTTGAAGCTAAATTCTCCTGGAAAATTATGGTATCTGATAGGGTACTGATGCTTGAAGAATGTATAGCAGGAATTTTTAGCTTTTCAAAGAAATTAGGGTTGAAATCTATTTTCGATAAATATACATATGCAGCCAAAGCTATCTCTAACGCTACTTATTGGGGTGCAGTCTGGGGTTTGGTGGATGGCGAACTGATTCTGCGAGTTGAGGATGCATTTGGTAAAAGACTCCTAGCCTTGCCTTGTAGTTGTTCAAACTTTATATACAATAGTGAGGTGGCTTACCATACAATACAGACACTAGTAGCCTCGAACCAAATCTACTTTGGCTCTCGATCTGGAGGAGAGAGACTTATTTTGAAACAAAGTGTATTGGTGGATTGCCTAAAACTCGACTTTCCACTAAAGATCCCTTGGTTGCAATATGTAAAGCGTACCCTGGAAGAGTCAGACTCTCAGAAGTACTTCAGCCTCCTTCTACATGCCTTTTAATTACAAAGGCGAGGCTCAATGAGATAATTTTAGCAAGGGCAGCTGCTGATCGATGAGAAGGAAAATAAAGAACATATCTACTGTGACTCGGTATCAAGTGTCTCCCTCTATCCAAGGTGCCCATTCATGTGTAGCTTTTATACAGAACTTGCAGCATCATTTTATCTCAACATGATTCCATCTAAATTATATTCCAACGATGCTTGACTTCCCCAGCAAAATGTACTTGATTGAGCGAGCTTAGTCTATGTCCTTGTGATGGTTTGTCTATCCATTCTGACATCTTTTGCACATTTTACTGTTCGCCAAGGAAAACATGTAGGGTCTTATTTTTAAGGCCTTGCATCATTTTTACGCCGCTGGTGCGCACCAGTGGTGTAACAAATGAGCCATGTTGCATCATATTTACAAAGTGACGCATTTAGATAGATGCGTCACTTTGTAAACCCCTGCGCCACATTATACCTGTGCCAGGTATAATGTATGCAGGGGGGGGCATTCCAACGCAAGAAAGGGTTGTAGAAGTGATGCAGTGAAATCTATGAGATTTCACTGCGCCACTTTTAGGACTCAAATGCGTCAATATCTTACGCCTGCCTCACAGCAGGTGTAAGACTGACGCAGACACATTGAACATGGGACTTGCCCAAGTGTAATGACCCATTGCTGGAGTTGCATCACTTTTGTGACACACTCCAGCAATACATTATTTTTGCGCCTACTGATACGTCAGAAATACTGACGTATCTGTAACTCCTTGCACCATGATGCATCATACTGTAAATATGACGCATCATTGGTGTCGTAAGGAGGGCGCTATGAAAAGTGATGCATCGCTGTTTTCACGCAGCGATGCGTCACTTTTCATATTGTTCTGCTTTTGCGTAGGTATCATTTTAGACAGTATTGACCAGCACTATCCTACATTCAACAGCGTAATGGCCCACTGATTTGTCAGGCAGTTGTATCGTATCTTTGGGTATGTATGAATCTTCGACAATTCCATCTGCCATGAGGAGAAAGAGGAGTAGTAGGTAGGAAGGCACACAATAATCATGTTTAATGACAAAATGAATGTTTTTTAATGGACTTTTTTAGCTGTTGTACATAATTTACTATGAAAAATACTTTTGATGATTCTGGTAAGACATTATTACAGACGAGGCAGGTTTCATCTTTATTCTCCTATATCTTGATGAAGTATCTTGTTTAGTATTTTTTAAAATGTGAAGAATAAATCATGCTATACGTTTCCAGATAGAAATGTTTGTGAATTTTTAGAATTGGTTTTAGCAGCGATCATGAACTTACTGTATATTTACTATGTTTCCTTTTATATGTATGTACTTTTTGTGCTACAAAAACAAAGCAAAGTAACATTTTGATGATGATTATTATGACTCCTATTTTGCAATCCCCAGGTACACAAAAGGATATAAAGAATCAATTTGTCTTTCCCCCTCAAAGATGCAGGAATTACATACTGGGGATAATACACACAGGGCCTTATTTATGGGATTTTTGCCGTAGGGCAACGCAGTAGGCCTTGCGGCTGCGCTGCCCTACTGCAAAAGAAAAGGGCAGGAATGCACCGTATATATTAGATACAGCACATTCCTGTCATTTTCCCCTGTGCCGGCACTCAAGGGGCTGCCGTGTGCCAACGCAGGCACCTTTGCACCATGGTGCAAGGGTGCCTGCGTTGCGGGGATGTTTATTTTTGTGCAGGAAGGGAATCTTTCCTGCACAATAACAATCACAAGAGTTGTTTTTTCTTTTTTATATATGTTGCAGAATGCAGCACACATAGAGGAAAAAAGAGAAAAAAATAAAGATATTTATGCTTGTGTGCCGTAATTTTGCCTCCACCGGGGATACCTACGTTTTTGGCGCTGCCTTAGACATACGATTTCTCTTAAATCTGGGGCAGTGTCAAAAAGACATGGATGTTCCTGTGAATGCCCCCAGCAACACCCATGGAACACCCCCTACAAGCAGTTTTCTGTGTGAAAGGGACTCATGTTTATAAGGCCATGAAAAGCCACTTAACGTGGCTTTATGTGACGTTATAAATATGCCAGTTGCACACTGTGCTGCCGGAACATCAAAAAAGTGACATTATGGCAGCGCAATAGTGCCGGTAAGGTCTCATAAATGAGGCCCTCAGTATTGCAATAATGGACTGTTCTAGTGGTAAACACGGCCAGAAATATAGCAAGATTAGATTTTAAAATTTTTGTACCTTCGCCAACACTGTTCTTGTGATGGAACGCGCCAACGAACCATCAGTCATAAAACTTCAAACAACAACTAACTTGCTAAAAGATTATCTGGAGCATGAAGCGGAGGATATCTGCATCTGTATACCCCTTCATTTTAAAGATTATAATTGAAACAAATGACCTACAGTCTTCCTCTCAAACAATTGTATATGTGCTTCTCCCACCCAGTACACACACATCCTTTTCAGCTGACCATCATCTACACATTCAAGGCACTCACTCAAAATATCCACCATCGGCTGAGGCATCCTTGTAAATGATTTGTAGGTGTGGCAAACTTGCTCTTGCCAATAAATAAAGCAAAGTAAATGGCCTCTCCCTAAGTTGCAGCCAAATGCTGAATACGTGGGTTCTTGGTTTCACATGTTAGGGAGATCTAGTTTCTAAGTGTGACGTTTTAAGTTCTTTTAAAGAATATTCATAGGAAGGGGTGAATTTTGAGATAACCTGACAGGAATGGATTGTTTGACTGCAAAAGATTGTATTTTCTGAAATGTTGTGACAAATAATGTATCTTTAAATGGACCAGTAAAGTTAGGTAATACTACAAGGTCATTTTAAGGGGTGGTTTTCAGTATTCGAAAGTATGCCTAGGAAATGTCATAGCAAATGTTAAAATTTTAGACTGTGTCAGTAACTTTGGTGAAAAAAATAGGTATGATTTAAATAAAATTACCTAGGGCAGACCTGCGCTCCCACCTTTATGATTCGGAATGATGTTTGGCAAAAACATCTAGCCAAACACATTAATGACAACAACATTAATGTATTTTTTATATTTCAGTGTTTTATTGAGATATTAAAAACATATACTACTTTCCATACAGTGATCATCATCTACTATCACTACATCTCCTTAAACGCGCCCATTTTCATTCATGAAACATACAGAAACAACTTTAAGATCAAGTATTCAACAATCACAAACAATAATGTTATCATTTGTTCCTTTTTTCTACATTTTTAGCTGATATTTATATAACATTTAACATTGACAGTTTACAATTTACAATTCTCCCTATTCAAAGATCGATCTATTCAATTTCCACCTGCAAAATTGTCACACTTCTATTTCTAACAATCACTAAGCTGAAAACTTCTCCTTAGCTCTTGAGGTTAATGAATTCTCTCACATTACAGAGCTCCATCATTCTGTTCGGCAATCAACCCCAGTCATCAGTTGCATCTTACCATAGTAGACATCAACCCCAATCTACCAAATTTGGCTACTGCCAGAGCAAAGGATAGCAGCCTCAATGGACCATGTGGCAGAGTAGAGAAACCTGTAAAATCATTAAATAATACAATTTCACAGGAAGGGGGTCATTTATTTTAGTTTGTTTACTCAACATGTGTAATATATCTGTACAGTAAGTCGCTATGGCTTGGTAATCCCTTACATAGTGTACAATATCACAATTCAAACTATCACACCTCCAGCGTTTTGGAAGTTACTGACATGTGTGCTCTTCACAGTAAGTGAGGTGTCCAATGCCATTACTTTAAAATTTTTAACATTTTTAAATAAATCAACTTTAACATGGCCTCCCACTGGTATCTGAAGCAATAAGCCTCCTACTCCAACATTCCAATGTTTGTCCTTCTGTTTCTCCCTTTTAATTTTGAGCATTCTACCTCCAGAGTGTGGATTGTTCTAATAGTCTTACAGCCCTTCTGCTTCAAGCAATACCAGCTGTTAAAGGCCCTCTCCCTCTTATGACTTGATTTTCCATCAACAGTCATCTCCATAATATGTACCTTTCAGTTGCCACAGGGACCAATCAATTTCTGTATCACCTATTTGATCCAATCCGTTTCTCCATATCAGGGTTTAGAAAATACTTCCCCTGAGTCCTTCAACAGATTATGTGCTCTTTTCCAAGCAGATTGGGAGGAATACAATATGGGGTTATAATCCAATGTCGCTTCTCCGCGGTTTTCGGAGTCCTATAATATAATCCTTTCTATAGGGATATATGGTTCTCCAAGGGGACCCACCATGAAGTTCCTATGTGTTTTAAGCCCAGCGGTTGTATTTTGCCCAATAATGTTAATAGTAATTGGGATCATGTAGTAAGGTTTCTTGATTTTTTATTAGTCAAGAATATGATGTTGTCTTTGATAATGGGGGGTCCTTACCTGCTTTGCTTGCGACCAGAAGCCGCAAGGGAGAGGGTTGATTCACCGCCACCACCAAGAGTCACTGGGCATATTAGTCTCGCGTCGCCGCCCCGGGACTACATCTCCCGGCAGGCCAAGCGACGCGCACCATAGATGCCAGGATAGCGCAAGGAGGCGCATTTAAACAGCGCGCCCCCCAACAGGAGCGGGGGTCCTTACCTGCTTTGCTTGTGACCAGAGGCAGCAAGGGAGAAGGTTGATTCAACGCCACCGCCGAGAGTCACCGGGCGTATTCTCCTCGCGTCGCCGCCCCGGGACTACATCTCCCGGCAGGCCAAGCGGCGGCACGCACCATAGATGCCAGGACAGCGCCAGGAGGTGCATTTAAACAGCGCGCCCACCGCGTCGAGGGACGTAAGCAAGACTCTGGGCGAAGACCAGGCAAAGGGAGGGCAGTCTGTGGCAGTCCACGGCAGGACGAGGCTGGGCTGGGCAATCCCCCTTGGCTGTTATTTTCGACTACCCAGTAAGTTCCAATACAAAGACTTTTTTTATTGACTTTAATTGTAACATCGTGTTCATAGGCTCCTGGTGTTCCTGCATAGACTTATAACATTATTCTTTGAAATCAACTATCTATATCCATAGTCCTTAGGGTCAACTATCGGTAATCAAAATGTCTAAAAATAAATCTACTATGGATAATTATTTAGTAAAAGTGGTACATAAGATCAACAATGACCGGAGAAAGTCGCTGGGATGGGAGAACCTACCTGACCTACCCACTTCATCTCCTATAGTCGATACTGCAGTGGCTGTGGACGTAAATTGTGAACCTGACGTTATACTGACGGAATTACCACTAACGCTGGCCCCTAACCAGGATTCTCCCGAAGCATCTGAAGATATCCCGCCAGGGCGTTCTCCAGCCCTGAGAACTATGAGGGCTTGTAGAAAATTACAAATTAAGCATGGGGGAAACAATAGCAAGAGAAGAGTTGATAACACATCAAAGAACACTGTCTGCGACAATGAGACTCTGCCGCTTAATGATACTGTCCCGAAGCCGCTTGCTGGGGGGACCAGCTCTGACAAATTAGTTATACCAGGCCCGCCAGTGGGAAGTACAACCGCAAAGGTATTAACGGCACCTGCAAGTTTGATTGGAGTATCAGTACCCATGAAAAGTCATTTTATTAATCTTCCGCCAGATTGTGCGCCCTATGTAGTTGTCCTTTCCAATGTTCCTCCTCTATATCTTAGTCAGGATGAATCCACTCAAGAATCGCATGATTTACTTCAAAATAAAACGGTTTCATGGTTACACAGGCACTGTGGGTTCCCAACCAACTACTCTGATCAAATGTTATCAACTAGAAGGGTAAATTGGATTGGCAACTCAAGAAAGTCCTGTAGGGGTGAGTGTGTCATTGTTAATTTTAAATACCCTCAACATGTTGCAACTGCCTTGCTTAGAGCAGCCTCTCTAACCCCGAACAAGAATGATGTAGTGGTGCGGCCATTGGGTTACTTTTATAATCATCTTAGTAAGACATCTCCTGCTACTAAAAGAGATAGACCCTTCCCCCCAACCACTGCCCAGCTTTTGAGGTACCACTACAGAACAGATATGATGTTTTGAGCTCCCTGGACCAGAACGATTGACATCTAAAGGATATTAGTCCTATATTGAGTATAACTCTTACTGATCAGGAAAGTTTTTTGGGAGGAACTAACTTAGATTTGGAGCAATCCCGGGACATCACTTCGAAAGCGAATATTAATAATGGGCTAGACTCTGCACCTGTTATAGAGGAGGGGGTAAATAACCAGCAATTACCATGTGCTGGGGACCCTAATGCTGGTTTAATTGAGGTTGATACCCATATATATGGTGCTAACCATAATATTATTCAAGATAAACCCAAAAATTGTCCTACAGGGGGAACCTCTATTGTTAGTTGGAACATAGCAGGCTGGGCATCGATAGAGAATAAGTTGGGATGGGAGGATATGATCAAGTCATATGATATTCTATGTCTTCAAGAGACTTGGTGCACGACAAAACCCAGCTTCGATGGATTTGTTTGTTACAGCCCAGATGCCTCAGAGTCCCGGCATGGTAGAGCAAAGGGAGGTCTGCTTTTTCTTATATCTGTGGATTTATCGCTGATAGTTATTAAACACGTAACAGTCGGAACTCATTCCCAAATTTTATGGGTACAGACGAAGGAAGGCCTAGAAGTGCTTTTAATCAACTTCTACAACAATATTTTTAATAATTCACGGCACAAAGTTATAGAGGAATTGGAAAGTGCCCTCATGAAGCTTGTAGCAGAAGCAAAATGTATTTCTAATTACATTTGCTTAGGCGATTTTAATTTTCCAATTTGTCCATTGTCTTTTTCAAGGGCATGTGGGGTACAAAATAATAGTGATAAGTACACACCACATTTCCCTCACCATACCTACGGGGAGGCAATTACTAGTATTAAGACATCCTATGATTTAGAAATGTTGCAGTCTGTAAAAGACGCTAATAATCTGATCATCCCTACTTATACAGGGAGGAATACTAATTCCTGTATCGATCATATCATGGTCTCTTCTAGTATCGTACCACACTGTTTGACAACGGTAGTAGAGGTACCCACTTTAAGTGATCATAACTGTATTGTGATGAGAATAGAAACTTGGAAGTGCAGAAATCAGCGGGTGCCAAGAACCTTAGATAATATTGAGCTCCATAGGGAAAATGGAACTAGGCGGACGTGGAAAGGAGAAAAATCTGCAATTGTAATCCCTATAATTGTATCTAAATCTTTAGTAGATATTAATGCCATCTTGACATCAGAAATTATGTCTGTCTCTACTGTGAATAATTTTGTTAATATTACCAGAACTATTGATACTATATTTACAGGAAACAGGCCAGGCAGGATTACCCAGGGCAAGGGTTGGTTTGATCATGCTTCTACAACACTTCTTTCCCAACTGAAACATGCTTTAGCCCTTAGACCTAGGGATAAGAATCAAGTTACACTCCTGAGACACGATGATAAAATGGCACTTTCTAAAATGAAGATAGAACTGCAGCAAGAGGCGTGGGATAGTTTAACATGGGCGGCTCAAACATCTGATAGCTGCCTGTTTTGGTCTACAGTTAACTCCACCTTTCTTAAGGACGATAAAATTCCGCAACTTTCATCTAATGTCAGTAGCGATGCCTGGGTTTCACATTTCTCAGCCATATTCCAAGCTAATGGATCGAATAATGTAGAGGAAAGGAACTGGCCCGTAGCCCCACTAAAAATCACCTTAGAAGAGGTTGAGCATAGTATAAAAGCCACTAAGGGGGGAAAAGCACAGGGGCCTGACGGAGTCCCCATCGATTTCTACAAGGCCCTTCCGCTGATGTGAGGCCCTATACTTACCCTAGTCCTCAATGCAGCAGTAACAGTCGTGATCCCACCAACTTGGGGGTATTTGATTATCGTCCCAATTTATAAAAAGGGGGACAAGACAGCAGCATGTAATTATCGACCAATTAGCCTGCTCGACTCATCGGTAAAAATCATGAGTAGGGTGCTGCTCTCTAGACTTGAAGACTGGGTCGATGAGAAGGGGATCCTTGCGAACTCCCAACATGGCTTTAGAAAGGGTCGTGGGACACTAGATCAATGCCTGAATTTAGATCTATTAATTGGCAAGTATACCAAGGCCAAGCCTGGTAATTTATATCTCTGCTTTGCCGACTTAAGCAGTGCATTTGATCTGGTCAACCACTTCCTTCTATGGCCAGTTTTGCTAGAGCTTGGAGCACCAGAGGAAATTATCTTCTTCTTAGCAAGACTATATGATAAGATGCAGGCCTGTGTGCGCTATGGGACAAGTGGGGAGTGTACCCCAAATTTTAATGTAAAGCGCAGAATAAGACAGGGCTGTGTGCTCGCCCTGTTGTTTTCTCTATTTATTAATGGCGTAGACTCCGCTTTGAAGACAGTTAAGGCTGATGCTCTCCAGGTCGATGGGTCCAGTGTGCCAGTTCTGCTTTATGCAGATGACGCTGTGCTCCTCTCACGGACCCCCTTAGGCTTACAGCGCCTGATGGATCGGTTCTCCGATTTTATAGGGGAGAGGAAGCTGCTGATCAATAGGAGTAAAACCCATATTATGATCTGTGGGGCTAGAACTAATAAAAATCACGCCTTTTTTATAGAGGGGTGAAAGTCCAGCAGGTGGAAACATTTTGTTATTTGGGTGTTATTTTTTCACATGATGGTAGTTGTTTTTATCCATTCATCTTTTTAACCTGCATTTATTATTGTAATACATTTTGCCTCTGTGCTTTTATGGTCATTGTTTTAATGTACCGAATAAAGCTTCATGAAGTGAAATGAATTAATGATAATGTTATCTAGACCTCCGTTCAAATATATACCTTCATATTTATGCTAAGATTAGACCCATTTGTAACATGCATTTTTCATGCAGGCTTTTGTCGTTCCAAAAGTCATTGGTAAGGCTTCACAATTTGACCAATTTATTTTGTAGCCTAAAAGTGAAGAAAAGGGTTCCATCACTTTCTTAAGGGTTTACATGAAGCCATTTGCTGTTGAGAGAACAACTACTACAGTATCTATTTAATATAGGGCCTCTTGTTCTCCTGCTACTGTAGGATCAAAGGTTATGTTCAAGAGATCAGGCAGGAAGGTCCTAAGGAAGTACATCATGTCGGACCTTTTCATATTTTCTGAGACTGCAGAAAATGTGTATGCTATCCCACCTGGCCCTATTTTCTAAATCATTGACTTTGTGACATAAAATTCCAGATCTCCCGTCCCCAATCTGGGAGTCTATCAAGTATCTTCGCCACGTCTCCAATCTTTCTTTCTATTGTGTCCATTTTAAAATGTAAAGTGGCAATGTTGTTTGCAGCAACAGCACTTCAAATGCTGCTTAAGTTCAGCAGTATATTTCTATCTTTGCAGATGGCAATAGCTAGTGTCTCAACAGATATCAAGAAGAGTAGTGCTGGCTGGTACCACTTGGTATCAGCAACTAGGGGAATATCAAAGTATTACAAATTACAGATGCTTTTGGAGAATTGCAACACAATGTAGCCTTGCCAATAAAAAATTTGCTTAGTCCCATCCTCTCTATGGTGCAGAATAAATGGGGCCATTTGACAAGGCCAAATTGCTTTTTGTCATCTACCTTGCATTGGGTCTATTGAAAACAAGATGACCATATAAACCTGTTATCTAAAATCTTTGCTAAGACTTTCTCATTCAGAATTATAAGTGATGTGTGCCTATCATTAGTGCATCTTGGTCTCCATCTCTGTGGTTTAGGCACTAGAGATGTTTTTCTCTATTGAATTCCTCCAATATCTGTCCTATTTCTGAGGCTTCCTTGAAAACTTTGCATAATGTTGGGTTGACAAGTACTTTAGTCATTTTATAGACCTCTATGAGGAGTCTGTCATCTCCTGGTCCTTTGTCTATCCCGATGTCATCCATTGCTCTCGCAATCGCATCATCTGTAACGTCTCTAACTATGTTGTTTTTGATCAACTGTAAGATAAGGGAGGTCTATGTTTCACCAAATGTTTTCCTCCTTGAATATGTGTCAGATCTGGCTGAGTTGTAACGTTTAAAAAAAAAAACCAGCAAACTTTTTGGGAATATTAATGGACAGAATCTTTAATCCGTCTTGGTTATCTGCAATTGCTGGTATTGACCTATGGGATTCCACTTGTTTTAATTGTGTGGCTTCCATCCTGCCTGCTTTTTCCCCCCTCTCCTAAGGGGACTGGTTCAAATGGAGCAGTAGTTTCAGCTTGTGTAATATATATGGTATTCAGATGACATTTCCTAAAATACTGTTTGTAGGGGATGTACTGTATTCAGATATGAGTGGTTGTGTTAGTTTTGTATAAGTGTTTTTTCCCTAACTCGTTTTTCTTTTTACATTTAGCTACATCTGCTATTATAGCCCCACTCTTCTTCAATTCCGTAAACTTTTGAAAACCTGGCTGTTCACTCAATAATCACCTCAACACTTATAGTCAGTCTCAAATAACTGGTTTATCAGCGCCAAGACGCCTACGGGTAAATGTAGCGCTTTATAAATATTAAAAATAAATAAATAAATTAAATTTCACCTCTAATACCCACTTTCCCTGCTGTCCATCGTATTTGTGCAGCTATCATAGAGCATTCTTTTTGATCTAAATAAAACTTGAAAAAAGAACATGCTCTTCATTCTTGGGGTCCCCATAGCTAGTAATATAATATGCCATTGTCTAGCTTTTGTCCTGATTATATCTAGGCCGAGGAGAATGTCTATGAAATCATGATCAGATGCACTATTCAGTATAATGGAGGTCCTCACTAATCACTTTCTAGATTACCTCCATAACATATAATGAAACTCAAGTTTTTTCTCTACCCGTGTTGCAACATCCACATGCGCATGGAGCATAAACCATTTGAATTGATTTTTGAGGTTAGTCAACACATCATTGGAATATGGAGACACATAGATGATTGATAAGGGTCATAGGGAAAGGATTGGCAACAGGCAGGATTCTGACATAGATATGTATGATATCTGTGCAATAGGAATATGTAATTTCTTGAATCAGATATTAACATTCTATTTATACTGTTTTGCTGAAAGTTCCTCAATGAATGAAAAATTACCTTTGGGTTAACAGAAAATCAGTGAGGTAAAGCGATTTGACCTGCAAAACCAGCTGCGTTATCACAACCAGCACCATTGCTAGAAAATACGGCATTGCCGATCCCCGGTGAGTTGCACTACTAATCCTAAAGCAAGGCCAATGGAAGTACCAATAGGTAAGGTGGACTGGCCTCCAGGATGCTGTGACCCCAATGGCAGACACACTGTTGAACTAAGGTGTGCTGCTTCGTAGGCCTGTCTGCAAGACTGGAGATGAACTTCTGTATGGATTGTGGTGGACACTTGCCATCTCTAGGGTCCAACTGCTGGTGCTAAGACACCAGGGCTTCTAAGGTCTAGAGGGCCTTCTAAGCTCTAGCATGGGAACATGCTTCCTCAGAAGACTGGTCTGGTGGACTGGTCATGAATGCTGAACCTAGTTCTCCAGTTCTAAATACGGTAGCTCTGGCCATAGTGCCACATCCACTCCCACACTGAACACCATACTGCCCCACTAAGACAAACTTGCACTGCCTTCAGTTACAGCCCAATTTACGCACCGCTATTAACACCTGAATGTGATTCAATTCAAACTATGCACTAGACAAGTGCAATATTCTGCCTGAAAATAAAGTTATAACATCCTGGAAAAAGCAAACTTTCCTAGGAAATGCAACATTAAGTAAAGCATGAAAAAATGTCAGCAGGAACATGGTTACTTTATATGCTTTTACACTCATTATTCAGAAATCAAGGTTTTTTTGGCTGAAAAGTTAAGTACATGACTACACGGCCTGGAAGGGGCCCGTTTCAATGTCCATTGCTTATATCCTCACAAAACATAAGCAGTATATTTAAAAGACCACATACCTGAACACATTTTATGAACAAAATTAAGGAAAACAGCTTTTAGGGATAACATTAAAAGTTTTCCACTCCACGCATCAAGCAGGCATTGCAGAACCTCCAGGAAAGGTGCACTTCCCCCACCGGGGAAAACAACGTTGTTCAAAGAAAGACGAGGAAACAAAAGCAGCGCTTCACTGGCAAACTCTGCAAAGTGGTTCGAATTTGTTTGGATATGAATAAAACCAATCTGGTCACTTTGCGACCACTCTGTCTTGCTTTATTTAGTTATTTAGTTATTTTTCGTGTTTTGAGCCATTTTTTCTTTCCGTTCCGAGACTGCACTTTGCAATAGAAAGATGTCAGAAAAAGACATTTCCAAATTTGCTTCTTTCTTTTTTGGATCCATTCCACAGGGGAGAGAGTAGAAGCCATTTTTTTAAGTCGCGGTTTTCATTCAGCAAGTGAGAAGGAGCGAGAAAGAGACAGAATGAGAGGGAATAAGAGGGAGAGGAATAAAGAGGGGGGCAACTGAATAGTGGACAATGTCCTTGACTTCTCTGGGCAAGAAGGAAACGACAGAGACCTTTTCCTTCTCTGCCCACCCTGTCCGTTGGCCAATAGCCACGAACGCCCAAGCCTTATCTATAGCCCTTGGCTATTTCTGCCTTCTTGGAGGCATTTTTAAATAGAAAAGTAAGAGCCTGCTGATCCCGCCTTCTCTGAAAACTGGTGCAAGGGTGCCTGTGTTGACACTAAGCTGCCGAAACAGTGTTGGCACATGGGGAAAGGACAGGAATTTACCATATTGGATAAATAGGGTGCATTCCTGCCCATTCCCTGTGGCGTAGAGCAGCAAGGTAACTAGCTGCGCTGCCCTGTACCCCCATTCCTGTAAATATGCCCCTTAGTGTCATTGAGCAGTAATGCAAAAAGACTTCTTTCCAAAATACAATTCATTTTTCCTTCACCTTTTTAATAGAGTCATCTGCTTCTACTGATATAAAGTATTTGTAAATCCTTTTACAAATGAGAATATTTTACATCCTCGAATGATTGAAAAGAAATGTAAGACACAATACATTTATGAGTGTTTTGGTATAACTGTTATCACTACCTAAATCATATAAATTATACCTTTTGCAAAAGAATACAGAACTATGTCATTGCATTGTGCCATTTATATAGTAAGTTAGAAGCAATTACTATTTTCATTCTAATTTAGATACCATGTATGAAATCCACATTTGTGCAAATTTCAGGAACAAAAACCAGGGCTTCGCAATTTAGTGGAGTGGCAACACAAAGTGCATTAGCTTTTAATGGCATCTAATACCAGCATTAAATATGCATTTTACTAATGCTTTAACAGAAGCCAGTATAAGGTTTTAGATGTTCTGCACTCGCACTGCAGAGACTCAAACTTGTTTTGTACAGAAGCCAGAAAAATAACGATTCATGAAGAGAAACAGACATTCAGTCTCTTTAGGCTTGTTCTTCTCTTGAAATGCAAAATGCTTTTGAAATTGGGAAGATGCATTATTCTTGAGGTATCAAGAGATGGTTGACACTTCCAGTAGTATTCCCATATGCTGTTTAAAACGTTCCTGGAAATTAGCCTGTTTTTTCATCCTCTGTGACTTTATTTCCTGGTTCAAAACTGAAAATATTTTAGTTTTTTTTATATGGCTGAGGGGTCCTAGTTTATTTCTCAACATTCACTGAATGTGCAACAGATTGATCACGGCTCTGCTCCTTGTAATTAATGGAAAGGATTAGCCAATATTAGTCGCATTTTAGGTAGTCCTACAATAAAAAAGTAATAATTTATATAAATGTTCAAACTGTGCTTGTTTCAGAAAAGGCAAGATAAGTGCAATATGCAAGTACTGCCTGTGTGTAATATGTATGTTCTCGATCCTGTGCCATTATTCTTTAGATCAGCACACATACATCCTTTTAAAGGCATGCCCAAACACTCTTAAAAGAGGCTCAACAAATCCACAGTAGAATTAAAAATATATTGTGAAAAATAAAGAAAATGTGTCATATTTTCCTCGTTTGTGCTAAAGATGTAACCTATGTCCGAGAGGGTGAATCAAATTTGGGGCCAGTGAACATTAGAAAAACACCCTGGTAATGTTAATATGATGCCTTTATTTATTTATTTATTTAATAGTTTTATAGAGTGCGAACCAGACCTATGAGGGCATCAGAGCGCTTTACAGGCTTGAGGGGGAGGAATACAAATCATGAGGATGCGAGGGATCACATTGGGAGAGCAAAGGTGTAGAAACTGGAAGCCAACATGCAAAATGTCCAAAACAATAGTACCAACAAATGTTGAAAGGTCAAACTTTATAATCTAAAGTAAAATCTAAAAGATTAATCCAAAATCAAAGTCAGTCACCCAACCCAGACACAGTTTTGCAACTGCTGATCTGAGTTGAGGGTAAAATTTCCCGGCCATCTATTGGTTTGGACAATTGAGTTATAGTGAGATCCTCCTTGGCTGTAAATTTACATGATACGGGCATACATTCCCTGAGATGGACCACTCACAGGATTAACCAATCCAATCCCTCTGTGCGTGCTGTGTATTTCAGCTACTTTGCGTCCTCTCCTTTAGAGGTATGTGTGAAAGACACAGCAAGCACAAAGGGACTGGTTTATACATGAAAGTATATGTTTGAGATCCAGGAGGACAGGACACAGTAGATCTCCAAATTCTGGTCCGCCTGTGCTTCTTGATAAGCCAAATCTCACCCTAAGCCTCTGAATCTTTGGGTGGGACTAAAACCACAAAAATCCAACATAAACAAGTCAAAATATCACTTTAGAAAAAGCCCAAGGTACCTTGGATGTGTCAAAAATCAAAGACGGTGCAAGGCGCAGGGGGAGGTGAGGCGCCAGAAAAAAAAAGTGATGAATTGGTTCCTTTCTACACAGGGGATGTGATGCTTTGGTTCATTACTGGCAGGGAGGGGATGCATTGGCTCCTTACTGACAGTGGAGGAGATGCGTCAGTTCCTTGCTGGCTGGGGAATTGATGCATCGGTTCCCAGACACATGACCTCGGTTCCTTACTGCAATGAATTGTCTAGGAAGAATTTGGTTTGAGGGACAATACATTGAAAATACAGATGCGTAGCATCGATGTGATAATGATGCTGCAGGCACTGCAATAATTTTGCACCGGTGAGGCGGGTTCTGCATTGATTCTTAAGCCACAAGCAGGTGATGGGTCAGAGTCGGATCGGGTGCCGCAGACGTCAGCGACATGGTGCTCAGGATTCATGCTGCAGTGATTTTTCTGATGCTCTGCGATAGCGGACTGGGACATGTGGTGAAAACAGTGATCAATGCTTCCAGTGGGAACCATGCTTCAGTGCAGACAGCGGCGATGCATCAATCTTGTGCAGCGATGCATCGAGAAAACAGGCGCTGGGAGACGATGGGGGGATTTTCTCTTTCTATCACCAGGTTACACTTCAAAGGGCCCAGGAACTGGATTGGGCACCACTTGGAAAGTAAGGACTCTTAGCAGATGAGCCCAGGCAATGGTAGGTGAAGTCTTTGATGCCCTGAGACTTCTCAACAGAAGTCTTTGAATAACCTTGGAAGTAGGATATAGAAAGCAAAGTCCAGTCCTTTCAGTTCAGCAAAGCAACAGTCAGTAGTCACTCCTACAGCATCCAACTTTTCTTCCTGGTAGAATGTTCTCAGTCCAAAAGTGTTCTGATCTTGGGCTGTCAGATGTCCAATGCTTATACCCCTCAATGCCTTTGAAGTAGGCAAATGTCACAGGAAAGTCTTTGTAGTGCACAAGACCCTGCCTTTCCCTGACCTGGCTATAGACACACTACAGGGGGCAGAGTCAGCTTTGTGTTAGGACAGGCACAGCTGTATTCAGGTGTTAGTGACAAATCCTCCCAAAACTCTGGCTCAGGAAGACCCATCAGCCTGGTGATGGGCCATCAGGATATGCAGGTTACACCTCAGCTCTCTTTCTGTGACTGTCTAGATTAAATGCACAAGAGCACAACTGTCAGTCAACCCAACCATATATTATACAGACAGGCAGAGGCACAGAATGGTTAAGAAAGAAAATGTACACTTTCTAAAAGTGATATTTTAAACAAGCAATTTGAAAACCTACTTCACCAAAAGATACATTTTAAAAACAATGTGAGTTCAGAGACCCCCAGACATCAAATCTGTATTTGCTCCCATTGGGAAATTACCCTTAAAAAATATTCCAAGGCAATCTCCATATTACCCTTTGGGAGATAGTCCTTGCAATAGTAAATAATGAAATTAGCAGTATTTCACTATTTGCACATGTAAAACACACCAGTACATGTCCTACTTTTTAACTACACTGCACCCTGCCCTAGGGGCCGCCCTGGGCCTACCTTAGGGGTAACTTACACATAGTAAAAGGGAGGTTTGGGTCTGGCTAGTGAGTGTATATGCCAGTTAGAAATGGCAGTTTAAGACTGCACACAGTGCAAGTCTGAGCCATGATTACAGGGCTACTCGAGTGGGTGGCACAGTCAGTGCTGCAGACCCACTAGAAGCATTTGATTTACAGACCCTTGGCACACCTGGTGCACTTTACTAGGAACATACTAGTAAATCAAATATGCCAATCAGGGATAAGTCAAATACCAATACATTTTACACAGCGAGCACTTGCACTTTAGCGCTTGGTCAGCAGTGGTAAAGTGCCCAAAATCCTAAAAAAAGAGCAAAAATGAAATGCAGCACACAGTCAAAAACAGGAGGTCGGAAGCAAAAAGACAGGGGAAATCACGCCAAAAGATGCCAGGTCTAACACCACTTATGTTTCCTCTTCCTGACCAGTAGGAGCCCTGTCGTTAAAGTCTGACTGGCACATGGATGCCAACGCAACCACTTCCCAAGTTATATCTGAAACCTGTGTCTGGACTCTCTTTTTCCTGAGAGCGGGTTCACTCTCCTTGATAGTCCCCTCTCCCTTCTCCTCAGTGGTGGTGTTGTGAATCTTATTTATTTATTTTGTTATCATAAATCAAAAATAGCCCAAGTGCATTAGAGCAATCTCCTGTAAAAAGACACAATTGCTATGATGGAAAGGAATTGCGGAAAAACATTGCATTAGGCAAAACAGACTAATACAAAAGCGCACAAAAATACACATTCACTACAGGAAAGCATACTAGACAAGCAATGAATACATTACCAATGAACAGGTGCTAACAATGTCAGAATGAAAACATGGCTCAAGGGCAATAAAACATTTTACAATCAAAGGACACAATTGCCATAGTAGATAGTAAACGTATGGTAAACATCAAATGATAGAGAACAAGGTACTTTTGAAGGAAGCAGGGTACTTTTGAAGGAAGCATGCACTAGAAACATCACTATTTAAAGGAAGCAGCACAATGCATGACAGCTTGATTATGAATAGAGGAAGCCTCAAGGTGAGTTTGTGTTGGGGAACAATATCCTAGGCCGTAAGAGACAGGGAAGACAGAAAATGGAGAGAAAGGTGCAAATAAAAGATAGAGATAGGAGAATGTAAAGGAATGAGGAAAAAATTGTGAGTGATTGAGAACAAAAGGAACACTTAACTGGGGCCTGATTGTAAGTAACTTTATAAAAGTGAGAGTTTGAGTTTTTTCTGGAACACAGCCATGGCCATCATTTTCTGTAAAGCTGGTTGAGGGAGTTCCAAATTGTATTCACACTGCATGAACAGGTATCAGGATTCTGAAACATGTCTGGCATGGTTTCACTCACATGCTTGTAAAGTAATACTTGTGCAGACACTAGGTTGTAGAGCACAGTTCCACTTGATAGCCTAATTTCTGGGTTAGTCTGAGCACATTCAGGGTTTTGATTGGAAAGTTAGCATTTAAGACTATTTCAAGATGGAGCAGACTCCTGGCAACTTGTCACTTAGCTGCTATGATTCTTCACTTTAATTTAATTTGCACCCATTAATTCTTCCCTGCACCTTTGTTATTTTCTTCCTTTGCAGTTGCACATGGCTCGAGACTCCCTGTGTCTGTTGAGCTTAGTGTTTAGTTCTGTTGTGGCTTCCAGTTTACCTATATGGTTCTCTGCTTGTGATGTGACCGTCATCCGGTGTTCTGGGGTCCCAACATTCTGTCCTGGTCTGACGAGAACTTTTTACAGCACATTCTGCCAGTGTGATTGATAAGCTTCATTTTATCCATTTACATAGCCTTTGTAGTCTCACAATTATGCTATATTCAACACTCCTAACTTTTCTCTTCAACTAACCATATACCTGGTTCCTAAACTCTTGAAATCCCAGAACTTTCCTGACAGATGTCCCCAGAAGGCACCACTATTTAGAACACAACCATCTAGAAGGTAAATCCAGTTCTAGATTTATCTTCCCTTTGTTCCTTTTTCCCCACAGTTTCTCTGAGGGACTTACCATCTACTAGATACCTCAATGCAGGGATTTCTGGACATATTGGGTCCTCAGTGAGTCCGACTATTCAGTATCTAACAGAAACTAATAGAAAGAGTGAGCAATGTAGCCATTGTAGGCTCATTTCTGAAAGCTGCTGGACCTGGGAACTTTTCTGCACTGTGTAGATACTGTTGACATCATCTTGCTATTCCTGTAGTGAGAAGTGGCTGAGTAGATAACATTATGTGTAGTGCAAGTTGTCTTGTATAATGATTAATGTGGAGCGGTGAAGCATGAGTGATATAGGTAATATGTGATTAAATATTCAGAGATAAAACAAAGCACTACAAGCATAATTGTCTTCTTGGGGACAAGGTGTACTTTACTTAAACCATTCAAAGGTTATTCTGGACAACACTAGGCATTGGCCTAAGGTCTTTATTAGGAATGAACTAAAAGAATGTTCACAAAAGACCAATTTTGATCCTTGAACTCTTGGCTAGGGATTGATTAGAGATTGGAGTCTAAGTGCTTCAGTTAAGGTTTGGTAGCTGTAGTCTGTTCTGTCAATTCAGCAGATGGATACACTGCTCATCATATCAAAGGTGTCTATCAGGTGGAGATATATGTGTCAACAGTAGAGCCACTATCTATGATATTCGGATGTTAAGAAATCATTCCAGGATTGGACTTCCATATTAGAATATGTAGGTGAGTTAAGAATGTGTCTTTAATGGGTACAGTTTCATTTTGTGATAGGGAATCCACTCCTAGCCTTTATACAGTGCTTGGCAAGGACATGGGCTTTGTTGAGAGAGAAGATCTGAAGATCAGGCTGTGTGTCATCAACATATTGATGGTGAAAAAATTACTGATTTCTTGAGTATTGCTAGAAGAGGTTCTATAGAAATCTTAATGGGAGTTGGGGCCAAGACTGGGCCTTTAAGCCAACACTATGACATGGGGATAGAGCTAGATACGTAGTGGCCACATTTGATTGACTGAGATTGGTTAGGCAGATATGAATCTCATCAAGTAATGACTGCAACCTATATAGTCATACTCTCTTGAAAACTATTAATAAAGTCAAAGTCAAAGTCAAAAGTTTTTATTTTGTTTCGGTACTCTTTCGAGGACCACAAAATCATTAAAAAGAAAATACATATTACATTTACATACAATTTAATACATTTTCAGTGTTATTTTAAAAAAATTATAAATCTTATTACAAACATATTCGTTAGGTGGATTAGCACACATGGAGATGAAATCCCTTGCTTTCGTGATCCTGCAGGACCGATATATTGGTTCTAGGCATGTTACCCTAGCAGTAACAACAACTTTATTTGGACATACAAAGAGCATGTGTTCTAAGTTCTGTTTACCCCCCGAACACAGGTTACATTGAGAGGAACTGTTTGGTTTCCAGGTGGAGGTAAAGGATAACAAAGGGAGAATACCCAGACGTAACATCATGATCGTACGCCTTACGCCATGGGTAAGAGTGTATTCCAGATATGGCAATTTTAACTTATATTCTTGGGAGTCAGCATAAGGTTTGTACAAAGATAGTTTAGTACAATGTAAATGATCTAACTCATAACTTAGTTTTGGGGAAAATGTTTTTAAAAATAGTTTGAGTTGTGCGGGTGTCCAAGAGGATAACATTTCTGCACGAATTTTTGCTAGACAGAACGCCTCTCCCAAGTTTTTCACAAAAGTAGAGTTGATGGCATCCTCTCTAAAGATCTCAATTTTTAGCAGATGTCGTAGGGTACCCGCATTAGAATGCAGAAGGTTATAGGCCCACCTTATGAGGCTTGCTATTGATATTGCAAATGCGCTGGTGATCGTACATTCAAGCCTTAGGGCCTGTACAGGTGTTGAGTTGGAAACTTTCAATAACTTTTTTTGTGTTTTCCCTTCATTTGTATCCATATAACTCCATTGTTTTAGGGGAATATGTTCTGAGGCGTAAGATAGAACCGGAGATATTTTGGCTCTATAAATTTTTATTAGTGCTGAGAAATGCCTACTTCCAGTCTTCCTATACAGGCGTGATATTGCACCTGCGTGTAGGTCACATTTCCTTTTTAGATGGGTGATTTGCTTCCTGTTACTCAAGTTATGCGAAAAGATTCTTCCAAGATAAGTATATTCCTTTGTCTGTTCCAAGATCTCGCTTCCCAGTTTCCATTGGAACCTCACTTCTTTATTCTTTTTTGTGAATGCAACTACTTTAGTTTTATTTATATTTGGAGTTAGAAAATGATCTTTCGAGTAATTGTATAAAGTGTCCAAGAGATTTTGGAGGCCAAAGGGTGTCAGATCAAACAAGACAATGTCGTCCGCATAAAGTAAACAATGTATCGGATGAGATGCCATTTTCGGTGGGGTGCTTTGCCCTTGTTGTAAGTGCGACGGCAGGTCGCTCAGGTAAAGAGAGAATAAAATCGGGGCCAACAGACACCCTTGTTTTAGGCCATTAGATGTATGTATTATTTTTGACATACCCCTCTCGCCCCCCATTTGGACACGGCACCAGGTATTGCTATGTAGGTTCACGATTAATTGCAATAAAGGCTCTGAGATACCCATTTTTCTCAGTTTCGACCATAGTGTCGGCCTATCGACCCTGTCGAACGCTGTTGAATAGTCGATGAAGGCTGCATATATTGTTTGCGATTTCCCGGTTACGTATTTATCTAGTAGAAATTGAAAGATAGCTATATTATCCGTAACCGAGTGGTTCGGTCGGAACCCGGCTTGAAACATGGGAATTAGTCCAATTGAAAAAGCCCAAAGCTTTAACCGGTCAAGAATTTCAGCCGCAAAGATCTTTCCGCCAGAATCCATTAAGGCAATTTGTCTATAATTGCCCGCAATAGTCCTTTTTCCTTTTTTATAAATAGGAATTATTGTGCTTCCTTTCCACGAGTTTGGAATGTTCCCAGAGTCGAATATGTAATTAAATAGTGGAGCTAACATCTGACCCCAAGCTTTATGGTCAGCTTGATAAACCTTTATCGGGATCTGGTCAGGACCGGATGCACCCGTACTTCTTGCCTTTTTGATATTCATGGCAATTGACTCTGCCGAGGCCCTGGAGAGTTTTATATCATTGTTTTCCTTTTTCTGCTCAAATGCCTTTGTCGCCCTACCCTTCATGTTGGATTTATACAGATCATTTAAAAATGTGTCCCAGTCTTCTTCTGAGACGGGGATTGCTTCGAGCTTCTTTTTAGTTCCCGTCATCTTAGCTATCAAGGACCAATATTTTCGTTGGTTACATTGCCTTGCTGCTATTTGGATGTCCATCCAGTTGCGGTCCTGTATCAACCTTTCCTGTCTAGCACGTTGCCTACGGATTTGGTTCTTTAATTTGTTTATTTCAGCTTTATATAATGGTGTTTTACACAAGTACTGAGCCCGAATCATCCTGTTTAGCATTTTTACCGTTGGCTGATTGCAGTTTTTGTGCTTGCTGACGCACTTTCTTTGTGCAGGTCTATCCTGTTTTAATTTGCTTTGTATTGCATTTTTGAGTTCATTTAGTACAATTTCATAGTTTTTGATAGGATCTTCAGAGTAAATATTGTTTAACAATTGGGATTGTGTAATCAATATTTTCAAATAGTCCAAGTTTTCCGCCTCCCAATAAATCCGACGCTGGACTGGATTTACTTCTATTATGGGATTACTGAATATTGGGTCGGTCTGGTAAGTGGTTGGTGGCATCCAGAGTGTTGTTAAGCAGAGAATGGCATGATCACTTTCATCATTAAATTTGACAGACAAGTCAGAAATTTGTTCTCTTAGCTCATTCCCACATATAAAGTAGTCTAAGATGGAGGAGACTCCATTTCCTTGTCTTGTGAATGAAGCTGGCTTGTCTCCATTAATATTTCCATTTAGAATTATCCCATTTATACTTGGGAGGAACGATAATAACAGGCTTCCTCTTTTGTCCGACTTCACTCCTTTTGGAAGTTGCGGGAGTGCTATTTCCAGTGATTCCTCCTTAAATAACGATGACCATTTCTTTATTTCGCTATTTGATATTTTGGCGTTTAGGTCACCCATCAAAATATATGGTAGATGATGTTGATCTTCGAGGATGTTAGATATGGTTTCTAAGAGATGATCGAATAAGGAGTCATGTTTTTTACTTGGTGGAGCATAAATGTTGAAAAGTAATATTTTCTTATAAGTGTCTGTAGGCTGTAATCTGAGTTGAATTTTGATACATTGTAGGTTGTGCGAATATGTATCAATACTTTCTTGTGACCAGCAATAGTCTTCTTTCAGTAGGATTGCCATACCTCCTTTCGCGTGACCCCTTTTTGATTTTTTTGCTGGATTTTCATAGACGTAATACCCTTTTTGCTTAAAGGAGGTGGTTGACCATGTTTCCTGCAACGCTAGAATATCTGGATTATCTTTTGTGACACCTTTCATTTTATTGTGAGTTTTCCCGGCCATATTCCATAGCGATATTTTCAGACCTTTGTTAAACCTGACGTTGATGTACATTGTCCATTTTGTTGCCGTTTAATACTTCTGGTAACCACGTCCAAGATTGTTGGTAATCTTCATCTTCTTTTGGATTAATGTTCCTTGACCACACCGACCTTTCGCCTTGCCTTACTTGTATTTTTAATTTGTCTTTCCTCATGTTGTTTGGTGTACGTTCATCCCTTTCTATGTTAGGTATTTTATCAGTAAGATGTTGTTTAGTTACTACGGAATTTTGCAAGTTGGTTTTGATGTCTGAAATTGAGATTACATCATATCCGTGTTTTTGTAGGATTTCCTTTTCTCTCATGATTAGACCTGGGAGAACTGGAGAGAAGAATGACACTTGTGCGAATTGAGTATTTTCTATTTTTGGAAAACGTACTAGGTCTATTTCTCTACTTGTCAGAGAGATCAAGGAAGGAATTTCTTGCAATAGCTGGACTATTCTTCCTCGATTGAGCGGGATATTATCAGTTGGAAAGAGTTCCTCGATAGTTAAGTGTTTTGATAGTGTTCTGTCCCACTGCCTAGTTATATAGTCTTGTAGATTTTTTGGATTGACGATATTTTGCTCTAATGGTTTTCTTACTATTGGCTGGCAATATTCATCTGCATTAGGATTCAAAGGCTTCGCCGGCGTAGTTATTTTAGTCGGTGGAGTGATCGCCAAATTAGCATAAGTATGTTTTTGAAATTTGAGTTTGTTCCCTTTTTTCTTATGGATTCTTCTCAGGGGACGACCTCGCTTTTTCTTGCCCATATTTTCTTTCACTTCAGTGATTTTTTCAATTTTTCCTGTCTGTTTGGTTTCATTTTCTTTGCTATCCTTCGACAAATGTATGTTATTTTCGGTGGTTATCATACCGTAACCAATCTCAGTTTCTTTGTTGGAGAAAATGGGATAATTTTTGAGACTATTTTCAGAAGTGTATTCCTTTTCTTCACTGAAAAGCTTTTTCAGAGAGAAGATTATGGGTGGGTTTCCCTTAGATTGCAATTTCTTAAATTCACTCTCCTTTATTTTCGCATCTGATGTTTGCGTACTTACACTTTGCATTTTTTGAGATCTTGAACTTTTTTTACAACCAGCTTCAGATGGTACCTGGTTGACCGTTTCTAGTTCCTCGAATGAGGCTTTGGGTGACTCTTTTTTCTTTTTTTCTTCCACCAGATGTTTGAGAATGCCTATTTGGACGTCCAATGTGTCATCTGAGTTGGCTAAGATTTGGCCGAGATGTGTGAGAACTGATTCCAGAATGTCTTGAAGGGAGAAGAGTACTTTGGACAGGGGTGGAAAGGCAGCTGGAAGGGTTGTGTTAGGAAAATAAAGATTTGTAAGATTGGATTGATTAGAGAACAGTTTAGGTGATTTATCTGGGGAACTAGTGAATGGTTGATTTTTTCTTAACGGAGACGTTAATTTCTGCTCTTCGGTCTTCGTAATGATATTCACGGAGACCTCATTAGCTGATTTGTTCTCCTGTTGTCTAATTGGTGTTATTTGCGACATCTCTAGAATCAGTTGAGAATACTCTTCCGAGGGCGGATTTTTTGGCTGATTTATCTCTGGATTAGATGATTCTTGATTATGATTACCTAGTGCAGCAAATAATTCTGACTGGCGTTCACTATCAATAGTAATAGAAATATGTTTATTTTCTTCTACCGATGTTCGAGGAGATGAGTGGTTTTTCTCGGAAAGAGTAGAAAAGTATTTGGTTATTGCAGGTGTGTTAGAAATTTGGCCAGGTTTCATAGATTTATCGACAGATTTTCTAATGGCTGCATCGGTACCCATGCGTTTCATGTAAATTGTTCTTGAGCGCAATTTTTTCAAAGCCATCATTGAGGAGTATTGTGGTCAAGTAAACAGGTGGGCTCAATCTCCTGCAGTCGATGTAAGAGGGGTGACCCGTCCCGTCCTCGGTCGTCCCCGGACGGCCACAGACGGCCCGCCCTTTGCCCGGGCTTCGCCCGGCGTCCCGCACGCGTCCCGCTTAGCGTGGAGGGTGTGTCGTAAATAGGAGGAGCAGGGGGCGGGAAGAGACTCCAGGTGCGCTCAGGTCTCCACGCGCTGAACCCTGGGTCTCACAGTCCCAGCCCCTGTCAAGCAGCCTCCGACGTGAAGAAATGAAAGAGCCTGTCTCCTTGGCTTCCCGGAGCAACAGGCAGCAGGCAGTGAGTAGACGAGGGAAATCTCTGCAAACAGAAGCACACTGAAGCAGCTGCGAGCGGCACCCGCGAAGCGGGGGCGCGAGCTGTAATAGTGCTGTTAGCCAATCAAAATTGAGCAGGCAACCAACTGAGGCGGAGCAGGGGCGGGAAGAGACTCCAGGTGCGCTCAGGTCTCCACGCGCTGAACCCTGGGTCTCGCAGTCCCAGCCCCTGTCAAGCAGCCTCCGACGTGAAGAAATGAAAGAGCCTGTCTCCTTGGCTTCCCGGAGCAACAGGCAGCAGGCAGTGAGTAGACGAGGGAAATCTCTGCAAACAGAAGCACACTGAAGCAGCTGCGAGCGGCACCCGCGAAGCGGGGGCCGGGAGCTGTAATAGTGCTGTTAGCCAATCAAAATTGAGCAGGCAACCAACTGAGGCGGAGCAGGGGCGGGAAGAGACTCCAGGTGCGCTCAGGTCTCCACGCGCTGAACCCTGGGTCTCGCAGTCCCAGCCCCTGTCAAGCAGCCTCCGACCTGAAGAAATGAAAGAGCCTGTCTCCTTGGCTTCCCGGAGCAACAGGCAGCAGGCAGTGAGTAGACGAGGAAAATCTCTGCAAACAGAAGCACACTGAAGCAGCTGCGAGCGGCTCCCGCGAAGCGGGGGCCGCGAGCTGTAATAGTGCTGTTAGCCAATCAAAATTGAGCAGGCAACCAACTGAGGCGGAGCAGGGGCGGGAAGAGACTCCAGGTGCGCTCAGGTCTCCACGCGCTGAACCCTGGGTCTCGCAGTCCCAGCCCCTGTCAAGCAGCCTCCGACGTGAAGAAATGAAAGAGCCTGTCTCCTGGGCTTCCCGGAGCAACAGGCAGCAGGCAGTGAGTAGACGAGGGAAATCTCTGCAAACAGAAGCACACTGAAGCAGCTGCATGATTCTCCATATCAAAGTCTAAGAGAACAAGGAAACAATAATTACCGGTACTTATGGTGCAGAGTTCATCATCATCAATCTGAAGCAAAACAGTTTCAATATTCCAACCATTTCTGAAACCAGGTTGAAGTAATGGATGAGAAATGTTTTTGTGATATACAGAGCAGATTATGAGGCTACAAAGCTTTCTATGACCTTTGCGAGAAAGGTTAATTCCCAAAACTGTTAAAAAATTGCTAATGACCTCTTTATCCATGGATGGTTTCTTCACAATTTGAGTGGCGTGGCTACTTTGAGCAAGTCCAATAAATTAATTGAGCCAGGAGCAGATTCACTAATTTGGTCCAAAAGGGGAATTGCTAGTTATTCAGGTATGTTGCGATGTTAAACGGGATCAGGTCAGTAAAGTGATTTCCAATAGCAATAGAAGTATTGTTTGAGATTTCATCAAAATGAAGCCAATTTACTTTTGTTTTTCATATGTTTTTCATATGTTTCCCAGAGAGAGTGCAATTGATTTCACTTTTATTAGTAAAAAAAAATTGGCAAATTCTATAGTGGTAGACGCTTCAAATGTTTAAATGGGAGTTGGATTATTGGCCATTTTCACTACTTCAAAGTAGTGTTTTGGCCACATCTTGGTGAAATCAATCAAGATATTTAAGGTGGTTGGCTTTCACATTGAATGTATGTCTCTTATAGTGTTGTCTAGCAGTCATGACTTTATCTGCATTAGAAGTAGACAGAGAATGTTTCTAATTATTGTCCAGTGGTATAAGAGACGCCATTTCATAGTAACATACTCTTCAAAACTAGGAGACACGAGTTTAGGTTCTTTTTCACTTCATTATGAAAGGAGGAACCTCCATCTTTATCAGTGTTCTTTGTAGTTAGCTGTAAGGACATTGTCATCTTGGCTGGGAGTGATGGAAGAGAGAAGAGTAGAAGCCACTAATACCAAAGAACTGATATCCATTTTTTAGATTTTGCAATGTTGGTTGAACTCATTTTGTATTTTGACCCAATGCTCTGGTATGCTAAGGACCAGAGAACAAGGAAACTGGAAATTGTGTCATCACTCTCTGGGGATTAAGTTTTCAACGGAGAGTAGGTCATTCTCAGGAAAGATTACAACCATGATAACACCTTTACTATGAGTGTGATGTTGGCAGTGGTGGATGATCCCATATTTGGGAATGAGGTGACAGTATTAGCAAGAGTGTGTCCATTGAGCTGCTGAGGACCTTGTTCATCTTCACACATGGGTCATGCTAGTCCCTGTTTCGCCATTGCCTGTCTACTGAAAAGGAATGGTGAGAAAACAAAATATTAATGTATGTATTTGTTCACTATATCAAGCACATAACAAAACACAATGCCATTGTTACAATTGTCACTGTGACAACGAGTCACATTGCTGAGTACACCATTCCACTCTCCCATACAAGTAAATATTCCCACAAGCTTCTATTGGCAGTGGGTGACTCTGGGCAACAATTGTGACATTATAGCCTATTGTATTTCTTTTCTCCTTCAAACAGACATATTTCCTTTCACTTCCATTTTTCAGTTTTAAATAAAGAATCATCCATTTTGCACATGGGATCATGTAAATTACTTAAACAATGTCACCTGCACTCTCCTCATGTTGGAAAATAGGAATGGGAAAGTGGTTCTGAGGTCAAGAAGCGATAACTCCTGTAGTACACCTGACTTATCCCTGAATTCCAAAAGTAAGCCTCAAGAAAATTCTCTCTGAAATAGATGAATCAGGTGCTGTAAGCATATATTTAATGCAACAAAATCCTAGATCTCATTACTTGCAATCACTGAAAGCACTAGGGCGAGATGTACAAACATAGCATTCAATAAAAGTGCTCACGATTTGCGCACCAATGTTTAGCAAATACAGTGGTGTTTTGTGAACCGATCTATGTACTAATAGGTTAGGTTGCAAAATACCAAATCGTGGTGGGTCACAATTTGGCCTGACCTGCCATATGTATAATAATGAGGTAGGTTTCAAGCTGCAACCCACTATGATTAACAGGAATGGTGGACTGTAGCGGTCTCCAGACCACCATGCCTATGTATAAAGAAAGCAATACTTTTTTTTAATGCAGTCCGATTTCATTAAAAGAAATCAGGATGCATTTAAAAAAAATTAAATGTTTTACAAACTTTGTTTTTAGACTAGGCGGTATTACGGGTGACCACTGACTACTCCGTGAAAATTGTTTTGGCAATATTCACAAAGGGGAAGTAGTCCACCTGGTTACCACTGCTAATATGTTTTTAGTAAACTATTGAGTAAAATATAGTTTTTGACTGGATTTCAGTTGCAAAACATTCATACATCTCATTGCCAATCGCTATTTTTAAGGGAATCCCTAAACACGCTTCTTCAAAATAGCTATTTTGTATGTACTTGCAAACAGAAGAAGTATTTTTGCTGTCTCACAGGCTCTGATTTATGATTCATAACCCTTACGACTGCAAAATCATTTCAGGCATCTGGGCCATAAATATATGTAGATTCATTTCCCTATTGGCAAGTGGCAGTCCTTACAGCTACAACACCAGCATTGTTTGAGAGCCATATGATGAGCAGGCAGAGTCCATGGTGGATACATGGCATGTGAAATGTTGAGGATAGGAGTGTTCCAGTGAGGAGGAGGTCCACATTGCCATTAGGGAAGGTAGGCCCCATAGACAACCCAAAAATGTTCAACAGCTCGCTAAGCAAATGGGGGACAGTACCAGTTTAACAAGTGTACTGGCATGATCAGAAACACAGGTCCAATAAGAAATTGGCCAAGTGACACAGACAAATGATACCAGCTAGTTCTTCAGTGCTAAATGTAGGAATCCACATCTTCATCCTCTGATGTGCGTGATCCCTCCCCTGAGGTAGGTGTTGTTGGTGCAGGAGGTGACTGAGGCACACACACATCAGGGGCAGATGTGGATCCCTGTCCCCATCAGCATTTCTCTGTGGCAACAAGGAAGACAGCACAGTGCTGAGAACGACCTGATGGCTTGCCAGCACACCAACAACATTGAGTTGCAAGGCACCCATTGTTGCAATGTAAGAGTCCTGCTTCACTCCATAAATTTAAGGATGGTGCGTATGACCCCCAGCTGGTTGCCAACCTCAGTGGTGCCACTTTGGCAAGGTACTTGTTCATGCCTCTGCCTCATGACCACAGCAATATCAGCCAGAGACTGATCCAATCTATGGAGCGGAGGGTAGGTGCCTCTTACTGCCTCAGATGTGTCCTTATTGGGACCAATGTTACAGCAAACAAATGATGGACGGAATGCTGACAATGCAAACATTCTCCCTCAGTCAAAAGATCTAGGTTAAATCCATCGTTCATTTTGCCCACTACGCTACCCCAGTTTGGACCCAGCCATATGCAAATCAGTCTTGACCATGTGCCCCATGGGAACAGTCTAGACCGAACTGCCAGGTCAGGTCCTCCTTGGACCAGAAACAAGTATCCTGGGACCGGTTTCTGATAGTGAATTACAGCCATTTTTGTTTTTCACTATTGAACGGATATCTTGTCCAAAGGCTAGAATGGGGATTGCTGTGTATAATGTATACCTGCATATCTTCCCATAGGAGCAAGATAGAAAATCGAAATCTGGTATCCTTGAACTTAGAAATTTAGATTGAGAGTGTGTGAGTTCTGTCCTGAGGCGGAAGCCGGGACTGCTTGTTTTGACTGCAATTACGCCGTAATTTTAAACAAACTGCACGTATTTGTTATGATTTGCACTTTGAACAGGATTTTTAACTTGTGACTATTAAGAAACGTATTGCCTTCATTACTTACTGGCTTATGCCCTTAGCCCACCGCAGCCGATTAAACGCTGCGTGGGTTCGAGTAGGTCTCTTGGCGCCCGCCATCTTAGTGGGGAAATTCAGCGAGCGGTCTAGTGCTTGGCCCCTGGCGCAGCAGACACTATAAAAGCTATTGATTCACTCACACCACTGATTGAGAGTGTGTGAGTTCTGTCCTGAGGCAGAAGCCGGGACTGCTTGTTTTGACTGCAATTACGCCGTAATTTTAAACAAACTGCACGTATTTGTTATGATTTGCACTTTGAACAGGATTTTTAACTTGTGACTATTAAGAAACGTATTGCCTTCATTACTTACTGGCTTATGCCCTTAGCCCACCGCAGCCGATTAAACGCTGCGTGGGTTCGACTAGGTCCCTTGGCGCCCGCCATCTTAGTGGGGAAATTCAGTGAGCGGTCTAGTGCTCGGCCCCTCGCGCAGCAGACACTATAAAATGGCCCCCCCTCACAGGGAGCGGAGCGGACGTGCGCAGCGGGCGCGCCTAAGGCAAGCCCATCTGCGCCCATCCGCGCCAGTACGGGGCAAGGGGCACCACACTCTGCGCATTTATTGAAATATACCGCAGCAGACCTATGCCATCTGCATGAAGCGTTCCAATTACCTGATAAAACCACTAGGAACCGCCTTGATAGACTTGGTCTCCTGCAGCAACGGGATAGATTCCCGGAAATACAATGTATTCAAAGGAACAACAAGGTAACTACTCTCCACAACCATATGAACTTTCGTGTGTTCTATTTAAATACACGCTCCTTAATTAAACACCAATTGGAGATTTTTACACTACTCTCCTCTGACTTACCTGATATACTGTTTCTCATGGAAACATGGATAACCCCTGATTCTGCTCCTGACATACTGGCCGCTATCCCCACAGACTACTACATTCTCCATACCGACCGTCCAGCAGGAAAAGCTGGAGGAGGAGTGGCCGCTATTATTCGTCGTCAACACCAATTTACATCGATTGACTCTCTCAACCTAGCCGTCACAGATAACTTTTAACTACTGGTATGGTGACCAAGAAGATGGTCCCCATTCCCTTGAATTCACCAACCTTTTAACTAATTTTAACCTTAGACAACACATTTCTACACCTACTCACAACAAAGGCCATATACTGGACCAGGTTTGGACGACAAACCCGATCATCTCTGCCTTAAAGGTAGCCCCATGTATATGGTCTGATCATTTTCTAGTAACATTCCATCTCACTCTGACTATCAGGGCTAAATCCCCTCTGGTCGTGGGTGGGTCGGTTAGATGCTGGAATTCCATTGATCTATCTGAATTCAAGAACTTTCTGGCCGGCTCAATACCTAATCCGGACCAGAACATGGATCTATCTGATACTCAGATCTCTGGTTGGTTAAAAACAGCAAGTGACCATTTTGCCCCTCCCAAAAAAATCAAGATAAACCGGAAGGCAGATGCCCATAAATGGTTCTCCCCCAAATTAAAGGAGATGAAACTATTACTCCGCCAAAAGGAGAGGAGATGGAGAGCTCGCTATGACCCTGGAGATAAGCTCCTCTACAAATCAGAGCAGGCAAAATATAATACAGCAATTAAGGCAGCCAAGATAGATTATTTTT
Organism: Lissotriton vulgaris; assembly: GCF_964263255.1. Taxonomy (NCBI): domain Eukaryota; kingdom Metazoa; phylum Chordata; class Amphibia; order Caudata; family Salamandridae; genus Lissotriton; species Lissotriton vulgaris. Next base: position 866,926,321 of record NC_141696.1, read on the forward strand.
CCTCCAAGATCTTAACGTCCACAAACAAATCAAGAGAGATTTTCTCAATTGTGGATGAACTATCCAACCCTGATAGAGTGACATCTAAACCTACTCCCACACAGGAATTATGTGATAAACTGAATACGTTCTTCATAGAAAAGACCACTACAATTAAAGCTAGCATTGTATGCTCTTCACTAGCTGCGATCCCACCTGATTCTTTCATGAATAATTGTACCATGGATAGTTTTCCAACGATTGATCATGAATCACTTATCTCTTTGATGTCCAAAGTTAAATCTGGATCTCCCCGAGACTGCTGCCCCCCACATATATTGAGGGAAGTATTCTCCACCATCCCCTAGCCTGCCCTATCCTTATTAAACTCATCACTCACCCAAGGCCGCGTCCCTAAATAATTTAAGGACGCTACAGTGGTCCCTTTGATCAAAAAGGACGGTGCCGACTTATCAGACCCATCTAATTATCACCCCATCTCCTTGCTTCCATTCTTAGCCAAGGTCCGGGAGGCACATGTTGCAAAATCCATGTCCACCTTTATAGAAGAGTCTGGACACTTGGATTCCCATCAAGCCGGCTTCCGTCCAGGTCATTCAACTGAGATGGTTATATTGGCAGTGCTGGACGAGCTTCGTAGGGAGGCTGACATTGGAACCCCTCAGGCCTTAGTGCTCTTAGATCTGTCAGCCGCGTTCGACATGGTGGACCATAAGATCTTGGTCGACCGTGACGGACGTGCAGGCCTGCAGGGCAGAGCCTTGAGATAGGTTACCTCATTTCTAGAAGACCGTTCACAGGCGGTTCGCCTGGCTAACACCCCCAGGGTTCCTCCTTGTCCCCACATCTGTTTAACATCTACCTACTCCCCCTGATCAAAGCCTTAAAACAGAGGAAAGTAACAACATTCAACTACGCAGACGATCTGCAGCTTTCCTTTACCATATATAACTCCACTGAATCTATTACCAACTTTCAGGACACCATGGTGTTCATCCGTCATTGGATGGATTATAACCATCTGAAGCTGAACCCTGGAAAGACGGAGGTACTGCTGATAGGAGACAGCCGCATCTCCTGGGGCCCTCATTATTGGCCGGCTGAACTGGGGCCTTTTCCTAAACCCTCCTCTTCCGTAAAAAGCTTAGGGGTGACTATTGACGGAGATCTGTCCCTTAACACCCAAGTGGGTACAGTTGTCTCCAAATGTTTCTTCCAATTACGTAAAATCCAGAAGATACATCACCTGCTCACCCAGGCAGCACTGATACAAGCTGTGATTGGCCTAGTCCTGTCTCATTTAGACTATGCAAATTCAATCTATCTAGGCCTTCCCTCCTATCAGATCAAGAGACTCCAGCTTGTGCAGAACCAGGCGGCACGACTGATCTATCAACAGCCCAAGTGGCAATCGGCCAGACCCCTGATAAAAAAGCTACACTGGCTCCCACTGCTCCAACGGGCCACCTTCAAAACCGCCTGCCTTACATTTAAGTCCCTAAACTGTCACAGTCCTATGTTTATTAACAACCTGATCTTGAGATACACTCCATCCCGTGATCTTCGCTCTAAACATCAAAACCTGCTGGTGAGCGCAAAGTTTAAACGTAAGCGGCACGGCGGAAGCCGTTTTGGCTACCTGGCGCCATAACTTTGGAACTCACTCCCATGGGAGATCCGTTCCTGTCCTCATCTGCTCCAATTCAGAAAGCAACTCAAGACATGGCTGTTTAAACAGGCACATGAGTAAAACACTCCCACTGCTATCAACTCAGAACAGTCAACTCAGTACAGTTTCAAACAGCGCCATGAAACCTTGGTCAAAGTTCGCTTTACAAATAGGTTATAAGAATAAGTAAGAATAACTCATCTTTTAGGAGGGATGGTTTTTAAATCCTATGTTTGAAAACAGCACATTTAGAAAGTGGCTGTTTTCTTGTCTTACCATTCTGTGTGACCCTGTCTGTTTGTGAATTGACTGGTTTGTGAGTGAAAGGACTGGGGTGGCTCTAGGAGTCTGGATGAGTCAGCACTGGGCTGAATAGCTCCATCTGCATCTTGAGTGGTGGAGGGGGGTATCAATTGGGCCTGAATAGGGCTGTGCCTGTCTTCCACAATGTTGGCTCCACCTCTTGCTGGGCGGCTGACTACCCTGCCCCTCTCTCTCAAAGGACAGAAGGAGTCATGTAAACAGAGTGCTCCAGGACAGACCAGAACTGGTTTGGACTAGGCAAATACCTCTCTGCCTCCAGAGAACAAAGAAAATATTGGTATAAAACGGGATACCCAGACCCCTGCACTTATTATCCTGGAATAAAGAAGGAACCTCTGCCAAGGAGAAAAGCTGAAAGACTGAAGAGGAAGGACTGTCCTGCTGTGTGTTTGTGGGCTGACCCACAGTTGCTATCTGCCAAGGAGAGGGGAAGGACTTTGCTGTTGCTGTGTCCCTTGCTGGAAGAGATCTCCAAAGTCATGAGAAGAGCTGGCCTCCTGTTAAGAAGTCCCAGGCACAAAAGGACTTCACCCCAGCTTCCCCCCTGAACTCTGCTGTGTGAGTTCTGACCTGCCTAGAGTGCTTGATCCAGTTGTGGGGCCTCTGGAGGTTGTAGCCTGCTGCTTTTGGGAGCTGGAAAAGAAAAAGAAAAAAAGATCTACAATTTTGCAAGCATTGCTTGCTTGCCGAGCTCGTTGACGACAGTGCAGTAGAATTCCTGTTGCCGCGAAATCGTCTCAGTGCCTGTTGCCGCTGAAAGAACTGACGCATCGTTTGCTTCCGGAGTGCATCACCCCGGTGCTGGAAGATTCCTGTTGCTGCAAATATTGTCGCAGAGCCTGTCATGGCTGTGAGAGCCGTCGCACTGCTTGCTTATGGACCGCCTCCTGTTGCTGCACAAACCCTTGAACTCTTTTAAAGACTTATTCTTGGACTGTTTATGTTGGATTTGTGTCGTTTTGGTCTTGTGTTGTTTAGATAAAGATACTTTATTTTTCTAAACTGGTGTGGAGTCCATTTGTGGTGTTTTCACTGTGTTACTGTGAGTGTTGGTACAAATACTTTACACATTGTCTTTGATAAGCTTGTCTGTTTGTGCCAAGCTACCAAGGGGGTGAGCAGGGGTTATCTAAAGAGTGTAGCCCCCTTACCCTGACTAGAAGAAAGGGTCCCTATTTGGACATTAGTACCTACCTCTGCCAACTAGAGACCCCCAGATCTAACAATTGTACACACAGTCGTCCCCATAATTGTGGACTGTGGGCACAGTGTACTGAATCAGAGCGAACAGGTTCTTTCAAACTTGGCTGATTGCTAGCACTAATGCTCACCCATTTTCATCATGCCAAAGTTGGCTATCTGCAGAGCATCACACATTATTTGTCACAGGCCTCTCACTTGTATGTGTACATGACTCCTCTGGCAATTCTCAATAGGCTCAGGAACTCAACTTACTGTCACACACTGATGGAACCAAGTTCATGCTTTGAATCTCATGTGACTCCATCACCAACAGTATGCATTAACATATCCAACTGACTGACATGGCTGCGTGTATTTCAGGGCTATGGGTCAAGCTGCACCCCACATGCTAGTATTGCTGGATTTAATGAGATTTATCTACCCAGGTTTGCCACACTACTAGGCTCATGCACCTCACCCCCTCGCCATCCCAGAATCCTGCCCTTGTAGTGGCTTTCTAGTTCATCCTGTCACTTCACAAATCCCTGTTTCACATCCTCCTACTTTGACATATGTGGCATGGAGAAACTTTTAGTTTTTGGACTCCCACCTGTCACGTACTACATCTTTATCCAGGTCAACATAACATGTCGGGTATAGTACACCAATGGGCTCTTCTCTGTCATCCTTTCCCAGCTTCAACACAAGTGGGACGCTGCCAGAGACAGTAGAGAATGTGTATTGATCAGCTAACTTGCAGTACAGACGTCCCATCTCACCTCCTTCCTATGCAACGTTTCCCCATTCAGACACAGTGCCGGTGCTATGCATGTAACCACACCTACAATGCACTGCATTACCAGGGGCCCTCTGGGCTCACACACCATGTTTTATTTCAACACCCATGTTCCTCTGGTGTGCATCACTTATATTCACCTCCAGCCCCGGTATGAATTGGTGCATGACAGGATTTCGGGTCGTCCCTACCCAGGCATGCAACACCGGTGTGCTCTCACCCTACGTGTTGGGACAGCTGTGTGCAAAGTAGTTTCATGCTACTGACTATGCCCATGGCTGTTTGCATGTTCCTATGTGTTGATACTTCATATGCCCCACACCTGAGTCCCCTCTCATGTGACTTTATCCTCTGACAAGCCCCTTCCATTCCATTGCTTAACAGTCCTGATTTGAGTGTTTAGGCCCAAGTAAGACACACTACCCTCATGGTGCAAGGTGGCGTGCATTGTCATAGTCAGGTTGGACAGGGTTCAAGTATCCATGCATGATGTGTTGTTCCATTCCAAGTTTTTTGCTTTGTTTTGTGGGAATCATAGTTCTGCTGACTCATGTTATACATTCCAGTACAAGTCCCAATATACGAAGATGAACCTGGCTTGGTGCTAAACCTCAAACATGGACTGGACAAACTTATCGGAGCTGGACTGAGCTGGGCAATATGTTAGTAGGCATTGTGACTTACATTTATGTGAAGATTAACTGTACATGAGAAAGATTTCTACCCTTTCCCTTGCACACAGTGCAGTGGACTGCAGGGGCATAACTTGTTGTGCTGCACAACATGCCCCTTTTGCCCATATTGCCCTTTGTTGCCACTTACCCTGTAGGTGTTGCTGGTCCTTGTAACCAACACTGTCCTGTCCGGGAACTCCTGCTGCCAACATGTCTGGAATGACAGCTGTCCAGCTCCTCCTGGTCCGCAGGTCTTCTTCCTCCACTTTGCATGGCTGTGTTCAGGTTCTTGGCCAGTTTCTCCTTCATCTTGCTCTTATAATCGTGTCAGCGCTTCCTGCAGCCAGTCACTGTCCTCTTAGCTTGTCCAACACTGTTGACCATGGCTACTATGGACTGCCAAATGGCCTCTTTCTTCCGTAATGGCAATTTGGAGGTGAAAGAGAGCTGATGCTCGCGCTTTGTCATGTCTGTGATCAATGTGTCATTCTCCTCCTCACTGAAGTTAAACTTCCTCTTCCCCTGGTAGTCTTTCTGGATATCCTGGCTAGTGCTGGGGTTGTTGGGGTTGTTGCCCTGGCTGCATTTTTCTCTGCTCCCTGCCCCATGTCTGTCTTCTGTGAGTTTTTTTTTGTTCGCAAAGCGTACTTTTTTAAGGGATTTCCGGCGCTTGATGCACTCAAAAGGGACGCAAAGGTGGTTGACGTTACTTTACGTGCCACAAACTAGCCTTACCTCATTTGCCTGCACATGCATCAGTTTTAACTACGGCAGCGTTCACACGGAAGCGTCACATTTTTTGTTTTGTTGCACCGTTTAACCTACACCATGGTGTGTTGTCCTCTAAATGGGAAACATCTATGACGGTAAAAAAAATCACACCAGAGCAAAAATGTTTTTGATGCATAGCTGCCTTGACCCATCGATTCTTGCAAATGAGGCACACAGTCTCCACCAGGGTGTACGTTTGGACTGATTAGGAGCAAATTCTGGTGCCTTCTCAAAAGCAGTGGAGCTGTGCAGTATACATATGAGGCTTGCTGCAAAATCATAATGCCATGTTGCATAAAATTGCAACGAAGAGAGGCCTCTCTTTGACGTAGACAGTGATAGCTCTGAGAATAAAGACATCTATCCTCCACCGGCACCCACATGTAAGGAAGCTTCAAAGGCAGCAGTGAGAAGGGCACACAAAACAAATATAGCTGTAAACCATTTCTAACGACATATCAGCACACATCATGCAGTCATAAATAAGACATAACTCAATGTGTGCGCTTAATCAAAAAATCTGTTTATTCACAAGTTGCAGCTCAAAAGCTAAATTAAACATCAGACCGGTTTGGCTTGTACTCAATGAAAACTACTGAGAATTTACAAAACCGGCTATCAATAAGTAATGATATCTGCCCGAATAGGTTCTGCTGTTATTACCACTGTCTCCTCCTCCCTCTAACCACTCCATTTTCTCCACTTATGAACCTACACCTGCCCTTTCTTCCTTGATCCCGCAGCTCTATGTGTACGACAGAGGAAATAATTATATTTGAGACATACTGCTCAGGCTGTGGACCATTGGCCCATCGGTTTTTCTTAAAAACATGACAAAACAAAACAATTGTTACCGCTTTGGCGTTAAATTGAACTAAGCTAATACACACCACCTCATTTCTGACAGGCGGTCGGGGGAATGTTTGAAAAGCTGTGGAAATGCAACACGTTTGTTGGGGCTGGTATATACAGGTGTGCAAAATCTTAGAATTATTATGTATAGTTGTGCATGATTTTTGTGAAGCTATGTAAAATTATGCAGCATTAAAGACACGACCGATCATTGATCAATTCATTGCTTCATCTTGTGTTTCTAAATTGGGCATCAGCTGAAGAAAGCTGGGGGCATATTACCAAGCAATAGCGATAATTATCGCTATTGCTTGGTTAGCGTAAAACATTTACCGCTGAGCTGCGGCGATTTTTACCGCAAATAAACCTTGGTATTACCAGATTGCAAATGCAATAAAAATTGCCGCAATGCATAAATATCGCTGAAAAGTCAGAGATATTCATGCATTACCGAGCTAATGCTCTTAGCCATGTTATCCACCTCCCATTGGATAACATGGCTAAGAACTGCTCAGGGCAGGTGTTAGCTTTTGGAGATATTCGCGCTTAGCGCGAATATCTCCAAAAGTTGGTAATAGGAGATAGCGATGTTAGCGACTGTTTTCTGTTAGTAACATCTTGGCACGCCCACTTTGCATGTCATTAGTGATAAATATCACTGACATGCAAAGTGGGGCCGAAGATGGTCGCTATCTCCTACTAGCTGTCGCTAACTGGTGTTAGCGACAGCTAGGAAATAGGGAGATCATTTTATCTCCGCTTTCTTGGCTTTTAAAGCCAAAAAAGCGGAGATAAACCCCCTTGATAATATGCCCCCAGGTTACTCGTGTAAGACAGGAAATACATAATTGCACAAAATTCTACAATTTTCTTACAGATTGAGTCGTGTCAAATAATTATATGTTGCTTTGTTTTTTGTATCTCCCAGTAGAGCAGAACTGCATATAAATACTTGGGGGCATATTATCAAAGGCTTTATCTCTGCTTTTTTTGGCCTTAAAAGCCAAAGAAGCGGACATAGAAATATCGCCCTATCAGCAACAGGGTGCTAACATGCAAAATCGCATGTTAGTACCATTTTCCACTACGCTTCCCTTTGCATCTCTAATGAGATGAAAAGTGGGCGTTCCAGAGCAAAATAAAAGGTGAAATGTCGCTAAGCAACATTTCTCCTATTATCAAGCTTCACGCTAACCCTGTTAGAGACAAAAAAAGCAGCGCTAACCACGGTTAACGCTGCTTTTTTACATCTGCTCATTTTCAGATTTAGCCTTGTAATCCAATAGGAGGTGGATTACATGGCTAAAATCACCCTGCCCTATCAGCAAGGTTTCCCTGGTTGCAGTGTCATTATCGCTGGATTTCCAACGATAATCACACTGTTTCTCCCTCCCCGCTCCCGCTTCCCGCCACCGCCATTAGCCCCGCCCCTTTCTCTTCTGTTCCCTCCCCGCTCCCGCCTTCCAGCTGCTCCGCCCACCCGCGCACTTGGCCTTAAATGGCGACTGTGCGACGCAGGTGAGTGTGACCCACTTGTGGGACACCCCCGCGCCGCACGGCCACCAGCTGCTGCGTGTGCCCCCAGTGCCTGCCTCTGCCTCAGCGCCGGCCTCGCTGCCGCCTTGAGCGATCCCCGTTGGTTTTCACCCGTTTTTGCCCGACATTTGTGCTTGTTTCTTTGTGTGCCGTAAGATCGTCAGCTTAACTGTCTTCACCCGTTTTTGCCCGACATTTGTGCTTGTTTATTTGTGTGCCGGAAGATCGTCAGCTTAACTGTTTTCACCCGTTTTGACCAGAATTGTTGCCTGTATTTTTCTGTGCCGTTTCCTCTTAGTGTTTTGACCCCCATTGTGCATTGTGCCTGTCTCCTTCCTGTTTGCCCGCCTACCTCGCCGCCCTCCGCTCTCCCTCCCCGCTCCCGCTTCCCGCCACCGCCATTAGCCCCGCCCCTTTCTCTTCTGTTCCCTCCCCGCTCCCGCCTCCCAGCTGCTCCGCCCACCCGCGCACTTCGCCTTAAATGGCGACCGTGCGAACGCGCAGCGGTCAAGCGCAGCGGGCGCGCCGATTGTGCGCCGAAGGCGCGCCAAAGGTAAGCCCGTCTACGCCCGTCCGCGCCTGGCCCGCGCCCAGTGCCAGGACCCCTGGCCCACGAGGACCCCGACCAACCCGCCTGTCGTACTCCGCCGCCACCCTCACCGCACTCAACACCGGCCGACTCCCAGATTGCCACCAAGCCACACCACGACGCACCCACGGACCTTTCAGCTGCCACGCCTGCAAGTTCTCCTGCATCCGGACCAGCCTCGCACCAGCACCCGCTAAGTCTAACACCAGCAGCACCCACCTCAAGTGCATCCTGCTCAACACCCGCTCCGTCCACAGACACGCCATCGAACTCTGGAACCTTCTAGACGCCACAGCCCCTGACGTTGCCTTCCTCACGGAGACCTGGATGAACGCCTCTTCAGCTCCCGACATCGCCATCGCTATCCCAGAGGGCTACAAGATCGTCCGGAGGGACCGAAACGCCAACCAGATGGGAGGAGGCATCGCCTTCATCCACAGGAACACCATCCGTCTCACGACCAGCACGGACAACACCCTGACCAGCGCCGAACACCTGCATTTCCAGATCCACACCAACCCGAACACCACCCTCAGAGGCACCCTGATCTACCGACCCCCTGGACCACGCACACAATTCAGCGAGGACATTGCCGACTTCGTCAGCCCGCATGCCCTCCCCTTCGCCGACTACATCCTCCTGGGAGACCTCAACTTCCATCTGGAGAACAACAACGACCACAACACCAGCACCCTGCTCGACAACCTCGCCAACCTGGGACTGAAGCAACTCGTGTCCACCCCCACCCACCTCGCCGGACACACACTCGACGCAGTCTTCTCTTCCAGCACAGACATCGACTTCAGCCACGCCACAGAGCTTCAATGGACAGACCACAGCTGCGTCCACTTCACCTTCAAGAGAACGACGACCCACCACCACCAGCAACAGGCCGCCCGCAGAAGCTGGAGCAAGATCACAGCAGACCAGCTCGCCACCTCCTTGAGCCAGCACCCTCCTGCCAGCTCAGCGGACCCCAGCCAGGCCGCTGACAACCTCACAAAGTGGATCAGCAACTGCGCGGACAAACTCGCCCCACTGAGGACCCCGCCTAGCAGACCCGGCAGCAAGAAGGCTCCATGGTTCACCGACGAACTCAAGAGCTCCAAGAAGAACTGCCGAGCCCTCGAGAAAGTCTGGAGAAGGGAACCGACACCGGACAACAGGACCTCCTTCAAGCTGGCCACCCGGAAACACCACCAGCTGATCCGCGCCGCCAAGAAAACAGCATTCAAGGACAGGTTGGACAACAACGCACACAACTGCAAGGAACTCTTCAACATCGTGAAAGAGCTTTCCAACCCCAGCGCAGGAAACAACGACATCACCCCATCGCAAGACCTCTGCAACTCCCTGGCTTCATACTTCCACAACAAGATCGCGGACATACACAACAGCTTCAACAACCAACCAACGCACACCATGACCGAACAACCACCCCTCACCACCACCCTCCACGCCTGGACCCCGATCAGCACCGAAGACACCATCCGCACGATGAACTCCATCCACTCCGGATCACCGACCGACCCCTGCCCGCACCACGTCTTCAACAAGGCCGACGCTGTCATCGCACCCCACCTGCGAGACATCATCAACACATCCTTCGACACCACCATCTTTCCTGAGAGCTGGAAACACGCCGAACTCAGCACTCTACTCAAGAAACCAACAGCGGACCCCACCGACCTCAAGAACTACCGCCCCATCTCACTCCTCCCGTTTCCAGCAAAAGTCATCGAGAAGACCGTCAACAAGCAGATGGCCGCCTTCCTCGAGACGAACGGATCCCTCGACCCCTCACAGTCCGGCTTCCGAGCCAATCACAGCACCAAGACCACCCTCATCGCCGCCACCGATGACATCCGAGCCCTGATGGACAATGGAGAAACAGCGGCCCTCATCCTCCTAGACCTCTCCGCGGCATTCGACACGGTCTGCCACCGCACCCTAGTACGGCGCCTCAGCAACATCGGAATCCAGGACAAGGCGCTGGAATGGATCATCTCCTTCCTCGACGGAAGAACACAGAGAGTCCGCCTACCACCGTACAAGTCAGAGGCCTCCGAAGTCATCTGTGGCGTCCCTCAAGGATCATCTCTGAGCCCCACCCTCTTCAACGTCTACATGAGCCCCCTCGCGGCCATCGTACGCAAACACAACCTCAGCATAATCTCCTACGCCGACGACACCCAGCTGATCCTCTCCCTGACCAACGACCCCACCGCCGCCAGAGCCAACCTGCACGAAGGGCTGAAAGAGGTAGCCGAGTGGATGACGACCAGCCGCCTGAAACTGAACTCGGACAAGACGGAGGTCCTCATCCTGGGCCCCTCACCCTCCGCCTGGGACGACTCCTGGCGGCCTCCCGCCCTGGGCACCGCACCCAAACCGACAGACCATGCACGCAACCTGGGCTTCATCCTGGACTCCTCCCTCTCCATGACCAGGCAAGTCAACAACGTCTCCTCGGCGTGCTTCAACATCCTACGCATGTTACGGAAGATCTTCTGGTGGATCCCCACCGAGACCAGGAAGATCGTCACCCAGGCCCTCGTCACCAGCCGACTGGACTACGGCAACGCCCTCTACACCGGTACCACCGCCAAGCTCCAGAAGAGACTCCAGCGGATCCAGAACGCCTCAGCCAGACTCATCCTCGACATCCCACGAACCAGTCACATCTCCGGACATCTGAGAGACCTTCACTGGCTCCCCGTCAACAAAAGAATCACCTTCCGCCTCCTCACCCACGCACACAAAGCCCTACACGACCAAGGCCCGAGCTACCTCAACAGCCGAGTCAACTTCTACGCTCCCAAACGCCACCTCCGATCAGCCAACCACGCCCTCGCCGCCGTCCCCCGCATCCGAAGAGCGACTACAGGAGGAAGGTCCTTCTCCTACCTGGCTGCCAAGACCTGGAACTCCCTGCCGACCGACCTGCGCCTGACCCAAGACCACCTCTCCTTCAGGAAGAAGCTGAAGACCTGGCTGTTCGAGCAGTAGCGGCACCCCCCCCCCCCCCCCCCCCAGCGCCTTGAGACCCTACAGGTATGTAGCGCGCTTTACAAGTGTCATTGATTGATTGATTGATTGTTTACCAGCTAACGCATGATTCCTATCGCTTGGGAGATAAGCGTTGCTGATAGCACGCTATCTCCGCAATGGAATCCGGCGTTAGCCTGCGATAATTATCCTCGCGCTAAGAGCGGCTGAGCGATAATTATCGCAGGACCTGGCTAATATGCCCCTTAAGGCCTTAAGCTGCAACTAGACTACCGCTTTGTTGTGCAAGAGATGTACAAAGCTTATGTTCCACAAAGAAAGAGGTCACAAAAATGCACAACCCGCTGCATCATTAATACTAATAATGCAGGAATCAGTTTGTAGTCTGATGCTTATGCTTGAATGGAAGCCTGCGTAGGACAGCAGACCTTCATTCCAGCATTCGCATTTGTGGAATACTCCCTTATTATTGCAGCCTACATAGTTTAAAAGGACAGCGGTTGAAATGTTAAGAGAATGAAATAGACATTCTGAGCCGGATACACTTGTGTGTAAATTTACTCTTTTTCGGTATTCACAAACAGCTGATTAAATAGTTAACTTTACAACTACAGAAAATCTGCAGTCCATGTGGAGGAAACTGCACAAAAAAGATAGGACAAGAATATCCTTTTATGTTTGGGGTTCTCCGCCCGACTAGAGAGTCTCCACAGTTGTTAAGCGAATATTAAATAATTTGTTTCTGAATAATGAAAATGGATTAATTTACTAAAAAGGTAAGTTTACCTTTGTGAATCGGGGCATCTGTGACGTTGTGGGGTCCCTCGGACTGCAGTATGTTCTTTCCTATATTCAAGCCCATATTCACACAGTGAAAGCTACCCTCATGGACAGTATCCACTTACCCAGTGTTGTAGTGCCTTCTTTGACGAGGTAACATGGAATAAATAGTTTTCAACAGCACCTGCAATGACAAAGCATTGATAAATGCCAATGCACTTGAGAAAGTATTGCCCTGTGGCATTCGCACACTCTGATTCTTAAAATTACAAAGTGTCCCAAAAGTTAGCTTAGTGAGTGCGCAAGACATTTCCAACTTGCAGCGTGTGGTAGGTTTTTTGTGATTTTGTGGCAGTAAAGCCATTGATTCCGCGAATCGCAGTATTTGCGACTATGATATCATTTATTACATCAGGTCCTTAAGTCCTTTTTATTTTACTACATATTGAAATGAAGCTCATATTTTTGAAAAGTCATCTCCTCCACCCTGTTAACATCTTTGCAAAAAAAAAATGTTTTTAATCTTTTTTTATTAATTATACATGAACAGCGGTGATTGTCACTTACATTCAATACAGTGAGTTACAGATATTCCTGGTAACCCTTAATTACATAACTTAGGTGGTTACAAGCAACTGTTTCAGTCATTCAATGAGCATTTGGTCTTACAGTTTGGTCGTCATCCGGGGCAACATGTGGGGGTTTGCAGATATGACCCCTGTACTAACATCTTTGCAAAATTAATGTACACTATGTAAGTGGAAAGGAGTGTATTTCCTATTTATAACTTCCTAAAATTCCAAGCAAATTTGGATTGTGTGAGTGGTGTAGTCATAGCATATATATTGTGACAGATGTGCAATTCATAAAATAGCATTTTACAACAAACCGAGTAGGCACACTCATAGCAGACGCATGGGCCGATGTACGAACATTTCACAATTATTGTCTTGTATTTGCAAAGCGCACGTTGACTCAGAAGGGTATTTTGATCCTGAATAACAGGTGTTTATAGTTACCCAACTCAATGGTTCTTATGTTATTGACCTTAGAAGGAACAAAGGCTGAGTGGATCTACCTGAATTGAAACTACAACCATGTGGGCAAACACAGGCCTCTTACGGTGGACGCATGAGACCACTAAGCCACCAAACCCGGATCAGGCTTGAACAGGTTAGAGAAAGGAAAATGGGCGAGTTGCGAAACCATACTTACAGTAATTTAGCGCAAAAAACCTAACTGATTCGACTCTGAACTGGAAAAAAAAATCCATACTTGCACCGCCAGACACCAAGAGAGAGGAGGTACAACATTATTCACTAAAAAATATACCGATGGCTGCAGTGTGTAAGTTTGTGCTTAACTACAGAGAGGCCAAACAGAGAAAAGAAAAGTCCTTGTAGTTCCTTCTAGTTACTTTATTTATGTAAGATGGTAAGTTAAGAATAAGAAAAGGAAACCCCATCAGGAGCAGCCTCCTGCTGCTTAGCCCTGCAGGTCAAAACTGTCCCAAGTCTGCAGCAAGAACTCAAACACCCTGGGGTTGCAGGCTCTCCAGATGGCAAAAGACACTGGCGGGGCTAACCAGGGTGCTTTCTTTTCTTTGATGCTTCCGTAGTTTCTGAAGTTTCAATATTATTCAGTAGGTTCTTTAAATACAGTCTCTTCTCTTTAGTAGGTTGCTTAGTTCTCTTGTACAAAGACTCTTTTCTGCACGCTGTAGGTTCTCCAAACTGTTGTAAATAACGTAGCATAGTCCTTGTAGTTCCTTCTAGTTTCTTTATTTACGTAAGATGGTCAGTTAAGAATAAGAAAAGGAAACCCCACCAGGAGCAGCCTCCTGCCGCTCAGCCCTCCATCCAACTGCCAGTCTCACACACTCAAGATTCCAATAAGCTCTCACACCAAACATTCTCGGCTGAGCAGCAGGAATAAGTACAACAGTAACATTATTCAATGAGATGATACAAGGTAGACCCACACCCTACTACTAAAGGTGGGAGTACACATTAGACCAAGGGCTCAAAGTGCCATTATAGCAGAAATACATTCAACAGCACTCCATACAAAGTGTTCAAGAACAAATAAGATCTAAACAGTTAGGATTTGTCTTGAAAAAATATGTTTTCTTTAATGCAGCAAAATGTTATTCGAGTAATGATACCTGACCCTAATATGTTGTGCTGTCACTTCCTCTGTCTCCTCCACCCTCTGTCTACTCCAACCTTCTCTGCTGCAGTACCACAAATATACTGTTTCTGCAGGATCCCCTCTTCACTTTCCATTGGCTCTGTCGGCTCCCTAGTTGTGACCTGAATAGTTAGCAGTACCTCTAATCCATAAGTGACAAACTCCAAACACCTTTCAACATCACAAGTAAAGTGTCCCATCTCGATCTGTAGCTTGACTGTTCTTTAGCTCAAAACTCCAGTGGCAGTGGCCAGCTAGTCAGTGCAACTACAAACCACTGTACTTTGAGTACGAAATGTATATGTTATGTTATGTTATGTTATTTTTATTTGTACCGCGCACAGCTGCCCCAGCAAAGGGGCGTCCTGGCGCTTTGAAAAGGTAAACACAACACAGCATTAAGAGCAAGCAGAAAGGAAAAGAGACACATCAAAGGGGCTAGACAAATAAGGTCTTGATGGCCCGTCTAAACTGAAGGAGCTCATTGATGGCCCGGATTTGCGGAGGAAGAGAATTCCACCAGCTCGCCGCCAGGACTCGGAAGGAGCGGCCACCAACCCTGCTCAACTTAAAACGCAGGACCACTGCTAAGATCTGGCCTAACAATCTAAGAGTGCGGGAGGGGACATAGGAAATCAGCAGTTTCTCCAAGATTTGTGGGGAGGTACCCTTGAGGATTTTAAATGCAAGGCAAAGGACCTTGAATCTAATCCTCTGTTGCACAGGGAGCCAGTGGAGAGAGCACAGGGTATTGGACACCGGGCACCGCCTAGGCAGTCCTGTCACCAGTCGGGCCGCCGTGTTTTGAACCCGTTGCAGACGAGAGAGTTCTGACTGGTTAACCCCCGCCAGTAGTGAGCTGGCATAGTCCAACCTGGACAGCACTGATGCTTGGACCACCAGTTGTCTTGTGGGTGCATCAAAGAATTTGAGGATGGGTCGAAGTCCTCTGATGATGCCATAGCAAGAAGCCGCCACCTTCTTGGTATGTGGAGAGAGCGCAGGGTATTGGACACCGGGCACCGCCTAGGCAGACCTGTCACCAGTCGGGCCGCCGTGTTTTGAACCCGTTGCAGACGAGAGAGTTCTGACTGGTTAACCCCCGCCAGTAGTGAGCTGGCATAGTCCAACCTGGACAGCACTGATGCTTGGACCACCAGTTGTCTTGTGGGTGCATCAAAGAATTTGAGGATGGGTCGAAGTCCTCTGATGATGCCATAGCGGTGTCACACCCAAGTCCGAAGGCCACCATTTGTCGCCCCACAAAGCCACCTGTTTACCAACCACAATAATCTCCGTCTTCTTGGTGTTTAACTGGAGACAGTTGGAATTCATCCAGTTAGCCACTTCCCGCAGACCCTCACAGAACCTGGGAGCCTCCAGACCTGAGTCCCCGCTCAGTGTGACCACCAGCTGCGTGTCATCTGCGTAAGAGACCATAGTCAGGCCCCACCGCTTAACGACCGCAGCCAACGGTCTCACATACAGATTAAAAAGGGTGGGACTCAGTGATGACCCCTGTGGGACTCCCTGGTCTAACGGGTAAGATGACGACTTACCGGGTGGGATCGCCACCTGGAATGACCTATCCGTAAGGAAGGATCGAAACCAGCACAAGGCGGAGCCAGAGACGCCCACCTCCTCAAGGCGCCGAAGCAGAATCCCGTGCGAGACCGTGTCGAAGGCGGCACTGAGATCTAATAACAATAGTGCCACCGTCCAACCTGAATCCAGCACGGAACGCAAATGCTCGACCATAGAGAGAAGGGCCGTCTCCGTGCTGTGACCCGCACGGAACCCGTTCTGAGTAGGGTCAAGAATGTTAAACCTACCAAGATGGTCTGACAGAGTGGCATTCACATGGGCCTCCGCTATTTTTGTGGCCCAAGGGAGAAGGGAGATAGGGCGGTAGTTTTCAGGTTTAAGGGGGTCGAGGGTCGCCTTCTTCAGGATTGGCGTGACTACTGCCTGCTTCCATCTGACGGGAACCACTCCAGAAGAGAGGGACAGGTTGATCAAAGACAGCACCGGGGTGCGGCAGACCGGCCCCAAGGTCTTAAGTTGGGCCGGTTTCAGCGGGTCTGCCGGAGATCCAGACTTGATTTTGGCGCTGAGAGAGTCAAACGCCTCCATAGATAAGGGGGGTAAGATAGAGAGACACTCCCCCTCACCTAAGGTGCAACCAACCTGCTCTAGCGTCAGGGAACCCGTTGGGAAAGTGCGATAGATGGCTTGCATTTTTTCATAGAAGAAGAAGGCCAAACCCTCACAATGGGTGTCCGAGCATATTTCCACCGCAGTTGCTCTCTTCGCCATCAGGTCCTTTAATACTTTAAAAATAAGTTTCGATGGATTAGCAGAATATGCTATTGCCTATCTGTTATCAATTCCTCATGTGGTGATCTACATAATGCAGTCAATGCATCTGACAAACCCTCTAGTCGTGAGGACATGGAATTCGGGCCCTCACTTACTGCTCTGAAACCCACTTAATTAACACTAACTTACTTTTCCAAGACCCATAGTGTCTACACCTGTTTTGTATGTACAGATAGAGCAGCACCATCCAAAAATTTGGACTTCACAGGGTGGTAGGATACCTTCATGTTTATCTCCTTCCCCTCTTGTGCTGCGACCTAAATCATTTATCTAAAATGTGTTATTCCGTCTAAATTCAGCATGCATTCAGCAGAATGCAGCATGCATAGAAAGAGGAAAAAACGAGGAGAAATAAAAATATTTCTCTTCATTGTGCCACTGCTATGCCTCCCCAGGTTTGCGATTCCTTGTAAATATGTGAATGCTTCAGACTCCATGAGTGTTGCGTGTGAACACCCACAGCAGCCCCCATTGAACAACTCTTTAACACAGTGTTCTGTATGAAAGAGGAACATATTCACAAGGCCATGAAAAGTCACTTAAAGTGGCTTTACGTCGCCTTGTAAATATGCTGTGGCAAATTGCCCCACCAGAGTGTCAAAAAAGTGATGCTCCAGTTGCATAAAGGTGCTGCTAGGACCCCTGTAAAGAGGCCTATGGTTTTAATGATATATTGCGGGCTTGTAGGGAGAGTGCACTTGCTTGTTTATGTCACTGTGGGGCAGATGTATCAAACGTTTTTTTTGTCCCAAACGCTGCGAATCGCAAAATAGCAGCGTTTGCTTCAAAAAAATCGGAAAATGCGATGAATGATTAAAATCGCATTGCAAACTTAAGGAATCGCAAAATTTGAGATTCCTTAAGTTTGCGTCAGCATTTAAGGAATTGCAAATTGCGATTCCTTAAATGATATGTATGAAGCATTCAGGTTTTGCGAATTTACACTAAGAAATCGCAAATTACCACCAACCTTTTGTTGGTGTTAATTTGCGAATTCTTTTACAAATGCACTTTTTGACATTTGTAAAGGTGCCATGTGGCACTCATACATGCCCTTAGGGCATGTACGTGCGCCATATGTGCACACATGTACATTTCAGGGGTGCAGCAGGGTGTCCTTAAGACACCCTTGCACCCTTGAAATTATTCTCAATTTGCAATTAGCAAATTGCGAATCGCAAATTAAGAATAATTTCCCATTCCTTCTTATGGGCCTCCTGGCCCATAGAAATGAATGGAAAATTATTCCTTAATTGTGATTAGCAATTTGCCAATCGCAATTAAGGAATTTTAAGAAATCGCTAAAAAATAGCGAATTTCTAGATACATGCCATTTTGCAATTCTCAAATAGCGATTCTCAAAAAATCGCTGTTTGAGAATCGCAAATGGGTATCTTGATACATCTGCCCCTGAGTCTTTCAGGTGCAACTTGAGGTACTCCTATCTATGTTATCATCACACATGTAAATGATGAGGGAAAACTGGAATGGTTTACAATGTAAACTTTACATAGTTTCTCGCCAGACAAAGCACATATCCTATGGCACTGAATGCCAGTGTCGCATGAAACTTCTGGGAGACCACACACAAAAGCTGACTTTGCTAAAACTATGTCCTGACATTCCACCTGATATCTAAAACGTGTAAAAGTAAATGCTTGGGGTCTGCATCCCCACTGACATATTGGAAAGTTGATTAATTCCCAGCTATTGTTATTTTTAAGCTAGTAATTTGATAATACACTCACATCGAAGGTAAATGCAAAGGGGGGACAACTTTAGTTGAAGAGAGTCATGAGGGCAAGAAATTAATTTGCAAACACTGTAGTGCTATACACCGTAGCCACTTCTCACCTACTGAGCTAAAGTTGTCCCAAATTTAGTTTACAAAAGACCAGTGTGACAAAGAGACAGCATGATGTAAACTTAGTAGTAGGACTATTATGAAAGTAGACACTGCGAGTATGAAAATCAATACAGATGTATTCAACCGGACAATATAATTCTGTAATTTCTGTGGCACTACAGGGTACTCTACCAAACTACGAATCAAGAGACAACAGTATGAAGCGTCGATATTAAAAATCCTATTAGGTGTGGTGATCACAGCGAGCTATTTCAGATATAAGTTCCACCTTTGTGCCTTCAGAATATTAGGCCCCACGAAGAGTGTTATAAGACCTAATAGGATTTTTAATATCGACGCTTCATACTTGTATCTTTTGAAACATAGACCTCTCCGAAGCCAGACCTGTATAGACTAACAAAGATAGCCTTGAAAAAGCCCTGGAGAGGGCGAAACACGTGTCGGCAGTGTAAAGCTGGAAAACTTTTACTATGTTTGACTAATAAAGAACTTGAAGTAAAACATTTGTTTTTGGATCCATATTTTGAAGCTCCTATTGAATCTACGGTTTAAGTTGGTGTAACAACCTTGGAACAATACCATTATCCTACGGAAATGCGTCTTTGAAAATTGACTTTGTGGAGGGTGCTTGTGCAACTTGGTTGTCTCTTGATTCGTGGTACTTGCATTAAGTTGCATTGTTCAAACACACCTGGTGGTGGGTGTTTTATCAAGTTCGCAGTGCACCTCTTTCTGATACTTCATGCATAATATGTTCAGTGAGAATAATCTTTACAGAAGGTGCGGACGTTTTCTCTGAGTGAGGAACACTACCACCAAGTTTTGTTGTATACTCTACCAAACTATTCGGAGTGGTGACTTTAGTCATAAGCATGAGATTACATCCAAATGCAACTCCATTATACCCGCCAAGAATTAGCAAAGGTATTCTTCACAGGAGTAAATAGTTTTGCAAGCAAGGAGTTCACAGTGAGTACAGAGAAATCACCACTTATAAGTGGCACTCAAGGGGTGGGAAGAAGGTGCTCCAAGGCGTAGCTTGACTTGAAAGTTTTTGGAATACTCACAAACAAGTCTATGTTCATCGGTATTCCAAAACTACTCTGTAACCCTTTTCTAACCGAAGATTTATTTCAAGACATGGCAGGCGTAATTCCCTTTCCCGGGTGGAAAGGAGACTAGGTAACACTCATATTTGTTGGGAAATAGGGGAATGGCTTTTTCTACAGGGGAAAACATATTTCCCTTTAGATGAAAAAACAGTTCCTCCTGTTCAGACGTCTTGTCTATGACGAACTAAGCATGAAAGAAACACTATCCTTTGAGAAAAAACTCCCTTGATATTCCCAGGTGTCCGCCTGGAAACCTGCACCTGTACTACCTTTCCCAGAATGTTTGTGACATGGAAAGAATGGAAAAGTAAGCTCTCGCACAGGTATAAATCTCCAGAGGCATCCACTGTGTTTTAAATATCTTCCTTCAAAAATCTCAATTTGGAGGTCAGGCTATCTCTCTCATTGAGGGACATAAAAAAGGGAAAAACATGAGATAGAGACCCTTAGCACAAGGTACAGCAATTAGAATCCCTACATGCAGCTGGACCCACGGATGAGTCAGCACATACATTGCATATGAAAAGACAGGAATACAATGAATATCTTTGGACTGACAGCAAGTCCTGTCAGCAAGCAGTCCAATACCAGATCTATGAGTCTGGGGACAAAGCAGGCAAGCTCCTTGCCTGGTTAGACAAGAGGGAACGAGTGCTTAGATGAATAACACAGATTAGGACAGACGATGGAGAAATCACAACAGACCCACAATACATAGTGAATGCACTTGCACAACATTATGAGCAAGTCTGTACATCCACGAATACTACCACTGTACAGGATGCACTCTCTTTTCTTAAAGACATTTGTATGCCAAGGCTCACACCTCAAGAAACCAAAAGTCTAGAAGCAAACATTACAGTAGACAAACTCAAAGTAGCCATCTTCAAAATACAATCTGACAAGACTACCCGGCCAAACGGCATCCCAATAGAAATATATAAACACACAGCAGACAAGATAGCCCGGTATTTGTTAACCATGTTTGAAATGAGTCATGACATAGGGACACTCCCCAGAGATCAACGGCTGGCAACTAATGTGGCCATACATAAGCTGGGTAAACCAGTGGATGAATGTACATCATATTGCCCGATCTCCCTAATTAATGCGGAAGGAAAAATCCTAGCCAAAACGTTGGCGCTTACACTCACACCCCATCTCACTAAACTGATCCACCCGGATCAATCGGGCTTTTTGCCTGGCAGAAACTCAGCCCTGAACCTCAGGTACCTTAATGGTGTACTGGGCAGTAAACATACTATACAGGAAGATGCTGCGGTCCTCTTCTTGGACGCGAAGATGGCCCTTGATTAGGTGGAATGGGCTTTCTTATTTGCGGTCCTTCAACACTTGGGGTTCGGACCAAAATTCTATTCCTTGATACATTTACTCTACGCCGAACCTGTAGAATATGTGGTGGCTAATTGCCACATTTTGGGTGAAACCACCCTAGGTAGGGGGACGAGACAGGGCTGCCCATTGTCACCCTTGCTGTCTGCATTGACCCTGGACCCACTGGCGGCGGGGATAAGGTGGGACCCCCATGGTTCGTTGTCTAAAATGGAGGGAGGAACAGGAAGATCGTATCTCGCTTTAAGCTGGTGATGGATTGCTATATATCTCCTCTCCCAAGCGATCCCTCTATGCGTTACTCAATATCTGCTCAGTATTTGGTTCAGTATCTGGGTATTCTTTCTGGAAAATGAATGGGCCCCTGGAAATAGGATACAACCCTACCAAGGAAAATACTGGTTTGGAAAAGAAAAACACCGGGCACTGTACTGCTTACTGTAGAAGGGCATGTGAACTCTAGATATGTATATACTTTAATTGATTATAGATATCATGTAATGTAACATTAGACAATCAATACAATGGACATCCTAGTTAACTATTTCGACTGACACAATTGATAATTCAATATTCTTGATAAGTTAGTTACCAATATTACAGTGAATTGCTTGCAGAGTCCTATTACTTAAATACAATATGCAGAGACTGGTGACATATTTTGTTAATTGTGTCAGTCGAAATTGTGAACTAGAATGTCCATTGTATTGATTGTCTAACGTTACATTACATGATTAGATAAATAGGTATATGTATATGTGGTCCTAATTATATCATTGGGAATGTGTATTTATTATTTTTGTACATGTGATTTTTATATGTAAAGTATTTGTTTACCCAATATGAAAAATATTTAAAAAAAGAATAAAGATAAAACAAATGATTAAAACTTTTTGTGATGATATCTATATTCACTTAAAGTATATACATATCTAGAGTTTGCATGCCCTTCTACAGTAAACAGTACTGTGCCCGGTGCTTGTCTTTTCCAAATCAGTATCTGGGTATGCCATTAACTGGGATAAGTCCGTGCTGTACATATTACATGGAACGCCCCCGCGTCTCCCAAGGGATTGCAAGGTTCAGATATCACAGATAGCTTTAAGTACCTTGGCATATATGTAACATCGGATCAAGACACATTTTTAGCACTTAACTTACAAGCCCCTTTGCAAAATCTGAAGCATGACATTAAGCATTGGCAGCTGGGTAGATCGGCTCTCTTTAAAATAATGGCCCTGCCCAGGTTTCTATACATCCTACACAATACGCCGCATTCAGTCCCTGACTCATACTTTAGAGCAGTGAATTCAGAGGTCGCTGCTCTCCTATGGGTTAGCAAACTGGCTAGGGTGGCAGCAAATAAACTGGTGCGGAGTTGGTGTGACGGCGGAATAGTCTTGCCTGATTTCAAAGCGTACTACTGGGCTTCACAACTCACAGTAATCAATCACGTGGCAGACACAGACCCTACCTACCACCTGGACAGAATGACACTAGGGAAAGGGGTGTTAATAGAGCACTTTACAACAATCGGAAGGTCCGTGACCTTATAGGCCCGGCGAGGCATACTATCAGCAAATGGCACACGGTAAACAGACATCTGGGCTGGTCCGTCAGAATTACACAACACACACCCTTGGGGACACACACCAATGAGGAACTCTAGGTAACAGTAAAGGGTTTCAAAAATCGGATCTGATTGGCATCTCCCGGCTAGGGAATCTCTGGCGCAATGAAGAGGTCTTCAGTTTCACCTATTTGCAAGAGCAGCACACAATGGCCCCAAGCGAACAGTTCAGATATATGCAAATTAAACATGCGATAGAAGCAGCCCTTCCTACTGCTGAGACGCTCCTGGAATCATCCCCTTTAGAGGACCGACTGCTCATCGACTATCTGCATAAACAAGTGACCTCACTAACATATAGGAAAGTCATTAATAATCAGACAGATCCACTTGACCGGCTTAGGGAGTACTGCTAGTCAGAGGTGGGAGACATGGATGACACTGACTGGTGAGAGGCAATAGCATCGCCTAAGGAGGTGGCAATCTCCTCTATACTACGATTGGTGCAGTTTAAAATACTGCATAGGACCTATTACACACGGGTTGTACTAACAGGATCGGGAGGACTCCTGACCCATCTTGCATGCGCCTATGTGGGGACGTAGGTACCTTCTATCACACCTTATGGGACTGCGCGAAACTTGCACCGTATTGGGAGACCGTGGTAAAAACCATCACAGAGGTCACCGAGAATCATGTCCTGCTAGAGCCTAAATGTTGCCTTCTCAATGTCTGGGGACCGGCAGACCTTAACCACGCCAAACGCCAATGGGCAACGACGGGCATGACCATAGCTAAACAGAATATAGCGCAAAAGTGGGGAGTAGAGACCGTACCAACGTTATTGAATTGGTGTAAAGGTATGGATTTGGTCATGGTAGTGGAAGAGGCCCCTTTTAATTATAGGAAGTGCCCCAAAAATTGGGGAAGAGTGTGGCGAACAAGGAATGTATACAGGGAAAACATCTGCACGCCTCCAGAGGAAGACAGCGAATCGGATGAGGACATGTAGTAATAGACATATGTGCATCAATGTGAAACTGTATGTTGATTGTTTGTAAAGAAATGACATTAAGAATGTAAAATTGTATGCGAAGATCACTGTTGTGTTCAAGAAACTTTCATAGAAAATTTACAAAAAAATAGATAGATAATTTTGACTTACACATTACTGTGCAGATAGGTATTTACTTTTAAGAATAGTTTTACTGTTCTTATATCCACATATTTATACCTTGATGATATGTATGTCAAAGCTTATCAATTTCATCCATGATGGGCAATAAACGAGTACTGTATTTGGCCCTATTTGGTTCAAAAAGTCTTTCCAATCACTTTGAAAATTTCCCCTAGATTATTCATTACATTCTTCAAACTTTTTATGCAATATCTTTACCACCTTCCATCAATGATATGTTATTAAAGTTTATTCCCAGGAAATATCTGCACAATTAGGTGCCCAATGTGTGAATGTAAATGAGTAGTGCTATGGACTGTGTCCACTAAAATGAGAAAGAAAGGGTCTGCATGGATTGTCTCTATATTCTAATCAGCACTGTCTCAAAACGATATGCACAAATTCTTTTTTGTCCTGACACTTACTCCCAACCTTTCTTGTATACCTGAGTAAAATCACCTAGGTCTCTTTGGAATGTAATACGATTTTAAAATGATGTTGTTGTTGAGTACTCCATGCCGCACAAGTCCAGATGTCCTGTGTGCCATGGAACAAAAGTTCATCTCTGTCTCCTTAACTCTCTCTTTGGGCCTACTGTGAGTAAGGTATATAATATATGTTTGGCTGCCAATGTCTGGCAGTGAGTATCTTCTATATCAAAGAGGTTAGACCCCTGGTAGCTAATGCCTTCTGGATCACTCGCTCAAACATAATCATCTTTCTAGAAGCTCAATTTTTTTACAGTCACGTGACCTTCCAACAAGGATAGTGGCTGCTGTTATGTCCCCTGCAGCTCACAGCTTTTTTAAAGTCCTGGGAGAATATGACTACCCATTTACAGACGAGGCCACCTATTTTGGGGCATATGGGATGTAAAGGATTTTTATAAATCATGTACCACAATTGCAGTTAGTTATTAGGGGCCAGATGTAGGTATCCAAATACGGTCGGTAATGGCAAAAAATACCGATTTTCGGCCGTTACCGACCGGTATTTGGATACTGAGATGTAGGGCATGTCAAAATACAGATTCGGTAATTTTACCGAATCGGTAATTGTACGGAATCGGTAAATTTACTGAATCTGTAAAATTACCGAATCTGTGTTTTGACATGTAGGTAGCATATTAAACAGTGCTAAAGGGCTTTAAGGATTTGTTATTTACCACCACCTATTAGTTGGTGGTAAATAACGAATTCATATGTAAATGCAAATATGTGCATTTATACCTGTGCCATGTGGCACACATACATGCCCTAAGGGCATGTATGTGTGCCACAAGGCACACACGCACTAATCAGGGGTGCAACAGGGTGTCAAAGTGACACCCTGTCACCCTTGAATTTTTCGGTATTTACCGAATCGGTAATTACCATTCGATAATTGACATTCAATCCTATGGGCCTCCAGGCCCACAGGAATCAATGGCAAATACCGTTTCGGTAAATACCGATTCGGTAATTACCAAATCTTACCGATTCGGTAAAAAATACAGAATTTTTACCTACATCTAATTTACCGATTCTAAAATACTGAATCGGTAAAATTCGGTATTTTAGAATCTGTAAAAAAGATTTACCTACATCTAGCCCTAGATGCCTGATTGGTGGAAATGATATTTGTCCCTTAGCTACCCAGGACTGTAATAATAATATTATTAATGTAGGTTGGCTTCTCTACAAAGCTAAAATTCACAACTGCATAACCTGATTTTAGTGAATATTGGGGTACACGTATACTTGGCTGGCCCCTTCCTATATGTGTGATTTCTATCTAATAAGTGAATCCCTTAAGGATCACCTGAAAAACATGGATAGTTATTGCACGTAGGAGATGGCATTATCACAACAGCATATTTCTTTTCACTGCAGATGTCAGTTCCATCCGTGACAAGAGGTATAAGAGACACTTCTATTTGTCTAAGACTTTGTGATTAGCATTTAGAGGATCTTAGTTATAGGTCTTACAAACGGAAACATAGTTTGAGGGAATTGCCACTCTGAGATTCTTAAACTTTCTTCGATTCCATTTCAAATACTCCAGTTTTCTAAGGTGGAGACTCTCTTGTTTGCCTCCTGTTGGGACAGAAAAGTCCCTTGCGTGGTGACAAATGTGCACCCCAGCCCTGAGTACCCCAGCTGCAACATTGCCTGGATTTTGGGTGCTAGTTTTTCTTGTCACAGGTGAACACATGTCATACAGGCGTGCTATGTCATAGGTCTGTCTCACAGATTGCGGTCTTGTTGGACTGAGAGGGGCACCCAAAGGGCTATTTTCAGTATAGTGAAAGGTTATCGCCATTACCAGGAGTTAAGTGCTGTGGTGGCAGCATACTGTGTAGTGATCAGTAGGAGAGAACAGGCTATTTTACCTGTGTCTCTGGAGTGAGGCCTACAAGCTCACTCATTTAAAGTTCAGCTGTTTTGTGCTTAATTCATACTTGGTCTACATCAGCTAGGATGCAGCGCTCTGCAACTATGTGGTTGCATGCATGTGCTAAGTGCATGTGTGCTTGTGAATGGTGCAATACATGGAGGATTCTGAGTTTCATTTTGGGATACACAGGGATGACTGGAGAAGAATATGAGGGTACATGGATACCCCAGACATATTTGTGGGTTGTAGACTTCTGCGGGCTGGGGGTGAAAACACACACACTGAAGTAAGAAGAACCAGACTCTTCAGTACACTTTATTGAGTGCTCTTTGATTCAGGGAGAGGTCACTGGAAATGAGCCTATGTACATCTCAGGAAGGAGAGAATCATAATGAATAGGGCTGGGGCAATGGGATAACCTTTTGATGCACATATCACTGTGGCTGACATCCAGGTGTAAAGCTCTAGTCACTCCCATGGCCTATGTTGATTTGGAGTCACTCCTGCTGTGACAGAATTCTTTCAGGAGGAAACAGACCCTTAACACAATCTTCAAAGACTCAGACACTGAATCACATTTTGTGTCTTGCGATGGACTATAAGAAGGGGAGCTAGAGGTCCCCAAAATTGTCAGTTGTCAAGCAGCCATTTAGGCTTTGTGAGGAGAATTTCTTCAAGACTTCTCAAGACTTCTGCCTTTGACCTGAACTGGCTGCTAAGGTTGGTCAGTCTCTCTGCTAGGTGAGGAGACAACACTGAGGGAGTGCAAAATAACCTGTCCCTAGAATCTTGATCAACAGTGCTGGCTGCTTTGCCAAGACAAATGTGCTCTGTGAGGGAGAGGAGAGTACTGTGGGGAGCAAGGTTCAATGGGAGATCTTGCTGAGTGAATCCCTACAGTGAGGTGTGAAGATATTGCTACTGCACTGATCAGGATGTTGCCATTGTGCAGGCTGGAGTCTGCAACCCCATGTGCCAGAGGGGGCTGCCATGCAGATTACTGCCATTTTCGTGCTGGGCCTCCAATGTATTAATTGTGGTTATTTGCTACTGGTGTCCTTCAATCCTTGTACTATTGTCACCTTAAATTAAAAGTCAATCATAATCCTTTATCACTTGACTAACAGAATACTTATGCAAGAGCAGTCCAAGGCTCCCTCAGGAAGGTGATGTGGAAACTCAGAGCTCAGTAATGCACATGATAACACTACATTCTATTAATAAAATTACAAATATGTATGGAATATACATTTTTCAAAACAGTATACAAAACGGTGCATACCGTTTTGGTGGAAATACATTTTTAAAACCGCTTCTAAATGAGCCATTGTAGATAAATAGGTTGCAAGGATTCAGCACAGATGAGAACTAAGCCTAATTTGTTTAATTTGTCTGTGAAGTGTCTTTTGACAATTTGTGTGCCTAGGGGATTACCATATAGAGCTAGCAAAACCTCTAACTAGGCCTATTGCAAAAAGTGAATTCTTCACAATCAACAGTTAGGCCTGCAGCTTTTTGATGAGATAAACATTATCAATAAGAAATGCCTTCTGCTTTCACAATTCTTAAACACCATTGTATTTTTAACCGAAAACTTCTGTTTAAGGGCACAATAGCAAATTTCAGGTAAATTGAATGGGGCAGATTTACAAGGAACTGATGCATCTGCATAGATGCATCAGTTTCCTTGCGTCACCTCCAAATGTCCTTGTGCCACCATGCATGTGCTGTATTTACAATACAGTGCACCAAGGTGAAATGAATTACAGATGCATCAGAAATTCTGACACATCTGTTGGAGGAAAAGTGACGCATTGCTGGAGTTTGTCACAAAAGGGACGCAACTCCAGCAATGCGCCACAAAACATAGGTAGGTCCCATGTAAAATGCCCTGCGTCAATCCTTATGCCTGGTCTGAGCAGACGTAGGGATTTTGACGCAGTGAAGGCGTAGATTGACGCAAAGAAATCTTGTAGATTTCACTGCACCAGTTCTACGTGGCTTTTTGCATGGGAACACCTACCCTGCATACATTATACCTGTTGCAGGTATAATGTGACGCAGGGCTTTACAACGTGACGCATCTCCCTAGATGCATCACGTTGTAAATGGACCGCAACTTTTACTCCGCCGCTGCATCACAAAAGTGATGCAACAGCGGCGTAAAAGTGACGCAAGGGGCTTGTAAATCTGCCCTATTGCATTTTAAGGTGAGGAATGAGTCCTTCAATGGAGCAACAAACAAAATTGGCTTGCACTATTGTTGACACTGACTGCTGTGCATCTTTTGTGAGATTGCAAAGTGCTTGACAATTTTTTACAAACGCATTTCACTTCGTGACTTGAACCTTCTTTTAGACTCACCAGAACACATTTTAACATGGCTCTCATGGAAGTCCCCCCAAAGGGGAGGAAGACTAGGGTTACATAAGGAAACTTATAGTGAGAAATCGGATTCTCACATGCTATTTCCCTAAAATCTGCAATCCCCATTCTTTACCGCCTCCTGAAATTACTGGGTCTCCCAGCAACAGTAATTGCCAGGAAGGAAATGACAAGGATTATTCTAAGCCACTGGCAGTTAAGATCTTCACTTTAGAGGTGGCAAGACATATATTGGGGAAAGATAGCGCATGACTGAATGAATAGGATGAGAAAAATAGTCAGTGCGTTAAGAGTAGTGAGGTCAAAAGGGAGAGCGGAGATAGTGTCAATAGATCTCACAATACAGTCCAATTAAATGTGTTCAATAAATAATACCAATTGATGTATGCTGACAACACGGATAACCCAACTTTTACATGGACTAGCGTGCATATGTAGTGTGAATGAGCGTGACATGTGTAGAGTGTCGGGTCTCCGGTATGGCCTGACACTCGTGCGCAAGAGGGCCTACTGATACAGCGTAGGAAAGAACACACACCACACATGGATACACAATGTGGGCGAAGACCCTGAACGGTCTCCCGCCCCTTTATTTATCTACTCTCAGTGAGTCTCCCCAAGGAGTGCTACAGGGTGTAACTTAGTATTGCAGAAGCCGGATGGCTCTCTACATCCTCCTTTCTTTTAGTGGCTACATCCCACTCAGCTGCCGCTCCAGTACACAAGGTCTCTAAGTCGCTGACTGGGGGTTGGTTGCAGCTGGAGACCATACATCTGGCTCCAGGAGCTGGTGGTAAGTCTTGTCCCCACTGGGCTGCTCGTAGTGCCACCTCAAGAGGCTCAGTACAACAGTGTTTCAACTGGAATTTCTCCGTCCACTCTCTCTGAACCGCAGCACTCTCCGCTTGTTGCAGGGGTGGGCACCACATCCATGATTTCGTCTGTCTCCTCCTTAGGAGCGATGTCCCACTCACTTCCAGGTTGGAGTCCGCTCTTCCTCCTGAACCAGGACACGTTCCTGGTCACCATTCATGCCCCTCTTTGTGCGGAAATCATGGCTCCATTGGTGGTGATGACATTCCAAACCTCCGGCTCATATGGCATCCTGAGCTTCCACCCTGGGTATCTGTCCTTGATGACCACATAGTCAACTACACATAGCAAGGAGAACTGTGCCCTTCGCGAGAGACTCACCTTTTGGTTGTTAGCCTCTCTCCTGACCTGGGTGGCCTTACCGCCAAACTCGGCTGGATACCAGGCAGGATCCATTGGGATGATGTCACGCAGGGGCCATTGGAACAGCAGATGAGAGGGGGCACAGTTAGTGATGCTGTGTAGGGTTTGTTGGTATGCGTTCAGAAATCGGTGGAGGCTGTATTCAGCATCTTCTCCCTGTTAAACCCCAATCCACAGAGCCCAGTCGAGGGTCCCCATGAAAAGATCCACCTTGCCATTTGCCTGCGGCCATTTCAGTGTGAACTTTTAGTGCTACATAGTAAGGGACGCTAGGTAGTCTTGGAACTCACAACCCTGGAATGGTGGCCCATTGTCTGACTTGATCTCGACCAGAAGGCCTAGTATTGCGAATGTCCTGTCAACTACTGCCTTCATGTGGGGGAACATGATAGATGAGACTACTTGGACCGCAAGAAACTTGGACTGTGAGTCCATCATTACTACAGTGCTGTGGCCATTAGGGAAACACCCAAATTCAATGCTGACTTTTGACCATGGTTCACGGCTGAGCTCTTTTGTGAGAACTGGTGCTGGTGTTGGATCCCACTGTGATCGTACATGAGTGACACCGAAAAATGACCTTGTCTACTAAGGCATCCTACCCTGGAACCAGAATTTGTTGTGGAGGTGGGCTTTGGTCTTTGCCGCTCCTTGGTTCCCGACATGGATGAGATAAACGACTTGGTTCCGCAGTTCACTTGGGATCACAATTACTTGGCCACGCAGTATGACTCAATTACCCCCTTCACTGAGTTCAATGCGGACTCTCACAGTTGTTGCCTTGCGAATTGGTCCGCCGCTGTGGTCAACGACCGGGTGCCATCCAAAAAGTGCTGCCACTTCCTGTGTGTCAGTGCCTCCTTGACATTTGCCAGGCCCCCATCTCGGTCGGTTGCTGCTCCGATCTCCTAAAGTGATAGCGTTTTGGGGCACGCCACTTGGGTGATCAGCCTGTCAAACTTTCTGTGTGCTCTTCATCCCAGCGGAGCAGCCGTGCATCCACCTCAACGAGGTGGCGTGACAGGTAATCGGCTGGGTTGCTACGATGGATGAGAGATGACATTGAATTGCGATTCTCCTATTGACACGACCAGAGAATCTGGATTTCATTAAAGACATGGAGGCTAACATTACACAGTAATCTTAATGCAGTCACAAGCAGCTGCACTTACATCCCAAGCAAAACAGTTCAAGAATGCAGTTACAACAACCAATAAAAGGCATGAGCAACAACAGAGCTGCCTCTTTTAAATGGAACAAAGCAACAAAAATTTCATAAGGTTGAGATTCAACTTGGACTTGAGAGCGAAGAAAAACGGAGTTTGAAAGAAGGAAACAAAGAGAGGAGGATTAGAGGAGACGAGGACAATCCATTAGGATGAGTTATCTGAAAAAGAAGAATGAAAAAAATTGAAAAGGTTTACACCTTAAGCAATATAGGCAGAGAAAAACCATACAGTAGACAGTAAAGATACAAGATCAACAACATATGAATAAATACTCCGTCCAAGAGAGGGACGGGTGGGCTAATGTTAACCTCCGTGTCTTTAATGAAATCCAGATTCAAATGTAAATGTAAATGTGCAGGAATTTATATAGCGCAAATCACCAAGCGGTTTCTAAGCGCTTGCTTAGGGAACGCGTCCTGGTATCCCCCTGTGAGATAACCCCGGCAGGGTATCCGCAAGGTGAAAGCCAGGTATCCCGCCGCGAGGGGCCGTTGTGGAGATTAAGCAAGCTATTGCCCAGAGTCGCAGAGTGTGAACCCGTGAATCGAGTAGGCACCGGAGCGAGAATTGTCGACTCCGTGGACAATTTAGGACTCAAGACCCACCGAGCTGGGAATTGAACCCTGGTCCCGGGCTGACCTCTGCTTCCAGGTCTGCCTCCTCTAACCAGTGAGCCACACTTCTCCAGCCAGTCTCTTTGTAGAAGGAGATCTCTGAGGAGGTGAATACCCTCCCTTTTGAAGTGTCTGTAGACCAGATACTTGTTTGCTTCTCGTAGGTTTATAACCTGTCTCCAAACTTTTTCCTTTTTTGAACCAGGAAGAGAGTGCTGACGAATCTCATTAGGGACCATGGCACTTCTACAATAGCGCCTTTTTGAAGCATTGAGGAGATTTCCTCCTTGACAATCTCTTGATCTTCTGCTGAAAGAATCAAAGGTTTGGGCGTGTGTGTTTGGGAGGGAAGATCTTTAAAGTCTATTTTGAAACCCTGAACAGTCTCCAGGACCCACGGATCCTGAGTTAAAGATTTCCAAACGTGGTAAAAGTATTTGAGTCTGCCCCCGACCTTCGGAGGGGAGGAAGAAAGAGGAACACTTACTTAGAGCATTGCTGTTTGGAGCTCCAAGGGAGGAATAACCTCTGTTTCGGAAACCTCTGCCTCTTTGCTGGTAGAACTGGTGGTTAGAGGGGTAGAATCCTTGCCTGAAGCTCCTCTGCCTTTAGAGGATGAGAAGGGCCAGTAGTTGCCGCGGCCGGAAGAACGGCCCCTTCTTCCAGACTGTCCATAAACATTACTGTTGAAGACGCGCCTCATATTGCTCTGGGCCGTTTCTAGGGCAGTAAAGGTGGAAACATATTTCCCTATAGATTTGATCATATCCTCAACAAAAAGGAGGCCTTTGGGGTTTTGTGAGGATTCTTTCTCGGCTAAATCGCCCAGTTTGGGATTGATTTTATTAGGGATGGTCTTCCTCCTTTCGATGCTGAGACTTGAGTTTGCGTTGCCAAGCAAAACAATCACCCTTTGGCTCCAACCTCTGATGAAGTTGATGTCGAGAGGGGATTTGGAGATATATGAATCTTCGCTAAGTCCAAAATCTTGGTGAGAGGGCCGAGAATGTTGAATAGACGATCTTGGCAGTTCTTGAGGGCTCTTTCAATGCCCTTCCTAGGGATTTTACCTAGTTTAAATAGGAATTTTATTAGGTCAGGGTCAAAATTAGGGTCTGACAGACCTTGTCTTGAATGGAGGGCTTCGGATATTCTGATCTGAGGGTGTTACGTGTTTCCCTCTCAAGAGAATTTCTGAGCCATCTGGTGATAAATTAAGAAACATGATGTTGGGGAAACCCTTTGGAAGTATTATGGTGGGAGATGTTGAGAGGAGAGAACATTTCTCTACCCAGGGGTCAAAGATGGCGTCCTTAGCAGAGGGAGAGGAGTCAAGCTCGAACTGGTTATTGAAGTTGAGGTCTGCATCGTCTAGGTCAAGGACAAACTCATCAAAGGGATTATGGAAGGCTTCCTCATCAGAGTTGGTACCTGCATCATCGTGGGCACAAATATAATTTTTGTTGCTAGAGACACCCATCAAGTTTGTGCTGCTACGGACACCCATCCTATTTGTGTCGCGAGGGACACCTGTATCTTTCTTAGGCGCGAGGGTCTTCCAAAAAGTTTGAGGTTCTGGGACCTCCCAAGTCAATTGAGGTTCCACAACCTCCCATAGTGCCTTTGCAGAGTTTGGACTTCTTACTGCTCTTGGTGTGGAAGAACTGAGGATCACATGGAGAGGTGTCATCATGTTCAGGAAGAAAGGGTCTCTTAGATGACATAACCTCCTTTAGCGTGTCCAACAGGCAGGACCTCATTTCTTTTTGTAGGAAGTTTTTATTAGAATCATTAGAGTGATAGAGTGATTGGGAGAACTGGCAATGGCATCGTCGGATCCCATGTCAGACATAACAGGCACTTAGAAGAGAAGAAAGCTGTTGTTGGAAATGGACTTATGAACAACAGGTAAGTAAGGGTTAGAATAACAAAATATATAAGTGCCAAAAGAGAGATATATATATATATATATATATATATATATATATATATATATATATATATATATATATATATATATATATATATATATATATATATATTCACTGAAAAAACCATAGGTTATAGACCATATATAGTTAGGGATTAGCATTTACAAAACCTTATTTTACTTGCACAAAACCATTGAAATTCCATATATAGTTAGTTGCACTAACTATATATTGCGCACCCGCAATCCACTGCTAATGATGTCACATATTACATCATTCATGACATGGTCAGTGACATCACTGATGACATCATATATATATATATATATATAAAGTAATGTTCCTAGTCGCTACCTCCAATCTCCTCAGACCGGCAAAGCGAAGACAGAGACAGACCACCGATCAGGTGACAGTTTCTTTTTACTGCAGCTTGTAGATGGTAGTTAAAACAGCCATGACGCGTTTTGGGCGTAGTTGCCCTTGTTCACATAGATATATATATTTTAGCGAGTCCGACGCATGGTCGTTGAATGAAGAAGGCACTCACTCAGGTGTATTTGCTCAAACCAGCAGCTTTATTTTTGCCCTGCTTCTCTTCAAAAACCCAACGCGTTTCGCCGTGATCAAGCCTTCAGGGCATGGCGAAACGTGTTGGGTTTTTGACGAGAAGCAGGGCAAAAATAAAGCTGCTAGTTTGAGCAAATACACCTGAGTGAGTGCCTTCTTTATTCACCGACCATGCTGTGGTATCGGGTGCTCCAGACCTACATATTCTGCAAAACTGCTTAACGCCATAAAACAGAAGTTGCCACAGAAACTAGGAATGCAAAAGACAAGTTTATTAGGACCTCATGGGGTGGTGGTACATTCCTACTGCACCCTTTGGCAATGCAAGAAGTATCACACCGAACATCGGTGCGAGTCCTCTTTTATACAGTTTTACAGTAATAAAAAGAGTAGGCGGAACACATTTGCTCAGTTTAGGTACATATAAGGACATTTTTGGAACACAGCCAACTCATGGGAGGAGTTATAACACTACTGGTCAGTTTTGGGGAACATTCCTAAGTAATGACTGTCCACTAGTACAGAGGGTTTGACTACGCATGTGCAAGCTTGACCAGTACTAAAAATAGCCTGTTGCTGGGCAAGTTAGGTGGTCAGTGGTATAGAGAAAGGACAAAAGGGCATGCTGACCACGAGGCAGCGCGTTCATGTAAAATGGACGCCAGTGTTCTTAAAATGGCCCCCGAACATCATGGTCAAGATAAGGGGAAATTCGTGTAGCAAAGCTGAACGCTAACCCGATCACTGTCAAATTACGACAGACGACCCTTTTAGCGTTTAGCTGAAGCTACCTCATAATGGACGTAATCAGGGTATTCATCGTCAATATTGATTGACATAATATTCGTTATTTCTCTATTGATCATTTGCTCATTCTTGACAATAGCTCGTTTGGATGGAATACAAGCAAAAATGCACATAGAACATAACATAGGGCCACACTGAATACATAGACATAGGAAGAAAAGTATCCCAATCATTATACATAAGATTGTCAACGTCCAAAACCAACCCGAAAGTGTCCAGGTACCATTATCAGGATGTATTTCAGCAGCTATTTTGTGCAATTTAGAAATAGCATCATATACAGAAGGTGAATTATCAGGTACATACACGCAGCAACTACTTCCGATAATGCGACATGCACCCCCACGATCAGCTAACACTACGTCTAGAACCATTCTGTTCTGGAGCGTTACAATTCTGGTAATTTGAAGTTCCTCAGTCAAATTCCCCAAAGCGAAAACTGTCTCATTAGCAACGGCTTCCACAACACCTGTCAGTCGTCTGATCTTTCTGCTATTTAGAGCAGCACCAACAAATGAAAAGAGGCCTAAATTGAAATCAACATATTGCTGCAGGGAGGTATCCGTCTGGTCAATTTCATCAATTGCTAATGTTCTCTTCATTCTATTTAGTATAAAATCATGGTATAACATGAAATCGTTATGATACATAGGTGGGGCAATAAACACAGGAGGTAATATAAAAGATATATAACATGTTCCTAACCATCCTATAGGGAGACGGTGATAACCTTTATTTCCACAAATAAAGTAAGTATTTCGTGAAGCCACAAAGGTGATACCATTTGGAGTGTCAAAGGTGAGAGTAGTATTACATTCACTTCTTCCTACTGGGATTGTACCTTTATTTCGGACACATAAATCAGCTTTAGTATCAATAACTGTGATCACGTGCAGACTAGACATATTTACATTTCTCTGATTCGTATAAACTCGAGGCGAAGATACATTATCTGGTCGATATTCTTCCCATTCAAATTTAGTTCCTTCTGCTTGCGGGTAGCCATCTCGATCATTATAACAGACTTTATTGAGTCGAAAAAGTAAGCCATCTTTTGTCGGCATCTTAAAGTGAACAGAAGAGTGTACCAAGCATTGCAAGAGCCATTGTGAGAGAACGGAAGAGGGATAAGTGGAGTGCCTCCTCTCTTTTGATGTCCAGGCAACATTCCACATACCCAACAGTTCGAAGTGTTCGTCATATTATGAGTGTGATGCAAAATTTGAATGAAACTGTTATTTAGATAAGTCTGTCTATGTCGTTCTTCATGATAGGGCAAAGTGAAATGAAAATGTTCAGATGGAATTGGGGTAGTAGGTAATAAATATTCTCTTGCCGGAACCAGTGGTTCTACCACCCAAGCTATTACCGCTATCACCACTATGGTCATAACGAAAAGTACTGCACCAAGAATTCTCTTATTCCGTTTCGTAGAAGGTGCCATAGTTCAAAGTACAAATGTCTCAAAAAGAAAACAACTAAAAAATAAAAATATGAGTGCTGAGCTCCGAGGTAGCCGTTGGTTTCTTCTCCGAGATTCAAGACGGGTGTCGCTACACTTGGCAGAACTGATCCCCCCCCCCTTGATATTCCCGGCTTCCGTTTCACAAACCTGGAGGGGTAACTCAACCAGTCTCGCACAAAACAACTGCTTTTCTTGGCCATAGATTATATCTCTCTCCACCAGAGACAGTGTGGTCCGGGAAGGCTCCCTCCGATTCAGTAGACGTAACAGCTGGGCTCTTCTCTTTGTCCAAGATGTCTCGATTATCAGACAGCACAGTGGGGTTCACCAGATCCGGAGAAACACGATGACAATGAGTAGAATGCACCCAGCGCTTCTTGTTCGTAACTCGCACAGCCGTTCAAGTCGCCAGCAACACCTGCTCAGGGCCACGCCACCTCGGCTCCAAGCTGCTGGTTCTCTCAAAGGACCGGATCATAACGTGGTCGCCGGGACGAAGATTGTGAGCCTCTCCAATAGAATTGTCGGGAAGCGCTTCTCGAACCTGTTGATGAATAGAAAGTAAATCATTTGTTAATCGTGCCAAATAATCGTTCATCATTATACAAGGCACATCATGTAACAACCGAGGCTTAGGAACTCCCCATATATTCATAGGCAGCCCAAACACCACTTCATAGGGTGTGAGGCCAGTTCGGGAATGGGGCACTGATCTAATAGATAGCAATGCTAGAGGCAGAGCATCCAGCCATTTCAAAGACGTAGATGCTACGATCTTTGCTAACTTCAGTTTCAGAGTAGCATTATACCTTTCCACCAGACCTGCTGACTGCGGATGAAATACCGCATGAAACTTTTGCTGAATTCCCAATCCTTTCATGACGTATTCCACAATTTTTCCCAAAAAAATGAGGACCATTATCACTCCACAGAAATTTACAAACACCATAGCGTGGGAAGTACTCTTTGAGCAAAACCTTAGCTGTTGTCAGCGCTGTATTATCCTTCGTGGGGAAGGCCTCAATCCACTTACTGAAAGCACACACCACCACTAAGACATACTTAAGGTTGTTGCAACGCTCAAGCTGGATGTAATCCATTTGTAGTACTTCGAATGGTGCAGTAGGTGGAACAAACCCTCCTTTTGGAGTAGACGTCCCTTTAGCAGGATTGTACTGCAAGCATATCAGACAGGTCTGCACTACTCTTTTGGCCGTATTGGCAATCTCAGGATGCTCCCAGACTTGCGTAAGAAATTTAGTAATTGCGAGAGCTCCAACATGTGCCAATCCATGTGTCATTTGAACCATTGCTTGCAAGTATGCTGCAGGCAATTTCCATCTCTCCATATCTTTACTTCTCCAACAACCCTCATCGTCCAACACTCCCTCCGTTGCCCAGGTTGCGAGTTCTGCTTCAGACACTGATTTCTGAATGTCTAGTATCTCCTCTCTAGCATCATGCCATCGCTCAGCCTGCGATTTCACCACATACATCGGTGAGGCATTTTGTAACATAGCAGTTTCCCTCGCTATGCGATCTGCAAAAGCATTTCCTTGTCCTACTTTGTCTGTCACTTTCTTATGTGCACTGCATTTAATTATCGCCACTTTCTTTGGACATAGTAGCGCATTCAGGAGATCACGCACTAGTTCTCCATGCATAATGTGCACTCCGTGTGAAGTCAAAAACCCTCGCTCTCTCCAGAGTAGGCCAAAATCATGCGCTACTCCAAAGGCGTACCGGCTACCAGTGTAGATGTTCACACATAAACCAGCACTTAATTCATATGCTCTTGTTAAGGCTATCAATTCCGCTGCTTGGGCCGATTTCTGTGGTATTCGTGCTGTTTCTACCACTGTCTTAAGTGTCGTGATCGCATATGCTGCAGAAGTTGTACCATCTGGCAACCTTAAACACGATCCATCAACCCACAGTTCTCCATCTACATCTGGAAGTGGCGTATCCTGTAAGTCAATACGACCCTTTGTTTGTTCTTCAGTCAGGAAAACACAATCATGGTGTTCTTCCTCCTGGCCCTCAGCAGCTGGATACGGCAATAAAGTAGCAGGGTTCAGAGTAGCACATCTCTTCAGTGTGATATGTGGCGCCAACAGTGTTAGCTCATATCCTGTTAAACGTGCACTCGTTAAGTACTGGGCCTTTGTTTGATTTAACAGAGCATCTACCGCATGGGGAACTAACACCAACAATTTATGTGACAAAACTATTCCCTCACTCTGTCGTATAGCCACTGCTGTTGCTGCGACTGCTCGAAAACACCCAGGTAATCCTCGTGCTACAGGGGCAAGTACTGCCGAGAAATACGCACACGGTCTCTGTTTATCCCCGTGTGTCTGCACTAGGACTGACAATGCACACCCATCCTTCTCGTGTACGTATAATGTAAAAATCTTCGTATAATCTGGTGTACCTAGTACTGGTGCAGAACAAAGGGCTTGTCTCAATTGTTCAAAAGCATTCTGACATTCATCTGTCCATTCAAGGGGAATCGGTGTAGTTTTCGACAATAATGCTAACAAAGGTTTTATAATGTGTGAAAACCCCATTATCCACTGCCTACAAAAGACGTTAAACCTATGAAAGCACGAATATCTCTCTGAGTGCGGGGGACTGGTGTATCTAAAATCGCTTGGATTCGATCAGATGTCAATGCACGTCCCTCCTTAGACAAAAGATGACCGAGGTAGGTCACCTTTGGTCTACAATATTGGAGTTTTTCCCTCGAAACCTTGTGATTATTGTGGGCGAGAAAAGAAAGCAAAGCAAGACTACTCTCCTCACATTGCTCCTGCGTGTCTGCTGCAAGTAAAATATCATCAACATATTGAATGAGAGCCACTCCAGATTGTAAATCGAAAGAATCAAGCTGTCTTTTTAAAGCCTGGCTATAAATGCTAGGACTTTCAGTATAACCTTGAGGAACTTGACAAAATCTATACGATTTATTATTTAATGTGAAGCCAAACAGATATCGGCTATCAGGATGCATGGGAATGGAAAAGAAAGCATTTTTCAGGTCTATGACGGTGAAGGTAGTGGCTGTGGGCGGAATCAAAGTAAGTAGGGTGGTAATATCAGACACCACCGGGTATTGGGGCACTACTATCTTGTTAATTTCTCTCAAATCAATAATAAACCGATAGATTTTGTCATCAGTATCTTTCTTTAAAATCGAAAGAATAGGGCTATTGCAGACATTATAGGGAACTTCCTCTACCACGCCTGCAATAATCAAATCATGTACAATATGCGTTAAAGCAACTTCACCTTCCCTGGAAATTTTATACTGTGGTACACGAGGCAGAGACGCTCCCTCCTTTACAGTGATGCGAATAGGTGGGATAATCATCTGTCCAACATCCGTGTCCGAAGTAGCCCATAACGTTTTTGGGAGAGAGGCTAACGCCTCGATCTCTTGCATGGGGCACAATCTCTCTTCATCTGGGTAATTGTCATTCAAAATAACCCGCACCCCTTCAGGAGCGCAGCGTATAGTTGCTCGAAAATATTTAAGCATATCTATTCCCATAATACTGTCTGGGGTGTTTGGTGAGAACAAAAACGGGCACGGGGCAAGAAATTTGTCAATGTGAAATGTAAGGGGTTGTGACAATGGGCTAAGAGAGGGTGTTCCATCGAACCCTATTGATGTAATCATTTCGCCAGACAGGGGAGCCCTTGGAACCAAGTGTTTGGACAGAGCACTACGAGTAGCTCCTGTATCAACCAGGAACTGATCAGTAGAACCCAAAACGCCCGCTGATACATATGGACCTCTTTGATCTACTGGTACTTCAACCAATTCCACACCCCGTCCTACGCAATCCTATGCATGTACATAATCCTGAGACTCTGCAGTCTCACCCTCCGCTATCTGATACTGATTCCGTCGATCAGAAGTATTATAATCAGCCTGACCACGACCCCTCGCTTCTGAATAACTATTCCGTGTCCTTCCACCTCCTCGACCACGCTGATTACATTGTTCTCGAAGCACCGGACAGTCTGAGGCCCAATGTCCAAACTGTTTACAGTATGCACACTGATCCTCAGAAATGTCGGTACGAACAGAAGACGTACCATACGATCCACGCCTACCTCTATCATTCCCTCTCGGCTGTGTAGCATAAACCTGAGCCATCATCACTTTCGTCTTTAATTCCTTCGTTTTCTTATCAGTACTTTCTTTAGCCTCCAATTCCTGTCGCTCATAATACTGAGCCATAGTCAATAAAGAAGCAGGGGTCGCTGTGGTCCAGGAACTTTCACTAGTCTTTAAACGTTTTGCAATCTCTGGTAGGAGATTTGCTACATACTTGTCAACGAATAAATGCCTACCCGTGTCCTCTGTTAATAATTGCCCACTGTAATCATGAAATGCTTCCTCAAAACGTGAGAAGAAGTCAGAAACCGATTCATCCGCTTTCTGCTTACAAGAGGCTAATATGGTCCAATCAATCTTTTTAGAAGGAACAAGTGTTTTTAACTTATTCAAAATAGCAGCTGGGAGATCTAAAATTAATTGACACAGCATACATGCGGGCTCCCTATCCAAATCAGTTTGGGCTAAAGTTTTCCAATCCGCCCGCAGGATCGTTTGATCATCGAACTTACGAATCGCCCTCCACATATCAGGAGACAATATTAACCCAAAGAAAAGGTCAATATCAACTAATGTCATAACACACGAAGAAATAGCCCCCTCCACTCCTTCATAGAAGGCTGCCGGATTCTTACGGGGGTCAGGCAGAGCAGCTTTAAGTGCCATAACATCTGTTCTGTTCCACGGTGTGTAAACCCAATTATATATAAAATACCCCTTTGCATTCACAGATGTTTTATCATCATCTGTACCTTGCCCTTTAGGAGGGACATATAAAGGTGCAGCTTCACGCATAGGCATAACATAGACTGTCGAACTCTTATCTGCTCCAAAGATAGGACACTCATTGGATTTTTCCGTCGATCCCGGCGCAGGCGCATCTGATGCCTTTTTCGCCTCCCGTAGTCTTGACGCCTCATCCCGTAGCTGGACCAACCGTTGAAAAAACAGATCCGCATCTGTAAGAACAAAAAGACCTTTACGCATATTCTCACGACCAACTGATACATCCCTAGGCTCCAAATCAGTTGAATACTTTCTAAATCATTCTACAACTTCATCTCCAAAATGGCTCAAGAAATACAACCGTTCTTGCTCAGACCACTTACGCATATGGTCATCAATCTCTGAAATAGTTATCGACTTAAGATTAAGTTTTTGAGCAAAACTACGCAATTCCGCAGCTCGGCCAGCACTTAGCCTAGTACGACTACCCTCTTGATCATCTCCATCCGAATCCTCAGTCGGGGCTGTAGGTGGAACGTATGGAGGCGGACAACGGTCTAATAATGAAAAATAATGAGATTCATTAGTAAGGACAGGATAAAGAGGACGTCGAATAGGGAATTGCAAATTACGTTCCTGTGCCTCCCTCTCTCTCTTTTCCTGCAACTCTTTTTCCTCCAGCTGTAAAGCTTTATCACGAGCAGCCTTTCGCTGCTCTTTGTCCGCCAAGGCTTGTTCATGCTTCATTCTCTCACGCACCGCTTTCTCCCACATGCGTACACAATCAAACATATCCTGTCTAGACCTGCGCTGAAACAAACATTGCTCCACATGCTGAACCTTTCGTAAATCAAACGACCCATGCAGTGGCCATTGCAATTCGTGATCCGATTTGGTATACTTGTGCCACAATGTACTGTACATAATAGGGGGAAGGCCAAATTTAACGTACATTTCACGATTAGGTGTCCCCTCTGGGGGAGCCGGCTGAGATTCATTTAATCGATAACTGGTACCTCCTCCAAGACAGCACATTCCTCGAAGTGTGCTTAAAACAGGCATGTCAAAATATCACGGAAACGCGATATTACAAAATTGGCACTTAATATACTTCCCACAAGGTGTGCCGTTCAAACAGATACAAAATTAGAGAAATATCTCTACATTGCATGCCTATGTGAAGTGCACTGCACATATAACTCAAATCATAGAACCAAATGTTAGCTAACTCAAAACAAATCCAAAAAGCCACAGTAAGCGTCCGTAGACTATCTTACCAATCACAAGCTTACCAAGTTCTCAAGTATCCAGGTTCCAACTGCCAAGTTCCTTAATTGAATCAGCCAAACAGGCACTGTACGACAACTTGAACGATCAGGATCTCAGTCGAGGACCGGCGCCACCTGGAAGGTCAGATCAGAAGGAAAGGAAAAAAACACCGTGGGTGCCAAGACTCGGATCACTCAGTGGCAGCGTACGCGTCCATGGTGAGTTTCCAATCCTTCGTCACGACCTCTCCTTCGGGCATCCGAGTCGCCGATGAGTCCCTTCGTGGTCGCCAATTTGTGGTATCGGGTTCTCCAGACCTACATATTCTGCAAAACTGCTTAACACCATAAAACAGAAGTTGGCACGGAAACTAGGAATGCAAAAGACAAGTTTATTAGGACCCCATGGGGTGGTGGTACATTCCTACAGCACCCTTCGGCAATGCAAGAAATATCACACCGAACATCGGTGCGAGACCTCTTTTATACAGTATTAAAAAGAGTAGGCGGAACACATTAGTTCAGTTTAGGTACATATAAGGACATTTTTGGAGCACAGCCAACTTATGGGAGGAGTTATAACACTACTGGTCAGTTTTGGGGAACATTCCTAAGTAATGACTGTCCACTAGTACAGAGGGTTTGACTATGCATGTGCAAGCTTGACCAGTACTAAAAACCTGTTGCTGGGCAAGTTAGGTTGTCAGTGGTATAGAGAAAGGACAAAAGGGCATGCTGACCACGAGGCAGCGCGTTCATGTAAAATTGACGCCAGTATTATTAAAATGGCCCCCGAACATCATGGTCAAGATAAGGGGAAATTTGTGTAGCAAAGCTGAAAGCTAACCCGATCACTGTCAAATTACGACAATGCGTCGGACTAGCTAAAATAAATATCGACTGGTTCTGTCGAGACAGGAAGGAGGCACCGCACTAAACTGGGAGCGCCAGCGTCAAAGTGGACCACAAACTGTGTGGATATATATATATATATATATATATATATATATATATATATATATATATATATATATATATATATATATATATATATATATGTGTTTAGAGCAGAATTTCTTCTTGTTTAATAATCAAATCTATCAACAAGTAAGAGGAGTCGCCATGGGGGCCTGTTTCTCCCCCAGCTACGCTTGTTTGCACATGGGGCTGTGGGAGGTACAGGTCCTGGCGGGGGATCTGCGTATAATCATGGAACAGCATGTGGTCACCTACCTCAGATATATAGATGATTTGTTTTTTGTTTGGAGAGGGACGGAGGAGGCAGCAATTCAGTTTGTCAACAGGCTAAATGTTATCAGCTTAAAGCTACAATTTACGTCATGCATACATGCGGTGTCTGTTAGTTTTCTAGACATGGAAATCTATGTTAAGGATAATCGCATTCAAACTAAACTATTCAGAAAGCCCACAGCGGGCAATACCATCCTGCATGCAGCAAGCCACCATCCGCGCCACATGATACGGAGCATTCCCTACGGGGAGATGTTGCGTATCAGGCGGATCTGCAGCAATGATGAAGAATGCGAGATTGCGCAGGAGGCGAGCAAATGCAGATTCCTTGCTAGAGGATATTCCAAGGCCATGATTGAGGCTGCCCAGAAAAGAACGCAGCTCATATCCCGTGACACTGCACTTATTCCTAAAAACAAGGATGTTAACACAACCCCGGCTGGGGATGTGATTAAACCCCGCATGATTGTAGCATATAGCAGGCAACACTCAGCCATTAAAAAAATATTCAACCACAATTGGAACCTCATATTGGGGGATCCTATTATTGGTAAT
Source organism: Lissotriton vulgaris (assembly GCF_964263255.1). Classification (NCBI taxonomy): domain Eukaryota; kingdom Metazoa; phylum Chordata; class Amphibia; order Caudata; family Salamandridae; genus Lissotriton; species Lissotriton vulgaris. The sequence continues at coordinate 866,970,687 of NC_141696.1, forward strand.
AAAGTGTTGGACAAACCACTCCTCACATTCAGAAAATCAATATCAATGGCCAAATCATTGGTCAAAAATACCTTGGAACCCCAAATCTCGACTACTTGGAAGGCCTTAGGCAGAGGCTTTAAGAAATGTACACAATGCAAGGCATGTAAACACGGGGTCAACAAGACCAAATACGTTGTCCCATTCTCACAAACACCTAGAGAAATTACTAAATGTCTGAATTGTAAAACGGACTATGCGGTCTACGTGCTGGAGTACATTTGTGGACTCAGGTATGTGGGTAGTGCCCGCCTGCCGGTCCACAAGCGTGTGCTCCAGCACATTAGAGCCATAAACAACAAAAACCAAGCCTACCCGGTGGCAAGGCATTTTGAAAGTGAGCATAGTTCTAATCCCATGCATCTGTCATATTTTGCAATTGATTCAATCTGGCCAATGAAGAGGGGTGGGGATCGAGATGCGAGGCTTCGTCTTCTCGAAACCAGGTACATCTTGGAGTTAGACAGCAAACAACCTCATGGGCTGAATGCGATGGAGGAACTATATACTTGTTTGTGAATCGCTTGTCGGTTTACTACATTTTAGAGCCCGTCTATATTACATCTCATTAGGGCGTTCCTGAAGGTTCCATAGAATCACAATGTATACTAATAATCTTGGTAAACCTTAGTCAGGAATGTCTCGAAATAATACTTATAACAGCTCATACCATTTTAAGTTGTTTCTGGACTCAAGAAATTGGAATTTTCTATAGCTTGTTTGCACTATCAGTAATGCAATTGTTTGTATATGATGAATACTTTTCCTAGTATATAGGTGCCGGCTTTAACTCACATATTGATTAATTGAGCTTTGTATTAAAGAGGGCAACCCCGGAGGTGTATCTGGGGTTACTACCATCAGCTCCATATTTGAAAAACTGTTTTTTTAATTTTAAGTTAGCACTTGCACCAGCACTTTTGTAGGATTAATTTTTGCACTTCTTTACTTGCCGGTAACAAAAAAATGAAAAAATAAGTGCAATTTTCTATTGGTCTTAGACCACTGGGGCTCAATTTTTCCCATTGTTCACTGCACATTCGTAGACGTGAGGTTATTTGTGAGACCAAAAATTATATGAATTAAGTAGGTGATTGATTTCATTACCCTTACTCATTATCTCACCTGTATTTATACAGAGATGCATATCAGAAGTTTTAGAATATTTAAATACTTATTTATATATTTTATATTTTGGTCATTTGTGTACTGAATATTGTATTGCAAACATACATTTCAATGTACAACATGTGAACGAAGTATTTTTTCTATGTTGTTTGTACCAATTTGAAAATTGCCCGTGCATTTGCACTTTAAATATCGGAATTGGCTCTTAGCAACTTGCCATGTGATCAAGCTTTGTGGAAAGCGAAACGCGTAATGGCGGCGGCTGGCTTGCTGGAGAAAATAAAACACCTTGATTGAGCACTTACTAATGGGTCTGTTCCTTTGTCATTGAAGTTCTGGGCTGGGGCGGCTGTCTCAGTTCGAGTGGCGAATTTACGTGCATATATATATATATATTTCTGAAGCTAATCCTCCTCTCACGAATCAGATTGAGGCGGCACCAAGGGATTGTTCAAAAACACCATTTATTGAATCCGGGCATGACGCATTTCGGAAGTAATCCTTTCTCAAACGCCCTTTTGGTATTTCAAAGTGCCACTGTTACTCCCAGCCCCCCACTTCCATCGGCGGCAGAGATCGGGGATGTTGATGAAGTATCAACACCCCTCCATTAAAGTATGGACTACCTTTGGCAGCATTTCTCCTCCGCTTCTGTCATGCGAGGCGGTCGGGAAGTCTTCCGTAGCGACTCCCCTAACACTTGCGGGAGGTGCCTTCCCCGCGTGCTGGTGAGAGCACGCCAATATTTCCGAAGCTAATCCTCCTCTCACAATTCAGATTGAGGCGGCACCAAGGGATTGTTCAAAAACACCATTTATTGAATCTGGGCATGACGCGTTTCAGAAGTAATCCTTTCTCAAACGCCCTTTTGGTATTTCAAAGTGCCACTGTTACTTTCAGTCCCCCAGTGTGTCCATTTATAACAACCAATTCGCTGAAGTAGTGTATGGTACCAGGCAAAACGTCGCATGGAGTCACAACGCTTCCTCCTTGGAACTGCGTCTCCCAGCATGCAGCGTTACCATCATGCTGTTTGTTGACTTCAATTCTCGGCACAATGTTGATTTTCCTGTTGCAATCCCGAGTGGCCACGTTTCCCAGGCAGGGGCTTGAGGTAAATGTTCTGGGCTCTGTCCGGTGTTGATGGCCCTTGCTCCCAGCCCCCCACTTCCATCGACGGCAGAGATCGGGGATGTTGCTGAAGTATCAACACCCCTCCATTAAAGTATGGACTACCTTTGGCAGCATTTCTGCTCCGCTTCTGTCAGGCGAGGCGGTCGGGAAGTCTTCTGTAGCGACTCCCCTAACACTTGCGGGAGGTGCCTTCTCCACGTGCTGGTGAGAGCACGCCAATATTTCTGAAGCTAATCCTCCTCTCACAATTCATATTGAGGCAGGACCAAGGGATTGTTCAAAAACACCATTTATTGAATCCGGGTATGACGCGTTTCAGAAGTAATCCTTTCTCAAACGCCCTTTTGGTATTTCAAAGTGCCACTGTTACTTTCAGTCCCCCAGTGTGTCCATTTATAACAACCAATTCGCTGAAGTAGTGTTTGGTACCCGGCAAAACGTGGCATGGAGTCACAACGCTTCCTCCTTGGAACTGCGTCTGCCAGCATGCAGTGTTACCATCACGCAGTTTGTTGACTCCAATTCTCGGCACAATGTTGATTTTCCAGTTGGAATCCCGAGTGGCCACGTTTCCCAGGTCGGGGCTTGAGGTAAATGTTCTGGGCTCTGTCCGGTGTTGATGGCCCTCGCTCCCAGCCCTCCACTTCCATCAGCGGCAGAGATCGGGGATGTTGCTGAAGTATCAACACCCCTGCATTAAAGTATGGACTACCTTTGGCAGCATTTCTCCTCCGCTTCTGTCATGCGAGGCGGTCGGGAAGTCTTCCGTAGCGCATCCCCTAATACTTGCGGGAGGTGCCTTCCCCGCGTGCTGGTGAGAGCACGCCAATATTTCCGAAGCTAATCCTCCTCTCACGATTCAGATTGAGGTGGCACCAAGGGATTGTTCAAAAACACCATTTATTGAATCCGGGCATGACGCGTTTCGGAAGTAATCCTTTCTCAAACGCCCTTTTGGTATTTCAAAGTGCCACTGCTACTTTCAGTCCCCCAGTGTGTCCATTTATAACAACCAATTCGCTGAAGTAGTGTATGGTACCCGGCAAAACGTGGCATGGAGTCACAACGCTTCCTCCTTGGAACTGCGTCTCCCAGCATGCAGCGTTACCATCACGCTGTTTGTTGACTCCAATTCTCGGCACAATGTTGATTTTCCAGTTGGAATCCCGAGTGGCCACGTTTCCCAGGTAGGGGCTTGAGGTAAATGTTCTGGGCTCTGTCCGGTGTTGATGGCCCTCGCTCCCAGCCCCCCACTTCCATCGGCGGCAGAGATCGGGGATGTTGCTGAAGTATCAACACCCCTCCATTAAAGTATGGACTACCTTTGGCAGCATTTCTCCTCCGCTTCTGTCATGCGAGGCGGTTGGGAAGTCTTCCGTAGCGACTCCCCTAACACTTGCGGGAGGTGCCTTCCTATACATACATATATATATATATATATATATATATATATATATATATATATATATATATATATATATATATATATATATATATATATATATTCAATGAAAAAACCATTGGTTTTAGGCCATATATAGTTAGGGATTTGCATTTACAAAACCTTATTTTACTCGCATAAAACCATTGAAATTCCATATATAGTTAGATGCGCTAACTATATATCGCGCACCCGCAATCCACTGCTGATGATGTCACATATTACATCATTCATGACATGGTTAGTGACATCACTGATGACATCACTGATTACATCTCAAATGACATCACTGATGACATCACTGATGACAACATCCAGTGACTGTATGTTTCTGTAAAGTTAAAATATGTCTTACATATTGAAGAATGAGTGGATGTATAAGTGTCTGGATGAAGGATTTAGTAGGTGCATGACTGACTGTATGAGTGAGTGATTAAATGTGTCTCACTGAGTGCATGGGTTAGTGACTAAACTGTTTTAATTCGTGCATCATTATATCTGTTGTTCTACAAACTGCTGCATATGTTGATCAGTAGCTATATGAGTAACTGTATGGGTTATTCATTGGTTGTCCAAGTATTTGTATGGGAAACTGAGTGTGTGTGTATGGGTGGCTGGGAGGTGTGTGACTCTGTACATAGATGTGTGAGTAGTTGATTCACTATATGTATGGATTCAAAAGTGTATGTGGAAACAGCTGTATGGGCGGTTGACTGTGCATGAGTGTATTAGCGAGTGAATGGATATCTCAGTGCTACATGTCAAAGTAAGTACATATGTAAAACACAGTACATGTGAGAGTTGACATCTATAAATAACTGTGCATAAGAGCCAGTGAATGTGTGAGTGGCTGTATGGATCATTGTGAACATGTATCAGGGATTGTATAAGAGAGTAAAGTAAATATGTGTTAGTATATGTTTGAATAAGTAAGGTGTGTATAACTGTATAGTTGAGAAAATGGAGGTGTGATTGATTTTTGGCATAACTGACTAGGTGTGTGAGTAACTCCATGGATGAGTGACAGTCTGTGACTGTCTGTTTACACTGATTGTATCTAAGGTTATATTAGAGTCTGAAGAGGTTCATGGTATTATCACATGAATGATATCATCAGTGATGTGATCAGTCATGTCAAATGAGATGTTATCAGTGATTTTATCAGTGATGTCATTTGAGATGTCATCAGTGATGTCATCAGTGATGTCACTAACCATGTCATGAATGATGTAATATGTGACATCATCAGCAGTGGATTGCGGGTGCGCGATATATAGTTAGCGCATCTAACTATATATGGAATTTCAATGGTTTTATGCGAGTAAAATAAGGTTTTGTAAATGCAAATCCCTAACTATATATCGACTATAACCTATGGTTTTTTCAGTGAATTTCAATGGTTTTTTAATAGCAAATATGAAAAGCTTTAAAATGCCAAGTACGTGATAGATAAAAACATTTTCGTATTTATGCACGCTGATGTGCTTTGAACGCTGCACCCCCCCCTCCCCTCTTTTCTCTTAGTAGTACTCTCTCTTTGCAGATAGTGAACAGTAGTTAACGCAGACCTTTACCCCCGTTGTAATCCGTCGTGCCTGTTTGTCTCTCCATTTGATTGATTGTTATCCAAGCATTTACTGTTTTAGAATTGGTTCTCTTTGGATCATTCTCTATTTACAAACAAGCACAAAGTCGCAATACTCTGTTTAGTCTTTGCAGATAGTGAAAAATCGTGTAAAAAAATAAAAGTAATCGAGCAAAATCAGTAGGCCACTAATTGGATCTCTTTTTGACCTCGCTAAAATAGAAATATTAGGAACAACCCTTCATGAGAAATATGAAAAGAGTGAGATTAACTGAGCTCCACACCATGAGGGCTGCAAGACAGCTCGACTCCGTCACCCACCCCGCCCAAAATAACGACAAACCCTATGCAAATATTAAAAATATAGACAACACACCAGCAAAGAAACAGGGTAAAACATTTTATTAAATAACTATTTACATAACTATTTTATACTTTTTATTGCCCGATCCGGCTAGCTCAATCGATCGAGCATGAAACTCATGCACTCTGATAGCAAGCGTTGCTACTGATGCTATGCAGACCAAAACTGGTTTTCAGTTTGTACATTTTTCTAGATTTTTCCATCCAAGGTTGGTTGACTTTGTAGAACGATGGCTTCAGATTTTCAACATACGGTGTGGTGGCGCGGACTGGGAGGGGGCGCTTCGCTCCTGCCCCCTCCCCAAGTAAGATTTTCATACGTGAAAGTACGTTAATGGTTTTGGTCCCTAAGTTGCTTCAATGTCACTGCTATTCTCAAATGGCATAAGTTCTGGATGTTGGGTGCCATAGTTCAGAGTTCTGAGCAGCGCTTGTAACACTGTCTGAAGCTTATTTCCACCTACTGCAGCTTCACTATTCTCAAAGTAAGTGAGTGTCGTTTGTGGACCTGACTGCATTTGAAAACAATGTTATATGGTACCTCCCTAAACCGCTTGACGGAGGCCCCCGAGGGGCGATGTGATGGCACGGACTCGGAGAAGACGCTTGGCTCCGACCCCCTCCCCAAGTCTTATAGCACTGGTGTAGCCTGAGATCGCCCCCGACATAGGCGGCCGGCTCCCGGGGTCCGGCGGAACTTTTTGCCTTTTGATGACTCTTCTATTCTGGACCTTGTCCCACAATCCGTTTGACGTGAAGACACGCTGTAGTGGGGCGCCCCTTTACCGTTTTAGTTGCCATTCCGCTCGCTTTTGCTACACTGTGCCTCTTCCGCCATTCAGCTGTTTACCGCCCGCTCTTGCGACTACAGCGTCTCGCTCACCATGTAGTTGAGTTGCTCCCGCTCTTGCGATGCAACGATAAGCGACTGCCACAGGACTCTCAAAATGGCGGCCGGCTCTTCAGATTTGGGCGTGGTCCACTAAAATGGCCCTGGGACACCTTGGAACTCGGACGCTTCCCTGATAGGGCTTGGGTCCCATTCTCGAAAGCGTCCCCTCAGCCGTGAAGATTCTACAAAAGTCTTGGGGGCCCCCGACTCCCGCAGGCTTCTGGTGGGGAGCGGCTGCCATGTTTGCTCGTGGAATGGCCACGACGGACCTACGAGATGGTAGTGCTCTCATGCTGACGCCAGCTTTAGTCTGAAACATCCAGAAACACTGTAGACTACCAATTCGATCAGTTGCGGTAGCGCCCCAACATGACCCGGTAGAGAAGAACTTGCCCTCCCCTCTTTGACTGAGGGTTCTTGTTGCCTGTCCCCTCTGTTGTCATTTTACAGAACTTTTTGGACTGCTGAAAGGGGTTGTGTTCCGAACGCTGGTTGGTGGAGACATTTTGACTATATTCTTGACCTACGTTGTCGCGTAATGCGTTATATGACACGCCGCGTTAGCGCACCCGGAAGTAATCCGGGGCGCGGCGCGCAGCGCGCAACGTAAGCATAACAGGTCATGTGACTTGTTAATAAAAAATTTTATTAGTTCATTTTACTTTTGTTATTTTAATAATGAAAAGCTTGGTCATATGACCTAAAAAATACGCTTTTTATTGATTTCGAACTTTTTTTTAAAAACATATATGTTATAATATTCCAGGCTAATGTACTTTCCCGGAAAATTTACAACTGTCCTGCAAGTAAAATATATTCCTTTTTCGAGAAAAAGGGCGTTTCTTCGTTCCATGACGGAGCCGTTGAGTAAAAGAGACTCGGCCTGCTGTCTTAGTCGCCGATACGCCTGATTATCAGATTCTTATCGATCACTTTATGTTGCAGAAGTGGAAAACACAACTGCCCTTGACCATTTATCTTTACTGCGTTCCTACATATTATACCTTTTATCCGTCATGTAATTGGACTACTTTATTTCACTTGCCTTTTACTGATTCGAAAACAGTGACTAAAAGTAAAAACTTTACCAATGTAAATACTACTACCATGTTTTGTTTTAAAAACCTTTATTGTGAAAATGTCAGTATACAAATACGGGCCTATAACCACGTGGGCCGGCCACGGAGCAAACTGGAATCGTATATGATGAGGAGACATTTACATTATAGAGGAACGTAACGAACGAGCCATTAGGTTGCAAGAACTAAGGTGTCTAACAGTTGCGGAATCGGTGGACGTACATTTTGTAATTAAAATACGACAGGGCCACTTACAAAAAAGTTATCTAGATATACATTTGCGTGCAAGTACCATAGGTGACGTTAATTCGAACTTTCAATAGTACAGTAATCAATAACACATCAGAACTTAATATCAATAGGGATGTCGAAATATTCAATCAATTCTCGTCCCCGCCCGCCATGAGCATCAAAACTGCATTCATATCTCGTGATATCAAGGTTGTTCAACTAGTACACAACAATGAGTTACGAGTCCCATTTATACCGGCGCCATTTTGGGCGAGGCCGGGCAGGTCCAAGATATAGTCAAAATGTCTCCACCAACCATCGGCCAGACCAGAACCCCTTTCGGCTCTTTATGCTACAAGATGGTGTCTTCCATTCAGAAAATATTGTTGGCAGCATTTTGAAAGGAAACATAAACAGCCGTTCTCCTAGTGAGTCTCACATTGTTACATTTAGGAAGAATGTTGAAGAGTAGTATGTGGAAAATCTGAAGCCATTTTTCTACAAACTCTCAATCAGCCTTGGATGGAAAAAAAAATCCTGAAGAATGTACAAACTGAAAACCAATTTTTGTCTGCATAGCATCAACAGCAACGCTTGAGTCAGCTTTGTGTCAAGCCGCCATTTTCATTCAATCAATAGCGTCCCCCTGCACACATTCAGGGACCTGGTCGTGTCTTCAGATGAAACGGATTGTAGGACAAGAAGCAGAAAGGAAAAGGAAAAAAGTTCCGCCGGACCTCGGGAGCCGGCCGCCTATGTCATGTGCGACCTTTGGCCACACCAGGGCAATAGGGAAGCTGCAGCAGGTGCAAATAAGCTTCAGACAGTCTTACAAGCACTGCTCAGAACTCTCAACTATGGCACTCAACATCCAGGACTTGCCATTCGGATCTTGGCGCCTTGTGCTGGTTCCGACCTATTCACACATCGATCCACTACTAACATCACCTCATAATCCAACGGGGCACCCCACGCCGACTTTCGGCGCATCATTGTAGGATGGCCACACCAGTGCGGCAACTTGCTGGACACCACCTCGGTGCCATCCGGATCTCGGCGCGTTCGAGTCACTGTACCGGAAGAGTGACCGGAACTCAGCTGGACACGCCGTCTTTCGGCGCAGCATTGTAGGATGGCCACACCAGTGCGGCAATTTGCTGGACACCACCTCGGTGCCTTCCGGATCTCGGCGCGTTCGAGTCACTGTACCGCAAGAGTGACCGGAACTCAGCTGAACACGCCGTCTTTCAGCGCAGCATTGTAGGATGGCCACACCAGTGCGGCAATTTGCTGGACACCACCTCGGTGCCATCCGGATCTCGGCGCGTTGTGCTGCCTTCGGCCTATTCGCACATCGGTCCGCTACTGACGCCGCCTCACGTGCCAACGGATTTTCTACACTTTTTGTAGCCCTATGCCGCATAACAGGTCATGTGACTTGTTTATAAAACTTTTCATTGGTTCATTTTACTTTTGGTTTCCTAAAGATGGAAGGCTTGGTCATATGACCTAAAAATAACACTTTTCATTGGTTTAGAACATTTTTTTTTCCCAAACGATGAAAGCCCCACCTTGTTTCTGGATGATTCAGACTGAAGCTGGCATCAGCATGAGAGCGCCACCATCTCGTGGCTCCTTCGCGAGCAATCATGGCAGCCGCTCCCCACCGGAAGCCTGCAGGAGTCGAGGGCCCCCAAGACTTTTGTAGAATCTTCACGGCTGAGGGGACGCTTTTCGAGAATGGAGCCCAAGCCCTAGCAGGCAAGCGTCCGAGTTCCAAGGTGTCCCAGGGCCATTTTAGTGGACCAGGCCCAAAACCAAAGAGCCGTCCGCCATTTTAAGAGTCATGTGGCAGCCGCCTATCGCTGCACTGCAACAGTGGGAGCAACTCAACAACATGGTGAGCGAGACGCTGTAGCCGCAAGAGCGGGCGCAACTCAGCTGGATGGCCGCCACCTGGGGAGGCCCGTTCACGCCGCCTCCCCCACGCCCCCCCCCCCCCCGGGCCGCCCCACGCCAATTTTCGGAGCAGCATTGTAGGATACCAAAACCAGTGCAGCAGTTTACTGGACATCACCTGGGTGCCATCAACATCTCAGCGCGTTCTGCTGCCTTGGGACTATTCGCACAACAGACCGCTACTGACGAGGCCTCCCTCCGCACCACCCTGGACGCCCCACGCTGTTTTTCTTTGCTGCATTGTAGGATCCCAAAAACCAGTGCGGCACCCAGGTGACATCACCTGGGTGCCGTCCAGAACTCAGCACGTTGTGCTGCCTTGGGACTATTCGCACAAAAGACAGCTTCTGACCATTGTTGCTTTTTTTTGTGAAAAATGTTTAAATGTTTTTACAGTTTTTGTTCCGTTCGTTATATTTAAAAGTTAATAAAGTTTTATAATTCTTACTTAGTTGGAGTGTTATATATTTTTTTAAAAACGGGTGAATGGGGCCTTGAATCGGGTTATTGTCATGTGTGGGCTTTGCAAGTGTACTGCTACAGGATCGGACATTTCAAACTCAAATGCACGTTCTTCTTCTTACCTTTCCGAAGCATGGAGCGCAATAGCAGGCAGAGAAAGGGTGATGCAAGTGTTGAACACTGCCTGGCCTGGCAAGTTGCTGGCAGTGCCCCCCCCCCCCGCCCGCTCCTGAAAGAGGACACACACACACCGCCGCCCCGAGTACTTCACAGATCTTTAAAAGACCATGCGCTTGTTCATGAGGCTTAAATGGTTTATCACCCCTTCTAGAACCCCTGCATCGACCCTGTGACGTTTCCTGGAAGAATTACCACGTAACACAATACCAAGCCCTGTCAGCTGAAACCCCCGAGGAATCATGGGGCATATTATCAAGGGGGTTTATCTCCGCTTTTTTGGCTTTAAAAGCCAAGAAAGCGGAGATAAAATTATCTCCCTATTACGAAGCTGTCGCTAACACCAGTTAGTGACAGCTAAAAGGAGATAGCGACCATCTTGGGCCCCGCTTTGCATGTCAGTGATACTTATCACTAATGACATGCAAAGTTGGCGTGCCAAGATGTTAGCGACTGGAAACAGTCCCTAACATCGCTATCTCCTATTAACAACTTTTGGAGATATTCGCGCTAAGCGCGAATATCTCCAAAAGCTAACACCTGACCTGAGCAGTTCTTAGCCATGTTATCCAATGGGAGGTGGATAACATGGCTAAGAGCATTTGCTCGATAATGCATGAATATCGCTGACTTTTCAGCGATATTCATGCATTGCGGCCGATTTTTATCGCATTTGCGATCAACCTTGGGGGGAAGTATATGGCCCATGCATGAGAGAGAGAGCGGGGGTGACCAGTGCGTGGGGGAGATGCTTGCGAGGGTGGGGAGCCGTGCTGAGAATCGACGGCGTGCAGAGAGTGGGTCTGGTCAAGGCATCTAAAATGGCTGCCGTGCACGACAAAATTGTGGCATTGGAAAAAAGGCAAGATGGCGCAGACAATGTTTATCAATAAGGATTCATTTATAACAAAATATTTTATCACACTGACAAATTGGCAGTCAACACTTCCTGATTTCCATCGAATCGAACGTTAACAGACGTCACGCAGCAAAAAAAAAAAAGCTCACGCACAGCCGCTGGAAGACATGTATCAACATATATGAGCCTCCTCAGCCACCCTCAGGAAACATAGGGGATTAGGATACGTCTCCCGCACCCCCTTATACCTAGTAATTTATTTAAAACGAAGCACAAAATGGCGAATTCCCGTTTCGCTACCAGTTTGCGGCCCAGTTCGCGGCCCGTGAAGCGCTTCTACCGTGAAAAATCATTTTTTTTTTATTTTCCCCACGGGACCCTTTAATAACCCCAACAACATTCCTAGGGGGTCAAGAGGAGTATACCTTGCCCCCTTTCATTAAATTCCCCCTTCGTTTTTCACCTCTTCTTCTCTCTCGATCCTACCGAGAGATAAGATGGCGGCCGCTCCGGACTGTTTAGAATGTTGACAGACACCGGAGAGCCAATCAGCTTTCTGCGCGCAAAGTTACGTTTCGCGAAAAGTAAGCGAACCGGAGCACAGTCCGGAGCGCTGTTACAGATATATATCTTGTTTTGAACGTTAATTTCTCAAAAACTACTGGAGCACATATATTGAAACCTAGCAAAGGCACATCGGGCTAACAGTCCCTACAATTTTGCCAAGTTTCGTGCAAATCCATTCAGCCGTTCGAGCTAAAAGTGAGTCCAACCGCCCTATGGAAATTAACATGGAAAAACGCGTTTTGGGACCCCCCTTTTTTCTCAGCCCCCCCTCGACAAAACCCCCCCAAATTTTCAAGGGCTGCTCAGAAACAAAATGTGCCATTTTCCTGAAAATTTCAGCCGATTCCGTCCACAAACGCCAAAGTTATTAGACATAGAATTTTCAAAAATCCCATAGGGAATAAATCCTAACTATATATACCTACTGGCGATAGCCAGTAGGTAATATATATATATATATATATATATATATATATATATATATATATATATATATATATATATATATATATATATATATATGTATATATATATATATATATTACCTACTGGCTATCGCCAGTAGGTATATATAGTTAGGATAAATTCCCTATGGGACTTTTGAAAATTCTATGTCTAATAACTTTGGCGTTTGTGGACGGAATCGGCTGAAATTTTCAGGAAAATGGCACATTTTGTTTCTGAGCAGCCCCTGAAAATTTGGTGGGGTTTCGTCAAGGGGGGGCTGAGAAAAAAGGGGGGTCCCAAAACGCGTTTTTCCCATTCATTTTTCCATAGGGCGGTTGGACTCACTTTTAGCTCGAACGGCTGAATGGATTTGCACGAAACTTGGCAAAATTGTAGGGACTGTTAGCCCGATGTGCCTTTGCTAGGTCTCAATATATGTGCTCCAGTAGTTTTTGAGAAATTAACGTTCAAACCAAGATATATATCTGTAACAGCGCTCTGGGCAGCGATCCGGTCCGCTTACTTTTCGCTTATCGGAACTTTGCGCGCAGAAAGCTGATTGGCTCTCCGGTGTCTGTCAACATTCTAAACAGTCCGGAGCGGACGCCATCTTGTCTCTCGGTAGGATCGAGAGAGAAGAAGAGGTGGAAAACGAAGGGGGAATTTAATGAAAGGGGGCAAGGTATCCCCCTCTTGACCCCCTAGGAATGTTGTTGGGGTTATTAAAGGGTCCCGTGGGGAAAATAAAAAAAAAATGATTTTTCACGGTAGAAGCGCGGCCGCGAACTGGTAGCGAAACGGGAATTCGCCATTTTGTGCTTCGTAAATTAAATTACTAGTTATAAGTGGGTGCGGGAGACGTATCCTAATCCCCTATGTTTCCTGAGGGTGGGTGAGGAGGCTGATATATGTTGATACATCTCTTCCAGCGGCTGTGCGTGAGCTTTTTTTTTTTTTTTGCTGCGTGACAGTCCGGAGCGGCCGCCATCTTGTCTCTCGGTAGGATCGAGAGAGAAGAAAAGGTGAAAAACTAAGGGGGAATTTAATGAAAGGGGGCAAGGTATCCCCCTCTTGACCCCCTAGGAATGTTGTTGGGGTTATTAAAGGGTCCCGTGGGGAAAATAAAAAAAAAATGATTTTTCACGGTAGAAGCGCTTCACGGGCCGCGAACTGGGCCGCAAACTGGTAGCGAAACGGGAATTCGCCATTTTGTGCTTCGTTAATTAAAGTACTAGGTATAAGGGGGTGCGGGAGACATATCCTAATCCCCTATGTTTCCTGAGGGTGGCTGAGGAGGCTGATATATGTTGATATATCTCTTCCAGCGGCTGCGCCATCTTGCCTTTTTTCGAATGCCACAATTTTGTCGTGCACGGCAGCCATTTTAGATGCCAGGCTGGTCCCAGGCTATCACCTACCCCTGCGGATGTAGTTTATGGCCCCAGCTGTAGAGAATTCAGACATGCCAATCCTCCTGATTCAGGCGTGTGAGTACTGATTTCAGTGCTAGTCTCCCGCCTCCCGATTTCTGCAAGCAAAAACCCGGGGGCATATTACGAACAACTAGCGATAATTTTTGTCTATAACTTGTTTAGAGACAAAAATTATCGCCGCACATCGGCGATTTTTATCACAGATAAACCTTGCTATTATCGCAGAAAAGTCAGCGATATTCATGTATTATCGAGCAAATGCTCTTAGCCATGTTATCCACCTCCCATTGGATAACATGGCTAAGAACTGCTCAGGGCAGGTGTTAGATTTTGGAGATATTCGCGCTTAGCGCGAATATCTCCAAAAGTTGGTAATAGAAGGTAGCGATGTTAGGGACTGTTTCCAGTCGCTAACATCTTGGCACGCCACTTTGCATGTCATTAGTGATAAGTATCACTGACATGCAAAGCCGGGCCCAAGATGGTCGCTATCTCCTTTTAGGTGTCACTAACTGGTGTTAGCGACAGCTTGATAATAGGGAAATAATTTTATCTCCGCTTTCATGGTTTTTAAAGCCAAAAAAGCGGAGATAAACCCCCTTGATAATATGCCCCACGATTCCTTGGGGGTTTCAGCTGACAGGGCTTGGTATTGTGTTACATGGTAATTTTTCCATGAAACGTCAGAGGGTCGATGTAGGGGTTCTAGAAGAGGTGATAAACCATTTAAGCCTCATGAACAAGCGCATGGTCTTTTAAAGATTTGTGAAGTACTCGGGGCGGCGGTGTGTGTGTGCCCTCTTTCAGGAGCGGGCGGGGGGGCACTGTCAGCAACTTGCCAGGTCAGGTAGTGTTCAACACGTGCATCACCCTTTCTCTGCCTGCTATTGCGCTCCATGCTTCGGAAAGGTAAGAAAAAGAACGTGCATTTGAGTTTGAAATGTCCGATCCTGCAGCAGCACACTTCCAAAGCCCACACATGACAATAACCCGATTCAAGGCCCCATTCACCCGTTTTTCAAAAAATAGATAACACTCCAACAAATTAAGGTTATAAAACTTTATTAACTTTTAACGATAATGAACAGAACAAAAACTAAAAACATTTAAACATTTATTAACACAAAAAGCAACAATGGTTAGAAGCTGTCTTTTGTGCGAATAGTCCCAAGGCAGCACAACGTGCAGAGTTCTGGACGGCACCCAGGTGATGTCGCCTGGGTGCCGCACTGGTTTAGGGATCCTACAATGCTGCTCCGAAAATTGGCGTGGGGCGTCCCGGGTGGGGCGGGGGGAGGCCTCGTCAGTAGCGGTCTGCTGTGCGAATAGTCCCAAGGCAGCACAACGTGCAGAGTTCTGGACGGCACCCAGGTGATGTCGCCTGGGTGCCGCACTGGTTTAGGGATCCTACAATGCAGCACAGAAAAACAGCGTGGGGCGTCCCGGGTGGTGCGGGGGGAGGCCTCGTCAGTAGCGGTCTGTGTCCAGTGTCACATGGCTGACACAACATGTACGACAGGCACCCAGGTGATGTCCAGTAAACTGCCGCACTGGTTTTGGTATCCTACAATGCTGCTCCGAAAATTGGCGTGCGGCGGCCCGGGGGGGGGGGGGGGAGGTGGCGTGAACGGGTCTCCCC
Organism: Lissotriton vulgaris; assembly: GCF_964263255.1. Classification (NCBI taxonomy): domain Eukaryota; kingdom Metazoa; phylum Chordata; class Amphibia; order Caudata; family Salamandridae; genus Lissotriton; species Lissotriton vulgaris. The sequence goes on from NC_141696.1 coordinate 866,986,122, forward strand.
AGGTGGCGGCCATCTAGCTGAGTTGCGCTCGCTCTTGCGGCCACAGCGTCTCGCTCACCATGTTGTGGAGTTGCTCCCACTCTTGCAGTGCAGCGATAGGCGGCTGCCACATGGCTGTCAAAATGGCGGACGGCTCTTCGGTTTTGGGCCTGGTCCACTGAAATGGCCCTGGGACACCTTGGAAGTCGGACGCTTGCCTGCTAGGGCTTGGGCTCCATTCTCGAAAAGCGTCCCCTCAGCCGTGAAGATTGTATAAAAGTCTTGGGGGCCCCCGACTCCCGCAGGCTTCCGGTGGGGAGCGGCTGCCATGATTGCTCGCGGAATGACCACGACGGAGCCACGAGATGGTGGTGCTCTCATGCTGACGCCAGCTTCAGTCTGAATGATCCAGAAACAAGGTGGGGCTTTCATCGTTTGGGAAAAAAAAATGTTCTAAACCAATGAAAAGTGTTATTTTTAGGTCATATGACCAAGCCTTCCATCTTTAGGAAACCAAAAGTAAAATGAACCAATGAAAAGTTTTATAAACAAGTCACATGACCTGTTATGCGACATAGGGCTACAAAAAGCGTAGAAAATCCGTTGGCACGTGAGGCGGCGTCAGTAGCGGACCGATGTGCGAATAGGCCGAAGGCAGCACAACGCGCCGAGATCCGGATGGCACCGAGGTGGTGTCCAGCAAATTGCCGCACTGGTGTGGCCATCCTACAATGCTGCGCCGAAAGACGGCGTGTCCAGCTGAATTGCGGTCACTGTTGCGGTACAGTGACTCGAACGCGCCGAGATCCGGATGGCGCCGAGGTGGTGTCCAGCAAATTGCCGTACTGGTGTGGCCATCCTACAATGCTGCGCCGAAAGACGGCGTGTTCAGCTGAGTTCCGGTTACTCTTCCGGCACAGTGACTCGAACGCGCTGAGATCCGGATGGCACCGAGGTGGTGTCCAGCAAGTGGCTGCACTGGTGTGGCCGTCCTACAATGCTGCGCCGGAAGTCGGCGTGGGGTGCCCCGTTGGTTTATGAGGTGATGTCAGTAGCGGACCGATGTGTGAATAGGTCGGAACCAGCACAAGGCGCCCTGCACTGTTGAGCCTTTTTCAATGTCTGTTTTTTGTTCTTTCCCCTCCATCAAAAACAAAACAAAAATACAAGGCGCCAAGATCCGAATGGCAAGTCCTGGATGTTGAGTGCCTCAGTTGAAATTTCTGAGAAGTGCTTGTAGAACTGTCTGAAGCTTATTTGCACCTGCTGCAGCTTCACTAGGTCCGGCGGAACTTGTTGCCTTTTCCTTTGTGCTTCTTTTCCTACAATGCGTTTCTTCTGAAGACACGACCAGGTCCCTGAATGTGTGCAGGGGGACGCTATTGAATGAATGAACGCGCCGAGATCTGGATGGCACCGAGGTGGTGTCCAGCAAATTGCCGCACTGGTGTGGCCATCCTACAATGCTGCGCCGAAAGTCGGCGTGGGGTGCCCCGTTGGTTTATGAGGTGATGTCAGTAGCGGACCGATGTGTGAATAGGTCGGAACCAGCACAAGGCGCCCTGCACTGTTGAGCCTTTTTCAATGTCTGTTTTTTGTTCTTTCCCCTCCATCAAAAACAAAACAAAAATACAAGGCGCCAAGATCCGAATGGCAAGTCCTGGATGTTGAGTGCCTCAGTTGAGAGTTCTGAGCAGTGCTTGTAAGACTGTCTGAAGCTTATTTGCACCTGCTGCAGCTTCACTAGGTCCGGCGGAACTTTTTTCCTTTTCCTTTCTGCTTCTTTTCCTACAATGCGTTTCATCTGAAGACACGACCAGGTCCCTGAATGTGTGCAGGGGGACGCTATTGATTGAATGAAAATGGCGGCTTGACACAAAGCTGACTCAAGCGTTACTGTTGGTGCTATACAGACAAAAATTGGTTTTCAGTTTGTACATTCTTCAGGTTTTCTTTTCCATCCAAGTCTGATTGAGAGTTTGTAGAAAAATGGCTTCAGATTTTCCACATACTACTCTTCAACATTCTTCCTAAATGTAACAATGTGAAACTCACTAGGAGAACGGCTGTTTCTGTTTCCTTTCAAAATGCTGCCACCAATATTTTCTGAATGGAAGACACCATCTTGTAACATAAAGGGCCGAAAGGGGTTCTGGTCTGGCCGATGGTTGGTGGAGACATTTTGACTATATCTTGGACCTGCCCGGCCTCGCCCAAAATGGCGCCGGTATAAATGGGACTCGTAACTCTTTGCCCGCAAATGTATATCTAGAAAATGTTATTGTAAGTGGCCCTGTCGTATTTTAATTACAAAATGTACGTCCACCGATTCCGCAACTGTTAGACACCTTTGTTCTTGTCACCTAATGGCCCGCTCGTTACGTTCTTCTACAGTGTAAATGTCTCCTCATCATATACGATTTGAGTTTGCTCCGTGGCCGGCCCACGTGGTTATAGGCCCGTATTTGTATACTGACATTTTCACAATAAAGGTTTTTAAAACAAAACACGGTAGTAGTATTTTCATTTGTAAAGTTTTTACTTTTAGTGACTGTTTTCGAATCAGTAAAAGGCAAGTGAAATAAAGCAGTCCAATTACATGACGGATAAAAGGTATAATATGTAGGAACGCAGTAAAGATAAATGGTCAAGGGCAGTTGTGTTTTTCATGTCTGCAACATAAAGTGATCGATAAGAATCTGATAATCAGGCGTATCGGCGACTAAGACAGCAGGCCGAATCTCTTTTACTCAACGGCTCCGTCATGGAAGGAAGAAACGCCCTTTTTCTCGAAAAAGGAATATATTTTACTTGCAAGACAGTTGTAAATTTTCCGGGAAAGTACATTAGCTTGGAATATTATAACATATGTTTGAAAAAAAAATATTGTTCGAAAATAATAAAAAGCGTAATTTTTAGGTCATATGACCAAGCTTTTCATCATTAAATTAACAAAAGTAAAATGAACCAATGAAAAGTTTTATTAACAAGTCACATGACCTGTTATGCTTACGTTACGCGCTGCGCGCCGCGCCTCGGATCACTTCCGGGTGCGCTAACGCGGCGTGTCATAAAACGCATTACGCGACAACGTAGGTCAAGAATATAGTCTAAATGTCTCCACCAACCAGCGTTCAGAACACAACCCCTTTCAGCAGTCCAAAAAGTTCTGTTAAATGACAACAGAGGGGACAGGCAACAAGAACCATCAGTCAAAGAGGGGAGGGCAAGTTCTTCTCTTCCGGGTCATGTTGGGGCGCTACCGGAACTGATCGAATTGGTAGTCTACAGTGTTTCTGGATGTTTCAGACTAAAGCTGGCGTCAGCATGAGACCACTACCATCTCGTAGCTCCGTCGTGGCCATTCCACGAGCAATCATGGCAGCCGCTCCCCACCAGAAGCCTGCGGGAGTCGGAGGCCCCCAAGACTTTTGTAGAATCTTCACGGCTGAGGGGACGCTTTTCGAGAATGGGACCCAAGCCCTAGCAGACAAGCGTCCGAGTTCCAAGGTGTCCCAGGGCCATTTTAGTGGACCAGGCCCAAAACCGAAGAGCCGGCCGCCATTTTGAGAGTCCTGTGGCAGCCGCCTATCGCTGCACCGCAAGAGCGGGCGCATCTCAACTACATGGTGAGCGAGACGCTGTAGTCGCAAGAGCGGGCGGAAAACAGCTGAATGGCGGAAGAGGCACAGTGTAGCAAAAGCGGGCGGAATGGCAACTAAAACGATAAAGGGGCGCCCCACTACAGCTTGTCTTCAGGTCAAACGGATTGTGGGACAAGGTCCAGAATTGAAGAGTCATCAAAAGGCAAAAAGTACCGCCGGACCCCGGGAGCCGGCCGCCTATGTCGGGGGCGATCTCAGGCTACACCAGTGCTATAAGACTTGGGGAGGGTGTCGGAGCCAAGCGTCTTCTCCGAGTCCATGGCCATCACAGCGCCCCTCAGGGGCCTCCGTCAAGCTGTTTAGGAAGGTAACATATCACATTGTTTTCTAATGCAGTCAGGTCCACAAACGACACTCACTTACTTTGAGAATAGTGAAGCTGCAGTAGGTGGAAATAAGCTTCAGACAGTGTTACAAGCGCTGCTCAGAACTCTTAACTATGGCACCCAACATCTAGAACTTATGCTATTTGAGAATGGTAGTGACATCGAAGCATCTCAGGGACCAAAACCATTAACGTACTTTCACGTATGAAAATCTTACTTGGGGAGGGGGCAGGAGCGAAGCGCCCCCTCCCAGTGAGCGCCACCACACCGTATGTTGAAAATCTGAAGCCATCGTTCTACAAAGTCAACCAAACTTGGATTGAAAAATCTAGAAAAATGTACAAACTGAAAACCAGTTTTGGTCTGCATAGCATCAGTAGCAACGCTTGAGTCAGCTTTGTGTCAAGCCGCCATTTTGATTCAACAAAGCACAGGCATTGAAAAAGGCTGAAATTCAGAACTCTAAACTATGGCACCCAACATCCAGGAGCTTGCTATCCGGATCTTGGAGCCTTGTGCTGTTTTCGATCTATTCACACATCGGTCCACTACTGACATCATCTTATAAACCAACGTTATGTAAATAGTTTTTTAATAAAATGTTTTACCCTGTTTCTTTGCTGGTGTGTTGTCTATATTTTTAATATTTGCATAGGGTTTGTCATTATTTTGTGCAGGATGGGTGATGGAGCCGAGCTGTCTTGCAGCCCTCATGGTGTGGAGCTCAGTTCATCTCACTATTTTCGTATTTCTCAAGAAGGGTTGTTCCTAATATTTCTATTTTAGCGAGGTCAAAAAGAGATCCAATTAGTGGCCTACTGATTTTGCTCGATTACTTTTATTTTTTTACACGATTTTTCACTATCTGCAAAGACTAAACAGAGTATTGCGACTTTGTGCTTGTTTGTAAATAGAGAATGATCCAAAGAGAACCAATTCTAAAACAGTAAATGCTTGGACAACAATCAATCAAATGGAGAGACAAGGAGGTACGACGGATTACAACGGGGGTAAAGGCCTGCGTTAACTACCCTTCTGTATCTGCAAAGAGAGAGTACTACTAAGGCAAAAGAGGGGAGGGGGGGGGCAGCGTTCAAAGCACATCAGCGTGCATAAATACGAAAATGTTTTTATCTATCACGTACTTGACATTTTAAAGCTTTTCATATTTGCTATTAAAAAACCAATGAAATTCACAGAAAAAACCATAGGTTATAGTGGATATATAGTTAGGAATTTGCATTTACAAAACCTTGAAAATTCAATGAAAAAACCATAGGTTATAGGCCATATATAGTTAGGAATTAGCATTTACAAAACCTTATTTTACTCGCATAAAACCATTGAAATTCCATATATAGTTAGCTAACTATAAGCGCTAACTATATATCGCGCACCCGCAATCCACTGCTGATGATGTCACATATTACATCATTCATGACATGGTCAGTGACATCACTGATGACATCACTGATGACATCTCAAATGACATCACTGATGACAACTCAAATGATATCAATGATGACATCTCAAATGACATCACTGATGACAACTCAAATGACATCACTGATGACATCTCATTTGTCATCACTGATCACATCACTCATGTGATAATACAATGAACCTCTTCAGACTCTAATATAACCTTACATACACTCAGTATAAACAGACACTCACAGACTGTCACTCATCCATGGAGTTACTCACACACCTAGTCAGTCATGCAAAGAATCAATCACACCTCCATTTCCTCAACTATACAGTTATACACATCTTACTTATTCAAACATATAATAACACATATTTACTCTCTTATATAATCCCTGATACAAGCTCACAGTGATCGATACAGCCACTCACACATTCACTGGCTCTTATGTTCAGTTATTTATATATCTCAACTCTCACATGTATTGTGTTTTACATACGTACTTACTTGCACATGTAGCAATGAGAAATCCATTCACTCACCAACACACCCATGCACAGTCAACCGCCCATATAGCTGTTTCCACATGCACTCTTGAACTCATACTCCTAGTGAATCAACTGCTTACACATCTATGCAGAGTCACGCACCTCCCAGCCACCCACACACACACTCAGCCTCCCATTCAAATATTTGGGCAACCAATCAATAACCCATATGGCCACTCTTATAGCTACTGATCAACACATGCAGCAGCTTACACAACATCAAACATACTGATGCACGAATTAAGACAGTTTGGTCACTAACCCATGTACTCAGTGAGACACATTTAATCACTCACTCATACAGTCAGTCATGCACCTACTAAATTCTTCATCCAGACACTTATACATCCACTCATTCTTCAATATGTGAAACATATTTAAACTTTACAGACACATACAATCACTGGATGTTGTGATCAGTGATGTCATCAGTGATGTCACTGACCATGTCATGAATGATGTAATATGTGACATCATCAGCAGTGGATTGCGGGTGCGCGATATATAGTTAGCGCTTATAGTTAGCTAACTATATATGGAATTTCAATGGTTTTATGCGAGTAAAATAAGGTTTTGTAAATGCTAATTCCTAACTATATATGGCCTATAACCTATGGTTTTTTCATTGAATATATATATATATATATATATATATATATGTATATATTTATTTTTTATGTCTTAGGCTTTTCAGTAAAGGATAAAATCTAGTGTAAGCTGGTTATATCTTAAATGACTTAGATTCAGCACCAGTTAAAGTCGGAAGATGTCTTTCAATCAGGTAAGTTTGTTATTAGAGCTTTCCCCCTTTTTTTTTGATGCAGTAGCAATAAAAATCTTTCTGGCGCGATAAAAAAACAGTATTGTTTAGGTCTCCGGCAGCAGCTGGGGAGCGCTATGTAACTGACACGCTCGAGCCAGTCGCTGCCAGGGGATTAAAGGAAAGGCCGTAGGCAAGCGGGGACACAATGCCACCGCTGCCAAGGGCCATACCTTGCTAAATAAAGGGAGAGACGCGCTCGCATAACACGGAGCGAGTGAGCACATCATATGAAATTGGCAATATGTAAAGATAAAATCAAATGTAAAAAGAAAAGTGTAAAGTAATCGAGCGAGAAGCTAGGAAAAGAGAGAAGGAGGAGGCAGTGTTAAAGGCGCAGGGCTGACAGGAGCGAGTGCGGAGTGCGTGCCCACCCAATGCACTTCGGTGAGGAGGAGGGGAAGGTTGGATGCAAACTCGACGACCGTAAATTGGATGGCGAGGGGGAGAAGGGTTTTTCAGGAAAAAACTGAGATTTAGTAAATAAAGCACAGCAAATAACGAACAGAATGAGCAAGAATCAGAATTCAATCAGTATCAAACATGTCAGGTAAAGGCATTACATGTCAGGTGAAGGCATTAAGCATAATAAACAATATAAAGGAATAAAAGTAGAGAGCAAGGTAAAATAACGTATCTGCTTGCGAGCCGCATTTAAAAGAGGCAGCTCTGTTGTCGCTCATGCCTTTTATTGGTTGTTGTCACTGAATCCTAGAACTGTTTTGCTTGTGAAGTAAGTGCAGCATAATGTAGATTCCTGTCTTGTAATGAAATCAGTAGGCCTGAAGTTGCACTACCCACCTTTCTAACCCGGAGGGTGCCAAGCGTGTGGTTCCTGTGGACAATGAAAGCAGCGGTTTGTGATCTGTTATCACCCTGAATTTGTCCCCATAGAGATAGAGGGTTAAGCCTGGGTGGAGTTGACAGAGTTTATGCGGAACTCTGTGAAGTACTAAAAAAATCTTCGCCGCGCTACACGGAGCTCCGCAAGCAGTAGAGTACAATAGATAAATGTTTGCTGTGATTTTCAGGGCCAGGTGTTTATCCGCATTGTGCAATCATTGTAAACGGCACTATGCACAGCGCAAGCGGGCGCTGCTTCCTTTCTAATGCGCAAGTACATTTTTAGTCCAGCAGCAGCTTTCTCAATGCGAGAAGTCACAAGCATACGCGACCACTTGTAATGAGAAATTTGACCGCCTGCGTTGAGAAATCTCAGCGGGAGGTTGATATCCAGACTCGCGCTCACTAACTTGATGTTGACTATCGTGAACGAGGAGAAATCTCACTGGGAGGTTGATTTTCCTCGCTTGTGCTCGCCAACTTGATGTTGACGACGCAAGCAAGAAGAAAAATTCCTCTACGCGGAGCAGAGTTTTTCGGAACTCCGCGTGCTCCGCGTAAACACAGAGTACAGAAAACTCCACAAACTCAGTGAGCAAAGCTGATTTCACAGCTCTCAATTACAGATGTGGAAGGGTTGGCAGGCCACTTGATGGCAAGAGCCTCCCTCTCAATTTGGGCATACCTCATCTCAGTCTCTGATAGCGCTCGGCTCACATACGCCACTGGTAGCCAGTCTTTGTTTGCATTTTCCTGCAGGAGTACGGCTCCCAAGCCGACTGGGCACGCATACATGACTAGCTCTGTGGGCCTTCCTGGATGGAAGTATACCATGACAGTCATGTGTATCAGAGCGGCTTTGATAGCATGGAAGGCTGCATTTGATTGCAAGTTCCAGTCTCAGGGGGCAGCAGTATATGTGAGGGCTCTCAGGGGTTCCAATAAAGAGGCAAGGTTCGGTATAAATAGACCACAGTAGGTAGCCATCACCAAAAAACAATGGACCTCTGTCGGGGTGGTGGGGATTTGCACTGTCTGGATGGTGATAGCTTTCTTCGGATCTACTTTGAGGCCATCACATGAGATCATGTATCGGAATAAATCAACAGACTCCTGGTAAAAACTATATTCGGCTTTGTTGAGGGTAAGGCCACTGACCACCAGACGTTGTAGTGTGTCCTGAAGATGCACATGATGTTCCTCTAGGCTGCTAGAGAATATCAGGATGTCATTGCTGAGGTTCAGGACACCCTGCAAGCCTGACAGAGTTTCCCTGATGGCATTTACCTTTGCGGCCAATGACATCCCAAAACTCAGCCGTTTGTATAGTCTCAGGCCCACATAACTAGAGAAGGTAGTAATGTACCAGCTCTGAGGGGCAAGCTTGTTAAGCTACAATGTCATCCATGGTGGGTGCTCCCTTTTCACAGCCCAGTTGGGAAGGCTCCTGGCTGCTTGGGCTTTGGGACATCCAGGGGGTTGGGCCAGTGACTTTATTAACAACACCCAGATCCTCTAGGTCTCTTAGCTCATCCTCCACCTGTGGCCATAGGTGGAAGGGGGCTCTTTGGTGTCTCAGTGCTGTTGGGAGGATGGAGGTGTCAATGTGCAGCTTGAATTGTTTACGTTTGAGCTTGCCAAGGCCCTCAAATAGTTGCTGAAATTCATGCAGGATGGCGTCTGCATACAAGTCGTGGATTTGGTTGGTGAATAATACAAGCCCCAGGTCCTCTGCCATGTGGCAGCTGAGTAATGAGCCCTTTTTCCAGTCTGTACCATGAAATCTGGCCCTCGTCATTTGTGTCTCACTGGCCACCTGTACTTCAATCACTCCTCACAGAGGGAGGGGTTTCATCCCACGGTAGGTGTAAATCTTTGCCTTGGTGGTGCGAGAGGTGAGGCAGGGTGTGAGGCACTCATACTGCTCTGAGTCTATGACATTCATGAATGCTCCAGTGTTGATGAGTGCCTTTACAGCGAGCCCGTCACTTGGATGGTGCTCATTGGAGGCGGCTGCAGTCACCTGTCAGTGAGGCTGATAAAGGACACTATGAATACATTGTCTTCTCCTTTCACATTGAACCCCTGGCCTGGTGGGGTAACAACTTCCTGCCCGAGCGGGTCTTCAAGCAAGAGTTGTTTGAGGTTGGCGGGCATACTGCATGGCCTGCCAAGGGTAGCTTTCAACCTTCCACGCTGGCAGACCTTTGTTAAGTGGTTCAGTCTTCCGCATCTGGAGCAGATTTTTCCTTTTGCAAAACAGACACCGGGCGAGGAGTGCTCAGCACCGCAATTTCCATAAGGCCCACCCATAGGCATTTTCGGAGCGACACAGGCAGGGCCTGGCCACTTTTGAATGGCATCCACCCTTTCTTCCTTTATGTGGACTGGTCTGGGGTCGCCGGGTGGGGACAGGTGTCGGTTGAGGGTCGTTTCCATTTCGTCAGGCTCGAGAAGTCGAGAGCTCATGGAATCGAGCTACTTTAACCCCTTCAGCGCGGCGCGAATTTTCGCGCTGTGCTGAGGGTTCTAAGGTTCTAACGGGCTCATGACGGAACGGTTCCGTCATCAGCACAGCTCACCCGTAGCTGATGACGGAACCGTTCTGTCATCAGCATGGAAGGGGTTAAAGATATCATAGAGTGATATCGCTGACTGTCTGAAGATTAGCTACCGTAACATCACTGACCGGCACCCTTGGATGAGTTGGGGCCCTAACTCCTCCCACGTGGGTCGTGGAAGGTGCCCACGTGGGTCGTGGAAGGTGCCCATGCTCGCGAGTTTACTTAGGCAGGTGTAGAAGTCATCAACAGATTCAGTATTGGACTAGATTGCTTGGCGCAGTTTGAAATGCTCAAAGTCCAGGTTGATCTGGGAGTCAAAATGCCCTGTTCAGTGCTGCCACTGCAGCGTCAAAATCATCATCGTCACCTGTGTCTGGGAGAATCTCAAACAGGTCGTACAACTCCCTGCTGCCATAGTGCATGAGCAACGACCTCTTGACGGTACTGCCTGTCTCTCTCGTGCCTTCGAAGTAGTGTTTGAGGTATCCAATCCATGATATCCAGCGAGGAGCTGCTGTTGTGGGGTCGGTAATCTCACTGAATGGCTGGAGGGGCGTCACTGTTGCGTGGTTGTGGTGTTGCGGTGGCGGGGCAGCGTCTCTTGGCGGCTGCCTGCGCAGGCTTGTGCTGATGTGCTCATGATGCGATAGCTGGTTTTGTGGGCATGTTGGGCAAAATGAGATATTACCAGGGAAGAGCTGGGCCCAAGGCTGGCACGCTGTTGTGTGTGTGCCTCTTACCTGGTATATTCTGCGGTCTTGAGTGATGGAGGGGTGTTGTAGCCATATGCACCAGCATAAACTCTGAGCAACAAGTCTCTTTTATTTTCCTTTTTTTTGTTGTTGTTAATTGTTTCAGGCAGTGTTTTGTGCCACTTCCTTTTCCCCCTTTATTTCTTATTTCTTTCTCCATACATTGATTATTTATTTTTTATTTTCCTTCACATAATCGTGCCTCTTTCTTTTAACTTTTTTTTCCTCTTAGATGACCATGCCCTCACTTAGGAATCGAGGTCCTTTCCTTGTGGCTGCTCTGTGTTGCGTTGCTGCTGGGCGTCGCCTCAGTGGTGCACGCCTCAGTGGGAGGGTGGGCCAGGCTCACCGACCAAAAATACCGATACTCGAGCGAACTGGGAAGAGCATCCCAGGGCGTGGCCACACCCACGACATGCATGCATGGCTCACCGATCAGCTGCTGCCCCCACACCTAACCGGATGTAGAGTCCAGGCACCTGTGGGGTTTAGCGGGACCTCCGTATGCTGCAGCGGGAGCGGTTGCAGTCAGTGGTGGGAATGCTGCCGGGCAGTGATGTGGGGCAGAGGAGGAACAGGAGAGGGGTAGTAAACTACGGAATATGGCCAAATACAGGTAAGTAAACATAAATAAATAATAAAAATTCTTTGTGCGCACTGCATCAGTATGTCTGTTTTCTGTGTCTATTATATCAAAAAAAGTCAAGATAGTCATAAGGTATTGGACCCCATTGGCACTGTAATAATTGCATGTGTTGCCAAATAAAGAATGAAGATAAGTGAATCCTAAAGATGTATCATAAACTATTTTACTCGTGCGATCAGTTTATATTTTCAGATTCTTCCATCTAATATCCTATTAATGACTTTACAAATGACACTCAGGAGTTCAGTATTAGTGTGAATTACTGTAAAGTTGACTTAAAAAATATTGTCCTAATCAATTTCGAGCGCAGCAGCCGAAACTCATGAGAGACAAGGAAAACTTGTAAATAGTCAAATAAATCACCAGGATATATTATAAACCTCTCATCCTAAACAATTAAAAATCTCCACTTTTCACTGAATAGCAAATTAGTCATGCTTTTCGTACCATTCACATACCAAGTTGTCTAATAAAGCAGCTTGCAGCTCATTGAAATGTTTTATTAAACCCCAGGGAGATTTTTAAAGGCAACTCAGGGCTACAATTCCAGAAAGGGCAAACTTTAAAAATTGCTTCTCTGACTTAATAAATCATGGTTATAAAGTAAATGAATGTAGCATCAATGAGGAAATTCACACTGTACAAGAATGTAAGTCATTCACTATCAGTGGAAGAAAAGGAGAGAACGTTTTTTTCCGATAGACTTCGCAGTTTAGAGACAGCTTGATTATTTAGAAATCGCAGTCCATTCTATTTTTTTGCATTTTCAAAACCTTTTAGAGAACTCTGACTTCTTAATTACAGATTTATTAAAATTAAATATCGATCAACTCCCTCAAATAGTCGCAGAAAAAGCGTGAAGCAATAATAAATAAAGTGGACGTCAGTTATTCGTAAATTTGAATTTAGGCTTCATGGCTTTGTTATAATTTGGATTTACCTACAAAATTCCAAGTCTATCAAACAAAACAGCCTAATATTTTAAGCCACTGCAAAACTATAATAGCCTCTTTAAAAAGTGTTTGGAATAGATTTAAAACAGGAAAATGAGTTCTGTCATGCCTCAGCTCTTACAGAATGCACAGTGAGAATGTATACCATACCTGAAGGAGAGACTATATGGTTCCCACAAATGAAACACAAAATAATTAGTGAAAGTAATTGTGATAGCTTCTGACACATTGCAAAGCACCACATAGTTTGTGCACTGCCTCAAAATACATACGGCGAGCCCTACATTGAAAATAAACAAAAGAGGGTGGTCCTGCCTAATTTCTCCTCTGTCTCTCACTAAAGACTGGAAAGCTAATCATTTCATAAAAGACCCCATTTGTAGTTGTATACATTTTTCGAACACCTTTACAGATATAATCCCACAACCCGCAGTAGATTAAGATTTTGATTAACAGTATCCACTCCATTCAAAAACCTTCTTTGAGTTTGATAATCTTGCAATAATAAGAGTGACTAAAGTGCTACAGGTATCTAAGAAGTAACTCAACTAATAGGGTGATCAACCTTTACAACGAAACTTTTACAACGCACTACCATTACAACGCAGGCATTACAACGCAAACCATTACAACGCATTGCGCTGGGGGCGCTCTAGGATAGGGAATACGTTTAATTTTCTATCCAACACCTTCCCTAGTGTCCACAGGGACTGGAGTTGGAATAGAAAATTAAACTTTTCACTATCCAGCACCTCTAAGCGCTATGCGTTGTAATGGATTGCGATGTAAAAACTGCGTTGTTAAGGCATGCGTGGTAAAAGCATGCGTTGTAACGTCATTCATCCAACTAATAGACATGGGCCAAGGAATGTCTGTACTTGATGCAAGCCATCCCAATAGTTCTGAAACAAGGAGCAATAGATATGATGTTCCGCATGTGGATTTATGATCCTTTTTATTATGAATGTTCTCCACGTCATTGTGACTATCCAAGAGCCCTTTAACTTGTTTTGCGTGATCTTTGTGGCACCCTACATTTTTGAAAAATGTGTTAATGTGTACTTTGCAGGAAGGTTGTTACGGTGTTTGAGGTAACTGCCTTTGGTATAAATTACCTAAACTCTTCTGACCAATTGCAACAAGCAAAAGACACACAAATGATGGATGGAATGCAGTCAAGAGATCCAGGGAGGACCCAACTTGGTAGTTCGGGCTGGACTATTCCCATGAAGAGCAGGATCAAAGACGGATTACATGTGGCTGGATCCAAACTGGAGTGGTGATGTAGTGAGTAAAAGAACAGTGGATTTAACCCAGATCTCTTGACAGCAGGTGAAATTTTGATTTATTCAGGATTCCGTCCATCATTTGTTGCCATATCACTTTTCACCCTAAGTGGAATGCCCAAACATGGGTTCCTGGCTCACTGTGCCACTAGAATCATGCTAGCCTGGCTGATGAGGGGTGATACTCCAAAATCGGTCCCAGAATGCTTTTTTCCAGTCAAGGGAGGACCCGGCTTGGCAGTGCGGTCTGGGCTGTTCCCATGAGGAGCAGGGTTAAGACAGATTTGCATATGACTGGGTCCAAACTGGGGTGGGTAGTGAGCAAAAGAGCGATGGACACATTTGTTGACTAGGGGTTAAGTTTGATTTATTCAGCATTCCATTCAGCGTTTGTTGCCAGAGCACAATTCCAACAAGAGCAAACGCATTCAAAAGTTTCTCAATCTAACCGCTTTTTACAATAGAACAGTTTTTTTACGAGAATGTTGTTCATGTAAATCATTTTCTGGTATGACATAGATATTGTTTTACTACTCGACATGCCTAATGCAGAGGCAAAACTCAGACAAGACAGTTGGCAATTTAGAGTGCCACTGTCAGAATATTGAGGGATTTATAATGAACGATCCAATTGGGAACATCCCAGAGGTAATTTCCTTGTTTTGCATCATTATGAATTAAGAAAGACACGACAGCAACTGACCTAATAACTAGAATCTTCTCAAATAATTGCAATTCACAATGTACTATAGTAATTGATTGTTGAATAAACATGTTTCCATGATTGTTCAGGTCAATAAAAGTGATGAATTTAACGGACAAATTCATATACGATTTTTGAATTAAATTAAATTGTGCTATTGGAAACTGGAATGAATAATATAAGTATTAACCTCAAAGAATAAATTCGTCAGGATGAAAGAAAATGAGAGAGAACCTTACATGCATACTGCATCTGTTTCCACCAGTTCCAAACAGCTAATTGATACTATATGCCCTTCCTGGAATATAATAGGTGTGTACAAAGCTTTTTCTTGATCCACTTAATTGTACGAATTCTGGCAGTCTTTTCAGATTGCTCCACATCAGGCTCTGGTGTGGCAGGGGATGATGGAAGAAAAGCTGGGATAGGGACCGAATCTGTGCAGTAGTGGGACTTTAACACAGGGGCAGATCCAGGGTGGTGGATGGGGGTGGGTCTTATTCATTTGAGGTCAGTGTATAACGTACTCAAGTGGGTAGGTGCCACTGATAATGTTTCTACAATAAAATGAGAGGGACCCCTTATGCAACGCCAAGGAAATAGGATACTAGCAACAAGTTAAAAAAAAGGGGTTTTCCCTTGCCTACTACACACTAGATTGAAAGAATGCTCCACTCACTCCTCACCATTCAAATACAAACTGTGATAGGAAAGTTTAAAAAGTCCATATAGTAGACATAAAAGATTAAGATTTTTTTAAAGATGTTTTATATAACAATATTTTGTTATATTAGTATTATTAAAATAATACAATTGTATATCTATAATTGATTCTAGCTTCAAACAATTTTTGAAGAGTCCAATACATTTAATACACTTTTTTAAAAGAGGTCAAATCACCTAATATAAAAGAGAAAACACAAACAGACTTTGTCATTCAAAAAGATATATTCTTTAGAACCATTTTTTAACTGAGACCTGGTACGATAGGTCGTATTCTAGGATCTACAGGTCCAGTCACTTCCACAAATTATGTAACCGGTGCTTCTCTACGTTTCAATGGTATTATGGTTTATATCCAATCTTTTTCAAGACAAGTAATAGAAAAACTTTATTTGTCACAGTTGTGTACAAAATTCCCATCAGATATGCAATATATCACGTTTTTCAATTTTCTCCCATTCTACAGATAGGGGGCAGAGCTCTGTCCCTTGGATTGTTTCCGTCCGCATTTGCGTAAGTAGGGAATGTCTCTGTTATCATCAGGACGCATTTGTAAACCCACCCACTGGCTCCCCAACTGTCCCTCCCCCACCCAACTAACTCTTGTGCTCAATCCCTCCTGTACGATCGTACTTCGCTCCCCAGCTCCATTCGGTCCCTACCCGGATTATGCAGTAGAAGTTCTTACAACCCCCTCCATCCCTCCTCAGCACCCCGTACAATCTGCAATGTTCCCTCGGGGCTTCAGTGCGCTCATGTGTCCTGGGACAGGGGCCGGTGCATACCATCCAGCTCTAACAGCATGACCTCCCATTCTAGTGCCGTCGGAATTTTCCGCCTCCCGCCTTCTTCCTCTTTCATAAGGGCGACACATTCTATTCTACCCCATTTCGTTACATCCGTTCGCCATGTCTCCACCCTAGTCTCTCTTGGGGACTTCCACCGCATCGTGATTTTCCTAATCGCTAGTAGGAGGGCTAAGTCCAGAAATCTTAACTTGGGTTTTAGTTGTTTGGGACGAGGCCGGGCTACCGCCAGGCAGGATAGTGCACTCTCCTTCACTTGTATTTGAGATATCTCTTGTAGCGTCTGTCACACCTCACTCCAGTACCCTCTCAGCCGTGGGCACGACCAGAGCATATGGAGGAATTCCGCCTCGTCCGCCCCACATCGCGGGCATTGGTGGGAGGCGTTGGGGAACATCTTGTGGATCCTCACCAGGGTGAGGTACGCCCTGTGGAGGATCATAGCTTGAATATATTTAAATTTCACATTCCTGGAGACCCTCCTTGGGTGTTCCAGGGCCAATCGCCAGGTCGTGTCTGCCAATTCCTCCCCTGTATCCCGTGACCAAGCCTCTCTCAGTGTGTCAAGGGAGGGTGCAGTATGAGTCCTAATCCTGGTGTACAGCCATCGTACTAAGTGACCGCCAGCCCCCATGTAGTGTACCAGATGCACCAGCTCGTGTTGCTGTGGGTGAGTGCGTTGCGGAGCCCATGTCGTCCTGATGTAATGGGAGACAGTGGCGTGTAGCAAGAAATGTCTGTCCAAAGTCCCAGTCACGTGCATGAAGGTGCGGTGTTCCAACAATAGGCCCTCCCCGAAGAAGCCACCCACTCCCTCAATTCCATTTGCCGTCCATTCTCTAAGGGCGTATTTGGTAAGTCGTCCCTGCGGCGTCGGGATACCCAGCAATGGGATATTATCTGCGTAAGGCTGAGCCATGGACGTGTAAGCTAGCGCCTTCTTCCAACATATAAGGGCAGTGCGGAGCAGTAGGTGGCACCCACGCGGAATCCTACTCCTGGGTAGCAGTAAGGCGTGTAATTCACCCCGATCCAGCTAACCACTCGTCCAGCCAATTTCATGGAGGTTTCTCCCAGCTAGCCAGTAAGACAACCATAGGAGTACACTTGCGTAAAAATAACCCTGGAAGTCAGGGGCTCCCAGTCCCCCCTGAGAGGTGCTGAGTTGTAATTTCCGTAGGCTAATTCGCCATCTGCCCGATCCCCATATAAGGGTAATCAATAAGGATTTAAGGGACTCGAAAGTGCGGTGCGGAATGCACAGGGGCAGGTTCACGAAATAGTAGAGCAGGCGTGGTAACATGACCATCTTCGCTACCTCTATGCGGCCCATAACAGATAAGGGGAGTAAGGTCCAGAATCCGATACTACCCCGGAAACCAGTTACGGCCCTAGTAATATTACCATCCAGCTGGACTTCTGGTTTCCTATATAGGCGGATTTTCAGATATTTAAAACTGGATTGGGCTACCGGGATCTCATAGGTGCCAAACGGCAGGGAGGGCGGTCCAGGCTCCTGGCGGAAATAGAAACCCACCGATTTGTCCGGGTTGATGGCCAGTCCCAATATCGTTTCAAATCGGCGGAAAGTGTCATATAATATCGTGTGGTCAGCTTCCAGGTCTCGGAGGTACAGTAGCATGTCATCCGCGTATACGGATAGAAGATGGGACATCCCCCGCCACTGGTATTCCCATCGCCTCCGTGTGTTGGTGAAGGGCGATGGCCAATGGTTCCAGCGCCAACACGAACAGCAATGGGGACAGGGGGCAGCCCTGCCTGGTGCCCCGATGGACTGTGTATGCAGCCAACACATAGCGTCCTGTTCTGGCCCTGTCCGTGGGATCGGTATACAGCAACCTGATCCACCGTATCAACGGGGCCGGAAACCCAAAGCGGCCCAAGGCCTTGAACATAAAGGGCCAAGAGAGTGAGTCAAACGCTTGTTTGAGGTCTAATGCGATGCATCCTGCCCGTTGCAGCGCAGCTGGTGACGCGGTCATAATTGCGTGGAGGCGTCTCGTGTTGAGGCAAGTGCTGCGCCCCGGGAGGAATCCACTCTGGTCACAGTGTATAAGTGTGGTCAGATGGGGCTGGATACGTAGGGCTATAGCTTTACTCAGGATCTTATATTCTGTGGCCAGCATAGACAGAGGCCTATAATTCGTCAATTCCAGAGTGACTCTATCAGGCTTAGGAATATATATCACTATGGCCTACATGGTTGAGTGTGGCAGATGTCCCCTCTCGAAGGCCTCCCTATAAATTCGTTCCAGGACAGGTACTAATATGTCGGCATAAGTGGAGAAGAACTCAACGGGGAGTCCGTCCATGCCCGGGGTCTTGTTTCTGTTCAAGTGTTTGATCGCAGCGCGTATTTCATGTGAGGTGATGGGACCCTCCATCGATTTTTGTACCTCTGCTGACAGTTGAGGAAAGGGGAGGCCTCGCATGAACTCAGTTATGTATGTAGGATCGTCTGTTCCAGGTCGGGCGTACAGAGCCTGTAAGTGGTCGTGGAATGCCCGGTTAATGTCAGATTGCGTGTCCACTAAGTCTCCCTCTCGGGTTCGGATTTGGGTAATAACTGGGGTGTCCAGTTACCAGTTCCAGTCTCTACTGGCTCAACGATGGCCCGGCCGGGCGCTTAATGCTATAGGGGAAGTGCAGTGTAATTACAGACAAAAGTTGTATAGTTAGCGACAGACGGCTTCGAGCCTCATGCCGAGGCATCCAGTGCAGTGTCCATTCCAAAGGATGAGGCATATATACGGGAGTGGATCAGTGTCCACTCGTCGGTCCTCTCACCCACCTCCCACACATCCCAGGAACCCTGTCGGGGTCTGTTACCCTAGGACTAAATATAACAGAAAAAATGATACAGTGCATGAACTGCTGCAACAGAGGAGACTCGGGACGTCACCTGATAAGTCAATTGTCCATGAGGTCATCCGCGGCTCTAGGGGTGATTGTAGGAAATAGCAGCACACTGTTATCAGAGTCCGAGTGTCCAGTGGTATCCTCAGAGTCTGTGGTTAATTTCGCCGGATCCTCCCTGAAGGTGCCGGCAAGTGAGATGGCCTCTCGCCTTTCATCCCTCTGATGATTCCGCGATGGGCCGCGCTCAGCATTCCCTTTCCCGGATCCAGATGAGGAGCGGCGGCTTCTTCCCAAGTTCCTGTCTATCGTTCCAGCTTCTGCCTCCTGGGATGCCTCCTGACTGCTGCCAGTCCCATCACCTCTAGCCACTCTTCAGCGTCCGCTGGGCTGTCGAAGAATTGTGATTTCTTCCCATGAATGACCTTCAGGTGGGCAGGGAAGAGCAAAGCGTATTTCAGTTGCGCACTTCTCAGTTTCTTCTTCACTTCCATATAGGATGCTCTCTGTTTTTGCACCATATTCGTGAAGTCCGGATAGAGTGACACCCTCTGGTTTTCAAAGTGGATGGTGGATCTTTCTCGAGCTTTCCTCAGAAGGGTATCCCTATTCCGATAGTTAAGGATACGGACAATGAGAGGGCGAGGAGGGCGCCCTGGCTGGGGCTGTCCCGTCGGGATCCTATGCGCTCGTTCCACACAGAAATATGGGGAGAGGCAGTCCGGCGCTACGTGTTCTCTGAACCAATGTTCCATGAATTCTGCCGCCCGCGGTTCCTCAAATTTTTCCGGAAGCTCGATTAGCCTGATGTTATTTCTCTGATTGCGTCCTTCCGCGTCCTCATTCCGTTCCATCAGCGCAGTCACTTGACCTCAGAGGTCCTGGATAGATTTGCGGTGATCAGCCATCATGGGTGTAAGGTCCGCTAGTGCAAGCCCCTGATCCTTTACCTTATCCACCAACTTGCCGTGGTCTGCCTTCAAGAGGGAGAAGTTATTAGTGAGGGTCCCCAATTGGTGCTCCAGCGCCTGGCGAGAGTCACGGATCTCCTGGAGGATGAGGTCCAGTTTGTCCATCTGTTGAGTGTTCGTTCCTGTCTGGACGGTCTGGCCAGGTCCACCTCCACTTGCCCCGGCTCCTGTCTGCGGGCCGGGCTCCGTTGGTTCTCTCGGGCCCTCTACGATCCTCTGGCCCTTCCTGACCATGTTGTGTTTAGCTCTTATTACTGGCTATTCCTGGAGCTGGTCCGGCTCCCCGGGTTCAGCAGCGCAGCCAATAGGGCCCGCGCTCTCTGTGCGACTGTTGCGGAGGTCCTGCACCGGGCCCCGGGCAGGAAAAGCCGACCAACTGGATTGTCTAGCCCCCACCGGGTTGGCTGAAAGGGGGTTCAACTCCTCTCCCCGAGGTAATTCAAGTAACAGGTCGCACTCCAGCAGGGCTCCTTCCAGCTATTTTGTTTTGCCAGCCCAAGCCCAGTACTGCAAACAGGAGTAGGAGCAGCTTTCCGTCCCGGCCGCCACCTTATGTGCGAGCCCGTGGTTGTCCGGCAGTACTGCCTCGGCCCTCAGGTCGCGTGCTCCCTGGTCCCACAGTAGAGTAGTCTGTCGGCTGCAGGAGCTCCCAGGGGAGAGGGGGAGTATGTTTTTTAGGGAATTAGGGCCGCAGTAGGTCCCTGAAGGTCCGTGCGCTGTGAGGGCTGGGCCGCTATCCCAAGGCCTCCCCTCGGCTGGTTCCCGTAAAATGGCGGCTCCTCCCGTCCCAGGGCCGCTCCTGGGCTCCAGGGCCCGGCGTGCTCCCCCTCGTCCTTCTCACCGTGTTCTGGGGGCTCTACTACCGACCAGTGTTGTCCACGGAGATGCAGGCAGCAATCGACAACAGCCACAGGGTGCCGGCTCCGTCCTCCGATCCAGGCGTCTACCCCTGGGTTGGTCCCAGGGTCCGAAGGACTGCTGCCGGGCCTCTGCGTTACTCAACCTCCCAGCTATACAGGCCCTGCGCCGCAGTCTTCAGTGCGTCCCGCTGAAAGGAATTTCCCGGCGCTTCTTCCCGCCGCTGCTGAACGTTTCGTGCTCCGGGTGTGATTCTGCCCGGGTCTACATGGCACAGCCAGCCGGTGGTCTCCGTTGGTCTGTACGTTCCGGATTATGCCCGGCCGGGCACGGAGCTCTAGCAGAGACCGTCCGCCATCGTGGCTGTTCGGCCACACCCCCCAAGACAAGTAATAGAAACTCTCTATGTTGCACTGTATAATTGCACCAAGGGATAGATCCTGTGTATAAAACAGATACACCTATCAATCAAAAGAACATATGACTGCAATACACAAATGCTCCTATAATGTGGCTGAACAACATAAACTTCTATATTGAGACTAAATTTGACAATTTCATGTTTAGGACCTTCATCAGCCTACTAGATGGGCTACATATAGATAGAAAAGAACGAAAAAACCTACATAGAACGATACAGCAATCCACTCAAACACATACCTCATTCTCCTACCAGCGCGTTATTACAATTATAAGTCCAATAAGGACAAAGTTGTGTTCCCAGGTAATTTTCGTATCATGAATTTAGGTCACACAAGCCTCACATATAGTCTGGTACACGATTTTTAATCTGACCAATTCTTATTGTACAAGGGACAAAACGTATTATTTACCTCATTTCAAAATGTAAGCATGAGTATTATAAACCGCTTCCTCAGGTTACACCTTTCAACCAAGACTCTAGAACTTCCTGGTGTCATATATTAAAATTTTGAAAAGAGCAATTATTGTAGGCTCTTCCCCTGACACATCATATTCCTGAATATTCCTGAATAAATTAGAACACATAAGAATACTCTCAAAACATTTCCTAGCTTATTTACTCTTTAATTGTCAGTTCACAACTTGGACATAATTGACCCAAATGTCGTAATTAAAAATTAATCCACCCAACCACTCTGTATAGTGTTCGCTTTTTGTCTAAAATGAGTCTATAAAAAATATATAAACGTAACCACGCATAATTACTCATGGCTCCAAATGAAGACCAAAAAGTATATACATTCCATTAATGAGGTAATCCTTACCTCCTACTGTATTTGTAGTGCTCCATTCGAAGACGTGACCATCGTCTTTTGCAGAAAGGCAGTCTTGGGATTAACAAGTACTTTTGCCTTCTCTGTCTCAAAGTCTAAGCAAGGAGAAAACGTGAAAATGATCCCATTTAAGCACCGAAGACCCTACATATCACGCATGTGGTTCCCTTCTTACCTCTGAAAGGCGTTATATCAGAGTTTCAATGACTCTCTTCATACCGGCGGGCATTCAACAAGGATGGAAAACTGCTGAGTTTAAATACCCATCAGCCACTCGAAAGTAGTATTAATTTGCCCGGCTGCACCTGGCCTTGCCTAATAGGGTGAGAACTGGATGTTCTACTCCGGTTCCTTAAGGGGCTCGGACTCTTCCCCAAATAACCCGAATGTGCTCACTGGCTGCAATCTTATTTTTATTTATTTATTTAAATTTATAATGCCCGGCAGCTGCCCAAAAAGGGCTTCCCGGTGCAGACCGCAGATCCAAGGAGAGGCTAGAGACATGGTAACCGGTTAATTGGTAAAAAGCCATGTCTTCAAGGATTTGCGGAATTGAATGTAGTCAGTCTCGTTGCGTAGTGCTGTAGGCAGAGCATTCCACAGGGAGAGACCTAGATATGAGTAAGACCTTCCACCCATCCGGGAACATGTGATTATGGGAACGGTGAATATCCCTTGCTTGGAGGAGCGGAGATTTCGATGGGCAAAATAGGGGCAGACCACGGATTGAAGATATTTTGGGGCATTACCTGCTTTGATTTTGTGCATGAAACTCAGGGCTTTGAATTTGACTCGGTTTTCAACCCTGCGCTAGTGCAGGTTTTTAGGTGTTGAGAGGTGGCTGCAGAATTCAGTACCATCTGCAGTCTGCGTGCTATGGCTTTGTTAGAGCCCAGGTAAAGCACATTACTGAAGTTGAGCCTTGATGTAATCTAGGTATTGACCACGGTTTTCTGGGTGGATTCTGGCAACATCCAACAGATTTTTTTTGCCATTTGAGGATGGTGAAACACGTAGCTGTAATTTTTACTGCGTGCGAGTGCATGCTAAGGTGTCATCAATGATGATGCCCAGATTACGTGCTTGGGAAGAGGGTGTAGGAAGAGCACCCATTTCACAAGGCCAGTGTTGGGAACCCCACAGATCTTTGTTTTTACCAAATATGAGCACTTCGTTTTTTTCTCCATTTAATTTAAGATAGTTTTGTTGCATCCATGATGCTATTTTGATTAAGCCCATTTTTAGGGGGAAGGAGTCCTTAGTGTTCTTTAAAGAAAGAGAAAAAATAAGTTGGGAATCATCAGCATATGAATATAGCTCCAGCCCAGATTTCTCTACCACTTCAGCTAGGGGTCTGACATACAAATTAAAAAGTAGGGGGACTAAGTATGGAGCCCTGTGGCACCCCATGGGCAAACACGTCTGTGTCAGAGCCGGCTGTACGGGAAAAAACTTGAAACGTGCGATTGGTCAGAAATGAGGAAAGCCAGTTAAGAGCTGAGCCACGGATGCCCAAGGAGCTAAGGGCCAGATGTAGGTAGCACTTTACCGATCGGAATCAGCCGAAAATACTGATTTTCGGCCGTTTCCGATCGGTAAAGGGCTATGGAGATGTAGGGGCACATATTCGGTAATTTTACCGAATGGTTATTATTACCGAATCGGTAAATTTACCGATTCTGTAATATTTACCGATTCGGTAAAATTACCGAAAATGCAATGTGGGTAGCCAATTTTCCATTGGCACATGGCTTTCAGAATCGGTATTTTACCATGGAATACAAATCCATGGTAAAATACCGATTCCTGTGTACATGCACATCTGTGCATGTACACATGTGCCATGTGACAGACAGACGTGCCCTTAGGGCATGTCTGTGTGCCACATTGCACACATGCCCGTTTTGGGGGTGCTAGAGGGTGTCAAAGTGACACCCCCTGCACCCTTGACAAATTCGGTATTTACCGTTTCGGTAAATACCGAATCGGTATTTGAATTGAATCCTATGGGCTTCAAGGCCCATAGGATTCAATAGCAAATACCGATTCGGTATTTACCGAATCGGTAAATACCGAATTTCAAGGTATCAGTAAAAAATCCAGATGTTGGTACCTACATCCCATTTACCGATTTTGAAATACCGAATCGGTAAAATTCGGTATTTCAAAATCGGTAATTGGGATTTACCTACATCTGGCCCTAAGAGTGTTAATTAATACAGTATGAGATACCGTATCAAATGCAACGCTTAAGTCCAATAGGATAAGCGCCACTGTGTCTCTAGTATCCAGGTGGCTACGTATGTTTTCCGTAACTCCTAACAAGGTGGTTTCTGTGGAAAAACCTGTTCTAAAGCACGAATGGGTAGGATGTCACAGGTTTTGGGTAGTTACGAACTGGGCGAAGTGCAGATGAACATGCTTCTCTAAAATTTTAGAGAACACTGGCAATAAAGAGATAGGCCGGTAATTGGTGTGTCGGTCGGGATCAGCACCTGTTTTTTTCAGAAGTGGGGGTATCATGGCATGCTTCAGTCAGGTGGGACGGTAGATTCCTGAAGGGAAGCATTAGGGAGATCTGTAATTACAACCAGTAAAGAAGGATATAGCTGCTTAAGTACAGAAATGTGCAAAGGATCTTTGGGAGATTCAGATTTAATGTTATTAAGAAGTTTTATTAAAGTATCTTTAGCCTAGGCCAGAAATCAATAAAACTGTCCGGCGTGTCAGGTGACTTCATTTGGTTACTGCAGATATTGTCAGCGACAAGAGGTATAGGTGATTCAAACGAAGGAGGGAGACACTTATCTTGCACAAGCATGATGTCTTGGTAGAATTTATCAACCATTTGTACAAAAAAGGTGGCCAGTGTCTCGCATTGCTGCTTATTTAGTGACCGGGACGTAGCTATAGTTTTTGAGCC
The DNA here is from genome assembly GCF_964263255.1 of Lissotriton vulgaris. NCBI lineage: Eukaryota > Metazoa > Chordata > Amphibia > Caudata > Salamandridae > Lissotriton > Lissotriton vulgaris. The sequence continues at coordinate 867,011,050 of NC_141696.1, forward strand.
TGCAAGTTCCTTGACCTTATTAAAAAGCGTTTTGGAGCAGTTAAGGGCATCTGAAATGGTAGAGGAAACATAATCTGCTCGAGCTTTTGTGCAATGGTTATGATATTTATTTTAGCATGGATTTATAGGCATTAATCGATTCAAGCATGTAGCTTTTTCTCCACCTTCACTCCAACACTTTGCAGTCCGATTTTTAGGCTTTCAACGATTCAGTGTACCAAGATGCTGGGGCCCGGTGATTGTTAACTCTTTTATTTGAAAGTGGTAGACAAATGTCTATAGCTGTGAGAAGCCATTTTTGCACAGAGGTGGACAATGAGTGAACTAATTGTTTTGAACAGGGAAGGTGAGAATTTAAATAGGTATTCAGGATAGTAGTATCCAGTTTTTTCCAATTCCTAGTTTGAGCAACTTGAACTGAGAGGGTTACTGCACAATTTACCGGGATTGTTAGGGTGAATCCAATAAGATAGTGATCCGGCCATTATATTGGTAGAGCAGGAGAACATGTAATCTCAGTGAGATTAGAAAAGATAAGGTCTAATAAATTACCTGCCTCATGTGTAGGTCCAGAGTTGAGCAAATTAACATTTAAGGAGGCCAAGTCAGAGATAAAATCAGTACTCGTTTTACAAGCCGTATTTTCTAAATGAATATTTAAGTCCCATAAGAGGGAAAAGTTAGCTGTTCTCATAACTAGAGGAGTTATAATTTTGGGAAAGGCAGAAGCCCAGGAGGAAACAGGTTACACAGAAGGGTAAACCCGGAATCACTGGGACCTGGTACTAGACAATATATAAAAGGGTGTTTTCAGTACTTATAACATCAAAAGTGTTAGCTGTCAAGACAAATTGTGAAACAGATACTGAAGACAAATCAAAACAAACTTCCAGTTCCAGTGTTATTTAATCACACTGACAATGATCGCAGGTTATTCAAACGGAAAAAAACACGTTGAACATTGGATACATAACTGGCGACATTTAGGGAGGGATCTGCAGTTTAAGCTAATAAATGATTTGGCTTTATTCTATGGGATTACATGATTGATGTTGTGACTTATTGTGACTCAATGCACTGCTGATGACGTCACATATTACATCACTCATGACATGGTCAGTGACATCACTCATGACATCACTGATGACACCATCCAGTGAATGTGTGTCTTTCTGAAAAATAAATATGTTTTCTATATGTATATGAAAAAGGTCTATGTAAGAATAAATGTTTAAGTAAGTTTCTAAATGGATGTTTTTTAAAAAAAATAATTGATTGGTTAACTGGCTTATTAAGTGTATCTTAGTGAATACATATATTAGCAAGTAACTTTTAAATATTGAAATGTATGTATGTCGGTATCAGTGTTTCACTTTGCGTATAAGTGGCTGCATGGGTTGGTGACTGACTCACTCTTTGTATGTGTTTTGAAGACAGCATATGTACAGGACTGTATGGATGGATGAGTGTGTATATGTGTGTGTTAGTGAGTAAACGACTTTCTCACTATTGTCTTTATCAGTAACGACATATGCTTTAATCTAGTATATGTGAGTATTGATATATATAAGTGAGTATATGTGAGAGTGAGAGATTGTAAGAGTTCCTGTTTAAATAAGTATGTGTTTCTATAAGTGATTGTTTAAGAGAGTAAGTATGTGTAAGTTTCCTTAGAAGTGGTAGTGTGTGTATAGCTGTATATGCAAATAAATGGATGTTCAATAGTTTATTTGCATGTTTGAATATGTGTGTGAGTAACTTTTGGATGACTGTCGGTGTGTAACAGGATGTATAGGTGTTTCACCACATATGATGAGTGAGTATATGTATGAGTGACTATATAGAACTGTTGGTGAATGAGTGAATGTGTATTAGATGGTGGTATTACTGAATTGGTTGTTGTAACTGGTATGGGTACCCATTTTTTTGAAAATGTTAGTTACTATTTTTGAATATGTGTTTCAAGGGTTACTTTACAGTGAAAGGAGGTCTGTCACTCTGTCACAAGGATGGTGTCATCAGTGATGTCTTGAGTGATGTCACTGACCATGTCATGAGTGATGTAATATGTGACGTCATCAGCAGTGCATTGCAGGCGCGCAAGTTATAGTAAGTCCAACTAACTATAACGTGGAATTTCAATGGTTTTATGTCAGTAAAATTTCCAGCTAACTATAACTGGTGTGAAACCTATGTTTTTTTCAGTGAATTTAATAGGTTTTTTTAAATGCTGATCCCTAACTATAACTGGTGTGAAACCTATGGTTTCTTCAGTGAATTTCTTCGGTTTTTTAAATGCTAATTCCTACCTATAACTGGTGTAAAACCTATGTTTTTTTCAGTGAATTTCAAAGGTTTTTTTAATGGTAATTCCTAACTATAAGTCTCACTTTATAAGTAAGACTGTTAGCGCTCTAGTTGTTCTTTCGAACACTCTGGTACATTCTGATATTTGGACTACATTTGTATTTTTTTGTCTCTGGTGGCCATCTTTGGGCTACATTGGGCTACATTGGCTACATTTGGGCTCTAACATATGTATATAGCCCAATGTAGCCCAATATATATTTTTTCAAAGTTAATTTTCTTAAAAACACTTGAGCATATATCTTGAGACATAGCAAAGGCACATCGGGCTACCAGTCCCTACAACGTTGCCAATTTTTTTTTGTTTGTATATCGTTTTTAAAAAAAAAAATTTTTTGCCTCGGAGCGCTCCCGGTGCACGACCCGGTGAGCGCCCCGGAAAGTGTAGTTTTATGAAGCGCCCCGGGGTGCGCACCGGGGAGCGTCCCGTAAGCGCCAATATCGCGAATGAAAACATGATCGTGATGTATCGCGTAGCCGCGTCCACGTGATACGCATGGCGTAAACGCACCCAGAAGCATTCGACGTGCTTACGCAACGCGCCCCTGGGCGCGCCACGGGACGCGCCCCGGGGCGCGTAGCGTAAGCGCGTCGGGTCATGTGACCTGAAAATAACACTTTTCATTGGTTCATAACAGTTTTGGTTTCATAATGATGAAACCCCTGATCATGTGACCTTAAAATAACACTTTTCATTGGTTCAGGATATTTAGTTTTTCCAAATGATGAAACCCCCCACCTTTTTTCCTTATTCTACCTTTGTGCTTTGAGAGAGGAAGACCTGTACTTATATCAGTCGAAAATGGCAACATTAGCTGCAGCTGCTGGATCTTCTGGACCACCACCACCACCACCACAAGGACCTCCACAACTTCACAGTGGTAGAGATCAAGAACAGGTGGAGGATGAGGAGGAGGAGGAGAGTAGATTCGTCCGAGAGGACAATATTACCTACAAACAAAAAGAGCACATCATCTGGCAATTTTTTTCAATCCCTAACGACAAAAAAAAAGTAAAGGCAACTTGCTTAATCTGTCATCAGGAGCTGTCAAGGGGGAATCCCAACAAAAAATACTCCTTCGGCAACCACACAATGATCAGGCATATGCTTCGAAAGCATCCAAATAACTATGCTAGGGCAGAGGTCAGGGAACTGGCCAGAAACCCTGTCCAATCTTCTGCCAGCACCTCCCAAACTAATGTTTCCACCCCATCAGGACCGGATGTTAGGGAGACATGCTCCACCATACAAACCAAATTTTCAAATTTTCAAATAGTTTGAATTTTTTGTGGACAAACAATATGCTATGGAGAGAAATGCATCACACTTATTAATCGTGCCTGGGATAACCACAAGTGCCCAAGGAAACATTAATTTGTTCCGCTTTTTTTTTTGCTCCTGTTGAGCCCTTTTGAATTCCCTGTTTTTTGTTTCTCCCCTTAAAAAATACAAAAAAAAACAAAAAATGTTCAGAAAAGCCAAAAAAAGAAAAAAATGTTAAAAAACCAATACAAAAAATATAAAACAACAAAAAGAAGAAAAAAAACAGTTCTTTTTAGAACTACTTCCAATTTATAAAAAAAAGGCTTCATTTTTTAAAAACTCTGTCATTCTTTTTTCCTCATGGTACGCTCCCCGGTGCGCGTACCGGGCTTCCCCCGCGCAAATCGAATTTTTATTTTTTTTGCCCAGCGGGCCCTTTTATGGCCCCCACATCAAACCTAGGGGGTCATGGGGGGTCTACTCTGCCCCCTTATGGTCATTTGCCCCTTTGTTTTTGCCAACTCTTGTGTCTCGGTTTTACCGAGACACAAGATGGCGGCCGCTCCGGACTGTTTAGAATGTTTACAGACACCCGAGAGCCAATCAGCTTTCCGTGAGCACCTCACGTGGCGCGCCCGGAGCGCTCCCCGGTCCGCGTACCGGAGCGCTGCCATAGATATATATATTTTTTTGAACCTAAATTACTCAAAATCCACTGGAGCACATATCTTGAGACATAGCAAAGGCACATCGAGCTACCAGTCCCTACAATTTTGCCAAGTTTGGTGGAAATCCATTCAGCCGTTCGGGCTAAAAGTGAAACCGACCGCCCTATGGAAATTAACATTGGGAAAACACGTTTTGGGACCCCCCTTTTATCTCGGCCCCCACTTGACGAATCCCCCCCAAACTTTCAGGGAAGGAGCGGAGCGGAGCAGGCCATTTGCTTGGAGACATTTGCAAAGATTCATCCACCGGCGCCAAAGTTATTCCCAATAGAATGTTGCGGATTTCCTATGGAAAGTAGATCCTAACTATAACTACCTACTGGCGACCGCCAGTAGGTAATATATATATATAAACTGAAAAAACCATAGGTTTCAGGCATGTTATAGTTAGTTTAGAGGAAGTGTGATCTGTCAATTTAGCAGCATCTGAATCTTACCTAACTTGACACTCTCTCCGAAGGAGCCTGGATCCGGGGCAATGTGTAGATCTGCACTCTCTCAATGGTCACTTGATGTGTAGATACACATATTTTGCTTTTGTAATGGCTTGTTTAAGATCTTGAATGTCACTTACCTTGTGATCAAGTCTGCTGTAGATTTGTGCACCAAAGTGTTTTAGTACTATCTATGCCACAAAACAGGGAGAGGCACCCTTCAAGCCAAAAGGGACAGGGTAGATATACATCTAAACAAGGAGGGTTCCGTTTGTATGCCTGACTCACACGGAATGTGAATTTGCTATTCCAGAGGTGATGAAGATGTACAGAGATGTACTATCATGAAAGCCTATCAAAAAATAATTTCACTGACTTCATACTATCTAGAAAATATTTACTTTTATTTTGTTAAATCAAATTGTATTCATTCCATAAACTCATACCAATATATTTGAAAAATATATTACACACAGTTTAATGAATTTTTTGTAAAAAAAAAACTTATCAATTCAGACAGGTAAATGCATCTCTGCTATTCATCAATTTAAAATACAAATAATGGCATACTTATGAGAAGAATCCTTATAAATAATTCTTGAAAAACAATTAGCTAACAAAAAGTACTGTTGGCGTGGCGTTTCAGTGGTACTTGTATTGGTTCACCACACCTTCTTCAAAACACAATATTAAAATACATATACAGTATGTAGAAGATAAAAAAAATCTGATTCAATATCCTATTCTGTAACCTCATCAATAACATGTTTTACAAATCAGGCTCCGCTGTGTATTAGTGCAGATATTTCCCCATAGCAAATCATAGCCGCTTAAAACTCTATACTCGTGACTTTTCTTACATGACGGGGCAGTTATCGCTCCCAGGCTCATCCTGCACATTCAATAAAATATGTTTTCATTATTTAATTTAAATGTCTAATGCTTCATCTTAATGTTGCCTTGTAGATAGGCACAAAGGCGTCATATCACTACCTTTTATGTCTGCCTGGGCACTACTTTTCCTTCAGTGCAGTAGGGGCTGAGTTAGCCCACCCTATTATACTTTCTGAAGAGTAGATTAGTATTATCTATGGGCCATATGTAGGAAGCCTAATTGTGCTCACAAATGCTGAAATTCGCAGAATTTCAGCATTTGCGATCGCAATTAGGGCAGTGTGCTATGTAGCACACAAAAACCCACATGCAAAATAAGGAATTACAAAATTTGCGATTCCTTATTTTGAAATTGCATTTAAGGAATCACAAATTGCAATTCCTTAAATGCAATGTAGGAAGTACCCAAGTAGTGCGAATTTTGGCTTAAGGAATCACAAAATACCACCAACTTCAAGTTGGTGGTAATGAGCGATTTCTTTGAAAAATTCACTTTTTGGCATTTTTCAAAGTGCCATGTGGGTCACATACATGCCCTTAGGGCATGTATGTGAGCCATATGTGCACACATGTTAATTTCAGGGGTGCAAAAGGGTGTCCTATTGACACCCTTGCAACCCTGAAATTGCATTCTCAATTTGCAATTCTCTAATTGAGAATCGCAAATTGAGAATGTCTTCCCATTCTTTCCTATGTGACTTCAAGCCCATACGAATGAATGATAAGGTATTCCTTATTTGCGAATCTCAATTTGTGATTCGCAAATAAGGAATAAGTGGGATTCGCAAAAAAAAAAGTTGCTAATCCTACCTGCATTGCGTTTTGCGATTCTCTAATTGTGATTCCCTAAAAATCGCAATTTGAGAATTGCAAAACACAAATTACCTACATATGGCCCTATGTCCTTTGTTCAAGCTTATCTTAGTACTAGAGAGCTGAAGTCTTTTTTTATTATTTATGCGTAGATGTGTGTTTGCCAGCATTAGGTGCAAGGATGTGTTGAATGATTGAATAAGTAATTCAAATGTGAGGGACGTTTTTGAAAGAACTAGTAGTAATCCTGGAAGACCGGAGTTGACCCTGTATTGATCCCATTTGTATGTCATTTTGAAAGGAATGTACATTTACAGACAAGTTAGGGGGACATTGGTGTTGTGATGCAAGATATGGGTTGGCAAAGAGGAATAGGTCTATTCTATTAAATGTAGAGAGGTTTTGGATTTGGCATAGGAGATTGCGTAACTTTTTGAGGCCAAATCGCCTGAAAGTTTGAAGTACCACAAGTGTTGTTTTTTGAGAATAGATGTGTGTTTAGCATTAATTTTGTAAATTCCTTTACCAACTATGTGTTTGGTCCCCTGAGTCTGCGGATAGGGTGAATGGGTGTGAGTTGATTGGTCAAGTGTTGAGTCTTTTGGAGGGGGTGTTTGGTGACTTTGAAAGGTGTATAGATGCCATAGAGGGCTTGAGTGTGAAGGCCAGGCAGCCGTATATTTGGTGTTTGGGGTTGTCCATAAAACTTTAGGTGCTAAAAAATTCCAGATTCTCTCCACAGGTTACTCAGTGCCAAGAAATGTCATGTTAAAAGAAGATTCTTGTTAAGCATACCTGTTTATTATGCTGTATCTTCCTGTTTATTTTTCACTTTAATATCCCTATAAGATCATCCACTCTTCGTCTGATTGAGCTAAAAGTGAGGAAACTTAATTCAGAATGAGTATCTTCATGTATCCAGACAACAAAACACAGTAACGACCCACAACTTACTCTGTTGAAGAGGGTTTTTATAAAATAGGTCACAGCATCCTTGTTTCTATCGCACCAGGAACCTAATAAAATAAATGTTCAGCCTTATCCCATGACATACGCTGAAATAGATTGCAGTATTGCAGTTACACGTGCACTGTTTACCAACACAAAGAGACATTTACACCCACTGATCAAATGACATTTTGGGCAATAATTGATACAAATGACAGTTTAAGGGTACTGCAAAGTAGCCTGTGCTTGGGGCAAAATTTCCTGGCACAGAGATCACAATTTTCAGTCTCTGCTGCAATTTACAGCATAGGAGTACAGATTTACGTAGAAGTCACGCAGCACAGGGCAGTGAGTAAAGTTTCTGCTCTGCGTAGCATGAATGGGAAAGAACAGAACAATACCATACCTGCTTTGGTGTTCTGCTCTCTGTCAGCAGTGGCACACTTTTAGTTGCCATGCACTTATGCAAACCCTTGTGCCACAGTGCAAGGGTGTCTGCATTGTGGAAATCACAGGTTATTTGCTGGAAGGTGTCTCTACAAGTACACAAACTATTCTTTAATGTGTTTCTCACTTGGTATGTGCATTGTACAATGAAGTACACATGCAAAGTGGGAAACACAAGGAAATGAAACATTTCTTCTCGTTACACCTGCCTCAAGGAGGTCCAATATTTTGGCATAAGTCTCTACCTACAGTTCTTTGTAGCTAGGGATGAGCATCAAAACCCATGAGTCGTTGCCTGGAACACTAAGGAGCCACCTATGGAAAACACCCTTGAAGCAAAGTAATGCAAGGTAACACATTGTGCAGTGATAGAAGGAAATTCCTCATTTTAAAAATTAAAAGCATATAACTGTAAAGTGCTAACTCCAGTGTTAAATGACACACACACATTTAGCGCAAGTGTGTAGTAGATAATCACACTTAGCCATTATAAGCAAACACTCAAGATAATATGTTGTAATGAATTAAGTTAGCTTAAATACTGATGCCATTTTGCATGTCAACTTTACACGTTAAGACTAATAGGCTTGTTAGATATTTATTCATGCAGTTGGTTTGCACAAAATGTTTTTCTCTTTCTTCCCTCTGAGATGAAGTCATTTTCCAGAAGCCTTCTGTTAGCTTTTGAATATGCATTTGTTATGTATTAGATAACTGATAGTAAGGTTCTCACTGGGAGAAGAAGATGCCAGGAAGCTCGACTCGTGGAAAGAGCTGTTCAAACCTCAAGATTCTGTTCAAAGTAACAAATCAAGGGCATTATTGTGTATGATCCATTGTGAAGACGTAAGAAATTGGGAATTTTTTTCTGCTCCCAGCATTTGTAAAAGTATGATTGGTTCCTAAAAGTAGGGAAGAGATGCAATGTTGCAACTAGAGATTTGTTCAGTTACAATATTGTGTATTCCTAGATTAGGGCAGGGCAGAATTTAGAGCTTCCAGCTAAATTTAAGCTGAGAAGACCCATCCAGCCTCTACTAATCTTCACTGCTTGTGTACTAAGGCTTCATGTCTGTGCATTCCTATTCTCTCTCAGAAACCTTAATTTGGTTTTCAGAAGCAGACACCTTACCTTACTTTGCATAAAATAAATTGCATTTTCACCCAACCTTCTTTAATTTAGATAAGCAATTTTCCTCTGTGGACACACTTGCTTCATATTCTGCATTTCATTTGTAATTCTTATCATTGTGCTATTTTGTCTTATTTGGAAATATAAACTTTTAGATTATTTAAATCTGTAATATTGATAACTGAAATGTAAATGCTTACTTAACTAATGATTGATTTGAATTAATTTGTTAATAAATCCCATTTAAACTCATTCTAATTATTTTTGTCTATTCCTGTGAAGTCCCAATTGGTCTTCACTCTTATGATAACTTATGTACCTAGCTCCTTATCTGCTAACTTTGTCAACTAACAGAGGCCCATACGACCAATGATGGACGTTATTTGACTATTATACCCAACGTTTGAGAAACAAGAATCCCCCTCCAGCAGCAGCTTTGCATTATTTTGGATTACAATTGCTTTGAATTGTAACTACTACCCCATTACAATGCACTGGGTTTAGGTTAAAAACGTAACACAAACCCAACACAAAGTGTTTGTAAATCCAGGCAATGGGTCAATGTGTCCTGGATTGTCATTTTCAAAGGATTGTTTTCTTATAACGAATACAAATATGTAATTACCAGGGAGATGGCTCCTTTCTTCATGTGACAATTTTTAAAGGCATTGTATATTTGTGCAATGCCACCAAGACGAATGAATAGCGCGTGCCAGCAAATACAATTTTCAAAGAGAATAAGATGGAGGAAATATGTACATGTTAAAATAACATTGCAAACAAAGAGTTAGGGACAAAGGCATACCACCAGAAATAGCTTTAATATTTCGAGCCAAGCAAATGAATGTGATATGTCTATAGGAATCTATTGGAGACAAATACACAAAATCTTACTTTGAGGTGAAGCAGTGAAGGGACGCGATATAACACACATAGAAATTAAATACGAAAGGAAAAGTTGACCAGAAATGTAATAGCTGACAGTGGGGGATGTAGTTTTAAACTAGATCAGACATGAACAGAAACATACAAAAATGAAAATCTGAATATTGAGGGAGGTGAAAGGAAAAATCAGTAGAGTGACTATAAACGAGAGCTATGGGCCCCATTTACAAGCTTACTGCCCACCATGTGTGAAAGAAAAATACATATGTAAACTAAAACTTGAAAGTTGTCCATGTTTTTGGGAAGCTAAAGTCTTGGGGCCATATTTATGACCACGCTACGTGGTGCAAGAGCGACACAAACCTTAAATAATATTTCTGAAGCCAGGCAAAGGCACTTTGCATAGCTATAAAAATATGGAGTAACTCAACACAGCGCAAATTGCTTTGCTGTATTACTCTGCCCTGGGGGGGAATTCCATGGGTGTTACGTGGATGTTCCCACAGAACTCCTATGGTGTGTGATGCATTCCCAGATTTAAAACACCTTGTCAGCCTGGGAATGCACCAAAAGATACACCAATAAGTTTATTTCTCCTTGTTTTTTCCTCTTTCTATGTGTGCTGCATTTTGCTGCACAGTGCAGGCTTGCACCACTAAACTTGTAAATATGGCTCTTAGATTAATAAATAACATGTAAAGAATCATTGATATCAAATACAAAACATCCCACCGACTGTAGTGTTATTGAGTTTGTGGTATGTTTCAAAATATCTATTATTGAATACACTTATGCAATTGTTGTTTTTCAGAAATGTATTGCTCCGTATCTATGTGCTGTGGAAATAAAACAAAAGCCAACATAGGCTATAACGTGGTGGCAGCCCAACACCATTGATGGAATATTTTAAAGCAAAAAAAGAGAAGGCGCTGTAAAAAGAGCGGAATAAAAAATGGTGGAGGCACCCTTCAAGTAGCAATTAGATTATCATTTTAAGAGTGAAGTTAATAACAAAATTCTCGAACATAGTTGGCCTAGCAGGATGTACAGGGCTTGTTTATGGTATGTATATAATATAGACCCCAAAGCAACTGACCATTTGTAAAGTTAGAGTCACGTTCAAGGGCAGTCGCTTTATTGAGTAACCAGGCAAAGCATTTGGTATTCCACTTTGGGATTATTACTCCTAGGCAGAAATGGGGCATCTTGTTACAAATAAAGTAGGCATAGGCTGATTCACTTTGTTTTTTGAGAGTAGATTTAGTTTTCAAATTCCATTTGACTTTATTACAACAAAATGTTCATGAAAACATAAAAACAAAATATCCACATTTATTAGAAAATTACATTAGTGATAAAATATATTTAATTATTCTGACAATCAAAATAAAAGTAAGTATTAAGACCAGGGCCGGACTGGGCCCCACAACCGGCCCTGGCAAAGTGCTCGGCCGCCCCCTTCCCCACAGGGGGGGTTGGAGGTGCCGCCGAGCTCTTTGCCGGGGACCGGTTTGCAGCCGATTTTGGTACAGGGCCGATTTTGCAGCTATGCTGAAAAAACAGCCCTGTAATAAAACTGGCCCCCAGGGTCCCAAAACCGCCCCCCACCAGTGCGGCGCACCGGGAGATTACCGGGTGGCCGATGTGGCCAGTCCGTCTCTGATTAAGATGTAATATGTATTAAAATGGTGACTGTTAGAAATGGGATCTCTGGTTGGCTAAGGCTTGCGCCAAAGCCAGGCAGGGACCACCACGCTAGCCAGGGCAAGGGAGTTACACGCCAAGATAACCCCTGCTCACCCCCTTGGTAGCTTGGCACGAGCAGTTAGGCTTATCCCGGAGGCAATGTGTAAAGCATGTAAATGTGTAAACCACACAAGGTTATATATAATAATAGCCTTTGTATTACCATAAACACATTAGATCATAATCACACATATTACACTGTGACAACTGGCACTGAGCAGTATTTACAGGGGAATATTTACACCAGACTGGGCCACGTGGGCCACTGTCGGAATCAGCATTTAGTAGAAATAGTAGATGTAGAACATAGAATAATTGTAGCACAAAATACCAATTGTAGAACACAACTAGGCCTAGGCAGCCAAAGCAAAGATACGCAAGAGAACAAGCCTAAACATGGCAGCTGCCCACTACTTGCTGGGCAGCTGTAGAATCCAAATGATGGGCACGGACACTTTGGTGCCCTCAGGACACCACCCTGGGGTTCTCTAAACAATTCTGCGCCACGCGGCAGCTGCCTGCGCACTCGCAGGGTAGCTGGACTTAGCACCACTCTACACTGGCACTCAGGGACTCAAGAAACGCGCTAGGCACCAAAAGAAGCAGATACAGCAGGAGGGGAGGGGGCGGGCACCGGCAATGTGCCCTGATGCCCCCTCTACCACAATGACCTCAGGAGCCCTCAAGTAAATCAGTGCGGGCACCACTGTGCATGTGAGCCCCACTCGGGGGACTCTTAGCAACCCATCTGCCCCCAACGTCGGAGTCCCGCTCTGGGACTTCTAAAAAGACAATGTAGCCCAAAATGAAGATAGCACCAGCAGGAGGGGGCGGACAGCGGCAATGTGCCCTGATGCTCCCTCTAACAGTAATGAACCCAGGAGCCCTGCTCACCGGGCTCTTCCCTCTTGTGCACCAGGCCTCCCGCTCCACCAGACGATCTCCAGCCTCACTCACCAGGCTCCTTCAGGCTGCTCCTCCAGTGGGGGTCCAATCACTGTCTGACTTCTTGGGCGGCTGCACGCAGGGCTCTCTCCTCCATACGGAAGCCCCGCCAGCCATTGCAGCACTCCTTCGTGCCACTCAGCACCACAAGGCTCTCCCTCGCTCTCAGAGGCCCCGGGTGCAAACGCCGCCTTGGTGCTTGCGGTCCGCTTCATGGGCACACGCAGGAGGGCAGAGTAGGCTCCCGCTGCTTCCTGCTTCCTTATCAAGCTCTGCCCATGTCTGGCAAGAGGTTGCCTGACTTCCGGTCTCGCGCTCCACACCCGGGTCGCGACGGTGATTCTTCTTTGCAGGCAATACGGGGCAAAACGAGGGGTAGGCACACGCTAGGGGTATTTAACAAGCACAATGCAGGGGGGTCTCCCACGCCGGGGACTCCCTCTTCAAAAGGATCAGAGCTCCATGCTGCAGCCACAAATAAAAGTGCTGCTCCTCTCAGCCACAAGAAATAAAGCGCTCTTCAGAAAATAATGATACAGCGCTTCCCAGATGCTGAAAGTCCCAAATCCAGGGAAAGTCTCTTTAAGAATGCAAGGTGGGGGCAAAGGCTGGGCCCAGGGCCAGCTCACAGGGCCCTCCAGCAGGGAGGCAGTCCCTAGTGGCGGTTCCTCCTGGTGCCCAGCAGCAGCAGCATGCCCACCTCAAGTTAGGATCAGAGAGAACATTTTATATGGGGTCACAGCCCCTTTTTATACCCCCATTTCCTTTGTGTAAAGCTGTAGGGCAAGGGGAGAACCAGTTACAACTGGTTCTGGGGCACTTTGTTTTGCTCAGCTCCTCTCACTATTCACAGGACAGGCTAGGGATATCGGACGCATCACAGGGGGCGGAGCCAGCATTGTGGAGAGAAGGCACAGCCCTATTCAGGTACCAGGTGCAACTCCTCCCTCCCATCTACATGCAGATCTCCCTATTCACCACCGGGCGGACCCATCCTGGCTCCTGGAGCCAAGCACACCAGCCAGCCCCTGTCACTCACAAGCCAGACAGTCATTTCACATTCACTGCACACAGAAATGTCAACTTCTAAAAGTGGCACTTCTCCACTAGACACATCCAATCTGCGCACACCGTAGCGCAGCATTTAATCTCACAAGTTTGCACATATCAAACTCGCCCCTGCACTCCTCTCACATCAGGAATTACCATGGACACTCATCTCCTCCATGCATTCCTATGGGAGGGCAGGCCAATCTTACCACAAGCACTCAGATTACGCACACACTTTACACTGGGACACAGTGTTAAAGTGCGCAGAAGCCAAAAACGACTAACATCAGATCACATTTAAAATCAAAAAGTTTAGGGGTGAACCTGCCAAAAGGGCCAAGTCCAACAGTGACTTTTGGAGAAGCACCATAAGTCTTCACTAAAGTACTTATACATTTTACCTGTATGGGTGCTCAGAAGTGTTTTAAATCTAAATTCAAAGTCCCAGTGTACCTGTTGGCTACTGAGAAATGCTGGCACTCTCCAATTGAAATGATGTTCTCCCTTTCAGATAATGAATTGCAGGTACTCAGTACCTGTACATTTAAAGCACTTGTCTAGAGACTATAGTTAGGTATACAAAGGATTGCTCCAACGAAGTCTGCTTCTTGCTGACAATGAATGAGTATGGAGTAGAGTAGTGTGCACAAAATTCTCTGTTGTTGATGCTTGTCTACTCAAAACCTGCCCATATGTCGGATTGGCATGAGCTGTCCCTTGGAAAAGCACCATTTGTCTGCAATAAATGGTTTTATCTTTACCTGTGCTGGGTACAGAGATGTAGACTACAGAAAGTATTATCAAATTAAAGTCTGCTTCTTCCTAAAATGGGAGCTGCAGGGTGGTGAAAATCTCAGAAAGGAGGTGGAATATTGTGTGTAAAATGTGTTGTATTTGGTGCTTAGCTATTCAAAACTGATGCACGTCCACTGTGCATGAGGTAGCATTTGGAGAAGCACTACTCGCCTGCAATAAAGAACTTTAGTTTTACTAGGGCTGTGCTCAAGGAGCATTGAAGATTTCATCAAGGATTACCCCTGTGAACTCAACTCCTACCTGACAAAAGTGCAGGGACTTGACTAGTCAAATATAGCACAGTTTGCCAGTGCGGCGTAAGACAACTGTTAGAAAAGCACCATTGTGTGCAATAAAGTTCTTCACTTTTTATCAGCATTGGATCCAGAAACTACTGTTAGCTGAACAAAGGATTACCCCTGTGGAGTCCCCTTTTCTAAATTCCGGGGCCCAAAGTATCATGTGAATGAGAGGGCGTTTTGCTAAACAATGGCTTACATTTGGAGACCAAACATGGAGTGAAAATCACTTGGTAATAACCAATATGTTACTATTCTGTATTCCCACACACCTCCTAAACAGAAATGGTACCCAACGTATGTGTGTGGGCTTCTATCCCACAACAGGAAAGGCCCCAAAATATGCCATGAAGACACCACATTTTTGGCATGAAATCCCTTTTTGGTGATGTGGAAGCTGCTGAATTTCAGCACAGGCTCCTCCACATCCAGGGAAACCCACTAAACTCAGACATTTCTGAAAACTGGAAGAAAAGGGGGACTTGCATCTAAACAACTTCCTGTGAGGGGATGTTTCAAAAGCTGCATACAAATACAACGTTTCTACCACCCAGCATTCCACCATTTCACCCAATAAAAACAATACCCATTTGTGTGGCTGGGCACAGTGTCACAACAAGGAAGACCCCCAACACTCACTGGACATGTGGGAAGCTGCATACTTTTGAGCCCAGACTCAGCTGCCAACTTACGGTAGCCTCCAAACCCAGAGATTTCTGAAAACTAGAAACCCAGGTGAGTCCATGGTAATCTGACGAGCTGATCCCACAACGTTTGTTACCCACAATGACCTGTAAACCTCAAACTTTGGCTAACATCATGCATTTACTTCATATTTCTGTGAGGTAAAGTTCCTGAATCTGAGGAGAGAACCAAAATTCCCACCTTCTAGCATTCCCACACTTCTGTTAACAAAAACAGTACCCTACTTATGTCGCTAGACCTAGCACCTGTGGCATTAATGGACCAAACCACGACAATGTGAACAACACATTGAATTGATGTAGTTGCAATGGTCACTGTTTTCAGCTGTGACTTTTGTGAATTCCTAATGTGGAAGGACACCCTGTAACATTAATTGTATCCTTTTCTGCATATACACTCAGGCTGTAGACATAGCCAGTAGAGCTCTCATACAACATGTACATCTTGATGCTGTAACACACTCTTTTGCCTGGTGTGTGCCACTTGAACAGCAACCGCCCTTTATATAGCATCAACCTCTCGTCAATTGCTATACTCTTCCCGGAAAACTGTTCCACAATACCCTAATACTTGTACAAGCTGTCATGGCATGGGTGGTCCAGAGGCAATGCTGCACAATTTTCATAAAAATACAGCATGCATTGTATAAACAAAAATCTGGCTCCACCCATGACAGGTTTGTATCTGGAATATACAGTGCACTATTTCTATTCTGAGCATGAGGCCCAGTAATATTTCCAAATCCCAAAGTGAAGTTGAAATCCAAGATGTGCACTACAATGAGGTTCCAGAAGACCACTATGCTCCCTCAGAAACTGATCGATTGGTGTGAAATTGGAACAAAGAAGTCATGAGGCAGAAAAAGACGAAGGTAGTCTATTAGACAAACATTTGCAGTATTTACATTTACATCCAGCATCTGGAGGAATTTGTTGCACAACTACATTGTGGGGCTGACAAGTGACAACTCCTGAATGGGCTACCTGCCACTGTTCCTCAGCTGTTGAGATGTTCCAAAGCCTGCCCGGAACTGCAGGACTCTCAGCCTATATCAGTTGGCTCAGGACTTCTCTGCAAACAAGGATTGCAGAATAGCCTCAACTTGGCGCTTCCGTACTAAGTCTATAACACAAAGGGCACATTTATTGCTGTTGCCCATACCACAGGACAGAACAAAACACGCCTGGTCCTCGTGAATCAGGTTAGGGAGATATCCTTTGAGGCAGGTCACAAGAACCTTGGCAAAGACTTTGGCATTCATGTTTTAGATGGAGATAGGGCGGTAATATTGGCAGATGGTGGGGTCCTTATCTGGTTTAGCTATTAGAAAGATCTTAGCCTCATCCATCACAG
The DNA here is from genome assembly GCF_964263255.1 of Lissotriton vulgaris. Classification (NCBI taxonomy): domain Eukaryota; kingdom Metazoa; phylum Chordata; class Amphibia; order Caudata; family Salamandridae; genus Lissotriton; species Lissotriton vulgaris. Next base: position 867,027,855 of record NC_141696.1, read on the forward strand.
ATGTCAGGTTGCAGGACTGGTACAGTTTGTTAAAAACAGCCACCAGCAGAGGGGCTAATAGGTGTGTGCAATGTTTATAGGGTGCAACTGTGAAGCCATCAGGTTTTTTTTTTTTTTTTTTTTTAATGAGTTTTATATCGCGCCTTGTTACCCTTGGGCATCCCCGCGCTCATCCAGAGAGAAACGCCAAAACAAGAGACACAAGAATTAGGCAGGGAACAGATACGTTTTTAAAAGTTTGCGGAAACCTAAGAAGCTTGTTTCCGAGCGTAAGTACAGAGGAAGAGAGTTCCACAGTGTGGCCACATTTATGGAAAATCTTCTGCCACCGGTTCTTGCCTTCCTTACCCTCATAACTTGCAGCAGATGTTGATAGTATGAGCGGAGGGTGCGGGAGGCCTTATAGGATTGAACCATATCCCGTAGGATGGGTGGGCCTTTCCCCTGCAGAATTTTGTGGGCCATACAGAGTGCTTTAAATTTCACCCTCTCTCTGACAGGGAGCCAATGTAGTGCCTTCAGCGCAGGGCGAGCCGACTGACGCCTGGGAAGGTCCATCAGGAGCCTGGCGGCCGCATTCTGCACTTGCTGCAGTTTGTTTAGGGTGGATTCTGGGGCCCCCAGAAACAGCGCGTTACTGAAATCCAGCCGTGAGATGATGAGCCCCTGGATAAGTAACCTTCTAGAGGCCACTGGGAGGAGTGGTAAGATCTTCCGGGCTGACCGGAGCAGACCGAAGCACACGCCTGCGGTCTTTTTAGCGTGTGTCTTGAAGGAAAGGTCCTGCTCCAACCACACCCCCAAGCTCTTAATCTCCTGTTTGGGGGTGGGTGCCGCTCCCAGACAGCTGGGCCAGCTGCTCGGTGATAAGGAGGGAGGGGAGTTCCCCAACATCATCAGTTCCGTTTTTGAGCCGTTAAGCTTGAGTGCTGAGCTACACATCCACGTAAAGATCTTAACTAAACACGTGTGCAGCCGGTCGGGATGGTAAGCCGACTGGGGAAGCCCTACCACCAACTGAGTATCATCAGCGTAGCTGATGATCTTGATACCCAGAGGCAGTACCACACTCTCCAGTGGGGCCATGTAAATGTTAAATAAAGTAGGGCTCAGCGATGAGCCCTGTGGCACACCACACTGGAGAGGGACCGATGATGACTTCTCGTGGCCTTCCCACACCTCAAACCTCCGGCCTTCCAAAAAGGAAGCAAACCACTTCAGGGCCGTCCCGGAGACCCCCACCCCCGACAGCCGTTGGAGAAGCACCTGATGGTCTACGGTGTCAAATGCCGCACTGAGGTCCAGGAGGATCACTTCCACCGATCCCCCTGAATCCAAAATGCTCCTGGCATTCTCCACGACTGCCAGCAGGGCAGTGTCGGTCCCCTGACCGGGGCGAAAGCCCATTTGGGAATCACCCAGAAGGGAGTTGGACTCCAGAAAGCCCGATAGGCGACTATTCACCAACTTCTCCGCCACCTTGCTAAGGCCGGGGAGCAGGGAAATGGGCCTAAAGTTGGCAAGGTCGGCGGGGTCCAGGTTGGGCTTCTTCAAGAGAGCCTTGACCACCGCTCCCTTCCAACTAGGGGGCACCACTCCTTGGGTGAAGGATAGATTTATAAGGTCCGTCAATGGGCCGCCCATGGTGGAGGCTACCTGCTTAAGATATTTCATTGGTGCAGGGTCTTTTGGAGAACCACTTTTCATGGTCGTCAGGACTGCGAGAACTTCTTCCACAGTGACAGGGCCGAAAGAAGCCAACTCCGCTGACCGCACCCTGGGCTGAGACCCTAGGTTACCACCGGAGGGGGTCTCCTGGGCTAGCCAGGGGAGAGATGCCAAGATGTTATCTATTTTGGTTTTAAAGAAGGAGGCAAGTTCTGAACATTTTTCACGTGGATTGTCGTGAATGACCTGAGGTTCGGGAGCTTTCAAGAGTTCTTTGATGACCCTAAACAATTATTTCGAGGAATTGGCCGAAGAGCCTATTCTCTCCTCAAAGAACACAGATTTCGCTGCCCGAATTGCGGATTTGTAGGTACTAAGAGCCGCCCGATATTCTCTCCGGCTCGTTTCACTCCAATCTTTCCTCCAGGTCCGCTCCAGCCTCTTGCAGCCCTTCCTCAGTGTTCTCAGCTCAGGTGTATACCAGGGCGCGGATCCCACTCTCATACCCCTGGTGAGTTGTTTCTTCTTGGGGAGGAGAGCATCAAGTGAGTTAGTAAGCCAGATGTTTAAGTTCTCATCGGCAACTAACGGATTGGACCCAGGGGGAGGCCGAGACGCCTCCAGATGTACCGCCCAGGTGTCCACTGGGACCCTGGACCTGGCTCTTTCCACGGTGTATACCCTGGGAGCTGATGTCACTGGGACATCAAACTGCCACTGGGCAGGCACCAAAAAATGTGTCTGTCCAAGGCAGAGCCAATGTAGGTAGTACTTTAAGGCAATCTGAGTTTGAAAATATAGGGTCCAGCAAGTGACCCTTCCCATGTGTGGCACCTGAGTTAGCCAAGTTGATCCCAAATGCTTTAAGATCGCCTTGCAAATCTATTCCCAAAGAGTTGGAAGGGTCATCGAAATGGATATTAAAATCACCCAGAGCTACGAAGTTACCAGTAGAGGAAGCAAGGAGCGCGGTTGTTTCTAAGAAAGAATTAAGAAAATTCCCCAAAGACCCAGGTGGACGATAGATCAGAAGGCCCGCCAAGGATGCAGTGGGTGACAAGCGAAGAGAGAACTGACAGCTCTCGCAATCGCTCAACCCTCCATCCTGAACCTTACACACTAGCGAATCCTTATAAAGGATGGCGATTCCTCCTCCCCGCCCCACAGGTCTCTCCAGATGTGATATAAGAAAGCCTGGAGGAAGTGCTCTCACCATGTCGGGCCTGAGCAGGAGGAAATCCAGGTCTCTGTTAAAAATAACACATCCAACTTGTGGTCCAGAATGAGGGAGTTGATTTCAGTGGCCTGACTGGGTAAAGACCGGCAGTTCAACAAAGCTATTGAGAGCACCGATTTGTCAGGGGCCCTGTCCTGACCCGCAATACAGGCCCCGCAAGGTAGGAACGGTTGTCCTCCCTCGTGGGCGAATCTGCATGTGGTGAGTTTCAAAGACCGCCAAGACATGAGTTCCTCCCTCCCATACCCAATACGAATGTGAGGTGGCTCTAGTGGATCGGGCATAAGGACCAGCCCTGAGCCCGTCTGGGCCCGGACGGGCACAGACGGGCTGAACTCTGGCGTAACTCCGGCATCAGTCCGGCGTTCCCGCTGCGCGTGGCCGCTGCGCGTTAGCATGGCTACCGAAGTACTCTCCTAACGAGATGGAGAGAGGACTTTCTGACGCGCTGGGACCCACTCACCCAAGATGGCCGCCACGAGTCAGGGGCGAAGGACCCGCAAAACGCGGTGAATTTGCCAGAATTATAGTGCAGGTGTGATGGCAGAGGTGGGGGTATGCGAGGCCAGGCAGGTAAGAACAGGGAATAACTGGTCTCAGGCCATTTCTCTTCTCAGGTGCTTGAAGGCCATTAAAACCTTTCCCTCTGTAATAGGCTCATCCATAAATTCATTCTCTGACTGGGTGAGGGCAGGGAGAAGGTACTGTCGAAATGTGCATTGCACCTCTACTTATGAGCTGGCAGCTGAAAAAAAGAGCTGTAATATTCACAAAATGCCATAGTCTTCTACTCTCCCAAGAGCAGAGGACTCCAGTGAAGTTTTCACCTCCCTGATAAACCCACTAGTTCGCTGAGCCCGTAGTTTATTCACAAGGAGCAAGCCAGCTAAATTTCCACCCTCATAGAAGCGGGTATCAAATCCACCTAGAAAATACTTAGCTGTATCATATTCTAAGGTGCCGATCTGCCTTCAGAGTGCTCAGAGTTTCCTACAAAGTTTCTTGGATGGGTATGTTTTATGGTCACATTTGACATGGAGAAGGTCCTCCCGGAGCTCGAGCAATTCAATCTCCCTCATTCACTTTAAACAGCTTCCTTCCTTAACACCTTCAATGCTAAGGCAATTCCCCCAGAGTGCTGACATCCCTTGAATCCCATTGTTCATGACAAGCTCAGCTCGTCATAAGCACAGCTCAACCGTGCCTCATGATGAGCTGAGCTCATCATGAGCAGTGAAGGGGTTAATGAAAATTTCCCAAACCACTGCTTCAGAGCATCCCATACTAGCTGGGTTCTTTCCTCCCTTGTGTAATTGGTCTGTAAGTTGCCCTGTACTGCCGCTGTAATCTCAAGTTGCACTACCTGGTCCCTCAAAACAGCATTGTTCAATCTCCATGGACACCTTCTACAATCTGCATTCGGGCAAGGCCAGCAGAAGGTGACCTGGACCAAATATATGACGTTACAATGCATACCATTACAATGCATGCTTTTAACATCACGGTTTTTACAATGCAAATACCATTATATCACGTTTTTGCAACGCATACCATTACAAAACATGTACGTTGAAATACATTAAAACTACCATTAAAACGCATTCAATTACAATGCATACTAATACTACGCATACTCTTACTTTTTTAAGTAAACAAGGGGGACCCAGTTGGTAGCTATGGACCATGGGTATCAGTTAATTAAAGAGACAAAGGTCCTAAGCTAAGCAAAATTACACATTGATACTATATAGGCCACAATAGGATGCTATATATTTTCCTTGCCCAGCCGGACAGGGAATTTATTATAAATCAGATCAAGTGTTTTAAGAGTTTAGATACATTTGGCAACAAACTATTTATTGCAGTAGGGCACAGTCCTGCGCCGTACTGGAAAGGTAAGCAAAAATTGAAAGGAAAAGTAGTAGGAAAGAAAGGTTCTTCAGGCAAAAAGAGAGAGCAATCTGGGCACTGTTTGATGGCTCCCTATCAATCGCGGAACCTGTAGCGAACCTCCACTGCGGTTTGCCTGCATCTAGACATCGTTATAATACCTGTGGATCGTTTGAACCTATCGACCGCTTTCCAACAAAAAGGATTCTTAGCCCGTGGTGCCATCACAACTTTCCAACCTGGAAACACCAACAGTCTCCTTCTTGAGCCCATGAGCCACCAGCGTTATCACACACCATGCCCCCGCAGGAGTCGTGCCGTATGAGCTCTCCCAGCTCTGTCAGAACGCGCAGCGGTCCCGCATGCCCTGTGACCTTACCCAAGCCCCTGCAAAGGCGTATATATTGTTTAAATCAGGCAATTATTTTGTTAAGTCCTGAAGATGATCCCCTTGTAACTAGAGCACGGGATCGAAACGTCGACTCCTTTTAGTAGACATACGTCTGACCATTGTATATTATTGCTTGTATGTGCTACTCTGGGAAACACTGATAACATTGATTCAAACAGTGCCCAGATTGCTCTCTCTTTTTGCCTGAAGAACCTTTCTTTCCTACTACTTTTCCTTTCAATGTTTGCTTACCTTTTCAGTACGGTGCAGGACTGTGCCCTACTGCAATACATTGTTTGTTGCCAAATGTATCTAAACTCTTAAAACACTTGATCTGATTTATAATAAATCCCCTGTCCGGCTGGGCAAGGAAAATATATAGCAGCCTATTGTGGCCTATATAGTATCAATGTGTAATTTTGCTTAGCTTAGGACCTTTGTCTCTTTAATTAACGCATACTCTTACAGTGCATACTATGTTTTTATTATTTTTCTATAAATTATTTGTTTTATTTTTTTATTTTCAAAGCATCCTCTGGGATGGGATGCAAGGGAAATAGGGGTTTTGGGTGGGGGAGATTATTAATAGCCAGGTAATAAATGTAATACTTGTGTACTTTTTAAAGTGCCTTTCCATTAAAAAACCAGAGTGTTAATAATAAAATCTATAAAAAATTCCAAAAAGACAGAGAAAATAAAACATTCATTTTAAACATTTTACAAAAAAAGACCCTACTCGGTGTCAAAAATAGAATAAACAGACAATCTTTTTTGCAGAACATAAAACGTAAGTACTTCAACTATTTTTAATACAGTCCCTGTGCCAGCAACTACACAAAATGGCTGACATTCCGAGACGGAACGTATAAATGAACATTTTTACACATGATAAAATAAATATGCATTATGTCAGATTGAGAATCTCGTGAAAAAACAGTTTCCCATACATATTTTCTTTAAAATTGTTGTTTACACTCAAAAAACGTATAAAAGAAGCCGACCACCATGTTGCGCTCAGTGGTAAACTGACTTCCAAGGTGACCACACACAGCAGGAGCAGCTGGAGAATTTTGCAGTTTGTTGAAGTGAACACTGCCATCTACACACCGAAGTAAGTATACGTTTTCAATAAAACAGCATCAAAATATTGACACATAAATCACAAGTACTCACAATATAATTTTTTTTTTTTTACAGCATTTACTCATTTTGAAAACCAGCCGCCAATCGAAAGCAGATATTCGAGAAATTATAAAAAGTATGTGAATAAAGGAACAAAATGTATGTAAAATTAAAAAGTCCATAATTAAATTACATTTTACTTTTTATATTAACAGAGTTTGGACATAAATCAACACCAAATTCCGTAGCAGGAAGAAGCAAACCTTAACAGAATCAAATGTAAGTAAAATGATAACAATAATCTGAATGAAAAAAAACACTTTATTGAACTCAGAAATAAAACATTAGCAGACAAAGATCAGAATTATGTGTCAAATATTTCTAATTTAACACCTTTATGTTTTTGCCTCAGGAAAGAGCCTCAGGGAAAGTGTTAGTTGGAGGTGGGGGCTGATTTACTATTCCTACTCCGACAGGTGCTTGCCTCAGGCTGAAAGGTAGTGGGGCAAATTTACTATTCCGAATCCGACATGTGCTTGTCTCAGGGAAAGAGTTGGATGGTGGTGGGGGTAAATGTACTAATCCTACTCCAACCTGTGCTTGCCTCAGGGAAAGTGCTGGATGGTGGTGGGGGCAAATTTACCATTCCTACTCTGACAGGTGCATGCCTCAGGGAAAGTTTTGGATAGTGATGGTAAATTTACTATTCCTACACTGACATGTGCTTGCCTCAGGGAAATTGTTGGATGGTGGTGGTAGAAAATTGATTCTACTTAAATTTAAAAAATTACATTTTAAACAGTACATTTTCTATTTTTTTTTTTTTTATTATTTTTTTTTTGTTGTTGCTGTCACATGGTACACAGTAACGGACAATAGGCCTTCAGTGCAGCGTCAACATTCAGCTGCCATAATCAGTAGAGCAACTTTTTTATATTTTACCCCCCCAACTTCAACTTGCTACTTTTAGGGTTAAGATCCACTATTCATAACAATGGTTTACATCATCATCGGTGTATCCAAATGCAACTATCAGGTCTTGGTTTAGATATATATTTCAGTATGTTCCTCTACCTGCAGGTTCCCAGGGCCCTGTATCATTTACTGTCTCCACGTTCCACTCCCCCCTCCCTCCAATCAATCCAGATCTTCGTCATCCCCTGAGCTGTCCCCATCCTCCTCCTCGGGCAGAGGCTCACAGATGTCTCCCCTATAAGTGTTCCAGGGTGACCAAGTCCCGTTCTATTTTCGAGGATTATGCCTCTGCTGATATACTGCCCGCTCAGTCAACATGATCACATCCATATTTCTGCACCATTGCGCCAGTGTCGGTGGTTCCTGTGCCCCCCAGTTTTTCGCGATATCACGCTTTGCCAGCATTACACCTATGATCACCCACCTCTTCGCATGCAGTGATAGATCTGTTGGGCCCCACACATTCAGGAGACAAACCCTAGGGTCCGGTGCAAATGGGTTCTGGAGGGTCTGACCGATCGTGCGTGTGACACGCCGACAGTAGTCCTGTATATGTGGACATGTCCATATAGTGTGGTACAGCGTACCCTCCTCCCCGCAATTCCTCAGGCAGTGTGGGTGTTCTGCTCTATGTATCTTATACAGTGTCGTGCGGGTGTAGTAGACCCTGTGTAGCACTTTGAACTGGACCAGTCTGAATCGAGTGGAAATACCTGCCTCCCTGGGCGATGCTAGGGCTGCGTTCCAGTCTGCTTCATCTAGGTCCCCTATCTCGTCCTCCCAGTACTCCTTTAGCTTCCCCAGGGGGTCCGGCAGGTTATTCATGAGTTTACGGTAAGTGAGGGAGGTTGCCCCGGCCTCCATGTAGTCTGTAAGCAATCGGTCCTCTAACGGCGCCGATTCCGGAGGCGTCACACCAATCTCCAACACAGACAGGAGTGCGTGCCTGATTTGTATGTATCTGTATGTTTCGGTCTCTGCAAGGCTGTATTGTTCCCTTAGGGTCGTAAAGGAGAGCACACCCTCTCTGGTCCATAGGTCGCCCACCGTGGAGATCCCAATGTTGTCCCATTGGTCGAACCCCCTGGAGCTGCGCAGGTTACCGAGGGCCTTGGCGTCCCATAGTGGCGTGAGTCTGGTGATCACTCCCTCCCATCCCAGCCGTCTCTGCGCTTTGTGCCATAAGGCTACAGTGTGTTTGGTAGGCCCCTCTAACTTCCTCACCATCCCTTTGTTATAGAGTGGGGCTAGTAGGGTGGACATGCCCAGTTGTTGTCTATCTGCCCTGAACGCCGGGTCGTCTTGCGCTGCGTGGATCCATTGGTTAATCACCTTAAGGTGAGCTGCCCAGTAATATAGTTCAAGATTGGGGAGGGCTATTCCCCCACTATACCAGTCTCTGGTTAGTTTCAACTGGGCGACCCGGGCCGGTTTGTCTCCCCACAGAAGACTGGACAATTGCGCCGAGACGTGGCGGAAGAACGACACGGGAACCATTGCCGGCGTGTTTTCCAGAACATAAAGGAAGCGAGGGAGCGCCAGCATCTTAAAGAGCGCCGCTCTACCTAGCAGTGTTAAGGGAAGATTTTTCCAAAGGCGCACGTCAGTCTTCAATTTGTCCAGCTGGGGCTTAAGATTCAGGTCAAGGAAGGTCGAGTGCTCCCTCGTAATCCGTATCCCTAGGTATTTAAAGGTGACGTGTTCTACGAGTAATTGGCAATCCTCAGGCAAGGCTGGAAGGTCGCCCTTTATCATATAGATAACGGATTTGGACCAATTGAGCTTATAGCCCGAGGCCGTACCGTGGCTTTCACATAGTGCCAGTAGGACCGGGATACTGTTCGTGAGGTCCATGAGGTAGACGAGCATGTCGTCGGCATATAGGGATACCCTATCTTCGCCTCCACCTTCCCATTGTATACCTTTCAGCAGCTGAGTGGTTCTGAGGATCGTGGCCAAGGGTTCTAGCACTAAGGCGAACAGTAGGGGCGAGAGTGGGCACCCCTGTCTCGTGCCCCTTGCCAACGGAAACTCCCTCGATATGTGTCCGTTTGCGGTTACTCTTGCCATGGGTTCGGTGTATAGCAGTCTGACCCACGATATGAACGTTGGGCCGATACCGATGTGTTTCAGGACCGCGAAGAGATAGCGCCACTCCACCATATCAAATGCCATTTTGGCATCTAGCGACAGTACTGCTGCCGGTTCCTCCAACTGCGGTGCTCGGGCTAATACCCCGTGCAGCCGTCGCAAGTTCAGCGCCGTACTCCGGTGTGGCATAAAGCCCGATTGGTCCGGGTGTATAAGGTGCGCCAGATGGGGCAGTAGCCTGGTGGCCAACAGTTTCGCCAGGATTTTACTCTCGGCGTTAAGGAGGGAGATCGGGCGGTAAGATTCGCACTCCTCCGGGGGTTTGCCGGGCTTAGGTATTGCGACTATTGTGGCCGTGCGCTGATCAGGAGGCAGTCGCCCCTGTTCCCGACACTCCTGAAACATATCGAGCAATGGTGCGGACAGTGTCTCGGACATGAGTTTGTACCATTCTATTGGCACACCATTGGGGCCCAGTGCTTTCCCGGGGTGTAGTGCTGTTATGGCTGTCTGTAGTTCTTCCTCCGTCAGATCGGAGTCAAGCTCGTCCCGTTGGTCTGGGGAGAGAGTGCGGGTCGGCACTCCCACAAGGGAGATTTCTGCCATTTCCCGTGTGACCTCATAGTCAGGGGAGTATACGGAGTGGAAATGGTCCACTATGTGAGCCGGACTGGTCTGCATCTCACCCTTAGAGTCCCTCAGTTGCAATATCGCCCGCTGGCCTCCCCGCGCCCTTTCCAACCACGCCAGGAGCTTCCCTGCCTTATCGCCAATGTCGTACACCCTGCTCGCCGTTGCGGACATATTGTCTCGCACTTTGCGGCGCAGAAAGTCGGTGTGACTCTGCTGGGCCAGTCTGAGTGTGTGCTGGGTGTCTCCAGTCGGGTTCCCCTCGTGTTCCTGTGTTGCCTTATCAAGTTGTTCCTCTAGTTCTGTTAGCTCCTGACGTTGTGTGCGCCTGTGCTGTGCGATCACCGAAATCGCCTGTCCGCGGAGGACTGTCTTGTACGCCTCCCACAGAACAGTAGGCGACTCCACCGACCCCACGTTCTCTGCAAGGTAGGACCGTGTGCTTTTCTTCAAGGCCTTGGCTACGCCCGGTTCTCTAAGGTAACCCGGGTAAATAGGGTAAATTCATCTGTGGGTTCTCCCCTGACTGGACAAAGTCAGTGTAAGCGGGGAGTGGTCAGAAATCCCTCTCGGCCTAATTTGGGAATCAGTGAAAGTGAGGAGACCCCCCCCCCCAACGTCAGGAAATAGTCTATCCGCGACAGGCTGTCGTGGACTGCCGAGTGGTATGTATACTGCCGGACATCTGGGTGTAGCCGCCTCCACACATCCACTAAGCCCTGCGCTTCCATGAAGTCATGCAATTTGGAGGGTCCTGGTGTTCGTGTGCGTGTCGGGTGGCGGTCTAGGGAGTCTTGTGCCACTACATTGAAATCTCCCCCCACGACAAGATCACCTTCAGGAAGATCTAACAAGAATTTCCCTAGTTCCGGGAAAGCTATGGTGTGTAGTGCTGGCGGGATGTAGACCGAGACCACATTCAGCGGTTTCCCTTCCCACTGGCCATGTACCGCTGCAAAGCGCCCCTGTGTGTCTGTTGCAGTTGATTGGGCTATGAACCTGGACGAGCGATGAATTAATATCCCGGAGCCCCGGGACCCCTTTGTAAATCCCGAGTGAACCACCATGCTATACCCTTTTCTGTCCAGGGCCTTCGTAGCTGTGCCGGTGAGGTGTGTCTCTTGTAGTAGGACCAGGGCGGGGTGCAGCCTCTTTATAGTTTGCAGAATCAGCCCACGTTTAATCTTGTCGCCTAGGCCCCTTACATTCCAGGACATGAGGTGTAGCGGGGACGTCTGCCCTCCATTAGTGTCCTCCCCCATCCTGTGTGGGTGTGCGGTCTGCGAATTTGCGCTCGTGGATGACCAGGAGGTCTGTGCAGTGACCCTGTGTGTTGCATTGTGGCATTACCATCCTATATTCGTGTGCCCCATTGTAGCTACCCTGCCCCTGTGTAGAAACTAAAAACCAAAACCCCCTTCTACCCCCAACTCCCCCCCTCCCTGCCCCCCTGCTCAACGGACTCAGAACTGCCCGCCCCCCCAACTCAGCAGAGTGCCTGATCCCACCCCATAACATAGTACTTGCTCGCTGGGGTGAAGGTTTCTCCGTGGTCAGCGGCCCCCATCTTCAGCTGCGGAGGCCTTTCCGCCCAGTGTCCAAGGCGGCGTTGCCTGCTTATATCATCTTCCGTTCAGCCGGACCATGGCTGTGACTTATTGATCCCCGTCTGCATTGTCCTCCTGACGGTCGGATAAGGGGGAATGTAGCTCTGCATCTTTGTCGTTGGCTTGTGAGCCCTGTCGGGAGCCAGCTGTACGGTGTTTGTTCTGTCTATTGGAGCGACGCGGGCCCGCCGCTCTCCACCCTTCCAGCCAATCCTGCGCTACCTCTGGGGAGTCAAAAAACCAAGTCTTGTTGTCCGCTACGACCCGAAGTTTGGCCGGGAAAAGCATTGAGTATGGGATTTCTCTGGCTCTGAGTTCTTTTTTGACCTCAAGAAAGGTTCGTCTCCTCCGCGCCACCTCGGCCGTGTAATCAGGAAAGAATGCCAGCGTCGCATTCTGGATCTTAATGGGGGGCGAGTTCCTTGCCGCTTGTAGGATGGCGTCCCGGTCCCTGAAATTGAAGAGCCTCGCTATGATCGGTCTGGGGTTAGCTCCTGTCTTGTGGCGTCCCCCCGGTACCCGGTGCGCCCTTTCCACTGTGAAAAAGGCGGAGAGTCCTTTGGGCTTCAGGGTGTCTTTGATTAGGCTCTCCACATATAGGTCCATCGCCCTCGTGTCTTCCGATTCTGGCACACCAATAATGCGGATATTGTTCCGCCTCGAGCGTCCTTCCTGGTCATCGAGCTTGTCGCGTAGTTCTCTGTTCTCCTTCCAGATGCGTTCCATACTAATCTGGAGTTCCGAGACGTCCTCGACCAGGGATTTGGTCACGACCTCCATATTGTTCACCTTCTCTGTCATTTTATGGAAGTCCGCCCTTATAAGTGTGATCTCGGCCGAGATCGACCCCACCGTGGCCTGTACTTGCGTGAGGGCCCGCATGACGTCATCAATGGTCGCTTTCTTTCCTCCGGTCACTTCGGTTGTCTTGCTCGCCTGTGCTTTGGCGTCCTGTGAGGGAGAGGGAGAGCCGGGTTTGTCATACGCAAAGCGGTCCAGGCGTGATTGTGTCGCCCCGTTTTTAGACCCCTTGCCAGCCATCTTGGTGTCGCCTGGCCAGGCTACCTCCTTCAGACGGTTACTGGGGGTCGTCCCTGGGCCCACGCTGTGCTTAGTGGGGTGTGAGTGGCCCCTGCGAGGTGCACCGGGATGTTTGCAGATCTGAACGGGCCTCCGGTGTGTGGTGGCCGGCCGGGCCTCGGATTAGTTAGAGGGGCGCGCAACCGATTGTCGCCGCCCTGGAGGACTCCTTCTGTCCCCCTCCGGCACCGCGCGTAGCGCCCCTGAGTCGCTGGCGCTACGTGCTTGGGTCCCCTGATGGCGATGGGGGGCCCGGGTCGGTCCCAGACAGGTCCTTCCGCCGTGAGGACGGGTGCCCTGCGCAGATGCTCCGCTGTGTCCTGGGCGGGGGTGCCCTCGGGTCCGTTTCGCCTTGTCAGGCACTCCGATCGGCGAGGGGAAGCCGCCGTGCAGACAATGAGGCAGCGCGGTTCCTTCGCTGCCAGACTCTGCGCTCTGGCCGCCGCTGCTTAAGATGGTGGCGTCAGGTCCCCACGTCGTCGCTCTGGGCGCCGGACACCGTCCTCGCCGGGCGTCCCCCTCACCTCATATGGGCCTCTCGTCAGGCAGACCGGCTCCCCGCAGTCCGGTGACGGAGACTGGAAGGCTCGGTCTCTGTTCACCCCGTCGCTCTACGTGGCCGGGTGTTTCCGGTGGATCGCTGCCCGACACGGGCCACTTCCTGTCAGTGCGCCGCTCACTGTGCCTCCCGGTCCGGATGTCGCATACAGGCCCGCTCGGGGCGCTGACAATAACTGGGGTTCCCGACCTCGGATTGAGGTCTAGCTAATCCGAACTGCCGCCGCCTGGTCCTGGGCTTCGCTGCCTTTCCGCTTGGGAAGATTTGTCAACGGATAAATGTGCGGATTGAACTGGGAGCCGCTTCAATCACGGAGCTCTCCTTCTAGGCTGCCGCCATCATCGGCTGCTAGCCCCGTACCCCTACATTTTCTATTTTTTTAATTCTTTTATTTATCAAGCATACAGTGAAACATTTTTATTTTATTTTACCTTCTCAACAGATTAAACCATATAAACCAGCAGGAATAGAGGAACACATTAATCAATCAAAGCACATTAAAAAAAATCATCAGCACTGGAGAAGCCAAACTATGGGGCACATTAGGATGCAGGCGGACTTTGTCCACCCGACATCCCATCATAAAAAGGGGCCAACTGCCATAAGGGCGTGGGTCCCGTGGGTGCCATTAGGATGCACCTGCCACAGTGGCAGGCGCATCCTGCATTCCTAACATTGTGGCAGGCGGTGCGCTCAGCACAGCCAGCCATAATGCCAGGAAGGCATGATGTGCACTTCCATGCACAACATGGCAGACACTGCGCGGTGCCTGCCATGTTGTGCATGGAACTGCAGGGGGGTACCATAGGTACAGCCCATTTGCACCCCCACGGCCCCACTCAGAGCCCCTGGGGGCCCGCAACGGGCCCTCCAAGCAGACTCCACAGAAAGGCATTTCATAACCCACATTCTAATATGGCTGGCGGTGTCTTTCAGACACTGCCACCATATTGAACCCTTTTCTGCCCGTGCGACCTGTCGATCGGGCAGGAAAGCGGCGGACGGTCTTTCCGTCCGCTGCGGACCCCACAGCCATTGTAATATGGTGGGAGTCATTTCTGCACCCATAGCGGGCAGATTGCCCCCACCGGGCCGATCCGCTCACGATCCTAATGGGGCCCTAGGCAAGGTAAAAATATTCAAAAACAAAATAATGTTTTTTCTTTCCAGGTTTCAAGTACAGAATCATTTTATTTTGAAAAGTATCTTTGCAGTAAAAATGTCAGCTTCATAAACAATAGCAAAATGACTTGTTTTCAAGGACAAAAGCACTAATCAATTTTGTTGCAGGCTGCTTGCAAAACAAAAAAAAATCCTAATACCAAACTATTACAATTTCTTCGCTTTTAACAGAACCAAAGAATCAAAACCACCAAACACAACATATTGAAGAACAGAAAGAAAAAATAAAAAAAACAGCAAATACACCAGGCCTTCTAAACAAGACAACAGAAAAACCTTAAAAAAGTAGCCTTTACCATGTTGTAAAATCGAAAGAAAATTTAAAAAAATTTCATCCAAGGAATAAAAGCAGGAACCAATTCCAAAAAAGCATTATCAAGGCAATGCAATTAAAACCTGGTTCAAATATAAAAAAAATAAAGCTGCAAAATAAACAATGTGCATTAACTTTTCACTTGCAGGCAAATTAGTTGTAAAAAAAACACACTTAGAATCATTAAAACAATCGTTTAATCTTTTTTTTCTTTCTACAGAGAATGACAGCAAGAAAAGAAGCCAAATACATACAATCAAGGCCATGTAAATAGACTGTTAAGTCACTGTGGGTACGTTTACTGTAAGTAGAGATTAACTGAGCCCAGGTGTCATTGGAGGTGTGTGCGTTATCACTAATTCCATTGCACAGACAGAGCAGTTACTCTTGGTGACACTGTTGAAAGGACCACCGAGCATAACCACTCTGCCTCTGCAATGGAGATAGAGGTAAGGGATAATATAAATGAAATTAATGCTCTGGCATCCACCTCCAATGAACTCTGTGGCTCAGTTTTCAGGGAGCTGTCTCAAAACATTCCAACACATGTAACAAGTTGTATGCCTACAACCCCCAACCTACGCAGAATTATTCAGCGAAAAGAACAGGCAAGTAACCCCCTACATGTAACCCCCAAACCTTTTCTGACATTAACATTCCACCTGAACTTTCTGTAACTATTAATAATGATTTTTTTTAACATAGTTTTATACAGCGCGAACTTGATCTGAAGCAATCAGAGGGCTTTACATAGCACCAGTTGTGTTACATGAGGACACATACATTTTTTTGTTGTCTTTCTTTTGCATGACAACAAAAACCCTCTTAAAAGAATATTAATCTTTAGCACATCCCATAATCTTGTTAAGTTGGAGAGTAGTGATATTTGGATAATGGATGGGACATTTAAAACCACACCCATCCATTCATGCAAATATACACTATTTATGCCTACATTAATCAAAAAGTAGTGCCCTTAGTGTACAGTTTACTTCCCGATGAACAATCCTCAACACACACTGAAATTTTGTCAGTGATAAAAGCTAAAACCATGAACAAAAGTCAGAGAAAAGTGTGAATTGATTTTAAATAACCTATGATTAACACAATTACCAAAATCTACCCAAATTCAAGGATGTTGTTTTCACTTTTCACAGGCATATTGGCGAACAATTAAAAAAATATCCTTAGTTGAGGATTATAAATCAGGCAGTAAACTACAATTTGAAATAAAGAAGCTAACTGCACTTTGCTTTGATCCTCCTGACGGTCCAGATGAATACTACACATCTATTACTGAATCTGACTATTTTACTGCAAACGAGGACATATTTGCACCCCTTCTAAATTACTTTGAAGTCACATGGATTGGCCATTAAAGTAGGTGAGGCCACAGGAGGAAACCATGTTTCCATGTGAAGTGGTGGAACTGCTACTCAACCTGCTTAGAGGGAGGTTCAAAAACAAATAATGCCATAGAGGGAAGGCACAACTCCTTTAATAAATGCATCGGTAAATCACATCCTAACTTCTATAATTTCTTGGAAATTTGAGGAAGGTGCTGCGTTTCCAAGAAATTAGAATAGCGCTGGTAGTCTGAACCCACAAATCTCTAAAAGAACAAAAGAAATGTCCAAGTGACTATTGGGTGCAATTCAACAATTTTCGTTGATGGTGGCTTCAGACTACCTAGATAATATTGCACACATCTTGCATTTCTAATCTACACTAACTCCTAAACCACCTTACTTGCCTGTTTTGACAAAGAATTCCCTAATTCAATTGACAATTTTCAAAAACATTTTACATTATAAATAAAAAGTCAGGTTTCTTACCATCAGTTGTCTTCTTTTTTCAACTCTTGGACTTACAGATATCCATGATCTAAACCATGACCCGAGTTAAACTAACTAAACGGACACAGTTTGGCAAAGCCATATTTTAACAGCAAAAATTGAGCTGTGGAATGTATTGTGCACACCCACAAAAAACGCCCCCTCCAAAAAAAATCCAGAAAAATAATATTTGTTTGGCAAAAAATGCAACAAAATCCCATCAATGCAATCCTTTCTCACTCGAACTTAAGTTAAAAAAAACATGAAAAAGCAATAATGTATTGAAAAAAATCACAACCAAAAAATCCATTGTTTAAATCCTCTCACGACCAAAGTCCAGCATAAGTCTCAAAAATCATATAGCAATGGTTTAAAAATGGCCCACAAAGTATTTTTTGCAACCCACAAAGTTTTTGTCCATATTCCTTCGTCCTATCCGGAAAACAGAGACTACACAATAACAACATTTCTAAAAAACCCTCACATCAAAACAATTACCATAAAGATTACATTCATGACAATATGGTTTAATTGAACAATCTTTTTAAAGGAATCCTATTAAAAAAAGTGTTACAAAAGCAATCAACCCGACATGGGCCTACAAATGCTACATGGTTTGGAAAACATTTTTAAGTTAAAACATAAAAGACCATCGAAATAGAACTTTCCTAGTTCTTACTACCTCCTGCCTCTCTCCTTACAATAAACTATACTACCCTGAATCTATTTTTAATAATTTAAATTTGCCTTAACTGGACGCAGCTCTCCCTTGCTTCGGATCTGGACAGCGACAAACCACGCATGATGATTACAAAAACACGGCAACATCATCTCTTTCTGTAAAATGGAATAAAGGACAATTTCACCTATTGACTTCAATAGGAAACAGTGGAAAAACCTACAAAGAAAATAAAAAGTATGTGTAACAATACATACAAAAATCTATGTTTATTTAAAAAAATAATACTACCAATAAAATATTTGTACCACATTTGCTGATTATTTGATTCTGTTTTATATTTCTAATAAATATAATAAAGATATCTACAATACTATTAATGTGTCTATTGATTGTTTTGTTAAATTATTTTTATTATATTTTTCCTTTTAAAGATGTTATATGTCTCTTTATGCATATTCATGTTGTACATTTATGCTCTCTTAAATTTTGTAAATATTATAACTAACTTTTAGGAGATTATTAATTTTGTAAGTTACATTTTAAATTAATATACATTTTTAAATGATAAATGTTTCTGCACATTACCTTTATAATTTTTATTATTTAAAATTAATTTAAACATTTTACAATAAAACACTTAGAAATTAAATATTAAATAATACTCACATATTAAAATGAATACATGAGCATTAATCCACTCCCCACCCACAACCCCTGTTTTCCATGCATCCCATGCCAGAGGATAGGTGCAAATGCCTTTTTTTTATATATTATTACTTGAAAATATTTTTATAATTAACTATCACTAAATCTAAATATAAATTAATTCTAGAGAATTTAAAATAATATACCAGAGTATTAATACACTCCCCCACCCAAAACACTAATTTCCCAGATTTTAGAGGCAAACATTTTTTACATTAAATTAAATATACATTATTTTTAAAACTATCTAACAGTAAAACTAGATTTCTATTAATTCTCAAGTATTAAAATTAATTCCTGAGTATTAAAACACTCCCCCACCCAAAACCCCTATTATCAATACATCCTGTCTCAGGGAAAAAGTGCAAAGCACATTTAGGGGTCAATTCTGATTCTGTAAAATCCCCTACGAATCGCCCTACGGAGCATTTTTCCCATAAGAATCGTACACATTCAACATCCCCATACGTATGAAAATGTATGATCCGAACCCAAAGCAGATCTCTGTACGAATCGTACGAAAGACCATACGACTTAGAAATACGTACAGATCGCATTCGGAACAGGTATGGATTGAAGCAGCTTTTCACGAACCAGCAAGTACGATTCATTACGACAACACTCCGTACGACTCTTTTTCTACGGGAGTTTAAAATGTCCGTAAATGCATATTTCGACTCGAACCGCTTGCGAAACAGACCCCCCAGGTACGTGAGTGCCCCCATGATTGCCGGGGTACCGTGCCTAGGGGTACGGTGCATAGGGGTACGGTGCATAGGGGTATGGTGCATGGGTGTACGGTGCGTAGGTGTAGGGTACATAGGTGTATGGTGCGTAGTGGTACAGAGCATGGGGGTAAGGTGTGTACCCCCATGATTGCAGGGGTACGGTGCGTATGTGAATGTGTGGTTCTCCGTATGAATTGCTCATTCGATGTTTTCCGTACGGATCGCATTCTCGTTCCCCGGTCCAGATCGTACTTGTCGGGTCATACAGCATGTTTATGTTTCGTACGGTTCACCGTGAGGGTCCTGTATCGTACGGATTTTCCCTTGGTTTTCCTACGGTTCACACACATTCGTACGTATTCTTTTCCTACAGATCGTACTACGCAGTTCCGACGGATTTGTAAGATTCGTATGGAAATGGCTACGAATACGAATCGTCGTACGGATTTGTTTCCCGAATCGGAATCGACCCCTTAATATATTTTACATTAATAAAATAAATTATGGATATATAATATTTTTTTAAAATAAAAAACAACTAATCAAATGTTTCACTCAAATAATGTAAATAAACACCTGTGTATTAATACACTACCCAACCCAAATCTACCCATTTAAATGAAATTATACGAAATATTTTTTTTAACAATTAAACAAATTTTTTTTTTTTTTAAACCTTTATTTGGAGACAAGCAGGGTCAAGGGAAGTGCATACACAATACATACAGTCACATATGGCCATTACAATGGTACGTCAGAGCCAAAAAATGAGATACAAGCAAGTACGGGGCAGCACACCAGGCAATACAAGGAGCAACATCGAAATGTACAGTGCAAATTAGAGGGCAACGATCCAGCATGTTCAGGCAAGCTAATAAGATAATACAGTATGGACACATTCTGTTAGCGTATAGCAAATAAAACAAAGGAGACTCAAAGAAAAGGGACACATAAAATAAAGGTACCCTACAGGGATACGATTTCAATTCCTAGCCACACACTTGTCGTAAGGGGAACTACAGCCCCCAGCAGCTCGCATGTCAAGGAGACGGCTCAGCCTCTCCCCCGATACTGGAAGATCAGCAGGTGTAATGTAAAATCCCAGCCCACCATGTTGCCATCAACCAATCCCTTCACGGTCCCCAAGTTCAGAATCAGAGTTCTGCGCAGCTCTGGTTAGGAGGTACACCTGGAGCGGGCTCCAAAAGTCCTTCGGTCTGCATCTGACAGGCATCAGGTCAGAATAGATATTGTATTGATCCTGACAGTATATGAGGTCAGTCAACCAATCCTGAAAGCGCGGCACCCTGCCACGACCCCAGCAACAAGCAACCCTACGCTTAGCCAGCAGCAGGGCCACGTCAACAAACCTACGGTGAGAGGCAGGCACGTCCTTAGAGTAGCCCAGCAACATCACTAAGGGGTCAAATGCCACCCCATCCTCCGCCATAATCTGCAGGGCTACATGAACCTGAGTCCAATATTCTAACACCCCCTAACAACTCCAAGCCAAGTGCAGGAAGTCAGCGCCTTCCGCCCGACACCTAGCACACCTGTCATCCTCCGCCAAATGAAACCGTAGTTTCCTCGCCTTGGTATAATATTACCTCTGAACAAACTTGTAGTGGATAATTTTAAGGCGACAACTAGAGGAAACATTGGCCGTGAGCCCACAGCAGTACTTCCATTGCTCGTCGGTAATAGGAGCACCCAACTCGGCAACCCACTGCTCGCGCACCCGATTGGCCGGGACCGAACGCTGTCTGCGAATAGCCCCGTATAATTTCGACACCAGGTGTCGCCCATCTGAAACCAACAGCACGTGGAGGGGGAGGGTAACCCCAGGCTCCGAAGGGAAGTCTGGTAGCAGAGCACGCATGCCCTGCCGCAAGCGGATAAAGTAGAACACCTCCAGCGGGGAGCAAGCAGCCGCTCCGAAGAAATGAGCCTGCGTACGGAAGGCACCTTCATGAAACAAGTCGCCCCACGTGAGGATACCTAGCCGCCTACACATTCGTTGAAACCCCGTTTCCAACAACAGCGACAAATCAGGATGATAAGACAGAGGCAAGGCCGGCGAATAAAGAAAGGAAACTCCCAGCAATTGAGCCACCCGTTTCCAAGCATCCACCGTGCACGTCACTGTCGTGCGAGGCGTTTCCACATCTGACACCTTGCCCAAAACCATCCCCTCCCATGGGAGCGGGTGGGCAACCCAATGTTCAGCAGCAATTTGGGGCATAAACGGCGTGGGGCGCATCCAGTGATAAGCGTAATGCGCCTGAGCGCTGAGATAATAAAGCTCAAAGTCGGGGACGTCGAAACCGCCATCAGCATAGGGCAACGTAAGGGTAGCCCAAGCCACCCGTGGCTGCTTGCCCCCCCAGAACAACCGAATGAGCTCAGAACGAAGTCTGCGAAAGAAATAAGCACCAGGATGATACGGAAGGTTTTGAAAGAGGTAAAGAAAGCGAGGCAAAACTACCATCTTGATAAGGGACGCCCTACCGGCCATGGAGAGAGGCAAGGACATCCACCTGGTGACATCGTCTGCAAGTTTAGTAATAGCCACACCATAATTAAGTCGAATCGATTCTTCTCTGTCCAAGGACACGACAATGCCGAGATATCGCAACTCCGAATCACACCATTCCAGAGGGTAGTCAAGGGGAAATCTAGCTACAGCAGCAGTGAGGGGGAAAAATTGAGACTTCCGCCAGTTGATATGGACACCGGAGACACCCCCAAAAGCAACCAGCTCCCGTAAGAGCGAATTAAGGTTGTTCTCAGGGTCCTTGACATAGAGCGTAACATCATCGGCGTATAACGAAATACCGACCTGTCGCTGAAGACAATTAAAGGCGCTCTGCTGGTGAAACTGACGAATCCTACAGGCCAGCGGCTCAATGGCTATAGCAAACAAGAGGGGCGAGAGGGGGCATCCCTGTCGGGTCCCTCTCGTAAGAGGGAACGAGGGGGATAACACCCCATTCACCACTACCCTCGCCATCGGATCGGTTTATAAGAGCTTAACCCATGAGATGAAGATCCTGGGGAAACCCATCCGACAAAGAACATCAATAAGATAGCCCATTCAACAGAGTCAAACGCCTTAGTGGCATCAAGAAAGATAGCAGCAACCGGGACAGTAGGAGCAATGGTCGACACAAGCGAAAACAAGGTGCGAAGATTGTGGGATGTAGCACGGCCGGGCACAAATCCCGACTGGTCAGGCAATACAATAACGGGCATGAGCTCGGCTAGTCTTACTGCCAAAACCTTCGCGAGAATTTTGACATCGCAGTTGAGCAATGAGAGGGGTCTATAGGAGCCCACATCCTGCGGATTCTTACCCGGCTTAAGCAGCGACGTAATGGCGACCTCCCGCATGGAACCCGGCAGACGTCCCTCCTCCAGGGACTCCTCAAAAACCTCACGGAGAACAGGGGCCATGGTGTCCACATAACACTTATAAAATTCAGCAGGAAGGCCATCCAGACCGGCGGCCTTCCCATTATACAGAGACATGATGGCAGTCCTGACCTCTTCCACCTCTAGGGGCCTGCCTAAGAACTCCCGATGACCATCCGATAACCAACAAAGTGCCAGTTCATCAAGAAATCCGCCATAACGAGTCTCACCCGTCTGCTGTGTTGTGTAAAGGTGTGCATAATGGTCAATAAAAGTACGCTGAATCTCCGAAGTGTCCCGACAGCGAGTGCCATCCGGTGACACCAATTCCAACACGTCCGACCCATGCCTTGGATGTCTAGTAAGGGCAGCGAGGACCTTACCGGGCCGCTCCCCTTCACAGTATCGCCTCGCCGTCCAGTATTTCCCCCTATGCTTAGCCTCTCTAGCAGCCTCCTCCTCGTATTCGGAGAGTTTAGTACGGAACTGCGCCAGAAGATCGGGATCAGAGTCAACCTGCATCCTGCGTTCTAAGTCTCGCAAGTCAGCCTCCAAGCTCTCGAGGGTCCGAACAATCAGTCGAAGTACTCCACAACTTTTAGAAATAGTGACACCCCGGATCGTAACCTTGAACGCCTCCCATATGACCTCGACGCTGTCCACAGAGCCCTTGTTTCTAGGGAAGAACGCCTCTACCTCTGCACCAAGCTCCTCTTTGAACACCGGGTCAAGTAAAGCAGTCGGAAATAGACGCCAAGGTGGGCGCGGCCTATGCAGCCCGGGGACGGATAGAGCAACCTTCACCGGACAGTGATCAGAATACGTCCGAGCCAGATGTGTAGCCTCCCGTAGGCCAGCTGCCAACCCTCTAGAGAGAAACACATAATCCAGTCTCGCCCATGAACGAGCATGTGTGGTGTAATGAGTGCCCTCCTTGGTGGCAGGGTGGGCGTACCTCCAGCTGTCGACCAACCCAGCCTCCTCCACAATCCCACGCAATACTTCTCTAGCCTGTACATTATACTGAGGACTCCCCTCCGATCTGTCCGACTGGGTATGAAATGCAAAATTGAAATCACCCCCCCACACAATGTAAGTGGCATCCACAGCAAGAACATGACCCCACAAAGTGACAAAAAAGATTGGCGTATCGACATTAGGAGCATAGCAATTAACAAACAGTACAGTGTTCTGCCCAAGCCGCCCCCACAGTAGCACATAGCGCCCCTCAGGGTCCCCCACAAATCCCAGTTCCTGAAATGCGAGCGATATTTTAACAAGGATGACAACCCCTCGAGCATAAGAAGAATAGGAAGCAAACCCCCTGGCCGCAGCCCACCTCCCGCCAAAGTTGGGGGAAGGAGCGGGACGCAGATGCGTCTCCTGGAGGAGAGCAACATGAATAGCATGCCTGTCCAGGTACTGGATCACACTACGACATTTCCTGGCATCATTAAGTCCCCGTACATTCCAGGATAGAATCGATATCTGATCTATAACAGCAGTCGACATTACCCAGTTTCAGGGCCCCACGGGACCCAATAAGCAAATACAGGGCATCCAACTACCAGCAACAGCCAGCGACAGGTCCATACCCTAGGGCGCGGACAACCCCCCACATACACTCCACACATTCCCCAGCCATCTCCGAACCATTCAACCAAAACTTCAACAACCCCCCCCAGCCAAACCATCCTTGCAACAAGCACTCAGAGCATACTGCACGCCGCACGCCGCCAATCCAACTTACGAAACCCGCAACTCGCACACGTGTTCCCATTACATAGCGCTCCCCGTCACGTGGCAGCCTAAGATGGCGGCCGGTGCACTCGGGCCCAAGATGGACGGGAGCACGGACCCCAGGATCAGTTCCGCCAGATAAAGAAGCGGACCAGCCTAGATAGCGGGCGCGACACCACTCCTGTGCACCCAGACAACAGCAGCAACTCTCATATCGACCCAGGGGTCCTGGGCAAACAAACATGGACAGCTTCATTCCCGCCCCATCCACCCACCTGATACCACCCCAACCATCAGGCCATACGCACCCCCACCCCCCCCATTCCCCAACACACATCCAGTCAAACAACATAGGACTAGAATCCAAACCAAAGGTACACATGGGGCACACCCTCCGGGGAACCTTCCAGAGGTGCACGGCACCACTCCCCCACGCCACGCCAGTGTCCGCACCAACAGGTGTCAGACGGCCCCAGGTGCAGCGCGGGGGGGTGGGTGCCCAGAGCGCGACACCAGATAGCACCATCCTGCGGTGCCATACCGACCCCAAGAAACAAAACGCACTCACTCATCTCAATAAAGACATGACCCCCGCACCAGCAAAAGTAAAAGCGGGCAATAGTTAGGCCGCAAATGCGGAGAAGGAAGGCAGTAGAACTCAATATAACAGGTACCCGTCCAGAATACTCCAAAAAAACAGTAAAAAGAGAGACAACGACCAAAGTCACCACAATCAAGCGACCTCCTCCTCAGCCGCCGAATGTTCATCCTCAGGGTCTCGATCGCCTCCCCGATCCGCAGCTGCTCGCTCGCGCTGGAGGCGCTTCGCAAAATCCTCAGCATGCTGTGGGTTGGTGAAAAAATGTTGTTTAGCCTGGTGCGTCACTCTAAGTTTAGCAGGGTACAGCAAGGCGTAGTCCACCTGTAGATCCCGAAGCTTCTTTTTCACCCCCAGGAACTTACGACGCTGGTCCTGCACCATCGGCGTGAAGTCGGGGTACATGGTGAAAGACACCCCTTCGAAGGAAAGGGCCCTGTTAGTGCGGGCAGCCTGGAGGGCGGCGTCTCGGTCACGATAGTTCAAAAGGCGCGCAATGATGGGGCGCGGTGCAGCCCCAGAGGCCGGCCGAGGTCCCAGTGTCCGATGCGCTCTCTCAACGATGAACTGGGATGAGAACACTTCCGCCCCAATGGCACCCACCAGTAGCCTCTCCACATAAGTCTCCATTTTGCCCACATTCGTGGACTCCGGCACACCTACAATGCGCACGTTCTTGCGCCTACTCCTCGCCTCCAACTCCTCATTCTTAGCGGCAATGACACGCAAGATATTGTCCATTCTCGCCAGTTGGGTGGTATGGGTGGCCGCCGTGTCATCATGGTCCGAAATGCGCTGTTCCGCCGCCGTCAATCGCTTCTCATGCACGTCCAGCTTCTGGACGACCGCATCCATGCGTGACGATATCTTGTCCACTTTGTCCACTATCGTGGCAAACCCCTGCCTCATCTCCTGCATCATTTGGGTAAAGTCCGGTGGTGGTGGTTGCGGGACACTGTCAGCGACATTCGGGGGGGGGGAACCGCGAAGTCCCGGCCTCCTGGAGCAAACGCGTCCCCCGCCTAGCCCCTCCAGAGTCAAAGGACAATTTGGATTGTTTAGTTTCCGGCTTCCCCATAATGGTGCGCTAATGATGCAATGGGGGACCAAAGCAAATAGGAGTCAGGATATAGGTCGGACAAAGGGTACGGCCAGAAAAGCTCGAATCGTGGGGGCACGAGCAGGCCAGCGCGCCCCGCCACTCCCAACGATGAGAAGATGGCCGTCTCCACTTCCAGTCCAAAGGGGCGAGCCCCCAGAAAATAAGAAGAAGATCCGTTGCGCCCCCGTGAGCAATGGTATTCGGGCAGGCAGATGTAGGATCCAAGAGATAAGTCCGACAGCAAGGAAGAGCCAAACGGCTTGCCCGGCCAGCGAGCGGGCCAGGTGGAGAGGGGCGGAGCAAGGCCTACACCCCACGTGCAGAGCCCCGGACTGGCATGCCCGATGACGCCGGGCCAGGGGGCATCAGACTTCCAGAGCGCAAGTCGGAGAAACTTGGGATCCTCGTAACTTCGGCCAGCAACCTCCGAATGGCCCAGGAGTTGGACCGTGGGTAGTCAGTCGATATCCCAGTAGATCTGTGGGGTCAGATCAGGGCGCAGCGATGATAATCAGGATCCCTAGGTGGATAATAGCTCCAGGCAGCGGGAGCCTCACGACAGTGCGGCCATTCCGCAGTGCGCCCTCTAGCGCCCCCAACAACAACAATTAAACAATTTGTAAAATAAAACTATTACTATTAACGATTACTTTAATCAACGTACATCACTTACAACCACTACTTACCTTAGTAGGTGTTGCAATGGCATGAGTTGTAATGACATGCATTTTAATGGCATATGCGTTGTAATGGCATGCAATGTAATGGCACCTGGGTTGTAAAAGTTGCGCTGTAAAGGCATTACGATGTAATGCCTGCGTTGTAATGGACATTTACCCTTGGACTGGGCTACCGTCTGATAGGGCCATCAATCAGCTCTTGGGTTACCTCCTCCACCTGAGTCATGAGTCTTCAACCCAGGAGAAGATAGTCAATTCTGGTACTAGAATTGTGCACGGCTGAGAAGTGGGAACAATCAGTTACTATTGGTTGGGGAAAGCAATAACCATCAATCAGACCCACTTTGTCAAGCGTTGCCCTGCCTTCTGTGGAGAGAGTTTGTGTCCCTCCCACTCTCTGTTGAGATTTGAATAGTGCAGGATCCATAACTTTATTGAGGTAGTCCACAATTAATAGGGGATGCATGTTACACCCAGTTCGTTTCTGAACTATGGGGGACCAAAAAGGCCTCTTGGCCCGTGTTCAGGCATTAGATTGCACTGATCGCTATAGGAGTACCCTCCCAATCCCCTTCCAACAAGAGCCATCTATTGTGGTCATCAGTCAGGACTCATCGTTCTTTGAACTTCATAGCATCTTCAAAAAGGGTGGCCACCCCGGCTGTCTTAGTTGGGGTGAGGCATGGTATTAGAACGGGAAGGCTCTAGAGTGGATAAGGAATTGGCCTCCCTGAAGTAATTGCGTCTCCTGGAGCAGGCCTATATCTCCGTCAATCTTATAAATTCCCGAAGGATACAAAGTTGGTTAGCTCGGTTGTTTAGGCCCCAAACGTTCTATGTAGTCACCTTCAGTGTCTGTGTCATGTGTATTTGGGTCAGACGAGTAGGCTTCAGGGGAGGGGGGCACCCGTTATTCTGTGTTAGCAAGTTACTGTGTGCACATATCTAATTCCATGGGGTGCAGATTCCCTTATTCTACCCCAACCTATTAACAAAATAGGAAATGTCAACATGAATTAGCCACAGTTGAGTAGAAGAGGCAGAGGGGATCTATCTCTAGGATGCTGTTCTCACCCATTCAGATCACAACTTGTGAGCAGTAAATATAAAGTCAAAGGGAGGGACTGGCCCTGTGGGAACACCTCAATCATCCTCCCGCCCCAAGATGAATGGAACAAGCCTGCAAGTGAACTTTTTGGGAAATTGGGAATCTTAAGGTGTGTCAACATGTTGTGCCTGCAATACCTCATCCTCCCTTCTCTCTGGGTTCCAGACTCTCCCCAGTAGCCCATCCCAGGTGGGTGAGGAGGCTTTCCTTGCTAACCTCAATCTCTATGTCATTGGGCTTCCAGGTCTGGCAGCCCAGAGCACTGTGGTCCACCTCTCCTTCATCTGATGTTTCCCTGATGTCTCTCCTATGTGCCATGGAGTCATACAGAGACCCCCAAAGAGGAAACCCCCTTTTTCCACCTCTCTTACCCTGTCGCCCAAGTCTGAGACATCCCTGCACACCTCGTGAATGTTACTTCAAAGATCTTAGTTAAGGGTAAGGCTCTAATCTTTAAGATCCTGGAATGCGGCTAGAAGGAAGTCTTTAGTGACACCTGAGTCCATTGAGAAGGATCTGAGGCTGCTCACCCTGTCAGGGATTCAACATGTATCAAAGAGTCTATTGAGGGGTATAGAATGGCAGCCTGCTGTAGCATAGTCTTTATAGTATTGTCCTTCCTCCCCAGCCAGTGTTCTTTGCCGCAGGTCCACCAAACGCCCCAGGGTGCTGTCCCCCTAGGCCTTTGCCTGGCTTAGATCTTAAGGGTGTCAGTCCATGTCTGCCCAAGGGGCACCCACACCAAGGGTCCTGCGGCCAGTGGTAGTTGCCTCCGGAAAAAAGAGTAACTTGCAGATCTGCAGTACAGGGATGGGCTGGGCTGAAGATCCTCAACAAACACATCCCTAGGTCTGCGATGGCACAGGCCACCCCTCTGATCCAGAGAAGCGGAAGCAGAAGAATCAGGCATTCGCCATGTTCAGCGCTCGGCCATGCCTCCTACTCTGTTAATTTAGATCCCCAGAGGTATGGAGCTACAAAATTTCAAGGAACTGACAAGGAAAACTATAAAGAAGAATGTAAAATGAGTGTCAGAGGTGGAATCAAGATTCAAAAATTAGTTTTGGTCCCCTAAAACTGCTGTACCTTTTACAAATACCATGACCATCACAGGGATCGGGTTATGCATTCTTCAGTTATAATTCTTCCTCTTCAAACGATGTCATAAAGTCAAGCAACTAACAAAATCCTGGTTACTGGTACTCACCTTAACACAAAGCCAGGAAGAAGCCTGTGAATATTAAGACAGCTACTAAAGCTTCCATGTACTCCAAGTCCTTAAAAACCATCAAACTATTTATTATGTACTGATATATAAAATAAAAGTGGTATGGATGGTGACAAGGCGGACCTGGACAGGTATTAGTGTCATATGTTTACCATCTGATAAGATGATAACATCTATCAATTTTGGGCTTTCATCAGCATCTGGGCAATGCACAAAGATTTATGTTGATTCCAGCCAAAATGAGGCAAATGTACTAACAGGTAGGTTGAAAATATGGTGGTTGCAATTGTGCACTGACTTGCCTGTAGTTTTGTGATGTGTCATATGTACTCAGGAGTCATATCACACAACTATCTATTGTAGGGCATCGCAGAACAACCTGTCTAATGAATGCTAATTAGGTATATGCAATATGGGATCTCGTGTGAATGGCTATGAAATAAGAAACGGTGGTCTACAAGACAGACTATCTCTGAATTTGTATCCCCCAAGGGAAATATTTTGAAGCAGCATGAGTTCCTTGAAAGTACAGTTTTAAAAAAGTGTTTTCTTTAGAAAAACCAGGCTCAAGCATGACCTGTTTGCTTCTCCACAAATGATGCCTGATGCAATGCCCAAAGGGGAAGTTATACAAAAGGGACAGCTTCCCTATTGCAAATGAATTACTGGCTCTTGAAGCTGTTGCTGCCTTTTCATTGCTTTGTGACCACAAGTGCGATCACAAGCAATTGATGCACCTCACTTTGAGCTCTTTGATGCCCCCTCCCAATTATGATTCAGAATTCTGAGTTGCAAAATGCTATTGCAAATCAGAGAGGTTTCTTAGAACTGCAATAGGGGTGTAGATCCTTGTATAAAAACGTTGTGGTTGCAATCCCTGTTATTTTGTGAATGGCAATAGGTTTACAATCACAAAATGATTTAGTACTCTTGCCCTTTTATAACAGCTTTCTACCAAACCAACTGTGAAGATGTTAGTATTTTATATCAAACTATGGTTAATCTGATAATGTCATCTCATACTTCCAGTGCCTCTAGGCCAATAGTATATCCTCTATAAGAACTATCTATTTTTGCTTAGATTAGGAATCAAGTTTACCAAATACTACAGTGCTGAGTTCTTGACAAGTGTCAACAGTTCAACCTCTCCTTTTAAAAGAGGACTCAGGAGCACTTAGTGAAAATTGGCTTGTTGCAATTATGAACATTGGGGACAAATGGCCATAAAAACCTTGCATATGATGGAGCAGGGTTTTACGAAATAAAACCTGCTCGGATTAAACTTCTCATTGTGTGGATTATTAACAAAATTGTATGAAAATTAACAGTGTTAAACTAAAGACGGGGAGATGAAATTGCACAAATGCATGCTGGAAAGAAACCAGAATTTCCAGTGCTTTTCTAGTAGGCTTCGATTGCAAAATCATTAATAGAGAAATAACAGCCAAAGCCATAAGTTTAAAAGAGACATGGTTTTCCTTTTCACTAACTGTTTGAAAATGATGTACATGACACGAAAGAAATGCAAAACATTTATAGAGGATTAATAGTGAAGCTTTTTAGTGTCATTGATAATCACATATGTATTTGTTTTTCCTAGAACATATTTTTCTGTTCTGCAGAGAAGGACTCAATAGTCTTTTTAGGTTTAATTTGCTTTCTAAAACATAAGCTGCAAAGTAATATATTCTATCCTTCATGAGTTCTTGACGATGGCCAAGGCTGTGTGGAGGAAGTAATGAGTGTTATTAATGGAATTTCCGTGCCAATTGGAGTAGGTGGACACTTGTGCTGATAGTTTGAAACATTTGCAAGATGGAAATGTGCAAGCCGCGAAAGAGATTATCGAAGTTCCTCTGCTGAAGGGCAATGACAAAAGCACTCTAAAGACAAAGGAACTGTTGAAGGTTAGGCACATTGAAAGTGGTGCGATTAGACACCCCCTGACCTAGTCCAAAGGGAGTTTAGGATTTTTGGGGTTTTGATAGATGAGGGGTTGGTTCTATGGCACATTAGAGTATAATTACTAGTGCTAGAGCTTTTAGGGCCATATTATTAAGAAAGGGCTTAAGCGGCGATAATGGGCTTGATAATATGCCCTTGTGAATTCCCATAGCAGCCCAGGTTATCACCAGAACCTGGGGTGCTGTGGGAATTCACGAGGGCGTATTATCAAGCCCATTATCACCGCTTTAGCGTCAGTTCCCTGCCGATAAAAGTGGCGATAATGTATTGCCTTTCTTGATAACATGGCCCTTAGTTTTTAGGCGGACTTGATTTTGACTTTGCAATAGGAGAGAGCTGTTTTGGTGTTTCGTTACTTAATTGGCTGGCTGTTGTTCCGCTGATCCGTACTCTTTGACTTTGCTCCTAATACATTCTTGAGCGTGCCCCAGCTTACTCTTCCGGCCAGTGAATGTCTGTTCAGACAACTTGCATTTAGCGCTATAGATTTGTATGATATTCTGAATTTGCATAAATCTTATTTTGCAGTGATCTTTATTCCTTTGTCTCTTCGTCTATCCACTCTGTTATGACATGGTGTTGAGATGCCATTATAAATTACTGTATTGTTTTTCTCTTGTGTGGTGATCTATAATTCAATCTGTATTGTATTTAGGAAAGCCAGATGGGGGGGTAGGGCATTTTCGGTGGCTGCAGCTATACTGTGGAATTCCCTTCCTCTTTCAATTACGACTCCGGAAATCCAATTTTTTTTTGGTAAGGACTTAAAGACCTGGCTATTCACCAGCTTGAAGCTGTAGACCCTTTTACCTATGGGCATCTCTGTACCCTGATCCCTTTCCACTGCGTCTTGACACCCCTGGGCTATGTTTGCGCTTTATAAAGCTTTTATTCATTCATACATTTCATATTGTACTTGATAATCATTCACATAACTTTAGATAAAAGTACATTGATAAATAATCAGAGTATGTCATTTTTAGTGTTATGCTGGTTACATTGAATGATTATTTCTTTATTTAGGTCCTCCTAAATTAGGCTTCTGTCAAAACTTTTGCCAATCCCTAACAACAAACAAAGGTCCATTGGAGAGAAAGTGAGGACCACATGCCTAAAATTGGTAACATGATTTAAACTCATGTAGCTTGAAAGGATAGTTAGGTGATAAATTGGGTCCAGATGATGAATTTGGTATAACCACGCCTTCGACTGCATCACTTAAAAAACAGGGCTCAGTCCGGACTATGTAAAATTGATAATATCGTGGGTCCAGCCATTCTAGTTTACCAATAAAGGGCCGATTTCGATCTCGCCCGAGGAGCCCTCCAAGAGCTGTCCGTAGTCTTACCTTACGACAGACCAGTTCCGGGAGCCTCTACGTCCGGACGATGAAGTACAATGCGCAAATGTGGAAAAATCAGCACGTAGAGACCGATTCCAGGAACATTTCCCATGCGAGCCCATACCACAAACACCGATTTGAGTCACCCGGAAACAGTCACACAGCAGTTTCCGGCCGCACGAGAACTACATACTCGCTGAACGGGTCACCACGTCCAGCACATCACAGCATCCGGGAGAATTGAATAGCAAGTACGATTTTCACCACAACACGATCCACGGCTACGAGACGGACCAACTCTGATCGTGTACGAGATGGAGCAACAATCAGCAAGTGCGAAATGAACCAAAGAGGAATCCCTTCACCCAGGTTATCCCAGTACTGTACATCTATGACCGGATCAGGAACAGACGCATACATCGCAGACAGTAAGTCCGAAACCCAGCAGAAAAACAAACATCACAAACCACGAAATGCCACATACACATGGGGGTGGATAACCCTTCCTCCAGCAACATCCAAATAATAGGGGATGCATGGCCATCAAACCCAGCAGGCCCCACACTGGTGGGGGGTGCCCATCACAACCAACAGGCCACATTCATAGGGACCAGGATGCCCATCACCACCAGTATCCACTACCCATAGGGGACACAATGTCTATCACCACCAGTACCCCCACCCATAGGGGGCTGTATGTCCCTCACCCCCAGTACCCCCTACTCATAGGGGAAACAATGGCCATCACCATTAGTACCCCCACTCATAGTAGAGTGTATGCCCATCACCCCCAGTACCCCTATTCATAGGGGGCAGTATGCCCATCACCCCTAGTACCCCCACCCATAGGGGGCTGTATGCCCATCACCACCAGTACTCCCACCCATAGGGGGCTGTATGCCCATCACCCCTAGTACCCCCACCCATAGGGGACACAATGCCCATCACCACCAGTACCCCCACCCATAGGGGGCTGTATGTCCATCACCACCAGTACCCCCACCCATAGGGGGTAGAATGTTCATCACACCCGGTACACCCTAATCATAGGGGACACAATGCCCATCACACCCAATACCCCCCGCCCATAGGGGGCTGTATGCCCATCAACACCAGTACCCCATCCATAGGGGGTAGAATGTCCATCACCCCCAGTACCCAATACACATAGGGGACACAATGCCCATCACCCCAGTACCCCCACCCATAGGGGGCTGTATGTCCATCACCACCAGTACCTCACCCAAAGGGGGCAGTGCGCCCATCAACCCCAGTACCCCCTACTCATAGGAGAAAAATGCCCATCACCCTCAGTACCCCCACCCATAGGGGGTAGAATGTCCATCACCCCTAGTACCCCCTACTCATAAGGGGCACAATGCCCATCACCACCAGTACCCCCTACTCATAGGGGACAGGATGCCTAGCACTACCAGGATTCACACACATAGGATGAGTAAGCAAACCCCCTACCTGTCACGACTAGCTCTCACCTGCAATCTGTTGTTCATTCCTTTCGTGATGCGGCTGATCCCCAACTCCACCTGAAACCAATCGGAAACAGCAAGATAAGAATGCATTTGCCTCTTCCGACAGATTCCCGGGGGAAAGGGGTATGGGATAGAGAGAGAGAGACAAACACTGCAAACTTGATGGAGTTTTTGGGAATGACATCTCGCTTTTGCCTCTAAGGGTTCTAGGGAGTGGGTCTGGGCTTCTCTGGTGCTTATCTTTGGTCAAACGTAGAGAAATCCACTCTAAAAGAAGCAACACACAAATTGGTATCTTCTAAATGACATCCAGATTTCCAGAATGTGTTATTATTATTACTACACACTTATAACATACCCAAAAGCGAGCCTTTAGATGCTCTGACACTTCTCACACAGAATTATCTGTACTTCTAATGAACTTGAGCACAAGAGTGAATTCTTTCTTGAGCTTTGACCTTTCCGAAACATAAAACAATAATATGCAATTGTATTCGTCAATATTTATTTATTTTATTTATGTATTTATTTAAATTTATAAAACAGCGCGCAGCTACCCCAAGGTGTTTCCCGGCGCCGTTAGAGAACAACAGAGGGAAGAGGGTCTATTGGCTGAAGAACCAAGTTTTAAGGGATCTGCGGAAAGACAAAAGGTCAGATTGTAGGCCGAGGGGCAATGGAAGGCCAAGGTGAGAGAAAGAACGCCCTCCCATACGAGACAGTCTAACTCTCGGGACTCGGGATTTCTCTTGAGCAGAGGATCTGAGAGTGTGCGAGGGGACATAGGGGATGGCCAGCTGTTGTACATAGTCCGGGGCCTTAGCATGCTTAATGCAGAACATGTACGTGAGGGCCTTGAACTTGATTCAATTCTCCACTGAAAGCCAGTGGAGAGCGATCAAAGACCTGGACGTTGAAACAATTTTCGGAACTCGGCAGATTAGTCTTGCGGCAGAGTTTTGTACTCGCTGCAATTTGCGTGTTATTTCTTTGTTGACACCCAGTTAAAGAATATTCCCGTAGTCCAGCCTGGAAGTCACCAGGGCCTGGAACAAGGTACGCTGGGTATGAGATGGAAGCATCCACACAATCTTCCTTAACCATTTCAAAATGGTAAAACAGGTGGTAGCATCCTTAGTAGCTTGCTGCTGTATGGAAAGAGAGTCAGGTTTCAAGTCTTTATTTCGATTTGATAAATCATAAAAGACACAATGTTGTACATTTATAAAAGCTATAACTTAAAAAACGTTTTACAAAGAAAAAACATATGCAGATGTGTTTGCTGTTAATTAAAATCTCACTACAACAACAACTAGGTTCAAGTATAAAAAACAATACATTAGTAGACAAAGACTACATACAAATAAACTAAGCCAAATAAACCATACAATAATAATAATGAACCCTAAATAAATTAATTTTAAGAAAATGTAAAAGAAGTATTAAACATCTTAAATAAGAAACCTGATAAGGACATAAAGGTTAACAATTACATAGCAAACCATGACAATCAATGGGACACCATTTCATACATAAAGGTGCAAGAAGTGCAATCGTATGTTTATACAGTAGACAGAGTATGCCACCTTATGAAGCAGTATTGGAGGGCTCTAACAACTTTGACATATGTTTTGACCTGATGATCCAGGCCCACCCCAGATATTTGGCTAGGCTCACTACGAAGACCTCAGAGGTGATAGTCCTTAGCGCCCAAATGGCCTCTGCAGATTTTCTAATTGGTAAACGCTGAAACAGTGGTTTTAACCATTTGTTTCGCGGCGCCAAGTAGCTAGGACAGGCGAAAAGAAAGTGGCCCTCTGATTCCTTCTGCCCCGAGTAGCCTTTACAAAGATCTGAGACACCAGTGGACCATTTATTTACAGAGGTGTTCAATGGCAAAGCACCTACCCTGAACTGGTGGTAGAGTTTCTTGTCCAGCGGTTTGTTAATGACATCCCAGTAGGGCTCACGGGACAGGTCTAACTTAAAAGTAAAAACCTGCCCGTGAGGCTGGTGAGGCTGGAGATCGAAACTCGGTTTTGACGAAGAGACGCCCAATACAATGCTTTAAACTCTTGTTTGGAGGGAAAGGCATTAGTGGAGGGAGCTGTCCAGAGTTGTTCTAAACCCATATCCACCAGGATGTTTTTTACCGCTTGGAGCCATGGGATTTTTCCAGAGCCACCAATTGACCTGACTTCTGCTAGTTCTTTCGCAAATAAAGACAGGCCAGGGGAGGTCCATATTCGCCTCCACAGGGCCACCAATCTGAATCTGGCCATCTCATTAATCGGAAGGCACCCCAGATCCAAGCAGAGGGGAATAGATGGAGACGACTGTGGTAGACCTACCAGGTTCCGTAGGAACTTGCATTGGGTTTTAAAGAGATTTAAGAGGTCCATGTAGCCCCAAAGATCTGCGCCATATAAGATTGCAGTGCTGATTTTGTCATCATAGATCTTGAGAGCTGGGGTGACCCGCTTAGTGATGGATCTCTTTTGCTCCTTTATTAGACAGCCAGTTAGCCGTGCTAACTTAAGATGTTGTACGCCAACTTGATCTTTCCATCTCAAACGGCTGTCTAGGGTAACCCCCAGGTAAGTCATGGTCTCAACTTGCTCAAGGTTGACTCCACTCAAGCTCACAGAGCTCCGGACAGGATGGTTTCTCGAAAAAACCATAAACTTTGTTTTGCCCACGTTCACCGCAAGATTGTTAATGGCACAGAACTCCTCAAAGCGGTCCAGCGCCCGCTGTAGACCGCTGCGTGTTCTGGAGAGGAGTAGGGTGTCATCGGCGAAGATGAGCAGTGGGAATCTTGTCCCGGCCAGCATTGGGGCATCAGTGGGGGTATCCGAAAAAAAATTCACCACTTGATCGATGAACAGGAGGAAGAGTGTTGGTGCCAGGACACACCCCTGATGGACACCTCTAGTTACGGGGAATGTTTCCGTCACTTGTCCCTGGCCTCCCCACCTCACCCTCGCATAATTATCCTTGTGGAGTTTAATTATGAGGTCAAGTAGTTCTGATGGTAAACCCAAGTTTCTCATAACTCCCCACAATTTGTCCCTTGGCACAAGATCGAAGGCGGACTTCAGATCAATGAATGCTGCGAAGATGGTACCGCCACCGAGCAAGACCACTTTCCAGTAGATCAGACAAAGTCTGAACACCTGGTCGATGGTACTTATACCCGATCTGAAGCCCGCCTGCATAGGAGATAATATGTCCTCAGATTCAATCCAGCCCTGAACCCGTCCCAAGACCATACGTGCGATGATTTTTTGTATGGAGTCAATGAGACTGATCGGGCGGTAGTTCCCTGGATTGGACCTGTCGCCTTTTTTAAAAATTGGTATTATCTCGGCTCCCTTCCATGATTTTGGAATACGGTCTCCTTCAGCTAATGAGTTGGCAATCATGGTTATATAGGGGAGCCACGAAGGCAGGATTTGATTTAAACAGATCCGCTGGGATGAGATCCATACCGGGAGCTTTCCCTCGCAGGGTCAAGCCTAGAGCAAGCTCAACCTCTGATTCTGAAAAAATGAGTCTTTCCCCGTAAGTGTGAAACGGGGGTGCCTTTCCCAAGATTGGTAGGGGTTTGGGCTTTTCAACGCTGAATTGGGCAGAATAAAAGGTTACCCACTCTTCTGGAGGTACGTGATTTGCCCGGGTACACGAGTCAGGATCCTTCCCCCACTTGAATAAATCCCAGAACTTTTTCGGATTGTTCGAGGTGGAGGCATCCAAGAGATCCGACCGGAACCTGTCCTCCCACTCCCGTTTTGCTTCCCACTGGGTTTTTCTGTAACGTAACCTAGCTGCTTTACCTGCGCCCATATCACGAGATTTGATAGTTTTAATAAGATCTGTATGCGCCTCCCTACATTTTTTGGTATATCATTTCTGGTGGTGGGAGTTGGCTTTGGTGGGAGCACTCCGACAAGGGAGAGAGAGTAGCGACTTTAAATGGTCGAAACAGCTAATGTGAAGATTAATAACATTATTTGCCAATTCCGGACTACCCCCCAACAGATCAATTTTTAACATTTCATTACACACATTTTTAACCACTGTATTAACATTGACCCATAAGGTTTCATCCTCCACAACCCTGGACCATTTCAGCCTCCTCCTATCGTTAGTTATCAAAACATCCCCTGTCTGTGAAGTGGTAGGCTCCACCAGACTCTTTATACCTGGCAGTTTCAGTAGGAGTGACAAGGGGTTATGGTCACTTTCTGGGCGCGGTATTACTTCCATGTCCACTAATAGGGGCCAATATTCCAGTTTTAACAGAACATTATCAACACAGCTCCGCCTTAGACCGTTGTCAAAGGTACAGTTGGCTCCTGTATCCGATCTTGTGCGGCCATTGCAAGCCCGGAGTCCCCTGTTTAGGCAAAGAGCCATCCAGTTCACTGCCGCCTCGGTCGCTTTAACAGTTTTATCGACCATCAAATCAGGAATGTCCCAAGCGGCGTCCTCGGCCGAACCCCAGCTGTCCCCTATGTCATACAATGGCTCAATGGTACAATTTAAGTCTCCTGCTAGGAGGGTAACATTCCCACTACCCATTTCGACAAGCTTATGGTCTAAAACATTCAACAACGGGGGCTGCGGCCACCAGGCATGCCTCTGGAGTATATGTTGAACATAATCAGATCCCGATGGCTGGCCTTGCTCAACTTAATTATAAGGAGATCCGGGTTCTGAACAGGTAGCTCTATGGGATGAAGTCCCAATGACTGCTTTACCCATATCAATAAGCCACCTGAAGCACGCCCTTTGCCCCCTCTAATCGCAGGTTCAAAGAAATTAACATAACCCAACTTGAAGTCTGGTTAAGTGGCCAAGTTTCTTGGAGTAGGATGATGTCAAATTTATCCACAAATTCCATCCAGTCTTCAGAAAGCATACGGGCCTTAATCCCTGCGATATTCCAGGATAGTATTTTCAGATTATGTAGGACAGAAGCCGCAGGGGGGGGGGGGGTGGCAGAGCTGAAACTGCAGGAAGTATCTGGTTGCTCCCTCTAACCCTCCTGTTCTTCATGAACCTAAGGTTATCCATAGAATCCCCACTCATTGTGACCTCTGAATCGTCTTTGGATGCTGGTGAAGTAGTCTCCCTTGTGGCTAAGCCTCCCATAACTGCATCTAGATTATCAATTGAATGTGGGGTCTCCCTATTCCACCTTGATGGCTCGTGACCAGCTACTTCAGCAGGGGGGGTCAGACAGGGTGTTATATGATGTCAATCTATGGCCTCAAGGTCGGAAAGGGGACCAAAGTGGTTGAAGAGGAATGGACGTTGCTGGGTAAGGGGTGTTATTTCCGAGGGGTATCTTCTAGCTGCGGGTTGACCAAAGTTGGAATATGATTGAATGGGACTTTGCCTATGGGGATAGAAATACGATAGGCCCAGTCTTTGGACGTCCCCTTGTCTAGCAAACCTAGCTTCTCTTCGAATGGTATCTACCACCCATGGGTCCTTAAACGAGATTAGAATGCAATCTCCCTCCAGATCCTTAGTGCCATGGCCCACCCAGTCCACTCTCCTTACAAACAGTATTTCAGTAGGTGAGGAGGGGGGTAAAGGTCGGTTTTTATTTAACTAGAAGATCACTTTGTTGCGAAGGTCCCCATACGACTCCTTACTACCAGGTTTTAATGGAGCAACACCTGTTAGTACTATTGTGTAGCGTGTTGCCTCCACAGGTAGATCAGCGCGTGGGGTGGTAAACCTTCTATGCCTCTCCACCCTTTGGTTGGTGTTACTGCGCTGTCTAGCTATATCTCCGTGTGGTGGAAGACGTGGGGGGCAGGATTGGGTTTTACTTGTGGGGGTGGCCTAGTGCTTTGAGGCCTACAAAAATTGTGTTTTTCAGTGACCTTCGTCTTAGATGCCTGTGTTAGGGTACTCGCAGATGACTTAGATGATGTAGCTTTTGGCTTTCCCCCCCCCTATGGGCATATTGGTATTTACCCCTGGTGTTTTGTTAAGGGCAGGGTTGCCAGTAGAACTATTATTTGAACTTGAGGTCTTCGGGGCTATTTGTGTTTTAATTACTCCTATAGGACTGGTGCCGGTTAATTTTTGTAACATAGCCTGGTTTGAGTTCACTACAGCCTCCATGCTGTCTATTTTCGAGGTCATTAACCTGGTCCGTTCCTGGACGGGTAGTAATAGGGTTTTAAACATGGCCTCCATTTTTACTAACAAGATTTCATCACTGTTAAGGCACATTGGACAGGGGTTCGAGGAGCCCAAGGTGGTAAGGGAGGGGCACAACACGTTAGGAAATACAGAAAGAATTTGGGTGTCTAAAGAATGCCCAGAGCCCTGGCTCCCATTGTATGATGTATCTTTTGTTTTTGGAATCTTGCATTCTCTCCCCCCCGAGAGACTTGAGTCTTGTTTTCTCTTTCTAGAAGTAATGTCTGTACTTGGGGGATCTGTGGCAACAACGGTGTTTGAGACATTAAGGGGTAAATAACCAGATATCTGACTAGGTTCGGGTCCCACACTAGCCTGTGGATCATCCCCCATGCTAGCTTGTGAGTCATCTAGGCTGTACGCATCTTCCTCCAAAATGCGAACAGTTGGGCTCTCCCCCACGCTATCTAGATGAACAATATCAACCGTGGTAATGGATTGTACACAATTGAAAGCAGCATGTGCTACGGGGCTGGTGGTGGTAGCAAGTCCGCCCAGCGATGAGCGCTTTCCGATTATAAGGTCAAGCGAGAGTCTTTTTTCCACCATCGCAATTTCCTTCTCCAATATCCCCGTGGCCCGTGTGATTAAAGCGTCTAGTGGGCCTGATACGACTCCCTTGGTGGTTTGGATTTGGACTGTGCGTTCTTTACCTGACCTTAAGGGCATGGTGGGATGTAGGTTAAATACAAAACCACACTGTCAGTTAATGTTACTTATATCCGTCCCCACAGTACCAAGTATCAAGAGATTGTAAAATAAGGTAGACCGCCTACCTTAGTTACGTCAAAATGGCCAGGGGGGGTGGGCCCGGGCCGGACTCTGCCGTACTCGAACGGCCTCAAACGGCCTGCTCTTTGCCCGGTTTTCGCCCCGGTCGCTCCCGCGCGCTATCGCGCAGCGGTTACTCCGCCCTGTAAAATAGGGCTAGGACATGGCAGGGGGCGTAGCCGGCAGGGAGAGCGGCCACAGGTGTAGCACGCAGGGACTCCTGGACAATGGAGTCCCTGCTAGGCTGCTCGCAGCCCTGCCGGTGGACAAAGCAGTTCGAAAAAGCAGAGTTCCCCTTCCAGCGCCCCACAGGGTCTCTTCGGGTGCAGCGGGACCCGTGCAGCGGGTCCGGCAAGTTGTAGGTTCCTCCTGGAAAATCCTACGTTGACAAGCAGCAAAGTCGAGTGAGCCTCCAACAGTGCTCAGGCAAATCCGGTGAACGAGGTTTCCCGCTGGGTAGAGGAAACAAAGCACTTTTCACCAGCAGTCAAGGGGCGTAGCCGGCAGGGAGAGCGGCCACAGGTGTAGCACGCAGGGACTCCTGGACAATGGAGTCCCTGCTAGGCTGCTCGCAGCCCTGCCGGTGGACAAAGTAGTTCAAAAAAGCAGAGTTCCCCTTCCAGCGCCCCACAGGGTCTCTTCGGGCGCAGCGGGACCCGCGCAGCGTCTCCGGCAAGTTGTAGGTTCCTCCTCGAAAATCCTACGGTGACAAGCAGCAAAGTCGAGTGAGCCTCCAACAGTGCTCAGGCAAATCCGGTGAAAGAGAGTCATCCATAACAAAGCCAAGGTTACACACCGGAGTGGCAGGCTGAGGTAGCGTACCTATTTCTGGAGGGCCAATGTTGAGGGCCCCAGAGACTGCAGTCCTTGCCAAGGATCAGAACCTCAGTTTTATCGCCATTGAGTTTCAAAAAGTTGGCGTTCATCCAAACCATAACTTTACTGAGGCCGGATCTAAGTACCGAGGGCTTGGATTGTTTGTCTGCTGACAGAGAGAAGAGGATCTGGGTCATCAGCGTATGAAAAAAGCAACAACCCCGAATCCTCCACTAAAGCTGCCAGTGGTTTTATAAAAATATTGAACAGCAAAGAGCTGGGAGTTGAGCCCTGGGGGACCCCATAGGGCAAGGGCAAGGGATGAGATTTGGATTTCGAGGTAGATGAAAAGACCTGCAAGGCGCGATCGGAGAGGCACGAGCTCAGCCAACTCAAGGCGGTCCCCGTAACACCTGAGCATTGGAGGGCCTTTAAGAGTACGGTATGAGAGACCGTATCAAAGGCCGCACTCAGGTCAAGTAGCACTAAGGCCATGGTCTTGCCCTCATCGATGTTATGTCGGAGCGCTTCTGTAACCCAAAGCAGAGTAGACTCGGTAGAATAACCGGTCCTAAAGCCGGATTGGGTAGGGTGTAACAGACCATTTGTCTCAATAAATTTGGACAAGTGTCCATTAATGTGTCTCTCGAGAATCTTAGCGAGAACAGGTGAAAGAGAAATAGGGTGAAAATTAGAAAGAAGGGCAGGATCAGCGTTAGATGGGACCACAATTGCGTGCTTCCAACTTAAAGAAACAGTGGAAGTCGTTAAAGAGGTGTTAAGCAATTGAAGAACATGAGTGAGAGAAGGTGGGTCAATTTGTCGAAAACTGACATGGGCAGTATGTCACAAGGGTATCCCGATTTAATATGGCCAATATGATGTGTGAGTACCTTCATGTCCAAAAGTGTCCAAGATTCAAAGGTGGGCACATTTGTCAAATCGGTGCAATTTTCAGAAGATATGACAGGGCAATCAAAAGATACAGTGGGAAGAAGAAAAGACACAGGGGTAGAGCTGGCCAGAGAAGAATAGATAATCTCCACTTTATTTACAAAGAATTGCGCGAGATCTTCGCATTGTGTGGAATTACGTTTGGGAGAAGGTTGTATGGTGGTTGAACCGGATAGGTTCTTGACCATATTGAACAAGGTTTTGGGACCGTTTTTTGCCTGTAGAATAGCTGCAGAAACATAGTTAGCTTGCGCAGCCCAACAAAGAGAGTGATAGGCCCGTTTGCTAGTAGTGGAGGCCAGTTTTGCTTTGGCTGTACAGTTCTTGCGCCACTGACGCTCCAAATTTTTACATTTGGTTTTCCCTTTCTGTAGTTCATCGGAGAACCAAGGGGCCGGGGGCAATGGTTGTTAAACTTTCTAACATAGGTGGGACGACAGATATCGAGGGCCGATTGAATCCATCCTTGAAATGCTACTAGATTAGAGTCAACATTATTGTGAAATGTGGGAGGGTTTATGGATAACAGTGAGTTAAACTTGGTAATGTCAAGCTTCGTTCAATTCCTGGAAGGTGTAACGGAAATGTTGCAACTTGTATGTGCAAGACAGGGGATTTCCAAACTGAAACCTACTAGGAAGTGATCCGTCAAACAAAGAGGGGCAGCCATCCTACAT
Source organism: Lissotriton vulgaris (assembly GCF_964263255.1). NCBI lineage: Eukaryota > Metazoa > Chordata > Amphibia > Caudata > Salamandridae > Lissotriton > Lissotriton vulgaris. The sequence goes on from NC_141696.1 coordinate 867,070,657, forward strand.
TGTAACGAAGATAAATTGGAAAAAATTAGATCAAGAAGATGACCTGCGTTATGTGTGTGACCACTATTTAAAAGAAGAACATTCATAGCTGACAAATCAGAGACAAAAGTGCTGGCAATATTACAGCTGGTTTCTTCAAGATGGAGGTTGAGGTCACCTAGGATAGAAAAATTAGCTGCTTGAAGCAGCAGAGGGGAAACAAAATCAGGAAACTTTGTTTCCCATGAGCCCGCTGGCCCTGGGGGACGGTACACTAGTGCCAGAAAAAGTGAAGTGCTGAGTCAAGGTAAGTTTGAAAGCAGCAGCTTCACAGTCTGGAATCAAGAGTGCGTCGAACTTACAGCAAAATTTGTTTTTAAAGATGATGGCAATCCCGCCTCCCACCCTGATTTCTATATCCTTCCCCACAATGGCGTAGTTAGGGGGCAGGGCTCTGGCCAAGTCAAGCCCTGAACAGCTGGTAAGCCATGTCTCTGTTAGGAATATGGCATCCTGTTGTAAGTCCATTAAAAGGTCAAAAATGTCTGCCTGATGTTTGGGGAGAGAGCGACAGTTGACGGTAAAAAAGGAAAAGCTCTTAGAACATGGGTACTCACAAACTTTCTGTCGGGGGCCAAAATGACAGTGTAGTTTGTGGCAGAGGGCCCCACTGGTAGGGGTGGGGTCAGTGGGGAGCGGGGTCAGTGGGGGGGCGGGACTAAAGTAAAAAAAAGTCAACCCCGTTTAAAAAAGTAGACAATGCACGCTTAACAGGCATTTATAGCTTCATACACACTTTACCCCAATTCCGTCACAGGGTTACTTTTGGCCCATCCTTAGCCCCGCAATAGCCTGCAATGTCTTGCAAACGCAATGTCGGAAAGACATGGATAAAAAAAAATGCATAAAGTCAAGAGGACTCCCAAGGGTTTTACTTTTTATTCCTGGAGCAAACTCCATGAATGCTGAGGCCAGTCTCTCTCTCTCTGTCTCTCTCAGTCAAACAGTAAGTCTCTCAGTCAGTCAGTCAATCTCTCTATGTCAGTCAGTCTCTCTTAGTCAGTCAGCTAGTCTGTCAGTCCCTCTGTCAGTCAGTTACTCTCTCTCTATCAGTCACTCTCTATGTCAGTCTCTCTTAGTCTTTCTCAGTCAGTCTCTCTCAATCAGTCTCTGTCTCCTAGTCAGTTAGTCTCTCTCTCTGTCAGTCAGTCTCTCTCTCTGTCTGTCAGTCTCTCTCTCTGTCAGTTACTCTCTTGCTGTCAGTCAGTCTCTCGCTGTCAGTCAGTCTGTCAGTCAGTCTCTCTCAGTCAGTCTCTTTCAGTCAGTCTCTCTCTCTCGCAGTCAGTCTTTCTCTTCTAGTCAGTCAGTCTCTCTGTCCCAGTCCGTCTCACTCTTAGTCAGTCAGTCTCTCAGTCAGTCAATCTCTCTTTCTTAGTCACTCTCTCTCTCTTTGTCATCTCTCTCCCTCAGTCAGTCAGTCTTTCTTTGTCAATCAGTCTCTCTCTTAGTCAGTCTGTCTCTCTCAATCAGTCAATCTCTCTCTCTGTCAGTATTCTCTCTTAGTCAGTCAGCTAGTCTGTCACTCTCTCTGTCAGTCAGTTACTCTCTCCCTATCAGTCACTCTCTATGTCAGTCTCTCTGTCTTTCTCAGTCAGTCTCTCTCAATCAGTCTCTCTCTCTGTCAGTCAGTCTCTATCTCTCCTAGTCAGTCAGTCTCTCTCTCTCTCTCTCTCTTTCAGTCAGTCTCTCTCTCTGTCAGTCTCTCCCTCCATCAGCCGATCTCTCTCTCTTAGTAAATCACTCTTGCAGTCAGTCAGTCTCTCTCTCTTAGTCAGTCAGTCTCTCTTAGTCAGTCAGTCTTTCTATCTGTCAGTCTCTCCCTCCATCAGCCGATCTCTCTCTCTTAGTAAATCACTCTTGCAGTCAGTCAGTCTCTCTCTCTTAGTCAGTCAGTCTCTCTTAGTCAGTCAGTCTTTCTATCTGTCAGTCTCTATGTCAGTCAGCCTCTCTCTCAGTAAATCATTATCTCTCTCTTAGTCAGTCAGTCTCTCTCCACTCTCTCTCACCAACCTCTCACTCTCTCTCTCCACTTCCTCTCTCCACTTCCTCTCTCTACTCTCTCTCTCTCTCTCTCTCCTTTTTTCTCTCCACTCTTTTTCTCTCCACTCTCTCTCTCTCTACTCTCTCTCTCTCTACTCTCTCTCTACACTCTCTCTCTACTCTCTCTTTACTCTCTCTCTACTCTCTCTCTCTCTCCTTTTTCTCTCTCCACACTTTCTCTCCCCCTCTCGCTCTCTCCACTCTTCCTTCTCTCCTCTCTCTCCACTCTTTCTCTCTCCACTCTTTCTCTCTCCACTCTCTCTCTACTCTCTTTCTCTACACTCACTCTCTATTCTCTCTCTACACTCTCTCTCTACTCTCTCTCTCTTTCCGCTATCTCTCTACTCTTCTCTACACTCTCTCTCTCTCTCTCTACACTCTCTCTCTACACTCTCTCTACTCTCTCCACTTTCTCTCTCTACTCTCTCTCTCTACTCTCTCTACTCTCTCTACTCTCTCTCTCTACATTCTCTCTCCACTCTCTCTCTACTCTCTCTCTCTCTACTCTGTCCACTCTCTCTCTCTACTCTCTCTCTTTCATAACTCTCTCTCCACTCTGTCTCTCTCTCCACTCTCTCTCTCTCTCTTGCTATCTCTCTCTTTCTGTCTCTCTCTCCACTCTCTCCACTCTTTCTCTCTCTCCACTCTCTCTCTCTCCACTCTCTTCTGTCACTGGTAAAAGTAGGTTCCTGGAGGGCCATGGGTACATTAACTGTAAGGTCAGTGGGCCACCAAGGAAGGCCTGCCAGCCGCACTATGAGTACCACGGGAAGCAGCAACAGTCCTGGGGAGAGGTATGCTTGGTTGTGAACCATAAAAGTACAGGAATATCTATGATTCCCTTCAAGTATCCATGTAATTTGTGGGCATATGTAGGTGAAAACGATGCTGTCAAAATCGTAATTTAGTGCATTTAAAAAAAGATACTTTGCAAGTATGATTAGCATATCTCACAAATTGAAAGGATGTGTACTAGTTGAAAATACTTAGTAGGGCTGTGTGTGATCTTACCAAGTGTTCAGCAGGCCCTCCCATGATGGACCAGTAATACCAAGCAGCCTTATGTGAAGTTACACGACATTCCGGATTCTTCTCGTGATGAACTGAATTGTGACTACCTAAAATGCGTTGTGCTTTGAGTTTCATAGCCTCATTATTCCAATCATAATAATCATTCCAATCATAAAAATTTACAATCTTAAATGCCCATGTACGCGTGCTTGCTCTGTGAGGTGAGCTATTTTAATGGCGTGTTCATGGCATGGAGTGGAGGAGTGTGGCTCACTGATTAGAGCGGCAGACCCTGATGCAGAGGTCTGGCCCGGGACCAGGGTTCAATTCCCGACGCGGCAGGGTCCTGAGCCCAAAAATGTCCACGGACTCGATAATTCTCACCTCGGTGCCTACTCCAATCATGGGGTCCCACGCTGCAACTCTGGGCAATAGCTTGCTTAATCTCCACCACGGCGGCCCACCCGCTGCGGGATGCCTGGTTTTCACATTGGGGATGTCCAGTAGGGGTTATCTCATGGGGAAAAAGCCAGGACGGGTTCCCAAGGCAAGCGCCTTGATGCCTTCGGGTGATACGTGCGCTATATAAGTCCCAATACAATACATGGTCACGGTTTGAGGAATCATTTTTGCCATTCCTGCACTTGTAAGTGTGAAGTGTGCAACCACGCCAGCCCGGAGCCTGTCCAAAAGGGCTTCAGCAAATTTCCCTGTCCCCTCTCCCCCTTCCACTCCACCTCCTCCCCCGCTCCCTTGTGGCAGGCCGTCTCACACACACGCAGAGCCGCACCCGGGTTCTTCACAGGTCTTTTAAAGACCATTTACTTGCAAATGAGGCTTTGTTGTGTTCGCCCCTCCTTAGAGCCTCTGCAACTCCACTCGGACTATTACTGGAACATCGCTCAGCCCCCAGAGAGCAGAGTCTCTCGGAGTACAACCGGCGGTGTTTGCTGACACTCTTTTTACCGGTAGGATGTGTGCAAGGTCCTGCGGGCCGCTAAGGAAGGCTTGCTGGGCCGCTGGCGGCCCGCGGGCCGTACAATGAGTATACCTGTCTCAGAAGATCCTGGATTTTCTTTGGCTGTACGATACATAAGCTGGAGGGCTGTCATGTCAGGCTTAATTGCTTTACCTGTTTCATCAAGATGGACGTTGAATGTAAAGTTACAGCCAGAGCAGGCGCTGGAATTATCTACTGTCTTGAGGCAGGCACACAGGGATGAGGGTAGTTGCGCAAATCAAGCAGCTGGGTAGAAGAGAACTTTAAAGCAGCGCTATTGCGGGGAGCAGGTGTTTGAGCCGCGGGTCCGGCCTGGCGTGGACAGGCACAGACGGGCTTGCCTTTGGCTCGCCGCTGGCGCACCCGCTGCGCGCTAGCCTGATAGGCTGCTTTTAAAGGCCCACCTTGGGAAGGGAATGCAAACACTAGAGCGTCCCTTGCCCCAAGATGGCAGCCGCGTATGGCGCAACCCGGAAGTGGGTTAAAACATCGAGTCCCGGGTTCCCCTGTGACCTCCCTCCACTCAAACAGTCTGCTCTTGACTGCAGTGTACCGGGGGAGGCCACAGGTAATGCCGTGCAATCCCCAGCAGCAACACAGGGTAAGGCGGACTCTAAAAGCACCAACAAATCAGCCCTCCCTTACACTCAACCCCGCTTCACTTATACTCATATACAATATTGCATAAGCAAAGCATAACACAAAATAGGCTAAAAAGTATTAAAAGATATTTAAAAGAAATAGCAGCAATCAGAAAGATGACTCGCAGCGCTAAGTTGTTCAAAGTGATTTCCAGCGCGGAGCCACAAAGCCTCCCTTTAAAGGGCCCGCCTTGGGAAGGGAACTCAAACACTGGAGCGTCCCTTGCCCCAAGATGGCGGTCGCGTATGGCACAACCCAGGAGTGGGTTAAAAAATCGAGTGCCGGGTTCCCCTGTGACATCCCTCCACTCAAACAGTCCACTCTTGACTGCGGTGCACCGGGGGGCCGACAGGTAACACCGTGCAATCCCCAGCAGCAACACTGGAAAAGGGTGACTCTAAATGCACCAACAAATCAGCCCTCCCTTAAACTCAACCCCGCTTCAATTATACTTATGTACAATATTGCATAGGCAAAGCGTAACACAAAATTGGCTAAAAAGTATTTAAAGTTATTTACAAGAAATAGCAGTAATCAGAAATATGACTCGCAGCGCTAAGTTGTTCAAAGTGATTTCCAGCGCGCGAGCCACAAAGCCTCACTTTAAACGGCCCGCCTTGGGAAGGGAACTCAAACACTAGAGCGTCCCTTGCCCCAAGATGGCGGTCGCGTATGGCACAACCCGGGAGTGCCGGGTTCCCCTGTGACATCCCTCCACTCAAACAGTCCACTCTTGACTGCGGTGGACTGGGGGGGCCAAAGGTAACGCCGTGCAATCCCCAGCAGCAACACTGGAAAAGCGGGACTCTAAAAGCACCAACAAATCAGCCCACCCTTAAACTCAACCCCGCTTTAATTATACTCATGTACAATATTGCATAGGCAAAGCGTAACACAAAATAGGCTAAAAGTATTAAAAGTTATTTAAAAGAAATAGTAGCAATCAGAAAGATGACTCGCAGCGTTAAGTTGTTCAAAGTGATTTCCAGGGTGCGAGCCACAAAGCCTCCCTTTAAAGGGCCCGCCTTCGGAAGGGAACGCAAACACTAGAGCATTCAGTAGTACTGCAAAAACATAAAAATACACATCAAGAATTTGTAGTACCTTTTCAGCACCAGATTCTAGTTTCTAGAGGGGGTTCTGAAAGAAATATTCATATGACAACAACTATCATAAATAAGCTGTACTTGTTCCAAAGGTTGACAATATTAATTTTCTTGCAGCCTTTACAAACAGTTGAACTATACATGAGTCTTTTGATTTGTTGCCTGATTAAGACCTTCTTTGTTGATGTTGTCCTAAAGACTTTTTGCCAAATAAGGTATGCAGAGTCTTTGTTCAGTTGTTAACAGTTTTAAACAAGCTCAAAAACCTTACCGGAATTCTCAGGAGCGAAGATTGCAGGACCGCGATACGCGCAGCGTTGCCTGGCAACCTTTAATGTTTACTTTTCTTGTTTTTTTGTCTTTCCGTAGAAAGAAGTAAAAAAACAACCGGAGGTCCAGCAGTAGAAGAGCACGAGAATCAGGAGAAGAGCGCCGGACGAGAAATGGATCCAGCCCGATGCCCACTCCTGGGGACTGGAGACGTGGAACCAAGGAAAGACGGAAGCAGGTAAGGGACGAGTTGACGGCACAAAGCGAAGCGCTGAGCTTTGGGACGGGTGGGGCTTAAATAGGATTCTCTGCACGCGTTTAGGAATGCGGTTAGCACGAGCTCAGAAACGTGTTATTTGCATACAGATTGTAACGAATCAACTGTCATGAGTCCTATTGATTATACCAGTCGTCAAGCTCAAACAACAAACATTGGGCATTACAAGTCAAGCATTTTTAGAAACTTTTAACAATAACATTGGGATACTTTGCCCTTTAACCAACAATGTCTGATTACAGCAATGAAATGCACATATAAAGAGAGGCACAATGAAATGCACATATAAATGTACGGCACACTTTTAAGGGGAAATATCATACAGACATAATGGCCTAGATAAGCAACTCAATGTTTTTACAACACTACCATCTTTGCAAGATTTAATGTATGTGTGTGTAAAATGCTCACGTAAGTAAAAAAAGAGGGAGGTCTCCTTTGTAATGCAATTCGGGACAAGGAGCATAAGAGTAAAGAACTAGAGAAGTCCCACGACACTCAACTGTTAAGAAACCCTTTAGTGTATTTCCTTTATAACACAAAATACCAACTAAATCCAAAGATGTACAGTATTAAGCAATCAAAACAATAACAATGCCCCTGAGGATGTAGATTAAACGGCCAGAAGTCGGACCAATTTAGAATCTTCACTTCCGCCATGTTGATGTTGTAATTGAGATCAACACTGAGAGGGTTATAGAATTACGACAATACCCTAACTTGGCCGTATAACGGAAGGCCGACATAGTATATATACTTCCTCACTTAGTCTACTAGAAAGATATTCGAAACATATGATCACTATTAACGGACAGTTAATATTCTCTTCCAGCCTGTAAATGAATAACACTGTTCGAGCCACAAAAATACAATGAAGGTTTTGCTATGGCCTAACATGTACAATCAAGGGACTTGAGATTTAATTAGTATAGAATATTAATAACGACATATAGTCGACCAATATACATAAATAACCCTTCTTTCCAGTCTTTTATTCATAGAAAGCTCTGAAATTAGCTAGTGATCCAAAAGAAAATTACACCTACCTTGAAATTGATAAGTGTAGGCAATAAAAGAAAGCTTGTAATATAATCCCATACAGGTCAAATTGATAAAAGACACTGTATAAAGATATCCCAACGATGACAACAGAGTTACAGGTATCCAGTGACGCTGCATTGAGGGCCATGTAACCCCGATTTGTGGGTGAGTATATTTCTAAAAATTTCATTAGTCCCTATAGCAAATAGACCTTTATGAATAGTCTTACCATGAGTACTACATTCTGTCCAAACTAAAAAAAAACAAAAAAAAACCTGCAGGTTAATTATGGGTATATACCGTTTTTTGACTAATAACTTTCTCTGTTTCACATAAAGGAATACCTGCTGTTTTTATTATTTCCCACATCAATAAATTTTACCCTGCGAATCATGCCCCCCTGATTTTATACATAACCACTTAGTCTCAATAATTGTGTAAATAACACAACTGCTGCCACACCTAGTGATACTTAAAAATAATACTTCATTTCATTTTAGAGATTTTGTGCAATAATACAGTGGCCCCCCTCCAGCCATACCCTCTTCACCATTGAGTTTCTGATTTATAAAGGTAATCAACACAGGCCACCTAAAGTCAAGGGGCCTTCTCTGACAAAAATTAAACCCAAAGTTTTGAATTTAGAGACAAGCTTAGTTATCCTATATTCTTTTCAGAAAGGAACAGCATACTGGAAATAAACAGACCAGATCTCCTACCAATTGAATGACATCGATCCAAAACTTCCTTCAAATTTATTACGAGAGGGACAGTAAAAATTAACTCACAGGTATGCATCATGATTGTCTCTTAGAAGCTACCTTAATGGTGACCTTGTATCACTATAGTTAAGAACCACGTGTATAGCCCAGTATAACTTAAATACTAGAATGATGTACCAACGAGAAGCCAGCTTTTGATTGATAGCAACAAACAATGTAATGTATGTAATAAATATGTGCCCCGACAGAGTTATATGTTTTTAAAGAAATGCTCAACTTTTATGAACCATTGTATGTATCTAATTGGAATGTTCTTTTGTATAGAATTGTTTGTCCTGATGAAGGTGGTATCGTTACACACCGAAACGCTGCGTCGACAACCTCAACAACTGTGATTTTTGGATACATTTCCTAAAATTGTGTATTTTATACTGATAATAATTTTTAACTAAAATTGTACTTCAAATTTGGCACTATAATTATGTTATAGAACATTGTTTTTATTGATTTGTAATAAATTGTATCTTTTTTAACATAACAAATACATTGTTCAGGATTCTTGATTTGTTCACTATATGTTTTAATTGCTTAATACTGTACATCTTTGGATTTAGTTGGTATTTTGAGTTATAAAGGAAATACACTAAAGGGTTTCTTAACAGTTGAGTGTCGTGGGACTTCTCTAGTTCTTTACTGTAAAATGCTCACAACACAGATCTTGACAGTGAACATACATTGAGACTCCCAACCCATGTGTGCCCAAAAGGTAACAGTGGGGTTAAAAAAACAGCATCTCAGGAGCAATGTGGTAATGGGGTCTAAACCCCCATCACTATCGTGACCAAAAGGTGTTAGTGGGGTTCAAAAATCCAGCATCTCAAGAGCAATGTGGTAATCAGGGTCTAAACCCCCAACACTACAGTAACCTAAAGGTATTGGTGAGGCTAAAAAATCCAGCATCTCAGGAGCAACTTGGTAATGGGGTGTAAACCTCCCAGCACTACAGGGACAAGAAGGTGAGTGTGGACATGAAAATAGCTGCATCTCCAAACCAGCATGCACAATTCCTGGTCCCAACACCACAAGCAATGTTGTGGCAATGTAGTGGTCGTGTCACATACAAACATAGATTTGGTGAGGCAAAGATTGCTGTGTTTCACAAGAACACCCTCTACCATGTGCAAAGAAGCAATGGCCATGATCCCTGATGATTACACCAGTGTACAATTAGACAATGCGACAAGTGAGCACCATGATGCATACACACAAACCTATACAAACAGACACACTGCCTAAGGAATCATGTGTAGACTGTAGATGTCAGGTGACCAAGTCCCATACCATGGCAGCAATGGAACACACCAAATATGATGAAAGTGCAAACTGATGAGCCAGGAGAAGCAGGGACAATAGGAAAAACCTCCAAACAACATACAGCAAATGGACCGCAAAAACCATACCAATGCAGTGGAGCAGATGCACAAACACAGACAGGCAGCCCCACACTGCACATCATACACAACATATTTGTGTGTGTTTCATTGTCCCCATGCAAGTACACAACACATGACAGTGGGCAGAACTCCAATAACACAGATGTGTACACAGTGCCATACAAAAGTAACTCATGAACTGTACATCCCTTGGTGGGCAAGCAGGCATCGTCAGGTGAGTGGGATCCCAACTCATTCATGTGACACAAGCTGTGTGGCACAGCAAACAACATAGCAAGAGACAGCCCAAAATAGCACTACCCTCAGGGACCCTACATTGGGGTGACAGTAGCTTGTACAATCCAAATGTGATGACAAAGGTAGATGGGGCCCATTCTGTGGAGTACAGTCACCGGCGCGCAGTGGGTCATGTGTCTTGACCAACAAACTGCCATCACACCTACTCAAACAAATCAATGGCCAGGGCCTGAAATCAATGAACAAAAAGTAGGTAGGGGCCTAGCCATGAGACAACTCACATTTGGACACCCTCAACACAACACACCTTTATCTGCTACAATGTGCATCAGCTAAGCACACAGGGACTGGAGACATTGCTCATGCACCTATGACAATCCCAGGGGTTGTGGGGGGATCTAAGGTTCACAGAAATACTCAAACATGGCCAGTCAACAACCCCTGTGAATGTCCTCCACACTGCGCAGTATGCGGTACATGGGCATGACGTGAAATCTACCAGAATCATTGGGATCACTGCCTCACTTCCACAACAATGATGGTCCAAAGGAAAGCCACAAAGAACACGTCAACACCTTCCAACATTACAACTATGACCATGATGAGTGGGAGTAGTCACACACACATAGAAGTGACCCACTCACTGACAGATACCACATAGGGGAAACTACATCATGTTGGCAAAACCGAAGTGCCAAGGGGAATCCTGAATGTGCCCCACGTGCGTTTGACAACATCCATGGGCTTTGCAAATGAAACACATAGGGATGACACTCTAATGACCAATAGTGTGCCACGCACCTACATCCCAGGAAACCTAGGACAAAGATGTTGGATGAACACAGGAAAACTCAGCAATCGCCACAAACTGGAACATCTGTAGGGAACACAGAATGTGTAGAAAAAGTGAATGGAACACACAAAGACATGCTCACACTGCACACACCATTGGCTCCGACAATGTCACGGTATGACACACTGCCATGAGGGGACTCCACTCTGGGGAAGGTTAGCTGTGCCAAACGTTGTATGTGCAGTGCTCTGTCATGTCAGCATAACACTTGCTCAGTGAGCAAACAATCACAACACAATGAAAGCTCTGGTCACATCAGCCTGTGTACCGGAGTGTCCCTTGAGTCATCTGCACATACGCATTACACATGTAAAGCAAGGTACCCTGATGGCACAGATGACCTGTGTCCAGTGGAGATGGTCCCAGTCAGGGAATCTCACAATGTGCACAAATGTAAGTCAAACATATGTGCAACAGTGCATGGCAAAGATGTGAAGTAGCAAACAGAATGAGTAATACCTGGTCCACAAATTCTGCATACATTACACCCTGAAATAGCAGCAAATTATGTCATGAATACATACTTGGAAAGTACACATATCCAATGGACCACATGGCGTCCATCACATCAACAGATCTGTGTCTTATACCCTTAAAACAACATTACAACCGCAAGTTCATGATACACATCATCAACATCATGTACATTAGATGCAACACCACTGGATAACAATGATTTGCTTTATTCAGCAATTATATCCATTTAACTATGAACTCAACAATGTCAAAAGGCCAATGGCCAGTCCTTTCCAGCAGGCATAACAGTGTAACATGTTGCAACTTGACCCCCATTGCCTACCTGCACTGCTACAGCCAATAGACATCTCCCCTTGGAGGGGCCTACATAGGGGTAGGCCAGGCACTGCAGGGACAGGATCAGGGGACAGCAGAATGGGGCAAGGGGGTGGTGGTGGGTGCTGGAGTGTTGCTAGCAACTGTCGTGGAGGTGTCTGACACAGTGGGTGGCATCACCACTGTCGGGCCCAAGTCAGATGTGGTGGGTGCAGTCACTACTGCAGGGCTCAAGTCTGATGGGGTGGTTTCCGGCACCACTGCGAGGGGCAGGTCAGATGGTGTGGACGGGGTTTCCACTGCAGTGCCCAGGTCAGACGGGGTGGATGTGCTCCCTACTGCTGTGCCAATCGCAAGAGGAGCGAAATGGGGTGCTGATGCAGTGGGCAGGACAGAGAGAGCGGACAGGGACTCCACACCAGTGACAGAAACAGGCTGAGCATGTAAGGTGGGGGTGGAAGTGCATGTGTTAAGGGGAGGCCCTAATCATTTTGGGGATGTGGTATTGGTGTGTGGGTGAACCTGGGGCTGTGGAATGGTGGACTGGGGGCAGCAGGATGGAGACTGTGAGGTGGAAGAATGTGGTTTTGGTGGGGTCTTGCCCTTCCTGGTCCGGGGGATTTGCGTGTGAGGGCCTCAGTGTTTATGCCCCTTGGGGATGGTGTCCGTGTGGCAGGGAAACTCCCCTCTATGCGTGGTGACTTCCTCTTCCCCTTGTAAGTTGGAGCAGATGGATCGGTGAGGAAGAGGCCACGGTCACAGAGGAAGAGCTGTTTGGAAGGGGGGGTAGGTGAGGCAACGGTAGGGTTTTGGAGGGTTAGGCATCTGAGGACTGCGGAGTGCTTGTGGATGCCAGTATGTGTGTCTACGACGCATCCCCTGTGGGTGTGCCATCAGTCCCCGGAGTGTGCGTGCTTGTGGGTATGGATTTTATCTTGTGTCTGATGTGGTGCATGGCTGTGCGTGTGTTTTTTGGACAGGTAGGGTAGTGGGGATTGTGGATGTGGCAGAGGTAGGAGAGGTGAGTGCCTTTTGGAGGAGGGACACTGCTGCCGTCTGTGTGGAGGCCATGCCCTGAATGGTCCGATGTAGGACAGACATGTTTGATGAGATGCCCCCCATGAAGGACACCACTTGGGTCAACAGATTGGTGTATGAATGGAGGACACTCAGCATTGCGGTTTGTCCTACATGGATCTGTGTAAGTAAGTCCACAGACTCCACACTCAGGGCAGCAGGGAAGACAGGAGTAGGGGGAGTGGTGCCTGGCACAAAGGAGAAAAGCTCCCTTACACGGGAGCCTCCAAGGACCTCTGGGATGGAACCAGATGGAAGGATGGAGATGGTGGTGGTTGGGACAGACTTGCTAGGTGGTGTCCTGGGGCTGCTGACATCTGCCTCCACAAGGGAGTCATCACTGAAGTAGCTGTGTTCCTCAGCCGAGATGGTCATAGCTGTGGTCTCCTCAATGTGACTCCCCTCACACTTCGTGCCACTGGATCCCTCCAACTCCTCCGCAGTGGACCCTGTCTAGCTCTGTGGCTCCTCCTGGTCCGTGGAGCTGTCTCCTCCAGTATCCGTAGATGTAACTGCAAATAATCAGGGTAAACAGATCCACATCAGTCACCTGTATTGACCTCACACATCACAGTCAGTACAGCACATGGCAGCGCACAGCTTTGCATCATTTGAGAAGATCACCAATGGTGCTGACACATATCTGAACAAGACACATGTCAGTCTGCCAGTCAACCATGCCCCTTATATCGTAGCCGCCCATGGACCTATCTGTCTGGTGCATGTAGTTAGCCAATACTCATATGTGCACCCATGCACCATATATACAGTTGTCTGAACTGCAGGATATGTGATGCAAATGTGTCAGTACACACATTCTATCACCTGCCACTTAATCAGTACATGTGTCAGGATAGGGGATGGCCAAATTCATTGTCAGTAATATGGATATGTTTTCTACACCACACACCATGATGTGCTCATGTATTGATGGCTGATGCCACAATTGAGTGCATGCAGGACAACTGACATCACTGCAGGATACACATTTGGAAGTGGTATACCATGCTACAGTTCAGTCCGGCTAATCAGTCATTACTGACTTCAGTCACAGGGGCAGTGCATCCCAAAAATAACAGCCTGCACTGTATCACAATCATGTATTTGTGGTGAATATAAGCCCTGCAGCTGTCAAGTGCACATGTTCCCCCACTGCTAGCCACATATTAAGGTTCCTGATGATCCCATGTCATACAAATGATACAGTTGAGTGATAGCAAGCACAAGTCTGGCAAAATAATCACATTACAGACTGATGCGAATGAATTATAGCTGGCTGCACGTAAATGTCGAAAACACCATTAGGCACAGGCAAGTGATAACACATTGTGATGGTCGAACAGCCACATCTCAGCTGGCTGCACACCCCAAACCGTTTGACATCGCATGAGTCTAAAAAGGTAGGCTACTCCACTATGACACAGAGGCTGACACCTGATTCCACTTTTCACAATGCATTAAATGTAAGTTGACACACAGGAGTAGGAGAACACAGTGTACTTAATGTCTGACCTTGTAAATGTGCACAATGGGATTACCCTGAACACTAGACATGTGTGACACACATGACGTACATACTTGTGGGGCACCAACACTGTCCCACCTGCTGCATAGCTGTGGGGTAAACACCCCAGACACATGGTGAGGCAGAGCAGCAATGAGAACAGGTATTAATGGCCCACACAGAGTACATGTTAGATATCTGGCAATGTGCAGACACATGTCAATCAGTAGGCTCACTCATGTAGGCCTAAATATTGTACCGGTAGCACCTCAAACTTGGAAAACAGCAGGGACCCACCCCCCACGTGAGGCAGGTCACAGACTGAAAGGGCCAAACCTGTGTCTCACATGAGGAAGGCACATATATCAGAGTAGAGAATGCACACCTTCCCTTATGTAAACTCATCGATTTATAGAACTCGTCTTCCTGTAGTGCGTGCGATCAGATTCTGTGATCCGTCCCAATCACAGCACATACTACAAGTATTGACAGCAAGGCACTCATCTCGCGCCCCTTCTGTCGCACTGCTTCATGGGGAGCATTTCCCCGTCGTGAATCCATATATTCCACATTAAACCATTTTTTTTCTTCTCATTAGTTAACCTGTATTAAACCATAGCTTCTTTCCAAACTTAATGAATCATTGTCGAGACAGTGTTGTGTCACTCCTTGAATTTTATTTTCAGTTCTTCAAATGAATACTGCGCGCCCATCCAGGCTTTACACAATAACACATAATCCAAACAGTGAGGTGTACAACTGAGTAGGCTCATTCCTCCTTGCCCAATGCATTTAGAGTCTTGTATGACTCTTCGTCAGGGGTCACTGCAACAAATCAAAAGACAGCTGAACTAACTGTGCACAGCAGACCTGAAATAATGCCTAAAATATTACCTGAATACACTGCATCCCCGTGAATAAACCACCCGTAGTTTCTTTAAACAAACCCATCTGACTCACCAACCCACCCATAAGAAAATTGATTAACCATACCCCTCCTATGATTCAACTCAATTCATGTACTATTATGCACGTACAACTATGCTCGTCTGTAACCAAAAAATGCCCAATAGCACCCACTTCCTGTGAAAATCCTTCCCCTGACCCTCTCTAAACTAGTATTACCCATATGACTCAACTATCAAACTAGACCAAGTTCCAATTTCTCAAATTCGCCCACATCAAACAAAATGTTGTGCATTACCTTAATGAAGGGAATATCAGCAACCTAGCTTCCTCGTCCACTTCTCTCGTTGATTTCAATACTAATGCTTTCACACTGCCATTTGTTCCTGTTGTCATAAAGCTAACGTCACACCTACATGCAACCAATCATTCTCCATCCTCACACTCCCGTGATTTAACACCCTTCAGCTGTGCCTAAATAACCTGTGCAACAACTAGAAAACTATAACTCCCACAATGCTCTCAACTACATCCTTACTTATTGTCACTGAATAGAATCCCCAAATTTAAAAGCTACCTCTGGTTGAACACACACCCCTAACTCCACCCACACTAAATCCAGCTGTCCCACTCTCACTCTCCCCAATACCCGGATCTACCTAAAACAAAAGCCTCAATATGTGCCAAATACAATGCCCGCCACAATGCTGTGGATGCACCTTGTGCATTGGCATGCACAAGGTGACAGGCACTATGGCCATGCAAATGTAGGTGGGTACCATAGGTACCCCCATGTGTACCCCCAACACTCTGGGGGCCTGCCACAGGCCCCCATAAACAGACACTGCATGCCTTTCCATGGTGGAAACGCCGTAATGGAAAGGCCCCTCTCCGCCTGCATGTTAAAATGGGCGGTGGTGTCTTGCAGACAACGCAACCATATTAAACCCCTTTTCCACCCAGTCGACTCGTTTATGGGCAGAAATGCGGCTGACGGTCTTCACGCCCACCGCGGTGTCCCCCGCCATAATAACATGGCAGGGGGTACGCATTAGTCAATTTGCGGGAGTATTGCCACTGCCGGGCCGGTGGTGGCCACCACTGGCCCGGCTGTGGCAACCCTCCCACCATCACAATAGACCCCTATGTGTGCATTTTGCAACACAGATGACTCTAAATTCATGTGCTCAATGTCAAACAGTCACCACATCCCTGTGCATTGCCAGTGTAAGTTGATGTTGCGTCTGTGTGTCATAAACATCCAGGTATGACCTGCAAACAACTCAGGTTGCACGTCATGTGGCTGTCATGTGTGTGTTGTGGCGTGTACATGAGACGCTACATCATGAGAGTGGCCTTGTGTCAATACATGGTCGCCATGTGTGTGTCTGTCAGAAACCTGTGACATAGGGAAGACATCTGTCCTCACTAGTCACTTGGTGTGTGTTTGGTATGTGACACTCGTACTGATATGCTGTGACAGAGCCCATAGATTTTGAACAGCACAACATGGACGATGTTGTGTAGACATGTAGAGCTGAGGTGTCAGATAATGGGCATGTTTCTGGCATAAGTATCTAAACCCAACAGCACACTCATCATGTACTTGTGTCCTGTGAAGTTTTGTCATATGCTATTTTGCCTGGAGACTGGTACATAGCTGGGGAACTGACAACCTCTTTATTGTCATCTATGTACTGCAGGGGACCAGCTGTCCACAGACTGTTCCCTGACCTTTCAACCATGGTTGAACGGGACTGCATCCGACAGTACCGCTTCACTAGGCCACTGATTGATGATTTATCGGGGCAGTTGGCCCCACACTTGCAACCTGGTCGGCCATACCCTACAGCGCTGACCCCCCTAGGTGAAGGTGATGGCATCCCTACACTTCTTTGCCACCGGTACCTTCCAACAGACTGTGGCTTCTGCTGGAGGAATGACACAGACCATGTTCAGCTGTGTGCTTCGTGATGTGCTGGAGGCGATGTTGCATTTCCTCGATCACCACATCCATTTCCCGAAACCACAACAACTCAGTGACATCAAGGGTGACTTCTATGCACTGGGAAGGATGCCACATGTCATTGGCTCCATTGATGGGACACAGAAAACATTTCCACACAATCAATGCTCTGATGGTATGTCTAGCGGACATGACCATTTTACATGTGTGCGCACGTTTACCAGGTTCAGCGCACGCCGTGTACATCATGAGGAGTAGTCGCATCCTGACAATTATGCCATAGATACAGTACCAGCGTACCTGACTTGTCGGTGTGTACTGACTGTTTACCATTGTGTGTGTTTTGTTGAAGTTGTTCCCCACCCTCTTTTCAAACTCATCTAATGTGCAATTGTCTGTATGTAGGTGACTCCGGATACCCCAACATGTTGTGGTTTCTGACACCCCTCAAGAACCCTGTGACACTAGCGGAGATGCGCTACAATGAGGCACATGGTCGGACAAGAAGGGTGATTGAGCAGACATTTGGTCTCTTGAAAAGCAGATTCCGCTACCTTGACAAGACAGGAGGGGCCCTCCCATATGCACCAGCTAAGGTGTGCAAGATCTTCATTGGGTGCTGTATGCTACACAACTTGGCAGTGAGGAAGAAGTTGCCTCTCTTCCAAGATGATGATGACCAACTTCCGCCAGCCATGGAGGATCCTGCACTGGGGCATGATGCCAGTGATGAAGAGGATGAAGGTGATTTCATGGCCCAGCTGATCTTCAACTTCTTCTCAGAAATATCAGTATACAGTGATGTGTTTTCAAATTATCGTGTTCGCCTGATGTATGTTGGTGGTGCAGTGGTGCTGCTTGAGTGTGTCTGTGTGCTACTTGACAGGAGGCTTGCAGGGTTCTGTCCTTGCAGGTAGTCTGTACTCCCAAATAGTGTTTACCTGATTATAAGGTTGTGTTTAAGTAGTTTGGGAATTCTTTTTGGCCATGTACCTGGTAGTTGTGTGCTGTAAATCTGTGTATTTGATTGTGTTTTCTGTATGTCCTTCACAGGGTACTTCATTAGCCGTACGGTGATCCATGAACCCCAATACCCAGATTCCTGTTCCCGAGTGAAAGTAGTCGTTGTACCAAACAAGGATGTGCCACCCACCCCTGGACTTTCATTGTTTCCCACTTGGTTACTTTTAGATCACTGTCATGTGAGGTTACCTTGCATTAGTTGTGGGATTTTCAGGTTGTGAATCCTTAATAAACCTGTGCTCCACTATGGTATGTGCTTCGTCTGTATACACACATCCACATGTAATTTGCATTCTGTACCTGTGGGCTGATTTCCACTGACTCAGGATGGGTGTGATGTCTGTGCATTCCAATGTATTTCCTGTCAACATCAGTGTATGCAATGTCCGATGGCCATAGTGAGTATGTGTTATGTTGCCCTAGTGGTGTGTCTCCATCATATGTGTTACATTACCATCACTCACATAACGGTGTTCACATTACTGTAGTAGTTTTCATGCCCAGTGTTCTTCGGCAATCATCATCTCCATGACACCAAGCAAGGTTAAATCACAACAGAGGCAAGTATTGTGTGGATATGATTTTATTTACAAACAAGCATGAGGATAGTGAACATAATTGGAAGTGCTGTACAGTGTGATGTTAATCCAAAGTTCACAGGTGAGTTGGTAGTCACAGAAGATGAAATGTTCAGAGTAAAGTCCATAGTATTTAGATGCATTGTCACAACTTAGACCATCTGTGTCAAGTGGGTGAGTTGAGTGTCAGTCGACAAGGTCAAATGGTTTGCACACAAAGGACGATATCGGGAACAGGTGTTGAGTTCCTGGGGGATGTGCAGGGGCATCAGCATCTCATTTGCCTTTCTTCGGACGACCCCTTTTCTTGCTCGGGGGACGCTCAGGTGCAGGCTGCTCCGGTGACGGGGACTCTCCGCCAGAGTCCTCCTCCCTCCCTGTGGCAGCTGTGGATGTTGTGGCAACAGATGTTGTGGGCGCACATGAAGGTGTTGTCATGTTTGTGCTGATCTGGCGGAGGCATGTCAGTATGTCCCTATGAACCACTGTTAGATCGTCCAGTTTGTCCCACTTGGATTCCATGCGGGACATGTGTCTCTCACTCTCCACCCGGGACATGTGGTAGTCCAAGCAGGCATACTGGGCATCCTGCTGTTGTGTTAGGTCCTTGAGGATCCCACTACCAGGCCAAAACCTTGGTGCTTTCATTGTATGCATCTATGATGCGTCCCAGGTGCGGGTCCTCATGCAGTCCAGCCCCCTCTGCAGGCCGTGGCCTCTGCCCGGCCACCCTCCCACTACCATGAACCACACGTGCAGGACCTGCCATGGCAGTCACAGGTGATACTGGGCCCCCTTGGGTGTTGGCACCAGTGGTGTTGTCTGTCACTTCCAGGGTTCCCTGTGTACCTGTGCTGTCAGGGGTCTGTGGGCTTGGTCTGTCCATGTGGGCAGGGATACTCGGTCTGTTGACTGACATTGCAGGAGTGGTTGCAGGGGGGCAGATGTCTCTGCTGCTGGTGCTGCACGATGACTCACACCGGGGGAGCCAGGTTGTTCGTGGTCGCCATCCGTAGAGGACAGACTGATCCACACCGGTGAGTTCCTGGTCCGCCAGAGTCTGGGACTGGGACTCCTCTTCAATTCCTGTGGTGTACCCAGCATCCCCTATGGTTGGAGGAAACACACAATGTATGTTATGGTTCTACCAACATCAATGTTTCACACACATGACAGTTGCCACTAGACATCATTATGAGAGTCAGTACATTGCATTGTCCTTTCTTGTGACGGGCAGAGGTTGATATGGCTGAAGCACTTTGTCCTGGCAAGCTGAGGCATGTCAATGTGCACATCCAGCTGTGTGCATGACCAACTCATGTATTGATCAATTGCTGGTCTTTGTGCGTCACATTGGTCTGTCTGAACAACATGGTTACAGTCCAGTATGCCTGAGATCTAATAGGAACTACTATGTGGTTTTCCTAGTCCACGTCAAATTTCCTGCATGTCATGCTCTTACTATAGCTAGTTATGTTGGTGCAGAGTTTTGTCCATGCTGATATCATGTATCTTGTCAAGTTCCTGCATGGTGAGAGGGATTGGGGACTGCTGCTATCTTGCTTTTCCATGCGCATGACAGTGATGGGCAGAGTTGTGTGTGTTGCAGTGCAGCTGCTGTGAGTTGCATGCCTCCTCCAATGCAGTCCAGGTTAGTCATTGTGTCTGGAGTGTCTATGACATAGAGTGATGTGTTGTGTGAATGATGCAGACAACACAGAACAAAGTGGTATTGAGATTCAGCTCACACCTGCACCTTCTGGTTATGACACCATGCTACTGTGTCAGCTATGTGGGTGTGTACATTCTAGTCACAGTCAGGTGTCCCCTGTCAATGAAGTCTAGGTGACATTGTGGGTGCTATGTACTATGTTTGCATCTCCCCAACTGTCATCTACAATACACACCTTGACAGCCAGGTCTGAGGACACCCCAGGGACACTGCATCTCCAGACAGTGAGAGGATACCTACCAGGAAGAGTGAGATCAGCTGGAGTCCCAGCTTCTGGCCATCGGACATGGGCTCCCCCCCAAAAAAATCCCGTACAGTGAAAAGCTTGGGAGTGACTCTTAGTGAGGACCTTACCTTGGTGAGCCAAGTCGGAACTGTGGTCTCCTCGGGGTTCTTTCAATTGAGGAAGATCAGAAAAATAGCACATCTTCTTACAGGCCTGGCTTTAATTCAGACAGTCAGTGCTCTAGTCCTGTCCCATATCGATTTCTCCAATGGCCTCTACTTGGGGGCGCCTATTGGCCAACTTAAAAGATTGCTTACTTGCAAAATCAAGCTGCGAGACTTATCTGCAAAGTACCTAAGTGGGAATCGATTAGACATGGACTAGAGACTCTGCACTGGCTGCCTGTGGAACAGAGAGCCACTTTCAAGGTGGGTTGCATTGTGTTCAAGGCTTTGGAGGGCAAGGGCCCTATGTTCCTTAGATCACTACTGCGCAAATATACACCTTCGCGCAGTTTGAGATCAATCCACAAAGATCTACTCGAGGTCCCTCGTTTCAAAAAGAAACGTCAAGGGGGCAGCAGTTTTCAATTCTTAGCCTCCTCATTGTGGAATTCCCTCCCCTTGACCCTACGACATAGCAAGGATCTCCTTGCTTTTAGGAAGGCATTTAAAACTCTTCTTTTTTCCCAGGCCTACTGTAAAAAATAATTGTATTTCTTTTATGCACTGTTATGTTTGATTCTCTCACCAGCGCCAAGAAGCCCCAGGGCGTATGCGCGCTTAACAAATAATAAATAACATAACATAACATAACATTTCCAATGGCTGTGAGTGTAAATGTGTTTGAATTGGCCAGTGATTAGGTCTGACTTCCAGCCAAATCAGACATCAGAACCATGTGTCTGCCATCTTGCCAAGGCATTTACTTTTGGAGTGACTGATCCCAAGGGTGCTATTTGTTCTGGATGAGGAGGTGTGTTTTGAGCGGTCCCTGATAGCATTTTGAGTCCGTGCAGGACCTCCATTCACCCACAGAGGCCAAGGCAATCCCTCATGTGGCATGATTCCATTGCAGGGAGTTACATTTTACTTTCAGGATGTCAGGCAGTGGTTTTGTGTTGTTTGTTTGGGCAGAATTCCCAGCAGGGTATTCTACTCCCCACAGCAGAGCACATTGTCAGAGATCTTGGAAGTGGCTTTTCACTTACTCTCTTGTGGTGCATGATCACAGGTGTGTATTTTGGTGTTGGTGGGAGGGGTGTGTGTGACAGGGCCTGCTGGTAGATGTAGTCAGAGCTGGCAGTACTCTTTCGCACTTTGCCAAATGTACCACCATGAGGCATTTTTCCATTGCAGGGAGTGCAAGTTACCTTTCAGGCAGTCAGGCATTGGGGTCCTGTTGTTTGTTTGGGCACAATTCCCAGCAGGGGCCTTGTACTCCCCACAGCAGGGCCTAGTGTCAGCCATCTTGTCAGTACTTTGCCACTCCCTGTGAGGTGAGCATGGTTCAGGGTGGGCTTCATGGGCCATGTGGGAGGAGGACTGTTGTCTGTGACTACGACTCCCATCATGCTTTTGGCTATACCCACCTTTCCAGCATACCCGAGCTTCCTTCCTGTTAATCAGCTTCCCTATGAGGTGGTGTAACTGTGCTGGCAGGATGGCTGACAGTGTTGTCCTGGTGTTTGTTTGTGCACAGTACCCAGCAAAGCCTTGTACTGTACTGCCCACAGCAAAGCCCAGTGACAGAAACTTGGAAGTCGTTTTTGACTCACTTTCTTGGGGAGCATATTTCCAGGTGTGTTGTTTGGTGTTGGTGGGAGGTGTGTGTGTGTTTCAGGGCCTGCTGGTAGATGCAGTCAGAGCTGGCAGTACTCCTTCCCACTGGGCCAGATGGCCCACCATGAGGCATGCTTCCATTGCAGGGAGTGCAAGTTACCTTTCAGGCAGTCAGGAATTGGGGTCCTGTTGTTTGTTTGAGCCCTAGTCCCAGCAGGGTCTTGTGCTCCCCATAGCAGAGCCTGGTGTTAGCCATCTTGTCGGTACTTAGCCCCTCCCTGTGAGGTGAGCATGGTACAGTGTGAGCTTGCTGGTACATGTGGGGGGGACTGTTGGCTGTGGCTGCAACTGCCATTGTGCTTCTGATACACGCACATTCCCAGCAGACCCAACCTTCCTTGCTTTTTACTGAGCTTCCCTGTGAGGTAGTTTGACAGTAGTTTCAGAATGGATAGCAGTGTTTGTTGGTGATTAAGGCCACTGTCTTGCGGTATTTGTTGTTGGGTTAGTACATGTTATGACATAGTTACATCTTACTATGTGATGGCAGGTGTTGTGTGACAGGATACTTGCATTTCTGTTGCTCTGACTTTGGTAACAGTACTTGGTTGCACTGTCCACTTGACAGTGATATATGTGTACTGCGGCACAATCCAGAGTATATAAGTTGTGTTCTCACCAGGCTCTGGTATTCCTGTTAATCCCTGGATGCTCTCCAGTGGTATGATGGCCCACACCTTCTCCTGTGAACCTTACAGGGATAGAACCCTGATTGTAGTGTACACTGTTCCTAGTGATAAGAATGTTCCAGTAGTTTACTATCTTTGTACCACTTAAAAGCAAAAAGAAACCAGCATTTGTATGCAGGCAATCATATGGTATGCAAACATTACATCATAAGCAATAATTCATAATTCACATTAAAAACCTTTAGAGTGACAGTATAACAATAAAAGTTGCCTAAGCAATACAGGTTTTTAAATCAGTCGATACATAATTGTGTATGCTCCAATTAATAATGGCCTTGCAATTTCCAATGTGATTGATGCATAACTTTCAGGTGGCCCGATGCATTTCGGGACTCGCATGTCCTTTCCTCAGGGGCAATGTTCTACAAACGAAAAAATATTTATGCATGTTTCTTCGAGTACTTTATGTTGCATAAACGAAAGTTAAGAATTAGGGGAGATCCATAGTCCAACCGAAAAAGGCTCAGGCGGCATTTGCTAGTCTTGATAGGAGCGCTTGTGTGTTGTTATCACCATGTGTAACCGAAAAATAAGAATAAATAAAGGTGTAGCTGCAGGATTCTCAAGGAAGTTTAAATGGTGACAGTGAGAATTAAAAAGATGCGTGCCTGAATGTTTTCTTAACAATCATACCTCCTATTGTATCGATTTACAATGTGCCGGAGGACTTCACCAAAAATGGTTGCAGCAAGTTATCTCCTGTAGATAAATAAATATCAACAATGGTGGTCACCTGCCACTCCTCAAAAAACCACAGTATGCTCAGTAACTGTAACTTGTGTTGTCTCGGTGAAAGTATATACGCGCACTCACCAGCTAGTTGATGCCGTGCTCGGAATTAATGCCTCAGACATGAACGGGTACGCTTGTAAGATACGTCAATACTCAAATCGTTCTGGATAAAATACAAACAAAATCAAATACAAGTGTAAGCGACCCGTTTGCGGGAACTAGCAGTGTCTAGAAATGAAGCTGAATCGCTGTATATACAGCAAAGCAATTTACCTTTGACGGAGAAGAAAGTGCCGGAAATATAGTCTTGCACTAATTCAACAAATCTGCTCCTGGCATCTAACCACGTTCGCCATTACTGAATCTTGCTAGAAATAAGACTGGGCGTGACCTATCATATGCCTAAAGAACTGTGGATAGGACCGCGCCTTCTCCTCCCAGGACCTGAAGTGTTTTGGTTTGGCAGGAGGACCACCGCTGGTCTGCTTGCTCAAGGCGTGCGACCTGCTGATGAGCTTCTTGACCCTCTTGCGCACATCATAGTACCTGTTCTGTAAACCGTCCTTTGTGCGCAAATGAGGTGCCTGGGCGTTGAACTTGTCAATGATCCTCTCCCACATCTTTGTTTTCTGTGACATGGGGGTCTGTTGGACCAATGTACCAAACAACTATGGCTCTACTCTTAGGATTTCATCAGTCATGACTTCCAACTCACTATCTGTGAACTTTGGATTCTTCTTTGATGGCATGGTGCTGGGGGTTGTGAGGATTGATGTGTGTGAGGATGTAAGTGAGTGTAGTGGGTGTGAGTTTATCTGGGATTGTGTGATTGCTTATTTTGAGAGGTGCAAATGGTGTGGATGTTGTGTGGTGTGGGAGTTGTTTGTGTGTCTCTGCAGTGTGGTGGTGTTATCTGCTGTCCTATATCTGTGGGTTGCAAAGGATCATGGTAGGAATTTCTGGCCTTTATGTAGGCGGAGATGTGGGTGTGCCTTGGTTCCTTTTTTTGTCGTTGTATTTATTGGCTTGGTCGTTGCTTGTTTGGTCCTTTTTTTGTCTTTTTTCCTTTGGTTTTGTTGGGCATGATGGAGACGTTCATTTGACCGGGACGGACGCTGCCAGTGGCTCTTGTGGGGTAATCTGAGTCTGGCAGACTGACATTCTGCAGTGTTTATACATTGGCATAAGCGTCGGTCGCAAGGGAGTCTATTGTTTGCTAGTCATTGTTGTCTGTAGGTCTCGGTCTTCCAGATTGCACTCCATGCGAGTCGGTCTCATTTTACACGCGCTGCATCGTATTTCACGGGTCGTTCTGCATGGATACCTGTTGGTTGTCTCTGTTCCTGATGCGTGTCGTTGGATTCATCATCCAGGTCCGTTTACAGGGGACTCAGAGATTGCCGTATGGCTCTGTCATGCGGCTTGTACTCCGTGCAGGTGGGTTGTAATTCACACACGTTACATCGTACTGCGCGGGTTGTACAGCGCCGAAACGTGTCGGTCAGTCTCCATTCCCGGTTCATGTCGGTCGGTACGGTTTACAATTGGAAAGTGTTATATATTACATTTTTTGTTTATGCTAGGAACAATTGCTTTTATTGGGGCATCCTTTCTTCACTATTGGCAGACAGCTGGTGTTTATATAGAAACACATCAATCCAAATCATACTTGGTGACAAGACCTAGGTATCTATCAAGCTATACAAGAAAAAGGGCTCAAAACAGGCTTGTGTTGTAGCATCCCAGTTGTGTTACCTTTAAACTATGGACCTGAGAAAAACCCTAGGGGCCGTTAGAAACATCCGGCCCAAGTTAAACAAATGTCACACAGCTTCAATACACAGACAATATGATCTTTTTTTAGACTTTGGCAGATGGTCCAGGAATGCGTCTTTGCCATACTGTTGGAGGACTGTCCTCCATGTTTAGAAAATGCTGCCTGCCTGGCAGGGGTATCTTGTACAGTCAAGGAAACTATGCAAGCTCCCTTCAAAGCGTTGAAGTTTGCCTAAGGCGTGCCATGTTTAAAGCATCACTTGCAAAACCTTTTTGGATTGGGAAAAGAAACTTCCAAAGTAGAAATTTATTTTCTCAGTTGAAAAAGAATCGCCCCTGACACATAATGACTTTTCCCCTGATCATGGAGCCATTCTACATTTTTTCCTGCCCACATTCAATATGTATTGTATGGTGGGTAAGGGCAGGAAATATCACTGGTTGACCTTCCCTCAAAAGGGCCGAATGACCATTACTGTTATCTGTCACCCCATTGGCTTACAGGCTACAAGGTCAGAAGTGCTTCTTGCAACTCTACATAGTGCACGGTAACTGTGTGTACGGCTGGGCAGGAACACTAATTTCCAACAGTGTTGTAGCTTGGCCAAACTCTACACAATGCTCTACATTATGCAATGTATCCAGGATATTTTTGCTGAGAAAGAGTACACTAAGATCAATTAAGTAGAGAATAACTTTACTAAAAATTATATTATCACCTTAGGGTTGCAGAATTGGGACAGCTGTCTGTTGGTAAATTAATAACAAGCAAGTGATTCATGTTCCAATCTGTAATTACATGGGACTGCCGTTTTGAGGAAATAGATGGAAATAAATACAAATTAGTTTTTTTCAAGACTAAGGTGGCACTGGCAACTCTTGTTTAGCAGTGTAGCACTAACAATCTAAACTGTACAGCCCATGCACTCAATCAATCTACTCCTAGGCAAGCACAAAATTGTTGCCATTCACTATCATATTATTTTCCAGTTTAATGACCTCACTTAGAAGCTTGGCCTGGACTGTTTCTATAGGATCAGGTTCAGGGCAGATTTGCATATGGCTGTTTTCTGTCTAAAGTGAAATAGTGCATGAAAAACATTGGACTGGAATCAGGCCACAGCGATAGCTTATAGGGTGAGAGTTTTCCCAAGCATTCAACCCACCACTTTTGTGTCCCACAGTATTAAATCTATTTGGCAGAGGTTCATACTGGCAAGTTGCCTGAAAAGCCTGACTTGGCGCATTATGCTTTCAACCAATCATTGCTTCTGATTCTTTTTTCCTATCCTCAAACAAAAATCTAACTTGAACCTAATCTAAGAAAACATACAGTGCAATGCAAGCTTTTTTTATTAAATGGTGTTGCAATGCCAGAACCACTGATCCCGAATCCAGCAAGGGATTAATATGGTAAGGAATAAACACTCGAACTAGGTCTACTTGTGGGTCTATACATTTCAATGTCTGTCTTCGTGACTAAAAAGTAACTAATGATTGAAACAATAAGGCCTCATGTTTAATCCTGAAAGGTTATGGCTCTTTGAGCTACAGAAACCTTCTCTGGGCACATTTATCACCACTTAGGGGTGTATTACGATGGTTGGCAGATAAAGTCCACCTGCCACAGTAACTGCAAAAGGGACCACCCGCCATATGTGCGGCACTCCCGTGATTCAGATTAGGATGCGCCCGCCATCCCACATTTTTTACATTGTGGCGGGCGGTACTTCCAGCAGCACCCGCCGTAATGTAAATATAGCATGTTGTGCATTTGCATGCACAATGTGGCAGGCACCGCACAGTGGTACCCCCCATATGCACCCCCCAACATCCTGGGGGCCCGCAACAGGCCCCCGAAAGTGTTCCCTGCCTGGCTTTCCATGGCAGTGTCTCCGCCATGTAAAGCCCTGCACCGCCGCACATCATGATATGGATGGCGGTGTCTTGCAGACACTACCACCATATCTGAGCCCTTTTCCACCCGGTCGCTGGCGGATGGTCTTTCCGTCCATCGGGGTCCCCACCACCATCGTAATATGGCAGGGGGAATGGTTGGAGGCGGTGGGAATTGGCAGAACACCACCACCACACAGGTGGTGGCGATCCGCCCGCAATGATAATGACCCCCCCGGGACATGTTCCTGAAAAGAAAACAATATGTGATGAATGGAATGCTGGATTTGTTTGAGTTCTGTTAATTTCCCTGATTCTCGTATTAGAAGTGGTTCACAATAATTCAAATATCTAAACCCATCTCAATTTTGCTGCAAACAGCATGTGATGCATATTTCATCAGCTAAAGTTAGGATAATTAAAAAAATATATATTTAGTAATATGCAGAAAAAGTAGCCATATTCTTTCACTTGTAATCACAATGTTACTTTACATGTATTAGCCCCTATACACGAAGTACCTGAATTCATGGTAAGGGGTTGACATTCAGAAGTGTGATGTGTGAATTCTCAATGTTAATGTGTTATATTTCTATTAAAGCTGTAAATAAAACTGATGCTGTGTTTAACATTTTAGATTGACTTCATTGTGTAGGTTGTGACCAAAGTCAATTTTTAAATAAAGAGGATACAGCAGTTTATTACAGGAAATGGCCTTAACCACATGCTCTGAGCCACGCGTGACGTTTCCCTGCAAGCTAAGCTACTCTTGTTTTAACCACACATATGTATGGTACATCAGTGTGTGGTCTTGATGCACAGATGGGCGGGCACAGGAAGAGGAAGGATCGTGAGAGGGAGCGGTGGGACGTGGTCTGGTAAGTGGGACTGGGGCCTGGTTTGGAGGGGGTGGGGGGGTCGTTTTGAGACGTGGGTGTTGTTTTTAGGGCTTGGGGGTATCAGGGTTATTTTGAGGGCTCGAGGGGTTGTGGTGTGTTTAGGGCTCAGGGTGTTCAGGGTATTTTTAGAGTTCATAGGGGTAGAGATTGTTTTTACGGCTCTGATGGTTGGGGTTGTTTCTAGGGCTCGAGGAGGGGTTGGGGTTGTTTTTAGGGCTCGGGTTGGTTTTAGGGCTCAGGGCGAGGGAGGGGGTGGGCTGGGGTGTGATCTGTACAACAAATATCCCTTTACCAGCCATGCTGTATCTTGAAATTGTGTGGTATAGGCATGAGTGGTAAAGGAATGCACTGTTAAGACGCATTAGTTCTCGCGCAATAACCACTCCACGCATCAGTTTGCATAAAAGGCCATTTATTAGGACAGGCATGACAGCTTACAATAACATAACATTATTAACTTAACAATCCCCCAACATCCTGCCTTTCAATCGTCATCCACTCACGTGCTCCACCAGCCATTCCCAAATCACACCACAACCTCTTTGCATCTCATTCACTTCCCCTCTCCACTTTCCGACTCCTCGGTCATTTCCATCCATCGCACTCCCGTCTACCACTCTCTCCCATCCTGCGCCTGTAACCCCCTCCCTGTAAGGGTGATTCTGCCCGTCATGGACTCCCCACCCCTCCCAGTTCCCGGAAACGTACCCCTCACGTGCCATCCTGTCCTAAACTGGCATGTTGCCCAATGTGGCAACTACAACAACACCGCTCCCAACTCCCTTTTGCAATGTAGGGTGGGCGGGTGGCAAATCCTAACTCTTCCCTGAGGCACCGGGGACAGGAAAAGGAAGTTGTTCCTCTCCTGTCCCCTAAATAGCCTTCTATCTAACCCCTCCCACCCCTAACAAGCTCAGACACACAAAACGCTCCAAAGAACATCCAGATCATGCATAGGCGAAACAGCGCCACCTCCTCCCCGTCATAGCAACAAAAGTCCAATTCCTGCAAAACCATTTTCAATAAGTCAAACGTGACCGCCTCCCTAGGCAACTCCCCCCCACCCAACTCTGCCCGCACCCTCCCCCATCCCTTCAACATTCGGCTCAGCAGATCCGAACTAGCCGGATCAAAACCCAGATACACCATGCAGTAGAAAGACACTCCCGCCAACTTGCCAGCGATCATTGTCTGCGACAACCCCCTATCCATGCAATCCAACACAAAGTGCACCACCCTCCGTTCGCACTCCTCCTTCGGCAATCTCACCACATCCTTCCCCAGGTCCACAAAGTTCCCAAACTCACTCCAAGCCAATCTATACGCCCGCCTAGTAGACTCCGCCAAAGACCTCTCTACCAGACCAACCACTCTCACTCCCCCCATGCCCAGATTCCCTCCGGCACCTTGGTCTTGCAAGCCTCCGCTCCCGGCGCCAGCTCCCTGAAGCGCTGCCACTGCGAACGAGATAACGCATCCGCAATTTCGTTACTTGCGCCAGGCACATGTTGCGCGCAAAACAGCACATTGTAACGCAGACACAGCAGCATGAAGCTTCGCAGCAAGTGCAGCACTCGCAGATCCCTCGCTTTCTGGTTGTTGACCAAGTCCACCACCGTCATGTTGTCCACATGAAACAACACCGACCTGCTCTTCAACTCCGGGCCCCACACAAGCAGTGCCACCAACAAGGGAAAAAACTCCAAGAACGCAATGCTCCTGCCCTGACGCAGCCAGTGAGCCGGCCACCGTTCTGCACACCAGCGACCGTCCCAGAAAATCCCGAAACCAGCCGCCCCCGCCGCGTCCGAGTAGAGTTGAACCTGCCACACCTGTCCAGTGCAAAGTTCAAAGACACGCCATTGAAGTCCTCGAGGAAAACCAGCCACACCCGCAAGTCCGACCAGACCCCCAGCATGATCCTGACCCTGTGATGTGGGAGGGCTACGCCCGACAAGGCCATGCCGAGCCACCTACAAAACGTCCTCCCAGCCCTCACCACTCTGCACGTAAAGTTCAACAATCCCAGGAAACGCTGCACCCACCTCAAATCCAGTTTCCGAACCTTCAGGGCGCCTCTCAAAGCATCTTGCATCTCAGCCACCTTCGTCACCGGTAAACGCGCCTGCCAACTCACCGAATCCAATTCAATTCCAAGGAATGTCAGACAACAACTGGGCCTTCCGTCTTCTCCGGTGCCAACGGCACCCCAAAGTCTTGTGCCAACAACTGAAACTGCCGCAGAGCCCGACCACATTCGCCAGAGCGTCCCGTTCCCGCAAACAGAAAGTCATCCAAATAGTGGGACACCAGCCGGTGCCCACTGCAGTCCACGAAGGCTCACTGCAAAAAGGAGCTAAAAGTCTCGAAGAGCGCGCAGGAAATCGCACAACCCATCGGCAACACCTTGTCCACAAAGATGGCCCCATCGAACTGCATACCCAACAAAGGAAAATCCGCCGGATGAATGGGGAGAAGGCGAAAGGCCGACATGATGTCACACTTGGCCAACTCTGCCCCCCTCCCACAGGACCGCACCAACCCAATGGCATCATCCACCGAAGCGTACAACACTCTAGAGTCCTCCTCCGCAATGAAATCATTCACCGACCCATCTTCCGGCCAAGACAAGTGATGGATCAACCTGTATTCCCCTTGCTCCTTCTTGGGCACCACCCCCAAAGGTGATACAATGAGATCTGATAGTGGACAATCCGAAAAAGGACCTGCAATCCTGCCCTCCGAAACCTCCTTGTCCAACTTACGTGCCACAACCCCCGGCAACTCCTTAGCAGACCGCAAATTCTCAGCCCAACGCCTCTCCCTGGGCCCCTGATAACCAATCCGAAAACCTTCCACAAATCCCCAATACAAAGGCAGCGCCGCCTCCTTATCAGGGTACCGGAAGAGCCAAGGACCCATGGCCTCCACCTTAACTGGAGTACGGGCCCTTCAGCCCAGCCTGCCCCCTACCCTTGGCAAATTTCCACTGCTCTGACGGCGTAGCCAAGGTGAGGCACTGCGTGACCGGGTGACGCCCCCCACACTTTGAACGCTCATGTTTAAATTTACAAGAGGGGCGGTTGCAGAAACCTTTATTGAACCCCCAGCAGGCACTGAAGCGACTGGCTTGTACTGCTGTCCTGCTGAGCCAGACCACACAGGCTGGCTCCCTTGTCCACTTGCAGCTCCCTGGTTACCCGCCCCAGACTGGGCGGGACACGGCTGAAAAGACCGATACGTGACCGGAAGACCACTGGCTGTATGCGTAGACGCCGCCGCCTGCGTCGAGGACATCCACTGAATCCAAAGCTCCTGATCCACATCCCCCCACGGCTTGTCAGGGTTAACGCTGACCCTAGCCCGAAACTCCTCGTCGTAGCTCAACCATGCAAAACCCCCAAAATGAAGCTGCGCCTTCCTTATCACATCCATATACTTGAACAAAGCAGTAGTCCGATCCCTATATTTCTCACAGTAAATACTCGCATAAATCAGGAGGGCAGACGTCCAATTCTCCATCGTAACCGGCACCCTCGGCCGCCTGGTCAATTCCCATTCCTCCTCTTTAGACCCTTCCTTCGCCTGAATCTCCCTGTGCAGGAGCTTAAACACATCCACATATTCATGCCTCCAAATCCTTGCCTTAGTCTTGTTCGACAAATGTGACCCCAGGGGCATCGCCAGCCCCATGGACGGCAACTTTTTCCGCAGCTTCTCCACCCCACTCACTCCCTCCTCCCTCCCTTCCAGGTCATCCTTGTCAGTCTGCGCGCTGGCCGTCGCGACCTGCTTACCCCCATCAGCCTTCACAGGCCCCACTCCACCTTGGGCTCCTGCCCGCACACACCCATCCCCCACCCCCACCGACCGGCAGGGCTTCTTCCTCCCCCACTCCCCCATCCAACTAGGCGTCCCACCAAGGGCCCTCACCTGACAAAGTTGTAGGAGCCTCCCGCTCCTGTCGCCGTGCGTCCGCCGGCTAAGCATGGGCGAATTTTGCCGATCTCGCGTTCGCGGATTTTGCGGATTTGCAAACTCGCAATCCGCAAAATCCGCGAATTCTCGCGAATTTGCGGATTATTTTATTTTTTTATGTTCGCACGGGTTTCTGCAAGTTCGCGAGGGTTTTGTACAATTTCGCAAATTGCGAAATTGTACAAAACGCGTGCGAACTTGCAGCAACCCGTGCGAACACAATAATATGAAGAGAAAGAAGCTCCTGGTCACAGGAACAGCACGGGGATTACGCTCATGAAAGTCAAGGATGCAAAGGCCTCTACCCAGCATCACAGCTGACTTTCCACGGTAGACTTGGGAAGAGGCACACCTGTCCAGCCTCGAAGACGCTCATGATTGTTTTTGGGCTAATGAATGAGTCACTGAATTTGAGCATCAACTAGTTCGAGCGACCATGTGTGTGTTACTATGCAATCGCCCCGAAGGGCGCAGGGGTCCCTTGAGTGAGCTGTCCATCATAGTGGGTGAATGGTGGGAAGACGGGGCAAAACGTGCGGGGCTTCCATGCGAGTTCACATGCCTCTTGTGTGCATAAAAGGTCAGAGAAAGATCAGTTCAGCAGATGAAGAGAAAAAGCTCCTGGTCACAGGAACAGCACGGGTATTGCGCTCGTGAAAGTCAAGGATGCAAAAGCCTCTATCCAGCACCACAGCTGATTTTCCACGGTAGATTTGGGAAGAAGGCACACCTGCCTCGACGACAATTGAGTCACAGGAAGGGTCACAGGAAGGGCATGTTGTAAATATTTTTGGATGGCCCCGGCAAGCTGCCAGCGCCATCCTAAAATACTTACTAAATTAGCTTCAACAGGAAGCTCTAATAGATAAAATAAAGCAGGTGCGAGAACCTGCTTTATTTTATCTATTAGAGCTTCCTGTTGAAGCTAACTTAGTAACTATTTTAGGATGGCGCTGGCAGCTTGCCGGCGCCATCCTAAAATAGTTACAACAGGCCAGGCTTGAACTTTTGCCCCCGGAAAAATCCGCCGCTCGCGGATTTGCGGATTTTCGGTAAATTCGCGGGAGTTCGCGGATTGTGAATTTACCGAAAATCTGCAAAATCCGCGAGCGGAACGGATTTTCCGCCCATGCTTACCGCCGGCCTCAACATCCCTCTGCTGGCCCAACTGGCGCCATCCCGTGCCTCTTGGAAAGTACCAACCTTGGTCGCTACCCCTCTAGCCTTACACCCACGTCCAGGCTCACGCAACTCACCCTCTTCCAACTCATCCTCCTCATCCTCATAGTCCAACCATTCATCCTGTACATCCAGCGGCACTACTTCCGTCATGACTCTCTTAGCACCCTTCCCTTTCACACCAGGCATAAATTAACACTCCAACATGGACGGTGCCCGCTCCCTCGGTGGAGGGCAGGCCGCCGTGGACCCCCCTGCTTGTTTGTCCTGGTGTTTGGAGGCTGTCTTGTGCCCCGCCGGCCCACCCCAGCCTCTGCCAGCTGACCCTGCTGGCCTGACCCCCCCCCCCGAGCCGTATGCGCTCGGGGAGGCCCCGGTGCCACCAGGTCCCTGATCCGTCAAGGCAGTCCCTGAACTCTCCACCCAGACCCACTGCCCTTGCGCCCCAGGGGCCCCCCTACCTCGGCCACCGGCCGATCCCCTGCCACGCCCTGATGCCTGGGCCCCATCGCCCTTGGGCACCCCTCCTGCCTTTGCCTCCCGGGCGGCACATAGGCGCTGCCACTCCCTCTCATATTCCTCTATAACACGTCGCTGGTCCCATGCCCTCTCCTCCTCGGTCATCTGGGCCCACCGGTCGAACATGGACAACTGCCCTGGCTCCCCCAGGCCTCCTTTCCCGGGCAAGGGTGCCGCAGCACCTCCCGCCACCTGTCCTGCCTCTCCGTGCTGCTGCGCCTTCAGGGGGCCCTTGCCCTTGGAATCCTGAGACTTCACCACCCCCTTCCGGCCCCCAGAAAGGTCGACCGGCTGCTCAACGACGGGGTAACCAATCTCCCCCCCAGACTCCTCCTTGGACAGCGTGAGGGCAAAGTCCTCCCCAGCCGCCACCTCCCAGTCATCAGCGTCCTCCCCCCACTGCCTTCGCTGCTCACCCCATACCCCGCCAACTGACTCAAGCTCTTGGACAGCCTAGCCTGAGACGCCAGTGGAGCCTGGCCCTGCACGTGCTCCCCAACTGCCAGCTCGGGCCCTCAGGCCCCTCCCCCGGCACCCTCCATCTCCTCCGGGACCACCTCCCCTGCCCCCACCTTGGCAGGGAGGCTCAACCTCCTCCCCCCTTTCTTGGGGGCCTCCTGCGGCCTCTTGCCCTTCCCTCTCCTGGGCCCCCCCTCCCGAGACCCAGAGGGCTCGTCCATGCAGGCTGCCACCACCGCAGCCACCCCCGCCGATGCTGACCTGGTCGGGCGGGTCATGCCGACCCAAGCCTGGTCCAGGACACCGGGCTGGAGGAGATCTGCCCTCCCAGCTCGGCCAAGCACAATCAGTACAGCCCTCACCGCCTCTGCGTCTGGCACAGCCATGGGGAAATCGCCAAAAACGCCCTCCACAAGATGCGTGAGGTTCGGCACCCGCTCGGTTCGTCCGCGAGATGCGTGACGTTTGGCAGCCCTTCGCTCGCCGTCCGAAGCACCTGTGCCGAATAATTCAATTAAAAGCTAAATCACACCCAACCTAAATGTGAAGCAGGAAACTAGCCTAATCGCCGTCCTGGGGCACCAGTACGACGCACCAAATCACTAAATTCCACTTCGCCTATCTAGAAAACACTCCGCCAATGCTCCAAATCCTAACTCTTCCCTGAGGCACCGGGGACAGGAAAAGGAAGTTGTTCCTCTCCTGTCCCCCTAAATAGCCTCCTATCTAACCCCTCCCACCCCTGACCTATCCCCCTAACCTAACTTCCTGCCGACCATGTCCTCGCGCGAACACCCCGGGGGAAGACTAGTCTGCCGACCTGCATTCCCCCGGGGGCCGCATTCGGGCAGCGTTATGGAGGCATGCCTGGTTTAGCCATGTGTACCTCTGTCGTACAACCGTTCATCACTATAGAATACATGGAAAATAGAAAGCCGCATCTCGCAAGCAGAAGAACAGCTTATTCATTGAGAAGTATGATTACGTTTGTTTCCAAAGAAAATACGGATATTAGAACTGGTAGGGGGTGATTTCTGATTGTTGATAACCGGTAGAGGTACAGACTTTCACTCGGTCCAGTAATACACATTCAATTAGACAACATAGCTGATAAATTGGTAAAAGGGCATTTTATTAAGCACTAATAAAAATGAACAGATAATGACTTTGGACATATCTCCTAAAGGTTTTTGCGCACATACGTAATACAGGTGTAACAAAAACATACCTTTTAATAAGTACGACATCAGAATTGGTGGAATCGGTTTTAGTGAGATTAGCATAATGCGAAGTGCTCTTACCAAAGAGGATAATTCTCCAGTATTTAGCATATTCAAATAGAGTTAGTCGCCATTCTGCCGTAGGTAATACAATGACTCAGAAAAGTGCATTTAGTTGAATTTATAAAACTAAATTGTTAACGTATTTCATATGACAGGGTAATATATGCATTTAGCTAATATTTAAAGATGCATTTGAACCGAACATGCTGTGTAAAACGGAAATAAAAAACATATTTTGCCAAACTAAAACAACATTTGTAAAGTTTCACCAATCTACAAAATTTAGTGGAATTTTAAATGCTAGTAGAATCCGGTCTTGCAAGTATAAAATACGTGGGAACGTGCTTCTCCTCATATGAGGCATTTCTATGAATTACCAAGGCACATTCTGAACAATAGAAGGCTGAGTGGAGGCGCCTGCGAAATAATCACCATGCACAACATTTCTTTTAAGTGTTTAGTAGCAATGGCTAAAGCAAGGGACCCACTGTGGGAAGTAGAAAATTAAGGGGGGTGGCCCTGGGTGGGACATGAACATCAAATCTTCCATGTAAAAAGATGTGAATCAAGCCAAATTAACATAATGCGTCACAAAGTACTGCTCCAGTAATACTCTAAGACAGAGTTACACTCTTCCAGCCTTGAAGCAAGACACACATCACACCAGGCAACTCCAAAGAATAGCAATGCAATTTCACAGACAACAATAGAGACTAGGGATAAGGCGACCAATTCAAAGGAATAAAACTGAAAATAAAAGTTTATGGTACAGGGATTTTCACTCCCACAGTTAGCTCTATAGCATCAGGCTTGGAGTTTATTAATCTATCCTTATCCTCGGCGGTGGTTCCTAAGCCTTGGAAGCATGCCATGGTAGTTCCTCAACTGAAAAAAACAACACTAGATGTGTCCAAGCCAGAAAACTTCCAAGCAATCTCGCTGCTCCAGCTCCTTTCCAAAATCATGGAATCATATGTCAATTGTATCTTAACTCACTACTTGGAAGAAAACTCATTACTAGACCTTACTCTCGAGTGGAGGAAGTACTGAGTGCCGACCGCTGAGCATGGAGCCGTAGGAGGAGGAGCCGGAGGCAAGCTGGGCTGAGCTTGAGCCTGAGCAGGGTGCGTGAGAAGCTAGCCATCGCCATCACCCGGACACTAGCTCAGACGCCAGCCGCCAGCCGCTAGCCGCCAGTCGCCATCTCCCGCGATTAAGGCAGTATAGTAGCAGCTGTGGAGAGTGGCGAGTACCGCGGGCGGCAAACAGCAAAACAGCAACCACCTCCTTGCCCCGCGACTGCTAAGGCTCCACCCGCTCCGGACCCGGACTCCCCTTACGACTCCGCCACTGGTGCAGCAGGCGCTTGCCAAGCCGGGCGTGGTGAAGGGGAGGGGGTACAGGGAGAGCCTGGGGAGCCAGGGGTGTCGGGAATAAGACGGCGAGTTGTCCCCAAGTGCTAAGCGCAAGAGGAAGAGGAGCTGGAAGCAAGCTGGGTGCCTGAGCCGGGTGTGTAAGGAGCCGGGAGCTTGAACTGCTCGTGGCTTGATGAGTTGTGCCGAGGCGCTGTCTTTACCTAGCCGACCCAGGCGAGGCGAAGGAATCAAGTGGCACCAAGTCACCTTCGAGCTTGATTTACTTGGGGACCCGCCGACGGCGCCTGACAGTGGCAGCAGCAGAAACAGCAAGCAACGGAGATAGGACCAGGTCTTCAAGGCGGTGAGGAGTTGCAAGGGGGGGTTGGCGTGGACGTGGAGGCGGAGGAAGAGTCAGTGGGTAGTAAGTGTGGCAGGGAGCGGTGGGAGCCTGTCGGTACAGCTACTGCCCAACCTGACCGGCCCGCTACAATCCCCCAACGATCTCCTCGCCTTCCAGGCACCAGCATGAACAGACAGACAAGACAGACAAGGCAGACAGCCAGTTTCAGCGAGTGCCTGTCTTTTCCCCTGGGCATCCTGTGGAGCAGCAAAGTGGAAGAGTAGAAGGAACAGGAGCAGGGTGGGCAGTAACAATATAATAACAGCTAAAAACAACAACTAATTCAGTTGCTACTTAGCCCAACATTTATCATTGCTCAAACACAAATCAAATCCAAACTAAGCATTCAAGCCTAGCCAAGCCAAGCAAGCACTCCGAGACGAACTGATCCTTCCCCGACAACTAAATGATCCAATATTCATAAACTTCCATCTTCCAAAAAAAAAATATATATATATATATATAAATAAATATTATAGACAAGGAACTTCATCCCGGTCAACCTCAGTTTTAGTCATCTGGTGAAAGGTTTTCAAGGGCAGTAAGTTACTAAAAGGTGAGCAAGCATCGCCAGTTTACCTTGGAGCAATGAGGTCGGGGAGGAAAAGAAGGAACCCACTGCAACCCACGAAACGGATATCCAAAAACAAAACAGTAACCATTAACTCAGAGAACAAAGAAGTTAACTCCCTTACAACCTCATTAATACCACCAATTTGTTCGATTTTTGGCTCAATAACTCCTACAAGTAAATTCACATTTTTGAAAGACCCAGTAACAGCCATTTACACAATGCCAGCAACCCTAAATGGACTTCAAAAACCGTTGACATCAAGTAAACCAAGCATGCAGTCGGCAGTAGCATCCACTTACATACCTGATTCAATCATCAAAATAACAAATGGTACCAATACAGAGGATCCAGGCAGGAATACGGCATCAGCCCTTGAGGTGTACAGGCCAACAGGTCAGGAGACTAACAAGCGCACGATTCAAATACAAGCTCAAGTGCACACGGAAAATGGTGGCCATGACCAGGCGCAACTCAAAACAAAATACATCACACCGCAAGGTCACACTGACAGGATCTCAGACAACACCATGGAAAATGCCCTAGAAAATAGCATAATGCATATAAGCCAAAAGAGCTCAGTAAGGACAAACACGCCACCAGCGTTAACAATTAGCGACACAAAATTAGACCAACTAGGGGCTGGCACCAACTCAG
The DNA here is from genome assembly GCF_964263255.1 of Lissotriton vulgaris. Taxonomy (NCBI): domain Eukaryota; kingdom Metazoa; phylum Chordata; class Amphibia; order Caudata; family Salamandridae; genus Lissotriton; species Lissotriton vulgaris. The sequence goes on from NC_141696.1 coordinate 867,109,390, forward strand.
CAACACATAATGACCTGGGATGCATTAACACCAGCAATTTATATGAGGCATATCAAGACCAACCAACCAAGCACTCGACACCTAGACAAGAGTCATGTCTAAATCATACAAAGTTTGTTTTCACCAAAAAGGATGTGGTGTGTAACTCCTGGTCGGAACCCCAAATTCTCCTCGATAATAAGGAATCACTAAAAGGTCAATGTACAAACAAAGCCAATGACAAGCAAATCCAAAACATTAGGGAATCCGATCTGGAAAAATGAAACCAATCAACAAACTTGTAATTACAGCCAATGATGTGCAAGTAAAAGCCCAGGTTGGTTGCCATGCAAGCTACCAACTGCTTCAAGATCCAACAAAGGAAAACCTAATTAAGATATCTAGTGGATCAGAAGAGGAAGCATACCCACCCTTGGACCAACCAAAAAAATCAAATCAAGTAGCCCCCCAGGATGCAACAATAATAGAAATATTGAGCGTTTGGGAATTGTCTGGTTCTAAACACCGAATTCTGATGGATAAAGTATCTTCCCCGGCCAATGTGGGCACGGAAGAACGAGTCACCATGGCAGAGGAAAATGTCGAGGAACATCCCAACCACTCAGCGAATACATCCAATCACCAGGATAATCAGAGCCAACAAGCCAGAAAGCGCGGCTCTAATCAAAATATGGAATCCATAATAAAACTTCATGGAGCCCTAGGAAAAATACTAGAAACATCAATTAAAACGCTGAACATGCAGTCGGATAAACTCGACATCCAAATCAATCTCATGAGCATAATCGCTGAGTATATTTTTGATATCAATAAAAAGCTCGATGCCATGGCAACCACATTTGAATCCCTTCAGAATTGTAATATCCAACGGGTTCTTACCCCAAATTGTACATGTAGTCCCATACTCGAAAAACTAAGGGACCAATCCTCAAAAGTATCTTACAGGAATGCAGACGTACAAATCTTGGCTCCAAACACTCATTGGAGGAAAGAGACCAGCATAAAACCATACCTAATCATGCCACACTTAATTCAGATGTGAGGAGTGAAAACGCCCTGATAGAAAAAGAAACTTTACAACAAGTGGCAGATACAAACACTCAGCAGAGTAAGGCATCAAAAACAAAATCCGGTGAACCATCGGAAGAACAGAACACACCCCAGGACCAGATTAACAATCACCAACATCCGACAGCAAATAAACAAACAAAAGCAGAGAAGATAAACGCCACAAATAATCAGGAACAAGTTTTAACTAAAAGACAGAAAAAACGTGCAAGAAATATCAGAAACCAACAATTGAGCAGTAGACCCACCAATAAGCAGGCCTTGATCAATTACCCAATCTTTAATCTCCCCAAAACTCTAACGAATCTTGAAACTAAAACAGATAAGGGAGAATACAAGTCAAATACTATGAGCAAGATCCCAAGAAATAAAGTACAACAGCCAACTGCACTGGTACCCAACTGTAATGTAAGACCCCAGGTGCCGACATCAAATGCACTAATGTCCATAGAGGAATGCAACAATGATGAACTCTCGACCCCCTCTATGGAAAAAAGTCGTGCAGACTGGAGCCTAGAGAGTGTGGACGCTGAACCTACTCAAATAAACAGAAACAGGCAGAGTCCAAAGGGTCACCTTAAAAACAGTGGGACAAAATCAAAACCATCAGTCCTGATACCTCAATCAGACCAGGCACAGATCATAAAAGTCCAGGAGCAGAACTCAAGTGCAATGGGGAAGAAGGGACACCCAAGGGAGGCTATTGCTAAAGCTGACAAAAACACACAAAAAGTATCCCTAACCCTGCATACAGCATTAAGTCCTGTGACAACAACCTCCAGAAGGGATGTTAAAACTCGGAGGCAAGTCACAGTGATAGCTGACAAAAGTCTGCAAGAATATCTACCACTCAGAGTAACAACAGACCTAGATAGACTCCAACCAGATGGTGGGCCGGATTCAGGAATAAGGATAGGATCACTGCAAGCAACTACCATCAATGAGCATGCATTCATCCAAGGGTTGCATTGCCCGGTAAAAGAAGCACCAAACTTATCTACACAGGCAACCGACCCCTCCATATACACAGACACACGAAATCCTGCACGCGAAGAGATTGGATAAAACGGGACGGCTGTTGATGTGGGAGCTAGAACAGCAAGGACTATGAGTGTTAAATGGGAGAATAAGCCAAGACAGACCCCCCAACAGCACCCACATCGGTCCTAGCTCAACCACAATTCTGGAAAACACCGTTGTCTCCCTTCCACTCTTGTGATTAATCAAAAAGTTCCAAATTATTTGCTCTCCAGATAGTGATCACTCGGCCCAGCATATTGAAATTAAAGCAACACCTTCAAAACACCTAAATGCACCAAAATTAGCAGGGGACACCTCAACGATAAACTTGAAACACTTAAAGTGGATAAGTGCCACACTCCCGCAAATAGCTCAAGATGCAAATAATTTACTGCATAAGCTTACCCTAGAAAATGAACTAGCCATGGAAACGTGGGTTGCCTTTGTAGATAAATCACCAAAGACCAAATTCCATGTCAAAACAAGGCATAAGGCAAAGAACATTAGCCATTTCAGCCAGACAACACGCTCTTTAAGAAGGCGCTTGCGAAAGTCCGTGAGGAGAGCACAAGGTCACAGTTCACAATCCATTGTATGGCAGGACGTACGTTTCATTAAGAAACTTTATAAGAAACAAATTTGGATCGAAAAAAAACATTAGGTCAATAATTTTTGGACAAAAATAATACATAATGCAAAAAAATCTGATTCCATAGCGTTCTGGATGCAAGTAAATACACTTAACAGATCATCTAACCCTATATGCATGACCTGCATTACTGAAAAGGCATGGACACAGCATCTAGTTGATACATTCCCAATAAATCCTATGAAATCTGAGGTTCCGTGACGATGGTAAGTGGTGTTTTCGACTCGTACGAATATGGTCGAGTCTGGTATCTACGAACCGCAAATGACGAGTTTAGTGGGTGTACGCGTTTTCGCTGTGCTAGCCTAAACCGTTCGTCTGTTTCGTGGGTTTCTCTATCTGTACCCACGGGTTCCATCTTAGATACGGCATCCATTTTGTCTCTTGCCCTCAAGTAGCCAGCGAACGGACGCTGTCCGCTTCGCGACCCTGGGATTCCCAAGACTTTTGCGGAAGACACGTTTCCTTTGAAAGTGTCTTTATGATGAGGGAGATGACACTGTAAGGCAGATGGCCCCGCTCGAGGCTCATCTTGCCGTGCCGGTCTATTGTCTTAGTCGTGCATCTCATTAGGCACGTCCCTTTGATGCCTGCAGCTTGTGTTTCCCGATACCACCCCTTTTACACCCTTTCCGATCTCCCCACTGTTTCCGGCTTCCTCTGCACCTGTTTCTGTTCCTCCTTCGATCTGTTTACTGCCGATTGGAATGTATTAATGGTGGGAAGATGGGTTTTTACAGTTGGGAACCACCAAATGTTTCTGTACTTATGTTCCGGGCCCTGAATACATGAAAGCGACCCCTTCTGGTTTTTTACACTGGGAACCAAGTTGTAAACCTTTGTGTATCATGTTAATCTATGAGAGAAACTTGTATAAAAGGAGCGACCCACAGTAGCAATTCGAATCAGGCTCCGTGAACCTACATGTGATGTACTTCTCGTGATTTCTGTGTTCCCTGCAGTAATAAACCTCGAATCTTTGACGCCGAAGGAAGTGTCCTGTGTCTCTGTCATTTGTACGCCGGAACAGGTTACCCACGAAGGTTTCAGGTGTTGTCCCCTGGCACCGCTGGGTCTTAGAAAAACCCAGTCCTTCAGTTGGCGCCCAACGTGGGGGCTGCATCAGTGGTACCGGTCCAAGCCCGACGATCGTGAGGAACTTCGTGTGAAATCTCCGAGGGAAGGTGCACCCCGCTTCATCGATCTTGTTGTCGAAACAAGTGGCCCGACGACTTTTCCCGTGAAGATTCCCGCCTCCTGACGGCTGCGACGGACTGCTGCCCTGACTGTAGACCTGTTTTGGCGCCTGGCGTAGACCTTGGTACAGCGAGACGATTGACGGGCCTTCCTGGTGACGCCATCGATCTTTGAGTTAAGTATTTGTGGGTCGCTCCCATAGTCCTTAGTTGTGGGTGCTTAGTTGTTGCATGGTTCCATTGCATTTGTGGTTCTTAGTACTTGGTTCTTTGTTGTGATATTTGACGTCTGAAGTCGCCAAAAACCGAGGGTTTTTGCTCTTTGCAGGGACTTTGTAAATCCTATAACCCTTGAAGTTTGTGAAACTCGGCTGGTGTGCAAGATGCCTGGTCGTAGTACTTTGTTCAGCTGTTTTAGAAAGTGTGGTGCGGATTCCCGACTGGAGGACTCATGTCCGATACCTCCGGTTGGAACTCCAACTTATGAGTTATATAGCAACTCGGTCCAATTATATTCAATGAGTGTTGGATTCGCTATACTAAAAAGGATGGTGTCCTTAGTTGGCCACCTCATGGTAGTTTTGAGACTCCGATTCTAGACAATCTTGAAGCTAAATTGTTTAAGAGAAAAGCAAGGCCGGCCATGTTTGATTCCTTTCGGTTGTGGCGTAAAGAAGCCAAACAGAAAGAAATCAGACAGATTAAATGTAACCAGAAAGATGGAGTTGTTACCACGGTAAGAAAAGCAGAACAGTTTCAGCGAGATAAGGAGGAAAAGGAAAAGGAAGTTTTCGATAAACTACAGCGTATGTCTGTAGATAAATGTTACCCTGCTTTACCGACAGATACGGATAAAAAAGAGGAATCAGTTGAGGACCCTTTACTGTCCTATCTTTTGGAGTCACCACCTCCGTACGCACAGGGTACCACAGCTCCTGTGGTTCCCCCTGTACCTGCTCCTGTACCTGTTCCCCAACCTGTTCCTCAACCTTTACCCGGTCTTCCGACTGTTCCTGCTCCCTTGCCTACTTCTGTTCCTACAGCTCCTCCACTTGTACTTCCTCATACTCCTGCTCCTGCTGTTGCTCCTGTTCTACTTACTCCCGCTGTTCCTTCTGTTTCCGACACTTCTCTTGTTAATCCCTTATGTTATTCTTCTCCGTCTGTTCGACGTCGTACTCCTTCTGTTGCTGCTAACTTTTTCAATTCTCTTGGACCTATCCTTGAGTCCGCTGGTTCGGACGGTCCTCAAAGACGAAGTCAGCTTCCCGGTAATCGGGAACGTGCCGCACTGTATAATATGGCAATGGCTTGGATGAAATACCCCATTAGGAATCCTCCACGTTCAGTTTTGATTACGTTTTGTCAATTCAACATACCGACGCAAAGATACGTTTTTGAAGAAATGTGTAAGGTTCTACGTGACCAAATATCGGCTGATGCATCTGACGATGTATTGACTGCTTTGACTAATCTTCAGCTTCAATTTTCGAGCGGAATGATAGTAGACTCTAATGTTCGACGTGCTGTTGAGCAGTTGTTATCTTTTCGCCCCTCTATAATGCCTCGAGCATTGTTTGTAGAAGACATTGAGGGACCGCTAGAAGCGCCTGGTCAGTATCCCATGCGCGAAGTTCCACCAGTATGGATGCCAGGTGATGCTACTCAAAATCCTGCAGTTCTGTCACATTTCCAGAGAGTGTGGATACATCTTCCATGGAAACGATCAGAAGTTTTGCAGGTGAAGCAATCTTTGCCTGACCCTCGCAAAAATCCTGCAGGGTACTATAAGGAATTATCGCAGCTTGTGGATGCTACGATAATGAATCTTGCTGATATCGATATGCTGTTTGGCAATGTCGTACTGCAACCGGTTTGGGCAAAGATTTATCAGGAAAATCATGTAACCGAATTGGGTGGCGACTGGCCTGCTCTTATTGCGGCAGATACGCGACAAATTGGTGGAGCTAAACCTGAACAGCTCATTACCGATTTCCCTCAGAGAATCATCACCCTAATGAAAACGCTTATGCCAGCAATGAAGGTGAATTGGGACAAGTTGTCCGCTTGCAAGCAGAAGAAGGACGAGAGTGTCTCTGATTTCTTTACGAGATTTGAGGAGGCATTCATCGATCATAGTGGTCAGGATATGGGTACAGAGGGAGGCCAGAGGTTGTTCATGGACAAATTTGTCTCTAACTTGTTGCCTGACTTAAGCAACAAATTAAGGAATTCTGAAAGTGCGTGGGCTGTCTCTACTTCTGCTCAAATATTGGCTACGGCACAGTATTATGAGAATAGGGAGAAAGAAGAGAATGATCGTGCCGATAAAAAGACAAAAGAGCTTAAAACTAAAGTGTTGTTGCAGCAGGCGTATCCCCCGCGTTCGAATCAGAATGATTCGCAACAGCGTAATCGATCACAGTCGCAGTCGAATAGGTCGCAATCACGAAATGACTCCTCTTCGCAGAGATCTTCGTTAGGGTACAATCAGTGTGCCTATTGTAGAGGTGAGGGTCCTTTGAAATTCGATTGTCCAGTTTTACGTGATCGAAATAGTGGTAGTTCATCTAGAGGAGGTCATAGTGGTCCGCAACAGGCATCACGTGGTAGAGGTCGTGGTGTTCAAAACGATCGTTCAGACAATTTGTCAGACTCAAATCATTGTTTCGATCAACGTGGATCATCGCAAGGAAGATCTGTGCAGTACAATGTAGATGATTATTACGTCGATCAGGGAACTGACGACGGTAATTACTAGGACAGCCATAGACAAGGAGACGGAGTGGTATCAGTTCCGGTTGATCAGAGAGGGCCTTACGTCGCAGTTGCCACCTCGGGCGTCGTTGAGCCTTTTCTGTTGGACACTGGTGCAGCGAAAAGTTCCATCATGCATTCGAAACTCCCTGGCGCACCTTTGTCTGGCTTAACAAATGTATCCGTTGGATTCTCTGGCGCCCCCGTTAGCAATCCAGTTTCGCGCCCTTTGCCTCTTACAATTGGGCCTCGTGAGCTGCAAGCTCCGTTGATTTTGACCACTGGTTGTGGTGAAAATCTTTTGGGCCTGGATTTGCTAAAACGTCTGTATGCGACTTTGTATTGTTCTCCTGCGGGAGTAAAGCTTACTTTGGGTGAGAGAGTTATCGCTCCAATGTACTTGTCTCTCGATAAGCTTCCACCGGAATTGAGTTCTCTTCCTGCATCTTTGTGGGCAACAGGTCCCAATGACGTGGGCCTGCTTGATATCTCCCCTTATGTTGTTCACTTGAAATCTAATGTGCGATTGCCACGTATTCCCCAGTATCGTATCTCCCTTGACGGTGAACGAGCATTGTTAGCGATCATCTATGACCTGATCGAGAAAGATGTCATTGAGGAGACACGGGGAAACGTGTGCAACAGTCCTGTACTGCCCATTCTGAAACGTACTGACCCTTCGAAGCCTCCTGTTTATCGTTTTGTTATCGATTTACGGGAGGTGAATAAAATTGTGATTCCTCAGTTTCCGGTGGTGCCTAACATTACGGCTCTACTGACTCTGATTCCAGCTTCTGCATCTTGGTTCTCGGTGATCGATCTGAAGAATGCTTTCTTCAGCATTCCGATTGCTGAAGAGAGTAGGGACCTTTTTGGTTTCTCTCTTGGTGGTCGCAGCTTTAGGTTTAAACGTGCTCCTCAGGGCTACTGTGAGAGTCCATCGATATACAGTCAAGCCTTGAAAGGCCAACTTGATGCGTTTGTATTGCCGGCTGGTGCAGCCTTGATCCAATACGTCGACGACCTATTGGTGGCTGCAGACACTCAGGACATTTGCAAAACTCCTACAGTGTCGTTGTTGCAACATCTCTGTGACTTACATCACAAGGTGTCACCTTCTAAATTACAATATTGTTGTCAAGAAGTAACCTATCTAGGTCACTTATTGTCAAAGGAGGGAAGAAGGTTGACCCCAGAGAGAATTGCAGCGATTGCGCGAATGACTGTGCCAACGACTCAGAGAGATGTGCATGCCTTTTTAGGTATCACGTCATACTGCAGGCAATGGATTCCAAATTTTTCATTGCTAGCGAAACCATTGGTGGCTCTGACGTGCAAGGATGTTCCAACTCCTTTGCCATGGACGGAAGAATGTCAGAAAAGTTTTTCAGAATTGCGTGACGCGTTGTGTTCGGCTCCTGTGTTAGATACCCCTGACTACAGTAAGCCGTTTACATTATACGTTCACGAGAGGGAAGGTTGTGCGTTGAGTGTTTTGACGCAACCTTTTGGCGGTAAGCAGCGTCCATGTGCATATTTTTCCTCGACCTTGGACCCGGTAGCTAGAGCATTGCCGAGTTGTCTGAGAGCAACAGCGGCAGCTGCGGTGTCCATCCGACAATCTGCAGGATTGGTCATGGATAATATGCTTACGGTGATGGTTCCGCACGCAGTTGACACTCTTTTGAATCATACGAAAACCCAACACTTGACGAGTGCGAGGTTGTCTGGGTACGAGTTGACGCTGTTGGCAAGTCACATTCAAATAAAACGTTGTAATGTCCTGAACCCGGCGACTTTGCTGCCAATTAGTATGGAATCAGATGAAGTAGCACCTCATGATTGCTACTTACGAACTGAGGAGGAAACAAAAGGTTGCGTTGACCTTAAAAACACTCCTTTGGAAGATCCCGATGGGACTTTGTATGTGGATGGTTCATGTTTTAAATTACCGAATGGTGATGTAACGACTGCGTATGCTGTGGTAACTTTGAATACTGTTGTGGAAACTGCGAGATTGAATCAGAATTCTGCCCAGGCTGCAGAGCTGATTGCTTTGACTAGAGTGTGTGTGTTGTCGAAAGGGAAACGGGTGAATGTGTTTACCGACAGCCAATACGCTTTTGGCGTCCCGCATAGTTTTGGACGGTTGTGGAGAGAGAGAGGTTTTATGACATCGCATGGCACTAAGATTCAGCATGGACAGCTTGTGAATGATCTTTTGGATGCACTTACATTGCCTAAGCAGGTGGCGATCGTCAAATGTAGTGCCCATCGTAAAGTGACGGATGATGTTGGTCGTGGTAATGCGTTTGCGGATGAGACTGCTAAGGAGACTGCCCGGAACCTTAGCACTAGGATGTATGTGACGAGTTCGGTTAGGTGGCCTACAGAGACTGGTATGTGTGAGGATACTATCGAGAGTGTGAAAGCGATACAGAATGAGGCCACTGAGACTGAAAAGACGAAGTGGAAAGAGAGTACGGGAAAGTTGGATGCGAATGGTTGTTGGATTGATTTGTCAGAGCATAAGAGATGGATGTTGCTGGATGCATATGTGCTAGCTGTCGTGACGATGGCACACGGTTTAGCACATATTAGTGCGAAAGGTATCGGCAAGTTGTTGTCCCCTGTGTGGAAGAATGATGGTATCACTAAATGTGCTGAGAGATTGGTTAAGAATTGCATGATATGTATGATGTACAATCCTGGTAAGGGGACCCCTGCACCTCCTGGCCATTTTGCTCCCCCTTCATGTCCCTTTGAGGTGATTCAGTTAGACTTCATCCATATGGAGCGATGCAATAACCTTAAATACGTTTTAGTTGTAGTTTGTGCATTCTCCCGATGGATTGAAGCCTACCCTCTCAAAGACAACACGGCTCTGTCCACTGCGAAAATCCTACTGAAGGAATACTTTCCTTGGTATGGAATGCCACAAATTGTATGGTCTGATAACGGGAGTGAGTTTGTGGGGAGTGTGATGAAGAGTGTGTGTAAGTACCTTGGAATTACCCAAAAATTCCATAGCGCCAATCATCCTCAGTCAGCAGGTTTAGTTGAAGGGTATAATGGCACCCTTAAATTAAAATTAGCGAAGATTCAGGCTACGACTGGTCATTCGTGGCCTGACGCTTTGCCTCTAGCTCTGTTGTCAAAAGGGCGACTGTACACTCCCGAGTAGGGCTTAGTCCCTATGAAATAGTGTTTGGCCGTCCTGCAAATGTTTAGGGGGTCCCTAGACCGAGTGTGTTCTCTGATCTTGAGTACCCAATGTTGATTGATTATCTTCATGATCTGACTGCTAAACTGAGGTTAATTCACCAACAGGTCTTTGAAGCACTGCCGACGCAGACGGAGGGTCCAGGCCACCAGCTCCAGCCCAGAGACTGGGTGGTGACGAGGAATTTTGGAAGAAAACGCAATCTCGAACCTCGCTTTACTGGACCCTACCAAGTCCTCCTTGCCACGAGAACTGCTGTCCGTTTGGAAGGCCGAAAAAACTGGGTGCATGCCACCCACACCAAAAAGGTACCTATACCTTTATCAGCGGACTCGTGGGTGAGGAAGGGCATTGCCTCATCTGAAACTGAAGCATCGCAGACCTTTGTACCTTTCAGCGACGCTCAGCCTGTCGGAGAATCCTCAGTGCAGCAGAATGACATTGTTGAACATTTGTCATCACAAAACTCAAGATCTGAACAATTGACTGATCAGCAGAACTCTGTTCCCTCATCGGATCCATTGTTTGACGAACAGACACGTCCTGGGAGAAGCCGATACTTTTTGCGATCTAAGGCCAAGGACTAATAAAAAGATTTTGCTTTTGTCCCTCGACATCTACGTTACCCCATTGCCACGATCAGTCTGAACACTCGTACAACTGTGAATTTGTAAATATTGAGTTTTTTCCATATATGTGTTTTTGCTTCCACAGCTAAGAGACTTTGTATATACTTGTGAATTAGGATACCTTGCATCCAGGTGAACCGTAGGGCCGCGTGCGTACTTCCTTCTGGTTAGTAGGTCTTGACACTAGATCTGAGACCGTCGGTTCCTGGGAACTCCTGGGGATTGACTACTGCTACACAGTGCGTCAAGAAACGTTGCAGACGGTTTTAGAGGATGGCGTTTTCGAAGCTGGTGGCCTTGGAAAAAGCTCAGGCACAAAGATTCAAACTGCAACAAATTACTCGTACGAAATGCTTCATGTTTCAGGTGTTGCTTCTGTTTCTAATTGTTTCTTTGTTATTAGCGGGTGGGGTGTATTATATGATACAGTACTTCCTACCTTCTGCCATACCTACCCCTACTTCTGAACCTAAAACTACATCCACTGTGTCCCCTCATTCCTTTCACATCCTACCCCAACACGAGCAGGCTAGGCGTGCGGAATTCAGGAATAATTCCTTCATTCAGCTCCTTCATCAGCATCAGTTAGTGGTGAACACTACCAATTGTTGGGTGTGTGGGTTAATGCCACATACCACGGATAAGGGAATTCCGTACCTGGTCCTTCCTTATAGTTCCCAGGGTTCAGCTCGAGCATTGCAAACAATGTTTCGAAGTGCACTAGATTCCTACCCCAATCAAGAGCCACGTCCTCCGCACTTTGGTCCCGGTCCGTACCACAAGTCTTTGGCTATAGCGATCGCTGATTTAGATAGGGATATCTATGAGCCGTCGCTCATTCCAGAGGAAGAGGTGCGAGCCTATAGGGATCTGAGTGAGGTTGAGTATAGTGCGCTCGTGGGTGAAAGACAGCTTAGAAGCTCGTCTCCAATATGGATCGTACCCCACCTTGGTAATTTCTGTCTAAAAGGTGGTGGCCGAAGCCCGAGAGCTCATCTTGGAGAGAGTGCTTGCTCTGAGACGTATGTCTTACCGATGCTCTCTTCTCCTGTGTTTCTGACCGCCAAGGGTACGTACTTCGTCTGTCATGATCGTGCGTATACGTGGCTGCCCTCTGACTTTGCGGGCACATGTTATATCGCAAACTTGTTGCCTCCGACGTTTACCGTTGATGCAGATTACCACAAGACTAGAATTGTGAGAGGCGTGATTAGCGAAGAGGACACTGCCGGTCAAGAGGCAGGAGACATTTTCAAGGGTTTCTTTCCGTTTTGGGGACCTATGGAAAATAGTAGGAACCTGAGACAGTTGACCCGAGTGGTGGAATCGACAGCTAATATCACTGCCAGTGCCCTTGGTAATATTACGGCAGAACTTCAGGCGGATAGGCTTATGACAACAAAACCGTATGGTTTTAGACGTTGTTTTAGCAGATCGAGGTGGGGTATGTAAAGTGATCCATTCGAGCTGCTGTATTTTCATTCCAGATAACGCTCCGACTGTCTATCAAGCCATCTCAAAGTTGCACAAGATCTCTGAGTCCATACACATGGACGTAGGGGATTGGACGCTACTTGGGTGGTTTTGGGGCCTGATGTTGACTTGGGGTTGGAAAATTTTGATGATCATCGGAGTTGTTGTAGCATTTCTGTTCACGTGTTGCCTTTGTGTGCAGTGTGGTCCTGCCTTATGTGGCCTCTGTGCTACAACGTGTTTGAGACAGCCGCCTGTTACCAAAGGAGCTCTGATGGATAGAATTATGTTGCAGCAACATCTAGATGGCCTGATGAATATCGAATATGATTCCGACTAGTGCTTGCCTACATGAGGGCAAAAGGAGCGTCTGAGGTTCCGTGACGATCGTAAGTGGTGTTTTCGACTCGTACGAATATGGTCGAGTCTGGTATCTACGAACTGCAAATGACGAGTTTAGTGGGTGTACGCGTTTTCGCTGTGCTAGCCTAAACCGTTCGTCTGTTTCGTGGGTTTCTCTATCTGTACCCACAGGTTCCATCTTAGATACGGCATCCATTGTGTCTCTTGCCCTCAAGTAGCCAGCGAACGGACGCTGTCCGCTTCGCGACCCTGGGATTCCCAAGACTTTTGCGGAAGACACGGTTCCTTTGAAAGTGTCTTTATGATGAGGGAGATGACACTGTAAGGCAGATGGCCCCGCTCGAGGCTCATCTTGCCGTGCCGGTCTATTGTCTTAGTCGTGCATCTCATTAGGCACGTCCCTTTGATGCCTGCAGCTCGTGTTTCCCGATACCACCCCTTTTACACCCTTTCCGATCTCCCCACTGTTTCCGTCTTCCTCTGCACCTGTTTCTGTTCCTCCTTCGATCTGTTTACTGCCGATTGGAATGTATTAATGGTGGGAAGATGGGTTTTTACAGTTGGGAACCACCGAATGTTTCTGTACTTATGTTCCGGGCCCTGAATACATGAAAGCGACCCCTTATGGTTTTTTACACTGGGAACCAAGTTGTAAACCTTTGTGTATCATGTTAATCTATGAGAGAAACTTGTATAAAAGGAGCGACCCACAGTAGCAATTCGAATCAGGCTCCGTGAACCTACATGTGATGTACTTCTCGTGATTTCTGTGTTCCCTGCAGTAATAAACCTCGAATCTTTGACGCCGAAGGAAGTGTCCCGTGTCTCTGTCATTTGTACGTCGGAACAGGTTACCCACGAAGGTTTCAGGTGTTGTCCCCTGGCACCGCTGGGTCTTAGAAAAACCCAGTCCTTCAAATCTTCTCTACTAACAGAAATTTCTGCATTTGAAAGATCCAATGCAGATACAACAGCGCTTGATCTTATTAACATCAATCAGCAATATCCAGAACCATATGAGGAAGCAGACATACTACAAATAATAAAGAAAAGCAGGAAAGACAGTGCACCAGGACCGAACGGCATTCCTCAGGCAATTTACAAGGAGGATCCTCACTTCTGGGCCAGCAATTTTTATAAATTGTTTCGGATAATAAACATCGGTGGTCGGATTCCGGAAAGCTGGCGAGGGGCGATCATCAACCCAATCTACAAAGGTGGTGACCGAAAAAATCCTGTAAATTACCGGCTGATAGCGCTCATTGACGCCAAGGCAAAGTATTACGCCTCATTGGTACAGCCGACCTTAAAAAATGGTCTGACAATAACAACAAAATACCTGTAAACCAGTCAGGGTTCCCCCGTGGCATACGTACCATGGCAAACGCCGTAGCGATAAGCCTGATTGCCGAAAAAAGCCTGCAAAATCATCAAGTACTGCACTTATGCTTCGTGAATTTTAAGGCGGCTTTTGACCGTGTCAGCCGACAATTACTCTGGGCAAAATTGAAGCAGCAGGGCCTGCCGGACGCGATCTTAAACCCAATAATGGACCTACACACTAACACCTGGATGCAGGTAAAGATTGATAACGGCAATCGGCTCACGAGGAAGATCGGCACCTGTGAAGGTCTAAAGCAAGGCTGTGTCTTGGCCCCCATCTGTTTAACTTATTCATGGCCAACCTGACACCAAGGCTTGATGGGATCAATGCACACCCCCCACGATTAGGAATAATGGCCCTCACGCACCTCTCTTACTCTGATGACGTTGTTCTCCTTAGTCAGACGAAAATAGGACTGCAAAGTCTCATAAATGAACTGGCTGAATACACCAAACAGAAACTTTTGCAAATAAATACCACGAAAACAAAGGTCATGATTATAACTCACAGTCGTACAAAAGTACTGAATTATACAATTGACAATAACAAACTGGAAGTAGTGGACAATTATAAGTACTTGGGAATATACTTGGATAGATGGCTCACCTTCTCCGCGCACTTCAATGACATCGAGAAGAAAGGAACAGCGCTACTCCATGCATTCAGCAGTTTATCTAAGTCGCTTAGGGCCCCCTGTTCACCCCCCTCTTAACAGTCATCAAAGCCAAGCTACTTCCAACAATAGCTTATGGCAGTGTGGTACATTGTGGAAAGAGCGCGCCGCTCTTGGACAAAATCCAAACAAGGGTGTATAAACGCATATTCAGATTGCCATGCGACGCCTCACCCACCCAGGTTCGGCTTGAATTTGGATTGAAGTGTCAAACATTGCAAAAAAAATACGACACAGTTAGATTCTGGTACAATGTGTGGCTGAACCGTGAGACACAAATTAACCTTGCTATCAGGGAAGCCATGCAAAGCAACCCAAACTCCCAGCACGCAAAATCCTCCCTAAAAATCACAGCGCTGGCGTCATTGTGGCAAAGGAAGTTACCAGTGTCTTTATTCAAACAGGCTGCAAAAAAGGCAGCTAATTGGCCCTCGTTGATTGATGATAAAACAATCCTGAGACAACGCTCACACTCCTGGATGATAATCCAATCATATAAGAAGCTGGCCCCAGCACCCTATCTAGGACTAGCCTTTTCCTCACATCTGCAATCCAAATACCTAACCCTACGAATGGGTAATTTGCCTACAAATGCTGACCAACCGGGCTGGAGGACACCAGGCTCAAAGGAGTGTAACTTATGTGGCGCTGCGGTACAAGACCTCATTCATTTGATCTGCATTTGCCCGCAACTAGACAGTGAACGTCGGCACCTGCTAAAGGCAAAATTCAATAAAGTAGGAATTCGCACATGCCGCTCAGCCATAGTCCGAGTGTTGGACTCAGCGGACCCTCAATTTATCTGTCGAACAATTAAACAAGTTATCAATTTTGAAAAAAAACAGAAATTGTGTCAAGACCTACTACAAATTTGATTTTCCTGAACTTTTTAACCTGTACTTTATAGAACTTTGAATCAGCGCTTACAATTTTTTTTTATATCAGTACCATCATTATGTTTACCTTTTAAATCAATGTTTGTTTTATTATTTTATAAGAAAGTGCTTTCTCCGATCCTTCTTAAATCAATGTTGCATCTGACATTGTAATGGTTTTAATTAACTACACAATAAAGAATTTTTTACTTACTTACTCATTACTAGACCTATCTCAAAACAGAACTCAGCCTCTGCATAGCACTGAGTCCGCCATGCTGGCGGTCAAACAACAGTTACGGACCGCCTTGGATGCAGGCAGAACAATAGCATTAATTCTGCCTGGACCTGAGCGCGGCCTTTGACACGGTCTCCCATGAAATTTTGCTCCAGCGTCTGGAGGAGATCTGTGTCAAGGGATCAGCCTCTTCTGGTTTTCAACCTTCATAGATGATCGGACCTTCCAAGTTACTACCCCTCCTTTCATCTCCTGCACTCACCCATTATGTTGTGGGGTGCCTCAGTGGGCAGAATTGAGCTCCACCTTTGTCAACGTCTATGTGAGACCGTTGACTGTGCTGGCCAAAGTCCAAGGCATCTCCCTGGTGTCATGCGCAGATGACACCCAGCTGGTGATTGCCTTTTCCAACAAACCCAGCCAGGACGCGGCCAAATTTACAGCCATCTCAGAGTGGATGCATGCCAATTATTTACAGCTAAATTCAGCCAAGTCGGAGATTCTCCTGTTAGACAGGGATTCCCATCTCTGAGGCAATAAGAGCTAGCCTCCTGCTCTTGGAGTGTCCCCATTCCCAAACCTGTGGTAAAGAACCTTGGCATAATGATGGACAACAATCTAACCTTTGAGGCGCACACCAAATCAGTGGCAGGGAAATGTTTCGGTCCGTTGCAGGGTCTAAAGCCAATACTTCGTCTCTTTTTCATCAATCCTGGCCAGATTGGAATAATGCAATGTGCTACTCCTGGGAACCAACAAATATGTGATCACAAGGCAGCAGCGCGTTCAGAATGCTGACGCTCGTGCTATCTTTGCCCTTCCCAAACACTGTCATGTCTCCAAACTCCTCGTCCACCTACATTGGCTACCGCTAGAACAGAGATTGCACTTTCTAAACTGTGTATCACCCACAAGATCCTTCTGGGCTTCGGCCCAGGAATCTTGAGTGACTTATGGTCCTATCACACACCCACATGAACTCTGCGCTTGACAGATTTGCTCTTGGCCAGAGTCCCGTGGATAAGGAGGGCTAGAGCGGGTGGCCCATCCTTTAAGCTGTTGGCTCCCACCCTTTGGAACTCCCTCCCTCCTCTCATCCGCAGCAGCCCTGATTACCTGACCTGCAGAAGGCAGGTGAAGACCTGGCTTTTCTCCCACTGTTATTCCCCTCCCGCCTTGTACTATCACTCTGTGATCTACTTTAGCGCTGGGATGCCACGATGATGGGGCAACCATGCACTTTATAAATAATCTAACATAACATAACATCTGCCACACATGAAATTTACCATTGCATAGGATGACCATTGGAATTCTATCTCGTGTAACCTCCCCCATAAATTCACACAAGCAATTGGATTCAGGCAGACAATAAATGTATGATGTGTGATGGTTGAATGCATATTTCAAGACACTTACACACAGCTGCCAATTCAAAGAGGGGTATTTGACAACACCTGTGACACACCCCTCCCCAAATGTTCTTCATAAAACCAACAACCAATCACACCCTATCCTAGATGCTTCTCTAAATCCAGCAATCATTCACACAGATATAAACCATGAGCAGAGCAACTGGGACTATGTGATAATCATCTTTACAACACTTAAAAAAATGTTTTGTCATTTTTTAATGCGATCACAACTGAGTACAATTAATCAACAAAATTCCATCTTCCCCTGCGCCCACTCACCCACCCTGGCCCCACTACAGGTCAACATCTGTAAACAACAATACGGAGAAAGTCCTTTTGAGTAGATTACTCTGTCTTATATATACCACTACATCAAAAAGAACTGGAAAAACAGGAGTGATTCTCAAGTACGGTGCATGAAAAACAGTTATGTGACATTGCAATGCATGTCATTACCCTGCATGCAGTTGCAACGCCAAACTTTACTGCTACATGCTGTCAGAGGAGCGCTGGAAGTTTGAATAGATTAATTTTCTATTCCAGCACCAGTTTATGCAACAATAGGGAAGGTGTTGGAGTTAAATCCAACACCTTCTACAGGGGCGGCCTTAGGCATGTGCAAGCTGTGCACCTGCACAGGGCCACCACACCAATATATATCCATAATATAATAATCCTCTGAGGATGGATAAATATTTGTGTGGCTTCCCCTGGCTGGGATTTGGCGGCCTCCGGTTCTGTTCCACTTCCAAACACCCTGACACCCCTCTTCACTGGTCTCCGCGCTCCACCCCGCCCAGACCCCCTCTTCAGGGGCCCCCCACCTTCGCTCCCTGCCCAGGGCCGACATGAGCCTAGAGCCGCCCCTGCCTTCTACCCACCTTTTTCATTGCAACGGCATGCGGGTTAAATGCATGCGTTCTAACTGTCTAAAGGCTGTTTTCCATGAAAAACACAGAATCCTAAAGTGCTGAGTGCCAAGAACCGACTGTGTATACACCTAGGGCCAGATGTAGGTAAATTTTATTTTCCGACCTCTTAAATACCGAGTCATACCGACTCGGTATTTCAGAGGTCGGAAAATAAAAGTACCGAGATGTAGGTAAATGCAGATGTGCAATTACCGAATCGGAAACAGTCGGTATTTTCCGATGCGGGAAATACCGACCAGTTAAGGCCCATTCATTCCTATGGGCTTTGAAGCCCATAGGATTGATTGGGCATTTACCGGTCGGTATTTACCACATCGGAAAATACCGACTGTCACAAGGGTGCAGGGGGTGTCACTTTGACACCCTCTGGCACCCCCAAAAGAGGCTCGGGTGCCATGTGGCAGGCATACCTGCCCTAAGGACAGGTCTGCCTGTCATATGGCATAGGTGTGCATGCACACATGTGCATGCACACCAGAAACGGTATTTTACCATCAAGTAGTATTTGATGGTAAAATACCGATTTTGTACTGCTTGTGGGACTCAGAAGAGTCCCACCTACATACCAATTTACCGGAATCCGTAATGATACCGACTCGGTATTTTACATACTCGGTAAATTTACCTATCGGTAAATTTACCGAGTCTGTAAAATACAGGGACCTACATGTCAAATTGCTCTTACCGGTCAGTAACGGCCGAATTCGGCCGTTACCACCCGGTAAACGCCTACCTACATCTGGCCCTTAGTGTTGTATAAAGTGGCCTGTGCAAAAGTGCAAAGTGCAAGTGCGGCAACTTAGCAGCAGAAAACAAACTTTGGATCTCCCAAATGTAAACAGATTGATATACACAAATATATATATTTATTTTTTAAAGTAAACAGTACTTAAAGTTTTGATTACCCGAGCTCCTGATTTAGCAACAGTGATTCAACTCCCCCTTCATTGCAGAGACAGCTTGTGAGATGACCTAGTGAGCGGTCCCAGATTACCGGGCCCTTTTTTCTGGCAAAAATGCCCTTCTTGGCGTATATTGCCTTTTCCAAATTATAAATTGCGAGTAATCGGGACAACCACTGATGAAAAGAAGGGGGATTTTGGTCCAACTATGCCGAAAAGATACATAGCCTGTGCATTGCCATAGCAATAACAATCAGGGCCCATTCCTTATTTCTTTCTATAGGATCCTGTACTCCTAATAAAATAATGGAAGGTGTTAATGGAACATCTCGGGTTAAAACTAACTTAAAAAAATCAAAATATCTTCCATCAATGACCAAGCTTTACACAGGTTGCAAACATATGTACATAATCAGCATCCTGTTCAAAACAATGGAGCAGTTAGTGTCTTTACCAACCCCCCATTTTGCAATTTTATTCAGGGTATAATACAAAAAGAAGCATGTTTTATAAAAATGGGCTTGCAAGTTAGCCGAAAGTAGATCGCTTTGTGCAGAGTGGAGAGCTAACAGGAAAGCTTTATACGTAATGCCTAATTTTGCCTGCCATTTCCCAGAGATCTTAATCAGGTCATCGGGCATTAGGTTTTTAAGGATACCATAGATAGTCCCAATTTGTGGTGCATTCAGCTCGGATAATTTCTCCATAAGCTCACAATTAACAAACCCTGCAGGCCCCTCTGTCTTAAGTTGTAAAAAGTTCCTAATTGATAAATAATTGAAAAACTCTTTTGACTAAGGCCAAACTTTATTTTAAGGTCTTCAAAGGCCATAACCCCATCAGAGGAATAGAAAGCTCCCAATTTATTGACCCCAGGTTTAAACCAAGTTGAAAAATAATGACGCCCAAATATGTCTGGAAGCTTCTCATTATTTCTGGTGGGAGTATAGTAGTTCAGTTTTTCAATCCCTAATAGTTTGCGGACAGCAGTAAAAGCCTTATAGGTCCCCATAAGGCTCTTGAACCTTACTCTCTTAAAGTATCTGTATTGCCGCCACAGAGAAACCTTAGTTTCTGGGATGGTTAAAAGCTCAAACAGGGAAGGAAGTTCCATTGTTCGTGGTTGGGGGTGATCCTGCAACAATAAGGGGCATGTGTGCATGACGGTGGCCCAATAGTATAGTTTTAGGTTTGGAAACATCCATCCACCTCTCTCGCCAGGAAGTGATAAATACTTTAAAGATCTAGACTGAGAGTAGGCCTAAAAAAAACTGTGAAAAAAGATTATCAAGTTTTTTTTAATATTGAGTTTGTAAAATCAAGACGGATAGGTCTAAAAAAGAATAATATCTTCTGGAAAAAATCATTTTTTAAACAGTGCACCGGCCCACAAGAGAGAGATCTAAATTATTCAGCCAATGCAAAGACTTCTTCCTCTTTGAGGCTAAAGGGACTAGATTTTCCTCAGCAATCATATTAGTATTTGACAGAATGTTCACCCCGTGATATCTGGCCTTGCTAATTGCTCTGGGATGCCCATTTGATTTTTTTCATTCACGATAATCTGAGTTTCACCCTTGTTTAAAGCATTGCCCGAGACCTCCCCGAAACTTGGAGCTTCACCTTCACCTTCCATTGCCTCAATTGCCTTTGTTTTTTTTGTTTTTTTTATTTTTTATTGAAGTTCTTGGGGTCACAAAATCAAAGCAAACACAACACACATTAACATCCACAAAATACATGAATGCAAAAAGATACATAAGGAGAATTAAAGCAGGAAAGACACTATTTACCCAGTTACATAAGTCCATAATTACTCAAAATAGGATCTCCAAATTCTCTCAAACTTCCTCATCCCTCCAATTCGCTGTGCGTATAGTAATTCACTCTTTCTGACATTCTTCATTTTTTGAAGCCAAGCATGAAACAAAGGAGCCTGTATTAATTTCCAGTTTTGCAGTACCAACGACCTTGCCACTGCCATTGCAATAAACAATAGTTTAACCATCTGATCTGCAAATCCAAGATCGGAATCAAATCCATACAACATTAGTTTAACATTATTAGTAATCTGAATCTCAAAATAAATTCGCAAGTATACAAAAATCTCATTCCAAAAAGGCAGAATTTGAGAACAGTGAACTATAATGTGAGACCAATTGGCAGGAGTAAATTGCTGGCATCTGAAGCAGTTGGCACTGGTATTAACGTACATTTTAGCTATCGCAGTAGGAGTACGGTACAATAGCCATTTGGTAAAAAATAACATTCTTCTCCAGTTAGATCCACGAAGTGTACTAAAATTCAATTTATTTATACTCTTCCAAGTGTTAACAGTAAGGACATAATTCTCCTGGTCCTGCCATTTTTTAATAGCCTTCAGACTCAAATCTACCTCTCTATATTGAGCTAGACAGCATTTCCACTCCCCTGGCTTCCTAGTCCGTAGAATCATAAATAGGTCATCCCAAAGCTGAGTAGGGGGACAGATGTGCCTGGACTCCAATTGTTCCAACATTTTATAAATCAGAGTGTAGGAACCTATTAACATAAAATTCCCCGGAATTAATTGTTGCATCTCTCCAGGAGTTAACCATACTCCCCCCCTTAAAAAATCTAATAGAGTATGAAATCCAGCACGATCCCAATGCATTACAGTATTTACTCCTAATTCCCATATAGGAAAAAGCATATATTAAGGGAGTTCCGGAATTAAGCTGAGGGAGAGAATATCTTTTAGGAATAGCATCCCGTTGTTTAAAGAACCAGTCCATAATCTTATATTGAACGAGTTTTGGAGATTTAGGGACCTTTAAAGGAGAGGGAATCTGGACCTCATGACAAATTTGATTAAAAAAAGGTTAATAAATAAATGTGGACTATGCATTCCAGTTTTAAATCTATCTAAATACTGAGCAAAATATGCACAATAATAATCTCTAATATTAAGTAGCGATAAACCTCCCTGTTCGGTGTCAACATAGAGTGTTCCTATTGCTATCCGAGGGTTTTTTTTGCCCATATAAACCCTGAAAATAAAGATTCGACCTTTGAAAAAAAAAACACCCGACAGAAAGCATGGGATAGCAGAAAATAAAAAATTAAAGAGCGGAAGTATAGACATTTTGATCAGTGCCACACGGCCAAGAATGGAGAGTGGCAGCGAATTCCATCTAACGAACATAGAACTGACCTTCCGCAAAAGAGGATCAAAATTAAGATTATATAATTCGGTGACCGAGGCAGAAACATAACCCCCAAATATCTCTTAGGTCTTGAATTAATGCACCCGGCTAAATCTGGATGTAAATCCACATCAGACCCTCCACAAATTAATATTTCTGTCTTTTTTTTGTTGATCCGGTAGCGTCCTAGAGCTTCGAATTCTTCAAAAAGCTGTAAGGGTGATGTCTGTGATTGCATATCAGTCTTAATTAATAACATAATATCATCAGCATACAGTTTAATTTTAGCCATAGAGATGATCAGAGGGACAATATGTACCAATTTGCGGATTGCTGCTGCTAACGGCTCAATAAAAAAAGCAAAATGAATAGGGGACAAAGGGCAACCCTGCCTTGTGCCTCGTTGGACCGACACTGTACCCACCATAGCAGAATTAATAATTATATTTGCTGTTGCACCCGTGTATAGATTTTGAATTAAACTTATGATTTGTGTAGGGATTCCAAAGTGCTCTAAAATACCAAATAAAGTTGTCCAAACCACCAAATCAAAAGCCTTTTCCGCATCTAACCAAAAAAATTTAAGCAGGGATCTTTTTAATCTGAAAATAATCTAAAGCCTCGGCCAAGAAACGAGTGTTTGTGGCGAGCTGCCGACAAAACCATTTTGATCGGGTGGATAAGATCTGCTGCAATAGTATTAAAACTTGTTGATAATAATTTGGTAGTGATCTTATAGTCAGTGTTCAATGGTGTAATGGGCCTATATGAGTTAGGGTATTTTGGATCTTTACCTTTCTTCAGGAAACTGAAAACTGTGCCCACACCGAAAGAATCTGGAACTTGCCCCCCAGCTAACATAGAATTTAATAATTGAAGTAACAAATCAGAAAAGGCACTAAAAAAAACCTTAAAGAATTCGGATGGGAGACCGTCAGGGCCACAAGCCTTACCAATTAAAAAGCTGGAAAGGCTATGGAGACTGGCCTACCTGCCTGAGGCGAAAAAGGATTTGCGGACGGCACAGAAAAAGTACTATGCAGCCATCAGATCTGCTAAAAGTAGCTACTACGCAGGGCGCATCAGCAAAGCTAACAACAATAGCAAGGAAATATTTGCGATTGTCAATAGCTTTGTATCCCCCTGTGCTTCAAAACCTTTGCTGTCCGCTTCAGAAGAATGGTGCGAAGAATTATCCGAGTTCTTCGTAGAAAAAATTGCAAAAATTCAGGCGGACTTGCAAAATGTTTGTAATGGCCCTTCTTCTCCTTTAACAATTCCGCTTCCTTTAATGCCAAGCCGCACCGCCCAATTGGCCACTTTTACTCCTCAATTAGATTCGGATATCACTGCCATTGTTGCTGCCTTAAAATCCGGATCTCCCTCGGACCCATGCCCGGCCAGAGTACTTGCGGGCGTAGCGGAATCGGTGGGAAATGAGGTTACCCAAATTATCAACCTCTCGCTCCACTCAGCTACCGTCCCTGACTGTTGGAAACAAGCAAAATTGCTCCCACTATTAAAAAAAATGGACTTGATCCGGCCACCCCGTCCAATTTTCGCCCAATATCTTTGCTGCCAGCGCTTGCAAAAGTATGCGAAAAGATTGTTTTTAGTCAACTAGAGAAATTTGTGGAATCCACGGAGGCCCTACACCCAGCTCAATCTGGCTTTAGAGCAGCCTATAGTACAGAGACGGCTCTAGTCGAAATATCGGAGGCTATTCGGGAGTGCCTTGACGGGGGTGGCAGAGCGGCTCTGATTTTATTGGACCTCTCTGCTGCCTTCGATACGGTGCCTCACTCCCTTCTACTCTCCAGACTAGCCGATATAGGTATTACTGGCTCTGCATTTGACTGGCTGACCTCATTTTTAAATAATCGCACGCAACAAGTTTGGTTGCCCCCTTTTGCTTCCACTCCTAAACTGCTTTCTACTGGTGTTCCTCAGGGGTCTATGTTAAGCCCTTTGCTTTTCAATATTTATCTTACCCCTCTGATCTACCTGGCTGAACAGTTAGGGGCAAAAATTATGGCGTACGCCGACGATACGCAATTGCTGTTTACCTGGCCCAAAGATAATTTAGATACGTCGGCGGCCCAATTATGTCTATCTTCTGTCTTCAAATGGTTAGCTAATGCCCAGTTAAAATGTAATGAAAGCAAATCCGAGATCCTGTTATATGGTTCTTTCCCTGAGGATTTTAATGACTGTTTCTGGCCCACCGACCTACCCCCTCCAAAAGCTGCTTCGGGCCCAGTGAAGAATTTGGGGGTTTGGTTTGGTAAGAACCTTAAGTTTGAAGACCATATAAATAAAATCACTGGAGTCTGTTTTTCCACTTTAAAAACTGTGCGCAGGTTTTTCCCTCTATTACCGAAAGAAGCTAAAGAGACTGTCATACGGGCATTAGTACTCTCTCGGTTAGACTACGCTAATGGACTGTTTTCTGGCCTACCGGCTTATCTGATTCACCGACTTCAGGTTATTCAGAACGCCGCCGCCAGACTTCTGTTCAATGTCCCAAGGCGTTCCAGTGCTCGACCTCTTCTTCGTGCTTTGCACTGGCTTCCTGTTGCCCACAGGATTTTGTTTAAAATCCTAGTGTTGGCGTATCGAGCCTTACATCACACTGGGCCTGTCTACCTGAGAAATAGGTTCTCCCTGTATGTTCCTAATCGCCCTTTACGCTCGGCCAACTTGTGCCAAATGGCTGTCCCCAAATTTAAATATTGTAGACTTGGCGGTCAATCGATCTCAGTGAGAGCAGCGAAATCCTGGAATACTTTACCCCTTCATGTAAAAACTGCACCGACTCTCTGTTCCTTTAAGATGAGTCTAAAAACCCATCTCTTTAATATTATAGCCTAAACTCCCCCACTCCTGGTATTCCTTGATATTTACGCTCACTTAGTCTGCTCTGCCTTCAACGCGCCAGGATACTATTTTCTTAGTAATAGAGCGCGATATAAAAGCCTTAATAATAATAATAATAATAATTGGCAAGTCCTTGATCACCACTTCTAATTCGGTCTTAGAAAATGGGCTCATCATTACTTTCCGCTCCACCTGTGAAAGAGAAGGCAAATCGTATCTGCCCCAAAAATTTGAAAGCTCAGAATAATCTATATCTTGATGTTGACTATATATCTGTTTATAATGGGAAACCATTATAGAGCCAATTACATCAGACTGTGATGACTCTATCTGTGTGGTGGGACATTTTAGAGAGCGGATCAGATTTGCAGCGGCGTGCTCTTTCGCCTGCCAGGCTAGGAGTTTGCCGGTAAAATTACTCTCTTCATAAATCCTTTGAGATTGTACACGAAATTATTGTTCACTCTGTGTAGAAAAAAGTACACTGAGTTCACGTTTGGCATCATTCATATTACTTTGAGCGGCACTAGAAAAATTGGATTGTCGCAGCAAAGTTAATGTATGTATCTTTTGATAAAGTGGGATCCTAGTTTGTATAATAGTACGCCATTCTGCTGCATCTTTGCCTATTATAATGCCACGAATAAAAGCTTTTAATGAATCCCAAATGATATGCAGAGGAGCTGTGCCAGAGTTACGAGATATAAACTCTACAATCTCTAATTTTAATGAATTAATCCAGTTAAATATCCATCTTTTAGGAATTCGAATTTCTTCACTGACCGTAAACTCAATAAACAACATTGCATGATCTGAAAATCCATTGTGGAAAGACTTTTGGTAAGAAAATTTTAATAACCCAGAGGCCAAGAAGAAATCAATACGGGAAGAAGATTTATGTCTTCCTGACCAACAAGTGAAGTCTTTCTTTTGTGGATTTTGTAAGCGCCATGGGTCGCAGAGATCAAGTACGGATATATTGTGCATAAGGCCTCAATTGCCTTTGCGGGATCTGGGGTCACAAGTGCTAAATCATCGGCATAAGCCAAAATGTGGGTGCCAAATCCATGCCTATGTATTGAGGGGATCCCCTGATTCATTTGTAACTTGTTGATAAATGGATCAATATACATTGCAAAAAGCAGAGGGGATCAGTGGCAGCCTTGGCAAGTCCCTCGTGTAATTGCAAATTACTCTGTCTGCATCCCATTTACCACTACCCTAGCCAAGGGATTAAAATATAATGCTTTAACGGCCTGAATAAAACCGGGTCCTAACCCCATTCTCTTCATGATGGTCCACAGGAAAATTCAAGAGTCCCGGTCAAAGGCCTTTTCAGCGTCAAGAAGGATTAGCACCATCAAGTCTCCTGTAACCTGTGTAGAATCAAACAAGGTAATAGACATCCTTTTATGATCAGTAGTGCTTTTTTTAGGAATAAATCATTGTTACCATCTTCAAACTAATCTTTAAATTACTACTGACAGTCGGGAAGCTAAGATTTTAGAATACATTTAGGAATCTCCATTAATTAAGGTTATTGGGCAATAAGAGCCCATTTCCTCGAGAGGTTTGTCCTTTTTAGGAAAAATAATGATTTTTGCTAATGACCACGAAGAAGGAGGGGTGAGCCATTAAAAATGTATCCAAGTAGGGTTTTAAATATTTCTTTGATTTGCTCAATCAATATTTCATAAAATTCAACCAGAATAAGGTCAGAGCCCACAGCCTTGCCATCGGGGAGCCTTCTAAAAATTTCGAATAAGGTCAGAGCCCACAGCCTTGCCATCGGGGAGCCTTCTAAAAATTTAGACTCAAACTTGATATCAAAATTGGATCTAAGAAATTATCGATAGCTCTTTGTCTAGTAGCTACTGTAACAATGCCTCTCTCAGTGTAAGGATCTTGGTAAAACTGTCAGAAAGTTGTTCTGATTTTGTCCGGCTCAGTGATTACCCCGACAGCCGAGTCTGTGATTGAGTGCATCCCAGTGTTTGTAGTGTGCTGTCTAGTTCTTAAGGCTAACTGGTGGCCGATTTGATCACTATATTCATACACCTTTACCCTAGCAGCAGCCCACGTGGAAGCGGCTTTCTCTGCTAAGATGTCACTGATTGATGCTCTGGCTGCTGCAACCTCCAAATGTGCCGGTTCAATTTCCTTATTTTGCTGAATTGCCCCAAAAATATTTTCTTCTGCGCTTGCTAATTTCTTTTAGAGCTTTTGGATCAGCTGTTTTTCCCTTGAATTTTTCCTTAGTGAGAACTGGAGCATTTCCCCTGTGTACACTCCTACTGGACGTCCCAAACCACCCCGACTTCAGCCGAGCCATTTCTTTCTAGAAAATCTCAAATCCAGCCTTTCATATAATTGCAATATTCCTTGTTGAATAATAAGGCCCTCTCAAAGCTCCAGCCAGAGATTTCTTTGCTGAGGAGTATTCCCTTAACCTATACAATTAAAGGATTGTGATCTGACATGAATCTCGGGATAAGCTCAATATTAACAGCCTGGATCAGTGAGGCAGAGACTAAAAAATAGTCTAGGCGGGCATGTAATTGATGAGGGATGGAGTAATGGGTATACCCTGAGTGGTGCAGTCCCAGATGAGACCATACATCAATTAGTCCGTGAACATGAAATAGATTCCTCAGAGCCTGTAAAACGTTTGGTTTTTGACCTGTATAAAGCCGTTGGTTATCCATGGCATAGTCACAGGGTATATTAATATTAAATTCCTTGCATATTATGATGGGGAGAGGCCAGTGAGCCAGCTCCCCGGTAAGCCAATTAATTACACCAGGGTTGTCTGCAGTGCTACCGTAAATCGAGGGTTTAGATGAGGGCCTACACTCTATTTAAACCAATCTCCCATAGGGGGTCTACCTGAGTTTGAATAATCTGGACAAGGCTACTACGTTGGGCTTAAATGGCTACCTCTCTAACACAAGCACTCTGTGAGGTCCTTGGTATCAGAGTATGCCCCATTGTGTTTAAAAGACCAGCCTGCGTCCATTCAAAATGTGTTTCTTGAAGGCAGACGTCAATCGTAAACTCTGGGAAATCTTCTGCCTCTTTCGCAGATCATTTAACTCACAGACATTAAGAGTGACAATTCTAAAATTTGCTAAGTTCTACATATTAGTTTACCTATGTTTCCAATGTACTGTGATGAATAAAAATGCCAGAGGCAAAAAACAAAAAGAGAAAAAGAAAAGAAGGAAAAACAGAACAAGAAGCAAATAACCCAAAACGGAAAACCACAATCCAAAAACTCACAATAGACCAATCCCAAGGCACTCTACAACAACAACAAAGCATCATTTTTGCACATTTACAAATACTCTTCAAGGTATGGGACCCTTGAGCTTCCCCCCTCCCCTCCCACACCTCCCTGTCCGCCTGAGCCCCCTTGCACCCTCCCCCCTTGCCCTTCGCCCCAAAATTCCGAGCAAACAGGACTCGCCTGAATGATGGGCACCAAAATAGGACCCCGCCACCAGGCCCCACAGTTTAAACGATAGGCCAAATACTATCAAACTCAAAGTACTTTGCGTGACTCCTGCTTTGCCGCCACCCCCCTTGCTCTCACCCAAGAAAATAAAACAATGTAAAATCTGCTGTTTTCAAAGACCAACAGACAAAAAAAATTCTCTCCCTGCTAAGAGAGCTGACTATGCCCAGATTTTGACCTAATTTCATTAAGGTATTCATGAGCCTTGATTTCCGACTTAAAGCTGTGAAAAGAGCCATTTAAATTGGTTTTAAGCTGAACTGGATTCATTTAAAAAACTTGGGCTCCCAGCTGATGGAAAGGTACAAATATCTGGAGGAGACGCCATCAGCAATCGACTGTAGCATGACTAAAATCTGGATTAGCAAAGGTAGACACCCCTTCAACCATTTTTTCTTAGTTCCGGCGAGCAGGTTTATATGCCAATTGTCTTAGCAAAAACTTGCCAAAAAACACCAAAATGACTCTAGATTTCTCTCCATGCAAAAATAACAGTTGATGGACAGAATGCAGAACAATGTCATACATTCACCCCAGTACAGAGATCTGGGCCTAAATCCATTGTTTTTTTGCACTCCACACCACCCCAGTTCAGACATGGCCATATGCAAAGCAGCCTTGACCCTGTGCCTCATGGGACCAGTCCAGCCCAAACTGCCAAGCCACGTCTTTCCTGGACCGGAATCAAGCATCCTAGGACCGGTTTCTGGCTATTGGCCGTCTTCAGCCAGGATAGCTTGACTCTAGTGGTGTGGAGAGCATGGGACTCACGTCTGAGCATACCCATCCCACTCGGGGTGACAAATGCAAAAATAACAGTTGCTGGACAGAATGCAGAAAAATGTCATACATTCACCCCAGTACAGAGATCTGGGCCTAAATCTGGGGTGAGTGCTTGTATTTTCAACGCTCGGTCGATCATTTCCTTTGGTTTTTCTTTGTTCGGGGGGTGAGTGCATTGTTTGTCAACGCTCCGTCCATCATTTCCTTTGGTTTTTCTAGATTTCTCTCCTTCATTAGGTAACTGTTTCTTAATCGTAAAAGGGAATCGGTGAGCCCTTTGTATCTCAGAGTCCCAGTTCCAATTGGGATAATCAAGGAATGCGCCTCTCAACAGCTTCAGGATAAACTATTAATGGTCGTCACCTTCAACTCCTTCAGGATTCCACAGAAGTCAGAGGTTGCTCCGGCGCTGCCTGTTCTCCTGGTTCTCCAACTTCCACATGACATCAGTCATGCAAGCGCCTTGGGAGGTACTCTGCGTTTTTAAAGAGCTAACTTCAACGTCCATGCTCTCAGTGCATTGTCGATTAAAAGCTGTCAATCCTCACGATTCTAGATAGGGTAGGTGGACAGAGTGTCATTCCATTGCATTTGTGATATGATACCCTGTCTTCCTAGCTCTAAGCCAGCCCCTTTGACAATAGAATTGCTGTGAAATGTAAAATTTTTATTATTCATTGTTAACTTTGGTTACTCACTATCCCACTCTTCCTCATCATGGTTGCTGCACAGGTAAGAAACACTTTTACCATTCAAGTATATTATATTTCCATTGGCATTACTTGTTGGACTCACCATGTTATCGCACCCATAAAAATAAACAGGGGCAGTACCAAAAAAGAAAATAAACAGGGGCAGTACTAAAAAAAGAAAATAAATAGGGGCAGTACTAAAAAAAGAAAATAAACAGGGGCAGTCCTAAAAAAAAGACCTGAAGAGCAGGGCTGTTTTTCAGTAAGATGTAAATGCCTCACAAGTAAGGAAGATGAGAACATCATGGCCCTTATTTATGAGGCCTTGCGTCAGTTTTGCGCCGCCGGTGCGTCACTTTTTGTGACGCACCAGCGGCGTACAAAATGCGCCTTGTTGCGCCATATTTAAAAAGTGACGCATCTAGGTAGATGCGTCACTTTTTAAACCCCTGCGCCACATTATACCTGCGTTAGGTATAATGTATGCAGCGGGGGCGTTCCCCCGCAAAAAGCCTCGTAATAGTGACGCAGTGAAATCTATGAGATTTCACTGTGCCACTTTTAGGATGCTGTTGCGTCAAAATCTTGCGCCTGCCTCACAGCAGGCGTAAGACTGACGCAAGCCCTTTCACATGGGGCTTTCCTCATGTGAAAGGACGCATTGCTGGAGTTGCGTCACTTTTGTGACACACTCCAGCAATGCGTCACTTTTGCGCTTACAGATGCGTCAGAAATACTGACGTATCTGTAAGTCCTTGCGACATGATGCGTCATACATTAAATATGACGCATCATTGGTGTCGCAAGGAGTGCGCAGTGAAAAGTGACGCATCGCTGTTTTCACGCAGCGATGCGTCACTTTTCATAAATGAGGCCCCATGACTTTTAGTAATGGGGCGTCTAAGTAAATAATTAAAATATTCCTTCAAGTAGACCTGAAATCTCTATAATAGGCACCAGTTAAAACATAGCTGCTCATCTGTAATATTATACTGTACCATTCTAACTAAAATTGCTATTGAATGGAAGCCAAGGTGGAGCTCATAATAAATAACACAGAATAAATGTTGAGGCCGTTGGTGATAACTTTTCTTATTAGTTTTTTCTTGTGCCTTATTAATAAATGCTTTTATAAAGTTAACTGCTATGCGGCCCCGCCTTGCCACGCACTCCTGCAATTTTCTCAGATAAGGAAATCAGATTAATATGACATGATTCATTGTTTCCCGACTCCAGTTCCATGTGTTAATTTCTATATCAATAATAACTTCGTAATTAATTGTGCAGCAATGTTGTCTCTGCATAATTATTGCAGCATAATATTTACATGAAATGTGAATGAACAACGTTGAAAAGAATGCTACAAAAAGTTTCAGCCAGTTTACATGAAGACAAAATAGTGTAGTTGTATGAAGCGATGTTAAGGGACACTTCATTTAGAGACTGTTTACAGGTGAAACACTAATCCAGTTAAAACCGAAAGAGGAGTACGGGTTTAACGGCATAGACCAAACATTTTCAGTTGGCTTATGTGTGACAATTCCATATTTCCAGTGTGTTTATGTGTGAAATTTCAATGTGTTTAAGTGTTACACTTTTTTGTTGGTGGAACACAAGGCAATTTTTTTCTGAGATGTAATGGTCAGGAAAGTCCTCAAGTGAGCAACAGTAACCTTGACTAGATGGCTCAATGACAAATAGCGGCATATTACAGTTATGGGTTGTGATGACTTGAATCCTGTGAACAACAGACCAGCAGTGTACATAAACCAGAAGTGGTTGATTTCCTATTTAATCTTGTAAGAAATTGGGTTGTTGGTTGAACGGCGGAGGGGCAACCCCGATTCAAGCAACAGCCACAATCCCCGCCAAGGTGAACCACAAAAACTCCTAAATTAATATGTGCTTATCCCGCCGGTAGCTTGGCACAAAAGCAGTTAGGGTTAACTTAGAGGCAATGCTTAAAGTATTTATGCAGTAAACAAACTGTAAAAAAGTGAAAACAAAACACAGGAAAAATCCCACACCACTTTATATACCTAGAGTAAATTCTATTAAATTATTTAACACAAACAACAAACGTCCAATCAGTAGACCTGGAGTTATGACTGTTAAAGTCTTTTAGTAAAATCTTGCACCTGAAAGGTCAAGGCACTAACCACAGAGATCTATTCACATGAGACAGGGTGAAAGTTGAAAAATATGTCCAACTGCAATGGAGCACAAGTCGGATATAAATGATGGATTGGGCCCAGTCAGCGCTTAACTCTGGAATTTGAAGAAGTTCTGGAAAAAAATGTTCAGAGAAACTAAAGCTCAGCAGGGCAAGATGGCAGGCGGTGACCTTTAGTACCACCACCACCAGGGCCCAGAACTGGAGGGGCATCACTTGGGGGCTAGGACTCACCCAGGCTGGGTCCAGGTGCGGGTTCAAGATGGTGGGAAAATGTTATGTCCCTGAAGGTCTGATCAGGAGGCCAGCAAACTAGCCCTTGAAGTCACTCTGAAAGTACTGGGTTCAAGTGATGAAGCAGGGCTCATGTCGCATGGCAGGCCTCTGCAGGTTCAGGACAGGCTCTAAACAGCAAAGCAGTCAGTCAGTCAGTCAGTCAAAAGTTCTTTATTTCGATTAATTAAAATCATAAAAGACGGTACAAGCAAAATGATCCTCCACACATTTAAAAGTATGTAAAAAGAGATAAAATAATCATTCAGTTATTGCACTTCATATATACACTGTCTGAAATACATTAAATACATCATATACGATATAAAAAGGCCCTTATCCGACAGCAATTGAATCCAGTATAAAGTGCATCATTAGGTGTTTCAATTTAAAACCATGAACTCCTTTTGACCACGCTAGATAATTACATTTGGAGGAGTATTCTTTTGTTTACCCGGGCCGCGGCCACCAAAAAGTTGGCTACGCTGTAGATGACCTGGACAGAACTAAGCATTTGTAAGTGTATGAGGGCAGGCCTTACTTGTACAAATCCAGCTTCGTGCAAAATAGGATTTAAAATGTTTTTGCGCGCATCTGAATAATGCTCACAGAACATTACCAAATGGAGTGTGTCCTGTGTGGAAAAACTATCACAAGAACATGGTGCTGCTTCTTCTGGTTTCCCCCATTTAGGAAATAAACCCAACGTAAGATGAATAAGATTGAACCGGAATCTGACCAACAGAAAACGGTGGAGGGGCTTGGTGACACACTTCAGATACGGTTCAATAAATGGGGACCTTAATAAACCATAAATGCTTCTCACCACTGGTTTTCTTAGCTCCTGCTCCTCCCTTTCAGCCTCCAACAGATTACGAAAATGGTGTTTAATCCCCCATATATCCTCCTTCTTAATGCCCTTTGGCGATGAATACAATTCTGGTCGGCCCAGCCTGGCGCATGCCGCTCTAACATATGTCAGCCATGGGAACCTATCCGCCTTCTCAAGGGCTACACAATCCTTCAAGATCAGGTGGTTAAGAGTAATCTCCTCGTTCAGCCAGGTTTTTGCCCAACAAATCAGCAGAGCCATCTTTAGGTGATCTGAGACATAACCCAGGCCCACTTCAGAGTGTATTGAGACTGTAGGGGATGATTGCGGGAGTGACAGGAGAGATCTAAGGAACCTGTTTTCTACAATTTGTATTTTGGTCGAAGCTACATAGGCCCAAATAGCCGCTCCATATAAGGCAATCGCTGGCACTTGGATTTGTAAATCTTTAGCATGGCCTCCATGGGCCTTGCTCCCAATCTCTTAGAGAAGTTCAGAAGAGCTGTTGTTGATCTTGCTACTACATTACTCTTCAGCCTAATCTGGGGACCCCAATTACACTTCTCATCAAAAAGAACTCCCGAGTAGGAGAAGAATGGCACCCTCGTCAGTTCCGTACTATTACACATGAAGGTTTTAACCTCTGTGTTCTTACTCCGTGCACCGGCCACCATTACATGGGATTTTGTGGTGTTAACTTTTAAATCCAGGGCCTCCATGAAACTGCTGAAATGGTCCAACAACCTCTGTAAGCCCAGGCCCATGCGCGCAAGTAGAACAGCATCATCCGCGTACAGGTGGACCGGGATACCCGATCCCCCTATACGCGGAGTGTCCAGTGTAGCCATGCCCAGGGATTTTTCAAGGGCATTAATATAGATCGTAAAAAGAAGAGGGGCCAGTATGCAGCCTTGTCTAACCCCCCTTCTAGAGCTAAATTGCCCAGTACAACTGCCTTCCCTCGTAACCCTGACAGAGGCAGAGAGGTCCTGGTGAAGATCACTTAAAAAATTAACCAAGGATGCATCTAAACGAATCTCACGCAAAATAAACCATCATTTTGAACGGTTAACTAAATCAAATGCCGAGGATAGGTCCATGAAACTCAAATATAAAAATCCCTCCTTAGCGACTGTATATTTGCTTATAAGGAGGTGTAGATTTAAACATTGGTCCATGGTACCCCTATGTTCTCTAAAACCATACTGGAGGTTAGAAAGGACCCCCCTGCCTAACATCCAATCCCCCAATCTCTGGAGAATGACTCTGCCCAAGATTTTAACGGCAGAGTCTAGCAATGAGATTGGCCTATAACAGGCGGGTTCCCTTCTTCTCCCCTTCTTAAAAATAGGGACTATAACAGAAGAGGACCAAGAGGACGGGAAACCAGCTGTGGGTACCGCGTTAAACACGTTGGTCAAAATCTTTGCCCAAAACTGTGGGTACAAGATGTACAAATCTGCAGGTACCCCGTCCGGTCCTGGGCCCTTATGTCTAGTTGTCTCTCTAACAGCCCTTTCAATCTCGGCCAAGTCAAACCTGACCGGCGAAGCATGTCCAGCAGTAGCTATGAAGGCAGGCGTTGGTCCCCTCTGGTCTATGTCATAAATGCTCTTAAAATGTTGGAGCCAGCTATCAACAGAGATCACGCAGTCCATATCTAAGTTCTCCTGTTCTGAGAAGAACGGCTGATTTATGATGGCCCCGAACTTCCTGCTGTCCCTTAACACGTCAATGGATTGTAGGTTTTCCCAAGCCACCTCCTTAATTTGGCGTTTGCGTGTGCCAATGGAGATTTTGTACTACTTACGGAGATAAGCGACTAGGGCTCTATTCCTTGGCCTGTATTTAAGTGCCTTGAGTAGGGCGCCATGAGCCTTTGAACAGTTATTATCGAACCATTTATAAGCCCTCCTTGTTTGTGTACTATCGCCGATCTCTAGGTCTTTGGCAATCTGCTTGCACACTGCTACGTAGGCTTCAACAACGTCAGCTTCTGCAGCAGTGCCATCCAAGCAGATAGCCAAGCTAGCCTTGGTTTTAATTGCAAGCTCCTCAAAGAAGGCTTCTGGGACAACCCTGTTTCATTTAATCCGTCTCCCCTGGTCTGTGGTCGATAAATACCTGGGCGCCCCTCCACCCTTAAATCATTTTGATTACTGAATATGCCGAGGTTAACTTCCAACAGGACCGGGTTATGGCCGCTGAAAGTTAAAGTCACTACTCTATAGACTATTGTTTTGGCCAAAACAGCTGTGGCTCCAGCCTCGGATCCATGGTGGTAGCACTGCTCACCTCCCCAGTCGCTCACGGTCACTGGTAGCCCCCAGAGCCTTCCCGCTACACATGATCGATCAGCGATGATGGTCCCAGCTCTGATATAATTCCTTCCTCCTGACTATTTTCGTCATAATATCTGTGGCTACAGGCAGAGTCGTTTACTTTCGGTACCTCACTCCACCGTCCAAGGGTCCTCTTCCCGCACCTGTCCTCATGCGGTCTCAGTCCCCAGCGGCAGTCACAGTGGCTTTCCTTGCCTCAGGAGCAAAAAGCTGCTTTCAACGACTTCTGCATATGCACTTTATCTTGCCACATGTAATTTGGGACAGGATGAGTGTTGATAGTCCAACTTAGCCAGCAGAGCTGAACTACTGTGCGGCCATCTTGCTGCAGGCTCTTTAGCACGCCCAAGCCCAGCAGCTTTGCTGGTGGATTACCCATGCCAATCTGAACACAGCCTTGCCGTGCACATACACACTTGAAGGGCTACAGAAAGTGCCCCCTCTGGATAATGATCTAGGGGGTGTTGCAATTCACTGGACCCTGCATCACTAACCATGTGGTTTACCCAGAAAGAGCCTGTCAGTCTAGGCAAAGGGCCTAATTCATCAGAAGATGAGCTTGCCCTGGAATTAGTTTACTTGTAAAAAATGAAAACAACTACATGAACATGCCAGCACTTACACCTCCCACCTGGGCCCAGCTAAAATCTTTGAGCGAAGTTGTGCTCTCCATGCCACTGGAATCAAGCTATCCTGGCTGAAGAGGGGTGAAACCCAGGAACCGGTCCTAGGATGCTTGTTTCCAGTCCAGGGAGGACCTGGCTTGGCAGTTCGGGCTGGACTGTTCCCATGAGGCACAGGGCAAGACTGATTTGCATATGGCTGGGTTCAAACTGGAATGGCATGATGAGCAAAAAAACGATGAATTTAGGCCCAGATCTCTGTACGTGGGTGAATGTATGACATTGTTCTGCATTCTGTCCATCAACTTGTTTTTGGATCTGATGCAGTGCCACATAGCGCAGCAGGCTCTACTGCCAAAGCAAGCCAAACATGTGCTGGAGCACTGGGTAAATCTTACCATTTCCTCTGCGATTAACCTTTCTAGATGCTTGAGATGTAAAGAGGAGTTAACTGCAATTCAACAATTTCAGTTTACTGTGTAGCACATTTGGCCACACATTAAGGACCCGGAATCAGTCAATAACGTTAAATAAGGTTTATTGCAAATTAAGAGACAAACTGATGAATATAAATCTCAAGAACATAGTGTAATGATACAAAATCACTACCGGATATCCATAGCATTTAAATAAATTAAGTCTTTACAGCATAAGACATACAAGAAGCTCAGCTACAGCAATACGAAGAATAAGGAAAAAATCTGATAATTAATGTATAGGTTTTGATCCTCCAGTGTATGCTTGAGTACATCTAAAATCACCTAATTCAATCCTAAACTTAAAGTTGCAAAGTTAGGAACCTAGTTAAATCAGAGAACACAGGAATGTGTAAATATTGTGGAAACTTTAGTCGAATTTCTCCAAATCAGAAAAATTGCATAACAAGAAGCCACACAATGAGAACATTGCAGAGAGGTCTACATCCCTCAGAGTCTCAATAGAAGCTGGCCTCCAAAACTAAAGTGTGAACACCAGTTACATCCACAGAACATTGAAGCGTTCCACATGATTAACTCCAGTAATTTTCCATTTACAAAAAGTATAAATTGACATCCTCACTCAATCCTCCTCGTCCCACAGTTCAACCATCAGGATGTCCTTGGATGTCTCCCGTCATCAGATAGGAAATAAATAGGTTTACTCCCTTTTGGTTCATTCGCGTCTCTCATCCTTGCTAAAAGTTCTCCTTCCGAGCCTCACTATCACTAATACAAAGCATGCCTTTCAATGGCTATGAGATCATGTGAACACACCTGCAAAAGAAAGACATTGCAATTCAAGCAAACTTTCACTTTGAAGGTTAATCAGTGAAAACCAAATGCCTAAGGCCTTTGGTAGGGCTAACCTAATAAAGCAGTCAATGTGCACTTTAAATATATGACTATGTGTGAACGTACAATTACAATAGAATGCAAGGCGTTAATGAATACATTATTACAAGGAAAATGTACTTCAGGAAATTGCAATATAACTAAAAATGTACAGATTTATATGTGCATGAGCACTACAATCCTTACCGTACACATGAAATAATAGTATACATATTGATGGGAATGTCTAAGTTCTACAATAAATACACCTCAATTATATATTTAGTGCTTCACGTTAATAAGATTAGGACACACAGTAAATATATTAGACTAATGCACATAATTATTGCACTTCTGTTACATATATGGGTGGACCTTAGGTTGCCCATCTTCACTGACAGCTTCTGTGAAATACAGCCAGCTTCGTTCAGCTGCTCACACCCTGTGGTCCCAAGAGTGCTATTATGCATGACTAATGCATGTTAATGCAGGGATGCAGACACCAGCACTACATTGCGGTAGTCTAACTGCAGATGCGTAGTACTTGGCAGGGCCTTCGAGATTTTACTGCTGCTGGGGTTACTGTCTGCCAAAATCAAAGGAAATTGATGCCTGGTAAATGGAATGGCAATATGGAAAATATGTGGAGACACATGGCAATATTCCACCCACTGTTTAATCTCCATTGCTGAATCATTAATTTTCAAATTTTTGTATGTTTATTAAATCGCAGTTATATATCATAGCAAATATTTCAAGCATATACAATGACTGTATCGAAACACATCGTTTAGGAAACAATGTTGTTTTTCTCCCTTTTTGTGGATCCAACTCCCACCCACAACCCCCCCACCACGTCCCAGCAACACCATGGTATGACATGTAGGAAGAAGACAGCATTATACTAAACATTCTGCAGTGTAAAGCAAAACCATATCAGTCCTTTAGCGTCCTTTTAGTTTTGGTGATAATCATAACAACATATATCTAGGACATATTAGGGTGTGGCAACAGATATATGTTAAGTTGCTCCCAGAAATCTATCGACCTGGAGGCCTCGAGTAGCCCCTCTGCATATATATTCAATTGCTCTTTACAGAAAACAAGATCACAAATCCATTTGCTCAGTGTCGATACAGCTCTGGAATTCCAGTGTATTGCAACTACACCTTTAGCAATTAGTGTGGCTATTGCGACATTGCGTCTATTACATGGTTTAACTATATTCAGCAGCCCTAACAGGCACACCTCGGGTTCACATACAGTTTTCCCCAATATCATATCTGATAGCGCATTCACCACACCATTCAATAATTTGAATATAGCAGGACATCTCCATGCCAGATGTACAAATTCCGCTCTGTACTGTCAGCACCAGGGACAACTCGCATCCTCTCGCAATCCAAATTTTAACAATTGTGTTGGGGTATAATATATCGGATTCAAATATTTAAAATGAATAATTCAGAGATTACAGTTGGCAGTCAGATGTCCTATCAATTTACAACTTGTTTCCAGTTTGCACGAGACATAGCATTCCATTTTTCTAATGCAGGAGATTCATCTACCTCATTCTCTCGTTGAGATGTGCAGTATATTCTGTTGATCTACCCTCTACACTCGCCGCCATTTAATACCACTTGTAGCGCCCTCAGCACCTGTGGTTCCTGTGGGAAATCGGGCCACAGAGAGCGTACCACAGCCCACAATCTGGCATATATAAACCTGTGCATTCATTTATACTGTTGACCAGCTTGAAAATAAGCCATAGTTAAAAAAAAAAGTTCAATTTCGGGACATATCCCCCAGTTTAGTAATACCTGCCCTTTGGAGGACGTTAGGGCCCCACGCTCGTGTGCCGCCGATATTCCCGGATGAGCATCAATTTGCATATCTGGGGCCTTATTTATGAAGGCCTTGCTACCGGTGCGTCACTTTTTTGCCATGTTAAAAGTGACGCACCGGCGGCGCAAGTCCTTCATAAATAAGGCCCCTGGTGCATAAATATACTCTCTCCCCGCACACTTGGCCAAGGCATCCCACTCCCACACAGTGCAGTTGACTGGGTTAATATCCCTTCTATTGATGCTCTCACATTTGTAGAGAATTCTAGCTGGCAGTGGTGTTGGATGTGCTGTGTCCGCCTCCATGGCCAAATGCGGCATATATTTCTGCAGAAAAAGTCAGTAATGCGCAAACTGTGCCTGTGCACACAGGTAGTAAAGCCGTATGTCTGGCACTTCAAACCTCCCCTTTCGAAGAGTAGCGTTAATGTGTTCCAACTGCACCTCGGTTGCTTGCCAACACAAATCAGTGACAGTAAACAGGTCTGCCGTGTTTTAAATAATGCAACATTTAACTTTATTGGGATGTTGCCAAACAGGTACTGTAGCTTAAGGAGCACAGTAATTTTTACGACAGCGGTTCTATCAGCCAGTGACAGCAGTAGACGCATCCAGCGTTAAATCTGTTTGGTAATTGCAGTAACAGCCCGTCCATAGTTCAAGTTTAGCACAGTCTCAGAGTCTCTATGCACCCCCAGGTATTTCACTGGGTTGGTGGACCAGGCGAGCGGGTAATTCCGGTACTACCTCTTGAGCACAATTGGTTAATGTGAAGATTGTGGACTTTGCCCAGTTTATCCCCAGACCAGAGTGCTTTTCAAATATATCACATTCTTGTAGCAGAGGCGCTAGCTGTATATCTGGGTCTCTGACATAAAATAACATGCCATCTGCATAAAGTGAGATGAACAATGGGCACTGTCTGAACCCCAGTGCGGCTTCCACACGTTTCTGATGCATTTTACAGGCCAACATCTCCAAAGCCAAGGAGAAAAGCATTGGCGACAAGGGGCAACCTTACCTTGTGCCTCTGCAAATTGTAAATGTATCCAATACCCATCCATTAACTCACACTGAAGCGACTGGGTTAGTGTAGAATAGTTGTATCCCTTTTACAAAAAAGGGTGTCATACCCATTTTCTACAGGACACAAACATATAGGCCCAGTGGAGCAAATCAAAAGCTGTAGCTGTGTCAAGCAATACCGTCACAGGAGGGGTCTCACGGTCCAAGTGGTGCAATACAGCAAAATTGGTGCGAAGATTATGCACTATAGAGCGTTTAAGTCAAACCCCAACTGATCCGGGAGAACCAACTTAGGAATCAGAGGTTGCAGTCTAGATGCTATCATTTTAGCTAATATTGTGCTATCTATATTTATAAGAGATAGTGGTCTATACGATTTACACCTGTTGGCTGCTGCTTTTTTGGATTTTAGAAGTGTAACTAATAAGGCTTCCCTAAGGGAACGCAGAAGTACACTAGTTTCATAGGCTTGTGCAAAGACTTTTAGTAAATGCGGTGCAAGTTCTTCTATATATGCCTTATAGAACTCACTGGGCAGGCCGTCGAGCCCCGCCGTTTTACAGGTATGTAGGGACCTTATAGCCTCTTTTGAATCTTCGGCATCAAATGGTTGAGTCAAATATTCACGTTGGCAGTTAGTTAGCCACCCCAGCTCTATTATGTTTAGATAAGCTTTAACATTGACATCAGACGCCCCTTGTCCAGGCTCATATAATTTTGAGTAGAAATCAATAAATACTCTACTAATCTCAGAGGTGGAATGCCGAGCAGGGTCATCTACATCTAATAGTTCAGTAATGTGCCTCTCTCTCTGGGCGTGCACATCTTGTGCACGAGTGAGCGACTAGGCCTCCCACCCTCTCCATAATATCGTGCACTGGATCTCCTGTATTTGTGTAATATCTGCTGGTAAGTGGTTTGGTTATGTTCAGAGACGAGCTCTCTTATCTGGGCCAAAGTGGCAGATGTCAGATACAGTTCGCATTCTCGTTCTAACAAGCACATTTTATCTGCTAGGGCCCTTATTCTGTTCCTAAGATCTTCCAGCACCTCCTGCCTGTGCACCCTTACACACTCCCCTAATTTTAACCTTAAAGCCTTCCCAGAGAGTATCAGCACTATCCACTGACCCCTCATTTTCAGAGAAAAAATTATTTATTGCCACCCCAATTTTGGGCCAGAATACAGTATCAGTTAAGGAGGACGGTTGCAGCAGTCATTGGAACGGTGGCCTTGCGCAGGCCAGCACCCTAAGTTCTATCAACACTGGTGAGTGGTCTGACAGCCTCCTCGCCAGATGCTTTACAAAGACAGTCCAAGGGGCGGACTCCCGGGACACCAGCCAATAGTCAAGCCTTGACCACAAGCCATGCACTGTGTAGACAAATGTGCCCTCTCTCACTTCTGGGTTGAGCACCCTCCATATGTCTATAAGGCCCTCTGCCTCCATCAGCTCATCCAGAATCAACTCCGCCTGCTTTCCATGTCCCTCTGCATCAGTGAAATGAGCTAAACTTGGATTGAAACAAACATTGCCATAAACCAACTTATGATGGATATGAATAGATACGTCTCCATACATCATTAAAGAAGATGAGATTGTCGATATTCGGCCCATACGTATTTACAAACAATACCATCATGTCTCCCAGCTTACCCAATGCAAGGAGTGCCCTTCCCTGCTCATCCATTTCAGACCTAATAAGTGTATAAGGGGTACCTTTCTTAACCAAGATCATTACACGCCAGGAGTATGAGGAGAATGAGGAGGCAACTCGAACCACCGCCCAGCGAGATCCAACACTTAGTTCCTTGTAATTAGTAAGATGTCGCTCCTGAAGGAATGCAAACTGTACATCCTGACTGTCCAAAAAAGCTAGCACATTGCAGATTTTTTTGCAGTTATTTACCCCATGCACATTCCATGTTATTTTCTTTATTGTATAACCAAAACACACACTTTCCATATTTTGATACAGTAACATTATATGATCCACACTCCTGTGATTCAAACTTTAAGCAGCCCTTTTCTTCTGCTATTTACCATGTCTGCCATGTACCCCCTGACCCCCACCACCCCATCTACTTTAGCACCCCCAACTTGCCAAAGACAGCCCAATCAAAAAGCAGTAAACACATCAACCCCCCTGCAACCCAAATGAACAGATTGGGAACACCCATTTGGGTACACAAGAGTACATATTGCACAGTGTGCCCATATTACAGCACACCAATAGTCCCGGATACAGTCCCCCCCAAAGGGCAAAATGACTCCAGTGAAAGTTACTGGCCCATTAGGTTTTGAGCAGTCTCTCTAGATGCAGTAGCTACTGCGTCTAGAGAGACACGAACGGAGACCTGCTGGTCCGGACACCCCTGACGAAGGGTCAGTTTGTTTGGATGACCCGAAATGCATTGGGTGTGGATAAACTGATGATAAAATGGAAATATGATGATTAATTGACATGATTATGAGATGAAATAATCAATGAAAATTGGAATTAAAAGGAAACATGTGATTAAGGATTACAAAGCGAATAAAAGTAATTATACAAGTGAAGAATACAATTGTGGTTCATGTATCAAAAAGCGCACCTATTTACGAGAAGGTTTTCCTCCTTGCAACACTATTTGAGTTTCATAAAGACACGGAATGACGCCATGTGACATAGGTTGCGCCAACACGAAAGTGGGAAATCAAAGATTGAGTGTGTTACTCATGTGCACGGGGATAACATTGAAATATTTCTCACAATTTTGCCACCAAAAATGTATTTGTGCTGTACTGTAAAGCACATATCTAATATGAGAAATGTTTTAAAGTGAATCTAAGCATAGGATTTTCGACTGGAAGGGTACTTTCCCAGTACAAAACCTATGCAATATAAAACACACACAACCTTGCACTATGGTGCTGGGGCGTGCGTGGCCCACGACAGGCTAAAGAACGCTGGGGCTAGGGGGAGAGAAACCTGCCCATATCTTCATAGAAATTATGCTGTGATGTTCTCTCCCTCTCAAGCAAGGCAGCCAATTTGGGACCTCATTTACAAACTTTTGATGCACAGCAGCGCAGCAGGCTTTCCTGCTGCTCTGCCGTGCATCAAAAGAAAAATACAGGAATGCGCCGAATATGCAAGATATGACACAGTCCTGTCCTTCTCCCCTGCACCGGTGCACAAACAGCAGCTGTGCACCAAAACAGACACCCTTGCGTCATGTTACAAGGATGCCTGCATTGCAGGGATGATTGTTTTTGTACAGGAAAACAATCATTGATGGTATCTTCCTCTTATTGTGTATGCTGCAGAATCCAACACTCATACAAAGAGGAAAATACCAGGATAAATAAAAGTATTTCTCCTCGTTGCACGACTCCTACGACTCCCCTGGGGAGGAGTAGGAATCTGACGCATTCCCAGGTTCACGATTCCTCATAAATCTTGTGAATGCTTGAGATTCCATGGGCGTTGAGTGGGAACAACCACAGCAATACCCATGGAACACCCCTTTCATGTATTGTTCTGCATGAAGAAAGGAACACCTTTTTACAAGGCCATGAAAAGCCACGTAAAGTGGCTTTGTGTGGCTTTGTACATATACTGCTGCACCTGAAAAGTGATGCTCTGGCGGTGCAACAGAGCCACTAAGGACTCAAAAATGAGGCCCTTTGTTTCTACTATGGAGCAGATTCCGAACTGGGTCGGAAATCACTCCGACCGAGCTGGATCTGGGGTGTTTTCCGACCGATCCGGACTCCTGCAGTCTGACCGAGGGAGTACGATGCGGCCTTATGTAAGCCGGTCGTGCAACGCGTACATGGGCTCCCAGTGACTGAATGGGTACGTTCCGGACAAGTGTGCCCCCTAAAGTGTGTACGCGTCAGTGCCATCCGCATCGTACATGCCTGTGTTGGGAGACCCATGGGTCTCCCCCTGTGTCCAAGCCGTAAGGCTGCGGGTAACAGGGGGTCCGATGTGGACCCCCAAAGTCCAGCTCCGGGAGTTATTGCAAGCCGGAAGCTCTGACTCGATCCGGCTGTCCGAATAGCCCATCGTACTGGCTCGGTCGGAATTCGCCTCCATTGCGCGCCACGGTTAGCTTACGGCCGAGACATATGGAGCGGTTCGGACCCGGAAACGATTCGGCCTGAGATTTCACGCTTGTTCGCATCGTACTTCGTTATCCGGACCCGTGTACGAACCAAACGGAAGTTCAGCCTCCGACCCGCTAATCCAGAACCCGATTCGAAGCCCTTCCAACCGAGATCGGAATCGGCCCCATTGTGTTGTTTGCGGTGTTTAACTCATAAAAAACATAAGTGCAAAGGCCCAAAGTTTCGCTACGAAGCTCATTGGCCAGCTGTATTGAATGTTGGTGTGTCAAATACTAATGCTGGATAGTCTTGATTTCACCTCATGCTTCCTTAGTCCACCACCAAACAC
This sequence comes from Lissotriton vulgaris, assembly GCF_964263255.1. Taxonomy (NCBI): domain Eukaryota; kingdom Metazoa; phylum Chordata; class Amphibia; order Caudata; family Salamandridae; genus Lissotriton; species Lissotriton vulgaris. The sequence goes on from NC_141696.1 coordinate 867,154,106, forward strand.
TCCCTGACACTTTATCTCATCCTTGCAGATTCCTGCTATCTCTCCATGCAACGGTTTTCCCATCATTCCCTCCCTTCTTCTTCCCCCCGTATGTGTTTTTCCCTCTTCTACTCTGAGTCACAGTCTGATGTGGAAAATTAAGCATCTGTCCACAAAAATGAGTGCCGGTGGGCCCTACCTCCAACTCCAGGCTCAAAATAAAGACTGGTTGTGTGACATATTTGTAAATCTCCCACTTGATGAATTTGTAGTCATTAGAAGCAACCTACTCTTTTGCAGGATCCCAGCCATTGGCTGCAAAGACTAGATCACAGTCCAGCAGCACTCATGGAGAAAAGCATGATTTGCTGTTGGAAAAACACATTTTTGCCAACTAAAGGCAGTTCAAATGGAAAAATTAGAAGACATGTCTCATATCATATTGCTGTTTCTTGAAAATGGGTAACTGCAAAAGTCATACCATTACAACATGATCATATTGTCTCCACTTTTAGTTTACTGCCTCCATCGACCACAGATCATTGACAAACTGATAGTGCTATTGATGTTTACAAAGCCCACAGGTAATACAGTGGATAACACTGACATACAGACAATGCAAGTGTGTTATTACTGGGGGGCCAAGCGCTCTGGTATGTGTTTTTTGAAATTTCCTGCTGAATCTATTTATATTTCGTTTTTCCTCATCTTATAGGTATTTTGTCCATAATGTTTCGTTAAATAAATATAAAGATGACAATGGCATCACACCATATTTATTTAATTGATAAATGTGCACTCATTCATCAGTGTACTTATGGTGTTAGTGCAGTAATGCTATCAAATAAAATAATGCTCATCTGAAAACAGATGTTAAGGAAATCTTATCAGTTTTATTTTTTGCATTCCGTTTGCACCACTATTCTAGCAGAAAAGGATGACAGCTTGGCATTGTTTGCCCTGTCTTTCAGGTTAGAGACAGCTTCTGCTCTGGCAGTGCTCCCTACTTTTAGGGGAAGGAGGTGCTAAAACAGAGTTCTTCAAACTGTGGAGCGCGCCCCCCCTGGAGGGGACCTGACACCCTCGTAGGGGGGTGGGCACTCCACTCTAATTTCACCTTTGTTCCCTGTGGCAAGTCGAGGGAGGGGACATCGACGGGGCACGAAGTGCCCCTTCTTTTATTATGTTCACTGTCCCAGGAGGGGGTTAATTCATTCAGCTTCAGCGAGGAGGCAGGAAGTCTCCTCTGCTAAACCAAGGTAAACTGCTTCCCCAGGACATTTCATTCAGGAAATGAGGTCTGTGCAGTTGCGGCTCGTGACATTTCAAAGTCGTGGGGTGTAACACGTGTGGGTGTGTTTTAAGGAGGGTTAACGCACATGTCTGCATTTTCGGGTGGTATCAAGAAAACGTTACAAAATGCAGCCCTTGCAAGGTGTGCACGATTCCACTCCAGCAGTGAAAAGGTTAAGATGAAAAGTTAATAGTGATAACCCACCATTAGAGAGTTTAATGGGCCTTTATGAGGCAGAAAAGAGAATTACAAAGATGTGTGATCCTGGGCGAATCAGAGTATCTCTGCGCCTGCATCTCCTTATCAGCCAAAACAGAGCACACACAAAATGGGCTGACAATTACAGCAAGGAACTGGGTATCTATAAAACTGCAAAATACTGTTTCAAAACTTTTCCTGTACATCAGATCTTGTCTCAGGAAGTACGTTGCGGGGATACCCTCGGGACACAGAAGACATGAGATACATTTCAGCAGAGTAAACTGACACAGTTTTCACGGTATGTCAACAAAACATATTTCTCAATCCACACCCAGGAGGTGGCCACTGATTTAAAAGCATCACTTTGATCTCAAATTTCTACAGAAAAGAAGCTGCCATCATGATCTAGCTAACAACAAAACATGTTTAACTTTCTTTTGTTCAGTGGGACTGGATAGAAGAATGTATATGTTTTGGTAGAATCATAAGTGGGTTTAGGAAGTTCAATATGCACCTCCTCATGGATGAGTGCTTTAGTGCTGTACCAAAGTCCACCTCTGAATAGATATTAGTTGAACTATGGTAACATTCAGATATGTACCTGCCTTTGGCTAACTATGTGTGCCCTCTTTATCACTGCAATGATCCGCATGGCTGCCAGAGCAGCCAATGACGTCAGAGCCTTGTGTTGAATGCATTTCTATTTCAATTGCATATGTTAGCATTGCACTGCTAATTGGCTCGTTTTCACATTCCTCTTAAAAGACAGTGCTTGCTGCAAAAACTTACTGCCCATTACCATGATAGCCCCCTTTGCATGTGGTTCCATCCTATACGATACCACCAACTGGAACTCTCAACCCTTCTGCAGTCACATTTTACAGGAGCAGCTTCAGAACTCGTCAAACAAGAATTAAATGTTAGTGCAGGAGTCTCACTTTAGAGATGTCCAAGCAATCAACCCCCTCCCAGAAGGAAAACTCATTAACTTTGAGCCAGCAGACAGCCTCCCTGCAAGCACCCGCAGATGCAGATGAAGATAGCAGTCACACACTGGCAGGGATAACACAACACCCAACTCGCACAATCAAAATAGGAGCCAGAAGTACTAACCCAGTCACTGACTGCTAACTGAGTCAGGGCCTGCAAACAGTGACTCCTGAACAGGCTCTCTGCAGAGTCATCAAAGACGATTGCAGATCAAAATCTGCACGTCCAACTAGCAGGGGGATAAGACATCCTAGTAAAAACAATTTGCACACATTTTAGCTAGGAAAATGGTGGTTTGAGCTATGTAATAATCTGTCATTTCAGCACACCCACTCACAAACCTGCACTTAACTAAACACTGTTATTATGTTGGACATTATATGCTGGATATGGACCCAGATATGCGTGCAGTGGTCAATAATGTAGTGTACCAGATTCCAGACATTTCTGTCAGGTATTGGGGGGGCCCAACAGCTAAAAAAAAATGGAGCTGGGGGGGGCTCAACCTACAAAAGTTTGAGACCTCTGTGCTAAAAGCTGTACTTCCCTTAACTTCAAGGTGAACACAGTTGTTAATTACCCCTTCCCACCCGTTATGCGCACTTGACTGCGGCTCAGACTCATAACTGGAGGGATGGTAAATTACAGAGCTTATTGCATGCAGGTGTAGAGAATGCCTATTATCTATGATATGTGGGCCTCAGAACATGGGTGTACAACTTTATAAAGCTAAAGTGAGCTCTGTTGAGAGAAATAATGTTTTAATTATATAGGTGTATTATTAAGCACCAGTATCATGCAAAGGAAATTGTGCCTTCCAACAGAACTCACTGTATGTAGCTTTATAAAACTGCACTTCAACAGCTAACAATGATGATTACATAATTGCCACAACACCGTGTACACTTCTTCCCCCTCTTGTTGTTGCCCCAACCAACTGTTTCAATCCAGATTGAGCTACATGTTTTCCACAGGCTGGGGCCACCTCCCTGCCACTGTTGCATCGCCCAACATAGTGCATACAGCTCCAACATACATGCATGAACCCCAGCATAGGATTGTCATAGAACCATGTCTGTGCCATAACTGTAGTATCCTCCAGAAAATTTGACATTACCGAGTTCCAACATGGGCCTGTACACATTGTTTAAATATCTTTTGAACATACAGAACCCTATTAAATGTGAACCCGTCATGTAGCTGTTGGTTGCATTCAGTTACATACATGCTTATGCTCTAGGTGTCCAATGTAACCTGTTGCTGCATAGAGATCACTATCACACAGAAGTTAGAACAGATCCTGCATGGGCCGATTTGTTGAAAATGCAGAGCGTTGCCATATATACAAACAATTGAACATGAAGGACATTAAATATGTTATTTCATTATATACTGTTTATCTGGTGGTCAGTATCTTTTAACACTGATCATCTCCAATAAAAAAGCCTTAACTGTTCGACCTCATGACCCTCAAGTGCCAAACCCTAAAGATGTGGTTCTTAGCATTTCATTATCTCAGTGGGACCTGTTTTACAATCCAGGTATAACACACTACATTTGGTACAAGGTTTGCCAAGTAGTACTGATGCTTGAAGGAGTTATTCGAGCACATTTATGGGTTACAAAAAATGAGTGATGTGAGAACGTGGGTTATTGGTTGTCTGAGGTGTATGCCCTGGTCAGGTAACAGCCAAAAACCCTGGCAGGGTGAACAACAAAAAGTCACTAACTTAACCTGTGCTTAACCCTGGGTAATTTGGGACAAAAGCAGTCATGCTTGACTTAGAGGCAATTTGTAAAGTATTTAAGAAGCACTCAAACAGTGATAAGAACACAACACAACAAAAATCCCACTGCAACCTTTTTGAAAGAATAGAGTGCATTTTAATAAATTATGTGACACTAAACAACAAAAATCCAATTAGTAGAACCAAATGTAATATTTAATTTTGTTTTTAGTAAAAACCAGCCCCTAGAAGATCAAAGCACCTGGCATGGACATCTAGTAGCACAAGACCTGGTCAAAGTCTACAAATATGGCCAACAACAATGGAAGATGGTTCGGATATAAGAAGTGGATTTGGCCCAGTCAGCTCTTACCTTTGGACTTAGAAGAATTTTAAAGAAAATGTTCTTGGCAGGTAACGTTCAATAAGACAAAGCTGGGAGTGTTCGAGGAGGTAGCGTTGTCATCTGGGTGCATGTGGACACAGCTGCTGTGAAAATTTCTACATTTGAACCTGGTCACTTTTTGGGAAGTTGAAAATCTGCTGTGGTACGAGGCATGAGGCTGGTGCTGAAGACAATTCCAAAAGGTCAGATACTCATTTGGTGAAGGACCATTGAAAAGGATTTGCTGCTGTGAAAAGAGACATAGCTATTGGGGCCGTGAACTCAGGCCCACCAGCGATGCAGCTTGGGCAGATTGATAAGCAGGTTGGTGCCGGTCTTTCCTTGGTTCTCAGAGCAGTTTTAGCCAAAATATTTCAGAGTTCCAAGTTTTGGATTTCGTCTAACTGCCACCTTCAGCACCACAACCAAGGGTCAAGGACTGGTGGGACACCACTTGGGGATTCAGGAATCGCTCATGCTGGGTCAGATGCGGGTTCAAGATGGTGGAAGCCTTTATTGGGCCTGTGTCTCTAAACAGGAGGCCAGCAAATTAGCCCTTGGAGCCGCCCTGGTAGTCTTGGGTTCAGATGAAGATGCAGGGCTCAACAGCAGGGCTGGCCTTTAAAGGATCAAGACAGTCTCCAGGCAGCACCTTCCAGGTGCAACAAAGCAGTCTTGCGTAGTGCAAAGCAGGCACAGAATCAGAGAGTCCTTTGAAAGTCTGTTGCTAGCTCCACCCCCATCCTGCCAGCATATGGCCCATTCAACCATATCCAGTCTCTCTATTGTGTGTGAGAAATTCATAAAGTCTGTCATTTACACTCAGTCATGTGACCCAGGGGGCTGAAGGCACCAAATGGCTAAGTTCAAGAAAATGCCAACTAAGTTGCATTTTCAAAATTGTAATGCAAAATCTTACTTCACCAGTAAAGTAGATATTTCATTACAAATCCATAGATGATCAAAATGAGATGCTTACCTGGTTCCAATCAAAAGTTAGCATTTATTAAGTGCAATAAGGAATCCAATGTTATCCTATAGGACATGTAGGCCTCACTGTAGCAAAAAACTAATTTAGCAGTTTTTCACCACCTGGATTTGTAAAACGTAAAAGTACAAGTCCACATTTTTAATTACACTGTGCCCAGACCTATGGGTTGCCTAGCGCTTATCTTAGGGCTGACCGCTATGCTATAAAAGAGTAGTTTAGGGATTGGCCAGGGGCTATATTGCCAATTTGAATTGTCAGTTTAAAACTGCATTCAGGCAGATTTGGCAGGCCTGGGAAATATTTTAAGGGGCTACTTAAGTTGGCGTCACAATATGTGCTTCAGGTCCACCAGTAGTATTTAATTTACAGGCCCTGGGTATATGGAATACCAGCCTACAAGGTATAGATCAGTAAGTTAAATAATATGGCAATCAATTGTAAATTAATGTAGCCATGTTTAGGGGATTGAGCACAAGCACGTTAGATCTGGTTAGGCATGGTAAAGTGCACAGAGTCCTAAGGCCAACCAAAATGCGTTTGAGCAGAATATTGAAGCTTAGTAGGCAAAAGGTTTGAGGGAAGACCACCAGAAGGCTGTCAGGTCTGACACATGCCCTCCTGCTGAAAGTGGGGAGAACTACCCAACCTCCTGTGAGTTCTCATCACTAAGGCAGAAGAATCTAGATAGACCATTTGCATTGGAGTGGTCTGGCCAGGGATTGTGTTCCACCATGAAGCCCATTTCTTGCAGGGAGATGGACCACTTTGACAATTTTGGATCTCATCTTTCATTTGCATGAGCCACGTGAGGAGCATTTGGTGTGTCTGATCCCAGAAGTGAGTCCCAAACAAGCTGTCTGAGCTTCTTCAGTGCCCAGACCACAGTTAAAGCCTCTCTCTCAATAACACTCCACCTCTGGTCCCTGGGATATAACCTTCTTGAAATGCAAGCTACTGGTTGGTCTAGGCCCATCTCAATGAGCCATGATAAGACTGCCCCTATGCCATACTCTGAGGCATTTGTTGAGACTGAATTTTTTTTGAAAAGTCAGGGACCTTGAGCAAATAGCCTGGTAGATGGAGTCAAAGGCTTTCTGGCAAGCCTATGTCCAGATCACCTTCTTGGGCTGCTTCTTTGAGGTCAGCTCATTCAAGGGGTAACAATGGTGCCACATCCCTGGAAGGTGCTCATTTCAATCTGCGTTTTTGGGGACTCCTAGGCCAGAATATTTCCTACATTGACCTGTGGGGGTGGCACTTTACCCCCGCCTACAAGGTGTTGCAAGTACACCACAGACCCCTGCACTAGCGAGCACTTACTGCAGAGCCTGAAGCACTTAATGTGGATTAAAGAGTTGGTCATCCCAACTGCTGCTGAAGACAGCTATTTCATTAAAGTAAGCACCACTGAATGTTCTCCATAACAGTTAAGACCTGGTTTACCAGCCTCTGCTGTGGAAAAGCCTGACCTTTGTTTAGCTAGCTCAGTAAAAGAAATGTGCTGGTACCCTGAAGTCGAAATAAAATTACACAGGAACTTACCCTGTTCTGTCAATGAGCTAACCAGCTCAGTGGATGGGATGTGCTTCAGTCTTAGTGACTGATTTAAGACTCCTGCAGTCTACACAGAGCCAGAGTTCTGGTGAGGTGGCTTGTGGGCAGCTTTTGGTACAGGCACCTCAGGGCCGGACCAGGGGCTTGGGGAGTGCTCAATCACCCCTAGTTCCAACATCTTAGAGACCTCCACTTTGATGATGGTCCTCACTTTATCAGCAGCCTGTGAATTTGATTTTTGACAGGAGGGCTGTTTCCAGTATCAATATAATGGGTACACAGGTGTATAAGTCCAGGAGTTAGGGAAATCAAAGAGGCAAATTGCACACACAACTAGTTACAGTCCCTCTGCTGTTCTGGGGTCAGGGTAAGGGAGAGGTTTATTGCCTCAATTTACCCATCTCTTTTTTATTACACTCACCTCCTCTACCCCCTGATCTGTCACCAACAGCATGATGACCGCATACCTCTCATAGTGGGGCTTGAGGTGGGTGATCTGGAGTACCCCCAAGTGGTTTCTAGGGATCTTAAGATCAACCAGGTAGGTGGCCTCCCCCTTACTCTAAACTACCTCATAGGGCCCAGTCCAATGGTCTTGGAGAACTCTTGGCTCCACTGGTTCCCTCACCCACACATTCTGTACAGGTTGAAATTCCACCATGACAGCCATCTGGTCATACCATTGCTTCATAACTTCCTGTCTAGTCTCCAAGTTCTCAGGAATCGTCTTCCAGAACTTGCCCATCTGATTTCTTATGGCTAGCATGTAACTAACCACATCTTGGGGGGCTTTCTTGGAAGCTTGCTCCCCCTTTTAACCAGACTGAAAGGTCTCCTAACAGGAAGGTCTCCAGGCACCTCTCTTCTGCTTCAATGCATCCTTGAGCTTACCTTGCCCTTCTGACTTGTGTTGATGTCTGTCTTCTGCGTTTTTTCCTGTTAGCAGCTCATTCTGTTCCTGACTTGGTAATCACTTTGCTCTCTGTTCTGTCTGTCCCTGTCATTTTTGAACTGCTCCTTTTTGCATCATTTGCTCTTTTTAGCTGCGCCTTTTTGCATCTTTTGCTTCTAATACTGCTCTATTTTGCATCTTGGTCTCTTCTTCCAATTTTTGCCACCCAACTTGCTCCACTGATCGCATTTTCCTGCCTTGTTGCTCCCGTCAGACTTTCTAACTCTCCTGTCAGACTCTCTTGCTCTCCCCACCAGACTTATCCACTCTTGCTGAGCCTTCCTGCGCCCGCGCTCCTCCCACTCTCAAAAGCCTTTCTAAATGAAGTCTGCAGTGTTCCTGCGCAAAGGATGGGCATAGCTGATGCATGCACTAGGCATGCCAATGACACACTAAAGGCATGTCAGAGGCAAGCCTGTCAGTGCCCGTTCACACCTGGACCCCTCCCAGCACCAGGGACCCTGGTCAAAACAGTACACGGAGCTACACGGCCAACAAACTCCACCTGCTCCACCCTGGACACTGCCACAACCACTGCTGCTGAGCCGCAACCCATTCCACGTTGGGCCCCTTTGCCTGCTTGCACTGCCACTTCACATGCTTTCACAAACCCACACACACAGCACACACCTCGCCTAGTCAGAACTCAAGACCCACACTCACACAGCACCACAGACCCAACCCACACAATAACACTCACTTGCATGCCTGCTCCCCAACACACGCGCTCACTTGACAAGCACTCCACAAAGATTTGGGAGCTCATTGCTTCCAATGCACCAGACCTGCTTTTCCTCATCAAAAACAGACTCAACCCCACATTGACACCAGACATCACTGCAGCCATACCTCCTGTTAACATAATCCTGCACCTGGACTGACCCCATAAATGAAGAGGAGAACTCACCTTAATCCACAGAGACATCATCAAGTGTACCTCTTACACTGACCCAGCCAGCAGCCACTTTTATAGAACACATGTACTTCAAGCTTCAGACAGACAGTTAAACCACTCTCAAAGGCACTCTTACCTACTGGCCCACAGTACCTCGTACCCACTTCAGCAACCTCTCCAGCAATTCACTGTACCCATTGCTATGGCACCCCACCAAAGACTCATAACTCCTAGGCGATCTCATCTTTCATCTGAATGACCTCACTGACTTCTACAACATAGTCTTGCTCAAAAGACTACAGAACATAGGCTTCTACAAGGTCCTACCCATCTACTCCTCCATCAACAAGGTTAAAGTCAGCCACATCACGCCACTCACATGGACAGCCCACTCCGTCATCCACTTCCAGATAACGGGCCACCCCCACCCCACAGGAGTTTAGCAACACCTGAGCCCCTGCTAGCAGAAAGTTACAGAAATGTCAAGGCTCAATGACCTCCAACTAAACTACCCAAACAACACAAGTAACTTCACCAACTACACAAATAACTTCAATAACTGGGTCACCACTTGAGTTAATACCCTGGATCCCTTGAAAAGCACAAAAGATCCAACAAACAATATAGCTGGTGCAATGCTGGCCTCAGAGAATCCAAGAGACTGTGCAACCAACTCGAAAGAAAAGGCAGAGTCACCTGAGGTACCACTACAAGAAACACCTACAAGGCCGAACTTAGAACCTATCACCATGAAATGAAAGAGTCCAATTAAAAGGCCCTGACCCTGAGAATCAAATCTAGCTCCAATAATTGCAAGGAACTTTCCCCATTGTAAAGGAATTCACCGACCCAGCAGCCTCAAGCAACACCATCACCCCTACACAAGAACTCTGCAACAACCTCTCTGACCTCTTCTACAAAAGTCACCAAGATCAGCAGCAACTTGAAACCCCAGCCATCCCTCTTCGACCTTCGTAGCCTGATAACCCCATTAACCGAAAACTACAAAGTGACAGCATGGAACTCTCTATCCATCAAGGACACTGCATTAATAATGAAGGCAGTCCACTCAGGGTGCCCACAGACTTCCAACCAAACCATATGTACATCCTGGAATTGCCATGACCAGTACTGCACTCACATCCATCATCACCTCCCTCGAGACAGCAACCTTCCCAGACAGCTAGAAACATACCAAAGTCACTGCCTCCCAGAGGTTATTTTGTAAAACAATATAGGCTGGGGCTCCCATCAGGAGGCAGCTTGCATCAGCCCATGTCTCCAGTTAGTGCCATCTAAAACAGAGGCAACTACTAACCATGATAGTTGGGAGAGGATGTGGCATAATGGCCAGAGCGGAAGACTTTGAAACTGGGGAACTTGGTTCAAGTCTCGGAGTTGGCTCAATAGCCCATGATTCTAGGCAAATCACTTAATCCCCCCTAAATGAATGTGTCCTTAACTGGTGCTGGTGTTGATGATTAAGTGCCAGTGTTGACCACCAGAGGCCACGTTCAAATGAATCCTTCAGCTGACTCCAAAGTACTCAACAACTACCAGTCCATCTTGCTGCTCCCCTTCTCAGCTAAAGTCATCAAGAAGATCATTAACCACCTAAAATGCCACAAACTTCTGGATGGCTCACAGTCAGGATTCTTAAACAACAATGTCACCAAAACAGCCCTCATCGCTGCCACAGATGACAAATCCACCAACCTGGACGGTGGACAGACCACCATCCTTATCCCCCTCAACTTTTGCACCGCCTTTGACACCATCTCCCATCACACACTCATCACCAGACTACATCATAGTGGGAACACATGGACCAGCTCTCAAATGGATAGCCTCCTTCCTCCCTGGAATAATTTAATGAATCAGGCTCACACCGATCACATCAGAACTCAAGGACATCATCTGTGGAGTTCCACAGGGATCATCACTCAGCTCCACACTTTTCATCAGATACATGACTCCTCAGGCCTACATAATCAGCTCTGAAGGAATGAACATAATCTTCTTCACTGATGACACCCAGCTCATTTTTCCCTCTCAGCTGACACCCTCATCACCCAGACAGACTTCAAACAATGCATGACCACTGTGGCCAATTGAACAAAGGAAAACTGTGTCTAGCTCAACACTGACATAACTGAAGTGCTGATCTTCACGAATGATAGCTCACCTTGAGAATCCACCTGGTGCCCCTCTGAATTTGGACCAACACCAATCCGAACCAACCAAGCTAGGAACTTAGGCCTCATCCTGTCCAGCAACCTCAACATGAAGTCACAGGTAAATGTTGTCTCCTCCTCATGCTGCCACATCCTCTGCATGTTACAAAAAATCTTCAAGTGACACGTGGCACCCACTGGGCACCAAACATACCATCACACAGTCCCTTATCACAAGAAGATTTGACTACAGCAACATACTCTGTGCGAGCATCACAACCCATCTTTTTCACAGACTTCAAACCATCAAAAAGTCTGCACCAGACTAATCCTTGACCTCCCGTGCGAAACACACACCATTCCTCAGAGAGCTCCATTGGCTTTCATCCAGAAGCGCTGCCAATTCAAACTTCTCACGCATGCATTCTAGTCACAGCAAAACATTGGACACGCCTAACACTATCACAGGGTTCACTTCCACCAACCCTGCAGATAACCTCACTCAGTATCACTCTCATTCCCACACACCCTGCATCCACAGAAGCAGAATAAGAGGTTGATGATTCTCCTACCAAGCTGCAAAATCCAGGAAAGACCCCCCCAACACACCAGGGCCTCTTCCTCACTCATTGAATTTTGCAAGAAGCTGAAACCTGGCCTTTGACATTTTTATTGTTGCAGGACCATCATGCTAGCCTGTACTCAGACCCGGCCTTACCACATGTCTACACTCACCTACTCAGCACCTAGATGCTCTCACGGGTGACAATCAGCGCTCTACAAATCCACCTTACATTACAGTATAGGGTGACTATATAGAAGTTCAAATGGGCTAACCCAAACCCTTTTCTGTGGCACCTCCCTGTTGGCAAAAAGTAGGCATGGACATCCCACTTCCGCCTCATGGACTCAGGCAAGCCCATTAACATGCCTTTTAGGATCTTGTTGAATCTTTCAACAAGCCGATTAGTTTATGGATGGTCGGGTCTGGAGAACGTTTTAAGACACTCACTCCTTCCACATTGACTTCATGTATGCAGACATGAAGTTTGTGCTCCTGTCAGACATCGTTGGCATGTTTTCTCTGTCTTTTTGGTTTTTGACCTCCTGGTTTTTAAAAAGTGTTGGTCTTCATTTTTGCTGTCTCTGCACTCTTTTTCACTGCTATTCAGAGCTAAAGTGCAAGTGCTCCTACTGTAAATTGTGTTATGATTGGTTTTCCATGATTGGGATTTTTGATTTATTAGTAAGTCCCTAGTACAGTGCACTGTGTGTGCCTAGGGACTGTACATCAAATGCTACTAGTTGGCTTTGGGCACTGGTTGTGCCACCCTCACAAGTAGCCTTTCAAATAGGTCTCAGACCTGCCACTGCAGTATCTGCACTCAATTTTTACTGCAATGTCGACCTGGCGAATGCACCCAAATGCCAGGCCCTAACCTTCGCTTTTCTTACATATAAGACACCCCTCAGGTATGCCCAAGGTACCCCCAATGGCAGGATGCATTGGACGTGAAAGGTAGGACATACCCTGGTGTGTTTTACATATAATGATAGTGAAATACTGTGTATATCGTTATTAACTATTGAAACCCTGTATGTCCCAAAGGTTATCATATGAGCTGTGCTGTAACATTTTACAAACATAACTTTCCATTGGGACAAGATTGAGGAATGGAGTTTAGACTTCCTGAACTCAGAATCTAAAAATATTTCTTTTAGTAAAGATGATTTTTATAATGTGTATTTGAAAATGCCACTCTTAGAAGGTTAAAGAAATAATCGATGGACGGAATGCAGGGTCAAGACTGATTAACATATGGCTGGGTCTGAACTGGAATGGCATGGGGAGCAAAAAATGGATTTAGGCCCAGATCTCAGTACTGGGTTGAATGTTTGACATTGTGCAGTATTCTGTCCATTAATTGTTCTTTTTGCATTTACCAACCCAAGTTGGATGGGTATGCCCGGACATGGGTCCTGTGCTCTCCATGACACTGGAGTAAAGACAGCCTGGCTGATAATGGGTGATGCCCAGTTACCGGTCCCAGGATCCTTGTTTCCAGTCCCGGAAAGACCTGGCCTGGTAGTTCGTGCTAGACTGTCTGCATGGGGACCAGGGCCAAGAAAGATTTGCATGTGGCAGGGTATGACTGGTAACACATTGGGAGCAAAACAAAACAATTGATTTAGGCCCAGATCTCAGTACTGGGTTGAATGTTTGACATTGTGCAGGATTCTGTCCATCAATTGTTCGTTTTGCATTTTTAGAAGGTGGGCATTTTTTTGATTAACATCCTGTGTGCCTCTGCCTGCTTATGTGTTAATCGTCTGGATTGAGAGTGACAGGAGCTGGGGATATGCATTCACACTAGACAGACACAAGGGGGAGGATGAGGTGTGTCCTCCCTTTCCTGGGTGACCCATAGCCAGACTGAAAAGACCTAGCTGCTTAAAGAATAGTGGTAGAAGTTGTCACTTGCACCTGAATGAACTGTGGCTGACTCTCACAAAGTCGTCTCCCCTTCCCGGAGGGAACCTGGCCTGAGCCAGGCGGAACTGGTTAAGTATGAGAAACTTGGTTTGTGCCAACTTCAAAGGGAAATGTGGTATAAATATTGAGGCCCTGACCCCAGGACTTTAGAACTCTTTGAGAAAAGTCCAGCCAGGCCAGGTCCTTCCTGCTGACTGTGCCACTGGATTCATGCTAGTCTAGCTGATGAGGGGTAATTCCTAAAACAGGTTCCAGAATGCTTTTTTCTAGTGCAGGAAGGACCTGGCCTAGCAATTCTGGCTGGAATGTTCCCATGAGGAGCAGGGTCAAGACTGATGTGCATATGGCTGGGTCCAAACTGGGGTGGCATAGTGAGCAAAAGAATGATGGATTAAACCCAGATCTTTTGACAGGGGTTAGTGGTTGAAAAGTTTCAGCGCTTCGTCCATCATATTTGTGTTTGCTAACTTTCTAAGAGTAGCATTTTCATTAAAGAGTATCTTTTGTTACAATTTTGTTAAAATAATTGCAATTTTGTTACAATTACATAGATACCAAACATGAAATGATTACCTGATCCAACTCAAACTTTACCAGACCTATTTGCTACCTAGAGCCTTTCCTAGAGGTGAGATATATACAATAAAAGAGGAGTTTAAGCCTAGGCCAAAGGGTTATAGTGCCAAGATGAATTTGCAGTTTAAAACTGCATTCAGGCTGCAATGGCCGACCTGGGACATGCTGTAAGGGGCTAATTACCTGGATGAAACAATATGCACTGCAGGCCTATCAGTTACATTTAATTTACAGGTCCTGGGTATATGCCATACCCCTTTACAAGGGATTTATAAGTATATTAAATATGCCAATCAGGTGTTAACCAATTTAACCTTGTCTAGGTGACTAAGCACTTTAGCACTGGACTGCAATGGTAAAGAGCAAGAGTTCTAAGGCGAACAAAAACGAGTTTCAGCAGAAAAATGGATTAAGTACATTAAATCTTTTGGAGGAAGACCACCCTAAGTCTTACACGTCTAATAGGTACTACAAAATGCTATTCACAAACCTAAGTGCAGAGATCTTCACCGCCCCTGTCTTCCCTATGCAGTATTCTCCAACCAGGTTGTGGAGGACTCTGTACATGTTTCAGTACTACATTTGGGAGGAACTTACTGTAATGACTGGAACAAGGGGAATGGTTAGTACTAAATGAAAGGGGGTTGGGAGTATTAAGGAGGGAGGGCAAGGAGGGGTTTAGCTAAGGATATGGAAATACAAATATCCACTCGCAAAGTAGGTCCACTTCTGTTTACATATGGTACTTTTAATTTTACTACAGGGAAAAATGACCATTTTAAGGGAAGACAATTTTAAGGAAATTTACATGAATCGCATTTTAAAGGGAATATAATTTTAAGGAAAATCCCAAATTACATTACACGTGAGTGGAATTTTTGGGCAATGAGGGGTTTTGGGGTTCAAGGATAGTTCAAGGATAGTTGTAGTTTAGGGATTATGAGAGGAGCCATGGGGGACTTGCCCGGGCCACAGGCCCTGGGTGGGATGCTGGATGCTGGACTCCCGGTGTAATCTTGTTGGCCGGCTCGTGTGAAGGTGTTTGTAAATGAGTTGTTGATTGGAAGCTGTGCTCTCTCCCAGTGAAGGACCAGCCCGGCAACCGTGCCTGCTGGCCAATTGCCTAAGGACACAAGAAAGCGGGTGAGTACTCCTGTCTAGGCCCCGTGCTGATTGCTCACTGGGGTATGCTCCCGATCCCACCTGTGGGCACCCTGCTCACCGCAAACTCCGGAGTTGCTCCTCCACTGGTTTTCACATAAGATGACGCCCCAGCCACCAAAGTTGCTCTGGAGCATGCTGGGTACAAGCTGGCCATGAGCATATGTGCAGCCGTGGAAGCCGGCCTGCACCCCCTATGGCACTTTACAATGCTGAATGCCTCATGACTGCGATCTCGACCCCACCCACACCATGGCAGCTGCACTGCATGTACCCAGTGCTGTACAGGCCGATGCTGCTCTTCTGCATCTGGAGTTCTTGGCCCTAAGGAGGATTCGCCCTCCATTTTTAAATACCTCCCCTTCCCTGCCTAAGGGTGCTTCCTGCACAATGTTGATCCTTCATAGAAATAAACAGAGGACTGAAATTTCAGCCTCATTGAAAATATGAGAACAAAAATGGGGTCTGCAACTCAATAGATAGCTGTAGCCATCTCACTTTGATCAAGGAAACAAACAGGGGACTGAAATCTCATCCTCATTCAAAAGCTACAATGGCGCCAAAAAAAAAAAATCCGTCAGGAACCCTACGGCAGCAGAAACCGAAGACAAGAGCTGACACAGCAACAGCAGCAGCAAGTCAAGATACAATTCACACGGCGGCGCTGATAGTTGGTAACACTCAGCTTGCTACAATTGTGAGTACAATCCCAAGCTCAAGTGCAAGTAATGAAAATTTTTCAGCTGCTTTAAATACGGCCGAGGGGTTACATCAAGCTACTCCACAATTAAATAATGTTAATGCAACTAATGCAACTACAATAAGTAGCACAGCTGAAAATGCCGAAAACGCAATGGCTTCTGGTAGTTGTAGGACAGGAGCAATACCGAAAATTCCTGGCATGTTTAGGAGAAAATCTGCTAATCCTGACGTAATTCAGAAGTCTCTAGATAAACAAGTAGACGCAGAAGGTCCTGCTAAGGGTGCGTCTAGTGGCGGCGAAAAAAATAAAGATTTAAGTCAAAAGCTATCAATGGCAGCTGATACTCGAGGTGAAGATACAGAGTCCTTGGATTCAGCAGGTAACTTCTACTCTTTATCCCAAGCACTGGACTCTGATAATATAGATGAGATGTTACCGAATACTGAGTTACTGCAGGAGGGGGTGGGTCAAGATGACCTTAGCATTTCTGAAGGTTCAGATTCAGACCCAGAGGAGTCCCCGAATAGACAGGAGTGGGGGCGAGAGGAGGAAATTGAGAACTTTGATGCTAACTTTGACCCACAAAGAGTAAACAGACCTAACTCACCCCAAACACCTGTAATCTCTGGACCCCATAATTCTTCTGATGACTTGCCTGAAATAACATTGGAAGTCTTATATAGAGTAATGCTGCATCACAGAGAGGAGACTAAAACTGAAAATCTTCGAACCCAGGGAGCTGTAAAAAAAAGTTACAAAATAATCTCAGGAAAGTAATGAAAATCTCTAACGACACAGTTATAAGAGTTACAGAGACGGAGAGCAGGATATCACAAATGGAAGACTCTATGGTGCAACAGAAGGCACAGCTAGAATCAATGGTGGGCTTGAAAGAGGAGATTAATTGGAAACTGGTGGATTTGGAAAATAGAGTTTGCCGTAATAATCTCCGAGTCCTGGGCATACCGGAAGGGAGAGAAAATACAAATCCACGACAATTCATGATAGATCTTTTCTCTGCTGCTTTCCCTGAGCTAAGTCAATGGAAATGGGAGACCGAAATTCAAAGGGCGCATAGATTTCCATTCCAAGTAAGGCGAGACACAGCCTCAGCTTCTAAACCAAGAGCGATCCTTATCTCACTGAATAATTTTCTTGCAAGAGAAGCTCTTTATGATTTAGCAAGACCTAATAAGAAGCGCAAGGTTCGAGATATTGAATTTTTTGTTCGACCGGACTATTGTCATTCTACGGTACAACTAAGATGGCAATTAAGGCAACTGATTACAGCATTCCAGGCAAAAGGCGCCCAAGCATTTCTTCTAAACCCTGCCAAACTCAAAGTCATATACAAAGAACGAGTTAGCTTTTTCACCACCGAGGCAGCGGCCAAAGAATTCCTGATGACTCTCTGATAAATTGTTGCTTATTTTGTCTTTCTGTTTTTTTTTCCTTTGAGCAATGACTAAAAGTGTAAGGAAAAAGTAAATGCTTATAGCAATGTAGTAAGATAAAACTTGTTCTGAAATATTCAGATATATTTGAGCTAACTGCGGCTTTAATGATTATGAATGAAGTATAAGTAATCATGAGCCGAGCCGCATGATGAGATTCACTTAGTGCTCATCACATCATCAACATGAGGGACACTATTTCCCTTTGCCCTGATAGCACTGAGGGGTGGGGGGGGGGGGGGGGTGGGGGAGGCTCAGCGTGAGCCCAGAGAGGGGTGTGGGGTGGGTGAGGGGAAAAAAATGAAGTTGCAAGTAAAAACAGATTGTATATTATTACTTTGATATTTGTAGGTATACTGTTGGATAGGTGGCTTGTTACAGAGAAGGAAATGGAATCTTTTTTTTCACTTAAGATGATGTTATCTGTGTATAAAAACTCTTATAAATGGGAAAGTTACGAGTGTGTTCTTGGAACATTTGTGGTTTAAATAATAAGAAGAAGAGGGGAATAGCGGCACACATTCTACAATCTATGAAAAACGACATAGTATGCATTCAAGAATCACATATAACATGGAATGACAGACATTTATATAAAGACCTAGGTATGCAGGTAGTGGTATGTACATCTCAAGGATCAACGACAAAAGGGGTAGCTATCCTATACAAGAGGGGGTTAGGCATATTAACTCGACATAAAGCGGACAAATATGGTAGATGGGCAATAGCAGAGTTTAAAATCAATGATGCATTATGGACCATATGTGCTGTGTATGCTCCAAACGTGGATGATCCAGGTATTCTGGATAGTCTAAATCTTGAACTCTCTAACTGGTCCTCTTCATTAATAATGTGTGGCGACTTTAATTTTCATTTAGATGTGAGTAAAGAGATATCTGATATATCTTGTTATCAGGGCGTTAAGAAAAAATTATTCATGTCACTACGGTCAATGGTATTAGAGCATGGTTTGGTTGATGTAGCTTATGAAAAAAAATCTATACTTCCCATGTATACATTCTTCTCCCATCCTCATAAAAAATCGGTCCGCTTGGACTACTTTTTTCCTAAAAAATCATTTATTCATGATACAAGCTTTGAATTATTTCCACGCATAATATCTGACCATAATCCAATAGTGATCGAAATTAACCTCTTGGCTGCTAATGACAAGGGTAACTCGTCATGGACTTTCCATTGATTTCAATGGAAATTACAGCAAAAGAGTAATTGTACCTTAGCACTAAAGGGGTTAAAACCGATGAAATAACCACTCAACCGAGATCCTGGACTTTTGATCGTAAACTTCTACATGATTCTGAATATATAAATACATTGGCTTTGTGGATGAAAGAATTTTTTGATATTAATAAAGGTACTGCGTCAATACAGATTGTCTGGGATACGTTCAAATCAGGGATAAGGGGAGAGACTCTGTCATATACAATTAAAAAACAGAAAATTATGCGTGAAAAGAATGAGAAGGTTATTCAGAGAATATTATTTTGGGAGAAGGAATTAGTTACAGCAATAATACATCAACGACCAATTGTGGACATAGAAACAAGGCTGGCAATTAGTAAATCTATTGCTTACGAATTTTTTGCAGAAAAATCTGCAAAACTGATGGCAAGCTATAGAACTCAGATATATGAGATAGGAGAAAACACTGGGAAAATCTTGGCAAAAAGAATCAGGCAAAGAGAAGTATTTAATGCCATCAATACAATTTAGGATGAAACAGGGCAAGTGTATAATAAACAAGAGGAAATCCTGGAAGTTTTTCGTAAGTTTTATCGTAAATTATATACACAAGAGGATGATAATTATTCATCTGATATATGTCTGAATTTTGCCATGGGAAATCTTCTCCCGATCCTTACTTACGATCAAAAATTACTCTTAGATGCCGCTATCACATGGGAGGAAATCAAGAACGCCATAAACTCATTAGCAATGGGTAAAGCTACTGGTCCGGATCTTATTCCGTTAGAATTTTATAGGTCCTTTAGAAAACATATAAAAAATGAGATGTTGGCTATGTTCTTAGAGGCACAGAAAGGCTTATCTCCAGCATCTTGGGCTAAAACAATAATCATGACATTTTTAAAAAAAGATAAAGATCCATGTAACCCAGCCTCCTTTAGGCCAATATCGTTGATCAATTCCGACAGTAAAGTCTATTCAAAAATACTTGCCACAAGACTGTCAAGAATTATTCCAACAATTGTATCACGGTGGCAACATGGGTTTATTCCCAATAGAGATACGGCGGATCACGTACGTAGAATCATAGCAATGATGGATTGGGCAGAAGCCTCTAATATATCAATAGGAATCACTCTGCTTGATGCTGAAAAAGCATTTGATAGAGTAGCGTGGCCCTATCTTTGGGACGTCCTATCCATGAAAGGGTTTGGCCCAGGAATAATAAATGCATTTAAGGCATTATATAACAACCCAGTCTCAGCAATAAAAATAGGACCTAATAAATCTGCATTATTCTCTATCCAAAGAGGAACACGCCAAGGGTGTCCATCCTCTCCTCTTCTTTTTGCTATATATATAGATATCTTTCTTAATCAGCTCAATAGGGATGAGAGCATAGTTCCATTACAGTTAGGAGGTACGACATATAGAGCCCTTGCCTATGCTGACGATTTGGTAGTAGTCACTAGAGACATTGAAAGAACGTTTCGGAGGATTGAAGAACTAGCAGGTATATTCGGATCTTTCTCTGGGTATAAACTAAATTTGTCTAAAACGCAAATTCTGTTTATAGGACCAAATCCACCTCCTATTATAAATATAGTTTCGGAAGCAGTCTACTTAGGGATTAGATTAACTACACCTATCTCACAGATACCTAGTATTAATTATACTCCAATTCTAAAAAAGGCTAACACGACTCTGGAAAGAATAAACCATTTACACTTATCTCTTCATGGTAGAAACAACGTTTTAAAGATGCTTATATTGCCCAAATTTCTATACCTATTTAGAATAATACCCCTGGAATTTCCTTTAAACTTTTTCCAAGAAATCGAAAGAACTGCAATTAGATTTCTATGGGGCTATAAAGGTATTAGAAGAGCATATAAGAAGCTGATTATACCGAAAGATAGGGGGGGGGTGGGCCGCACCACACTTTTTATTTTACTATTTAGCAGCCGGACTCCAATATATGTTTCCCTTAATTGTAGGTAAAAAAATTCCCATTAATTGGACACACTATCCAAATATTTATGAAATGGTAATAGGTACTGATGCAAATTATCATTTGTTAAAATTTATAGAGCCAAGCTACTATAAAAAACAAAATTTAAGATAGTGGCTGCAGCATATAAAGCCTGGAGAATTATTAAAAAACTGGTGGGAATTAGGAAAATTGCCAGATATACGCCTCTAAACTCAAGTCAATGTTTTCCCACAATATTTAGAGACCAGGTGATGAAAAATTGGAATGACAAGGGGATTACCTTTCTCTCTGATTTGTATATTAATAATTCGGAAATATTACTTACTTTTGATGATTTACAAAGTAACTTTAAAATTCCTTCAAATGATTATTTCAAATTTCTACAGATTAACAGCTACCTACATTCATCCTCCAACATAGAAAGACTAGATTTAAGCCCAATTTTACTTCTAGATAATCTAAATAATAAAAGAAGGATTGGGTTCTATTATAACACCTTAATGACTTATCTTGTGGATGACTTTAATAATCTGAGGGATAAATGGGAAGAGAAATTAGGTACAAAGGATGTACTTCTGGAAGAATCAATTAAAATGGCTTCCTCTATTTTATTTTCTGGGCGTAATCGTACTCAACATTATATGATTTTGTGTGATTTGTACTATACACTTGGCAAAAGTTCTGAAATGGGGGAGTATTACTGGAATTAAATGTAATCGGTGTAATTTAAGAGAGGCCGATACGTTACATGTGTTTTATTCGTGTGTAAAATTAGATGGATTAATTTGTGATGTTAAGAAATTTATTGAATACATTCTTTGTAAAAATATAGCCATATCGCCTGAACTTATATTGTTTGGTGTTTCCAAAGATTCAAAAGATATTGATCAAAATAATCTATTATTTATCATGATGGCTGAATTTCGCGCATGTATATCTCAGGATTGGATCAGTCCAGATTCACCATCTTTCTCCACATGGAGGGGTCGTCTCTTAGCTAGATATAAGCTTGAATCAGCAATATATGCCACCAAGGGGAAAAAAAGGAAACAACTTGGGTTGAAAATCTGGTCACCAATTCAGAAATGGACTGATGAAGTAATGATATAGCGAATTTTGTATATTGCGTACTTATGTATGTTCCAGTTCTTCTTTATTTTTTATTGGATTGTATTATGTTCCTCTTTCTATATATTGTATAACATCTAGCCGAATTTCTTTTCAAGAAGGAATCATGTCATAATCTGTGTAAACTTGCAACGCAAATATCAATAAAAATAAAATAAAAAAAACAAAAGTAAAGAAAGACCTCAAGTCAAGAGAAAGCTGGATCTCTCAATCCGCCAAGCAGGGAAAAAGAGCAGCCATCTTCTTACATTGGTCCGAACATTCTACAAAACCAACTCCTACTTGAGGGCCCCCCTCTCTCTTATATACCACAGGTGAGATATACACTCTCCTTACCCCATAGCACCTACAGAGCCAATTCACTAATACTGACCACACTTTACTGATGCCCTGGCCGTCTGTGGTTAACTACTAATCCCAACTCACAACTCCCAGCCCGACATCCCCCGACCAAGCTGATGCCCTATCACTCAGTGCTAACAACAAAACTCCGTCCACAACCAAGCAATAATGCCCTATCAGACAACACTGAGGCACAGCATCTTCCCTACACCCCTATTCTCCCTAAATCCCTACAGTCCATACTCTTCACCACACCATCACCCTCCCCCAACCTTTCTATAACAGCAGCTAAAAACCTAAAACATAAACTGATTAACCAACACCCTGAAGTGCTTATCGCTGACCTCTACCACAATGGCTATAAAGACACTAAGAGAACAGACTTCATCTTCATCACCACCTGCCCTGCAAAATGGACCATAACCCTAGCTGAATACCAACACATTACTGAAGACACGAATACCCCACAAAGACGCAAATTAACAATCTCTACCTCACTTACATTTAAAGGCAAAGCTACCACGACTATCTTCAAAAATGAGACCATCATGATGGAGGCTAATGATGCCAACTTATGAACCTTTGAAGCCTTATTCCCCATGATAAAAAAAGGCAATATCTGGGTTGCAAACCCTTTCCCCCCGCTAGCCACTACCCCTCATTAAATACAAAACAAAACACTCCGAGTATCCACATGAACCCCACTCTCTTCACCTACCATTGACTCGCACTTTTCTAAACGCTCAAGACTATCACCACAAATCCAGCTCACTACCTCACAATAAATCATCCTACCCCCACACCAGTAGGTACAGTACCTAAAACAATGAGAAGGTCATTGATCGGTACAACTACGCCTGGAGCGCAAAGCATGGTGGATCCTCCCACCAGCTCTACCACCACACAAGCTTAGGTCAGATCAAGCCCATCCCCCATCCCCCAACCCATCAACTCCTACCAAACCCACTCTCCCCCTCAACCCCCATTCCCCTCAACTCCCCTGCAGACCTCGCAGGGTGTAGGCAAAGCTGCCGGGGACTATAAAACACTCGATTCAGGGACACAGAGCACAACAGCTTTCCCCGCACAACAAGCGACTCTCCAAGTCAGGGAGACAGACTAGAGACAGCCCCCACTAAACAAGAAATGACCCAACTGCATTCCCTCCGCTCTAAAGCCAATGTTCATGCATAAAATAGAGGAGAGATTAAATTGCATAGATAATCAACTAGAAAGACTACTACAAGGGCTCAACCTTATCTCAAAAAACCTTAACATAGATTCCATTCCCACCAAACACCCCTACATGCAACAACACACATTTCATTTGTAGAGCAAAGACACAATCAGACAGCTCGACTACAGTATCCCTCAACAACAAACCCTTAGGCCCAAAAGAACAAACTTTAGAATGTCACTGAGCAAGGCGGTGGAGCGAGCCAAAGCCTACAACCCGGCATCTTAGCGGCATAACTCTCATTTAAAATACAGGTTATCACTGGGCTAAGAAGGAACCCCATACCACCTCCAGCAACCAGACCACCATCGCAACTCATCAATATCCCATTGACTTCCTCCCCACAAAGCCATACCAACTCCACAGAGACTAAATGCATGCTCATAAACTGCAGATCGGCCACCAGACATGCAACAGAAATTGCAGTAACAATCCAAAATCATATCTTTGATATCACATACCTTACAGAAACAGGGCTAAATGACTCCTCCTACCCTATCACAGACATGCTAGTGTCCACCAGGTTTCTCAAACATCAATGAAAACAGGAAGGACCCCAATGGTGGAGGCATCACTATTATCCCTAAAAAAACACCAAATTAAGTGAAGTAAACACCTTCTCCTAAAATTAATTCGAACTTCTCAGCTCCACTAAAAGGATGAAAGGCAATGCAATAATGAACTGTCTCCTCCTTTACCACCCACTTGGCAACACACCATCCTTTGGGAGCACCTAACAGATTTGATTGCACACTGCTCAGTCTCACAATCCGACAACATCATCTTAGGCAAACTTAAACTTCACTGGAACAACAAAAGCAACACCTTAATCCAATCCCTCAATGACCTATTAATCACCAACAACCTCTCCCGGCAGTGCAAAGGTAGCACTCACACCAAAGGCACAACCCTGGATGCCATCATAGCCCAGGAAGCTATATTAACCATTGATAACATCCTCCCTGTCGATAAGTCAGATCATCACTTCAACTTATTTCACCTCAACAAGGCATCTCCCCTCCCAACCAGGACACAAAAATGTCTCCAATTCAAGAGAAACATAAGATATTTTCCTCTACATGACCTTGAAGATAAACTGGGCACTCTACTGCCCCCTCATCAGAAAACATCTCATCAATGAAACTCACCACCCACTACAACTCAACAATGTCCTCCATCCTGGAACAAGTAGCACCCCTGAAACTGAAAACGGCAAGAAATTCTCCCTCAAGAACTTGGTTCAACCAAGATCTCAACAGAGAAAGGCGACAGCTCTGAGTAGCCAAAAAGACTCTGACCAACAAACACATCCACAGCCGACCGGAAACAGCTCAGGAGGGATAACAGAAAATGTAAAAAACACATATTACATGAAAAAGCCCCCTTCTTTGGCAATGCGCTTGAGAAGGTTAAACACTGCAGAAAAGATCTTTTTAACATTATCAATCAACAAACCTCAAAGTCAGTCATAAAAAAATCCTGAGATTTCCAAAGAATGATGCGAGCAATTTGCTACCTTCTTCAATGATAAAATCATGAAAATAGAGCTCCCTCTTAAGCACAACCAGCCCTCAAAGGGGGACCCCATCACCAGAAATGAAAACAACAAGCTAGCATTTCACTCCATGCCCTTCTCAGCAAAGTTCACCCCTCAGGACAACCTCGAGAGCAGCCAAACCCCATGTTCCCACACTAAGAAGCTGGAAGACTTTCAACACACTCACAGAAGAATATATGTCTTCTCTTCTTGCTATGTCCAAACTGCCCGCCCACTTTGAAGACCTGCAACCAGCACACCTGTCAAAAAAACTCTACCAGGTCCTAACATTCATCTAGACCAAGATAATAAACAGCTCCCTGAAAACTGGAGTAATACTAGACTATCTCAAAGTTGGTCAAGTTAAGCCAAGAATCCAAAAACCAGGAGAAGACCCAAATGATGTCAACAATTTCAGACCAGTCTCCAACCTCTCCTTCCTAGCCAAAACCCTAGAGCGAGGCGTTCTTGCACAGCTTGTCCAACACATCGAAATCAACAAACTTCTGGACTTCTACCATTTAGGCTTCAGAAAAGTAAACAGCAATAATGGCTGACTTACAAAAGTCGCTAGATACAGATAAATGCAGCCCACTCATTCTCCTAGACCTATCAGCAGCCTTTGATACAGTCGACCAAAAGTAGCTCCTGGATTCTTTCCAAAAATAATTGGGGGGATAGAGTAGTACTAGCCTGGTTTACATCCTTTCTACTCAACCATGCTCAAGAAATGCAAAGAGACAATCAAACCTCAGAGATGACAGTGTTAACCTGGGGAGTCCCCTAAGACCTCTCCCCCACACTATTTAACATCTGCATGCAACCTCTCTCCAACATTCTCAACCAAATAAAAATCCCCTTCCATCTATATGCAAATGAAACCCAGTTCTACATTGGAATCTCGTTGCTTGAAGACATTCACTGACTAAATCCACGCTCAAAGAAGTGCAACACTGGCTATTTCACAACCACCTAAAGCTCAACCAAGACAAGACCGAAATCCTACTAATATAAAGTTCTAAGCAGCACTCCCAGAAACTAGAATGAATAAATGCCACTGATGCCCTCAACTGCTCTCTCACGGCAGCTGACTCTATCAAATCTCTAGGGATCACTTTAAGCTCCAAACTGACCATGAAGCATAATATTAAGAACAATGGAAAGGGTGCCTTCTACAACCTGAAAGTTCTGAGCAAAGTCAAACCCTGCCACATAAGCACAGGTACTGTTGAGACTAGACTACGGAAAGGTCTCCCTGACAGGCGCTGCCAAATCCCACCTTGCGCCCATCAGAACCACTCTCAAAGCAGCAGTCAGAATGGACACAGGAATAAAACAATTCTACCACATCTCCCAAGCCCTGAAAGATCTGAAATGGATCTGAAATGGCTCCCGACAGAAGCCTTCTGCAGCTTGAAAGCAGCCTCTCTTACCCACAAAGCCCTAAACACCAGAAAACCATCCTACTTCGTCTCCAAGCTCCAATGGGCAGGACAAACAAAAAACCTCAGAAGCTCAAATACCAGACTCTTCATCCTGCCTGAAGCCCACAAACAAAAAACTCTGGCTCACTCCTTTTCAAGCAATGCCCCTAAAATATGGAATTCCATACCAATACATATTAGGAAGAAGCCCTCTTTCCCTTTCTTCAAGAGACAGTTTGAAGATGTACTACTCAACCAGCATCTCAACTAACGAATCACCAACTGCCCAACTAGACAACATCTCCACCTTCAATGCTTCTCGAAACTCCCCTGTAACTTTCTCTTTCCTATACTTAATTTATCTAGCTACTTTATTGTTTAAACATTCACTGAGTTGCCATACCTTGGTATCTCGTTGTAAACATGTACTGATGTGGTGGAGAAAGGGGACTGGGCCTCCGACCACCTGTCATGAATCCAGATTTGTAGGACTTTCAGGAGGTACCAGGAGGGCTTCTTCGCCCCAAGGTCCATCAGAAGTAAAGAGGACTTCATCCCTCAGCCAGTAGTGAACCACAAGCCATGTTTACAGAGTGGTGACAAAAGTGGGCTTGGCCTCCGAAGACCTCTTAGCAATCCTGCTGTGTGGGACTTATTGGAGATAACAGGAGGGGTAGTTGGGCCCCAATGACATCCTTGGGGGACAACTACCCCTCCTGTTACCTCCAGTAAGTCTCATACAGCAGGATTACTGAGACCTGGTAGGACGCCATGCCCCCTTTCTCCATCACTCTGTAAATGGGCCTCCTAGTGCACTAATGGTAGAGGATGAAGTCCCCTTGGCTATATATATCTTCGTAACACACACTCCTTCCAATGAAGAATTGAAAGCTATAGCGATTTCTTGATGCATTGCAGTTTGCAATTCCTTAGTTGCGATTCCTTATTTTTCGCAATTAAGGAATCGCAAAATGCAATATTGATGCATGTGCCCATTGATCATTATATATAATTTAGTACGGTATTCATCAGATACAAAGAAATGTATGTTATAGAAACTGGAAATAAAGTTCAAGAGTTATAACATTGGAAAGAGCTTAGTCGATCGAAATTCTATAACACAAAAAACCATGTGCATTAAATATGTGCAAAACTGCTGTCTAACAATAACAGTATAACAAAGGGAACAACAAAATTCTGCCCCATTCGACTCGCTCAATAAAATGAAATCATACGATAATGGTCTCCATGGGCTCAAATGATAATAGTAAATTAAAACAGTGCACATGAACCATTTCACCTTTTCTTCTTTTCTCTTATCTCCTAAAAATAATAAAGAAGTCTGATAAGAAAATTGTTTGAACATAACTGTGTGGAATGTCCCCATAACTGAGCAATATCAAATAAAGTGTGCAGCTCCATTAATGAAAAAAAGCCCCTGGTGTGTCCTTGGAATCTAAAGTCATTTCCGTTTCCTGGGAATTCCCAGTCTACACAAAGATGGACATTTCACAAGAAAATGACAGATGCATAGCAGATAGGAGTCTAGAGGACAAAGATTAACAAGCCAGTCAATGTATCTTTCACCCTCCCTTTGGTTGTTAATACAAACACAAGGCAGCAATGCATGTCTATACCTAGATCGCATCAGGTGAGTGTCTCTATCCTTTGCAATGAAGCTGTAGAAACACAGAGAGGAAAGCCATGCTCATTATTTCCAAGCTGTACTAGTTGAACGTATTTCAGAACAATTGGGTTAAATTAATTCACTTTAAGCACTATAGGTGCCTATAACAAGAGTTCAGTTCTGAGCTGCACCAGCAAAGCCCAGCAAGATACGGCCCCTTAATGAGATCCACTGTAGAGTGGAGCAGTTCTGTTTGTTGACAGTCCTTCAGTCTACCACACTCACACCTTCAAAGTGGACGAGCACCAGGCAGTGAGGTGGTCTAAAAGTTAAAGTTAGAGCAGGGGTTGTATTGATATTGGTCAGCGTAGAGTTGAGGACTTGTTTCTGTGTACCTGTAGGATGTAAAGTACATTCATTTAACCCAATATTTCCCCATGTTCGCTCACTATTTTAGAGAGTACAGCTCAGAAACTAAATTAGTCCAATCATGCAAT
Organism: Lissotriton vulgaris; assembly: GCF_964263255.1. NCBI lineage: Eukaryota > Metazoa > Chordata > Amphibia > Caudata > Salamandridae > Lissotriton > Lissotriton vulgaris. Next base: position 867,182,627 of record NC_141696.1, read on the forward strand.
CTGTTTCCGAGCTGTACAGTCTGAAAATCAAGATCCAACTTAAAAAAACATCAGGTTAAATACATGTACCCATACACCAGTGTTTCTCGAACTGCGGGTCATGACCAATTGGTGGGTTGTGAGTCAATTTTTTGGGGGGGTGCCAGAGTCCTGGTAATTAATAAAGATGCTACTAAATTCTGGGCCCAATTCACAGAACTAATTTAAGACAAAATCCTATACTTACTACCATTTTGGTATTCACAGAAGGCACTTACACATTTCGGTATTCACAGAACTTAGGAGTCCTAACTTTAGGACTCGTAAATGCCTTCTGTGAATACCGAAAGTCTTAAAGTTAGGATTTCTCTCAGTTTAGGAGTAGTAAAGTTAGGACTCCTAACTTTAGGACTCCTAAACTGAGAAAAATCCTAACTTTAAGACTTTTGGTATTCACAGAAGGCATTTAGGAGTCCTAAAGTTAGGACTCCTAACTTTACTACTCCTAAGAGGAGAAAAATCCTAACTTTAAGACTTTCGGTATTCACAGAAGGCATTTAGGAGTCCTAAAGTTAGGACTCCTAACTTCTGTGAATACCGAAATGAGTAAGTGCCTTCTGTGAATACCAAAATGTGTAAGTGCCTTCTGTGAATACCAAAATGGTAGTAAGTTTAGGATTTTGCCTTAAGTTAGTCGTGTGAATCGGGCCCTCTGTATTTATCCCGTCAGATTTGCTGTGCTTCAAATAAAGAGGTCAAATGTCAGTCTATGTGTTCTGCTGCTTATTTTGTAACACAGGGACTGGTGTTTACAATGCCTCTCGCTTTCCAGTCAGAGAAAGAAAAATAGGGAATTATGTGACAATCCTGCTGGGGGACGTGAAGTGGAAAATGAAACCTGGAGGGTATAATTTTATTCCTAGCACACAACAAAATGTAAATACCTGGTAATGAACTGTACACATTCAGCAATTAGGAAAGCAAAATGAAGCACTTTTGTTTTTGTAATTCAGAAGTGTGATGGATTCAAAGTCTTTGGTAAGATCAGAACAAACCAAGGCACTTCACTTGGTGATGCACAAATAATAAATATTCACTTAAACCCAATTTCCACACATTATCATTTGTGTACAATATAATTGTATCTATAAAAATATGTCTGTGCAAATATAGTGACCATTTAAATGGAAAATATGTTATCTGCAAATAACAATGCACTACATCATATGCTTTTTTACATTATACATTTTAATATGGGAAAAAGCGACGTACTGGCAGCGCAAGAGGCTTGTAAACAAGCCCTTCAGAGTCTGATGCAACTCCTGAGTTTAAAAACAGTGGTCCGTGACCCTTTCTTTTGTAAAACTGAGTCAATCAGTACATGATCAATATTTCTATAGCATTTCAGAGTATGTAGGATGGTGAATTGTGTAACCGATCCTTTGTAAAGTATTCTTGTGAATAATTTTATGTCCTTGTCTGAACTTTTCCTTCCCCAATCACCCTACACTGTCCCAATCACTCTGTGCTCTTTGCACGCTCTCTTTGGGCAACCTATAAGCTTCTATCATTGGATAATTGTGATTTTTTTCACATTTAATGGAGATACAATGAATTAAAATTGTCTCTGGTTTTGTAATTATCGCTGTTGCATTTTCTTTGTGTGAATTTTTTCCATTTATTGATTAGGGTTGATCTAAGGGACATACTCTGAAATGGTATAGAAATATTGATCATGTACTGATTGACTCAGTTTTACAAAAGAAAGGGTCACGGACCACTGTTTTCCAATACCGTATTATACCCAGGTCTATGACTTTTTTTGGGTCACCCCATTTTGTTAATGGCAACTCCTGAGTTGTTGGCAGATAACCCTTGGGAATTGCTGGTGCAGTAGAGACTTGAATGCCTGTTTTATCCACCAGCAGTATGTCAAGGTATTTCCCTCAGTATTTCAGAGTTAGTGCACTATTTTAGACCGCACAGATCAGAAAGAAAAAGAGTTAGGGAGGCCCAGCAATTCCAAATGGGGTCGCAAAATGCGAGTGCCTCATTATTATTAATAAGCCTCGGATTTTGCGACCCCATTGGGAATCGCAATTAGTGTGTCTGACACTGTTGTACATTCTAAATTGCGACTCGCAATCGAGCGCAAATTGCGAGTTGCAATTTAGAATGGTTGTGTACATCTGGCCCATTATCAAGGAAACCCAAATTTAAGAAAAGACAATTATAAGAAAATGAAAAAAAATCTAAAATTAAAGGAAACATTTTAAACGTAAACCCAACATTACATTAAACTTGGGTCGAGTTTTGGACTACTGTGGGTTTTTTGGGTTCAGGAATGGGTAATATTTTCGGTGATGAGAGGTGTCCTTAGGTTTCAGGGATGGGTGGAGGGTAAGGTTATTGAGGGGTTTTAGGGTTCATGGATGGGTGGAGTTTAGGGGTGGTGATGGTTTTTAAGGTTCAATCATTGGTAGCGGCTGGGGCAGTGAAAATATTTTAGGGTTTAGGATGGGCTGGTGTTTAGAGTGGTGAGGGGTTTTAAGGATTCAGGGATGGGCGGAGTTTAGATGTGGAATGGGGTTTTAGAGTTCAGGGATGAGTAGCTTAGGGTAAAGAGGAGTTCTTATGGGTCATGGATGGCTGGTGTTTAAGGTAGGTGAGGGTTTTTTAGGGTTCAGGGATGGTTGGGTTTGGGTGTTCTGAGGTGTTTTAAGTGGTGTAGAATAGGTGGGGTTTAATGGTGTATAGGGTATTTTTGTGGGTTCAGGAATGGGTAGAGTTAGAGGAAATGACTTATTTATTGGATTTTTGGGTTAGAAGGGCTTCTAGGCGTCAGGGATGAGTGTTGTTTAGGTGTGGTGAGAGGTTTTAGGGAGCAGGGAATGATGTTATATAGTGGTTGTGAGAGGTCAGGGATGGATAGTGTTTATAGGTGGTGATGGGTCAGCAAATGGAAAGGATTTGAGGCAGTTGTATGACAATGTACAGATAGACATATCAAATAATGTCCCCTGAAGTAAAGCATTGAAATAAATATCTCTGACAAAACTGAAAGACATGCAAACAATGCATTTGCACTTAAAAATAAGCATTCAGGCGTGGTAAAGATGGCGGCGGAGTAGGACGCCTTTCCGTGCCGCTCCGGCGCTGATCCAGCAAAGCATCTAAAAGCACGTTCTTGGGGGTGCCCACGCGCCCCGACAGCGGCGGGGAAGACCGCCTGACGGAACGGCAGACTTTGGTGGGGTCGCCGAGGCAGTGTGATCCCGGGAGCGCCTTAAAGATCGAACGTAACCCGCGGCCTGTGAGACCCCGGGCTCTCCGGACATCGAGGCCCGGCGCGGTCGAAGGGCGGGGCCCTAAATCCGCCTGCAGGCATTGGAGTAGACGGAAGGCTGATCGGAACTGCGCCTGGGCGACGGAGGTCCTGACGGCGGAACCCAGATCATACCCCACCACACCTGGGGGAGGTGGGGCGCCGGCCCCTGGCACTGCAGTGGCGCTGGGACTAGCAGCAACTCTCTACTATCTACGCCGCCCGTCCCTCCTTTCGCGGTTGGCGCCTGCGGCCTGATTGGACTTTCGAGGCCCGCCATTGCACCGCTCCACGAGGCGCGGGGCCTGGGTGCTGTGCAAAACCGTGACTACGACGGAGCAGAGGAGTGACTCTCCCGCTGGCTGGTGGTGCGACACGTGTTGGGTGGAGGCCTGGAGGGCTAAGGCATACGGACACCGGCTCTCGGGGTTTCCCGCCTTGGGCACCGGAGACACCCACGGATCGAGCACCTGTGTGCGGGGGACTGGACATACTTGGTGGCGCCGGCGAGCGCCCTCCCGAGCACTTGGACCGCCTGCAGGCCTCGCTACTTTCCGCAGCCACGTGGCGCCGGCACAAGGCGCTGTGAGTCGCCATGTCTACTTTGCCGCGCAAACGGAACCAGGGGAAGGACAACGCCTCGAAATCCTCCCAACAACCGGCCTCCCCTGGAGCGAGTGGGTCGTCGAAGCCCTCGGATGAAGACGCCCCAGCGACGAAGGCTTTCATGTCGGAGTTGTTTGCCTCAATCAAGGAGGACATATCCGAGCTCAGGGCGCAACTCGCCTCCGACTTGCGGGAGGTGCGGAGAGACGTGGACGGCATAGGCGAGAGGGTGGCGACCCTGGAAGACAAGGATCTGAGTGTGGCCACCGATATTCATATGCTCCAGCAGGACATCATCCGCCTCACCGAGCAAAATTTGGACCTACAACTACACACGGAAGACCTTGAAAACCGCTCCCGTAGAAAGAAACATCCGAATACGGGCGGTGCCGTGGGACGGTGAGGCGGGGGATCTACGGGGGTACGTCCAGGAGCTGTTTCTCCAGGTCCTTGATGAGGCAGACACAAAAGAGATACAGATGGACAGAGTGCACCGGGTGGGATTGCCACGTCGCGGGGGGGGACCTCCCCCTGACATCCTGGTGTGCGTCCACGATTTCCAGCTTAAGGAAAGGATTCTTCGGAAAGCCCGGACCATCGAGTCGCTGCAATTCCGGGGTCATCGGCCACAACTATATCAGGACTTGGCTGCTTCCACCTTGCAAAAGCGGAGGGAATTCCGACCTGTCACATCGTTTCTGAGAGAGAGGGGCATCGCCTATTCCTGGGGACACCCTTTCAGGATCATCTTCAGGTGGCAGAACCGCCTAGCTCAAATCCGCACGCTCCAGGCGGCAAAAGAGCTTTTGGGACTGGAGGATGTGCCGTCCTCGCAGGCCGCGGCGGCCTCCCCGTCTCGGCGACGCCGCCGTTCGAACTCATGGCACAGGGTAGGGCGTTCCCCCGCCGGTTCCCCTGCCAGACAGCGCCCGGACCTTTCTGCCAGCCTGCAGGAACGGGGAGCAGCAGTCGCTTCGGTGGCCTCGGCCACGTTGGCCGACTCGCAGCATAGCTCTGGGGCGGCGTGATCCCCGAGGAATGGCGGATCGGCGCCGGAGAGGCTCGGGCCTTCTGATCGAGGGTTCTGAAAGTACTCTGGTAGGAGACGACCTCGGTTGTGGCCAAGGGGAATAGTGGTTTCATTCCTCCGGCCTGTCTCTTGATTGGTGGCCTCCTACGGACTTCGGCCTACTGATCTCGATGAGTATTGTTACTGCACTTTTTTTTCTGATTTTGTACAATGTTCTGTATTGTTTAGGGGGGGTTCGGTTGGGGGTTCATGGGGTTGGGGGGGGGGGACCCGTGACGGGAGACCATTGGGGGTGAATGCGGAGTGTGTGTGGTTGAGTGTGTACTTTGCTGCAGTGGGGGTGATTCAGCGACTATTCTGGAAACGTTTGGGTGCACGCCGCCGGGGGGAGGGGAGGAATGCGGAATGGGCGCCAATTGTATTACTGACAGCGGGGTCTGTGTTTTGTGTTTGCCATGCCAATTAGTATAGGTACATGGAATGTCAAGGGCTTGAACTCTCCTCAGAAGCGACAGAAGGTCCTGAAATATGTGGTGGACCATCACCTTGATGTGGTAGGGTTGCAAGAAACTCACTTGGCGCGAAAGGATGAAATGCGGCTCCGCCATAGGGCGTACCCCATTGTGCACAGGTCCTCAGCTATCACGAAGCATCGGGGGGTGGCTTTACTGTTCAAAGCAGCGTTGCACTTTCAACCAATGGGGGTCCGCAGCGACAGGGAGGGAAGGTGGCTGATGGTCAAAGGGCACATTCAGGGTAGGCTATGTACGTTTGTTGTGCTCTACCTGCCTAATGCAGGTCAGAATAAGTTCATGCAGGAGTTACTGGTTAAGGTGGGGGACTTTGCAGAAGGTCTCGTGTTCATGTTGGGTGATTATAATTTGGTTTGGGATAGAGATATGGATAGCTCGGGGGGAGGCGGGCGGACACAGGGGTCCTTTCTGAGGCTACGCAGCGTGGGGTGGAGGAGATGGGTCTAGTTGATGGATGGAGGTTTTTTCACCCTGATGTGAAGGACTATACGGTCTTTTCCCATGTGCACCACTCCTACTCCCGTTTGGATTACGTCTTCCTTAGTCAATCCCTTAGAGGGAACATTCTAGATGCCGCCATTCTCCCGATATCTGTGTCGGACCACAGCCTCATGGTGCTCACGCTTCGTTGGTCACCTCCTGACACCGCGAACCGGAAGTGGTACTTCCCGGCTTCGGTAGCCAGGGACGAGGTGTCCCATCAGGCCTTACGTTTGGCCATTCGTGACTTTTTTGCTTGCAACCCCCCGTCGGACACATCCCTGATGACCACGTGGGACGCCTTTAAGGCGACGATCAGGGGGACATGCCTGGGCCTCAATTCGCAATTGAACGCTCTACGTAGGAAGGAGAGGGAGGCGCTAGAGGCCGAGGTGCTTACGCTTGAGAGGGAGCACAAAGCTAATCCCTCGAGAATAACCTTGCGTCCCCTGACGGCGGTTAGGGGCAAGCTGAAGGCACATTATACGAATAGGGCCGAGCTCACCCTCCTGAGGCTGGGACGGCACTCCTACTCCAGTGGGAACAAGATTGGCAGGCACTTGGCCCGACAACTGAGGGACAAGAGGGAGCGTGAGTACATAGGTGGGATTAGAGATCCCGTGGGTGCGCTCCATCATTGTGACGGGGAGAAGGCGGACGTCTTTGGCCACTTCTACGCCGCTTTGTACAAGGGGGAAGAGCTGGATACTGCTAAACAACGGGAGTTCCTGCAGCGCTTATCGCTTCCGCAGGTCTCCGGGGCCTGGAATGATTTACTCGATGCTCCGATCACGAGGGAGGAGGTCCTCTCTGCCATCAAAAACTTGAAATTACACAAAGCCCCCGGACCCGATGGGTTCACTGCAGTTTTCTATCAGACATATGCGACTGAGGTGTGCGACTTCCTGGTCGCCCTCTTTAACGATATGGTTGGACCTGGGGTCAATTCCGGGACCCTCGCGGAGGCAGTGATCACAGTCCTGCCAAAGCCAGGGAAGGACCCGGAGCAATGTGCCTCATACCGCCCCATAGCCTTACTCAATATCGACGCGAAGCTTTACTCGGCTATTTTAGCAAGTCGTCTACAGGATCTGCTGCCGACAATTATCCACGCGGACCAATCCGGCTTCATTAAAGGCCGCCAGACGCACAATAATACTAGGAGGGTAATCCACCTTATTGAGAAGGCGGACAAGTTCCGCATCCCGGCGGTCTTGGTGGGTATGGATGCAGAGAAGGCCTTCGACCGAGTGGACTGGGGCTTCTTATTCCACGCGTTACAGGCGTTTGGTTTCTCCGATCGATTCATCGCTATGGTGAGAGCCAACTTCTGCAGCCCACGCTCGAGGGTGGCAGTGAACGGCCACCTATCGGCCTTCTTCCGGCACTCACGAGGCACCAGGCAGGGATGCCCCCTCTCGCCCTTGTTGTTTGCGCTCAGCATTGAGCCCCTGGCGATGGCGGTTCGGGAGCACGAGGGGGTGAAGGGCATCCCATTCACAGGGGAACAGCACAAAATCACCCTTTTTGCAGATGACGTCCTGCTATCAGTGGCCGACCCCGCTAACTCTCTTCCGTGTGTTCGAGATATATTGCTGGAATTTGAAGCAGTGGCCGGCTTCAAAGTTAATTACGGCAAGTCGTATGTCCTGAACCTGACCCTATCTCAGGCCGAGGTGGCACGGGTGAGAGCGACGACACCACTGGCCTGGGCCTCGGGCTCCATTCTATACCTGGGAGTTCACCTCACCCCTACGGTGGGCGGCTTATTCGCAGCCAACTTCCCGCCCCTCTTGGCCAAGTCGCGGGCGGAACTGGAGAAATGGAAACCAAAATTCCTATCCTGGCTGGGACGGGTGCACGCTATCAAAATGGTCCTTCTTCTCAAGTATCTGTACCTGTTCCAGGCCCTACCGATCCCACCGAACTCCTCCTTTTTTAGCCACCTTAAATCGATGATGTTGAAATTTGTCTGGCAGGGTGGTCGGGCGCGCCTTTCGTTTACACTCCTGCGACGTCCGCGGAATGACGGGGGGGGTCGGTCTTCTGGATTTCCACCTCTACTACAAAGCTGCCCAACTCAGAGTCATGGTGGAATGGTCCCAGCAGTTTTCCGACAAACACTGGCTGCATATGGACCGGAGTGTGGCGGGCCGGTCCATCTGGGATCTGGCCTGGAAGCCGAAGCGGGACCGCCCGGCGAACGCGTATATTAGCACCCCCACGGGGACTACGCTGAAAGTCTGGGATACCCTGGCGGGCGACGAGAGGTGGACGACCTTTCCGTCCCCATTCACTCCATTGCATTTCAATCCGGAGTTCCCACCGGCACTCACCGAGGGCCCCTTTGACGCCTGGAGGGAGGGGGGATGCCGGGCGCTACTTCACCTGTCCCACGGCCCCGATCCCCTGACGTTTGGGAACTGCGTGCGGGACTACCAAGTGCAGCCGGTGGAGCGATACAGGCATTTACAATTGCTCCACTGGGCCACGTCACCGGGTGTGCGGGAGGCTGCGACGAGACCTCTGTCCGACTTTGAGGCCTTTCTCCTGAAGACATCCACCATGAAGGGGGCCATCTCTTTTCTCTACCGACTGCTGCTTCGTTCGGCCCTTTCCCCCAGACCGCGCTACATGGAGCAATGGGAGGAGATGGTAGGGAGGGATATCACTGACGGAGAGTGGTCAGCACTTTGGAAAGACATGACACAATTTAATCACTCCATTCTCCTGAGGGAGGCGCATTTTAAAACCCTTACGCAGTGGTACATGGTCCCGGCTCGACTTCATCGCATTTACCCGGCTGTCACGGACAGGTGCTGGAGGGGCTGCGGCCTCCTGGGGGACTTCCGCCACATTTGGTGGGACTGCCCAATCATCAAACCCTTCTGGGTCGAGATCTTGTCCCATATTAAAGACATCCTGAAGTACCCTGTCGACGACTCCCCGGAGTTCGTGCTACTGGGTTTGAGAGACCCTGGCCTTGAACCCAGACACGAGCTGACAAAAAGATCCTTTGGCTGTGTCTCGGCGCGACCAAACTCACGTTGGCTTCGGCCTGGAAGCGGAAGGAGGCCCCGGCGATCTCCCTTTGGCACGCTAGATTGTGGAGGCTCCTGAGTCTCGAGAGAATGCCGGACATATTCCTAGGCAACTACAAAAATTTCAAACACGTGTGGGGCCCCTTGGTGTCCTTTCTCTCTAATGGTTTGCCCTCGGCAGTTTGCCCGGCATCACTGAGGAATTTACATCTATTTCAGCTCTAGAGTGTGCCTGTTGGATGAATGGGGGAGGTGAGCGGCACCGTCACGGGAGGGGGGGGGGGAGTTGTGGGGGACTGGGGTTGGGTGCTACTTTGGCACAGTTATATCGATGAGATGAGGCTCACCTAGAGGACAGGGCGATTCTGGACTCCTTGTCGGCTGCGCTAACTGAGCGACCCCATGTTGGGGGATAGGAACGGGACTGCCGACACTTACAACTGACGAAGCCTCTCATCCACTGGCTTTCTGGTGTTGCAGCATTGCCTCATCTGATTTTAACGCTTTCCCACTGTGTGGGCCCATCTGTGCGCCGTATGTGGTACCTTTTGTTTAATGTTCCTTTTTTTTTGTCTGCAAAATAAAAAATTTTACAAAAAAAAATAAATAAATAAGCATTCAAAAGAACGTTTCGACTAAAAATGCATCCTATGAATTGGTTTCTACAAACAGGTAAATTTCATTAATTCCGAAAATTTCCTTTAAACAGTTTAGATTAAATCGTTTCTCAGTAATGATAATCCATGAAATTGTTTTCTATTAACTCACATACAAATGTATAAAAACAGGCACGCATCTCTACGTTGAGCTAGCAATGGCCTTCAAAAAGTCCCCTGTTCACACTTTTATGAAAGATCAGTTAAATGTGCCACGGGGTGGTCCAGCAGAGTAAGTACCATTGGGGCTAGGACATAGTCACAAGGCTCACAAAGCTTTGTCCATAGGTTTTAACACAAAGATATTCAAATCCTCAAGGAGAACAATAGAATGAGCCCTGCTGAAAGGCGGTATTGTGCTACAAAGCTGAGTGATTCATTGATTTTAATAGCGCCATAGCGTTTCAGCGTTTCAGAGTTGCTGTACTTTATATTTGCATAGCGAAAAGATTTTAGAGCGTGTGAGCATTTAATTATTTATTTAAACAGCGCCAGGAATCATTATCATTTCCCACCGCCTGGTCACTGCTTCACCGGATGCTTGCTTGGTCGCTCCATTACTTTCCTGCATTGTGTAATTGACATCGTGTGCTATCGGCGCCCTGCTCTGCCCTCCCCTCCATTTTGGCTCTGTTACTGTTGTTGTTGTTCCCTTGAGCCCGCCACGCCTCCCAGCTGAGCCGCCCTCGCCCCTCCCCCCTCCACTACCCATATATGACAGTAGTTCCCGCGCGCAGCGTTCACGCGCAGCGTCCGCGCCCAATCCGCGCCGAAGGTGCGCCAAAGGTAAGCCCGTCTACGCCCGTCCGCGCCTGGACCGCGCCCAGCGCCAGACCCCCTGCCCCTCACGCTGCCCAGCCCCCCCGCATTACCTACGATGCCGCCACCCTCCTAGCCCTTAACCCCGGTCACGCCCCCAACTGCGTCCAAGCCGCCCCTGGACAAACTCACGGACCTTTCTCCTGCTTCTCCTGCAAATTCAGCGGCACCAACAACATCTCCACTACGACCACACCACAGATACCCGACCCCAACCACCTACAATGCATCTTGCTCAACACCCGATCGGTCCACAGGCACGCCATCGACCTATGGAATCTACTAGACACCACTTCTCCGGACATCGCCTTCCTTACGGAAACATGGATGAACGCTTCCTCCGCACCAGACATCACCATTGCCATCCCTGAAGACTATAAGATCACTCGCAAAGACCGTACCAGCCACACAGGAGGAGGAATCGCCATCGTCCATAAGAAATCCATCCGCATCTCAACCAGCTCCGACGCCAACCTCGCCAACTCCGAACACCTTCACTTCCAGATCCACACCGACCCCAAGACCACACTCAGAGGCACACTCCTCTACAGGCCACCAGGACCCCGCGCAAAATTCAGTGAAGACATCACGGACTTCATCACCCCACACGCGCTCCCCTCCAAAGAATACATCCTTCTGGGAGACCTAAACTTTCACCTCGAAAAGATCAACGACCACAACACCGCCACCCTCGTGGACAACCTCGCCAACCTCGGACTTAAACAACTGGTCACTTCCCCCACCCACATCGCAGGTCACACACTCGACCCCATCTTCACCTCCAGCAATCATGTCTCCTTCAGCCACACTACGGATCTCATCTGGACTGACCACAGCTGCGTCCACTTCACCTACAACAAGCCCAAACCCACCAACCACCTCCAACCAACTCTGCAAAGAAACTGGAACAAAATCACCACGGACCAAATCTCCGCATTACTCCTTCAAAACACCCCAGCCCTCTCTTCTAACGTTAACGAAGCCGCCGCCAACCTCACCCTATGGCTATCCAACACCGCTGATACCTTAGCTCCACTGAAAAAACGTCAAAACAAACCCGGCAACAAGAAGGCCTCATGGTTCAACGATGAGCTTAAGAAATCCAAGAAACTCTGCCGCTCCCTCGAAAAGGCCTGGAAAAAAGACCCTACCACCAGCACCAAGGACGCCTTCAAAAACGCCACCCGCACTCACCACCAACTGATCCGAAAAGCCAAGAAAACAGCACTCAAGGATCGACTTGACAACAACGCCCACAACAGCAAGGAACTTTTCAACATCGTCAAGGAATTCTCCAATCCCTCGGCCAACTCCAACGACATCACCCCCTCTCAAACCCTCTGCGACTCCCTAGCCTCATTTTTCCACAACAAGATTGCAGACATCCACAACAGCTTTGACAACCAACCCGGAAACCAACCCACCCTACCATCTGCTGTACACCTTCCCCCCGTGAACACCCTTAACGCCTGGAACCCAATCTCCACTGAGGACACCATCCGCCTGATGAATTCCATCCACTCAGGATCCCCCACAGACCCATGCCCTCACCACATCTTCAACAAAGCAGACTCCGTCATAGCACCGCACCTCCGAGACGTCATCAACTGCTCCTTCAACTCCGCTACCTTCCCAGAAGACTGGAAACACGCTGAACTCACTGCCCTTCTGAAAAAACCCACAGCAGACCCCACCGAACTCAAAAATTACCGCCCCATCTCGCTTCTTCCATTTCCGGCCAAAGTCATCGAGAAAGCTGTCAACAACCAGCTCGCCGCCTTCCTCGAAGCCAACAAATCCCTCGACCCCTCACAATCTGGCTTCCGAGCAAAACACAGCACTGAGACCGCCCTCATCGCAGCAACAGACGACATTCGAACTCTACTGGACAATGGAGACACAGTCGCCCTCATCCTCCTCGACCTCTCCGCGGCCTTCGACACAGTCTGTCATAGCACCCTTCTACAGCGCCTCAGAAACATCGGGATCCAAGGAAAAGCACTTGATTGGATCACCTCGTTCCTCACCGGAAGAACCCAGAGAGTCCGCCTTCCACCATTCAAGTCCGAGGCCTATGAAGTCATCTGCGGCGTACCACAAGGATCCTCACTCAGTCCCACCCTCTTCAACGTATACATGAGCCCCCTCGCGGCCATCGCACGCCATCACAACCTCAACATCATCTCTTACGCGGATGACACCCAACTTATCCTTTCTCTCACCAATGACCCCAGCACCGCCAAAACTAACCTACACGAAGGAATGAAAGAAGTTGCCGAATGGATGAAACACAGCCGTCTGAAACTGAACTCAGACAAAACTGAAGTACTCATCCTAGGTACGTCCCCCTCTTCATGGGACGACTCCTGGTGGCCGGAAGCCCTCGGAAAAGCACCCATCCCGACGGACCACGCACGGAACCTAGGCGTCATCCTGGATTCCTCACTCTCAATGAACAGACAAGTCAGCGCCGTATCCTCTTCCTGCTTCAACATTCTTCGCATGCTCAGAAAAACATTTCGCTGGATCCCCACCGAAACAAGGAAAACTGTCACCCACGCTCTGGTCACGAGCCGACTGGACTACGGAAACACCCTCTACGCAGGTACTACCGCAAAACTCCAGAAGAAACTCCAACGAATCCAAAACGCCTCAGCCAGACTCATATTAGACATCCCACGCAACGAACACATCTCTGGTCACCTTAAAGACCTCCACTGGCTACCCGTCAATAAGAGGATCACTTTCCGACTGCTTACCCACGCACACAAATCACTCTACGACATCGGACCAGAATGCCTCAACTCACGTCTGTCCTTTTACACCCCCTCCCGCCAACTACGCTCTTCCAGCCAAGCCCTCGCCACTATCCCTCGCATCAACAAGACCACCATGGGAGGCAGATCCTTTTCTTACCTGGCTGCTAAAACATGGAACTCTCTCCCCGCATACCTTCGCCTCACCCAGAACCACCTAGCATTCAGAAAGCAACTTAAAACCTGGATATTTGAAAGGTAATCCTCCTCCCCTTCCTAAGCGCCTTGAAACCCTATGGGTATGTAGTGCGCTATATAAGTTTTGTGACTTGACTTGACTTGACTGCAAAGCAAAGGAGGTAAGTACAATGCGGGCTTGTGATTATGATTTTGACACTGATGCACAGGTTGTGGTCCCAATCAGGAGCTGAGCTCACGGGCATTACTCACTGTGCTCCCAGCTGCTGCTCCTGTTTGTGGCAGCCACTCTGCAAGCACGCTCCCCATTCAAATGGCAAATATATGGTTTATGCCGCTGCTTCCCTAATGAATATCTCTGTTTTTAGGATTGCAGAACCTTATGATATAAGCACCAAACCATTTTTCTTGATTATGTACTTTACTTTATATGCTATTCATTCACACATTATCAGGTCAATGCTCCATATGACAAAAAAAATCAAGTACAATTTTGAAGCATCCTGCTGTGTTAATGCATACTAGATGCAAATCCTTAGTTCATAATGTACTAGTTAAAATGTTAACTGAAGCAAAGCTACTGGGTGTGTTTCTATTTCGTCAAACTTAGTCTTTCTTTTTTCTTATTTCATAAAAATAAATACTTTTTAGAAGGTTTAATTCAAGAATTATACGAAATATAAGATTAGATGCAAACAACCTGCTCTGTGTGCTATGAGCATTAACGAATTATGATATGGGACTAGAGAGAGGGACCGTGGGGAGTAATTCTGAAGCAATTTAAAGAAAAAATGCATATCAGAGATGTTGGTGAGAGTCTGACTGATATTTTTGTTTATCCTTTGCCTAGAGCGAAACCCACAGCCACCCATCAGACCATTCAGAGTTTAAGTGGGTTCCACTCATTAATGATAATAGCCCACTTCCTTCTTTACAGCGTATGCCCTGTTTCTACTGGAAAAGGCCACATGAGAGCATGCGTTGATTTCATCTGTAGGAAAAATGATCTTGATGTGCACGATTGTGGTGTGAATATCTTGGTTAGAGTACACTTCCCTTATATTACTTTATGTTTTTATGTGAAATGTAATCTTTAGTGTAGAGTTCCTCCTTTCAAAATATGCCATTCATCACTCCATCTCTTTATGTGTGTTTAAGGAATAAACAGGGTTGAGTCGTCTTAATCACAAATATATATTTGTGTGTGTATATATAAATATAAATGTATATAAATATATAGATCTATATATATTTTCACTGAAAAAAACGAAGGTTACGGAAATTTTATAGTCAGGAAATAGAATTAACCTTAGAAATTCACTGCAGAAAACAAAGGTTACATGGACGTTATTGTTAGGCTTACATTTCACTTGTACACAACCAGAGAAATTTAGAAGTTATAGTCACCTGAGTTAAAAATAACTCATGCCCCTGCAATGCACTGCTTATGACCTCAAATATTCAGGTTTTCTTCAGGCGTCACAATTACATTATTAACCACAATGATTGCGTCTATATATATATATGCACACACATTAAACCATTTTACACACCAGGGGCTTATTACTGTATTGTCTAAAGTCATGGTTTTCTGCTGAGTTTCTATAAAAATCTCTAAAACCTATTTTCCACGTTTGCTGTGATGCCGGGAGTCACAATGATGTCAGTAACCACTACATTCACGCCTATTTTACAGATTGAAAAACACATATATGCACATATTATAGTATTTTTTGCACTAGTGGTTTGGGGCTAGATGTAGGTAATTCCCAAATACCGATTCCTTAATAGGGATTTTTACCGAATCGTTATTAAGGAATCGGTATTTGCGATGTAGGAAAAAATTCAGTAAAAAATACTGATTCGGTAAAATTCGCTAAAAGTTAGCGATTTCCTAGAAATCAGTAAAAAAATTACCGAAACACCATTACCGAATCGGTATTACCGATTCTGTACTACTGATTCAGTAAATACCGATTCTGGAAATACTGATTCGATAATTTAAAAAATCTATATTTGTTGAATCAGCCAATCCTGAGCAACCACATGACCTCCCAACCAGGAAGTGACCACACCCATGCAGGTGCACTGCATCTGTAGCTTTTGGAGTGACAGGGAGCAGGAGCAACAGCAGAGGAGCTGCACAGCCAACACCCACCTTACACAAAGGAACTGCACCATGGCCACACCTGAGAAAGGGAAGGATGCGGCCGGGAGAAAAAGGAAGCACAAGTTTAGTGAAAGGGAGTTTGAGGTCCTCATACAGGAAGTAGTGCAAGACCATGAGCAGCTCTTTGGGAAGTGATCACTAAAAGTCCCTAAGTCCCAGAAAAGGAGAATTTGGATGGCAATCCAGGAGAAGATAAACGCAATTGGGGTTACGGATTGGTGTCAGTACAACGCGATGTATTACAACGCGTTCCGTTACAACGCGATTTTTACATCGCAAATACCATTACAATGCATGCCATTACAACGCATGGCATTACATAGCAGATACTTTTACAACGCATGGCATTACATCGTAAGTATAGGTAAGTATATCTTTTTAAAAAAAAAGGAATAAAGTTAATTAAATTAATTTAAAATAATAAAAATAATATAACATTTTTAAAACAGTAATTAATCTAATTATAGTAATTTAATTAATATTAAAATTGATATTAATTTAATATATTTAAAATAATATAATTAATGAAAAATAACAAAATTATAAATAGAAAATAATATAATGTAATTAATTACAATAAATATAATTATAATTTAATTAAATTATAAATGATACATAATATAAATATATTTAATAAAATTAAAATAATTTAATTAATTAAACATTTTTAAATAATATAATTTAATTATAATCGTTTATTAATACAATTAAATTAATAATTGTAAATATAGTTATAAATGTAATTAAATTAAATAAAATTAATTTAATTAATTTAATTTATATAAAGTCGTAATACCCCTGTACCCCCAAAAACAAACCCAGCCCTAAAACCTAAAAACACCCCTGTACCCCAAAACCCAAACCCTGCCCTAAAACCTAAAAACACCCCTGTACCCCAAAACCCAAACCCTGCCCTAAAACCTAAAAACACCCCTGTACCCCAAAACCCAAACCCTGCCCTAAAACCTAAAAACACCCCTGTACCCCAAAACCCAAACCCTGCCCTAAAACCTAAAAACACCCCTGTACCCCAAAACCCAAACCCTGCCCTAAAACCTAAAAACAAACCCCTGTACCCCAAAACCCAAACACTGCCCTAAAACCTAAAAACAAACCCCTGTACCCCAAAACCCAAACACTGCCCTAAAACCTAAAAACACCCCTGTACCCCAAAACCCAAACACTGCCCTAAAACCTAAAAACACCCCTGTACCCCAAAACCCAAACCCTGCCCTAAAACCTAAAAACACCCCTGTACCCCAAAACCCAAACCCTGCCCTAAAACCTAAAAACACCCCTATACCCCAAAACCCAAACCCTGCCCTAAAACCTAAAAACACCCCTGTACCCCAAAACCCAAACCCTGCCCTAAAACCTAAAAACACCCCTGTACCCCAAAACCCAAACACTGCCCTAAAACCTAAAAACACCCCTGTACCCCAAAACCCAAACCCTGCCCTAAAACCTAAAAACACCCCTGTACCCCAAAACCCAAACCCTGCCCTAAAACCTAAAAACACCCCTGTACCCCAAAACCCAAACCCTGCCCTAAAACCTAAAAACACCCCTGTACCCCAAAACCCAAACCCTGCCCTAAAACCTAAAAATACCCAAACACCCCAAAACATATACATCAGTACCCCAAAACATATACTCCTATACTCATACTTATTTTAAAAAATACTTAAATTAATATATTTAATTTATAATATTTAAAAACGAAATAAATATTTTTTGATAATTAATAATAATTAAATCAATTATTAAATATTAAATAAAATAAAAAAAAATAAAAAAAAACTTACCAATACTTACGATGTAATGGTATGCGTTGTAATAGCATCTGCTATGTAATGCCATGCGTTGTAATGGCATACATTGTAATGGTATTTGCGATGTAATAGCTGCGTTGTAACAGCATTACGTTGTAAAAGATGCGTTGTAGCAGTAACACACCGGGGTTACACATTGCACAACTAAGGACTTAAAAAAGCAACGGTATGACCTGAGGGCACGTACCAAGGAGAGGATGGCTGAGCTGCACAAACAAGCGGGGAAGACAGATGGGGGAAGCTCCATAGCGCCTGCACCTACTGCCCTAGACCAACTGTTAGAATGCACCCTCCAGCTAGAGAACGTCAGTGGCATTGGGGACGTGGATAGCTCTGCTACACCATCCAAGAGACAAGGTAAGTCACATGCACAGCCTGCTGTCTACCCTCCCTAGCCCCAATCCCCAGGCAACAATCCAACTCCCGACCATGTTTGATGTAAGATCAGCAATGCACCATGGGAAATGTAGTCCCTATCAATGGGTAGCAAATCAGCCACTTCCCAATGAGCATAGGCAAGTCACACACATCAATAGATGAGATAGCAGAGGACAGACAGCTAGAATGTCAGTTGTGAAATTTTTTTGCACACAGTTGCTGCAAGAAAAGTTAGTAATAGTACATTTTGTATCCATAGGCGGAACAGCGCCACAGGCTGTAGAGGGGGAGACTGCTGATGCCCCCAGGGAGGAAAACAGAAGTGAGGAGGAAGTATTGTCACCTTCAGACATTGCACCAACAACCCCACCACCACACCCACCACCACGGTCAAAGAGATACATAGTAGCTCCACTCCAGGAGATAGATGCCACAAAGAATGACAGGCAGGAAGCCCAACAGACAACACCCGGCAAAGACACACAGCCATCTAGGGCACAGTCCCCCGTGGTGGAAAGCATCACTGGTGCCCGAAGACGGCCACAGAGGACACAGAGTCCGGATGCTGAAGGATGAATTGTCTTCTCAGGAATGGAGGGCCATTCAGAGACAGATGGTGGCTATCAACAGGAAGGTGGACAACATGAAGGAGGCCATCTACTACCTCAACAATACTGTGGCCGAGGGAATGAAGGAGGTATCAGGGGCAGTGAAGCAGTTATGTGGCAGAACAGATGGGGAGGGCGCTGCAAGGTGGAGAGACAGGCAGGTAATTGCAGGCTTCACCAAATCCGTGAATAGGCTGTGCAATGTGACCCACATGCTGAGTGGGTGATCCGTGGCCATGCAACTTGAGATGGTGTTCTGACCGACTTTTTCGGCCCTTTCTTGAGTGAAGGTGATTGGAGGTGACTTTAGTCTGCTATCATTCTAATAGAAGGATTAGAACCCTAGATAGGGCCTATTTACAAGGCGTTTGACACAATCCCGTACCCTTCTTCTTAGTTCAGGTCTTATAAATCTATGTTAAGGGATAGATTCCTTGGTATTAGTAGTAATCCGTCCTTTTATAAGAGTGCTAGTATATTTCCGATGGAGTTATGCTTATTTTGGGCCTTGTAGGCCTCAAACGGGAGAGACTCCATCTTTCTTTCTGCCCCGGTAGCTTGAGATGCTTCTAGGTCAAATGTAATGTTTTAGTTACGAGGTGTTGTTCGCTTGGAGAGAACCGGCTCAGGCTGGCCCTTATTGAAAGACTGTATTTTTCTCTGTGTCGAAGACATAACATCAGATCGGCCGACTGAGAACGTGTCCTTGGTACGGGGAGGTACAAGAATTTGGTGGGCGGCAGATTACTGGCCGTAACTTTCCATGAAGGGACAAGCTTCCATATTAGTGAAAGCGTGAGGTAGTGAGTCAGTCAGTCCGTAGGCGGCAGCTAGTCGTTAGCATCAATGCAATTAATTATTTCAAGGCAAACAGTCACCATTTTGAAGTCCGAGAAAGACCGAGAAGCTGATACTCTCTTTGAAAGATTGAAGTTATTTTAGTTGGAGCAGCTGGCGAGCTTTGACATTAAGATCAGAGCATACAGAGTGAAGCAGCTAGCTGAGAGAACAAATACCAGAGTGGTAGAAACTGAGTTATAAGATCGAATCTGGAAAGTGAAGACAGTCCGTGATTGAGAGGAGAGAGGAGTAGTGCAGAACAGCCAGAGAGAAAGCAGCTGATGAGACAGAGAATAAGAGGAAGGTTCCAGTGACTTGGAGGAAAACGGAGGAGACAGAGCCTAGCGGTGCAGACGTGTATCCGTGACTGCAGAGGTGTGATCCTAAAGACGAGCCAAGGCACAGACGAGAAGGGAACCCAGATGACTGCTGAGTCCAGACTTCATATTAATAAGGTGACGTTGACCCTTTCTTATTAGTGTGCACACATATTCTAACCTTTCCTTTTCCTGTTCAGGCTATATGTTATAGTATAGTATTATATTGTTGATATTGTTAAATAATAAAGATACCCCAGTTCTTAGTGAACCAGTGTGTATGTCTTATTGTCTTATGATAAAGTTAACTTTTCTTCTAGTCAGATGCTGTTATGTGAACGGATGTAATTCGGCCATTCTTGTGTGATCCATAATATTGTAGTATTGTACCTCTAGTGGATAGTGAGAGATTCCCCAACATGAAGATCTAAAGGTATGTATAGGAAAGTGATCGTCGTTGTAAGGCGGCGTTAATGAGAGCACCAGAGGGAAACGGTGTTTAGTGAGATCGCCTCTAGGGAAAGCGGCGTTAGTGAGAGCATTGACTGAGGTCAATGTGTATACCCACAGGATTGTGGCTTGTGTAATAGTGAGAGCACTGGGAGGATACAGTGCTTATACCCACAGGATTGTGGCTTGAGAGAGCACTGGTTGTAGTCAGTGTGTAACGGCAAGTAATCAGAACTGCCCCAGGGTAGATTGGTCTGGGCCCATGTGGCCGCGAGACTATATTGTATGAGTGTGGTATTTTAGAAGATCTAAGCTTGTATATTGCTAATTCCCCATCCTTGGATAGGAACACAGATACCTGTTGTAAATAGGTCCTAAGGAGGGAGGTGGTTACGTTTCGGCTGGGTTAGTGGTGTCTTGGTGAGCTGATTCTATCTGGTCGGAGAATCCGGTAGTTACAGATGGCAAAGTGCAGCCGTGAGGTTACCCAGGGCCTGGTCACAATCACCAGTGCCATACAGGTGATGCAGACTAACCAGATTGCTGCCTCTGGTACAGGGGATGTGTATGAGAGTGAGGAGGCAAGCAGTCGTAGCACTGAAACCCCCCCTTTCGAGAGAGCAGTAGCGCAGTGTGAGGCATGAGACTGCTGCAGGACACAGTGCTGCTGAGGACAGAGTGCATGCAGAACACAGCACTGGTGTGCGGGGGTGCAGGAGATAGGCACGGCCCTTTAATCACATTCTGTTGTGGGTGACGTAACCCTTTGGACATATAGCTGGTGCTACGGTGTGCTGGACAATTGCCTGTTATAAGGTATATTAAACACCCTGACACAAATGAATTACCTGGCTTTGTCTCATTACTTACTCAGAAAAATCTTTGTGTGATGACCATCTCTGTCTCCCATCTGTTGCAGCTGTGCCGCCTGCTGCGCTGTGCTGTCGCGGTGTACCTTCCTCATCCTCATCCTCCTCTTCAGAATCACACATTTCCACAGATGTACCCTTCTTAGTGGCAAGGTTATGCAGCATGGCAGATACAGCTATGATTTTGCAACACACCAGGGGCTGGTACTGCTGTGCACCTCCACTTTTGTGCAGGCAGCAGAACCGGCTTTTGAGGAGTCCCAATGTTCGCTCTACCACACTGCGTGTCGATCTATGTGCAACATTGTATCCCCTTTCACTTGGGGTGGATGGGTGCAGGTACGGAGTCAGGATGAAAAAGCCCACCGCATAGACACTGTCACCTGTGTGTGAGAAGTAAGTAAGTAATTCACAGTCTACAATCGCAGCAACAGGTGTATACTTAGGGGGTGTCACATGTACTTACCTAGCAGGTAGCCTTCTCCAAATTTCCCTGCAAGGAGACAGGTATAGATCTCACTGTTCCTGAATATGTATGAATCATGCGTGCTCCCTGGAAATTTTGCAACTATGTCAGTGATAATGTAAGATGCATAACATATGACCTGTACATTGATGGAATGTGTGGACTTGCGATTGCAGTAGATGTACTCAGTTGCAGCAGGGGGGCAGATTGGTATATGTGTCCCGTCAATGCAACCAATGACGTGTGGGAACTCTGCCTTCTGATAAAAGTCCAACTTGGTCTTCAGCAGTTCTGCCTGTGTCCTGGGGAATTTGATGCAGTGTGCCATACTTTGCAACATGGCATCCAGGAATTTATTGAAAAAACGTGACAGGCAACCCTGTGACACTCCACCTACCACAGCTATTACCCCTTGGTAACTGCCAGATGCCAGGAGGTGCAGGCAACAGATTACCTGTACATGAGTGAGTATGGAGTGCGCCCTTAGAGACTGGTGCTCCAGGAGTAGGTGCAGGTCCCGTATGAGGTCAAGGATGGTGTTTGGGTATAGCCTGTACCTCTCATGGATTTCAGCCTCAGTTAGTTGGAACAGTGTTACATGCAGTCTGTACACGTGCTCCTCCCGTCTCCAGATCCTCAGTCCTGCTGCTCGCAAACGTAGACACCTTGCTATCACGTAGAGGGCCGCCGTTGTGTTCACACTGTTGCAGTTTGGGGCTGTTTTTATGCAGTGCACCTGATTACCACCTGCTTTGAGTCACTGCTAATTACCGATTCTTCAATAAAGATTTTTAGCAGATTCAGTATTACTGATTTTTGGCACATCGCATTACCGATTTTTTACTGATTCCTTATTTACCGTTCGGTATTTTTGTCTGTCAATCGGTAAATAAGGAATCCGTAACTGGTTTCCCTTATTTTTACTGATTCCTTATTACCGATGCCGATCGGTAATACCTACATCGCACCTGGCTAAATACCGGTTGGTAACACTGAAATTTACCTAATTTCGGCGTTACAGTCCGGTATTTAGCCACCTACATCTAGCCCTTAGTACTGTACAGTCCAAACTCATGTTTTTCTACTGAGTTTGTTTAAAAACCAGCTCTAAAACCAATTTGATACTTTCTCAGTGACACCAGGGTTCGCAATGATGTCGGTACCTGCGATCACTGCATATATATAATGAAAGCGCAAAGCAAGAGCAGAAATTCAATAACCACCACCACATGCAAAATGTATAACACTATCATTCATTCTAACAATCACACTAGATCAATCATTATCTAAAAAACTCTTTGAAACATTTATCAGTCTCTCAATGTCTCTATTACAGTGTGTATTAATGATTCACTGGGTAATGTGAGTGGTTTCATAAGAGTCCAATTGGGTCTGTGACTGGCTGCATGAGTCCTTCAGTAGGTCTGTGAGTGGGTGTGTGAGTGGGTGTTTGAGTCTCTGTGTATGTATGTGTTTGGGTGCATGAGACTCTAAGTGCATCTGTGAGTGTGTGCATTAGGGTCTGAGTGAAATATGTGAGTAGGTACATGAGTCTGTGACTGTGACCAGCAAGGGTGTATATAGATATAGATATATTTTGTTTTATATTTCAACCAATATTCATGCTGATTTCATGACTATCTTAATTGTACATGGAGGGCCATGCTGGCAATCGCATTGTCATCATGAATATTGTGCATGATGAAAAAAATCTATTTTAGACACATAACTTGCGTCATGAATACCCCCATTTCTCAAGCATATGTTCAGAATACCTCCACCCTGACCCCTTTATGTTAGTTTTGACACAAATTTTCAGCCACGGGCCCGTTACCAGTCAATAAAATTATGGCTGCAACTTTCTGTTCAAGCTGCGCCCAGCCAATCTGAGTAATCCAGATGAGAGGCAATAAATTGTTGTGATCTACAACATCGTCACTAAATATCCACAGCCAGAGATATCACTATATTGTTTAATTTCACAAAAACTACTGAACAGATTTGCACCAAATAACAAAAAGCACAATATGCGTAAGAATATCTACCTTTCTGCCAAATTTGGTGCAATTTTGTCCAGTGGTTTGGGCGGTAGGTTCGACATTTTGTTCCTATGGGAATTAAAATTACAAATGCACCCTTATTTCATGACCCTATTTCTCAGTCCCCACTGCACGGATCATCCCTAAACTTTCCATGACACACAGAACCTTCTTCGACACATTTTTTGGGCAAATTTCATGAAGATTGGGCAAATGATGCCAAACTTATAAGCAAGTCATAAAATACTTTTTCTATGAAAACTAGGTCCTAACTATAATTACTGGCAACAGCTAGTAAGTAAAATACTTTTATAAATTACAGAATGGCGGTAGCCTCACTATAGTTATGATTAGGGTTACCAGAGATAGGAATTCCTCAGATTTTTGTCCCTTAATTTCTTTGCACTCATTTGACAACTTTCCACAAACTTTTTCAGACCTGTTGCCCTTGTTACATTGGCAGAAGATGGAATATTTTGTAGCATTTGGTCAAGATGTGTGTCAGAACTGTCATCCTTAGGGTGGTCTTTCCCCCAAAAGTTTGTCTTTTGTGTCCCATTTTTGCTTATTCTTTTGTTGGCCTTAGGACTCGGAGCACCGTATCACTGCTAACCAGTGCTAAAGTGCATTTGCTTCTACCCTAAACATGATGACATTAGTGTACACCCGATTGGCATATATGTTGTACTGGTAAGTCCCTTATAAACTGGTTTATCATATGCCCAAGGACTATACTTCAAATGCTACGAGCAGCCTCCTTTCAAACCTGTCTCAGTCCTGCCACTTCAGTTCCAGTGTGTGCATTTAAACCTACTTGCCAAGCCTTAAGTTCCCCTTTTATTATATAAGTCACCCCTAAGTTAGGCCCTAAATAACCTTAAGAGCAGGTTGCTATGTATGTAAAAAGTAGGACATGTACCTTTATGCTTTGCATGTCCTAGTCGTTTTCCATGTTGCAAGGCCTACCCCTTTCACAGGCTAGCATTGGGAATCACTTAATATACTTTTACGCTGTAATTCCTGATCAGAGAGGAGTCGTTTTTTCATGTTTTCTATGTTTGGAATGGCAGTGATAAATCCTCCTTACTGTTGAAGTTGGATTTAAAAAGAACTATGGATGGACAGAATGCAGAACAATGCCATACATTCACCTCAGTACTAAGATCTGGGCCTAAATCCATAATTGTTTTGCTCACCATGCCATTCAGTTTGGACCCAGCTATATGCAAATCAGTCTTGTCCCTGCGCCCAATGGGAACAGTCCAGCCCGAACTCCCAGGCCAGGACCTCCCTGAAAACAAGCATCCTAGGACTGGTTTCGGGGTTTCACCTCTCTTCAGCCAGGATAGCTTGATTCCAGTGGCATGGAGAGCACAGGACTCACATCTGAGCATACCCGTCCCACTCGGAGTGACAAATGCAAAAAGAACTATTGATGGACAGAATGCAGAACAATGTCATTTATTCACCCCAGTACTGAGATCTGGGCCTAAATCCATCGTTTTTCTGCTCACCATACCATTCCAGTTTGGACGCAGCCATATGCTTGTTTCCGATCCAGGGAAGACATGGCTTGGCAGTTCGGGCTGGACTGTTCCCATGAGGCACAGGGTCAGACTGATTTGCATATGGCTATGTCTGAACTGGGGTGGCTGAGTGAGCTAAGGAATGATTATGAATTAAACCCAGATCAGTTGACTAGAGGTGAGTGCTTGCAATGTTCAACACTCCGTCCATCATCCCCTTTGGTTTTGCTTTGTTCGCCCTAAGTTGGCAGGGTATGCCCAGACGTGGGTCCCTTGCTCACTCTGCCACTGGATTCCAGCTAGCCTGGCTGATGACGGCTGATTAGCCAGAAACCGGTCCCAGAATGGGGTCAATTCTACTATCACGAAAGGGCATTATTACTCTCAAAGCAAAAGGTACAACTAGAAGCCCTGCAGATGTGTCATGATTCTCCTTTTGCTTATCATCATGGTGTTAAAAATACTCTTGAATTATTGCTTCATTCTTTTTGGTGGCCGTCGGTAAGAAAGGATCCTGAAACCTATGCATTCTCCTGTCCTGTCTGTGCCCAGGCCAAGATACTTTACACAAAACCAGTGGGGTTACTTCAGCCCTTACCAATTCCACTGGCTCCATGGCATACCATATCCGCTGACTTCATATCCTCTCTTCCTCCTTCTGTGGGTAACCAAGTTATTATGGTATCAGTAGACTCCTTTTCCAAGATGGCACATTTCAACCCTTTAAGGGAGTTCCCTACTGCCAAAGAAATTGGAAGAATCTTCAAACAGGAGATTTACAGTCTTCATGGTCTTCCAAAGATCATTATATCCGATCGAGATCCTCAGCCTAAATCACTGTTCTGGAAACATTTTTACAAATCACTTCATATTGAAGTAGCCTTACCCTCAGGGTCCAGCGGTGCCTGCTCTGTTTCTGTGTCGTCACGCCACATACCTACGTGGTGGCCCTTAATCTGACAATTTGCTAAGTATGGGGGAATTTTGAGAATAGGCGGTTCGCAAATTCGCGTGAAATCGAAAAAAAATCCGCGAATTTCCCTGCGAAATCGCAGATTTTTTTGCGATTTTGCACCATACTTAACTGTAGTTCTTTCTACTGGCTAATCAGTAAGTGCTGCCTCGTTGGGTAAATGTATAGTGCTTTTCCTGCACTACAGCTGCATAGGACCAGAAGAGTTGCCTCCAGTGATCATGTGTGTGTAACTTTGCCATCGCACCGAAGGGCGCCGGGGTCCTTCGAGTGAGCTGTCGATCATAGTGTGTAAAGGGCGGGAAGACGGTGCACACCGCTAGTGTGGGGGGGGCAAACGGGAGGGGCTTCTTTGCGAGTTCACATGCCTCTTGTGTGTATAAAAGGTCAAGCACAGATCAGAGCGGCAGATGAGGAGGAAGAAGCTACTGGTTACAGGAACTGCACGAGGATTGCACTCGTGAAAGTCAAGGATGCAAAGGCCTCCATCAAGCATCATAGCTAATTTTCAACTGTAGATATGGGGAGAAAGCACACCTGCCTAGCCTCGACAAAGCGCACAATTTTTGGGGGCTGATTAACTTTACCATCGCACCGTAGGGCGCCAGGGTCCCTCGAGTGAGCTGTCCATCATAGTGGGTAAAGGGCGGCGGGAAGACGGTGCACACCGCTAGTGTGTGTGGGGGGGCAAACGGGGGGGGGGGCTTCTTTGCGAGTTCACATGCCTCTTGTGTGTATAAAAGGTCAGGCACCAATTAGAGCAGCAGATGGGAGAAAGAAGCTACTGGTTACAGGAACTGCACGGGGATTGCACTCGTGATAGTCAAGGATGCAAAGGCCACCATCAAGCATCATAGCTAATTTTCACCTGTAGATATGGGGAGAAAGCACACCTGCCCAGCCTCGACAAAGTGCACGATTTTTTGGGGCTGATTTACTTTGCCATCTCGCCGAAAGGCGCCGGGGTCCCTCGAGTGAGCTGTCCATCATAGTGGGTATAGGGCGGGAAGACGGTGCACACCGCTAGTGTGTGTGGGGGCAAACGGGGGGGTTTCTTTGTGAGTTCACATGCCTCTTGTGTGTATAAAAGGTCAGGCACCGATTAGAACAGCAGATGGGGAGAAAGATGCTACTGGTTACAGGAACTGCATGGGGTTTGCACTTGTGAAAGTCAAGGAAGCAAAGGCCACCATCAAGCATCATAGCTAATTTTCACCTGTAGATATGGGGAGAAAGCACACCTGCCCTGCCTCGACAAAGCGCACGATTTTTTGGGGCTGATTTACTTTGCCTACTCACCGGAGGGCGCCGGGGTCCCTCTAGTGAGCTGTCCATCACAGTGGGTAAAGGGCGGGAAGACGGTGCACACCCCTAGTGTGTGGGGAGGCAAACGGGGGGGTTTCTTTGTGAGTTCACATGCCTCTTGTGTGTATAAAAGGTCAGGCACCGATCAGAGCAGCAGATGGGGAGAAAGAAGCTACTGGCTACAGGAACTGCACCGGGATTACACTTGTGAAAGTCAAGGATGCAAAGGCCGTCATCAAGCATCATAGCTAATTTTTGACTGTAGATATGGGGAGAAAGCACACCTGCCCAGCCTCGACAAAGCGCACAATTTTTTGGGGCTGACTAACTTTGCCATCGCGCCGAAGGGCGCCGGGGTCCCTCGAGTGAGCTGTCCAACATAGTGGGTAAAGGGCGGGAAGACGGTGCACACCGCTAGTGTCAGTGGGGGGGGGCAAACGGGGGGGGGCTTCTTTGCGAGTTCACATGTCTCTTGTGTGTATAGAAGGTCAGGCACCGATCAGAGCAGCACATGGGGAGAAAAAAGCTACTGGTTACAGGAACTGCACGGGGATTGCACTCGTGAAAGTCAAGGTTGCAAAGGCCTCCATCATGCATCATAGCTAATTTTCGACTGTAGATATGGGGAGAAAGCACACCTGCCCAGCCTCAACAAAGCGCACGATTTTATGGGGCTGAATAAGGAGTTACTGAATTTGACCTGCAACTCGGGCACCTGCTTTATCTATATCTGTAAGTGCTTCCTGTTCACGGAGCCTCGCTGTCTACTTGTAACTATTCTCTGGCCCTGCTTCGAGGGTCAGAGCAGGGTCAGAGAATAGTTGCAAGTAAGCAACGAGGCGCCGCTCAGGAAGCACTTGCAGGGTTACAGCAGGTGCCCAAGTTGAAGTTAATTTCTTTGTAGCCATTTTGTAAATGGTTACAAAGAAATTAGCTTCAACTTGGGCACCTGCTGTAACCCTGTAAGTGCTTCCTGAACAAAATTCGTCCCGCTCGCAAATTCTCTGATTTTGCCGAGATTTCGCGCGATTCGCGGATCGCGAAGTCACGGAAAATCCGCAAATACGTGAGCGGAACAAATTTTCCGCCCATACTTACAATTTGCATGACAGTTTTTCCCCTTGTTGGGGCACTATATTCTCACCTTTCTTTCACTGGGTATATATCACTTTCTTCAATTCTTCTTGGGGCCATCTTGCCTTCCCATGATTCCATAGTCTTTTTCCCAGAAGACCTTGGGAAGTAGCTGTTCTACAAATTCAAGATGGCGACCTTCCTATTCCGTCCACTATCCTTTTCCTTATTCAAGATGCAGGGCACTTACTTCCTATTTGGTCACTTCCGGTTTGGTCACTTCCTATTCATTGGTATTTAAAGGGCTGACTCCTTCATTTCCTTGCGTTGCAACACTCTTTGCTCCTGCTGGTGCATCCTAGCTTGTGTTGGTATCCTTTGCTCCTGCCTGATGTATCTGTGATTCCTGCTGATGTACCTTGTTCCTGATTATAGTCTTCTATTCCGGTTTGGATTCCTTGCCTACTAATTCCTCCTTACTGATAGCTTCTTTCCTTCTTTTTCATTCCTGGATTCCCCACTTCCACCAGAGGTTTTTCCCAATTGGTTTTTTTCCTTTTGGGACTACTTTTGGAAGGCGTGGTCTGCATTGGCCTTTTTCCTTGTCGGAGCACCGTGGATACTAGAAAGGGTCACCCTTAACTCGGATAGACCAGAACCCTCAAGAACCGTAGTCAAGGATTTCTTGAACACGCCAGAACTGGTAAGAACATTACAAGTCGTGGCATCTGGAGTGCTCCACAGTGAAAACTATTGATGGTATGTTGGCCCCACATTCCTCCTTGTATAAAATGAAAAAAGACTAGTCTCTTGTTAACATTTAGTGGTCCCAGTCACTGATATAATTATATAGGATAAAGTGCCATTCGATGTATATGGTCCTACAGAGACCCTACAGATAACATATGTATTCCATGCTTCTTTGGGTGAAATGATTATTCCTGGGTTGCAATCAGATGATTGGGATGTCAATGCTGTGAATTCTTTGTTTTCATGATTACAATATCACACTGTCTTTAATACTGAAGATTTATATTTGAATTCTACTAACAATGCTGTGTTATTTTGTTACCAACATTATAGACATCATTTTCTGCATAGAACTAACAGACATCATACCCTTTTTAATTATACTCAATGGGAACATTGTCCTACTCCATCTAAGGGTAGTTCAAATTCGCAAAAGCAGAAATACACTTACTTTACTGGTTATAATCTTTTGGACCCAGCATCACATTACTATAAGTTGATGCCCTTTCCTTAAAAAAATATGCTTACTCAAAATAAGTTAATTTATTCCTCTTCTTTTTTTTTAAACGTGGTGTTGAAGAGATAACATTGATTTAAAATCAGTATGGGACACTAAGCCTTGGCAAGTGTAACGCACTGAGTCCTTGTCACGTGCATGTCTAATACCGACCCAAATCATCTTTCTGAATGACACAGTCCAACAAATTACTTGTCTGGGATTGGCTAAAATTCAAGAATTGAATACTCCAGCAATTCCACCACTAGCCCTTTATTATAACTGCCAGGCTTATACAAATTATACTAAAGATCAACTAAATTGCATGGTAAGAAACGGTACTTTTAATTCCTCTTGATGAATACACCCAGGTGGGCTTTGTAGCCAATAGGCACTAATATTTGTCATTTACGTTTCATGAATACCACCTCGAGGTTTACACTTCATAGACCTGATCCACGTTACCCCAGGCCCCCAATTCCAAAACTGTCATCAGTTATTCAGTTGGTAAATTATGTCAACAATGGTTAGTACAATCCACGCTGTCTTCCGTAAAAGAAACATCAGTCTCTTTTATCTAGAGACATAAACCTTGCTGATTTCATTTTCGGTCCAAAGTCCCTTGTACAAAGCATTTTGTTTAAGCTGCATGTAATGAATTTTGAAAATTGTCACAAATGAAAGCTGCCGTAAGCCTACAACAAATATATCAGGACAATTTGGATAAAGTTTTTCCTATTTTCGATAACAGTATCAACACATTGTCATCTCGTATTTATACTTTGGACACAATTGTATCTCCTAATATTGTATTGTACTAAATTAAGTATCTACAATATATCATGGTCAACATCAAATTAGATCAGTTTTGCAATTTGAGTGGGCACTGCAAACACTTAAAAATGGGTGAATTCCATGGGATTACCCAAACGTAAGTGCATAGTTTTTTCCTTTCAATTTGACAAGTAAACAACAATTGATGGACATGAAAGACACAATGTAAACTATGCTTCATATAGAAAAACTCGAACAACTGCCATTTACTGTAGCGGAAATTCATTTGGCAGTCTAGGTAATACATGGGGTCATTTTGTTGCCCATCTCTAAGCTTCATTTACTGCCTGCACGAAACTGCCTAGCCATGTCTTTCCTGGACCGGAATCAAGCATCCTAGGACCGGTTTCTGGCTATCAGCCGTCTTCAGCCAGGATAGCTTGACTCCAGTGGTGTGGAGAGCATGGGACTCACGTCTGAGCATACCCATCCTACTCGGGGTGACAAATGCAAAAACAACAGTTGATGGACAGAATTCAGAACAAGGCCTACATTCACCCCAGTACATAGATCTGGGCCTAAATCCATCGTTTAGTTGTCCCTTGCTCACTTTGCCACGGGATTCAAGCAAGCCTGGCTGATGACAGCTGTAATGCCAGAAACCGGTCCTAGGAAGCTTGTTTCTGGTCAAGGGAAGGCATGGCTTGGCAGTTTGTGCTGGACTGTTCCCATGAGGCACAGGGTCAAACTGATTTGCATATGGCCATGTCTGAACTGTGGTTGCAGAGTGGGCTAAAGAACGGTGATGGATTAAATCCAGATCTGTTGACTGGGTGTGAGTGTTTGATTGGTTCAGATGCTCCGTTCATCACCACCCCCTTTTTTACCGCTTTGCTTGCCATAAGTTGGCAGGGTATGCTCAGACGTGAGTCCCTTGCTCACTTTGCCACTGGATTCAAGCAAGCATGGCTGAAGACGACTGTTATGCCTGAAAACGGTCCTAGGAAGCTTGTTTCCGGTCCAGGGAAGGCATGGCTTGGCAGTTTGTGCTGGACTGTTCCCATGAGGCACAGGGTCAGACTGATTTGCATATGGCCATGTCTGAACTGGGGTGGCAGAGTGGGCTAAAGAACGGTGATGGATTAAACTCAGATCTGTTGACTGGGTGTGAGTGTTTCATTGGTTCAGATGCTCCGTCCATCACCACCCCCTTTTGTACCGCTTTGTTGGCCATAAGTTGGCAGGGTATGCTCAGACGTGAGTCCCTTGCTCACTTTGCCACTGGATTCAAGCAAGCCTGGCTGAAGATGGCTGTAATGCCAGAAACCAGTCCTAGAAAGCTTGTTTGCGGTCCAGGGAAGGCATGGCTTGGCAGGTTGTGCTGGACTGTTCCCATGAGGCACAGGGTCAGACTGATTTGCATATGGCCATGTCTGAACTGGGGTGGCAGAGTGGGCTAAAGAATGGTGATGGATTAAACCCAGATCTGTTGACTGGGTGTGAGTGTTTGATTGGTTCAGATGCTTCGTCCATCACCACCCCCTTTTGTACCGCTTTGTTCGCCATAAGTTGGCAGGGTATGCTCAGATGTGAGTCCCTTGCTCACTTTGCCACTGGATTCAAGCAAGCCTGGCTGAAGACGGCTGTAATGACAGAAACCGGTCCTAGGAAGCTTGTCTCCGGTCCAGGGAAGGCATGGCTTGGCAGTTTGTGCTGGACTGTTCCCATGAGGCACACGGTCAGACTGATTTGCATATAGCCATGTCTGAACTGGGGTGGCAGAGTGGGCGAAAGAACGGTGATGGATTAAACCCAGATCTGTTGACTGGGTGTGAGTGTTTGATTGGTTCAGATGCTCCATCCATCACCTCCCCCTTTTGTACTGATCTGGAAATTTCAGGCAAGACCTATCAACCCACAATTCCTCATTGACACTAGAAAGGGGAGTATCCTGTAGGTCAACACGACCCTTTGTTTATTCCTCAGTAAGGGACATACAGTCATGGGACTCTTCCGACTGAGACTGGGTAGCTGGGAATGGCAAAAGAGTTGACGGATTAAGATTCGAACATCTTTTCAAGGTGATGTGAGGAGCTAAAAGTGTCAATTCATAGCCTGTCAAACGAGCACCAGTTAAGTGCTGCATTTTTGTTTGGTTCAACAGGGAGTCAACTGCATTGGATACTAAAACAAGCAATCTATGTGACAAAACTATCCCCTCACTCTGACGTATGGGCACAGCTGCTGCTGCCACAGAAAGAAAACACCCAGACAACGCACAAGCAACTGGATCAAGGACAGCCGAGAAATATGCACAAGGACGCTGCTTATCACAGTGTGTCTGTGTTAAAACTGAGAAAGCGCAACCATCCCTCTCGTGTACATGAAGTGTGAAGGCCTAGTGTAGTCTGGAGTTCCCAATACTGGTGAAGAACATAGAGCTTGATGCAATTGTTGAAAAGCATTCTGGCATTCAGTAGTCCATGGGAGAGGCATCGGAGTGTCTTTAGTCAAAAGGGCCAACAAAGGTTTAACAATGTGAGAAAAGCTCGGAATCCATTGCCTACAAAAGAAGTAAGGCCAATCAGTGCACAAACATCCTTCTGAGTACGGGACACAGGTGTGTCTAAAGTAGCTTGAATGCGGTCTAGTGTGAGTGCATGTCCCTCCTGAGATAGGAGGTGGCCTAAATAGGTAACCTGCTGTCTACAATATTGCAATTTCTTCCGGGAAACCTTGTGATGGTGAGATACAAGAAAGGAGAGCAATAACAGTGTTCCTTCTTCACACTGTTCAGGGGTATCAGCTGCCAACAAGATGTCATCAACATAATGTATGAGAGCCACCCCTTTTGACACAGGGAAAGAATCAAGCTGTCTTTTCAATGCTTGGCTGTAAATGCTAGTACTCTCTGTATACCCCTGTGGAGCTCTATAGAATCTGAAGGATTGATTATTCAAAGTGAATCCAAACAAATAACGACTGTCAGGGTGAATAGGTAGCGAGAAGAAAGCATTCTTCAAGTCAATCACACTGAATGAAGCTGCAGTCGCAGGACCCATAGTAAGAAGTGTTGTGATGTCAGAGACTACTAGGTATTGGGGCACTACGATCTTATTAACCTCTTGTAAGTCATTTATAAACCTGTATATTTTAGTATCAGTGTCTTTCTTCAAGATAGGAAGGATAGGACTATTGCAAATTTTGTAAGGGACTTCCTCCACAACTCCTACTCTAATCAGATCTTGACCAATTCATATTAGTTTGTCTTCCCCTTCTAGAGATATTTCCTATTGAGGCAGTCAAGGCAATGAAGTGCCCTCCTTCACTTGAATATGAACTGGTGGGATAACCATTTTTCCCAGATCGGTATCTGATGTAGCCCATGAAGTACTAGGTAATGACGCCAAAGCAATATCTTCTTTAAGGAAATAAGAACTCTCAACCATGGGAAAGTTGTCATTTAAAATAACATGCATACCTTCTGGGGAACAACGTATCATAGCACAACAATGTTTGAGCATATCGAGACCCACAATATTGTCTGGCATGTTAGGGGAAAGCAAAAAAGGACAGGCTGCAGTGAATTTATAAACATGAAATGCAAGCGGCTGTGACAGTGGTCTAATGGAAAGTGTCCCATTGAATCCTATCGATGTTATCGTTAAGCCAGGCAGGGGAGCCCTTGGAACCAATTGTTCAGAGAGGGTGCTACGAGTAGCTCCTGGGTCAACCAAAACCCAATCAGTAGAACCCAAAAGATTTGCATTAACATAGGGACCCTTATGATCTACTGGGACTTCAACTGTTTCTTTACCCCATCCTAGGCATTCCTATGTATAAGTAGAGGCCTTCAAATCATCGGTTGAATAATGGGACATCTGATACTAATTTTGTATGCCAAAAGTATTAGAGGAATTTTGAGGATGTTCAACTGCCTCAAACCTAGTACAATTATCCATACCTCCCCTATTTCTAAAGGTCCCTGGGCAGCTTCTTATATGTCCTCTATCACGCTGATACTGTTGTCCTTTCAAAAGGGGCACTCAAAACGCCAATGTACAATCTCCTTACAATAAGCACACTGATCAGAAGACAAACTTGCTTGAGGGAAAGAGGGTGGACCAGGACGATACATCGCACGTCCGCCTGTGCCACCACCATAAACCTGAGCTAACAGAACTTTCATCTTTAAATCTTTAGCCTTTTTATCCTCCTTGCCTTTCGCTTCCAATTCCTGACATTCATAATACTGAGCCATAGTCAAGAGAGAGACTGGGGAATATGTAGTCCATGAACGTTTGCTGACCTTTAGGCGACTAGCTATTTCTGGCAAAATGTTTGCGACAAATTTGTCAACGAACTGATGCTTGCTGGTGTCATCTGTCAATGACTGCCCACTAAAGTCATGGAATGTCTCCTCAAAACGTGTAAAGAAATCAGAAACTGATTCGTCCACTTTCTGCTTACAAGATGCTAACATAGTCCAATCTATCTTTTTAGGAGGTATAAGAATTATCAACTTAGTTAGTATGGCCTTTGGAAGGTCTAATATATCTTGTTGCGGTTTCCGTGCAAGTTCTCTTGCAGCATCTTTTCTCTCTATCTCAACCCAAGTACCTCCAAAAGCTGTTAGATTGTGTACTTTCCAAATCAATCTCCACATGTCAGGGGGTAAGATAAGCCCAAAAAACATGTCAATAACAGGCAAAGTCATAGTGCAAGAACTAATAGCTCCATCAACTTCTTCGTAGAAAGCAGCCGGATTTTTCCGCGGGTCAGGCAAAGCAGCTTTAAGAGCATGACATCTGCTCTACTCCAAGGAGTATACACCTAATTATAAACAAAATAGCCCTTCACATCAGTTGAATCTTTATTATCACTGGTTCCCGCACCCGTAGGAGAAACATATAAAGGCGCAGCTTCACACATTGGTTTCCCATGCACTACAGCATTACTGTCATCCTTGTCTGTCCCTGGATGTGGCACGGGGGTCTGATCTGTTTGTGCAGCTGGAGGTGCACCAGCTGCCTTTTTCTCCTCTCGCAAATGAAATGCATTAACTCGTAGTTTAACCAACCGTCTAATCAAATCGACCACCTGGGAAGGGGGAAAAAGACAGTCAATCAACTGTTTAAGATCAGATTTTATTTCATCAGGCTCCACATTATCGGAATTTTGTCCTTAAAGTATGTATTACTTCCCCAGTAAACGATTTCGCAAAATATAACTGCTCTGATGCTGGCCAGTGCTGAACCATTGCTATAAGATATGGAGCAGAAGTGGTACTGCAAGCTGCTTTTCGAGCAGGGAAAAGAGAGCGAGTCTGCCGTTTACCTTCTGCATCTACCCCTTTCTGATCTAAGAGATATTCATCATCATCTAATTCGTACTCGGGTGCAGAGGGAAAAGTATATGGAGGCGGAGATCGATCTAACAAAATGTAATCATCCTGAGGTTTATTAAGTACAGGATAACGGGGGTGCCAGACTGGGTATTGGCCAATTACCTCTAGACGACACTCCCTATCCTCTTTCTCTTTTAATTCCTTTATCTCTTTATTCTTCATTTCTAGCGCTTTCATCTAAATAGTTGTGCATTGTTCTTTATCTGCTATAGCTTGCTCTTTTCTCACTCTCTCATGCGCTTCTTTCTCCTACATTCGTACACAAACAAACAAAACAAACATATCCTGTCTACTTATATGCTTGAACGCACATTGTTCCACATATTGAATTTTCCTGAGGCCAAATTGCCATTTGTTGGCCATCGTCAATCAGGATCCCTTTTTGTGTATTTGTTCCACAGTGCACTATACATTATGGAAGAAATACAGTTTTTAACATACATGTACCTATTTGGTGTCCCTTCAGGTGGAGCCGACTGACTGCATTTTAAATCCATTTTGGTACCTCCAAAGAAGCAACATTTCCTAGAAAGCGCGCTAGAAACAGGCATGACACAAATATTATAGTAATTATAATATTATAACAAAATAGTACTAATCACGAATACAGTACTGTTCATAAATTCAAAAGTTAGAGAAAAATCTCCTCATTGCCTGCCTATGTATGTTGCAACACACATATTACCCCAAACCAGAATCTTGGCCAATCAAATTCAAAAATCAAGAGTGCAGCTTTAGCGACCTTACCAAGCAAAAATCTCTAGCCTCCAACTGCCAAGCTCTGAATCAACCTAATGGTCACTGTAAGATGAACGCCAAAGAGATCTCAGTCATGGACCGGTCGCCACATGGAGGGTCAAATCGGGAAAATCAGAAAAGCGCCTCGGTCTGCAAAGACAAGGGTCTCCTCGTGTAGCGTACATCTGCAGCAAGATTCCAAACCTCCATCGAGACCACTCCGACAGGCAGCCGTGTCTCCGATGAGCCCCACGTGACGGGCGCCAATTTGTGGGAGTGAGCCTTTTCAGAGGCTTACCAAGGTAGGGTTCTCCCTTGTTTGTCCTCAAGTCCTTGAACTAACAAAATAGAGATTGGCATGGAAGCTGCAATATTAAACAAATATTTTATTAACTACACTCATGAGTGGGGACTACATAGAACCTCAGGCAATGTATGAGGCAGTACATGGAATACAGAAACCAAGGTGCTTATATACACCTTTTACTGCAGAGTAAGCATGGAGATTCAAAAAGAGGCGGTACAATTATACACAAGAATAGCTATTCACAAATATGGACAAGTAGAAAATACCTAGTCAAAAGAGTGGGTGGAGTAACTAAACTGCTTGTATCGGTTGAAATAGTCTGACAGTTACACTTAAGACAGGTGCACTCTAACAACTAGTTGCCTTTCTGAGCATGCACAAGGCTCTTGCTCAGTACTGAAGGAGTTAACTATGTTGATGACTCAGGCGAAATACAAGGGCAGGCAACAGTGAAGACAGGAGAAGCACATGCCAAGCAAGCACGTGGCTAACTAAAATGGCTGCCAGAACCAAAATGGCTTCAGCTCATGCTAACAGCAAGTTCTGCTAGTTTCCACAAAGGGACCCATGTCTGGGCGTACCCTGCCGACTTAGTGCGAACAAAGCAAACACAAAAAGATGCTGGATGGAGTGCTGAAACTTTTCAGATACTCATCACCAGTCAATATTAGATCTGGGTTGAATCCATCATCATTCTTCTACTCACATTGCCAACCCAGTTCAGACCCCGCCATATGCAAATCAGTCTTGACCCAGTTCCTCATGAGAACAGTCCAGCCCGAACTTCCAGGCCAGGTCTTCTCTGAACCAGAAACAAGCAGGCTGGGATCAGTTCCAAGGTCACACCCCTCATCAGCAAGGCTAGCTTTCATCCAGCGACAAAGTGAGGATGTGACCCACGTCTGGCCATACCCTGCCAATTTAGGTCAAACAAATCAAACACAATAAGATGCTGGACTAAGCGCTGAAACTTTTCAGATACTCACCCCAGTCACTATTAGATCCAGTTTGAATTCATCATTCTGCTCACTTTGCCACCCCAGTTCAGACACAGCCATATGCAAATTAGTTTTGACCCTGTTCCTCATGGGAACAGTCCACCCAGAACTGCTAGGTCAGGTCTTCCCTGGACCGGAGAAAAGCATCCTGGGACTGGTTTCAGGGTAACACCCCTCATCAGCCAGGCTAGCTTAAATCCAGTGTCAATGTGAGCAAGGGCCCCATATCTGGGCATACCCATCACATTGGTACACCACCCAACAGGATGACTTATGACAACGTGTATGTAGGGCATCTATGCGTTTCAGGGTCATATAGGATGGACTCTGTCCTAGCATCAATGATTGGCCTTGGAGTTTTTAAACTCTGGAGACAACAATGTCTAAGGCATTACAGAGGTTGCAAGACACTTCCACCATGACCTCCCTGGGTTCATTGAATAACCCTGCACAGATGCATCAAAGGGATGAAGGTGTGTGCCTCAGTGAGGAGCAAAGTTCTAAAGAGCCCAATAACAAGTCAGAATCTTTCAAAAAACTGTGCAAAATCATTTGCCCATCCCTTTTAGACCCTTATGACAAAGGTGCAGGGTCTTGTGGTCTGTATAACTGGGACCGTGATCCTGATATTGATTTGTGGTTTGACCAAGACCAAGTGGATTCGGATCAACTTACATCAGATGACTCGGGAAGGAGTCTAAGAGATCAAGTGACTGGCATACCTCATGTAAGACAGGAAAAAGCTCAAAGTTGAGCCGGCAACCCTCCAATGACAGAGATCCTTACAAAGACTTGTTTGATCCCGAGGATATCAGACACCAGACACCTATACCCAGGGTTGCTTTCTACCTGAAACTGAGTTTGCATCAGCCAATGAACAAGTATGTCAGGATCAGACTTAGGCAGAAAGCCTGCAACCTTCAATCAAGTGCAATTTTGTTTCCTCCCCAGAGCTAGATTCCACAGTGGAACTTCCTTAACAAATAGATCAAGGACTAGATGTGGGGTATTGATAGGTCCTGGCATTTATGTTAGGACAAGCTACTAGACAAAGCTGGACCACTCACTGAAATCATGGATGTGGCTGAAGAAGCCAAAGGGTCAGGCAACAAAATTGAACTGTAAAATCTATCAGGGTGTGCTCAAAGAGTAATCTACATGTTGATCAACACCAACTTTACCTTGTCAACAGAGCACAGACATGCATATTCACTCAGGTTGGATTTCAAGTTGGGAACATTGACCTACTTAGAGGCAGGACCAAAGGCTAAAGGTAACTTATTCTGAGAAGCTTTTGTGAAGGATCACTCCAAATTCATGCAGGCATTTAAGACATTTGACAACAAGATGTGGGTTTTCATCTGTGCCGGATGTCAATGAGGAGGCTTGCCTGGCCATTTCTTCAACCAAAGCTAATGAGGTAACCAAGGATCAAAGATCAGAAAGGGCAGATACAAGAGAATACTCCCCTTTTTCCTGTCTAAAAACAGATTTAACAGAATCTGCATCAGAAAAGATTGCAGCGGATTGGCCTTCAAATCCCCAAGTAAGGATAAGGTGTTCTTCCTTAGTATTGCTGGGGGCAGAACAGCAGATTGCTTAATCAAATGGGAACAGATATCCTCTGATGCTTGGATCCTGCAGACACTGTAGAGGCTCAGTATAGAAGAGCTAACCCACAGACACTTAAAGATGGACAATATCCATAATCTCTTAAGGGATCTCCTCAGACAAGAGGATTCACTGATTCACCCAGAATTACAGGGTGTCTATCTCATGACCCCAATTTTTCCTAATGCACTCACAATCCCTTCAATTTCTATGGCAAGAACAGGCATGTGAGTTGCATGTGAGTTCCAGGTACCTCCTTTTGGACTTTATTCCACCTCATGGTGTTTCTCAAAGTTTCTACATCCTGTGGCGGTGTGGCTTAGAACTCACATACTAATCATTTACTTGAAAGTTCTCATCCTCATGGCGCAGGACAGGATCATATGTGTAGGTCAGGCACAGTTCGCCATCTCCCTTCAGGAGTATTTGGATTTCCTTAACAATCAGAACTAGTCAATCCTAGTACCAAAGTTCAGGATAGGTTTTCTTGGTGTCACAACAAATTGTCAAACAGCAACCTTAGGACTACTCATCATCAAGATAAATTCGATAAAGAAGGAACTGAAGTAACTGATCTGATTTCACTATGGATCCTACCATACAGTTAAGCTTCTGTCAACCTCTATACAGGTGATCTTTCTGGTCACTTTACACAATGGGCCATTTCAGAAACTGAAGAACAAACACCTACAGAAGGGTGTTTCTTATTTGGAGGAGATTCCTCTAACGGAGGGAGCTAGCACCAAGATTCTTTGGGGACTAAACCGCATGGAAGCTTTGAATGGATTCACAAACTTTAAATTAGTTGTGCACTTAGTGCCAACTGTTGGGGCTGGGGATCTTGGTGGGGCCTCCATTGG
Organism: Lissotriton vulgaris; assembly: GCF_964263255.1. Classification (NCBI taxonomy): domain Eukaryota; kingdom Metazoa; phylum Chordata; class Amphibia; order Caudata; family Salamandridae; genus Lissotriton; species Lissotriton vulgaris. The sequence goes on from NC_141696.1 coordinate 867,222,838, forward strand.
GCCAACGATGGCACCAACAATAACTAGAACTTTATATAAGCTGCATGGAGCTATTAGCAGGGTACTTTGCAATTCACAGTCTAGCGAGGAACGAAGCTAGATGTTGCATATTATAGAAAATGGACAATGTATCTGCGGTACAATATGTCAACAAGCTTGGAGGTTCAAGATACAAGATGCTAGCAGACACAGCCATGGATTGCAGGCATTACTACCTGGAGAAGTAAATATCTGTGAAGACAATTAATCTTCAGAGATGCTTTTACATCACAGGAACTGGATCTTTTGATTCTTGCTGAATTCCAGCAACTGAACTCATTGGCTGATGGCTTTTTCAAGTCAAGAAATCTCTGGCGTCAATTAATCAGTTCATCAGTAAGACAGACATCTCTGCTGTCCTGCGCACTCTTTTAATTGGCTGCAGAATATTTCTTGCCTTGAAAAAGCCCTCGGCCAATGAGCCACCAGGCGAAACACGTGTCAGCTGCTTTTCTCTCTTCTTTGAATTGCACTTCTGAATTAAAACGGAACACCATGCCCTAAAAAAAAGCTTGGACTTTGGGAATTATTCTCCAAAATACCACTGAACATTTGGAATAATCCTCCTCCGCAAGCAGAGATGGTACCTGTCAGAACTTTCACAAAGAGTTTTCTTTTTCATGGAGTAGGCTTTTGACTGACATTTCCAGAAAACAACAATTTGCTAAACTGAACATGCAGCTAGGGTAATCCTTTCCATTGTCAGACACACAAAGCCCAACTCTCAGACAGTTCACTATACACCTTTCCCTGATAACCTAAAATTGATTGTATTGAAGTGTTTGCAAGAGTATTAGAGTGTTTCACAAAGTTTAGACCAGACGAGTCAACCAACTAGATTTCTGTCATGAAACCCCATAAGACCCTCTCTTCACCCACTATGGCTGTATGGGTTTGGTGGGTGATGCAGGAGACAGGAGTTTTCTTATTTGGGGCTCATTTGACCAGGAGTGGCATGTGCTCCAAAGCCTACCTTCTAGGGGCTAGACTAAAGGACATGTTAAAGAAAGCAGACTGGTCAACAGTTTTCACATTTAGAAGTTTTTATTTCACAACAGTGTTGTTATTGGCTATGTAAGTGGTACGTAAGCTTTAAATAAGCCTCATCTGAGTATCCGGTACTGACATGCAATAAAAAAGGTCCTAAATATTTTTAAGGAAAGTTCAAATTTTATTAAGGACACAGATGCAAGGAATATCCTACTGGAACTTTGGTGAGGAGCCCCACCCAGGGAACTTTGTACACTAGATTAGTTATAAGTATATGTCTTTTCGCCTATTTCTGTTTTGTGACATTTTTCTATAATGGTACTATAAAATATGTTTTCTGCTATCATGCATGTGTTTATACATTTTGAAATGCAGAACATTTGAACAGGAATCAAACTGAGAAGTCTAATATTTGTTTTGGCCTTGTAGTTATAGAAGTCATCATGAAATAAGGGAACTTTCAGGTTGAACTTAGGGGTATTCTCCTTGCAAAGAAAGAGGATTGGAGATCAAAGGACTACCGTCATATACTGTCATGGACCCTGCCATTAATCGTTGGAGTCATGCGGTACTAAGACATACATTTTGGAATTATTGGATTTGTAGTTTTTTTCTTGGTTCTTATAAAGCAATGAAAGTTTAAGCATAATCCTTACCTCTGAGTTCTTAATAGAGTTGAAACTTTCCTTCACAATAGCTAGGATTTATTGTAAAACATGCACTTCCAACAGAAGCAGCACTTGTACGTTGGTTCACTAGTTTTCTACTGCAGCCTCTCACAGTGTCTGAATGAACAACTAGTGTGCTAACATTATGTATTTATGATAGATGTGTGGTACACCTGAAGCTATCTCCATTGATTCAAAGCTGTAAAACATATAGTATTTCCCATGCAAATAAACACATTGAGCAGGTTTGTTTTGCCATTGAAATTATGGGTAGTGCTTTGGAAAACTAAAATGATGGCACTTTTTCTATTAGTTATCAAATGTATTTCTCATCCACATCAGTAAACCATTCTGACATGCAGTCTGAAACATGTACTTTCAACATCAGCAGCAGTCTATAAGTTAACTCCCCAGTGTTCTACTGAAACTTCCTGCAGTGTTCTAATGAACAACTAGAGCACTACCGTTTTGTATTTATGACAGGCATGAGGCACATCTGAAGCCATCTCGATGGACCAAAGCTGTAAAACTAAATTTCCTTTATAAATAAACACAATTAGCTTGTTGAGCAATAGAAATTATGGTTAAATCTCTAGCATGGATTTCCATCCATCCATATCAGTAAAACATTCTGACGTGCAGACTGAAACACGTACTTTCAACAACAGCCTTATTCTGACAGTTAATTTCCAGTGTGCTACAGCAGCTTCCCACAGTACTCTAATAAAGTAGAGTGCTTGCATATGTTTTTATGTCAAAAGGGCCTCACAGTGGGGGGGTAAGTCCTTCTCAAGAAACAGCCGCAATGCTTGTCAGGATGAAGCACAAAAGTCTGTAAATTAACCTGTGCATAACACTCTGGTTGGCACAAACTAGTCAGGTTTAACTTACAGGAAGTGTGTTAAGCATTTCTGCAACACTCAAACAGCATTGAAGTGACAACACAACAAAAGGAGAAGACTACAACAATTTAGAAAAAAAGAGTGAAAATTGATAAATTGTTTGCCACCAAAATGAAAATAATCCAACCAGCAGAACCAGAAATATGCAATTTCAAATATTTGAGTTAAGTATTTAAATGTAAAAGTACATGTATTTACATAGCGCAAATCACCGACCCGGTATCTAAGCGCTTGCTTAGGGAACCCGTCCTGGTATTCCCCTGTGAGATAACCCCAGCAGGGTATCCACAAGGTGAAAGCCAGGCATCCCACCGCGAGGGGCCGTTGTGGAGATTAAGCAAGCTATTGCCCAGAGTCACAGAGTGTGAACCCATGAATCGAGTAGGCACCGGAGAGAGAATTGTCGAGTCCGTGGACATTTTAGGACTCAATACCCCGTCGAGCCGGGAATTGAACCCTGGTCCCGGGCTGACCTCTGCTTCCAGGTCTGCCTCCTCTAACCAGTGAGCCACACTTATACCAACTAAAACCACAAAGCGCCACTCGAGGCCCTTTGAACGTGCTAGGCAGAGGAAAAGTCAAAAAGTTCAGGTGGACCACTTTGAAGTTTGGGACAAATACAGGGATCAGGCCAGTCCCACTGAAAAGGTTACCTTCTCACAGTCTGCAGTGAAGGGTCCAGTTCCTGGGGGAGAAGGCCGAGAGGGACAGGAAAAGAGTCATGGATGGTCATTGCTGTAGCTTGAAGAGCAGGCCGGACCAGGCACTGCTTATGAACTAACAAATTACATCACTCACAACATGTTAAATGACATCATACCACTGAAGATACCATAGGGAATGATGGACGGAGCGTTTGACCAAATCCAACCTTCATCTCCAGTCAATCGATCCTGGTTTAATCCATCACCATTCTTTAGCTCACTCCACCACCCCAGTTCAGACGAATGTCTGACAAAATGTCGATTACAAAAGTATCTACCTACAAAAATATCGCAACAAAAATGTCGAGTACAAAAATATCGACATGATATCTCTAACAAGGTAAGTACAAAAATATCTAAAAAAAGTATTGATGTCAAAAATATCATAATTAAAAAATATAGTTTTTTTTTAAATAAAAAAATATGTAATGTAAATAAAATAATACTTAGAAATGTAATAAATATAGTTAAAATATGTTATAATATTTAAAATTAATAAATAATATACATATAATACATAATATATCCTTCCTAAATAATAACTTTAAAACATACTTTTAATAACTTATCAATAAAGAAAAATACTATAAATTACAAAATAAATGTATACACATAAAAAAGTAATATAAATAGACAAAGTAAGTATATGTTGGATAGCGTAGGGGTAAAAATTACTATTCCCACTCCAGAGAGTGCAACAGTAGGGAAAGTGTTGGATAACTCAGGAGTAAAAATTAGTATTCCAACTCCAGAGAGTGCAACAGTAGGGAAAGTGTTGGATAGTGTAGGGTTATAAATTACTATTCCTACCCAAGAGAGTGAACAACATTAGGGAAAGTGTTGGATAGCGTAGGGGTAAAAGGTTACTATTCCCACTCAAGAGAGTGCAACAGTAGGGAAAGTGTTGGATAGCGTAGGGATAAAAAATACTATTCCAACTCCAGAGAGTGCAACAGTAGGAAAAGTGTTGGATAGCGTAGGAGTAAAAATTACTATTCCAACTCAAGAGAATGCAACAGTAGAGAAAGTGTTGGATGGCGAAGTGGTAAAAATTACTAATCCCACTGCAGAGAGTGTAACAGTAGGGAAAGTGTTGGATGGCATAGGGGTAAAAATTACTATTCACAATCCAGAGAGTGCAATAGTAGGGAAAGTGTTGGCTAGCTTAGGGGTAAAAATTACTATTCCAACTCCAGAGAGTGCAACAGCAGGGAAAGTGTTGGATAGCGTAGGGGTACAAATCATTATTCCAACTACAGAGAGTGCAACAATAGGGAAAGTGTTGGATAGCGCAGAAGTTAAAAATAACATACTTATAAATACATTATTATTTTAAAATATTAAAAAAATTAAACATAAACTATTTAACAAATACCCAAACATAATTATTAAAAACAGGATTAGCAACAAATAATTAAGTAAAAATAAATTAATAATAAATACCAATAAATAATAATTAATTACCAATTAATAATTAATTAACAATAATATAAATAACAAAACAATTAATTAAAATGGATTATTACTTAATTACATTTAAATGACTTCCCACCCAATACCCCTATAAACCCATAACCCGCTACAGAACATAATTATTAATTAATCAATTAATAAAAACGTAATTACCGATTAATAAAAAATAATTACCAATTAATTGAAATCAATTTATAATTCCTAAAAATTAATAATTAATTTAGTATAAGTAAATTACTTCCCACCCTATTCCCCTATAAACCCATAACCTGCTACAGAACATAACTATCAATTAATCAATTAATTAAAATTAAATATTAATTAATAAAAATTAATTACCAAGTAATTAAATTTAATTTACAATTCCTAAAAAATAATAATTAATTTAGTATAATTAAATTACTTTCCTCCCTATTCCCCTATAAATCCATAACCCGCTACAGAACATCATTATCAATTAATAAAAATTAATCACCAATTAATAAAAATTAATTACAATTTATTTAAAATTAATTTATAATTCCTAAAAATGTATAATTATTTAGTATAATTAAATTACTTCCCACCCTATTCCCCTATAATAGGGAAATAGGGTGGGCACTACAGTACCAAAATACAAACTTTACTTAAATTACATAAATAAAAATAAAATACATATTAAATAAATAATAATATACAGTAAAATCATATAAAATCGATATTAGTAACATCGATATTACTAAAATCGATATTAGTAACATCGATATTACTAACATCGATATTAACAAAATCGATATTACTTCTCTCGAAATTCTGTCCCATCGATATTAAAAATATCGATATAACTTACCTTCTATATTATGTTCCTTCGATATTTAAACATCAACATTATTGTATGTCGATATTTAAAAATCGATATTTTGTCTGCCTACCAGTTCAGACATTGCCATATGAAAATCAGTCTGACCCTGTGAAGTGTAGTTCCTATATTCCCAATAGGCTCTGCACATTGGAATAATATATCCTATAGATTTGACATAAGACTGATGTCTAATAGGTCTCTATTGAATATATTAAACTTAATTGTGAGTGCCAGCTAGCTCAGAGGTCACTAGAAACTTTCTTGAATGAACAAGAAGGGATTCGTTTCTTAAAACCGCATAAACATGACATCTTTGTTTCCCCAAGATAAAACGTATCTTCAGAGTCATGGAAACAATAGATAGATATTTTACTCAGTCAATCGTGTATGCTTCGTTTCACCAGAGGTGCAGAGAAACAAAGAGACGGGTGTTTTCAATAAAAGAGTATTTATTGAACAGTCTTCTTTCTCATGCAAAAGAAATGAACTGCTACAATCGTAATACTGGGTGTAAAGTATAATGCGTACAGCAAGAAGAGTATTATAAAATAATACTGTAAAAGCATGGTATGGTTTCTAAGCCATAAAACACATACATGAATAAATAAAGACTAAAAGTACTCAACTGGTGCTGCTTAAATGCGCCTACCCCAATGTATCTAACCTAAGTCTAGTACGAGAGAAGAAGTAAGTGTGGTGTAGCATAAGTTTAGTATTATTTTTGCCAAGAATCTATCCAAGATTCTCTTAGGGTCTAATCAGCTCCTTACCTTGGTTTTGAATGAAGGAGGTCTTGCATCTCTCTGTCTCAGGACTCGATTTCCCAACACCCAGCAAGGGGAGCTTGGAAACACTGGAGCTGGATTTCTCGGCAGGAGAAAAGACTGCGTCTCTCTCAGTGTGTCTGCTGGATAGCCGGCTTCCTTCGGCACTTGCTGTAGCGAGATGCGTCGGGCAAGTAGATAGCATCCTGGGACAGGTTTCCTATTCATACTCCTCATCAGCTAGGATATCTTGAATCCAGTGGTAGAGTGAGCAAGGGACGTACGTCTGGGTATACCCTACCAACTTAGGGAAAACAAAGCGATACCAAAGGGGATGATGGATGGAGCGTTTGAGCAAATCAAACACTCACCCCCAGTCAACTGATCTGGGTTTAATCCATCAACATTCTTTAGCTCACTCCACCACCCCAGTTCAGACATGGCCATATGCAAATCAGTCTGACCCCGTGCCTCATGGGAACATTTCAGCCTGAACTACCAAGCCATGACTTCCCTGACCTGGAAACAATCATCCTGGGACCGGTTTTGGGTTCATAATCCTCATCAGCCAAGCTAGCTTGAATCCAGTGGTAGATTGAGCAAGGGACCCACATCTGGGCATACACTGCCAACTTAGGGCGAAAAAGAGATACCAAATGGGATGATAGACGGAGCCGTTTGAGCACATCAAACACTCACGTCCAGTCAACTGATCTGGGTTTAATCCATCACCATTCTTTAGCTCAATCCACCACCCAAGTTCAGACATGGCCATATACAAATCAGTCTGACCCTGTGCCTCATGAGAACAGTCCAGCCAGAACTGCCAAATCATGTCTTCCGTGGAACAGAGACAAGCATCCTGGCACCGATTTTGGATTCATAATCCTCATCAGCCAGGCTATCTTGAATCCAGTGGTAGAGTGAGAAAGGTACCCACGTTTGGGCATACCCTGCCAACTTAGGGCGAACAAAGAGATATCAAAGGGGATGATGGGCGGAGCGTTTGAGCAAATCAAACACTCACCCCTAGACAACTGATCTGGGTTTAATGCATCACCATTCTTTAGCTCAATCCACCACCCCAGTTCAGACATGGCCATATACAAATCAGTCTGACCCTGTGCCTCATGGGAACAGTCCAGTCGGAAATGCCAAGCCATGTCTTCCCTGGACCAGAAACAAGCATCCTGGGACCGGTTGCGGATTCATAATCCTCATCGGCCAGGCTATCGTGAATCCAGTGTTAGGGTGGACAAGGGACCCACGTCTGGGAATACCCTGCAAACTTCGGGCGAACAAAGAGATACCAAAGAGGATGATGGACGGAGCGATTGAGCAAATCAAACACACACTACAGTCAACTGATCTGGGTCTAATCCATCACCATTCTTTAGCCAACTCCACCACCCCAGTTCAGACATGGCCATATGCAAATCAGTCTGACCCTGTGCTCAAACTGCCAAGCCATGTCTTCCCTGGGCAGGAAACAAGCATCCTGGGACCAGTTTCGGATTGATAATTCTCATCAGCCAGGCCATCTTGAATCCAGTGGTAGAGTGAGCAAGGAACCCACATCTGGGCACACCTTGCCAACTTAGGGCGAACAAAGCGATACCAAAAGAGATGATTGACGGAGCGTTTGAACAAATCAAACACTCACCTCCAGTCAACTGATCTGGGTTTAATCCATCATCTTTCTTTAGCTCAATCTGCCACCCCAGTTCAGACATGGCCATACGCAAATCAGTCTGAACTCGAGCCTCATGAGAACATTCTAACCCGAACTGCCAAGCCATGTCTTTCCTGGACCGAAAACAAACATCCTAGGACCATTTTTGGATTCATAATCCTCATCAGCCAGGCTAGCTTGAATCCAGTGATAAAGTGAGGATGGGACCCACGTCTGGGCATACCCTGCCAACTTAGGGCGAACAAAGAGATATCAAAGGGGATGATGGACGGAGCGTTTGAGCAAATCAAACACTCACCCCTAGACAACTGATCTGCGTTTAATCCATCACCATTCTTTAGCTCACTCCACCACCCCAGTTCAGACATGGACATATGCAAATCAGTATGACCCTTTGCTTCAGGGGAACAGTCCAGCCCGAACTGCCAAGCCATGTCTTCCCTGGACCGGAAATAAGCATCCTGGGACTAGTTTAGGATTCATTCCTCATCAGCCAGACTAGTTTGAATCCAGTGGTAGAGTGAGGAAGGGACTCACGTCTGGGCATACCCTGCCAACTTAGGGCGAACAAAGCTATACCAAAGTTGATGAATCAGGGAGCGTTTGAGCAAATCAAACACTCACCCCCAGTCAATTGATCTGGGTTTAATCCATCACCATTCCTTATCTACCTCCACCCACCCAGTTCAGACATGGACATATGCAAATCTGTCTGACCCTGTGCCTCATGGGAACAGTCCAGCACGAACTGCCAAGCCATGCCTTCCCTGGACCGGAAACAAGCATCCTGGGATCCGTTTTGGATTAATAATCCTCATCAGCCAGGCTATCCTGAATCCAGTGGAAGAGTGAGGAAGGGACCCACGTCTGGGCAACCCTGCCAACTTAGGGCGAACAAAGCTAAACTAAAGTTGATGAATGACGGAGAGTCTGAGCAAATCAAGCACTTACCCCCAGTCAACTGATCTCTGTTTAATCCATTATCATTCTTTATCTCACTCCGCCACCCCAGTTCAGACTTGGCCATATGAAAATCAGTCCGGCCCTGTGCCTTATGGGAACAGTACAGCCCGACTGCCAAGCCATGTCTTCCCTGGACCGGAAACAAGCATCCTGGGACCTGTTTCGGATTCATAATCCTCATCAGCCAGGCGAGCTTGAATCCAGTGGAAGAGTGAGGAAGGGACCCACGTCTGGGCATACCCTGCCAACTTAGGGGGAACAAAGCTAAACTAAAGTTGATGAATGACGGAGAGTTTGAGCAAATCAAACACTCACCCCCAGGCAACTGATCTGGGTTTAGTCCATTACCATTCTTTATCTCACTCCGCCACCCCAGTTTAGACTTGGCCATATGCAAATCAGTCTGACCCTGTGCCTCATGGGAACAGTCTAGACGTAAATGCCAAGCCATGTATTCCCTGGACCAGAAACAAGCATCCTGGGACCGGTTTCGGATTCATAATCCTTATCAGCCAGGCTATCTTGAATCCAGTGGTACAGTGATCAAGGGACCCACGTCTGGGCATACCCTGCCAACTTAGGGCGAACAAAGTGGTACCAAAGGGGATGATGGATGGAGCGTTTGAGAAAATCAAACACTCACCCCCAGCCAACTGATCTGGGTTTAATCCATCACCATTCTTTAGCTCACTCCACCACTACAGTTCAGATATGGCTATATGCAAATCAGTTAGACCCTGTGCCTCATGGGAACAGTCCAGCCCGAACTGCAAAGCCATGTCTTCCCTGGACCGGAAACAAGCATCCTGGGAACAGTTTCGGATTCATAATCCTCATCAGCCAGGCTAGCTTGAATCCAGTTTTAAACTGAGGATGGGACCCAGGTCTGGGCATACCCTGCCAACTTAGGGTGAACAAAGCTATACCAAAGTTGATGAATGACGGAGATTTTGAGCAAATCAAGCACTTACCCCCAGTCAACTGATCTCTGTTTAATCCATTACAATTCTTTATCTCACTCCGCCACCCCAGTTCAGACTTGGCCATATGAAAATCAGTCCGACCCTGTGCCTTATGGGAACAGTACAGCCCGAACTGCCAAGCCATGTCTTCCCTGGACCGGAAACAAGCATCCTGGGACCTGTTTCGGATTCATAATCCTCATCAGCCAGGCGAGCTTGAATCCAGTTGAAGAGTGAGGAAGGGACCCACGTCTGGGCATACCCTGCCAACTTAGGGCGAACAAAGCTAAACTAAAGTTGATGAATGACGGAGAGTTTGAGCAAATCAAACACTCACCCCCAGGCAACTGATCTGGGTTTAGTCCATTACCATTCTTTATCTCACTCCGCCACCCCAGTTTAGACCTGGCCATATGCAAATCAGTCTGACCCTGTGCCTCATGGGAACAGTCTAGACGTAAATGCTAAGCCATGTATTCCCTGGACCAGAAACAAGCATCCTGGGACCGGTTTCGGATTCATAATCCTTATCAGCCAGGCTATCTTGAATCCAGTGGTACAGTGATTAAGGGACCCACGTCTGGGCATACCCTGCCAATTTAGGGCGAACAAAGTGGTACCAAAGGGGATGATGGATGGAGCGTTTGAGAAAATCAAACACTCACCCCCAGTCAACTGATCTGGGTTTAATCCATCACCATTCTTTAGCTCACTCCACCACTACAGTTCAGATATGGCTATATGCAAATCAGTTAGACCCTGTGCCTCATGGGAACAGTCCAGCCCGAACTGCAAAGCCATGTCTTCCCTGGACCGGAAACAAGCATCCTGGGAACAGTTTCGGATTCATAATCCTCATCAGCCAGGCTAGCTTGAATCCAGTTTTAAACTGAGGATGGGACCCAGGTCTGGGCATACCCTGCCAACTTAGGGTGAAAAAAGCTATACCAAAGTTGATGAATGACGGAGCTTTTGAGCAAATCCAACACTCACCCCCAGTCAACTGATCTGCGTTTAATCCATCACCATTCTTTATCTCACTCCACCAACCCAGTTCAGACATGGACATATGCAAATCTGTCTGACCTTGTACCTCATGGGAACAGTCCAGCCCGGACTGCCAAGCCATGTCTTCCCTGGACCGGAAACAAGCATCCTGGGACCCGTTTCGGATTCATAATCCTCATCAGCCAGGCTATCTTGAATCCAGTGGTAGAGTGATTAAGGGACCCACATCTGGCCATACCCTGCCAACTTAGAGTGAACAAAGCTATACCAAAGTTGATGAATGACGGAGCTTTTGAGCAAATGAAACACTCACCCCCAGTCAACTGATCTGCGTTTAATCCATCACCATTCTTTATCTCAATCCACCACCCAAGTTCAGACATGGCCATATACAAATCAGTCTGACCCTGTGCCTCATGAGAACAGTCCAGCCAGAACTGCCAAATCATGTCTTCCGTGGAACAGAGACAAGCATCCTGGCACCGATTTTGGATTCATAATCCTCATCAGCCAGGCTATCTTGAATCCAGTGGTAGAGTGAGAAAGGTACCCACGTTTGGGCATACCCTGCCAACTTAGGGCGAACAAAGAGATATCAAAGGGGATGATGGGCGGAGCGTTTGAGCAAATCAAACACTCACCCCTAGACAACTGATCTGGGTTTAATGCATCACCATTCTTTAGCTCAATCCACCACCCCAGTTCAGACATGGCCATATACAAATCAGTCTGACCCTGTGCCTCATGGGAACAGTCCAGTCGGAAATGCCAAGCCATGTCTTCCCTGGACCAGAAACAAGCATCCTGGGACCGGTTGCGGATTCATAATCCTCATCGGCCAGGCTATCCTGAATCCAGTGTTAGGGTGGACAAGGGACCCACGTCTGGGAATACCCTGCAAACTTCGGGCGAACAAAGAGATACCAAAGAGGATGATGGACGGAGCGATTGAGCAAATCAAACACACACTACAGTCAACTGATCTGGGTCTAATCCATCACCATTCTTTAGCCAACTCCACCACCCCAGTTCAGACATGGCCATATGCAAATCAGTCTGACCCTGTGCTCAAACTGCCAAGCCATGTCTTCCCTGGGCAGGAAACAAGCATCCTGGGACCAGTTTCGGATTGATAATTCTCATCAGCCAGGCCATCTTGAATCCAGTGGTAGAGTGAGCAAGGAACCCACATCTGGGCACACCTTGCCAACTTAGGGCGAACAAAGCGATACCAAAAGGGATGATTGACGGAGCGTTTGAACAAATCAAACACTCACCTCCAGTCAACTGATCTGGGTTTAATCCATCATCTTTCTTTAGCTCAATCGGCCACCCCAGTTCAGACATGGCCATACGCAAATCAGTCTGAACTCGAGCCTCATGAGAACATTCTAACCCGAACTGCCAAGCCATGTCTTTCCTGGACCGAAAACAAACATCCTAGGACCAGTTTTGGATTCATAATCCTCATCAGCCAGGCTAGCTAGAATCCAGTGATAAAGTGAGGATGGGACCCACGTCTGGGCATACCCTGCCAACTTAGGGCGAACAAAGAGATATCAAAGGGGATGATGGACGGAGCGTTTGAGCAAATCAAACACTCACCCCTAGACAACTGATCTGCGTTTAATCCATCACCATTCTTTAGCTCACTCCACCACCCCAGTTCAGACATGGACATATGCAAATCAGTATGACCCTTTGCTTCAGGGGAACAGTCCAGCCCGAACTGCCAAGCCATGTCTTCCCTGGACCGGAAATAAGCATCCTGGGACTAGTTTAGGATTCATTCCTCATCAGCCAGACTAGTTTGAATCCAGTGGTAGAGTGAGGAAGGGACTCACGTCTGGGCATACCCTGCCAACTTAGGGCGAACAAAGCTATACCAAAGTTGATGAATCAAGGAGCGTTTGAGCAAATCAAACACTCACCCCCAGTCAATTGATCTGGGTTTAATCCATCACCATTCCTTATCTACCTCCACCCACCCAGTTCAGACATGGACATATGCAAATCTGTCTGACCCTGTGCCTCATGGGAACAGTCCAGCACGAACTGCCAAGCCATGCCTTCCCTGGACCGGAAACAAGCATCCTGGGATCCGTTTTGGATTAATAATCCTCATCAGCCAGGCTATCCTGAATCCAGTGGAAGAGTGAGGAAGGGACCCACGTCTGGGCAACCCTGCCAACTTAGGGCGAACAAAGCTAAACTAAAGTTGATGAATGACGGAGAGTCTGAGCAAATCAAGCACTTACCCCCAGTCAACTGATCTCTGTTTAATCCATTATCATTCTTTATCTCACTCCGCCACCCCAGTTCAGACTTGGCCATATGAAAATCAGTCCGGCCCTGTGCCTTATGGGAACAGTACAGCCCGACTGCCAAGCCATGTCTTCCCTGGACCGGAAACAAGCATCCTGGGACCTGTTTCGGATTCATAATCCTCATCAGCCAGGCGAGCTTGAATCCAGTGGAAGAGTGAGGAAGGGACCCACGTCTGGGCATACCCTGCCAACTTAGGGGGAACAAAGCTAAACTAAAGTTGATGAATGACGGAGAGTTTGAGCAAATCAAACACTCACCCCCAGGCAACTGATCTGGGTTTAGTCCATTACCATTCTTTATCTCACTCCGCCACCCCAGTTTAGACTTGGCCATATGCAAATCAGTCTGACCCTGTGCCTCATGGGAACAGTCTAGACGTAAATGCCAAGCCATGTATTCCCTGGACCAGAAACAAGCATCCTGGGACCAGTTTCGGATTCATAATCCTTATCAGCCAGGCTATCTTGAATCCAGTGGTACAGTGATCAAGGGACCCACGTCTGGGCATACCCTGCCAACTTAGGGCGAACAAAGTGGTACCAAAGGGGATGATGGATGGAGCGTTTGAGAAAATCAAACACTCACCCCCAGCCAACTGATCTGGGTTTAATCCATCACCATTCTTTAGCTCACTCCACCACTACAGTTCAGATATGGCTATATGCAAATCAGTTAGACCCTGTGCCTCATGGGAACAGTCCAGCCCGAACTGCAAAGCCATGTCTTCCCTGGACCGGAAACAAGCATCCTGGGAACAGTTTCGGATTCATAATCCTCATCAGCCAGGCTAGCTTGAATCCAGTTTTAAACTGAGGATGGGACCCAGGTCTGGGCATACCCTGCCAACTTAGGGTGAACAAAGCTATACCAAAGTTGATGAATGACGGAGATTTTGAGCAAATCAAGCACTTACCCCCAGTCAACTGATCTCTGTTTAATCCATTACAATTCTTTATCTCACTCCGCCACCCCAGTTCAGACTTGGCCATATGAAAATCAGTCCGACCCTGTGCCTTATGGGAACAGTACAGCCCGAACTGCCAAGCCATGTCTTCCCTGGACCGGAAACAAGCATCCTGGGACCTGTTTCGGATTCATAATCCTCATCAGCCAGGCGAGCTTGAATCCAGTTGAAGAGTGAGGAAGGGACCCACGTCTGGGCATACCCTGCCAACTTAGGGCGAACAAAGCTAAACTAAAGTTGATGAATGACGGAGAGTTTGAGCAAATCAAACACTCACCCCCAGGCAACTGATCTGGGTTTAGTCCATTACCATTCTTTATCTCACTCCGCCACCCCAGTTTAGACCTGGCCATATGCAAATCAGTCTGACCCTGTGCCTCATGGGAACAGTCTAGACGTAAATGCTAAGCCATGTATTCCCTGGACCAGAAACAAGCATCCTGGGACCGGTTTCGGATTCATAATCCTTATCAGCCAGGCTATCTTGAATCCAGTGGTACAGTGATTAAGGGACCCACGTCTGGGCATACCCTGCCAATTTAGGGCGAACAAAGTGGTACCAAAGGGGATGATGGATGGAGCGTTTGAGAAAATCAAACACTCACCCCCAGTCAACTGATCTGGGTTTAATCCATCACCATTCTTTAGCTCACTCCACCACTACAGTTCAGATATGGCTATATGCAAATCAGTTAGACCCTGTGCCTCATGGGAACAGTCCAGCCCGAACTGCAAAGCCATGTCTTCCCTGGACCGGAAACAAGCATCCTGGGAACAGTTTCGGATTCATAATCCTCATCAGCCAGGCTAGCTTGAATCCAGTTTTAAACTGAGGATGGGACCCAGGTCTGGGCATACCCTGCCAACTTAGGGTGAAAAAAGCTATACCAAAGTTGATGAATGACGGAGCTTTTGAGCAAATCCAACACTCACCCCCAGTCAACTGATCTGCGTTTAATCCATCACCATTCTTTATCTCACTCCACCAACCCAGTTCAGACATGGACATATGCAAATCTGTCTGACCTTGTACCTCATGGGAACAGTCCAGCCCGGACTGCCAAGCCATGTCTTCCCTGGACCGGAAACAAGCATCCTGGGACCCGTTTCGGATTCATAATCCTCATCAGCCAGGCTATCTTGAATCCAGTGGTAGAGTGATTAAGGGACCCACATCTGGCCATACCCTGCCAACTTAGAGTGAACAAAGCTATACCAAAGTTGATGAATGACGGAGCTTTTGAGCAAATGAAACACTCACCCCCAGTCAACTGATCTGCGTTTAATCCATCACCATTCTTTATCTCACTCCACCATCCCAGTTCAGACATGGACATATGCAAATCAGTCTGACCGTGTACCTCATGGGAACAGTCCAGCCCGAACTGCCAAGCCATGTCTTCCCTGGACTGGAAACAAGCATCCTGGGACCGGTTTCGGATTCATAATCCTCATCAGACAGGCTAGCTTGAATCCAGTGGTAGAGGGAGCACGGGACCCACATCTGGGCATACCCTGCCAACTTAGGGCGAACAAAGCGATACCCAAGGGGATGAATGACGGCGCGTTTGAGCAAATCAAAAAATCACCCCTGGTCAACTGATCTGGGTTTAATCCATCACCATTCTTTCACCTCACTCCAGCACCCCAGTTCAGACATGGCTATATGAAAATCAGTCTGACCCTTTGCCTAATGGGACCAGTCCAGCCCGAACTGCCAAGCCATGATTTCCCTGGACGGGAAACAAGCATCCTGGGACTGGTTTCGGATTCATAATCCTCATCAGCCAGGCTAGCTTGAATCCAGAGGTAGAAAGAGGAAGGGACCCACGTCTGGGCAGACCCTGCCAACTAAGGGCGAACAAAGCAATACCAAAGTTGATGAATGACGGAGCGTTTGAGCAAATCAAACACTTACCCCCAGTCAATTGATCTGGGTTTAATCCATCACCATTCTTTATCTCACTCCGCCACCACAGTTCAGACTTGGCCATATGCAAATCAGTCTGACCCTGTGCCTCATGGGAACAGTTCAGCCGTAAATGCCAAGCCATGTCTTCCCTGGACCAAAAACAAGCATCCTGGAACCGGTTTCGGATTCATAATCCTCATCAGCCAGGCTAACTTGAATCTAGTGGTACAGTGAGCAAGGGACCCACGTCTGGGCATACCCTGCCAATTTAGGACGAACAAGGGGATACCAAAGGGAATGATGGACGGAACGTTTGAGCAAATCAAACACTCACCCCCAGTCAACTTATATGGGTTTAATCCATAACCATTCTTTAGCTTACTCCACCATCCCAGTTCAGACATGGCCATATGCAAATCAGTCTGAACCTTTGCCTCATGGGAACAGTCCAGCCCGAACTGCCAAGCCATGTCTTCCCTGGACCGGAAACAAGCATCCTGGGACGAGTTTCAGGTTCATAATCCTCATCAGCCCGGCTATCTTGAATCCAGTGGTTGAGTGAGCAAGGGACCCTCGTCTGGGCATACCCTGCCAACTTAGGGTGAACAAAGTGATTCCAAAGGGGAAGATGGACAGAGCGTTTGAGCAAATCAAACATTCACCCCCAGTCAACTAATATGGGTTTAATCCATCACCATTCTTTAGCTCACTCCACCATCCCAGTTCAGACATGGCCATATGCAAATCAGTCAGACCCTGTGCCTCATGGGTACAGTCCAGCTCGAACTGCCAAAGCCATGTCTTCCCTGAACCGGAAACAAGCATCCTGGGACGGGTTTCGGATTCATAATCCTCATCAGCCAAGCTATCTTGAATCCAGGGGTAGAGTGAGTAAGGGACCCTCGTCTGGGCATACCCTGCCACCTTAGGGCGAACAAAGCTATACCAAATGGGATGATGGACGAAGTCTTTGAGCAAATCAAACACTCACCCCCAGTCAACAGATCTGGGTTTAATCCATCACCATTCTTTAGCTCACTCAACCACCCCAGTTCAGACATGGCCATATGCAAATCAGTCTGACCCTGTGCCTCAAGGGAACAGTCCAGGCCGAACTGCCAAGCCATGTCTTCCCTGGACCGGAAACAAGCATCCTGGGACCGGTTTTGGATTCATAATCCTCCCCAACCAGGCTGGCTTGAATCCAGTGGTAGAGTGAGCAAGGGACCTACGTCTGGGCACACCCTGCCAACTTAGGGCGAACAAAGTGATACCAAAGGGGATGAATGATGGAGCGTTTGAGCAATTCAAACACTAACCCCCAGTCACCTGATCTCAGTTTAATCCATCACCATTCTGTATCTCACTCCACCTCCCCATTTCAGACATGGCCATAGGCAAATCAGTCTGACCCTGTGCCTCATGGGAACAGTCCAGCCCTAACTGCCAAGCCATGTCTTCCCTGGACTGGAAACAAGCATCCTGGGACCGGTTTCAGATTCATAATCCTCAACAGCCATTCTAGTTTGAATCCAGTGGTAGAGTGAGCAAGGGACCTACGTCTGGGCATACCCTGCCAACTTAGGGTGAACAAAGCGACACCAAAGGGGATGATGGAAGGAGCGTTTGAGCAAATCAAACACTCACCCCAGTCAACTGTTCTGGGTCTAATCCATCACCATTCTTTAGCTCACTCCACCACCCCTGTTCAGACATGGCCATATGCAAATCAGTATAACCCCGTGCCTCCTGGGAACAGTCCAGCCCGAACTGCTAAGCCATGTCTCCCCTGAACCGGAAACAAGCATCCTGGGACAGGTTTCATATTCATAATCCTCATCAGCCAGGATATCTTGAATCCAGTGGTAGAGTGAACATGGGACCCACATCTGCGCATACCCTGCCAACTTAGGGCGAACAAAGCAATACCAAGCGGGATGATGAACGAAGCATTTGAACAAATCAAACACTCACCCCCTGTCAACTGATCTGGGTTTAATCGATCACCATTCTTTAGCTCACTCCACCACCCCAGTTCAGACATGGCCATATTCAAATCAGTCTCACCCTTTGCGTCATGGAAACAGTCCAGCCCGAACCGCCAAGCCATGTCTTCCCTGGACCGGAAACAAGCATCCTGGGCCTGGTTTCAGATTCATAATCCTCATCAGCCAGGCTATCTTGAATCCAGTGGTAGAGTGAGCAAGGGACCCATGTCTGGGCGTACCCTGCCAACTTAGGGCGAACAAAGCGATACCAAAGGGGATGATGGACGAAGTATTTGAACAAATCAAACACTCACCCCCTTTCAACTGATCTGGGTTTAATCCATCACCATTCTTTAACTCACTCCACCACCCCAGTTCAGACATGGCCATATGCAAATCTGTCCCATCCTTTGTGTCATGGGAACAGTCCAGCCCGAACTGCCAAGCCATGTCTACCCTGGACCGGAAACAAGCATCTTGGGACCGGTCTTGAATTCATAATCCTCATCAGCCAGGATATCTCGAATCCAGTCTTAGAGTGAGCAAGAGACCCACGTCTAGGTATACCCTGCCAACGTAGGGCCAACAAAGCGATCCCAAAGCAGATGATGGACGGAGTGTTTGAGCAAACCAAACACTCACCCCCAGTCAACTGACCTGGGTTCATTCTATTATCATTCTTTAGCTCACTCCACCACCCCAGTTCAGACATGGCCATATGCAAATCAGTCTGCCCTGTGCCTCATGGGAACAGTCCAGCCCAAACTGCCAAACCATGTCTGCCCTGTACCGGCAACAAACATCCTGGGCCGTTTTCGGTTTCATAATCCTCATCCGCCAGGCTATTTTGAATCCAGTGGTAGAGTGAGCACGGGATCCACGTCTGGGCATAGCCTGACAACTTAGGGCAAACAAAACAATACCATTGGGGATGATGGACGGAGCATTTGAGAAAATCAAACACTCACCCCCAGTCAACTGATCAGGGTTTAATCCATCACCATTCTTTAGCTAAATCCACCACCCCAGTTCAGACATGGCCAAATGCAAATCAGTCTGACCCTGTGCCTCATGGGAACAGTCCAGCCCGAACTGCCAAGCCATGTCTTCCCTGGAACTGAAGCTAGCATCCTGGGACCGGTTTCCAATTCATAATCCTCATCAGTAAGGCTATCTTGAATCAAGTGGTAGAGTGAGCAAGGGATCCTCATCAGGGCATACCCTGCCAACTTAGGGCAAACAAAACAATACCATTGGGGATGATGGACGGAGCATTTGAGAAAATCAAACACTCACCCATAGTCAACTGATCAGGGTTTAATCCATCACCATTCTTTAGCTAACTCCACCACCCCAGTTCAGATATGGCCAAATGCAAATCAGTCTGACCCTGTGCCTCACCGGAACAGTCCATTCCGAACTGCCAAGCCATGTCTTCCCTGGACCGTAAACAAGCATCCTGGGACCGGTTTTGGATTCATAATCCTTATCAGCCAGGCTATCTTGAATTCAGTGGTAGAGTGAACAAGGGACCCACATCTGCGCATACCCTGCCAACTTAGGGCGAACAAAGCAATACCAAACGGGATGATGAACGAAGCATTTGAACAAATCAAACACTCACCCTCTGTCAACTGATCTGGGTTTAATCGATCACCATTCTTTAGCTCACTCCACCACCCCAGTTCAGACATGGCCATATGCAAATCAGTCTCACCCTTTGCGTCATGGAAACAGTCCAGCCCGAACCGCCAAGCCATGTCTTCCCTGGACCGGGAACAAGCATCCTGGGCCTGGTTTCAGATTCATAATCCTCATCAGCCAGGCTATCTTGAATCCAGTGGTAGAGTGAGCAAGGGACCCATGTCTGGGCATACCCTGCCAACTTAGGGCGAACAAAGCGATACCAAAGGGGATGATGGATGAAGTATTTGAACAAATCAAACACTCACCCCCTTTCAACTGTGAGGTTCCGTGACAATTGTAAGTGGTGTTTCCGACTCGCACGAATATGGTCGAGTCTGGTATCTATGAACCGCAAATGACGTGTTTAGTGGGTGTACGCGTTTTCGCTGTGCTAGCCTAAACCATTTGTCTGTTTCGTGGGTTTCTTCATCTGAACCCACGGGTTCCATCTTAGATACGGCATCCATTTTGTTTCTTGCCCTCAAGTAGCCAGCGAACGGACGCTGTCCGCTTCGCGACCCTGGGATTCCCTAACTCTTGCGGAAGACACGTTTTCCTTTGAAGGTGTCTTTATGATGAGGGGGATGGCACTGTAAGGCAGATGGCCCCGCTCGAGGCTCATCTTGCCGTGCCGGTCTATTGTCTTAGTTGTGCATTCATTAGGCACGTCCCCTTTGATGCCTGCAACTCGTGTTTCTTGATACCACCCCTTTTACACCCTCTTCGATCTGTTCACTGTCCTCGTCTTCCTCTGCACCTGTTTCTGTCTCTTCCTTGATTAGTTTACTGCCGAACGGAATGTACTAATGGTGGGAAGATGAACTTTTACAGTTGGGAACTGCCAAATGCTACTGTAATTATGTTCCGGGCCCTGGATACATGAAAGCGAGCCCCTATGACCTTTACGATGGGAACCAGGTTGTAATCCTTTGTGCACCATGTTATCCTATGCCCAAAAACTGTATAAAAAGAGCGATCCACAGATACAATTTGAAGCAGACTCCTCGAATTTGCACATGTTGTACTTCCTGTGACTTCTGTGTTCCCTGCAGTAATAAACCTCGAATCTTTGACGCCAAAGGAAGTGTCCCGTGTCTCTGTCATTTGTACGCCGGAACAGGTTACCACGAAGGTTTTAGGTGTTATCCCTGACACCGCTGGGTCTTAGGAAAACCCAGTCCTTCAACTGATCTGGGTTTAATCCATCACCATTCTTTAACTCACTCCACCACCCCAGTTCAGACATGGCCATATGCAAATCTGTCCCATCCTTTGTGTCATGGGAACAGTCCAGCCCGAACTGCCAAGCCATGTCTACCCTGGACCGGAAACAAGCATCTTGGGACCGGTTTTGAATTCATAATCCTCATCAGCCAGGATATCTTGAATCCAGTGGTAGAGTGAGCAAGAGACCCACGTCTAGGTATACCCTGCCAACGAAGGGCCAACAAAGCGATCCCAAAGCGGATGATGGACGGAGTGTTTGAGCAAATCAAACACTCACCCCCAGTCAACTGACCTGGGTTCATTCTAATATCATTCTTTAGCTCACTCCACCACCCCAGTTCAGACATGGCCATATGCAAATCAGTCTGCCCTGTGCCTCATGGGAACAGTCCAGCCCGAACTGCCAAGCCATGTCTGCCCTGTACCGGCAACAAACATCTTGGGCCGTTTTCGGTTTCATAATCCTCATCTGCCAGGCTATTTTGAATCCAGTGGTAGAGTGAGCAAGGGATCCACGTCTGGGCATACCCTGACAACTTAGGGCAAACAAAACAATACCATTGGGGATGATGGACGGAGCATTTGAGAAAATCAAACACTCACCCCCAGTCAACTGATCAGGGTTTAATCCATCACCATTCTTTAGCTAAATCCACCACCCCAGTTCAGACATGGCCAAATGCAAATCAGTCTGACCCTGTGCCTCATGGGAACAGTCCAGCCCGAACTGCCAAGCCATGTCTTCCTTGGAACTGAAGCTAGCATCCTGGGACCGGTTTCGAATTCATAATCCTCATCAGTAAGGCTATCTTGAATTAAGTGGTAGAGTGAGCAAGGGATCCACATCAGGGCATACCCTGCCAACTTAGGGCAAACAAAACAATACCATTGGGGATGATGGACGGAGCATTTGAGAAAATCAAACACTCACCCCCAGTCAACTGATCAGGGTTTAATCCATCACCATTCTTTAGCTAACTCCACCACCCCAGTTCAGACATGGCCAAATGCAAATCAGTCTGACCCTGTGCCTCACTGGAACAGTCCATTCCGAACTGCCAAGCCATGTCTTCCCTGGACCGGAAACAAGCATCCTGGGACCGGTTTTGGATTCATAATCCTTATCAGCCAGGCTATCTTGAATTCAGTGGTAGAGTGAGCAAGGGACTCACGGCTGGGCATACCCTGACAACTTAGGGTGAACAAAGCGATACCAAAGCGGATGATGGACTGAGCGTTTGAGCAAATCAAACACTCACCCCAGTAAACTGATCTGGGTTTAATCCATCACCATTCTTTAGCTAACTCCACCACCCCAGTTCAGACATGGCCATATGCAAATCAGGCTGACCCTGTGCCTCATGGGAACAGTCCAGCCCGAAATGCCAAGCCATATCTTACCTGGACCGGAAACAA
The DNA here is from genome assembly GCF_964263255.1 of Lissotriton vulgaris. Lineage (NCBI taxonomy): Eukaryota > Metazoa > Chordata > Amphibia > Caudata > Salamandridae > Lissotriton > Lissotriton vulgaris. The sequence continues at coordinate 867,245,366 of NC_141696.1, forward strand.
GTATCCTGGGACTGGTTTCGGATTCATAATCATCATCAGCCAAGCTATCTTGTATCCAGGGGTAGAGTGAGCATGGGACCCACGTCTGGGCATACCCTGCCACCTTAGGGCGAACAAAGCAATAACAAATGGGATGATGGACAAAGCCTTTGAGCAACTCAAACACTCACCCCCAGTCAACAGATCTGGGTTTAATCCATCACCTTCTTTAGCTCACTCAACCACCCCAGTTCAGACATGGCCATATGCAAATCAGTCTGACCCTGTTCCTCAGGGAACAGTCCAGCCCGACCTGCCAAGCCATATCTTACCTGGACCGGAAACAAGTATCCTGAGACTGGTTTTGGATTCATAATCCTCATCAGCCAAGCTATCTTGAATCCAGGGGTAGAGTGAGCAAGGAAGAGGTGTGGCGCCACAGCTAGGGCGACTGACTCTGGAATCTGGGGATCACAGTTTGATCCCCAGCACCGGCGGCAGATTAGCCCAGCACCATGTGACTCTGGGTAATATCTTGCTTAATCTTCCCGACGGCCCCCAGTGCCTAGAGACCCTTACAGGTGATTGTGTGCTTTACAAATGTGGATTATTATTAACCCACGTCTAGACATACCCTGCCAACTTAGAACGAACAAAGCAATACCGAAGGGGATGACGGATGGAGCGTTTGAGCAAATCAAACACTCACCCCCTCGTCAACTGAACTGGGTTGAATCCATCACCATTCTTTAGCTCACTCCACCACCCCAGTTCAGACATGGATCTCTTGACTGGGATGAATGTTTTGATTTGTTCTGCATTCCGTCCATCTATTGTGTGCCTTTTGCTTTCTCACCCTAAGTGCGCCAGGTATGCCCAGACGTGGGTCCTGGGCAACTGTGCCACTGGAATCAAGCTATCCTGGCTGAAGAGGGGTGAAACCCCAAAACCGTTCCTAGGATGCTTGTTTCCTGTCCAGGGAGGACCTGGCTTGGCAGTTCGGGCTGGACTGTTCCCATGAGGCGCAGCATCAAGACTGATTTGCATATGGCTAGGTCTATACTGGGATAGCATGGTGAGTACAAGAATGATGGATGTAACCCAGATCTCTTGACTGGGGGTGAATCTTTTGATTTGTTCTGCATTCCATCCATCAATTGTGTGTCTTTGGCTTTCTCACCCTAAGTGTGCCAGGTATGCCCAGACGTAAGTCCTTGGCTCACTGTGCCACTGGAATAAAACTATCCTGGATGAAGAGGGGTGAAACCTGGAAACCAGTTCTAGGATGCTTGTTTCCAGTCCAGGGAGGACCTGGCGTGGTAGTTCGGGCTGGACTGTTCCCATGAGGCACAGGGTCAAGAGTGATTTGCATATGGCCAGGTCTGAACTGGGGTGGCATGATGAGTAAAAGAATGATGGATCTAACACAGATCTCTTGACTGGGGGTGAATGTTTCGATTTGTTCTGCATTCCGTCCATCAATTGTGTGTCTTTTGCTTTCTCACCCTAAGTGCTCCTGGAATGCCCATACGTGGGTCCTGGGCTCACTGTGCCACTGGAATCAAGCTATCCTGGCTGAATAGGGGTGAGACCCCGAAACTGGTCTTAGGATGCTTGTTTCTGGTCCAGGGAGGACCTGGCTTGGCAGTTCGGGCTGGACTTTTCCCTTGTGGCACAGGGTCAAGACTGATTTGCATATGGCCAGGTCTAAACTGGGGTGACAGGGTGAGTAAAAGAATGATGGATTTAACCCAGATCTCTTGACTGGGGGTGAATGTTTTGATTTGTTCTGCATTCCGTCCATCAATTGTGTCTCTTTTGCTTTCTCACCCCAAGTGCTCTAGGAATGCCCAGACATGGGTCCTGGGCTCACTGTGCCACTGGAATCAAGCTATCCTGGTTGTAGAGGGGTAATACCCCGAAACCGGTCCTAGGATGCCTGTTTCCTGTCCAGGGAGGACCTGGCTTGGCAGTTCGGGCTGGACTGTTCCTATGAGGCACAGGGTCAAGACTGATTTGCATATGGCCAGGTCTAAACTGGGGTGGCATGGTGAGTAAAAGAATGATGGATTTAACCCAGATCTCTTGACTGGGGTAAATGTTTTGATGTGTTCTGCATTCCGTCCATCAATTGTGTGTCTTTTGCTTTCTCATCATACCACTGATGACATCGCAAATTACACCACTGATGACATCACTGATGACATCATCCAATGAATGTGACAGTTTGCTTGAAGGCTTTTCATACTGGAAGGAATTCCACAAGGTACATCTGGACCAAAGTTTCTATAACATCTGTCACAACATGCACAACATTTATTATATCTGTGAATTTAACCTCATTCAGTAGATATTATGCTCTTTTCTTAATGGTATTCAGTGCTTAAGAAAGTAATGCGTCTGTAGATATTAATGCGATCAGCTGTTTATGTAAGAGTAAAAATATATGTATGTTACTCACAATTGTAAATTAGCTTTGTGAACTGCCCCAATATGTCTCGGTATACATAAATGTGATTAGCAATTTATTAATCCTTGAATACCTTTCAAAAGAGTGGCTGTTCTAATTTATCTTAATAAGATGTACCTGTTAAATACACCCATCTGACATAGATTTTTAAGTCAACTGCTTCACATATATGCAATAGCCACTGATAAGGCATGCAAAACCAAATCCTACACACAACCATCTGCACTTTGTAAAAATACACATATTCCTTAAATGAGTAGACTGGCAAGCACCATTAGGAGACCGCTTGCAGTCATGCTATGACTTGAACTGTTTGCAAGTTCCCATACAATACATATTCTTCAACAATATATAACGGCTCAGAATTCTAACTGAACTTCTAGAAATAAATGTCTGTGCTTTATAAATCTCTAGTTTACATAGACATTTTCAATTACACTATGTGAAAATACTTGAACACCAGCAGGTTCACAGATATTTCACTCAGTCTTTTCCTTGTTTAAATGAAATATGCGTGGCCTTAAAATTTATTAATTGTTAAAACGTTGCCCAATATAGTTTTCACAACAGTGAATCAGGCATGTCTCCAGTACTACACTCATTCTTTATCAAAAATCCACACAGGTACTTATAGCCAATCTATGAGGAACATGATTGTAAACCCTTTACTACCTACTATGTTTTCTAAAATGATCTAAGGGTTTTATAGAAGGGTTTTTTTGAGGAGCAGTAGCTAGGATGATGTAATGAGTGATGTAATCAATGATGTCATTTGAAATTTCTTCACTGATGTCATTAATGATATTACTTTACATGTCATGAGTGATGTAATAGGTGAGGTCATTTGCACTGCATGGCAGGGGTGGGAGATATATTTATATCACTGAATTATAATTGGTGCATTCCAGTGCTTTTTGGGTTAATAAACATTCATTTCTAACCCATTTGAACACATTACTATAAGGTCACTTTGACCTTTTTTTCAATCAGTGAATTTGTTTCCAGAATACCATGGAATAAAAATAGTTTTTTTAATTGCAAAAGTGAGGAGGATATAGAATTTGGATATCAACATAGCTATGGAAAGACAAAGCTGGATAGCAAGTAGTGGTCATTGTAAAAGAGAAGAAAACCAAATTATTCAAATCTCATCCCTCATCACGGTGTCCTACACAAATAATAATTGTTGCTCACTTTGCCACTGGATTCAAGCTAGCCTAGCTGATAAAGGGTGTTATCCGGAAACCGGTCCCAGGATGCTAGTTCCTGGTTCAGGGAAGACCTGGCATAGCAGTTCAGGCTGGACTGTTCACCATGAGGCACAGGGTCAAGACTGATTTGCATAAAACTGGGTCTGAACTAAAGTGGCGAAGTGAGCTAAAGAATGATGATGGATTCAACCCAGATCTGTGACTGGGGTGAGTGTCTGAAAAGTTTCAGCACTCTGTCCATCATCTCCTTATCTTTACTTTGTTCGCTCTAAGTTGGCAGGGTATGCCCAGATGTGGGTCCCTTACTCACTTTGCCACTGGATTCAAGCCAGCCTGGCTGATGAAGAGTATTACCCAGAAACCGGTGCCAGGAGGCTTGTTTCCGGTTCAGGGAAGACCTGGCTTGGCAGTTTGGACTGGAATGTTCCCCCGATGCACAGGGTCACAACTGATTTGCATATAGTCGGGTCTGAACTGATGTGGAGAAGTGAGCTAAAGAATGATGATGGATTCAACCCAGATCTGTGACTGGAGGTAAGTGTCTGAAAAGTTTCAGCACTCCGTCTATCATCTCCTTGTGTTTGCTTTGTTCGCCCTAAGTTGGCAGGGTATGCCCAGATATGGGTCCCTTGCTCACTATGCCACTGGATTTAGGCAAGCCTGGCTAATAAAGGGTGTTACACAGAAACCGTCCCAGAATGCTTGTTTTCGGTTCAGGGAAGACCTGGCTTGTTAGTTTGGGCTGGACTGTTCCAATGAGGCACAGGGTCAAGAATGGTTGCAAATCTAATCAAATCAGGTGTTTGTTAAGCGCGACTACTCACCCGTAAGGGTTTAAGGTGCTGGAGGTGTGGGGGGGGTCGCAGGTTCCAGTCCATCAAGAAAGGGGTCTGTCTAAGAGCCAAGTTTTGAGGTTTCTTGCAAAGATGGGGAGCCATGTTATCTGTCTGAGGTGGAGCGGAAGGTCGTTTCAGGCACTTACCGGGCAGAAGGAGGAGGAGCGGCCGCCCAATCTGGTCTTTCTGGTGCGAGGGACCTCAGTGTAGGAGAGCTGGGCTGATCGTAGGGTCCTTTGGGGTACGAGGAATTTGAGTTGGCTGTTCAGGTATGCTGGTCCGGTGTTGTGGAGGGCCTTGTGAGAACAGGTTAGCATCTTGAAGGTGACTCTAGCTTCGATGGGGAGCCAGTGGAGTGTGCGCAGGTGCTGGTAGATGTGGCAGTTGGCTTGGCAGGTTGAGGGCCAGTCTTGCTGCTGCGTTTTGAATGTGCTGTAGTTTGCGGGTGAGGTTTTTGTTTATTCCGGCATAGAGTGCATTGCCGTTGTCAGGCCTGCTGGTGACCGGGGCATGAGTGATGGTCTTTCTGTGTTTGAGGGGTATGCATTTGAAGGTCCTATGCAGGAGGCGGAGGGTGTGGAAGCAGGAGGACGAGACGGAGTTGATCTGGTGGTCCATTTTGAGGTTTGAGTCCAGGATGATTCCCAGGTTGCGTGCGTGGCCATGGGGGTGGGTGGGCTTCCGAGGTTGGTTGGCCACCAGGTGTCTTTCCAGGCATCTGGGTTTGGACCCATGATGAGTACTTCCGTTTAATTTGTGTTTAGTTGTAGACAGCTGTTTTTCATCCATTTGGCGATGGCTTCCATGCCTTCTCAAAAGTTGTGTCTGGCGGTGTTGGGTTAGTTGGATAGGGAGAGGATGAGTTGGATGTCGTCTGCGTCTGACACAATGTTGAGCCCGTAGGTTGTGACGATGGGGTGAGCGGAGCCATGTATATGTTGAAGAGATTAGGGCTGAGGGAGGACCCCTGGGGGACTCCGCAAGTGGTAGGTGTACGGTCTGAGAGGAAAGGGGAGAGTCTGACCCACTGTGTTCTGCCGGAGAGGAAGGAGTGGATCCAGTTGAGGGCCTTGTCTTGGATCCCTGCGTCATGGAGGCTGCATATTAGGGTGCGGTGAGAGACTGTGTCGAACACCGCTGAAAGGGTTGAGGAGGATGAGGGCTGCTGTTTCTCCTTTGTCCAGTAAGGTACGGATGTCGTCTGTTGCAACAAGGATGGCAATTTCCGTACTGTGTTTTTTTCTGAAGCCGAATTGGGAGGATTCGAGGATGTTGTGCTCTTCGATGAATATGGCGAATTGGCTGTTGATGGCTTTCTCGATGACTTCGCTGGGAATGGGAGCAGGGAGATGGGTCTGTAGTTTTTGAGGTTGGTGGAGTCTGCTGAGGGTTTCCTCAGGAGGGGGTTGATCTTAGTGTGTTTCCAGTAGTCAGGGAATGAGGCGGTTGCCAGGGAGTGGTTGATGGTGTGGGAGAGCATGGGTGCGATGGTGTTGGTGGCTCTGTTGAAAATGTGTTGGGGACAGGGGTCCGTGGGGGCCCCGGATTGGATTGACTTCATTGTCTTCAGTGTGTCTACGGTGGTGAGGGCTGTCCAGTTGTTGATCGCTGGCTTCAGGGTGTCGGGGTGGTTGGTGAGGGTTCAGTGCGTTGGTTGTCTTCATCGAAGTTGTCGTAGATGCTCTTGATTTTGTGATGGAAAAAGGTGCTGAGTTTTTCGCAGAGGTCTTGTGAGAAAGGGATGTCGGTGGACTCGCTGGTGGGCTGGGCAAACTACTTGATGATGCTGAAGACTTCTTTGCTGTTGTGTGCATGAGTGGAGATTTTGTCTTCAATCACTTTTTTCCTCGTTTTTCTGATGAGTTGGTGGTGGGCCTTGGAGGCGGCTCTGAAGTTGTTGTGGGCTTCTGTGGATTTGGTGTTCCTCCAGGCCTTTTTGAGGCAGCGGCAAGTGTGTCTGGACTCTTGAACTTCGGTGGTGAACCATCTAGCTTTCTTGGCCTGGGTGTTGTTGTTTTTCTTGAGGGCAGCTATGGTGTTGGCGGTGTTAGAGATCCATCTGTGCAGGGTTCGGGCTGCGGTGTTGGCGTCGTCGTTTTCCGCGATGGTTGGGGTGGAGTTGCTGAGTTATGAGGTTAGCTGGTCGTCGGTGATTCTGGTCCAGTTTCTTCGTGGGAGCAGGTGCTGGTGTCTATGGATGGTGCCTGTTCTGAAGGTAAGGTGAACGCATCGATGGTCAGTCCATGGGAGTTCAGTGGTGTGACTGAAGGTGATGGAGTTTCCTGTTATGAAGAGGGGGTCGAGGGTGTGTCCTGCTGAGTGTGTGAGTTCAGTCACAATCTGTTGGAGTCCAATGTTGTGGAGGTTGTCCACAAGGGATGTTGTGCTGTGGTCCAGTTCTTTGTCCAGGTGGAAGTTGAGGTCTCCCAGTAGGGTGTAGTAGGTGGACGCATTGGCATGTAAAGAGATGATGTCCGTAATGGAGTTGGCAAAAAGTCTGCGGGGTCCACGGGGTCGGTAGATGAGGGTTCCATGGAGGGTGGAGGTAGGGCTGGCCAGTATCTTGAAGTGAAGGTGTTCCATCGGGTCTGTGGGCTTGTTGGGGGGTGTGCTCAGGCGGAGGGTAGATTTGTGAACAATGGTGATTCCTCTTCCAGTGTGGGTGGGGCGGTCCTTCCTGAGGATCTTTTATGTTTATCCTTGGGGAATGGCGATGTCGGGTCCCGAGGTTGTGTTGGTCCAGGTTTCGGTAAGGAATGCTACGCCCGGGGTAGTGCTGTCGAGGAGGTCCCAGATTTTGGTGGCGTGTTTGTGGAGGGATCAGACGTTGAGGAGGATGCATTGCAGGGTCTTCAGTTTGGTTGTGTTCTTGCAGACGGATTGCTTTGGGTCAGTGGTCTTGGCGGTGCTGCAGGTGTGCCGGCAGCGGTGACAGCTGAAGGGTCCGTGGGTGTCGGTTGGTGATGCTAGCTTGCAGTTGCTGTTGTGGCCTGGGTTGAGAGCGTGGAATGCTGCTGGGTTGTAGCATTGGCGTTGCAGAGATCCAGGTTTCCTGGCGCTGGCCGCAGTCGGGTCGTGGACGGGCACAGAGACGGGCTTGCCTTTGGCGCATCAGCGGCATGGCCGCACAGTGGCCGCCAATAAGTAGGGGTTAGGGAGGGCTGGACAGCTGAGAGGTGGGAGCAGGGAGGGGAGCTGGATTGGGCCGGTCGCACTGGTTGTGCTGCGGGGGAGGGGCTGCGGGGGCAATAGCGGCAGGGAAAAACAGGCTAAAAAAGGCTAAAGGAAAAAAGGCAAAATAGTTGAGGGTAAAAAATGAGTGAAAAACAGAGGAAAGACACAAGAGAGTGAAGGGGAAGCTTGAAATGAGGGGAAAATGACAGAAATTGAGGTTAAGACCCAGAAGGAGAGTGAAGGGGGGAGATAGAAGTGAGGGAAAAAACGAGTAAAAAAGGAGAGAAAAAGCAGAGCAGAAGAATGGAGACAGAGGTTCACTGGACCACCAGGGATGAGGCGCAGGTTAAACCTGGGGGTGGAGGAGGGCCTCGAACACCAACACTCGAGAGTGCAGGGGCTTCGGGGAAGGCCTCATTTAATGGTGGAGGGAGAGCAATTTCACTGACAATGCGTCAGTGGTCTTGCATATGGCTGGATCTGAACTGAGGTGGCAAAGTAAGCTAAAGAATGATGATGGATTCAACCTAAATCTGTGACTGGGGGTGAGTGTCTGAAAAGTTTCAGCACTCCGTCCATCATCTCCTTGTGTTTGCTTTGTTCACTCTAAGTTGGCAGGGTATGCCCATAGCTGGGTCCCTTGCTCACTTTGCCACTGGATTGAAGCTAGCCTAGCTGATAAAGGGTGTTACCCAGAAACCGGTCCCAGGATGCTTGTTTTGGGTTCAGGGAAGGCCGGGCTTGGCAGTTCTGACTGGACTGTCCCCATGAGAACAGGGTCAAGACTGACTTGCATGTTGCTGGGTCTGAACTGAGGTGGCGAAGTGAGCAAAAGAATGATGATGATTCAACCCAGATCTGTAACACGGGTGAGTATCCGAAAAGTTTCAGCACTCCGTCCATCATCTCCTTGTGTTTGCTTTATTCGCCCTAAGTTGGAAGGGTATGCCCAGACGTGGGTTCCTTGCTCACTTTACCACTCAATTCAAGCTAGCCTGGCTGATGACGGGTGTACCCCGGAAACCGGTCCCAGGATGCTTGTTTCTGGTTTAGGGAAGGCCTGGCTTGGAAGTTCGTGCTGGACTGTTCCCATGAGGCACCGGGTCAAGATTGATTTGCATATTGCTGGATCTGAACTGAAGTGGCAAAGTGAGTAGAAGAATGATGATGGATTCAACCCAGATCTGTGACTGGGGGTGAGTGTCCGAAAAGTTTCATCACTCTGTCCATCATATCCTTGTGTATGCTTTGTTCACTCTTAGTTGGCAGGGTATCCCAAGACGTGGGTCCCTTGCTCACTTTGCCACTGGATTCAAGCTAGCCTGCCTGATGAAGGGTGTTACCTAGAAACCGGTCCCAGGATGCTTGTCTCCGGTTCAGGGATGGCCTGGCTTGGCACTTCGGGCTGGACTGTTCCCATGAGGCACAGGGTCAAGACTGATTTGCATATAGCTGGGTCTGAACTTAGGTGGCAAAGTGAGCTAAAGAATGATGATGGATTCAACCCAGATCGGTGACTGGGGTGAGTGTCTGAAAAGTTTCAGCACTCCATCCATCATTTCCTTGTGTTTGCTTTGTTCATCCTAAGTTAGTAGGGTATGCCCAGACGTGGGTCCTTTGCTCACTTTGCCAGTGGATTCAACCTAGCCTGGCTGATGAAAGTTGTTAACCAAAAAACGTACCCAGGATGCTTGTTTCCGGTTCGGGGAAGACCTGGCTTGGCAGTTCGGGCTGGACCGCTCCCATGAGGCACAGGGTCAAGACTGATTTGCATAGAGCTGGGTCTGAACTGAGGTGGCGAAGTGAGGTAAAGAATGTTGATGGATTCAACCCAGATCTGTGACTGGAGTGAGTGTCTGAAAAGTTTCAGCACTCCGTCCATCATCACCTTGTGTTTGCTTAAAAGACTGATACCATGATGCAAGAATGAGTAGTGGTATTGCCAATAAGGAAGCTGGTTCAATGTTGTCTATGTGGTGTAAGATGTAGGTGGCCTGGAGATAGCACATAAGTATAAACATTTTAAGAGAAGGTGGTTGGAGAACAGACCCGCAGTAGTAGATGCAATTATTTTAACTTAACGTCTCTGGTGGCATGGCATACAGGCAGTCAGGCTTAGCTTAGAGGAAATATGTAAAGCATTAATGCAGTACTAAACCATTATTACATTGAAAACACAACACAAAAATATTCCCCCAAAAATTCTGAAAAATAGAGTGCATTTTAATAAATACAATTACACCAAAATCACAAAAATCCTATTTGTAGAACCGTAGTTAAGAATTTTTTAGGTTAAACATAGCACCAAAAAGTTTGAAGTGCCAACTGTAATGCCAGACCTTCACATAGTCACCTGTTCACGGGACTGTGGTGGAGCACGGCTAGGCACAGGACCAGGTTTGTTCCACTGTGAATTTTAACTTCTGACTTTATTGCTAGATCTTTGCTTGGCAGCTCTGCGGGGCTCTGCAACGCTCTGCGTTTGATCTGGTTAGGTTTGCTGCACTGTAAGGCTCTGTGGCACTCGTGTCTCTCTGCGTGGGATCTCGAGAGCTCTTAGTAGAGCTCTTGAGATCCCACTTTGAAGAGTTCTACTTTGGATCTGGTAATGCTTTCAATTGGGGACTGCATGGCGCTGTGGGGCCCTATGTGCAATCCGGTAACACCTTTACGCCTTTCCTTATTCACAGAAGGCATTTACGAGTACTAAAGTTGAAATTTTGTCTCAGTAATACTCAAGTTTTGGTCTTAAGTTAAACTTAAGTTGAACTTAAGTTTAACCGATACAAAATTATTGTCATAAAGTTAGGATTTTGTCTCAGTTAAACTTAAGTTTGTCTTACATTTAACTTAATACCAAAATTTAAGATTAACTGAGAAAAAATCCTAATTTTAGTACTCCTAAATACCTTCTGCGAATACCGAAAGTAATAAAGTTAGGATTTTGTCTCAGATTAATTTTGTGAATCAGGCCCTTGGTGAGTAGCTGCAAGGCTCTGTGGGTTTCAGCGCACCCCTCTGCATTGTATCCAGTGAGGCCTTCGGTGAGGAGTTGCACAATTTAACTTTGCGTAGCATCTGGTGAGACGTTCAGTTAGGCAGGGAGAGGTTGCACACTGACTCCAGCCAATGATCCAGAACCTTGAGCACAACACTTGGGGGCCAGGACGCACTCCCACAGAGGCCAGCAGAGGGGATCAGGTTAGATCCAGTTGGCTCTGGTCAGCTGGAAAGCAGGGATGGCCTCTGGAACTTGTTGTGCCCTATAGTTCACACAGGAGGTTAGCCAACTGACCATTGGAGTCATTTTAAGACAAGCAAGTCAAGAAGGGGAGAGGAGTTGGCCGCAACAACTAGGGCAGTCGACCTTGACTCTGCGGGACTGGGTTCGAGTCTCGGCAATGACGCTGAACATCCTGTGATTTTGGGTAAATCACCTAATCTCCCTGTGCCTAACAAAAAGGAATATTTCCTAATGTAACGCAACTGGTGCTATGTAAAGTGCTCTGATACCCGATACCAGGTCAGTTCTCAGGCAGTAGGGCAGGTATTCTTTTGAGTCTTCACGGGTTCAGGAGTGTTCTGATTTCAGGTTCTGGAGATTTCACTATTATGCCCAGTGCCAGCCTCTAGGGAGGCAACACCCCTTTGTCTAACTCTAAAGACGATTATGGTCAGTTCCACCCTTTCCTCTGGGTTTGGATCCAGCCTGGCTAAGGACTCAAAGGCAGGGACAGGCCTGGTGTCAGGTTCTTCTATGTGGGCTCCTGTGATGTGTAATCAGGGCAAGGGTACAGCTCCTGCCATAGCATCCTGTCAGGAAGAACCACACTTCCCCACACTCAGGCATTATGTCTACTGTTTGGGAGCATCGGTATCAATAGGAGACTAGCTCTAGAATGGATTAATCTGACACGGTTATGGTAGATTAATATTAGTTATGTAGCGACTCAGTATTTTGCCGGGTGGCAATGGCACCTCTTGGGTGTCTTTTGAAAGCCCTCACCCACCAACCTATTGACCGGTTCTGCGAAGGAGGCACAACAGGTCCCACGCTGGTGCTGGCCAGAAATCCTGGCTTCACCCTGCCACTTCAATAACCTTGGAGCTATCAACAAGCATTGAAAGCGTGATCTTGAGAAGGGAATCCCCCCTCTCACAGCTAGATACACTTTAGGGCGTGTAGACACATAGACTACACTACACAACCCCTAATTTTAACCCACACATATTTATTGTCCTGATGAAAGCCAGATTAATATAAGGCACTGGCTGAAACATGTTGACTACTCAAGGACGTAGGAGGTCGTAACCCGCCTCTAACGTCCCACAGCCTTATTTTTAACCGCTGGCAGAGGCCCTTTTAATAAAGTATCCTCACCCCAGGGACCATCTGCCAAGCCGTTTTAATTTCACTTACCTTAGCACCTCACACCGCACACACAGTGACATACCTGCTCCGCTGTAATCAGGCGTCGAAGCACACCCGGGACACGCTAGGTGTCACTGGGTGGGCCCGATGATGAAGCATGCCACCAACTAGGTTGGTGGGTGAGGGCTTTCAAAAGACACCCAAGAGGTGCCATTGCCACCCGGCAAAATACTGAGTCGCTACATAACTAATATTAATCTACCATAACCGTGTCAGATTAATCCATTCTAGAGCTAGTCTCCTATTGATACCGATACATATAAACCGGGGATCTGGACTAGCTTTCTGGTCCTCTCTCTCCCTCTTGATTCTCGCCACTACTGTTTGGGAGCAACACATTTTACAGCACATGCAAGTTATTAACAGTCAGGGGACCCAGGACACTGGGAGAAAGGCACATTTGTCTAAATGAAGAAAATACCTACTTTCTGAAGAGTGGCATTCATAAGTTAAAATCGACTTGAATATTGAGTTGAATTTTGAATTGCTATTAAACTAGCTAGTCCCAAACTTAAGTTATGCATCATAAGGTGTTATAATGTAACCCAGCGCTTTTCTACAAGACAGTCAACCTTACCACAGTGAAAAATTACTTTGTTCAAGAAAACCGCCTTTTGACTGGATTGTCAACAACAGGAATTCAATACATTATCTGGTCAATAGTCCATATAAGCCTATTTAAACGCCATTTGCTAATTTCTGTTTCAGACAACATCAATGCAGCAATGCTCATCAGGCAGTTATTTGTCATTGGAACGATCCGTTCAGCTGTTAATGTACTAAAAGTGACAGCATCAGAATGTGAGCTGTGAGAGATAATGATAAAGAGAATGTCTGCAGAAAATGTGTTGCAAAGAATTCAACACCAGCAATTGTATCGGTATTATCTGTATTAAGGTTGGTGATACTGACATTCTCCACCAAGAACTGAAACAAAATAGTTTAGTAGGAGTGATGTAAACGTATGTTGTTAGAGAGAGTGATTCGTTTTGTGTTTTATTGTGAAATCATTTTTGGTCTCCCTTTCCTTTCTCTGACCTTTTTTGTTCCTTCTACTGCATGTAAGTTTTTCATTTATGCTTCCATTCTTCTTACATATAAATGTTGTCCTTGACCACATGGAATGTTACAGGTTTATGAAACCCTATTACAAGTCAAATAATGACATCTCTCCTAGCTAATTGTAAGGCAGAAATAGTCATGAAGATAGATACTAATTATTAAAAAGAGTTATTATGAAAATAAAAAAAATGTGATTGAGTGAGCTTCATGCTTTAATTGGCTTCACACTAAAACAGTGCAATAATTCTTTTTTTACAAAGTTAAGTGATTTTTGTCAGGAACACAAGTTGAAGGGCAGATGGTATTTAGTAGAATTGAAAATTAATAGGATTCAGTTTTGCATTTAAATTTTGCATGACCCTAACTCAGTTATTATTGAATTTTAGAAATCTCCCACATTTAAATTGATGTATTAAGGATATGATAGTTTTGTGAGGCTATCGAATTTCCATAGAACAGGACAGTGAATACGGGCACGTGTCAACCATATTGGCAGCATGACAGCATTTTAAATCTACTCGTTGTAAGGTTATCGAGGGTTTTGACATCACCATTATCTATGTTCATAGGATCATTCTATACATTATGCAGTTACTAGTTTTTGGCTGTTGTGTCCATCTTTCTAGATTAGCACCAGGAGACGTATTTTCCACACTAAAGAAACGAAAAGCTATAAGACATCATCTGGAATTAACACGTGCAGGTACCTAACCTAGACCGTTAATCCCTCTGATCAATTATGCATTGGATAGTAGGAATAGGACTTATAGAGTGCATCATGTCAGTCTGATTTATTGACAGATTTGATTATCATTGTTTGAGCACATCATATGAACTTTTTTTGATTAAAGGTTTTACCATTAGGTCAAAGGCCTCCATATATATGACTGATATTTACCCCATCAGATTCAATAAGGAATCATATTATTTAGCGAGTTATACTGAAAGTATCCCCACTGTGTTTATCTATTGTTTATGAGATGTTCAAATGTTAGACATTTATGAATGTTTTTGTACTTTTAGGATTTTTCCCCTGGCGAAGGGAACACCACTTCCCGAAATGCATTGGGCTGCGCATCATCTGAATTTATTTATTTGATGACTATACGCGACATAAAGTTGTTATTTGTTCTGTTGGTGGTAAAGAGACTGAAGGGGAAGATACATTTTATTCTATGTTGGACCATACAGGGTCCTCAGAGGAGGAAGATCTTGGGAAAGAATGGACAGATGATGACAACGACAGAGATTTAAGCGACTGGCAGTTCGGGGAAGCACAAAAGGCTGAACTCCTATCCCAAGGGCAGGGAACTGTTCGCAAATCTGTAAGACCTAAATCAAGTGAACAAGGGGGGCTTGTATTAAATAAGATATCTGGTCTGACGGGATCAGCAGGTTCAATGGTATGGGATTTATCATTTTCTACCAAGCCTGGCTCCTCTGTTGAGGTCCCTAAAGTCATAAATTCTGCTGAGGCACCTCCGGCTGAAATAATGCTGTCAGCCATTTATTAGACTATTATGGCCCATCGGGAAGAGACCCGCCAGGACAGTTCTCGTACACAAGGGGCATGCTGCAAGATGCAGAATTCAATCCGGAGAGTGGCTAAAACATGCTCAGATATAGCCTCTAGAATTTTAGAAGCACAGGAAAGGATCTCCGCCTTGGAGGATGATCTGGCAATACAGAAGGGTCTTACGGATATGGTTAAGGCACAAAGGGATGATTTGATCTGGAAGCTAACGGACCTTGAAAACAGAGCCAGGAGGAACAATCTAAGAATTCTAGGAATTCGGGAAGGGAGAGAGGGGTCCGATGTCAGACAATTAGTCGTCAAACTTTTTACAGAAGAATTTTCAGATCTAAAACAGTGGGATTGGCATTCGGAGGTCCAAAGAGCACATCGTTTCCCTTTCAAGCCAAAGCAGAAGTCTGGCTCAGCCTCAGAAAAGCCAAATGCTATATTGATTTGCCTGAATAATTTTCTAGCTCGTGAGGGAGTCTATGATTAAGCAAGACCAGATAGGAAGAGAGCAGGGAAAGATTGCACGTTTTTTGTCAGACCAGACTTTTTTCAGGCAACAGTTGAGCGGAGGTAGCAGCTTTGTCAGCTGATAACTGCGTTCCAAGCGAAAGGGGTACAAGCCTTTTTGCTTTTTCCATCAAAGCTGAAAATAATCTATCAGGGTCAGATGAGATGTTTCCTCTTTGAAATTCAGGCAAAGGAATTTGTGGACTGTCTCTAGGCTTATTTTGCTCTTTTTGATTCTTTATTGTTGTTTATTATCACAGTGGTCTTACTTTCTTCAGGTAAAGATGTGTGGGGAGGTGGGATTGATGTACTTTATTAGTGTGATTGTTTTGATTTCTTTCCCCCTGTTGGGTTTTTCTTAGCTAAGACAGGAGGAAGGATCCAGGGGAGAGCGGTGGGTAACCAGCTCATTAACCATCACAAAGACCTAGGTCCTGATGCCTCGTCAGGGGGGGTGTAGTGCAGGGGTGGGGGAGGGACTGGGGGGTACGAGGTGGGAAAAGGTTCAGTGGGGAGGGGGAAGGGAAAGGGAGGGTCCTTGGTGTTTTGGGTTTGTTTTTCATTTTTTGTCATGACAATTGTAACATTAGTGATGTTGATGCTTGAGATACAGAGTGTATAATAAATAATATTGGTGCTTTCATAGTAGTATTTAGTGATAAGTGGAGATTGGGATTCAGGCTGTGTTTAAATGGTCCAAGGTAGACTGCGTATAGCTACATGAAACATCTGTGGCTAAATGATGGTAAGAAGCGGGGGCTTCTTTTTAAAGTCCTACAAACCATCCAACCTGATATTTTACGTCTACAAGAGACACTTGTCCTTTGGGGAAGCAGGAGTGTTTGAAACTTATAGAGTTTGATCTAGTAGCTTACACAAAACAGTCATCAATGATAAGAGGTGTGGCCATCCTGTTAAGGTCAGGGGTTGGGATCGGTAGAAAAGTAAAAGTGGATGGAGCTGGAAGATGGGCGATAGCTGAAATTCTGATCAATAATAGATCTATGTCTATTTGCTCCATTTATGGTTCAAATTTAGATGACCCAGAATCTCTGAAATGTTTAAATGTGGAACTGGCACTGTGGCCGCAACCAATGATTTTCTATGGGGACATGAATATACATGGAAGGAAGCCACAGGTATTTCAAGCTCTCCAGACATTAGTGTCTGAGCATGGACTCGTTGATGTCTGGCACAGGCATAACAAATCTGAAGATGGCTTTACGTATTATTCCGCCCCCATAAAAAAATGGAACGGCTGGATTATTTTTTTGTATCTGATGAGCTGGTAAGGGAGGCTTTGGTGGAACTTCCCCCAACAATTTTATCAGACCATAATCCAGTGATAGTTGACTTTCCGTGGGGGAGGTCGGGCAGAGCCCCTAGACGGGAACTTTCAAAAGAAAACTTCTTCTGGGTAAGTCTTATCGGGATCATATGTCCAAATGGATAAGGGAATTTTTCAGTATCAATCGAAAGACCGTTGCGGACAGTATAGTATGGCATACATTTAAAGCTGCGGTGTGCGGAGAGACTAAGAGCTTCGCTGCCAATCGGAGGAAGACTATTCAGGAGCAGATGAGGTGTTGCATAGAGCAGTTACGTATTCCAGAGATGGAGTTGACGCAAAAAATCAAGGATGGTCTTAATATTGACCAAAGTCAACAGATGGTGGCAATGGTTAAGTCTAAGCTATTAAACTTTTTGGGGAAGGACTTGGCAGCAAAATACACTCAATATCATGCAGCGATGTATGAATTTGTTGAAAACCGTGGCAGGGTTCTTGCCAAAAGACTCCAGCAGAGAAGTGTGGCAAATAGGATTACTAGTGTTTTGAATCAGCATGGCCAGGCCCAGGACACTCAGGAGGGGGTTATGGATGTATTCAAAAAGTTTTACACACTGCTCTATAATGAAGACAGGGTCATGACATCTATCGAGTCTCCAGTTGAAGCATTTTTGCAGAGCTTGGATACCGCTAAGGTCACAATAGATCCAAATTAAGCTCTTTCGGCCCCAATAGTATGGGAGGAGTTTGTATTGGCTATAAAATCTTTGCTAATGGGAAGGCAGCCAGCCCTGATGCCATTCCGTTAGAATTTTATAAGACCTTTCCTCAAAAAGTTCGGCAGGATGTATTATCAGTGTTTAGGGATGCTCAGATGGGCATTGTACCGGAATCATGGAGGCAAACAAGTTTAGTGCTTTTTAAAAAGAAAGACAAGCCTGAGCTAAACCCATCATCTTATCGTCCTATTTCATTATTTAATACAGACAGTAAAATATATTCGAAAATTTTTGCATCGAGGCTTGCTAAAGTTATCACCCCATTAGTGCCTATATGGCAACACGGTTTTATCCCCGTAGGGACACAGATGATCATGTAAGGCAGGTTATTGCCTTGCTGGATTGGGTACAAGTCACGGAGTCTGCCCTGGGAGTGATCCTATTGGATGCTGAGAAGGCGTTCAGTACGGTCTCCTGGGGCTATTTGTGGGCAGCGCTTCACTGGAAGGGATTCAGCGTGGAATTTATAAGGGCTCTGCAAGCACTGTATATCTCTCCGGTGGCAACAATTCACAACTCAGGGCAGAAAACTGGGTTTTTCAACATCGGCAGGGGCACTAGGCAAGGATGTCCGTGTTCGCCGCTGCTCTTTGCTCTGTACATTGACCCATTTTTAAGTAAAATGGAAGTGCACCCAAATATTTTGTCGGCCAGGGTCAATGGTACAGATTATAAGACGCTGGCTTATGCGGACGACATTGTGGGGTTGACAAGGGATGCCTCTTTGGTGCTTGTGACTAATAGAATCTTGCAGAGCAATTTGGATTATCATCAGGATACAAGTTGAACGTCGATAAGACGCAGATTTTACACTCAGCTTTTAGGCGTCCCTCGGATGTCTCTCTTGTCAAGGAAGCAACGTATTTGGGGGTAAAAATCGCAGCTCCAGTAGTTACTATCCCCGATATGAATATGCTCCCAGTGGTTAAATCCATCAATACTAAACTTGAAAGATTAGATCACTTGCATCTTTCTTTGTATGGCTGCTGCAATATTCTTAAAATGCTGGTCCTTCCCAAATTAATCTACCTGTTTAGAACCATCCCGCTAGAATTCTCTCAAGTATCGCTGACCAGTGCCGAGAGGGCCTGCTCTAGGTTTCTCTGGGAGTATCGTCAACCATGTAGGGCGGCTAAATGGATGTGTCTCCCTAGAGCTCGTGGGTGGTGGGCCGTTCCTAATATTTTTATGTACTATTGGTCAGCTATGGTGCACCATTTTGGAATACTTTTAGTCGGAGATAGGGCTGAGATCCATTTGGCTAATAGGCCTACTATCTATGGAATAAGTTTGGGTAATGCGGCTAAAGGTATCTTAATCAGGATACTCGAACCGAGTTATTTAAAAAAACAAGGTTTAAAGTAATTCCAGCTGTGTTTGCGATCTGGCAGAAGATTCGTCGCTGGATTGAAATTCCAAACCTTAATATATATACGCCGTTTTCCGCAGCTGGAATGCTCCCTGTGATTTTTCAGGATCAGGTTATCTTCAGATGGCAGTCATTGGGCTTACAGGTCATTGGTGATTTGTGCTCGGGTTGGCAAATAGCTTCCTTTTCTTACCTTAGGGAGAAGTTTAATTTGCGTTCTCACGATTTTTTTTAAATATTTGCAGATCAGAAGCTTCTTCTACAAACCTCGTAATGAGATGGCTACAAAGCTCGGAAAGATAAATATGATTGAATTAGCCCAAAAGAAAGCAAGAATAGGTACGGTGTATCCGTATCTTCTTTCCTCCCTCCCGGATGATCTCAATGGGCAGGATACTAAGTGGGAGGTTAAATTTGGTAAGATGGGGATCGATACAAGGTTCGCTGTAGAACTAGCAAATCAAATTTTAGTTTCTGGTAGCTTACAGATGCAATGCTATATGGCGATGTTTGATTTGTATTATACACCTGCAAAGATAGCAAAGTGGGGGGACGGAAGGGTGATAGCTGTGCCAGGTGCGGGCTCCAACCGGCCGATGCAGTCCATATGTTTTATCTATGTCCTAGGTTAGGAGAATTACTACAAGAAGTAGAGCATTTTATTAACATAGTCCTAAATATTGCGGTTCAAATCCCCCCGGAATTCGGGATAATGTGGTGTGACATTACAGGGGCGGCAAGGAGCTCTAGGCATATTGTTGCTTTTTTTTCCAGCAATGTCAATGATCCGACTTTGTGTTACATCTCAATGGATCAGTCCAGGAGCTCCAACTTTTTTAAGTTGGAGAGCTAGGATGCTTGCGTTGTACAATTTGGAGGCTTCTGTTTCTCTTTTAAGGGGGAAAAAGAGGCGGGAGCTGGGAAATAGAATATGGGCTCCCATCAATGAGTGGTCTAATGGTTGGTCACACTGGGGTGTGACTAATGTATCTCTGTACAGATATGTTCTATGCTTTTGTCTATTTTCGTTTCCTTTTTGTCCAGTCTACCTGGCTTCTAAAAATACTGTATAAGTATTAATTTATCCACTCTTGTCAGTTTTTTTGGTCGGATCGTTCTTCTCTGTACTCTAAATTATCTTTAGTTTGTTACTGGTCAGTTCTATTCTTTTTCTGTATATAATGTCAGTCATCATGACTTGTGGTAATTATCAATAAAACATTTTTTTAAATTAAAAAAAAATATATATATATATATATATAATAAGCTTGTGGTATCCATTATGGAAGGTGTGATACCGATTCTTGTATGGAGGAGGTTTGAATACTTATTCCAACATTTTTATGCTATGTAAATGGCATCGTTCCTTTGTAGATTAAGATACCCTGCAATTACTGTACAGAGATCAAAGGTTGAAATGCTATGGCAAGAGGGATTACATGTTAATTCATCTGTACAGATGTAGAATAAGATTTGTTCAAACATTTAATCCATACATTAATCAATTAGTACCACACAAGAACTTTTAATCTATGTGATATATATTGTTTTTTATTCATATGACCATATGAAGGTAGACCCGTTTTAGGTCAAATGTATTCCTACTCTTGCTTTATACACATAGGCTCTTGCAGAATATGTTGTTCAAGTATACACAAGAAAATTGTTAAGAAAAAGCATTAGACTATTTTATTTTAGGAAACATGTTGTTCCTCAGAGAAAATAATGTTTTTGTGTTTCATTTCCTTTGTTGCTATCAAACTTTTTCTTAGTTCTTTTACACCAATCATGTGTTAATTTTCTTATGAAATACAAAATCGAGTCTTTATTATTGGCTGTTTCTTTAGAAATGATTACCTCTACCTTAACCTTTAATGCAATGACATTACACATAATTACCCCTTAAGTTTCATAGTGCTTCGGCTGTCCTTGACTTCCTACTTATTCAGAAAGTCCATCAACTCAGATACTAAAACTTCCTTGCCTTAAATGTTGAGGTTCCGAAAACCACTTTGATTTCTTCTTGCTAGTGGTTAAGTTTTTTAGCTGACTGTCTCTTATTATGAGATCGATTCATCATTTTTGTGTCAATGGAGCAATGTGGGTTATGTCTTTAGTTTTCAGCTTTGAAATATATATCTGACATTTTACAATTTGGAGTGACCACATTACCAAATTTGTTTTTCTTTCTTTCTTTCTTTCTTTCTTTCTTTCTTTCTTTCTTTCTTTCTTTCTTTCTTTCTTTCTTTCTTTCTTTCTTTCTTTCTTTCCTTCTTTCTTTCTTATAATTTGAATGCCACTTAAATATACCCGTAACATATGTTTATTGAAATTTTAGATAGTTTGATGTTACATTTTTTGATGTCCTGCTTTGCTTTGATTTTCCGGGTTTCATAATTTCATAATTTCAGTGAGATAAACTATACCCTTCAGCGGCTAAAATTTTGGTAACTTTTCTTATAATTTAATGTGTTATTTTTTTGATTGTTTGTAAAAATGCTTTCTAAACTCAAAAATGCTGTTCTGAGACAGATGTCACTAATCGTAGTATAAGACAAGGGAAAAAAGAGTGGAACAGAGTACACTGTTTAAGTATGACAGACTTTAAGCAGAGGGTTGTCAATCTCATCTGTGATCTGGGCTATATTTTTGATCGAAATGCCCAGGTCCGGATTTATTAACCTATCATGCAACACATCCCAGCAAGTCATCTTGCTATGCTGAATTGCGTGAAAATTAGAGTTCTAAGTAGATATGGCACATTTTTGCTCTTGTATAGCACAGGTGCACTGTGTGCTGCCAAAAGCCATTGCAGGCACCTTTGCATCATGGTGCAAGGGTTCCTGCATCTCAGGCAGGATTGTTTTTGTGCAAGAATGCCCACTACAACAGAATGTAAAACAATGCAGGTCATACCACTCTGTTGTGTCACATTTCTTTAAAAAGTTATGCAAGGTGGGGCAAATCGCTCCTTTGACTGCTTTGTAAATCCCATTTAATCACTTATGTTGCCTTGTGACAACTGTTAAGTAGATCAGGTTCTAAATGAGTTCTAGAAATCCCTACAGTAGCAGTGTTATTGTACTTGTCATGCTTCTGTAATCAAAGAGAAATCAGTTTGTTCTGTCAGTGGCAATTGAGATGTACAAAGGCACTATATAGGTGAGTTCCCTCCAGTCATACCAAATATGCAATGCCATTACATCAAACAGTTTAACCAAGATGTGTTTGCTAGGCACATCTCTTGAACTGTCAGATCTTCAAACAGTCATGATTGGAATAGAGAGCAAGCACATCTCATTATACGCACTACAATTCAGTACATGCATCAAAACGAGGATGGTTAACAACTGTGGATGTTTTTTAATTTGACAGCACCTATGTTTTTACAACCTATATAAATTCAGTAAATAATAAGATATTTACCAGGTTAACCGACATTATTAAAGACTATTCTTATGCCAACTCTTTTCAGTTTTTCATGCTTTTCCTAAAACCCTTGATGTTAAGAGAGGGATAATAAAACAGACTGGGGGGGCTGAATCCAGGATTACCACAGACTTTGCACATGATTCCAATTAGATTGGTTGCATAGGTTAAATAGGTAGGTACAATAAGATGTGGTTGCTCTCAATTCCAATCACGACTGTTTGAAGATCTGATAGTTCAGAAGATGTGCCTGGGAGAGGAGTTGGCCTAATCGCTAGGGCGGTCGACCTCAAATCTGGGGAGCAGGGTTCGAGTCTCAGGAAGTACGCACAACATCCTATTAGGCCGGCAAATCACTTAATCTCTCCATGCCTAACAAAAAAAATGAATGAGTCCTCATGTAACGCAACTGGTGCTCGTGTAAAGCGCTCTGATACCCAATTACCTCGGATCAAGTTTGTGCTATATAAAACTTTGTAAAAAAAATATATTACCTACTGGCGGTCTCCAGTAAGTATATATGGTTAGGACCTAGTTTCCATAGGAAATCTGTAACATTCTATTGGTAACAACTTTGGCGCTGGTGGACGAATATTCGTGAATTTCTCAAAGAAGATGGCCTGTTCAGCTCCGCTTCTTCCCTGAAAGTCTCGGGTAGATTCATCAAGCGGGGGCCGAGGAAAAAGGGGGGTTCCAAAACGTGTTTTCCCCATGTTATTTTCCATAGGACGATTAGACACGGCTACAGCCCGAACGGCTGAATGGAATTACAAGAAATTTGGCAAAATGGGAGAGTCTGATTCGCAGATCGCCCTTTTGTTCAAATGGTGTAAATCCTTCCAGTAGTTGTTGAGAAAATCGAATTTGAAAAAATGTATATATCTATAAGCGCGCACCGTGCGCGCACCATGCTCGCACCGTGCGAGCACCTTCCTGTGCAGGAGCTGCATGCTGATTGGCTGCCACTGTCTGTCAACACTCCAAAACAGAAATTGGTGGCAGCCATCTTGTGCCTCGGTAGACTGAGGCACAAGAAAGCAGAAAAACTAAAGTGTAGAACTCAAAAAGGGGGCAGGGTAGAAGCACCCTGACCCCCTAGGCCCGGTGCGCGCACTCTGCGATTTTCCCCAAAAAAAAATAATAATTGGGGGAGGGCCTTGGCGGTCTTTTTGGGACCCCTTGAGCAGGCCTAGGGGGTCAGGGTGCTTCTACCCTGCCCCCTTTTTTAGTTCTAAAACTTTCCGAGCAGGAGCTGCATGCTCATTGGCTTTCAACACTTCAAACCAGGAAGTGTTGGCAGCCATCTTGTGCTCGGTAGACCGAGTCACAAGAAAGCAGAAAAACAAATGTGTAGAACACAAAAAGGGGGCAGGGTAGAAACACCCTGACCCCCTAGGCCTGCCCAGGTGGTCCCACAAGGACCCCCAAGGCCATTTTTTTTTTTTAAACCCGTTTTTTTTCAAATTACCCCCCAGGGGGACAGAATCACGGGGGCATAGTGATAAAGAAGTGTGGGGGGGCCCAATCCTCCCCTACACTGCCCCGGGGACCGCCGCCCCCCGGGGAAAAGCAATGCCGCCCCCTGGCGCATAATGGAGGCTAATGGTGGGCGAGTTGGCCCCTAGGGAACCCCAGTATGCAAGGGAAATTAATCCTCCAATTTAGAACACTCTACAGGGCGTGTTTGCACAATTTAACTTGGGGAATTAATTCCTGTTCAGTACAGAGGTCCCCTAGAGGGAACTAGTCCAACAGGTATCTCCAGTAAGTGCCATGGAGCTGCGCTGCAGAGTGTTGTGAAAAGGGGGCGTGCCCTCTGAACACCTGCCTGCAAAAATGTAGTAAATCAGTATAAAAAAATAATTTATACATTTAAAAATTGTCATTTAAAAATCCTTCGAAATTCAATGAAAAAACCATAGCTTTCAGGCCTGATATAGTTAGGAATTAGCATTTAAAAAAACATTGAAATTCACTGAAAAAACTTTAGGTTTCAGGCCTTATATAGTTAGGAATTAGCATTAAAAAACCTTGAACATTCACTTAAAAAACCATAGGTTTCAGGCCTTATATAGTTAGGAATTAGCATTTAAAAAACCTTGCAAATTCACTGAAAAAACCATAGATTTCAGGCCTTATATAGTTAGGAATTAGCATTTAAAAAACCTGTGAAATTCACTGAAAAAACCATAGGTTTCAGGCCTTATCTAGTTAGGAATTAGCATTTAAAAAACCTTTGACATTCACTCAAAAAACTATAAGTTTTAGGGGTGTTATAGTTAGCAATCCACTGCTGATGATGTCACATATTACATCATTCATGACATGGTCAGTGACATCACTGATGACATCTCAAATGACATCACTGTTATGAAGTCTGGTTTTGCTGACACCTCAAAGTAGATTGACTGAATTTAGTGTATTATACATTATCTAGTTTTTCAGTTTATGCAACAAAGTCCAACCAGAATGACAAATGAATGCATACAAAACTATATTGCTTGCAATCCAATGAAAAGGTACCAATTTATTCGGTGAGATTGTTAGACCTGCCAGCCTTACGGTGGTCTTTCCCCAGAATTTTTGCCTGCCACCCTCCATTTTTATGACCTCGTTTTTGCTGGTCATAGGATGCTAAAGTACGTGTGCTCTCTCCCGTAAACATGGTTATTGGCTTAAACCCCAACTGGCATAGATTAATTTACTTATAGGTCCCTATTAAAGGGCTGTATATTAACCCAGGGCCTATATAATAGCTGCCGCTATTGGGCTTGCAACACTCATTGTGCCACCTACTTAAGTAGCCCTCTGACCCTGGCTCAGGTTTGCCATTATAGAGCATGTATGTGCAGTGTTATATTGCCACTTCGATCTGGCAATGTAACCCTCCTGCCAGGTCTGAACCTTCCCTTTTTCATACATATAAGCCACCCCTAAGTTTGGCCTGTCTAAACCACAGTACGGGGTTCAATGTGTTTAAAAGGCAGGATATGTACTTTCAAGTTTTACATTTCTTGGTAATGGAAAACTCCTGATTTCATTTTTCATTAATGCAAGGCCTATCTCTCTCGTAGGACAACAGTGGAATTACCGTATTACATGTTTTAAGTGTAATTCTAAATTGTGAAGAGATAGACTTTTCAAGCTTGGTGTCACTGGACTCACAATTTAAAATCACAACTTACAGTGAAGTTGTACTTTAAATTACATTTCAGCAAATGCCACTTTTAGAAATCTTAATCATAGAAACAACGGTTCTTAGGGGCAAAAATATAAGGATAATTAGTGAATTATAGGCACGATGGCAAATGTACCTGAAGTGGGATGCTGAAGAAGAAGACAAAAATGATAGAACATAAGACAAGACACTGTTTAGCATGAATTATTAAGCCTATCTTATACCATATAAATGCAGACCATGCAGGATGTCGCACCTGAACGGAACCACACAACAAAGGAATGCCAAAACAAAAATAATAAATTGAAGCGAAAAGAAAAGTTTCCAATACATAACAAGTATTTACAATGCAATAGGTCTTGCATTTGCTAGAGTTCAAGCTATTGGCATTGTAAATGGCAATGCCTTTTATCTATCTGTTTTGATAATTAACACATAAATAAAAGGCATTGTCATTTACAATGCCAATAGCTCAACCTCTTGAAAATGTGAGACCTATTAAAAAAAGAGGCCGTCATTGTCCCGGGCTGCTTAGAAAGTGAAAGTGCGCATGACGCATTCAATGTTGCAGGAAAACATGTCGTGCCTGTAGTAGGAGAAACTATTTAAAGAAAATAGTGCTCACAGACTAAAAATGACATACTGTGTAACAACCAAAGTAAAAGGGCCAGTTCTCATGTGAGGTTACAAATGAGGACACGGCCGTACTAAAGAGAGACTAACAAGCCTAATAACGAACCAGGAGCCAGGATTTTAAGAAGGACAATGACACAATCCAATGACAAATATGGGGGGGGCTTCTATTCCATACCCCAAAAACAGCATGCCTTGTAGAGCAGCACTTGCGCTGCCCAGGCTTAACCTAAAAAAGATCAATGACAGTAAACAATATTACAATCAAAGATGACACATCCTGGATCAAGGTACTTTGGTTAAGCGAGCCAAAGTGGGTCCCTGTATCCGGCCCGTGCTCCATCAAGGTCGGCCTGAACCTTTGACTTTGCTCACATCCAGCATGACCAGATGTCCCCATTTAAGAGCTTATTGCTTCTAAAAGTTAATATCTCAATTTCTAACTATTAGATTTGTATCGCTTTGGTATTGTCTTTATCCTTACTAATATTATAAAGAGAGAGCCCAAACCTTTGAGGCCGGTAAGCTCCAGAACAACTGCACCAACCGGAACACCCAATACAGCTTTTGAAAGGAGAGTATCAGCAGATGGACATAGGCTATACACCAGCCCAACATATACATTAGAAGGGAAAAAGAACGTTTGGGAAAAAGTAGTCAGTTGTGGGTGTGTGCATTCTGCTGTAAAGCGATGGGCGTGTGCATACAGCGATGGGCGTGTGCATTCGGCAAAAGCCTGCAGTATTATACATCTTGCTATGAGCGTTCTGTGTGCGACTAGCTTTCTAACATGAGTAGGCATGCCCTTAGGCATTGTTGTGGGCGTGTGCCGTTGGAGACACCGGAAACATTCAGAAGCAGGAGTTGTGGCATTTGCCGTTGACGCAATGTGGGGCGTCTAAGTGCACCGCACCGTGTTTGGGGAGTGCGCGCATTTTGCGGCGATCGGGGCATCGGCTGGAGAGGACATACACATTTGCATATTGCGGCAAGAATAACAAACAGAAGAGCACACGCTCACCTTCAGCGGTACCGAATGAGGGCTTCTGAGAGGACGCCCAGGCAAGTTTTGAAATAAATTTGCCTAGCCTATTACAACCATTGCAGACATTCTATTTCATCCCCGGACAACTTTGGGGTGGGCAGCTAGTTTTATATATAAACGTATTCTTTATGTTCCTAAACTGGTGTGGAGTCTTTTTGTAGTGTTTTCACTATATCACTGTTTGAAGTGTTGCATATATACTTTACACACTGCCTCTCAAGTTAAGCATGACTGCTCTTTGCCAAGCTACCACAGGGTAAGGCAAGATAATTTTGGATGTACTGTTACTAACCCTGAATAGGATTGCGGTTCCTGCTCGGACAGGGTTCATACCTCTGCCAACCCGGAACCAATTTCCAAAAGCTACCATACATAAGACTTCATTATTTTACATGCATAACATTGAAGCCAAAAATGTATGTGACATGAAAAAAATATGATGAAATGATGTAAAACAGTGTTATATAATGAAAAGGGGTAACACTGTGCAAGTGAAAGGAAACCTTGCACAGCCCTATAAAGGTGAATAAACATAAATAAAGGTGGGAGACAGAATGTTGAAAATAGTATTAACAATGTACAATGTAGCATCCTATATTGGTTTTTGAAGAGTTAATATTTCATATGTTCGACAAAAGCGAGTTTTTTTAAAGTCTGACATTTCAATCCCAATGTGGTTAGGGGGTCATCATGAGGACATAATAATGTTGCAAGCTCTATGAAGGGCCTAAGTCGAGTATGCAACAGCAAAGATGGAAGCCTGGGAAGGGGAAAGAGAATTGGTATGAGCAGGAGATGAATGATTTGTAGAAACAGTAGAAAGCCTGGTAGATAGCAGATTTTAGTCCAAAAAGGGAGGGCAATGTGCTTCGAAAAAGGGTTTGTTTATCTGTAATCAGTCGATCAGGAAAACCGGAAGTAAACAAAGACGTAGCTGCACTGACTGTTGGCTTTTGGCCTCACGCCCACGTCTCACTGCCATACAGGCATTGTAATGAACTTACAGGACATTTCGCTCTTTTGAGGTTCTCATTATGCCCCTCCGATGACCGCACTGTGACAAAATGATTGTTTTCTACATTGGCTCCTAGTGTCTTTTCCTGGTAGCTGCTTCCAAGAGAGTGTGGAGCATATTTACAAGCCCCTATTTCCATCACAACGTCACTTTCAGTGATGTTGTGATGGTGATAGGGGCCTCGCCTTTTTTACAAGGCAACGTTAAGCCACTTAATGTGGCTAAACTCTGCCTTGCAAATAAGAAATCCTTTCACGCTGTATTTAGCGTGAATGGGGAGGGCAATGGCTGTTGTGGTGGGCGTTACACCGCAACACCCGTTGATTTTGATGCTGCCCCCTATTGACAAGGGCAGCTTAAATAGGAGGCAACGTCAAAATTAAGACCAAGGAAAACTTGGTCTTAAACAGATGAAACCAGGAGCCCGTTACTCATACCTGTTGCAACATTTCCTGCTACCTGCCGCCAACGCTGGGGAAAGGGAGACCCTGCTGCGACATTTCCCTGCCAGCTGAGGCCAACACTGGGGTAAAGGAGACCCCTGTTGGGGCCTTGCTAGACAACGCCGGGCACCATTTGCTGCCACCGTGACAGGACTACAACTCCCATCAGCCTGAGAGGCGTGCACATCGCGCATTATAGTTTGAGCGCCAGGAGGTGCTCAAAAGGAGGACAGGGCTCCCACAGTGCGGGAGCCCATTACTCATACCCGTTGCGACATTTCCCTGCTACCTGCCGCCAACGCTGGGGAAAGGGAAACCCTGCTGCGACATTTCCCTGCCAGCTGAGGCAACGCTAGGGTAAAGGAGACCACTGCTGGGGCCTCGCTAGACAATGAGGACACCGTTTGACGCCACCCAGAGGAGACTACAACTCCCATCAGCCTGTGAGGTGCGCACATTGTGCATCATCATTTGAGCGCCAGGAGGTGCTCAAAAGGTGAACAAGGTTCCCGCAGCTCAGGAAGCGCATGGCCGTGCGCGGGCCGCACCCAAGAAAATCCCGGGCGAAGGTCGGGCCCCCCTGCGCCTGTCAGCGACAGGAAGAGGCAGGGCAGGGCCACCCCTCTGAGCTGCTGTATCTACCCCCCATCTTGCTGTCAACCTAAAGGGTAAGACTTTTAACAATTCTTTAGCCTACAGTAACTTGGTGACTCTGTTGCGAAACACTATAACATTCATGTGTCTCCCTTTTTACCAGGACTATTGCTGTGTTATCGTCAGCGCATTGCCCTGGAGGGAATAGTATGTTTGTAAATGAATTTGGGGTTGATCTGCTCTCCATCACTGCACTAATTGTGCCATTAGGTGGCCTGTTGTCTGCTCCTGGCCCCCTTGGAGGCCCAAGGGTGTTTAACCGCATCCAGGTTGCTGTGGGACGAGGTACATTTTGCAGGAGATCTGTAGCAATAGCTGTTGGGAAAATGGGAAAAAGGGTAGCCGCTAGTAGAAACAAAACAACATGCAAGCCTCCCACTACATGGATAGACAAAAAGCTTCAAAGGGCTATTGGGGTGGTGTCCACGAAAATAGAGTGCACAGAAAGAAGGCTATGTCTGACACAGGACATATTCTATCAGGAGCCTGAGACGACCCCCTTACGAACTACCACTCAAACACCGCAGCATATTCCATCGCGGATATCCCCCTCTGGTCACTTTCCCTCATCGCCAACTGGGGCTCAAAAAATGCAAACACACATCATGACATCCCCGCGGGTTGTTCCATCCAAGAAACAACAACATAAGGATAGTTCACATACTAATATCCCAAACAAGGGGAAATGTAAATTACCACTTGGTGCAGGCCAAAAAATAAAAAACCAAGTGTGAGCAACCATTTGGAGGTGATATGAAATGAAATGAATGAAATGAAATGAAATGAAAATAAATTTATTGAGCGCGATTGCTGCCTGTGGGCGTCCAAGCGCTGAGTTGAGGCGGAATGTCGGAGAAGAGCAGTTAGGACACAGAGGATTCAGCAAACAGTAGTGTCTTCAGGTTTTTCCGGAATAGGAGCAGGTTTGGGTTGGAATGGAGCGAAAGGGGAAGGGAATTCCAAAGCTTGGCGGTATTCAAAGAGAACAACCTACCACCAGACCAAGCTCTCTTCACTCTGGGAACAACAGCAAGGAAAGCCTCCGTCGACCGAAGGTTCCTGTTTGGGTGGTAGGGGATGACAAGATCATTGTTGATAGCTGGGCCTGTTTTCCAGAAGGCGTGATGCGCCAAGCATAGCGCCTTAAATGCTACTCTCTGCCTCACTGGCAACCAGTGGAGACTCTTCAGAGCAGGTCTGGCTGACTGGGTTCGCGGGATCTGCAGCAGGGTACGTGCTGCGCAGTTTTGTACAACCTGCAATTTCCGGAGGGTCATCTCGGGTGCCCCAACATATAGGGCATTGTTTGAGTCCAAACGGGACTGGATGAGGCCTTGTACCGCCACCTTTCTGGCCTCCAAAGGTAGAAGCGGGAGGATCTTCCTCAAAATTCTGAGTAGGCCAAAGCATGTGGCGGACAACTTAGTGGCCTGGGTGGAGAAGGAAAGTTTGTTGTCCAGCCACACTCCTAGGCTCTTAACGCTTTCCTTGGGGGTGGGGGGAGGGCCCAGTGCACAAGGCCATAAGGAGGTGAAAGGCACTGGTGAGGCTGGGCCTAGGAGCATGAGCTCCGTCTTTTCTCCGTTCAGCTTTAGGGAGGAGTTGGTCATCCACCCCTTGACGTCCTCTAAGCATTTTAGCAGATCTACCGGGGTTTGCCTGTTGTTCCCCGTGGCCAACGAGACCACTAGCTGAGTGTCGTCGGCATACGACACGATTTTAATGCCGTATGGTTCGACGACACCCGCCAGCGGCCTCATGTACACGTTAAACAACACAGGGCTCAGAGAAGAGCCCTGCGGTACTCCGCAACTAAGAGGTTTCCTAGAGGACACTGTCTCGCCGTCGAAGATCTGAAAGGATCTCTCAGACAGGAAGGAGTCAAACCACCTTAATGCGTCACCAGAAACTCCGATGTCGTGGAGACGGTCCAGCAAGGTGGTATGGCTGACTGTATCGAAGGCGGCACTTAGATCAAGGAGGATCACTGCCACTGATCCCCCCCGATCCAGTACCCTTCGAGATTCTTCGGTGACTGCTAGTAAGGTGGTTTCAGTGCCATGCTTCGGTCTGAAGCCTGTCTGGGATGTTCTCCAGGAACTGAACCAGTTGGGCATTTATATACTTCTCCAGGACCTTGCCAGCCCAAGGGAGAAGTGAGATGGGGCGGTTGCTGGAGTGATCATCGGGGTCTAGGCTGGGTTTCTTCAACAGCGCCCGCACCATGGCTTGCTTCCAAGCCATAGGAACTGTGCATGCGGATATGGACGAATTTAGAAGTTCTAGCACTACAGGCAGGGTGGCTTTACTTGCCTGCATCAAGACATCCGGAGGAGCAGGATCACATGGAGAGCCCGACTTGACTTGGCGAGCCTCATTGCCTAGGGTGTCGAGGTCCAGAGGAAGGAAGTGCTCGAGGGAAGGCTGTTCTGGGTGAAGAGGCAGTCTGGAGGGGAGTGGGACGGTCACATCCCGATTTGTGACTACTGTTGGGAATGTAGAGTAGATTTTTAATACTTTTTTGTGAAAGAAATCCGCAAGCTCGTTGCATTGGTCCTGGGTTTTATTCGGCGGGGATGCAGTGTTGCTACTGGTACAAAGCTTTATTATATGGAAAATTTCCTTCGGCTTAGATTTAGCTTCGAGGATTTTGTCTGAGTAATAGGTTGCCTGGGCCATCCTAATCCCTTCTTTATAGGCTTTAATCGCTTCTTTGTAGGAGGTCTTTTTATCTGGGAGGAAGTCTAAACGCCAGGCTCTCTCTCGTTGCCTGCAAAGGCATTTTAGTTCTCTTAGGGAATCGGAGAACCAGGGAGCAGATTTCTGCATTTTCTTTGAGGAGGATCTGCGAAGGGGGAGGATCGAGTCTAACGAGTGTGTGATCCAACCTACATAGTTTCCATTTGCCACATTGGGATCTGGGCAGGGTGGCGGACGGGTGGAGTCCAGGTTGAGTAACCAGGCGTCCAAGGGGAGCTTTGTCCAATTCCTCCTAGTAATAACTTGGGGAGGTAGCTGGGGGGCTTTTTGTGTGACCCAGGTAAACGGGACCAGAAAATGGTCCGACCATGGAAGAGGGATGGGTTGGTCAACCGTCAGATTGGGACAGTTACTGAATATAGGGTCCAGTAAATTGCCCTTTTCATGGGTCGGGGCTAACACCAGCTGGGTCAGTTGAAGAGCTCCGAGGTTGTCTATTAGCTCTTTCGCCATGTGGTCTGAGGGGGAGTTAAAATGAAAATTAAGGTCCCCTAGAACCGTGTGGTTGGCAGAAGCCAAAATTCTCTCCGCTATAATCTCAGGAAGAGACCTGTGAAACACTTTTGCAGGCTCTGGGGGGCGGTAAATCAAGGTGCCGGAGAAAGAGCTATTTGCATTAAACTCTATACAGAATGCTATACTCTCGCACTCAGGGATAGTTTCTGTTGAGGTACGGCATTGGTACTGGATCTTCAGTATGATCGCCAGACCTCCGCCTCTCCCTTCCGGTCTGTCCAATCTGACGATGTGGTAACCTGTGGGTAAGGCTAAAACCACATCTGGCTCAGATTCAGCAGTGAGCCACGTCTCTGTCAGGAAAACTGCGTCTGGCTTTTGTTCCTCGAGCAGCATGGCAATCTGAGTGCTATGTTTAGGTAGTGAGCGGCAGTTTAGCGCAAACATGCGATATGTTTGTGCCAAAGGTGACGTGGAGATGTTGCGGAAGGAATGTTTGCAGCCCGGACATCGGGCGGGAAGCTCTGTAGGAGCATAGATATGGGGGCACTGGGCAGCAGCTCCACTATCTATGCTATGTAAGACCGCCGAGTTATATATCTTGTTCTGGATAGTGTGGGAGCCAGGATTTGTGGCCCCTGGCCCTGTCTGGTCGCGGATGGGCGCAGACGGGCTTGCCTTAGGCGCGCCTTCGGCGCGCAATCGTCGCGCCCGCTGCGCTCGTCCGCTGCGCTTCCTACCGAGACACATGATATATAGTGGAGGGTCAGGGCGTTGGAGGGGGCGTGGCCAGCAGAGGGGGGCGTGTCTCGTGACGCGCCTCGCCCTCGGGAATTGGCGAGCAAAATGAAGGGGTGTCGTTGCAGCGTGAGTCCGCTGTTTAAGAAGCCAAGAGTGCAAGTAAGTAGATAGTTTTTAAAAAGCACAGTATCACAATAAGTTTTAAAAGAAGTTTCCTAGCGCTCCCGGCTTTCCGCCTCAGGAGTCCGATGGTAAATGATGTGGTGATGAGCCGGAGCCCTCAAAGGGCAAATCTCAATCAAACAACACAACTGTAGAACAACCATTGTGGGTAGTCAATTTGATGGCTGATCTTTTAATTAAATTGAGAGCTAATATTAAAGAAGAAATAGCTCCTTTAGTCAGCCGTCTAGAAAGTTTGGAGAAAGCATGGGCGATCACTGGAGCCATAGTACGACATGACCTTGTGACCAGGAAAGCAAGTGGAGGGTTTGACATCGTTGGTCATGAGATTTCCCGAGGTTCAATCCATACACATGGGGGGTGCACACAACTGAGGACCCCTCAACCAGTGGTATACAAAGGGAAATAAGTACTAGAACTAGAACAGACAGGCGAGAGCTTTTTCACAGGTGGAGCACACTCGAAGTGAGTGGAGGTGATAAGGCTAAGCCTCCAACCTGGGAGGCAACTAGTAAACAAAATTTGCCATCAGCTCAGGATTCCAATAGTGAGAGCAATGTGTCCCCCCTCCCTAGCATAAATCTTCCCCAGCTTGTGCCCCTTATGTTGCCATAATGACAGGTATCCCCCGATTGCCCATAATGCTAAGGAATCCCAGCTTGACTATAGGAATAAATGTTTATTCTGGCTTGCATGGTATAAGTATTTAGAGTATGCCAGAGCGGGGGAGATAATTATGATCCACAGAGTAGGTTGGTTGGGCAATGACCGAAAAACTGAAGTGGGGGAGTGTGCTGTTATTAATTTTAATAACCCCAACACTGCCAGCAGATGGCTAAATACAGCTAATTCAGGTCACCATGCACCCACAGGAATAAGCCTTAGCTCGCTGGATTGTATCTACCCCCAACAACACTCCAACCCTAGAGGCAGTGCATTTCCGCAAATCCACCCTGTGGGCCCTGGTCCCCTTATGGAAGGTAGGTGGGGCCACCTTAGTAGGTGCCCTCTGCATAACAATGCAGTGAGCAATAGATATGAAAATCTGGAGGAGGTTGACTGACTGGGGGTGGGTTTTTTCACTGGCGATATTTGTGATAACCATTGTCCTGTCCAAAAGACTGAGGAAGAGTGTGGCAGGAGGGGTTCGAGCGGAGCCAGTGGTGTGGTCTCAAACCACTAGCATAGCACACAAATAGAGGGCATCCAACTGAGTGAGGAGGCTGCCCCCATCCCCCCTGACACACAGTTGGGTCGCATTGACGTGGGAGAACCTAGTGTAGTTCCTGAAAGATTAGCTAGGTTCAAACAGGTTGTTCACCCTTCTCCCTAAACCATCTACCTGGAGGCAGCAGTAGGGGTGGTACCGGAGAGCAATGAACTACGAATTCTATCATGGAATCTATCAGGACTCGAAAGCAAATTAGTGTGTCCAGACTGGGGGTCTTTTGTGGAAAATCAGGATATTTGCCTATTCAAAGAGACCTGGGTCTGCGAAGAATACCAAAGGATAGGCTTTGCACCATTTAACATCTTGGCTACCAAGGGGGCGCCCGTTTGGTGGACTTACGATCAGGGTAGGCACCAGCTTTGGTGCAAAGCAGAGCACTTGATAACTCCCTCCAGCGATATTCAATGTGTTCTGCTGTCATTCCCTGCTAAAATGAAAATCGCCCTAATCAATGTCTATTCAAGACCTGTGACGAATAGACTAGAATCCGCCACCTTAAACCATCTTGGACGGTACATTCCAATCCTGGACCCAGCAACTTTGATGATTATAGGAGGCGGTTTTAATTGCCAATTCGAGCCACTAACTGATAATCCCCACAAGGCTTCCCTTCAGAAGAAGACCTATACTGGTCAATTCCTGACCCGCAGATCACCCCAATTAAAGTATGGTCCCCTCGGGCCTTGCAGCTCCACTCACTCATGTTGTCACACTCCTTGAGTGCATGCAACGGGAGGACTAAGTATGACCTTCCTGGTAAATTCACATTCAATAGAGATTGCCAGATCCAAAAAAGACAGGCTTAAAGTCATCTCAGAGGCAGAGCACAAGATTTACAGCCTTGAAGAAGAAATAAGACCAGACGCCACCCCAGAAGCCCTTCACTTACTTTGTTTGTATCAAGACGAGTATCGGGCTCTAGCCACAGACCGGGCAAAACTAATGGGGCAAGACAGACTGGGACGTATTTACGACGAGGGAGACAAGGCCGGGAATCTAATTGCCTGGCTGGAGATGAAAGACCATGCTAGCAGGCTCGTCCATGAACTCAGAGACGCTGAAGGTTCCCTCATCACAGTCCCTCAATTGATAGCCAATCACTGCGCCACTCACTTTTGCTTAATCTACAACTTGGTGAGGGCCTACACAAAGTCAGACTCCTCAGCCTTCATCAGAGATATCTCACTCCCAACCCCCTCTGAAACCGACCGGACTTTCATAGATAGCGCCCTTACAATAGATGAAATTGCACTTGCAATCCGGGCACTCCAACCAGGCAAGGCTCTCGGCCCAAATGGAATCTTAATCGAGCTCTACAAGCTCCGACCCGATAAATTGACCCCTATCTGAAACTCATGTATGAAGATAGACTTGAAAAAGGAGCATTGCCCCCCAATCAGAGAATTGCCACTATAGTTGTGATCCACAAGGACGGAAAACCAAAAAGAGACTGCTCTTCCTACCGCCCTATATCCCTCCTTAACGCAGAACCCAAGATATTAGCTAAGATTCTCGCTAATAGACTGATTAAATTAATTGGGGATTTAGTGCATCCCGACCAATCAGGCTTTATGCCGTGAAGGAACACAGCCCTGAATTTGGGCAGACTGCATGGGGTGTTGGGCAGGACTGCTACTATACGGAAAGATGCGGTCATAGCCTCTTTAGATGCCACTATGGCATTCAACACAATTGATTGGCCTTATCTCTTTGCAGTACTTGGGAAAATGGGAGTCGGTCCGGTCTTCTGTCAGTGGGTGTGCCTGCTATATAGCAGTCCTATGGCTCAAATCGTTGTTAATAACAGGAAATCTGACACATTCGAACTTAGCAGGGGTACCCGTTAGGGGTGCCCCCTCTCCCCGCTGCTGTTCGCCTTGGCCCATAAACCCAGATGCGATGGTCGGCGGACTGGGAAGACCGCATCCCAATTGTATGCGGATGACATTCTTCTCTACCTTACATCCCCCAAGAGATCCCTCATTGCCGTATTTGATATCCTTGCCGCCTTCGGCAGATATTCCCGATTCCGCGTGAACTGGAAAAAATCCCTTCTCTATGTTCTGCATGGGAGTCCTCCTCCGCTACCCCATAACTGCCCCATACCCATTGTCTCTGACGGATTTAAATACCTGGGCATATGCGTCTCGCTAGACCTGCATTTTAGTGTCTTCTGCTCATGCGCAAGAATTTCCTCCAAGCGATAGCTCGTCATACTGCGTAAATGCAGTTGACGCATGCGCAGTAAAGATTTTCCAGTTTAGATCAGGATTAGTCCTTCGTTCATGTTATTCTCATTAGTAAACACATAAGCAAGCTTCACTAACCCACATATCCATGAGGTGCGCATTGGTTTTACACAAAACATTTTTAACAACTTTTACAAAACAAGACAAGACAGTAGTGAAGGTGTAGACAGTCACACTACCAATTCTTTGTGTGGGATTGTGATTTCCCAAATAAATCAGTTCTGTTGTTAAACACTAGTTTCTATTTTAGATTAGGTGATGCTAATCGAGGTAACAATGACATACCACTACCACAGATGTCAAAGAGATGTCAAAAATCCCAAAGAGATTGAGACACCAAAAGCTAATCACACGTGATGGTACATCTGCACTCAGAGCATGTATCAATCATGGGAGCAAGTGCATTGTAAAAACTGTACAGACTGTATCACAACAAACCCTGTGGAATGGATCACGTTTTACTGAACAGAAAAACCTAAAGATCAGAAAACCTTAAACTCTTCTTTTTTCAACATTAAATTGTATAAACTACTCAGTTGTTTTGGATGTTCTCTTGAAAGTTCCTTTTCAAAAATAAGGTGTTACAACTGTGGTTAATGCATGATTCCATAACAAAGGCCATGTTATAGACAATTTTCTTCATGGTAGCACTTGCTCCCATGATTGATACATGCTCTTAGTGCCGAGGTACCATCACGTGTGATTAGATTTTTAACAACTTGTTAGTTAGTTAAAGAAGCGGATTGCTTCAGAGCAAGTCTCTTTTCTACGAGTCCTTGCTCCATCAGTACTACACTAGCTAGACACTCAGGGGCATATTTACAAGGGAAGTGGGGGAGTGAGAGGTTAACAGCGTTAAGCCACGTTATGTGGCTTAACACTGCCTTGTAAATAAGGCGAAGCCCCTATCCCCACAGTAACATCGTAAACGTCCGGTGGTGATAAGGGCTTGTAAACAGGGCCGGACTGGGAACCAAAACCGGCCCTGGCAAAGTGCTCGGCCCGCCCCCTCAGGGGCTTGGGGGTGCGACCGAGCTCTTTGCCACGGCCGGTTTTCGGACGATTTTGTTACAGGGCCGATTTCGCAGCTATGCTTCAAAAACGGCCCGGTAACAAAAACGGCCCCCACCCTTGCGGCGCACCGGGGAATTGCCCGGGGCCCGCAACGGCCAGTCCGGGCCTGCTTGATGATATGCCCTGCGGTGTATCTTCCAAATAGCAGCAAGACACACTATCTGCCAAATAGTGGCACAGCACACTTACTTGCCTCTTGGTGGACTTCACATTTCATGGAATGCCTTCACCTACCCTGACTACTTAATGCCTGTTTCCACGCCCCATCACATCACTAGGTTACTGCTGGTTTCCCCAGCAGTGATCTATTTCTTATGTTATGCATAATGGTTTTCTTTATTATTGTAATGTGTACCTACAGCCCATTAATTATTATCTATGAAATCATGAAAGCAACACCTAAGAGTACTTTTTTGTTCTTTCAACTTCCTCAAACAAGGCATTGGAAACTGACATTTTCCTGGTATTCGAAACACTCAGCAGAGGCAGGTTATCAAATATTTAGGCGGATCTTTGCTTTAAACAAGTTCTTATGCAAGGAGGAGAAGAGAAATGGCAGCTTTTTTGGACAGTCTGTGAAATTGTCTATAAAGTGCCATATTTTCACAGGTTTTCTACCAGGCAATCAGAGCAAGTGGTTCAACAGTTCATGAAAAGACTCCTATGCATAGAATTTAGAAATTCATTATTTTTACTTTGTTACATGTGGGCAAGATTTTTATATGGTCTGCAAAGGGCAGGAAGCCAAATTCATAATTTATACTTGTCGACTTTCTGAAACGTTCCACATTCACTTTTGCTGCCATTTTTACCAAACGTATGTCAAAAGCATTCAAAGTCTAAAAAGGTCTGTTTTTTACACATAAATCCACCTGGATGGGTTAACTTTTCTGTTATATTTGTATTAATTTATGTGCAGTTTCAAACAGAATAGACAAAACCGACGGCTGAAAGAATGCTCTGCACAGGCGCTAATTCTAAGTAATATATTTGCATTAAAAAATGTAATGAGGTACTGATATGCAGAATCGCAATACAGAGGGTGTTGAAGAGTAGAGGAGCAAGTATCCAAAAGTACAAAAAGAAATATTTACTGAAATATTAACAAAAAATAATGATTTCTTTAGAGAGAAAATCCGATATACTGAGGGCAAGGAGTGTCCAAATATATATAAATATATAGGGGCAGATTTATGAGGCCGTTGCGCCTCTTTGCGCCGCAATTGCGTCACTTTATTTGACGCAACTGCGGCGCAAACAATGCGCCCTATTTACAACGTGACGCATCTAGGAGATGCGTTAAGTTGTAAAGCACTGCGCCATAAGGAGGCGTTCATGCGCAGGGGGGGGCGTTCCTGCGCAGGAACGCCTCCTGAAAGTGGCTGAGTGAAATCTATGAGATTTCACTCAGTCACTTTCAGGGCAATGCTGCGTCAAAACCCTGCGCCTGCTTGAAGCAGGCGTAGGTCTTGACGCAGCATTGTGCAGATGGTGTACCCCCGAGCCTTGCAGGAGCTGCGTCGCGCTTGCGACGCAACTCCAGCAATGCGCCACATTTCCGGCACAGATGCGTCACGCATCTGTGCCGTTTTTGCACCATGGTGCGCCGCATTTATAATGCGGCGCATCATGGGTGGCGGAGCTGTGGCGCACTGTGGCGCACGTTAACTGGCGCATCCCTGGGGATGCGCCAGTTAACATAAATCTGCCCCACAATATTTACAGAAATCTTAGTGACGTAATAACTATGGGGCATATTATCAAGTGCGGCGTTAAAATTATCGCTGCTTTATCGGCAGGAAACTGCAGCTAAAGTGGCGATAAGAGGCTTGATTATATGCCCTAGAGAATTCACATAGAAGCCCAGGTTAGATGGCTAACCTGGATTTCTATTGGAATTCTATAGAGCATATTATCAAGCCCATTCACGCCACTTTAGCGGCAGTTTCCTGCAGATAAAGCAGCGATAATTTTAACGCCCGTCTTGATAATATGGCCCTATGAGTGGTTCTGTTTCTATCATTACTCTATCACAAAACCCATATAATTTAAAGGTCAATGTTATAGGTTCTTCCACTGTTTTATGTATTTCTCAGAATGGTATTTTCCTAATGGCAGATGAGTGTAACCAGGCGGGTTTGTAAGCCTGCATTTGCCTTCACCTTAACTTTGCTCTTTTGCCCTGCTGGGATAGGACTACACCCCCCCAGCACACCTTAGACAGCACAGGCGTGGCCAGCTGACAACCCACAAAAATGCGCCAGACACCTTCCGCGGCGCTGGACGCCATTGCAAGAGGGTTTTTGAATACACATTCGCCCGCTCCTTAACCATGCTCCTTTGCCTTGCTGGGGAGGGACTATGGGGCATATTATCAAGAACAGCGATAAAATTATCACTGTTTTAGCGGCAGGAAACTGATGCTAAAACAGCGATAATGGGCTTGATAATATGTCCTTGAGAATTCCCATAGCAGCCCAGGTTCTGGTGTTAACCTGCCCATTATCGCCGTTCTTGATAATATGCCCCTATGTCCTCCAGCAAACCCTGGACAGGAGAGGCAGGGCCAGCTGACACTTCCCTGAAAAGCACTGGGCACCTCCCGAGGCACGGGATGCGTGTAGGGTGGACCTGTAACATGTTGGATTGGCTACGCTGCTTGGCCCCACCTGCGCGCTAAGCAGACACACGTTCAGGCTCAATTAGGTGTCCGCCGAAGGTCACGTGCGACCTGGGGCCCATTTATTTATCTCCTCGGACTGAGCACGGTCACGAGGGGTGGAGCATCAACAATGTAGTGTAGAGCCCGGATGGAACTCTACATTCCTCCTTTCTCTTAGACGGGAAAAGGATGAAAAGAATAAGAGGAAAGGAACGTCAGAACAAAAGTAAATCACACATTTGAATATCAAGGTGGTGCAGTCTTTAACAGAACCCTGGAGGTTCCCAGCTCAATGAGCAAATAAAATCTCTCAGTTTTTGGCTGGGGGCTGCATTGGGTTGGAGCAGGTATCGTTGGCTCTGTGGCAGCAGTCCCCTTTAGTCGCCCTCAGTGCTGTCCTGAGACTTTGCTGGCGCTCCAGGCAGTGACTGATCTTTGGAAGTTCCCCCCCAGGCACTCACCCTCTCCTGCCCAGAGGCAAGTTGGTGCCTGTCGTGAGCTCCCAAGGGATGCTCACCAGTTCATAGCCTTCCTCCGGAGATTCATGGACAGCCCTCGGGCCCCTGGGGCTTTTTTGAA
Organism: Lissotriton vulgaris; assembly: GCF_964263255.1. Classification (NCBI taxonomy): domain Eukaryota; kingdom Metazoa; phylum Chordata; class Amphibia; order Caudata; family Salamandridae; genus Lissotriton; species Lissotriton vulgaris. Next base: position 867,286,330 of record NC_141696.1, read on the forward strand.
CCAGGACACATTTCTCACCACAGTGTGACAGCCTCTCTGCCCCGTGACCATGGTGCCATCCACTCGCACAACTATCCAAACTTCCGGTTCGAAGGGCCTGCGCAACTTCCAGCCCAGGTGTCGATCCTTGAGGACCACCTTGGAACCTACTTGCACGGCCGGAACTTTGGCGCCTCTGTTGTCGGTCACCTTTTTATTTGTTGCCTTTCACTTCTGCTGTGCATTTTCAATATTTAGGCATGGCGGCACCCATTCTGGGTCATCTGGGATGAGGTCCCATGGCGAGCGCTTCAGCAGGAACGTGGCCGGGGCACAACCCGTTGTCGAGTGTGGTGTCTGGCAATATATGCCGGCAGGAATTGATACAGGCATGTCTCGGGATCTTGGTGCAGGTTCACGCCGATTTTGAGGGCTCTGTTGAGGGTCCTAATGAACTGCTTGACCTCACCGATGGCTTGAGGCCACTGTGGTGTGATGCAGCCATGTCGAATTGCTTGGCTCTCCAGAAAGTCGTGGAAGTCCTGGACTTGGAACGGGGGGCGTTATCTGATTTTACTTATTCCGTCAATGTTGCTTTGGTTCTTATTTAACAGTCAAATCTGAGTAGTTCAGTTGTGCTTTCTCAGAGACACCTACTCACATTTACTCAGCGACATCTGGAGTGGGAAGGGGAAAATCCGCTGCAGCTGAGTAGCCATATCCTATGTATTCGCTGTAGGTTTATACAAGCTTGAAGGATTATAGTTCCCTACGGTGCATACAAACTTATCTAATTTTTCTTGAAACTCTTTCAACAATGTCTGTCGAAGAGAATGCTGCATTTCCAGGGAATGCAATGGAGGATGGGGAACAGGAAGGATCGATAAACATTTCAGAACATGTCAGATACTCACTTACTTTGAAACTAGCAGAGTTTGGAGTCTCAGCATTAGGGGTGACTGTAACATTCATGATTGAGGGAAACAATTCATTCAGGACAGAAGTATTTTATTCATCAGTCAAGCTCCCACCTTTAGACGCACGCACAAATACATTTCATTCTGAAACCCCGGATGAAAAACCATATGAATACTTTGTGTACAAGGACATTGAAGTTCTGCTTAGTTGCCAGGAGCATATAAGGTGGTTTAAAGGCGCCCTCCCACACATCACAGAAAAAGTGAGACTCAGTCCGCTCAGCAGAGATGGTGCGACATGGCCTAGCAGCTTGCACACCGCATCCAGACATTGACACATTGCCAATAGGAGATTTATGTCCACTTCACAAAGAAGTAATCAAACTTTACAGGAATCTTACACTGTTCTTTATGAGAACACTCACACTTCAACCTACAAGAATTACACCAGCAGGTCAACTACAAGGGACTGCAACTAAGATCCCCCCACTAACGCTGAATGCGGTTATGGGATGAAGGTCCACTAAACGTGAGCAAATGCCGTTCTGGATAGCACAGAAAAGAGCACAATTAGAGACAAATACAGCATGAGCATGGAACAGAACCTCTTCTAAACTTGGGGATACAATTATTAGGCAATTTTTTCAAGGTATCAATGATTATGTTCGCAAACAACGCTTCAGGGAATACACTCCTGCACAACAGGAGCAAGAATTGGAAAAATATTGAAGTTACATACGCCCTATTAGGTAGAGATAAATTGGAAGCTAGAGCAACAAAACCACAATTAATGGATAGTCCTGAAAAGGATAACACCAAGCAAGCACCTGATCCTTCAAAGAAGAGATGGGATAATAAAAAATAAAAAAATTGAGAGAATAGATCACAGTCTTGGGGTGGGTCTCCTCAACAGGAGGCCTCTGGAAGGAGGTATAACTTTAGAAATCATGATAAGATTAAAAAACCTGACAGCATTCTTATACACATTGCTCTCATTCCTTTCAGGGTTCATCCAAAAACTCTGAAAATGAAGGAGGTGAGAACAACGACAATAAGAGGATACACAGTCAAGAGACATGCATTGCAGTTCAGATTTTAGAATCAAACGTTTTTATTGTGTGGTAGCATGGAAGTAAGTACACAGCTTAGCTACTTACATCGGGGTGCCAGCAGAGCAAACAAGAACAGAAGTGAAATACAAACATCTTTTTGTGACATTTGTAATAAAGCTTGAAACATTGAGAGAACATATTTGAACCAGTTGTTGTTGAATGGTTGCACAGATTGATGCTGTGGTAGCGCTGAGTGATGTTGTGGTGGTGACGAGTGATGCTGTGGCGTTCAGTGATGCTGTGGTAGCGCATAGTGATATTGTGGTGGTTCTGAGTGATGCTGTGGTGATGCGATAGATAGCGGGAGGGCGATAGATAGAGGGAGGGCAATAGAGGGAGGGCAATAGATAGAGGGAGGGCGATAGATAGAGGTAGGGCGATCGATAGATGGAGGGCGATAGAGTGAGGGAGGACGATAGAGTGAGGGAGGGCGATAGATATATAGAGTGAGGGTGATAGATAGATAGAGTGAGGGCGATTGATAGATAGAGTAAGGCAATAGATAGATTGAGTGAGGGTGATAGATAGAGTGAGGGCGATAGATAGATAGAGTGAAGCCTATAGATAGATAGAGTGAGGGCGATAGATAGAGTGAGGGGGATAGATAGAGTGAGGGCGATAGATAGATAGATAGAGTGAGGGCGATAGATAGAGTGAGGGCGATAGATAGATAGAGTGAGGGCGATAGGTAGAGTGAGGGCGATAGATAGATAGAGTGAGGGCAATAGATAGAGTAAGGGCGATAGATAGAGTGAGGGCAATAGATAGATAGAGTGGGGGTGATAGATAGTGTGGGGCGATAGATCGATAGAGTGATGGCAATAGATAGGAGTGAGGGCGATAGGTAGATTAGACTAATAGATAGATAGATAGATAGATAGATAGATAGATAGATAGATAGATAGATAGATAGATAGATAGATAGATAGATAGATAGATAGATAGATAGATAGATAGATAGATAGATAGATAGATAGATAGATAGATAGATAGAGTGAGAGCGATAGATAGAGTGAGAGCGATAGATAGAGTGAGGGCAATAGATAGACAGAGTGAGGGTGACAGATAGATACAGTAAGGGCGATAGATAGATACAGTGAGGAAGATAGATAGATGGAGGTATTGAGAGAGAGGTAGAGAGAGGGGTGTAGAGAGAAAGGGGTGTAGATAGAGAGGGGTGTAGAGAGTTAGGATGTAGAGAGAATGGGGGTGTAGAGAGAGGGGGGTGTAGAGTGAGGGGGTGTAGAGAGAGAGGGGTATAGAGAGAGAGGGGTGTAGAGAGAGAGGGGTGTAGAGAGAAAGGGGTTTAGAGAGAGAGGGGTGTATAGCTAGAGAGGGGTGTAGAGAGAGGGGTGTAGAGAGAAAGGGGTGTAGAGAGAGAGGGGTGTAGAGAGAAAGGGGTTTAGAGAGAGAGATGGGTGTATAGAGAGAGAGGGGTATAGAGAGAGAGGATGTAGAGAGAGAGGGGTGTGTAGAGAGGAGGTGTATAGAGAAGGGGTTGTAGAGAGAGGGGTGTAGAGAGAGGGGGGTGTAAAGAGAGGGGGGTGTAGAGAGAAGGGGGTGTAGAAAGAGGGGGTGTAGAGAGTGGCGGTGTAGAGAGTGGGGGTGTAGAGAGAATGGGGGTGTAGAGAGAGGGGGTGTAGAGAGAGGGGGTGTAGAGAGAGGGGGTGTAGAGAGAGAGAGGTGTAGAGAGAGGGGGTTGTAGAGAGAGGGGGTATAGAGAGAGGGGGTGTAGAGAGAGGGGGGTATAGAATGAGACAGGTAAAGAGAGAGAGGGGGGTGTAGAGAGAGGGGGTGTATAGAGAGGGGGTGTAGAGAGAGGGGGATGTAGAGAGAGGGGGTGAAGAGAGAGGGGTATAGAGAGAGAGGGATGTAGAGAGAGAGGGGCATAGAGAGAGAGGGGTGTAGAGAGAGGGGTGTAGAGAGGGAGAGGGGTGTAGAGAGAGAAGGATGTCAAGAGAGAGGGGTGTGTAGAGAGGGGGTGTGTAGAGAAGGGGTTGTAGAGAGAGGGGGGTGTAGAGAGAGGGGGTGTAGAGAGAGGGGGTGTAGAGAGTGGGGGTGTAGAGAGAGTGGGGGTGTAGTGAGAGGGGGTGTAGAGAGAGGGGGTGTAGAGAGAGGGGGTGTAGAGAGAGGGGTGTAGAGAGAGAGGGGTGTAGAGAGAGGGGATTGTAGAGAGAGAGGGTTGTAGAGAGAGAGAGGGGTGTAGAGAGAAGGGGTTGTAGAGAGGGGGTATAGAGAGGGTGGTGTAGAGAGGGGGTGTAGTGTTATAGGGGTGTAGAGAGAGGGGTGTAGAGAGACGGGGGTGTAGAGAGAGGGTGGTGTAGAGATAGGGTGGTGTAGAGAGAGGGGAGTGTAGAGAGAGGGGTTGTCGAGAGAGGGGGGTGTAGAGAGAGGGGGGTGTAGAGAGAGAGAGGTGTCGAGAGAGGGGGGTGTAGAGAGAGGGTGTGTGAAGAGAGGGTAGGGGGTTTAGAGAGGGGGGTGGAGAGAGGGGTTGTAGAGAGAGGGGGTGTAGAGAGAGGGGGTGTAGAGAGAGGGGGGTGTAGAGAGAGAGAGGTGTAGAGAGAGGGGTGTAGAGAGACTTAAGGAGGTCCTTTATCTAAGATGACTTATTCATTGCACTTCCTTAATTAACTGTGCTGGGCCCCAAGTCACAAGAGCCTGTTGCAAACTCTTAAAATAAAGTGTAATGGGAAAGAGAAAACACAGTAGCTCCAGTCTACGCCACCAACTAATCATTTCAAATGCATCAGCTGACATGAAAAAAACACAAAATGCTAGCTTTGAAACCTATGCATACAAAGATTTTATAGCACAAGCACCGGTCCTGTCAAAGCGCAGGGTCTGAAGAAAAGAGTCTCTTTGGCAGTCCTAAGCATTAGTGCTTTCAGTGGGAGGAAAAGTTCACGAGCCCACAGAGAGGAGGGTGGCCTTAGCCGTTTATAGTGGAAATGCAATGAGGTATCATGATCTGCGCACAAGCTGTAGATACTGACTGTTCTCACTTTAAATTAAAGATAAAAGGCTGGTAAAATGTCATCAGGCAAGGGTCAACAACGGGATACATAATAGAATATTTCCAATGGTGCATTGAAAAAAAGTTTTGCCTCATTGCCTATTAATTATATATTTTATTATTATATAAACTGACGCAGCTTGTGCTTTGCCCAGGAGTGAATATCATTTGCTAAATTCCAGTTACACAAGCAGAAAAAAAACAAATGCACAAACAGCATATTTAATAAGTCTTATTTTAAATGATGGTGACTCTGGAAAAGTTAAGTTGTGTCTCTGTAGTGGTACAGGGCCGGGTGAAATGTGAGCCTGTTATTGCAACAGCATGGCGGCATTGGCCTGCTCGCCTGGACCTGAAAGGGTGCCCGGGGAGAGGCGCTTAATTACCCATGACAAAGGAAAGGCAGATGGCCGCGCTGGGTTGCACTTTTAAGATCCCCTTTTACTAAAAGTCGAGCAAGCTCGACCTAAAAAGCTTGAGCCAGAGAATGAGGTTACAGGAATTAGACAGACAGAGAGAAAACAAGAGATTGAAGAGCTATAGGAGAAAATCCAGTGAGCGAGAAAGAGTCAATTATTGGGGAGGGGAAGAAGGAGGAAGAGAGAAAGGTAGAGGAAAACAGAAAGGAAGAGAAAGAGAGTTTGTGGGAGAAGGAAAGTGTTGGGTGGGACTGATGAGATGCAAAGATGATAAGTGTCCCATAATATGTGTAAGAACACCAACAAGGCCTGACTTTCACCAAACACCAAATTGCATTATGGGACTTGTAGTCCAACAATTACAAAGGGAGGCTTGCAACTACAAGCCAGGCAATACAAAATCACGGGCAATTTTTTAAAACAAAAACAAATTGGGTCAGGACGAGTAGGAAGGCGGTCTCATTTATGGACGCCCTTTCTGCATTTACACTTTGATCTTTGGCTTGGTTAATCAGACAGTGACTGCAGCTGCCCTTTGCTTGGTTTCTCACCCCAAGCTTCCGCCAGACACCCTGTGTATGCCGTGGTGGTACAGGTATGATAGTGCCAGGGTCCTCTGTAATCGAGGATAATAAATACTGACTAAACATATTTAAACTCGTAACCTCACCACATACAGACAGTTTTGTTTAAAGCTCATTAACCCTGTGACCTGAAATACTTTACTGAAGCAGGCCCAGACTTGTGCCCAGTGGCAAGACAATGGCGTAATTTACTCGGACAAACTCCATCTGTCAGATGTCGGATCCAGTTTGTAAACATATTCTCCCAGATAAAGTTCTGTTTAAAAGATTGGCGGTTAGAACCAGCAGAAGCTAGGCATTCAACAAAGTCTTTGTCGACTGCGCACAGTTGTAAAATTCCTCTTGTTCTTGTGAGAAAGGGTGTGCACAGCAGGGTGGGGACAGAGTGGCAAGCTGGGAAAAGAGGGCGTGAGGAGAGGCCCTGAATGCAGCAGGAGAAAGAAAGGGTTTAAGCAAAGCAGGGGAGCTGGGCGAATGAAACAATTATTTCTAAGTCAGGGCAGCCTTGACAGGGTTGTTAAAATTTCTCGTTATTTTTAATAAATATCTACCTGCTTTATCAACGGATTCCTTGGGGAACTGGGTGATTTGAATGAAGCAAAGAAAAATCTAAACAAGAGCCTGGTCGGGGGGCGGGGTCGGGGGAGCCAGTGAGTGGGAGGGAAGAAAGGAGCATATGGGGATGGGTTGTGAGTGAGGGGGAGCAGAAGCCTTTGATGGTGGTGTGCGAGGCCAAGCGCGTGCCGGGGGAAGCTTCTTCATGCTCAAGTAAACAACATGCATTGTAGGAAATCCAGCTGGTTCAAGAGACTTTGGTTCAGATGTAATAGGTTTGAGTAATTAAAATTACTCGAACTAATGATTAGGAATACACAGCGTTCAGGTCTACATCCCGGAGGATGACCTTGCGATGAGTTCAAGCCTTAGGTAAACATTAATGCACCCAGCGAAGATACAACTTTTATAAGAAAACAATAAAACAAAGAAATAACTCTGCCTCCCCCAACCCACCCTCCACCTTCCCTCCGCATCATTTTGAGCCCACCTAATCAGTCACACTTCAATCAGTGGATGCACCAGGTGGTTCTAATTGTATGATCTGGACGATCTTCAGATCTTTAGGGCACGTTACTTCTCTCATATCTTTGGTAAGAACCTGAAAGAAAGGGGCCCACATTTTCGCAAATTCTTTGCCTTTTCCATCTACACTAAGCGATAGGCGCTCCATTGCTATAAGTTGCAAGAGTCGATGGACCCAATCTCGTGGTTCTGGAACTGTCAAGGACCCCCAATGCGCTAGGAGCACTTGTTGCGCTGCAAGCAATGCCATGGCGATCTGGTTAGCCCTCAATAATTTCAGTGGGAAAAACTTAGGATGGGGAAGCCCAAGCAGTGTATATTCAGGAGCACGTGGCAATGTAATCTGAAATGCTGCATCAACGTCATCAATGATGGCTGTCCAATAGCACACCTGTTTCGGACAGTGCCAGAGCAAATGCAACAGGGTACCAGTAAATCCACACCCCCGCCAGCGGAGGTCTGACTTGGACCTGTCCCAACACTTAATTAAGCTACCTTTAGCCGCGCTATTGCCGATATGACATCTTTTATGCGAATGGTTGAGTCAAAATTATCAACCGAAGATTTGAGTAAGGAAGCATTATTGCAGGAATTCAAGTAATCCCTTGGGTCATGCAAGTGGGCATCTCCCTTCACATAAAGGCGCTGATGAAACTGACGAAAGGGATCGACAATATGGGAATCTGTGGTGTGTTTCACCCCTTTCTGGTCCTGTATGGAATGGATTGCAGACATCTGGTCTTGCACTCGTAGCCTTTGTGCTAGCATCCTCCCACACTTATCCCCACTGAGGTAGAATCTGTGCCACAGTCTCAGAAGAGAATGCTCAGCCCTATCGAGATCCAGGTGCTTCAGCATGCGTCACCGCGTTTCCAACTCGCTCCAAACTCTCGGCACCCTGGTCCGCTTGTGAAATGCCTCCAGTTCTCCCACCTCCTTTTCCAATTCCACGCGCTTCTCTTTGCATAGTCGCGCAAATAACGCCTCAACCATGATAAATTCACCCCGCACCACCAGCTTCAAAGCCTCCCACATTGCTGCAAGGGGTGTGCCCTCCTGGTCCTTCTCAGAGAGGTAGTGTACTATTGTATCCCGGATCCGCTTGGTGACTTCCTCAGATTGAAGAAGGGATTTGCGGAGTCACCAGCCCGGTGGGGTTGAGCGCGAGCATCATGCTGGGAGCAGGACTGAAATGAGGGCATGGTCTGAGAGGGAGCGGGGGGTGATATCCACAGCGTGCAAATTAGGGAGGAGAGAGGAGGAGGCTAAAAAGTGATCTAGACGAGCATATGTTTTGTGTGCCACTGAAAAGTAGGTATAGTCACACTCCTTAGGGTGCTGTATAGGCCACACATAACACAACCCACAGTCAGACAATTGTTTCCCAACCTGCGATAGTGCCCCTGTCTGATTAGACCTCTGCCCAGATCTGTCCAGCTCTAGGTCCATGACAACATTTAAGTCCCCCCAACCAAAAGCTCTGGATCAGGAGAGGCAAGAACCTTGGACAGAGCTAGTCGCAAAAAGGACTCCTGTCGTTCATTCAGTGCATATAAGGACCCTATTGTCAATTGTGTGTCCCTCATTGTATCCTAACAGGCACTAACCTGCCCTATATTTCTTTCACTGTGGAAACTACTTTGCATTGCGAGCATGCACCAAAGAGGATTGCCACACCATTCTTCATGGACGGGCCCGCCAACCAAGCCAGGGCTCCGTCGCACTTCACAAGAAAGAGCCAACCAGAGAGGCATATCGTCGTTTCCTTCGGTAGGCAGTTCTGGATGGGAACCGCGCCGGAGCTCTGAGGTGTTTGCAAGTCCATCACGAGCCGGCCGGGCCGCAGCAGTGCCTGGGCTGGAGAGGCAACAGAGAGAAGGAGAATCATCAGAAAGGCAAAAAGGAAGGCCGGCCACCGGCTTCAGGATGTCCATGAGGGGCTCGCAAGTCCGTCACAAGCCCGCCGGGCCCCAGCAAAGCCAGGGCCGGAGAGGACACAGAGAGCAGGCAAATCTACTGGCGGGTGAAAGAGAAGGCTGGCCTCCGGCGTCAGGATGTCTGTGAGGTTCTCGCAAGTCCGCCACGAGCCCGCCTGGCTGCAGCGAGGCCAGAGCAAGAGAGGCTGCAGTGAGCAGGCAAATCTACAGGCAGGTGAAAAAGTAGGCTGGTCACAGGTGCCGGGATGTCTGGCCAAGCTGGTACATGTGCCGGGAAGCACAGATGAGCTCCAGAATGGGCGATAAAACAAGGCTAAGAAGCGGTGCGCCGGAGGGGTAGGGATATACGTCCTACCTCACCCCCATCTTAGCCACGCCTCCCACATCTCAGATTTTATTATAAAAAAAGAAGATAAACATAATTCAAAACCTAAATTTAAGAAGAAGAAAGTAGCAGGACTTAAAATAAGAAATGCCCAGGCTACTGAGGACTCAGCTTCTGAATGGGGAATGGGCTCTGATGATGCTAGACATCGCAGCAGAAGTAACAATAGCTCATCAGAACCTGAAGGAATTTCTGGTGACAGCTGTGTTGAACAAACATTTCACGGTGGAAACACCTGATACTAGGGTAAGTGTCCAAAACCAGTTATAAGGAATAACACTCCACATGGAGGGGGACATACCCAGGAAAGTAAAGGTTTCTTTTGGGAGAACCTGTCTTTGGGATACAACAATCTTTTAGCAGAAAAAGATTGGCCTCCTCATTTGTTATGGATAGCCCAAAAGGAGAAACATTAATTTTACCTGCCTTCTCTGTCCTCGTTCCAGAATCTCGGAAGCACTCACACATGCAGGAGTGGGCGGTGGCACTTGCTCCTGCATTATTCCGCAATCACGCCGGGGGGATGCTGAGTCCCCTCACCCTGTAATCCCAGTCAAAACTATTCCATCTCCACAGCAACAATACCCATTAAATATGACGTGAAAAAACAAGTCAGGGAGATCTTAGTTCATCTTAAATATCAAGGTGTAATAGAAACTTGCAGCTCCTCCATGAATGATACTTTGTTTCCCGTGATGAAACCTGATAATTCATATCGTCTAATTTTAGACTACAGTCATTTAAACACATGCACAAAAACATTTGTAGTACAAAATGCACACAGTGCTGCATTGATTAATAACAGTGTGCAGAAAAAATGCAAAACAACACTAGACATCGGGACGATGGTTTTGCCGGTTGTATGTCCCGGCTGCTGCAGTCACTGGTGAGGGACTCCTAGTCACAGGAATCTGCGCTTTGCCTAGGAGGAGGAGCCTGTCACCTGCACTAAAGTGCGCTGCATCTCCTGAGGTGCACAACATGTACTGGCTGCGCCTATGCCAAGAGGGTTCCTTTCCTGCATCTGCAGCGTCAGGAAGAGGCAAGGCAGGGCCATCCCCTCTGGTCTGAAATGTAAGTAGTGCACGTTCAAATTTGGCTTAGCAGGTTTCAAAAACGGTCTATCAACCTTGTTAAAATGGTTACTGGACTCTGCTCTGTCCTAATGAGAACAAGCAATGGGTAACAGGAAGGCAAAAGATAAAAAGCAGGGAGCAGGTAGTGCAAGGAAAATTCCATAAACATGCCGCAGAAAACTGTCCCAGATGAAATTTATGGAGCTCATCGAGGAAGTGGAAGATCTGTTAGCCCTTAAATTAAAGGCAAAAGGGCTGAACCAGCAAGGGAAGGTGATAAACAGGAAGGGGAAAAACATTCAACCCCCAGAAAGTATTGAGTCTTATTTCGATCAACTGCCAGAGATCACTCCAGTTATTACTCCAGCTATATGCGCGAGCACCCATGGCCCCTGCTAGTTACAATTCTCTCTCCTAAGCACTCAGCAGCACAGGCAAACAGGAAGGAGGAGCACATAGCTGCTAATGTGGAATGTTCAAATCAATATTTAGTGCTACAATATCTCGGGATCTCAGAACATAACTTCTCACATTTGTCTGGGGGAAGATATCATGAGGGCATGTGTGATCAAACACACTTTGAGCATAGATAACCAACTATCCACGCTAAGGAATTAAATTAACTCCCTAAGGTAGAGTATAGAAAGGATGGCCAGATCATTATCCGATAAGCTAGACAATGATCTGGTCAAAGGGTCACTGAAACAAACTGAAGTCATTGATACCGGGCATGTTGCACCTTATATGACAAAGAGTGAGACCCATAAATAAAATAGATAGCAATATAATCTAGTGAACTTTTATCCCTTTGGTTATACCATGAAGGAAAGGATGTTGGTTAATACTTTCTCAAAACCTGACTATTTTCCTCTGCAATATCAGATGCATGTAAATACCAGAATGGTTGACAGGAGCTCCAGACCTCATCTGACAAGCACAACACTCATAAATCATATGTGGGACAATGTAATTATATGTATCCCAAGGGGCAGAATACTGAAGAAAGGCTGCTGGCTCTTACTTTCCCTAAGCTAAATCACGCCCCCTGGCAAGATCAGTTGCATGCAAAATCTAGAAAGGTGGATTGGAGTTCTAGACTCAGTTAAAAAATTAAAGAAAAATGATTAAATAAGGTATTTTCTGATAACAGATATGGTAAACCTTTTGATCTCTTTATGATTAACACCCCCAAGGCCCATATCAGGAGACCTATGAGGCATTGTTAAACAGGGTGATACATTGGATACAAAATAAAAGGGGTTGTAGATCTATAATAAGTGAGGACATATAGTTTATGTGAAATGGTTTTCAGGTGATAATCAACAGTGGGATTATATTGGAGTGCTATTTAATGAAAATGTCTTAGCAGAAGACTTAATTGCATTAGAACTACGCTTTAGACCATTCAATGACACCCACATAAGGCAAAAATGTAAGCCCCTGCTATTACCCCAGACCTGCCATCCGGAAGAACTGAAATCCATCCCCAAATAATGGGCAACCTAACCCCAGGGAAATTTGTTGTCTCATGAATACTTCAGATATTGATTGACTCAGAAACAGTAGTTTGGATTGCCCAGTAGATCTAGTTGGACAGCATCCACCTATAGTTGCATGGATTCCACCTATTATATCTCCCAATGTAAATCTCATGATAAGGGATTGGAACACTGATATAATCAAAAGTAGAGAAGATCATATGACACCGCAAGGAGAAACCATAGGCTGTATCTTGAGGATCCCAAAAATGAAAAAGACAGATAGTCTAAATATGCTATCATGGAAGGTAGCAGGAACTAAGTCCAAACTTCAAGACCCTGAGTGAAGTATGTTTGTTGACTAGCATCATACATTACCTCTTCTAGAAAAGTGGGCAATTAACTCAACATCTCGACCAGGTTTCCTGACCTTCAGTGAAAATGCAATCACCTGCCCCGCTGGATGCCCCTCAGGTGAGTTGCTAATTTGATTATGTTTAGACTTGGTTCCCATGGTAAGATCAGTTCTAACTAACTCTAGGGACTTACTTGCTATTGAAATTAAAATTTCAACCCAAACAGGCCGTGATACAAAGCCTTGGTGACTATTTACATCAGATCCGTTCCTCCAAACACCCAATCTTCTACAGTAGACACGTTAGATGATCTGATAGGGCAGTTTAATCGGAAAGCCCTAATGATTGAAGCGGGTGTTATCAACACCCAAATCCCATCGGAAACGAACAATGCAATAGTTACAAGAACTCCCTTGACACCCTCTTTGGTTATAAGAAAAGAATAAAATCAATCAAAGTGGGTGCCCAAATTATAGACCTAATACTAGACCATGGTCTGAGAGTTGCACATGGGAACACAAAATCTGATTGCCCCCCATGCTCTACCTTTAAAATAGGTTTGAGCATTTCACGAATAGACTACATATTAGTGGACAGCGAGCTATGGCTACATTTACATGACATGAAGGTTGTTCCCAGACTGGATAGTGTTCATCAGGCGCTAAGTGCAACTTTCTCTATGATTCCAATCACCAATGTAAAATTTGAACCCATAGTGACCATGTCCCCAATAGTTCCACTAAATAACCTTAGGAATATCAATGGGCAGCCCTGGTGATGGACATTAAGAGAATGACACGTCTATATAATCTCTTCATGTACAAATTCTCTCATGTAGACCTCACAAATATAGGCAGTATCAATTTTGTCTCTGTCCTTTACAAACGTATGGATATAGTAAGACCATGCTTTGTGACGAAGCAGAAAGGAGGTGGCAACCAAAGGAAAAGCACCACCTGGTATACAAAATCATGAAGACTGGAAAAATCCCTCCTGTTAAGGGCTATTAAAAAGGACCTAAGATATGAAATCATAGAGGCCAGATATAGGTATTAAACCAACCTACATGGAGCTAAAAGGGAGTGGGAAGAGGACCAGTGGTTGCTAATGGGTGAATCCCTAGAAAACAGAGACAACAAGACTTTTTGAAAATTGCTATCTGTTAATGTTTCTAATGCCAACCATCTAGAATTAGCAATAAAACCTGAAACATGGGTGTTACACTTTAGTGGTCTGTACAATGGCCATCGTAAACAAAACAACCTAGCAAGTCCTACCTCAGGGGTTAATAGTGCCTATGCGGGAAACGTAACCCATGCAGAGAGCAGTGAATTTGCCGTGACAGAAGTTCATCTCTGTTTTACCTTAGCTGACACCCATCTAGCAGTAAAACAATTGAAAAAAGAAAAGGCCACAGGAATGGATGTTTACCTGGTGACTTCTTTTAGTCCCAACCAGACTTCTGGATTCCTTAATTGAATGCTGTATCTAACAGAATCCTAAAAGGTCACTCTATACCCCCTATATGGCACGGAGCAATTATCATACCTATTTACAAAAAAAGGGAGAACAAACAAATCCCTCCAACAATAGACCCATCAGCCTGCTAGGTAATAAAAATAAAAGTTTCTTCAGTCAGGTGCTGTTTAAACTTAATGATTGGATAGACCAGAATAATATCCTAGAAGAGGTGCAAGCAGGTTTTAGATCTAAGATAAGCACACTGGATCAGGTCCTCCGCTTCAGGGAGACAACCTGAAAATTTGTCTCCTTGAAGCATGACCATCTGTACGTAGCTTTCATCGACCTCAGAGCAGCCTTTGACATGGTCCCAAGGACTTTTTGGATGGGTATGGTATCCCCCATATCAGTTAAGGCTATTGAAAGTCCTACATGCAAACATGTATGGTATGCAAAGGTCAGGTGGAACAATGCAGGGAACTTTACCGATAGGCTCAAGATCAAGCAAAGGGTAAGACAAGGGTGCATCCTTGCCCCCACCCTTTTTTGCCTTAATGGAGCAGAAAGTAAATTAATGGATTGTAAACATGATGCCCCCAAAATAGCAGGTGCGTCTCCTTCTATTCTGATTTTTGCGGATGACACCATGCTAATCTCAGGAACGCCTTTGGAGTTGCAAGCAGAACTAAAGGCTTTTGTCTCCTTCTGTGAGGAAAGAGGCGTAGAATTAAATTCCACCAAGTCCAAAGTTATGACCAATAACCCTCACAGAAAGTATAGAGGAAATGTGACCATAGAGGGGGTCCCTCTTGAGAAAGTTTCATACTTCGAATATCTTGGAGTCAGGGTAAGTGACAGCCAGACTTGGGGCCCTCTGCTAGAAAAAAGTAAAGCCATCTTCCACATGAAAATCTCAGCTATAGGTAGAAAATATAGAGCTGCCTCGGGAGGTACTCTGTCACCGGTCATTACTGTATATAGAGCCTTAGCTGTAGCATCAGCGAAATACGGAGCTGAGATTTGGGGCTATGCCACAGCAGAGACTCTGACAAAGATTGAAAATAATTTCATAAGGGGTCTTTTAACACTCCCCCAAGCTCCCCTATCACCCCACTGAGACTTGACTTAGCCCGTAACCCAATACACTTAACAACTCTAGTTAAAACGTTGTTATACTGGATTAGACTTTGGTCCACCAAACAATTAGTAACTTACAGGGGCTCTGTAAAAGATATTTTGCCTCTTGACATGGACCAGTGTACCCCCTGGTTGAAGGCTGTAAAAGATATATAATATAGAATAGGAATGGTTAACTTATGGACCACCCGGGAGTTGATCATTAAAAGTGATGCACAGTAAGCAAGAAATCGGTCCTGGGAATACACCCCTACCATTCCAAATAGTTATCAGCCTGATTCATCAAGCTGATTTGCACTCGCAAAGGGCCAGATTCTTAGAATCTGGCCCTTTGCGAGTGCGATTTTTGCATTTGGGATTCATCATCCCAAATGCAAAAATCGGTAATAGCGATTTCGCTATTTTGCGAGGAATAACATTTAAGGAATCTCTATTTGAGATTTCTTAAATGCTATTCATCAACCAAATAGAAATTGCGAAATCGCTATATTTGGTCGCAATTTACCACCAAGTCTGACTTGGTGGTAAATTGCGAAAAAAGAGTTAAAAGCACTTTAGTGCATTTTTTTCTTTTGCATGTTACACACACACATGTCCTTTGGACATATGTGTGCGCAACACCTGTTCAAATGTGCATTTAAGGGGTGCTACAGGGTGTCCATTGGACACCACTGGCACCCTTCAAATCGCTATCTCATTTGCGATTAGCAAATTGCTAATCGCAAATAAGGAATACTCCCCATTTATTCCTATGGGCTTTTTGGCCCGTAGGAATGAATGGGGAGTTTTTCCTTATTTGCGATTAGCAATTTGCTAATCGCCAATAAAGAATGTGTAGGAATCGCATTTTATTTTAAGATTCCTACATGAATCCCGTTTTGCGAGTCTCTAATAGCGATTCCTTATGAATCGCTATTAGAGACTCGCAAAACGGGTCTTTGATGAATCAGGCCGTATATGTGCAATTTAAGTGTAATGTATGCCCAAATTGCCTCATTATTTGAAATTGGTAGAGAACTTTATGTTTTTCTGTCCCCAATGCAGAAATGCGCATAAGAAATGGTTGATAGCGGCAATCAAATCCATTGGAGTGAGACACTGTAGGGAAGCAGTAAGGCTTCTTACGAGCAATACCAAGGAATTATTAGCCTTGGCAGTATTGCGCTACCAGCTTTGTGCCTGTAACCAGAGAAGGAAGTCTTTTGATAATTTCCATCTATGATAGGCAACCTGCTGAAAAAGTCCCAGAAGGCCCACTCAGTGTCTTATATTCTCCCTTCCTTTTATACTTTTCAATATATATATCGAGGACCATGCTATTGGTATATTTTGACTATGAAGTTTTTTATTTACATATTATTTTTTTTCTTTTAGGTTGAATACTTGATTAATAGGATAATTCAGTTTGTTTTAGGAAACTCATATATTACATACAGCAGTGAAAAGAACTGTATTTAATTAACAATTATTAATTAGAACTTATTACTGCTTTTCACTGTGAATATTAAGCCTGCATGATGTTCTTATTGATATTGAATTTTGTGTTTTATGCTTGTAGCTTTTTATGGCTGTCAGCTGAAATAAACAATTTAATAACACTAGATTTCTCAAATGGATTCTTCTGCTACAATATAGCACCTGGGAGTGGATATTTGATAGTATTCTTAGACATAGGCTCTCAGCGTCAATTCTGTTGACTGCCCTAAGGGTATAAGAATAGCCCTGGGTTGTTTTCAGCAAGGGTAACAAAATTTTGATGAAGAGCCATTGTCATATCTATATGATATTTACCTGTTGGATAATGAATTATTGAATCACTTGACCAGGATAAACAACATCATTTTGGGGTTCGCCTCTGAGGGCTATATATTTAACTTTAAAAAAAGAAAAATTGCCGCCTCAATGTCCTATTTTTGGGATATGAGTTTTCAAGTGAAGGGAAAAGCCTGGCAGCTATTTTTTAAGAAAAGTGTGTGCTGCTCCAACCTCCAAAGACTCTGAAAACTTACAATCCATTTTAGGATTTCTAAATTCTGGCAGAACATACATTTTGGAATACGCAGAAAGAGTAAAACCTTTCTATGACTTAATTAGACCTGATTACTCAGTTAAACACTGGAAACAGGAACACACAGAAATCCTAAGTTCCTTACAAGCTGACACGATAGCTTCCAAACACTTACACACACGTGTAAACTCAACGAATTTGGTGATCCGTGTAAACGTGGGTTGATCCGGGTACACTTCCCTCACCTTCAATGAAGGCGAAACCGAACCAACTGCGTACAAATCTCATTTTTACACAAATGAAGAGATGGTTCCAAAAAGATTTTAATCGCAGTACAAACTGCTGTTATGAGAGAAAGAGCACTGACTCAGGGTAAAAAAATAATGTTGGTAAATCCAGTACCAACCTTAGAGGCTGTTACAAAAGCTAGCATTCCAAATGCAAAAGCACTGCACCCACAATTGTTACAATGGGCTAATCCCCTCACTGCAATAGATGTAGACTAAAAATGTGATTCTATGTTAAAAACACAATAATTTCTGCAATACAAACAAGAATATCCTCTCCCGAATGAAATAATACCTCTAGATCAGTATGAACACATTATTTACACTGACGGATCTGCCCAGCCTGCCGTAGGAAGTAAACAGCAATACAGCTCAGCATGTGCGATTGTTAAGGGTCTTATGCCGGATGGCAAATTCCATCCTAGCAATACACAAACGCAGTCTCTAGGATATTGCACGGATCAGTTGGCAGAACTAAAAGCCCTAATACTGGCCTTAAAAAATACAAATCAAGAATTCCCCACACTTGTGTGCAATTCATTTTATTGTGTCATCTCGTCTAATGAATATCTTCACTACTGGGGTCAGAAGGGTTTTAAAGACTGCAAAGGTTGCACAATAAAGCACAATTTGCTGTGGGAACAAGTGACAGACCCGAGAATAGGCTTGCCGCGGGCTCACTGGATCCGTACACTGAGTCATCAATGTGTTGGCTTGCAATTTGAAGGGAATTCATTGGCTGATGAAGCCGCCAAGGCAACAGTACGAACTGCTGCCACAGCTGCAATCATTCATTCAAAAGCGAGGATAGATGGACAGATAATGGTTGCTATCATTGCTTCATGCAAAAACAGCATAGCCTTGCCAAAAGGCTTTCCACTCAAGTATTCCTACAAGTTAGATGCGCAGAATATTTCCTATGCTCAAATTCAAGGAGTGGGGGATAGAGTCATACCAAATATGGATCACAGAATATTTTTAATTCTAACTGCGCACAAGGGTTTTGGGTTCAGCACATGCAGGGATTACTGAGACAGTTCCACTAATGAAACATCGCTATTGATGGCCAGGTCTAACAAAACAGACAAAAGCATTTGTAAGTGTGACATCTATCGGCAGATGAAGGGTTATACCATAGCACTCCACCTCAAACACCATTACTGATATCAGACAGATCTCTTGCTTGTGTCTATTTGGACCACTTCGGCCCCTTGCAATCTGATGGGGCTTACAAGTATATCGTGGTGACAGTGGATTCATGCTCTAGATTCCTGTGGGTTTGGCCTCAGATGCCAGAACTGTTATAAAGGATTTGCAAGTCTTTATGGGGACATGCGTAAATGGCACATTATATTCTGACTGTGGCATCGTGTTTAGTTCTCGTACTTACAAGGAAGTCATGGGAAGTTTGGGTGTTGCATTGCGGTACTCATCTCTGCATCATCCCGAGGCAAATTTGATTGTGGAGAAGAAAAAACGTGACTTAAAGCAGTCCGTAACAGCAATTGTATAAGAATCGGGTGGCAGTTGGGTCAATCACCTATATGGGTTCCAGAGGTCACTTAATAATGTGCCAAGAAGCTTCCTGGGAGGCCGTACTCCTTATGAGGTCCTGTTTGGGATGAGAATGTGGGTACCCGACCTTGATTGTGGCAGCACAGTGGCAGATGAAAAGGGATTTGACATAAATGATCGTTTGACTGTATTACAGGAACTCAGTGAATTCTGGGCACTACAAAGCAACATCCAAGGAAAACGCACTGCCACTAGGGAAGTAAAATCAGTCCTGCATGGGTCCCAAAAGTTGGGGAACTGGTCAGAGGAAAGATTGTGGGCAAAAACGAATTTGGGCCATTCACAGAGTGCCTGTACCTGTCCTGGCTGTTGACAAAACAAAAACAGTTTTTCTTCCACCTCTTGCCGGCAAAAAAGAAAAGAGATTTGTCTCCATTGATCTGATCAAACCAAACTATGTGGCCTATACTGAATAGCAGCCCATCAGGGCCCCTGGTAGCCGCCCATCTTCTCTCGCTACCATACAGGATGTTCAGACAGAAAGACCAATAACATATGAAGATTCTACTCTACGAAGTAACTGAGTTGCCAACAATGGAATGGGACTCGTGCCTATTGAAATTAAACATCAAAGCACAAATGTCAATTTGGCCTAATACTGATATGCAGGTAAATATGCCGCAAAATGAGTTACCTGCCAATTCAACAAAACCCACTGAGCTACCTAAAGGGCTAAAACAAGGGTGTGTGCTGGCCCCGACTTTGTTTAACCTCTTTATGGCAGACCTATCAGGCCGACTTGACATATGCAACTCTCACTCTCCGAGGCTGGGAGGAAAAACCCTAAGTAATCTATTATACGCGGATGACGTGGTACAAATTAGCCACACACACATTGGCCTCCAGAAACTGATGATCGAAATGCACAGCTACGCAATGGAAAATAACCTAAAAATCAATCTAAGCAAAACGTGTACGATGTCGATCAATACCAAGAACAAACACCAGAATCCCTGGACTCTGGGCGGCCAAAAAATAGAGTCTTCATGCGAATATAAATACTTGGGGCTCATCTTCTACACCGACGGCTCATTCATTCGGCAGATGGAGGAAACCAAAAGAAGAGGGGCCTTGATCGCCATCACACTGAAAAATCTTGCAAACCAACTAGCAGGGCCAACCCTGACACCATACTTAAAAGACATTCAGGCCAAACTGCTCCCCTCAATTTCCTACGGCAGCGAGGCACTACGAGGTAGAGACTCCAGGAACCTAGACACCATCCAGGTAAAAGCATACAGAACTCTGTTCTCACTTCTGTCTTGTACCTCGCCCGCCCAAATAAGGCTGGAGTTCGGCCTAACAAAACAAGACCTTGCAAGACAAGGAGCCTACATTATCTGCTGCCACAAACTCCGCTCTGCCTCCAATGACACCTTAAACGTGATGCTGTGGCAAGACATACAAAGCAGGGACGCATCTCAAGCACGCTCCTACCTGAAGGCAGCATTGGGGGCTGTCAAGGCTTCCTCACTCTGGGCAAGGCAACTGGGGCACAACCCGTTTAAAAAAGCGGTCTCGAAAAACGTATAAACTCTTTCCCTAATAGAGGACAAGGCTGCCTTTTCTAAAAGAAACCATGCGTGGATGACACTGAACATGTACAAATCCCTGAGACCACAAACCTACTTCAGCCAGGGCTACCCAAAAATCACTAAACTGAAGTTTTTGAAATACAGACTGGGGATCTTGCCTACCAGAGAGCATCACCCACCATGGCTAAGGAGTAATGGCCTTGAAGTCTGTCCGCTCTGCAATCTAGCTACGGGTGACATACTTCACATGACCTGTCTTTGCGAAGAACTCCGACAAGCCCGCCGACAGCTACTAAGGGACCAGTTCAAGCAGCTAGGGACCAGCACGCGCAGGCAGGCTGTGCTTTCATGCTTGAACCCTGCGAACACAAAATTGAACTGCAGATATGTTAAGTATCTCACCACGATAGAGCAAAGATTACCCAAACTACAACCTGCGGCAAGCACTGGTTCCGGCACCTAATGGTCAAACTTTGGGCCTATGGAAAACTGAAAGACAGATTCTTTCGGTCCCTTACCGCACGGACTTTGATAACGACAATTATACAGACTTTTTTTATCACATTTTAAAAACTTGCTTAAATGTAACGATTGTACTGGTTTTAATTAACTATACATAATAAAAATGTATCTTACTGAGCTACCAAAGATATATCGAACTGCATTTGGATATTTCATCGATTTTGACACCTACCCTCTGGATCCAAGAGAATCTGAGTCAAAGCCAGAGCCAGTTTCCCTCAAAAAACATCTTCAGGAGTTTTGCCTTTGGTTGGGAAAGACTTACCTAGTTTCACCCTGGCTCAAGCTCTGGTTAGCAATTAGTCTACTATTCCTAGTCCTCTGGATAGGCTTAGTGACTGTATTTGTATTGCTATTACATGGACATTATCTTCCAGAACGCTCCGCAGCATCACATTTGAACTTGGTATGGAAACCACAGACATCATCTCACCATGAACAGAAAGACGTGCCCTTTGTGAACATTACAGCAGTTACAGTTCCTGAAGGAATAGTTTGGGATAGGGTTTCATGTGTTGTATTTGGTCCCACTGAACTTTCAAAAATACCACATGTATTTAAAATTACCTTGAATTATTCATAACCTCCAGTACATTCTCTGATGATTGGAATTTTGAAACTGTAAATAGTATGCTGTATGATTTAGAACAATCTGCTGCATTCTCGAAAAAAAGAAATGTATGATGATACATCTGATTTTGACACCATGCATTGTTACCAACACTGTGGTCATCCTTTGCTGCATAAAGCAAGTACTGTACGTAATATTTTCACATATCACCAATGGGAACATTGCCCAACACCATTGAAAAGTAGTCCACAAACTTTTACACAAAAGTTTGCTTATTTTTCTGTGTTAAACTCATCATATCCACACTGATATTATTATAAGCTTACAACTACAGCTGCAAAGAAAAATATGCTTACTAACACAAAACAGATAGTCTGCATCCTTACCCAACTGTCTGTACAGGGTTTCAACTTATGGAAAAACACTATAGACAAAAAAATCAGTCTGGGTGACTAAGGAATGGCAGGTTCAGGGAACTGAGGCATTATTTAGAGCCTGTATAACACCACAACAGATTATCTTCCTGAACGACACGGTGAAACTGACTTCTTATCTTGGGTTAGCCAAGATTAAGGAATTGAGCACACCTTGTATTCCCTCGCTATCACACTTGGAGGGATGGGAAAACTATACAGGAAATTGTAAGGGTACTCTAGATAACATCATGCATGGCATTTCATTCAATTCAACAGACCCCAATTGGAAGGGATGGTTTGTTTCGCCTATCAACACAAATGGGTGTCAGTCAATATTCAAGGGTACCACCGAAAGGTTTAGTATCCATAGGCCTGACCAATGCTATGAACAACAAGAACATCCAGGGTTGGTGACATCATACAGTGTTAGGAAGTTAAGCCTAGATTGGCTGGTAACCTCAACACTGTCCCAGGTGAAACAAGTCTTCTCCTTACTCTCACATGACATGGATCTTAGTGAATTTTTACTAGGTCCCCGGAAATCACGTTGAAAACGCTTTTTAGATGCTATAATGACATTTGGAAAATCTCTCATCAGGAAGCTGCAGAGAGATTGTGTGAAATTTACAGAGTTAACCTAGAAAAGGATTTGGCTGTGGTTGACAATAGTATGACCACACTAACTTCTAAGATTTATTCACTGGGCAACATTGTGTCTTCTGCAATAGATATAATGGAACAAGATATTTCCATCTTACAACACGGGCAATCAAAGTTACGATCCATTCTATTGTTAAGCTGGACGCTATAGTCATGTGCCCTGGCAATATTAACAATACGTTTTCTGCTTATAATCTAACGGAAAGGAAGATGAGAATGGCAAACAGAGATGCAAAATATACAATGCTGCACATTGAAAAATTAGACCAATTACCTTTCACCGTGGCAGAGTCACTGTCCACAGAGTGGTTAAACTTATGGCCCTATAACATTGCCAGTAGCAACTTTCCAATTTCAACATTGCCTAGTACACCACCAGGTTGGGATGTTTCCCCTATTTAAGACCATAGGTCTGGTGCTGTTAAGCACCTTTCAGACAGTCTTCGGAGTGATTCCAGCTTTTATAAACTCCGTGTTGGGAAGCTTTTTTGGGGGGAATTCGCTAATCCTACTATTGGTAGTGGGTATCCTGATTTAAATGTTTCTGGTACGCATTGGACAACCCAGTCATCAAGGAGATGGAAAAAATGCTCTTGGAGCAATGTTACCCTGAACGCATGATACTCCATCTGGGCACACCGCGACTACGGGAGCTAAGCGAGTCATGGTTCCTATCATTCAGACCATTCTGGATTGACTGTGTCTTGCCTGTTCACCGCTGCTTGTTCTGCAGACAAGAATGTGTGTTGGACCTCTGTCTAACACTTCCATTGGTTGCGCCTCTGGACGTGGATGTATTGCTTGACCTGTTAAAGAACCACATAGTGCAGTGTCCTCATTGTATTCCCATGTTGATGTCAGCATTTTTAGAGCCACCACAGAATACCTCAGCTCCTGTTGGATTGGATACCTGCTCTACTGCAGGCCCACAGGCTTTGCATGTTTCAATTGCTTCCCCAAATTCAGCTGTGGGAACTGAAGAAGATCACCTTTGCTCGATTGACCTGATCTGTGAGGTTTTACAGGGATTGTCATCTGTGAAGGCAAGCAGAAGTGATGTGGCATCTCCCACACAGGATACATGAACATTTGGTTCTTTGTGTGCTCGGAACAATTCAGCCTCTTTTCCAAAACTACCAATATTGGAATTTTAAACACATTGTTTTCTTTTCTCGCTCTTACTGAGCACCATGGCTTTCAGGTGTACTCAGACTCATGAACCTATTGCAGATTACTTATAGAGGTTTTTCACCATATATATATATATATATATATATTCTCCTTCACCACACGCTGACAAACGTGTAAATGCACTCGACCTCCAGACAATATTCACCAATGAATTAGGCCATCCAGCAAAGTTCGTAAGTATATTCTTATCTTTAATATATCGTCCAGTCGGATGATGAGTGGGTGTTATGATTTGAAATGTACCCCAATATAGACCTGAGTACTCACCTAACCTTTTACGTACAATTACCCTGCCCTTGTCCTACATAACGGTTTCTGGTGCTAAGCTTTTACCTATTTAGGTGCTACATAAATGTTGTGTGGTTTTCCCCGAAAACTGGCCTCATTTATTATGCATGTGGATTCTCAGAATCACAGCAGGATTACCATCTTCTGCATAATACCTGTGTCTAAGGTTCATCACCATCGTCATCCTTGGCCAACATGACACAGCAAGGTAGAACCCCTGAGTGTACATTTGGGTACCATATGTATGCTGGGGCAGGTAGAGGAGAAAGACTTTCATGCTGACATGCTGATACCAGATGCTGAGGCTCCTGCACATAGACATTCCAGCACACAGTGGTCTGACATCCCTTGCAGGGTATCTATCTCAACACAAGGATAATATCCTCCACTCTCCCACATCAGGCAATGGGGTTGGCTCTATCCTGAGGGGATTCTTGGCTATACACCTATGTACTTAGGTACATCTAGTTAGGGATTGCATCGTAGGGTTATGCATTATTACAGTCATTTAGTTATATGCCTGCATATATACATTGTTTTAGCACTATGGTAGAATTCTACCATCTATTTACAGGCAAACATATCCGTTGAGGGTGACTGGAATTAGTCTGGACACCAGTCCCACAGTTTATGTTGTCTGAACATGCAGATCCTATCTAGATTTACATGACACCAGCGGATGTAATGGTATATTGCTTAAAAAAATCTGTCATACTTAGAAGAAGTTAAAAACGTTGGTACAACTTACTGTTTTTTTCAAAACATTTTCAATATTTCTTACTTTCAACTGTTAGTTTCTATAAAACAAACCTGAAGGATATACACAAATATGACCCCTTGCTGAATTCCGAATTTGTTCTACTTGTCAGAAATGTATAGCTTTCCAGGATCCATTATTGTTTTACACCCATTTCTACCACTAACTGGAAGAAGGTTAAAAGCATAACAAGTGGCAAAAAAAGGTTATGTCCCAGTAAAATGCAAAAACTGTTGAAAATGTTGGTTTTCTGACACAAGTCTGCCTCTCCCCAAAAGCTGGGAAGATGGGGGCCTATTATCAAGGGGGTTTATCTCCGCTTTTTTGGCTTTAAAAGCCAAGAAAGCGGAGATAAAATTATCTCCCTATTACCTAGCTGTCGCTAACACCAGTTAGCGACAGCTAGTAGGAGATAGCGACCATCTTGGGCCCCACTTTGCATGTCAGTAATATTTATCACTAATGACATGCAAAGTGGGCGTGCCAAGATATTAGCGACTGGAAACAGTCGCTTACATCGCTGTCTCCTATTACCAACTTTTGGAGATATTCGCGCTAAGCGCGAATATCTCCAAAAGCTAACACCTGCCCTGAGCAGTTCTTAGCCATGTTATCCAATGGGAGGTGGATAACATGGCTAAGAGCATTAGCTCTCTAATGCATGGATATCGCTGACTTTTCCACGATATTCATTCATTGCGGCCTATTTTTATCGCATTTGCGATAAACCTTGGTAATACCAAGGTTTATCTGCGATAAAAATCGCCGCAGCTCGGCGATAATTTTTTCACGCTAACCAAGCAATAGCGATAATTATCGCTATTGCTTGGTAATATGCCCCATGGTTCTTTCAGCACCACAAACCCTTTATTGATACCATTTGCACGGAAAAAACAGACCCTTTCTTCTGCAGCACTTTTTCCCATGTTCCCACAAAAAAACAAAATTTAGGGTTTTTTGGCAAATTTCTGGGTCCCTTACAGAGGAATCCACAAACCCTGGGTACTTTTAAAATCCTCATGATGTTGGAAGAAAAGGACACAAATTTGGTGTGGATACCTTATGTGGACAAAACATTACAGGGGCCTAATTGCGAAACAGCCCAAAAAAGGCTTAGGGTATAGAAAAATGGTCCAAGACCTCTATATTTTATAATAGCTGAAATAATCAGTAACTTTTTAAATTCAACAAATTTCAAGAGCATGTCACTCAGGATCAGCTCTATTCAAATAAATGTTTCTCGTTCTTCATAACAACAAAATGCGAAAAAGGCAACAGCAAATCAAGTATCCAACCTAGAAAATTATTTAATGTCTCACGGTCAACATGTTAATCATTTCGAACATTGATTTGAATTAAATAACAATAGTTACCCCAATTAGAGTGTGCAGATAGAAAAGATATAAGTAGAAAAGTGTGTGCAATTTAAGAAGGAAAGGAATTCACAGAAAAATGTTTGTGACATAAAATATTCGTAATAATTGATTCCACAACAGACGATAAATCAATTGACCGTGCTGTTCAACCTGGCCAAAGTGAAAAACATTTACTGAAGCTAATATTAAATGTTTATGACTCATCAGTGTCAAAAATGTCTGATGCCAGCGTTAAGCTCTCCAAACCGTCTGTGTGTATGCATGCACAACGCACACAGACAGTTTGGAGAGCTTAACGCTGGCATTTGATGTAGAATGTGGAACAGATGGTCCATACTCCCGTTGGTGACTAAGGCACAATGAGGAGAATCACCCGATCTGAATTCTGAATACAGGACTCTGCAGCAAAGAGTGGCCCCCAGTCAGTGATTCGAGCCAGAACCATTGGTTTCTTCAAATGCACGCAATAATGGGGATTGAGCATTAAGGATATCCTGATCAAAACAAGTGCTCTTTTTTCGCTATTGAGATCGCGGTTATCGTATTCTACATCTGAAATCATTTTTCTACGGAGTAATTTCTCGCTCCTGACGAATTGGACTAAAGAATAAGCCTTGGGAACGTGGGAATAAGCACCACCCCCATCGTCTGGAAGGGGTCATCCATGATCCCAGGTTACCCCCCTTTGTTGTCCTGAAGGAGACTTGCATGGCTCAGGCTTAAATGACCGACAGGCCGTAAAGATGAGTCGAAACGTCGACGCATTTAGTTAAAACCTGGACCAATTTTGTTTCTGTATATTGATGTGCAGACATTTTTGACACTGATGAGTCATGAACATTTAATAATAGCTTCAGTAAATGTGTTTCACTTTGGCCAGGTTGAACAGCACGGTCAATTGATTTATCGTCTGTTGTGGAATCAATTATTACGAATATTTTATGTCACAAATTTTTTTTCTGGGAATTCCTTTCCTTCTTAAATTGCACACACTTTTCTACTTATATATTTTCTATCTGCACGCTCCAATTGGGGTAACTATTGTTATTTATGCAAATCGATGTTCAAAATGATTACCATGTTGACCTTGAGACATTAAATAATTCTCTAGGTTGGATACTTGATTTGCTGTTGCCTTTTTCGTATTTTGTTGTTATGAAGAACGAGAAACAGTTATTTGAATAGAGCTGATCCTGAGTGACATGCTCCTGAAATTTGTTGAATTTAAAAAGTTACTGATTAATTCAGCTATTATAAAATATAGAGGTCTTGGACCATTTTTCTATATCGCAAGAAACCCAGGTCCAGTATTTTGGGTTACCCCATTACTTTAATGGATTTTAAAAAAGGCTTAGCACAGGGGGCGGGGGAGGACTAGCAGTGAAAGGGTTAAACATAGGTGGCAGAATACTGGATACGGCGAGTACCTTTCCGTATCTCTATCTGGAATTTAATGATGTGTTCACTTGGTCACCCTGCCTAAAAAGCAGAATAATTTCCTTTACTCGAGCGGTGGGCACCACCTTTTCGTTCGCCATGTGCATTGGTAACAAAATGATTGCCCCGATCTTAGAGATATACAACCGGAAATGTTTGCCAACTCTTACATATGGTATGGGTATTTTGGGATGTAGAGATGTTGGTGCAATTCAGGTGGAGGAGAACAGATTTTGCCACCAACTGTTGGAGGTGTCTCCTTTGTTGCTGCATTACGCTTTGCATCGTGATTTAGGCATGGAGTAGGTGCTGCCCCTTTGGTTCTCTGGCACTCAATTTGGGTAAACAAGGAAGCCAAGCCTATTTGGGCTGTCATAAGAAAATGCCTTTTTTGTAGTCGTGGCTTGAACATTCCATGGTTAAAATATAATAAGGATTCTTTTTCAGACTTGGGCTGTGTACATTTGCTCGAAATTGCCAAATCCATCACGAAAAAAGACAAACATTGTGCACAAGTTAGTTTTATTAAGCACAGGCAGGTCATTTGGGAGATATTGGAGGTGGCAAACCCTGGGCTAACTTTGTTGCCTGCTTTTTTAAATGAATATTAGCTCAACGGAGAAGTATGCTATTCTAAACATACACTTGGAAAATTTGTACCTACGAAGCATACCAGCCATTGAATCAAGCCCTGCCAAAATCTAGCCAATATCGTACCCCCATACACTTTTGTCACAAAAAGTAGATAGGGAGCAGTCTCAGGTAACATCTCGATTATGCAATAATCTCTTAGCCCAGGGTTTGCCACCTCCAATATCTCCCAAATGACCTGCCTGTGCTTAATAAAACTAACTTGTGCACAATGTTTGTCTTTTTTCGTGATGGATTTGGCAATTTCGAGCAAATGTACACAGCCCAAGTCTGAAAAAGAATCCTTATTATATTTTAACCATGGAATGTTCAAGCCACGACTACAAAAAAGGCATTTTCTTATGACAGCCCAAATAGGCTTGGCTTCCTTGTTTACCCAAATTGAGTGCCAGAGAACCAAAGGGGCAGCACCTACTCCATGCCTAAATCACGATGCAAAGCGTAATGCAGCAACAAAGGAGACACCTCCAACAGTTGGTGGCAAAATCTGTTCTCCTCCACCTGAATTGCACCAACATCTCTACATCCCAAAATACCCATACCATATGTAAGAGTTGGCAAACATTTCCGGTTGTATATCTCTAAGATCGGGGCAATCATTTTGTTACCAATGCACATGGCGAACGAAAAGGTGGTGCCCACCGCTCGAGTAAAGGAAATTATTCTGCTTTTTAGGCAGGGTGACCAAGTGAACACATCATTAAATTCCAGATAGAGATACGGAAAGGTACTCGCCGTATCCAGTATTCTGCCACCTATGTTTAACCCTTTCACTGCTAGTCCTCCCCCGCCCCCTGTGCTAAGCCTTTTTTAAAATCCATTAAAGTAATGGGGTAACCCAAAATACTGGACCTGGGTTTCTTGCGATATAGAAAAATGGTCCAAGACCTCTATATTTTATAATAGCTGAAATAATCAGTAACTTTTTAAATTCAACAAATTTCAAGAGCATGTCACTCAGGATCAGCTCTATTCAAATAAATGTTTCTCGTTCTTCATAACAACAAAATGCGAAAAAGGCAACAGCAAATCAAGTATCCAACCTAGAAAATTATTTAATGTCTCACGGTCAACATGTTAATCATTTCGAACATTGATTTGAATTAAATAACAATAGTTACCCCAATTAGAGTGTGCAGATAGAAAAGATATAAGTAGAAAAGTGTGTGCAATTTAAGAAGGAAAGGAATTCACAGAAAAATGTTTGTGACATAAAATATTCGTAATAATTGATTCCACAACAGACGATAAATCAATTGACCGTGCTGTTCAACCTGGCCAAAGTGAAAAACATTTACTGAAGCTAATATTAAATGTTTATGACTCATCAGTGTCAAAAATGTCTGATGCCAGCGTTAAGCTCTCCAAACCGTCTGTGTGTATGCATGCACAACGCACACAGACAGTTTGGAGAGCTTAACGCTGGCATTTGATGT
This sequence comes from Lissotriton vulgaris, assembly GCF_964263255.1. Taxonomy (NCBI): domain Eukaryota; kingdom Metazoa; phylum Chordata; class Amphibia; order Caudata; family Salamandridae; genus Lissotriton; species Lissotriton vulgaris. The sequence goes on from NC_141696.1 coordinate 867,315,974, forward strand.
AGAATGTGGAACAGATGGTCCATACTCCCGTTGGTGACTAAGGCACAATGAGGAGAATCACCCGATCTGAATTCTGAATACAGGACTCTGCAGCAAAGAGTGGCCCCCAGTCAGTGATTCGAGCCAGAACCATTGGTTTCTTCAAATGCACGCAATAATGGGGATTGAGCATTAAGGATATCCTGATCAAAACAAGTGCTCTTTTTTCGCTATTGAGATCGCGGTTATCGTATTCTACATCTGAAATCATTTTTCTACGGAGTAATTTCTCGCTCCTGACGAATTGGACTAAAGAATAAGCCTTGGGAACGTGGGAATAAGCACCACCCCCATCGTCTGGAAGGGGTCATCCATGATCCCAGGTTACCCCCCTTTGTTGTCCTGAAGAAGACTTGCATGGCTCAGGCTTAAATGACCGACAGGCCGTAAAGATGAGTCGAAACGTCGACGCATTTAGTTAAAACCTGGACCAATTTTGTTTCTGTATATTGATGTGCAGACATTTTTGACACTGATGAGTCATGAACATTTAATAATAGCTTCAGTAAATGTGTTTCACTTTGGCCAGGTTGAACAGCACGGTCAATTGATTTATCGTCTGTTGTGGAATCAATTATTACGAATATTTTATGTCACAAATTTTTTTTCTGGGAATTCCTTTCCTTCTTAAATTGCACACACTTTTCTACTTATATATTTTCTATCTGCACGCTCCAATTGGGGTAACTATTGTTATTTATGCAAATCGATGTTCAAAATGATTACCATGTTGACCTTGAGACATTAAATAATTCTCTAGGTTGGATACTTGATTTGCTGTTGCCTTTTTCGTATTTTGTTGTTATGAAGAACGAGAAACAGTTATTTGAATAGAGCTGATCCTGAGTGACATGCTCCTGAAATTTGTTGAATTTAAAAAGTTACTGATTAATTCAGCTATTATAAAATATAGAGGTCTTGGACCATTTTTCTATTTCGCAAGAAACCCAGGTCCAGTATTTTGGGTTACCCCATTACTTTAATGGATTTTAAAAAAGGCTTAGCACAGGGGGCGGGGGAGGACTAGCAGTGAAAGGGTTAAACATAGGTGGCAGAATACTGGATACGGCGAGTACCTTTCCGTATCTCTATCTGGAATTTAATGATGTGTTCACTTGGTCACCCTGCCTAAAAAGCAGAATAATTTCCTTTACTCGAGCGGTGGGCACCACCTTTTCGTTCGCCATGTGCATTGGTAACAAAATGATTGCCCCGATCTTAGAGATATACAACCGGAAATGTTTGCCAACTCTTACATATGGTATGGGTATTTTGGGATGTAGAGATGTTGTTGCAATTCAGGTGGAGGAGAACAGATTTTGCCACCAACTGTTGGAGGTGTCTCCTTTGTTGCTGCATTACGCTTTGCATCGTGATTTAGGCATGGAGTAGGTGCTGCCCCTTTGGTTCTCTGGCACTCAATTTGGGTAAACAAGGAAGCCAAGCCTATTTGGGCTGTCATAAGAAAATGCCTTTTTTGTAGTCGTGGCTTGAACATTCCATGGTTAAAATATAATAAGGATTCTTTTTCAGACTTGGGCTGTGTACATTTGCTCGAAATTGCCAAATCCATCACGAAAAAAGACAAACATTGTGCACAAGTTAGTTTTATTAAGCACAGGCAGGTCATTTGGGAGATATTGGAGGTGGCAAACCCTGGGCTAAGAGATTATTGCATAATCGAGATGTTACCTGAGACTGCTCCCTATCTACTTTTTGTGACAAAAGTGTATGGGGGTACGATATTGGCTAGATTTTGGCAGGGCTTGATTCAATGGCTGTTATGTTTTCCGCTAGGGCAATACTCCACTGCAGATATATGTGCCCGTGAGTTGAGAAATCAAGTCAATCCTTATTGCACTTTGTTTTCTTTTGCAAATTCTACCTGCCCTCTACAAGGAGATTTGTATTGCCATTGCTTCGTAGGTACAAATTTTCCAAGTGTAATGCTGCTTTACTTTTTTTACAGCACGCAATGATTATGATACAGGATACTTTGTTGCCTGCTTTTTTAAATGAATATTAGCTCAACGGAGAAGTATGCTATTCTAAACATAGTGATAGTGAGTACAACTGCATTTTACATTGTTGGTTTTCTATTATAGTGCTTGAACCTTGATAAATGCACTATTAATCCCTCCAAGTTGATGCTTTTTTGTATTTTATTGTGGATGGTTTATGCTTGCTTTCAACACATTTTCACAATTTTTAATGGCATACATTTTATCACGTTTTTATTATGTGTCTGTGGTATCTTCAGTTCTATGCCATGCAGTCTCCCCTTAGTGTTATGGCTCCTGTTGCCGCCTGAGTAACTGTGATGTAATTAGAATGCTGATGTGTGCCTGGTTGAGTGAATGTCAGTTGGAGTGCAAGGCTGCTGCTCCCAGAGGGGATTTCCTGATACCTTCTGGCTCCCTTCTTACCATCTTTACCTGTAAACTTGTGAATTAACTTGATTCTGTTTCACCTATACTATTAGTTACCCTGCATCTTCATTTACGACAATGGCAATGAGCGGAAAAATAATCTACCCTGAAGAACAAGAAAGTAGAGGAACTGCAGAATTAACTAAGAGTATTACAAGAAAATCAGATTGAAGCTTGTTAAAAAAATATATGTGCCTGGTAGCCATGCATTCTCTCCTTAGTATTATGTCCTCTGCTAGTGACTGGGGTTCACCCAGATGTTACTTACTGTTGCTGGTGGCTTGGAACCTTTGCTGCGCCCATATCATGTTTTTCTGTTGTATTATTCTGGGTTTGGTGGTTGCACCCAGATCTTGCTTTGTGAAGGGCTTGTGATTTGCGACCCAAACAAAAAGTTACTTAACCATTCAACAAACTTTATTTAAGTCATAAAAGGCCATAAAAAGTAAAAAATACATATACACGTGTAGCATTGTTAAGACAAATCTTGAAAATTCATTGGTAGCAGTTTACAAAGTATAGCCAAAGGAGCATTTTAGTTTGTCAATATCTTTGCACCAGTTAAAAACTAGAATGATTAAAACCAGATAAGAAATATAAACATTTTGGGGCGGAGCTTGCCGGCGTCCATGAAAGACGTGTGAGCGCTGAGCTCCTCGCCTGAGCCCCATCAAACTTCAACAAAACTATCCTTTCGGCGCCTAGCTAGCTCTGAAAGCTGAGGCGGACTCTCTATCTACGCCCCGGCCTGGTGGGGGGCCTTTCCCCGGTCGAAATCCGGTATGGTGTCGCTTTGCTGCTTGGAGAAGGGTGCGGTGGCGGACCAGGCCGTAGTCCACGGTCTATCCTGAGAAACTGCCCGAGCTGCGTCACGCTACATGCGGCCTGCGGTACTAGAGTGGTGCCGGTCTACCTCTCCTGCGACTACACAGCTGGTCCTGCTTCGCGATATCACGCCCTGTTCCCGAGCGAAGTTGTGGTGGACTGGCCTTTGATTGTGCATTCGATGGGAGCAGAAGTGCTGGTGCTTTAAGGTACTAATGGACGCTGGAGGAAGTTGCTAGCTGACCGCCAACCTCCTTGGGGAGAGATCTATCGGCCTGTGCCTGAACCCTGCGTGTCTCACGGACAGCTGTGGGGCTGTGGATTTGAAGTGTTCTGGAGTGTGGTGACCCAACTGCTCGACTTTGGTGTGGTCTGGTCACAGAGGAGTGCTCGGTGGTGTGCCTCTCTGGCGCCTAGGCCTACTCGTACTGCCGTGCGATTAGCCGCCATCTTGGACGCATTTCTTGCTGCGCAACACCTCGTCCCTTGGAGCCTGCTCCCCCAGTGTCTCCTTTCTACTCCCCTAACATTCGCTGGCGATTTATTGCTGGCGGTTGGGCAACTTGACTGAATGTCCACTAGGAACGCTATGGGGAAGGGCGACAAGACCCAGCCCAAACTGTTGTTTGATCAGTGGAAAATGAAGGGTGCAGAGGGGCCGGCCCGGATGCCTCGCCGCGGCCTACGGCATCCGACAGCTCACTGTGTGCGGACATTCGTGAAATGCTGGGCGCTATGGAGAAAGGCTTGCAGGACAGCATGGCGGCGATTGGCACTAAAATCGATGCTCTGTCATTCAGGATGGACCGCATGTCTGAGAGAGTAGATAAGCATGCTGAACGGCTGGATATGGCAGAAAGGCGGCTGACGGAGGCGGAGGAGGCCCAAACGGAGTGGGATAAAGACCGCAAGCAGTTCGGTCGCCTACTCCAAGTCATTCAAGACAAGACGGAGGACTTGGAGGCGCACTCACGGCGCTCCAACGTTCGCATTACTGGGGTGGCGGAATCTACCAACACTGGCAAAATGGAGCTGTTTGTGGAGAAGCTGCTTCGGACACTGTTAGGGGAAGAGGTCTTCTCCCCTATGTTCATCGTCGAGAGGGCTCACCACACTCTGGGGCCGAAACCGCAGCCAGGACTCCCACCGCGGCCGATTATTGCGAAGCTCTTGAACTATAGAGACAGGGATCTGGCGCTTTGGCTGGCAAGGGAGAAAGGAAATTTGCAATTCGAGGGCATGAATATCTCCCTCTATCCGGACTTCACGGCGAGAGTGCAGGAGGAAAGGAAGCGCTTCGCCCCATATAAGAAACAGATGAGAGACCTTGGGCTGGACTACGCCATGTTGTACCCTGCGAGACTCCGAATCAACAGGCAGGGGCACTCACACTTTTTCACTGACCCTGCGGAATTGAAAAAATCCCTGAAGGAGTGGGCTAAGGAACAATGCAACGGCCCGAGGAGTAGTCGGGAGGACGCTGATGCCGCTGCTACCATGGACGGTCAGGGGTAACCGAGTGTGTGGACTCCTTTCTGGGTCGACTGTGCCCTTCCGAACTTTTGACTCTGATGCAGACGCTGTGAGCCTACTTTGTCGAAATTGTGGGGTGAGACCTTGCTACTGGTTGAACGCATAGGAATGCGCTGGGGGTTTAGTGGCAGCACGTTTTACTATTTGCTGGTCGTTTTGGGGAGGGCCCTCCCACGCGCGTGAGCTTAGTTCTTTGATGGTGTGTTTTTGAGCTAGTGAGGGTGCCGAATGGTACTGGGGGGCGGGGTGGTGGAGTAACCGAGGTTTAAGGTCCTAGACCCAATTGTACTGTCGTCTGGCTGGGAGCCTCTGCCCCTGCGCCTTTGGCTTTTGGCTCTCCTGAGGGCCCCTTGGGTCTGTAGAGTCTACTGGTGGTTTTGGGGAGGGGGATGGTGGGTGGTGGTGGGACCTGTCTGACCGGGTTGGGGTTGGTCGGCTGTGGGTGGGTGGGTGGTGGTTCTATTCTTCTTTTGTTGACCATGCTACATATGTTGATTGGGGTCTGTTGGGGGGAGGGTTTTGTTCGGCCTGCTACTGGATTGTGTCTGCTGTGCCACCTGTGCGAATCTGATTCGCTCCCTGTCCTGCAATGGTGGACGTTGAGATTCTAGGGCCGGAGAGTGGTCCCAACTCTATCAGACTGCTATCTTGGAATGTGAGGGGGCTGAATGATTTCCGTAAACTCCGGAAGGTACTGGCATACTTACAGCGACACCGGGTTGATCTTGCCCTGCTCCAGGAAACCCACCTGCCTCTGACTAGTCCCATGTTGTTGACCAGGGGTCTTGGGAGTGCTTGTGTTGCTGCAGGGTTCACTACACATGCGAGGGGTGTGCTTACGTGGGCTAATCCCAAATCGCAATTGACACTGCAGAAGGTTGTTGTGGACCCGGAGGGTCGGTATGCTGTTGTGCATTGTGTGGGGAAAGGCCACGACTTGTTGGTTGTGAATGTGTATGGCCCCAATTACGACACGCCTACCTTTTACACCTCGCTGGCGGACCTATGTAGACAGTATGAGGGCTCCAGGTTGCTGTGGGGGGGGGAGATTTCAATTTCGTGTTAAATCCGGAGCTGGACAGGTCGGCTGGTGCTTCCAAAAGCCCAGCGGCCTCGGCATTACTCATGCAGGCGGAGCTGGTGAAGCTTGATTTGTTTGATGTGTGGCGTCATAGGCACCCGGGGAAGGGTGGTTTCACTCATTACTGAGGATTGATTATTGGTTTGCCTCTCACTCCCTCCTTAATTCAGTGAAGGGATGTGCAGTATTGCCCCGCACGTTATCTGACCATTCAACGCTGCTTTTGCTACTGGAGGCACCGGCTAGATGGATACCCCCGTTCACCTGGAGGTTCCCCCCGTATTCACTCCTGGATGAGGCCTTCAGAGGGGAATTAGCTGAGGATATAGACACTTACTTCTCAACTAATGTGGGGTCTGTGGATAGTGTCCAGGTACATTGGGATGCATTCAAGGTGTACATACGTGGGATGACGATGGCCAAACACTCAGGGGTGCTTAAAGCTATCAGGCAGCGATTGAAATACTTGGAAACACAACTGTCTGATTTGGAGCGACAAGCGGAGGGTGCAGAGGATACTGACACAAATGAGAGGCTTAAGTCCCTGCTATCGGAATTCAATGATGAGGCGGATAGGGAGATACAACATATGGGGAAGTACGCCACGGCACGCACATACGGGGAACGGGACCGCCCTGGCTCCCTGTTGGCTAAACTGATGCGAAATAGCAGACCGCCATTGGTGATTGAGGAGTTATTGACATATAGTGGTGAGGTGGTAACGGAGGAACAGGATGTACTGGCGGAATTCCATGCTTATTATACTGAACTGTATAAATCGCGGTCAGGTCACCTAGAGGAGGAAATAGATGACTCTCTGAGCTATATCCAGATGCCCTTCTTAGCCAATTGGCAGCGAGAATTTCTTATGGCACCATTCCAGAAAGAGGAGATTACGGAGGCGCTGGAGGGGATGAGGTCAGGTAGCGCTCCGGGGACTGATGGCCTTACAGTGGCCTTCTATAAGGCTTTCCAAGACAAACTGGTACCCTACTTGATGCTGCTCTTTGACGACATTTGTCAACAGGGTAGTATGCCGAAATCTATGAGGGAGGCACTTCTCATCACCATCCCGAAGCCGGGAAAACCCCCTAATGAGTGTGGCTCATATAGGCCGCTCTCCCTGATTAACGTAGACGCCAAATTATATGCAAAAGTTCTGGCAGCGCGTTTGGCTCTACTTGTCCCAGACTTGGTTGCCCCGGAGCAGGCTGGGTTTGTCCCCGCTCGGAACTTGACCTACAATATTCGTACGGTGCTAGGCACCATTCAGCATGTCCGGCAGGAGAACAAGGCTGTGGCTATTTTCCTGGACATGGAAAAGGCCTTTGACTCAGTGGAGTGGCCGTTTATGCTCAGGGTTCTGCGTAAGTATGGGCTCGGCGAACCTTTCTTACAGATGCTAGGGGCCCTGTACTATAAGCCGACTGCACGATTAAAGATAGGGAACTCGGTCACTGCTCCGATTGAGATCAGCAGGGGCACCCGACAGGGTTGCCCCCTCTCCCCGCTTCTGTACGCTTTAGTGGCGGAACCTCTGGCTTGCGCTATTAGGGAATACCATGGGTTTGAAGGGATCGACTTCCCTACCTATCGGATTGGCATTTCGACGTACGCTGACGACACCAAGTTATATGTCCGAGAACCGGAGGAGAACCTGTCGTCTGTCTTGCGGGAAGTGGTAAGGTTTGGAGCCCTGTCTGGCCTGCGGGTCAACTGGAACAAGTCTGTGGCGCTTCCTCTGACCCCGGTGACCCTCCCGTTTGACTCGGAATACCCGCTGCAATGGACCACGGACGCTATCCGTTACTTGGGGATCCGTATTCAAACAGATCCTGAGATTCTGGTGCGCGAGAACTATGGTATTGCGTACTCTAGACTGGTGGATGATGTGGAGGTGTGGTGCAGGCTCCCGCTGTCCCTGATGGGCAGAATAGCAATAATAAAGATGGTGGTCCTCCCCAGGTTCCTCTTTCTCTTTGCTAATATCCCCGTAGTGCTCTCCAAGGCTTTTTTCCGTCAGCTCACGCAGACGCTTATCCGGCTTGCGTGGGGGGGCAAACAACCGAGGGTCCAATGGCAAACTTTAATGCTCCCCTATGAATGAGGGGGCCTGGGGGCCCCAGATCTAGAACGGTACTACAGAATAGCGCAGGGGGCTCATCTACACACTTGGATCCATGGGGACCCTGGCATCCCGCACGTGAAGCTGGAGCGCCTCTTCGCGGATCCCACCCCGCTCCTGGCCACAATATGCTGCCCTGTTGATCGCAGGGTTGGTAATTTGGACTCTATTGCAGCCACGAACCACGCTTGGCATGAGCTAGTCCGCTCCCGGGATAGCGAGCTGCTGTACTCTCCCGTTATGCGGGTGGAATGGGCGGTTTGGTTGGCCCCGCTGACAGAGAAGGGGGTCCTTAAGGCGTTACGTGACTTGGGCATAGAAAAGATGAGGGATTTCTTTTTGAACGGCACGGTGAAGACATTGCAACAGGTCCTACAATCCCACTCTGGGAAGACGCTGTTACACAGCTTCCAATATCATCGGGTCCGTAGGGCGCTGCAGGTGTTGCTGGGCCCGGAAATGTCAGAGCCGCAGGAGGTGCTGGAGCTCACGTATGTTATTAAGACCCCATCGTCCAGTAAGTTGGTAACGAATCTTAAGAAATTGGGGGACCGGCACCGGCAGTACCCTCACTCCAAGGCCAGACTGGCTTGGCAGTGTGATCTCCAGTTGACGATCTCGGATGAGATGTGGCACTACTGTTGTACGAACACTAGAAAGATCTCACTTAATAGTAGACATCGTTTGATACATTTTAAGTATTTACAGCGGGTCTACTACACACCGGAAAGATTGAACAGGTACGGATTGCGGGAGTCGGCGGAATGCGAGCGGTGCCACTTTCCCTCGGCTGATTTCTTACACATGTCCTGGACTTGCCCTAGTATTCATACATTTTGGCAGGGGGTATTCTCGGAACTTAGTATGATGTTGGGAATGGAGGTACTGCCGTGCCCGGCTCTGGCGCTGCTGGGTTTTTCCAAACCGTTGCCAGTGGCGGTGCGGCGCTTGGCTGATATTGCTCTGCTGACGGCCAAGCGCCTGGTTGCGTTTTGCTGGATGAGGGGACCGGTTCCCACTAAAAGGCGCTGGGAGATGGATTTGCTGTATTGCTGTACACAGTCTGAGGTGTATAATGAACTGCTTCCCCCAAAGAGTCGCCCTAAGAATTTCTGGGGGCTATATAGGGAATATCAGTGTGCCAAGGGGGGCCGTGAGTCAGACCCTGAGGGGGAGGAGTTGGATGAGCTGCAGGAGGGTGGGGTGGAGGCGGCGGAGGTTGACATGCTACATGTTTGATAGTTCTTTCTCCTGAGGTGGTCACCTGGTTCCTTGTTGCTGCTAGTCGAGATGTCAGGGGTGTAAGCCCCCGGGGAGGTTGCGTAGGGAGGGTGGTCTCAGTGGTTCCTTTAGAATTCTCCATTGCACCTTCGGGCCCACGGGTCCTTGGCTATAGGTGCATTGTTCAGCTGTAGAATCAGCAGTCATAGCAGGTGGGTGGGTGGACACAGGTACGGGTAGGCTGGCTTGTTTGGGGGGTAGGGGGTTTGTTTGGATGTGGGTTTATTGCACTTTTCCCCCCTTTTTTTAGGTAACTTGTTTCCATGATTCCGAGACTTTGTTTGCACAGTCGAGCTAACTGCATTGTCTTTGCACATCAATCTATGGTCATGGGTGTCGATGCCAGCATTAACTGCTTCACTTTTGATAAATGTCAAAGTTATCTCTGCAGAACGTTTTTTCTGTCTACGCCGCCAGGCCTCTGGGATGCTGGCACTACGGCTGTGTATGCTGCTACTGCCCATTGTCCTAGAGGATATTTATTGTTGCCGCCGGCCTCCGGGTTGTAGGCAATGAGTGCTGTGTGCTTACATCGAAGGTGCAATAAAGTACAAATTTAATTAAAAAAAAAGAAATATAAACATTTTAAGATCAGAAACAACAAGAATGCAGGGGACATTTTTTACAGTCGCTGGGATGTGTTAAAAAAAATCCCTACGCCTGTGCCACATAGAATTAAGGAATCGGGACACAGGAAAGAATATGGGAGGGGGTGTTAGATCTTAAAATTCTGTACACCTTCAAACACTGTGTGCAGCCCATGTTTCTGCATAATGGTATAAGCGAACGCCGTCTGGCAGATTTATAGCCAGGGCAAAAGAAAAAACACGAATGTCGGTCTCATCAGGGCTGTTGCAGGCAGGACACCCAACAGAGGGATTTTTTGACCATTAATTCGTAAAAGCATTAACTTGGAGAGTCCCTGTTCTAAACTGGATATACAGCTTCCTTGCCATGGAGGGCTGTATATCATCCAGAAAAGGTTCAAAGAGATACTCTGCTTTTATGTTAAGAAAATCAGCCGTTAAATGCCCGAGTTTGGTGTTTGCCTGCAAATCGACTAGCTTGAGCGATCTATAGGTTCTTACAAGTTGTAGTCGAGATATTATTGGGGAAACTTCCTCGGGATTGCTCCACAGGTTGGGCATACCTATTCTGGCGCATGCTTCTTTGATGTACTTGAACCATGGCAATTTTCCCACACCCGGAAGTCCCAGGACCCCCTTGAGTTGAGTTTGGTAGGATGCTAGTTCAGGGCTCGCCCACAGTCTGCGCCAAAAGGTCAGTGGTCTTAGTCTAATATCTTCTACAATGGGATTCCTTGATCTAGGCACAGGGGAATGAGGGGAGTGCTAGGCGGTAAGCCCAAGAGCTTTCACATAAATTGTTTTTCTATTTTGGCCAGTCTGCCAGAAGGGCGGTGTCCCCATAGTTCTGCCCCGTACATTACAGCATTCCCTACTTGCACTTTATATAGTTCAGCAACTGGGCAAGACAGTTTGTATAGGGAATTCGAAATGTTTTGGTGATTCGCCCACCATCGGCACTAGGCTCAAGCCTGCCTTTTCTAGTTGTGGGCCCCATTCAAAAGTTTCGGACAATGTAACACCAAGGTAGTCAAAGGTAGTCACCCCATCTAAAAAGGTGCCATTTAAGGAGGGGTTTGGGCATGATGTTTTGGCTGGGTTGAAGACCATGAATTTGGTCTTTGTTGTGTTGATCTCGAGCCCTCTATTTTTGCAAAATAAGGAGAAACTGTCTAGGATCCATTAAATACCCATTGGAGACTAGGACAACAGCAATGTGTCATCCACGAACATCATTGCTGGCACCCTGTCTTGCACCAGCTTCAGGGCGTTATTGTCCGCTACTTCATTTAGTTGGGTCACCAGGGCATTAATAAAAAGGCAAAACAGGGTGAGGGCCAGCACACACCCCTGTCTCACTCTTCTGTTGACTGGGAAGCGGGGGTCAGTTCTCCAGATTTCCCATACCTGACTTGGGCAAAGTTGCCTGTATGCAATCGCATAATCAGTGACCACACATAGGGCGGGATACCCAGCTGCTCAAGAAACTCCCACAGTTTACTTGCAGGGACCAGATCGAAGGCCGATTTGAGGTCAAAGAATCTCAAATAGAGGCTGCCACCCTCTATAGACACCGTCTTCCAGTATAAAAGTTGGAGCTTGAAGATATGGTCAATGGTGGAAGTATTCTTCCTAAACCCATCCTGATACGCCCTCAGAACTTCTCGCTCTTCCATCCAAGAGTGGATTCGCTCAAGAAGGATCCTGGCAGTTCTGGGTGACATCTATCAGGCTGATTGGACTATTTTGGAGGGCAAGAGGGTTGAGCCTTTCTTGAAAACTGGGAAGATTTTGGCCCCCTAGCCACGTATCTGGATCTTCATGCCTATCAAGATAGCATAAAATATTGCCCAGAGATAGGGTACCCAGATGTTAGGTTCCCCCTTGAATAAGCCCCCAGAGATCTTAACTAAACTGGGGGCCTTTCCTAGGGGATCTTCCTAATTGCGTTCAAGACTTCTTTTAAAGTAATCCATTGGGGGTCTTCATTGAGATTCCCTAGGGTTGCTAAAAACGCTTCATCTTTGGGCTCAGTGGGCTCCTCAGTAGAACAGAGAGCTTGGAAGTGCAACTTCCATGCGGCTATAGCAATGTTTGGCTCTATCGCTGGATTCTCTATACTGCCATATGCGCTCACTAAAGACAGAACTTCTTCATGTCCTAATATAAAGTGCTGCCTTGATGTCATCCCAGCTTTGAAGCTCTCAGTTCTTCTTGGCCGACTTGATACTGTCTTTATACAGAGCTTGATTTGATTAAGAATCTGTCCTTGAGTTTAAAAGCATCTATAAGGGCGCCCTCTGCCTTGCGGCTAGAATTATTAAACCAAGTTTGCTTGGCACCCTTGTTATGCCTAAAATGTGTCATATGGTTAAAAATATTGGTCAAGCTTGTTGACAGTTCTTCATGCAGTGCCTCTAGTCTACTGATGGTTTGTGGAGTGTTGAGTGTTGCAGCAGCCAACTCCATTTCATTAAGAGTGAGATGATTAGAGAATATAATGTGGCTTCCTTCTTTGGTGACTGCTTGAATTTTCCCCACCTGATTTTCCTTCTATTATTGGCGAGTATTAAGTTGGCACCTACAGGGATGCCAAAAGTCATGGGATTGTAAAGTTATGGTGGCTCGAGCTCTATAATCACGGTGTAATAATCACTGTCAAGTCTTGGTATGACAGCAAAGTCGGCCACCCACCACCAGATGCTTGTCTCCATTCAAATATATAAAATACAGCAGGAAAGATTGTCCTGTTCTATTAAGGGTTAGCATCTCTGGATGGTCAGAACTGGTACAGCCATTTCACACCCTCAAGGAGTGGGTTAAGGTTACTGTATTTATGTGGAGTACCAGAGGAGTCCAGGCCTTTACCAGCAGAATTTGAGGATCGGGGATTAGCCAAGGATTGTCCTCATCACTAGAGGGGGCATCCGTGGGGGCAGCCAGGGGCTCGAATTGGCAATTTAGGTCTCCCCCAATAATCAATTTGGCATTCAGGGGTGCTGTGTCGATGAAGGGGTTGAGTAGGTCTATGGTCGGGGATTCCTGGGTGATGTTTATAGGACGGGAATAGATGTTCATAAAAGCAAGTTTAAGACTAGTGGGGAAAGTGAGTACAATACACAAGATGACATTGGATGCGGTATTCAACTGAACCACAGAACAATCCAGATGGGTAGCGACCCAGGTGCATAAGCCCCCGAGGGTCTGCCTCTTCCCTTGAGGTAGCCTGCACATTGAAGGTTGCATAGTATCCCCTCACTATATCTTCTCCTGCCCAAGTCTCCTGAGACATACACATATCATGGGTGCCTACAAACTGTCCCCATTCTGGGCAGTGAAGTTTATTTGTTATTCCAGCGATATCCCAGGATAAAATCCTTAGCGTTGTGGCTGGCGGAAGAATTGCCACCATGTGCTTCATGACAGTTGTTACTAGGGCTTCGGATGACAGCTGGCTGAGCCATAGGAGTTGCTTTAGCTTCTTCTTTTGTAGAGACACTCCTAGCTGGGCAGGGGGTTACATAATCCAAAGGAGTTAAAAATGAATTACTGTGCGTGACTACTCCTATCCCATCATGATCTAAGGCTCGCACAGGGAGGTGAGGGTTTTTTATCCCCTAATTTGTCTTCTGTACTATTGCGGGTGTACTGTGTCTGTTGACCACTAGTATTCACGCCTGCTACCCTCTTGAACCCCCAATCCCAATGTTGGTTTGGGCTGCCTTGCAACCCAAGTCAATACACCTCCTCGAGGGGCCCATATCTGTTTGTCACTGGAATGTTAAAAGAGGTCTGAGGGGTTGGCCTGCTATTCAATAGGGTTGGAATCTGCTTGTTGGGGCCCTGTGTACTGGAGGCCAAGGCAGGATGTAATTGCCTGGATAAAAAAAGTCCAGAGTAAGAGCTCGGACCTCAATGGGTGGTGCGTGGGTGCCAGCAAACTGGCCCACAATTGTTTGTATGGTCAGGAGGTTGCTAAAATTGATGACTATGCAATCTCCTTGCGTTGTTTTGGGATTTTTACCCACTCATCCTACTCTTTGAACCGTTAAAATTTCCCCAGCCCTGTCATAGGTGAACTGCTTGTGCCTAGTTAACAAAAGACACTTATTCCTTAGATCTAGCTGCGATTCTTTCTGCCCATTATTGATCTCAGGGACCCCTGTTAAAAAGATAACATAAGGGAGTGAGGCTGGGGGTAGGTTTATAGTCGGTGTCGTCAGTGGAACTGGTCCTGTATCCTTGGCCTCTGCTGGATATAGCCTTTCCCTGCCTTCCCTCTGCTCTAAATGGATAGGCACTCTACTATGTGGGACCTCCCAAGGAGGGGCAGGGCCGGAGGTTGTTCTAGGATCATGGGATGGATAGATACCAGGTATTTTAGAATGTGCCAAGAAGTTAGCAGCCGGCATGGCACTAAGAGCCCCTGCCTTTCTGTCACTTGATTGTGCAGCAGCAATTGAAGCAATCGTGGGCCCCTTCTTGCCAGTGGAAGATTGGGCTATTCTATCTGCCTAGTAGCTACAATCTTCCCTCTTCCCAGGGACAAGGGTGGTGCTACCAGGGGGATTGCCTTTGCTGCTCAGCCCCGTCAGTTTCCCTGCTCCTAAGTGTTTAAATATGAGCGCAAACTCTTCCTTTACAATAGCTCTCATCTGGTTCTCCAACTCCACTATCAAGTTCCTCACCCAAGGAGGGTAATAAGAAGCCATTAGGGGGTTGGTGGGAGGCTTGGTCGCTCTTTCACTGCTGACTATTTCAGCTAAGCTGTTTGTTATAACTGGGGGTTTCCTACTCTTATTTCCGGCCCCTTTTCCATACTTACGTTTAGTGGTCTTAAGAGAGGAAGTGATGGTGCCACCTTTACGGGTTGTTGGCTTCACCAGGAGTTGTTGAGGTGATAGTGAGGATGACTCAATTATTCTAGACAGGGATTCTGTTGGTCTCAGTGGAGAACGAAGTGTGCTTGGTTGGGGGATGAGTGAATCAGGCCCTGGTCTAACTAAGTCTGGAGTTAGAGGCAGACGTCTCTCTGTCAATTCTATTTCAGTTGAAACCACCCCAATAGCCCTCTGGAGCATCCTATCTATTGAGGTTTGGGGCAAAGGGGCCGGAATGGGGGCCTGAGGCCTTTTTTTTACCCCAAGTACAAGCCTATAAGGTGTTGGGCCAACTAAGGCACAGAACCAAGCTTATGATTTAAAATGGGAGATGTTCCCTACACGGGCTATATGCCTGGACAATGACTCCAAAATTGTAAGCTAAAAATGGTAAGGAATCATAATTAGGGCTCCTGGTTTTCCGCTTAAACTGATTTTTACATATAAATACAGACGGAAACCTAGTTTTCCTTTGCCTGTATTTATATGTAAAAACTGCAAAATACTAGTAAATTTTGCAGCATTGCTGTGCTCAAATCCAGTTATCTCACCAGGCCCCTCTTTCTGATGCAGGGGAAATTCTTCTAATCCTTCCAATCAGGGTCTTTAGGTGACATACTGCTGTGCCCCTGAACCAATCCTGGTCGGATGTAAGCTCACTGAGTGGGCGGGTAAACATATCCACCCCACTCTTATAACATTTGCCCTTTATTTTTGGGGCGCACCTGCTATTTCTTCCTCCTTTTTGCCTACACTACGACCAGCACCGGGCCACCGTGTTTCCAGAAAGATGTCTCTGTGTCACCACAGCCCGCATGCTGCACCGGCCCTTCAGAATTCACCATATCCAAGGCTCTGCCTTGTAAGTGAGCTCCGTGTCAGCCCTCCACCATTTAAACTAGAAAGGTACCTGTATTTCCCCTGTGTATGTGCCCTCCAGGGACATATAAATGGCCACTTCACAGTGTCCCTAGAAACAGAAGAGAGCTAAAAGCCTGGACACTAACCAGAGAAAGCCACTCCTGTCCTGCTGCAGCCTTGTGCTCCTCTCCCCTCGGTTTGAATTGGCAGCACCAGAGTCTGAAATCCGATCCTCTGTCCTCCTTCCTCATGTAGGTGGGGGGGCCTTGTGGTGTTCTTTTCACTTTGAGATGGGTGTGTTTTAAGTCACCAGTTTAGTTGTTCCCTCTGCTCTTTACAGGTTCCTTGATGCATAACTTTACACCTCCGTGTAGAAACTTCAGCAGAGTTTGTGCAATTGCACATGTGTTTTTGGGACATGTTTGTTGGGAGGGTGTCCTTACCCAGCTTTTCTGCACAAGCCAGGGATGGTGCAAGAGGTAACAGTTGTGTGTAGTTGCAGCGCATAATTGTTCATCAACAAAGAGCGCGTATTAAATTTGATTAATTACGAGCCATGAATGTTGTTTGTGCAAATGAAGTAGTAACTTTCACAAGCTGGAGGGCATTGCATTTCGATGTCCATGACTTGGACACTTAAGCCAGGCCAGGAAAGGAGGAATTGCGACAGAAAATGTGGAAGCACATCTTTCATACATGAGGGGTGTTCAGTTTTTGTAAAAGTGAACTTCTTCATTGAATCCTCAGCTGTTCGGTATACATAAAATTAGGACAATAACAGCACAGTGGCGCACTAGAGCCGACTTATTTTTTGGTGGGGGGCACATTCTTCCAGCAGTAGGCAGCCTGGAGAACAGGGGCTCTAAGAAGGGTTGAAAAAACAACAAAGCCTCAATTAACAATCAAATGGTATTTTAAAGACCTGTGAAGTACTCGGGTGCGGCTGTGTGTGTGCCCGGAAAGCTGTCTCAGCCCAGGCTGCCACACACCAATGGAATCAGCCTTACCACCCCATTCTCCAACTAATTTCTGGGATTGAAGAGCGCTCTCCATTTACCAATGGACTGTTTATTGATGCATACAAAAAAATATAGCCTATAAACTGGAAAGCCTCAAACACCTTCCATTGTCAATTAAAATAAATGTGGAAAAATACTAGCTGTAGCGTCGTCTATTGCTTGTGGCAAAAATAAATGTAGAAAAAATGCCCAAAAATTAAATATGGATAAATACAGACGGAAATGGCAAAAAAATAAATACCATAAAACCGGGAGCCCTAATCATAATGTACATATAAAATAAGTCACTTCTAAGAAACAACTTGAAATGTAACAGTTCCATGAATTGTACTTATGGGATACTGGGTTGCAGGTACCCTGGATCCGCCACCGGGTCCAACTAGAGGATGCAAGGACCGGACCAACGCTACTGCGAGATTAGTTTGATGTACCGGGTAAAATCAACTGGATTAGGAGTCCCAGAACAGTCTTACAAGTGTCGCTGGAACGGAGATTCCAAAACCAAGGGGGGTAGCCCTGCCCTGCCTCTTCCTGGCACTGGTTCCGCCCTTGGCCCAGGCGTGGCATTGCGTGTCCTGCGCTGTGGGAGCCCAGCTGAAGATTTAAAGTGCCTCCAGGCACGTGGTGTGGGTGTCGGCAGCATCAGCAGCCGCAAGGGAGCCTGGGAACTGAAGTCCTGTCCCGCTCCCCCTTTGGACCAGTATGGCGCTGTGGCGGAAAGTGCCAGGGTTCTATCAGGCTTCCCGCGCTGTGGGAGCCCAGCCGAAGATTTAAAGCGCATCCAGGCGTGTGGTGCGGGCGTCTGCAGCATCAGCAGCCGCAAGGGAGCCTGGGAAGTGGAGTCCTATTCCGCTCCCCCTCTCGACCAGTATGGCGCTGTGGTGGCAAGAGGCAGGGTTCTCTTGGGCTTCTTACTTAACAACTTCTTTCTACAACTGGTGTTGGGCCATTTTTCCTTGCACTGAAACCTTTTGTTTTAGGGCATATGTGTTGCATCAGCAGTGGCATATGTTTTGCACTTTATAATGGGGCAGGTGTATGGCACCCGGTGGGGCACACGTATTGCACCCTTGTACAATGCTGCAAAGTCAGTAGCTCTAAAATGAGGTGTCACTTTTGTTGCTCAGCCATATTTAATTGTCTGAAGAGGGAGGAGACTGTGGATTTTTCCCCTGAGTGATGTATTTAATGTTAATGATATTTATAAAGCGCTGCAGTTACCCGGGGTGTCCTGGCGCTAGTTACAACTCCTTTAGGCAATAAACGGGTGAACATTGTATTGGGCAAAGCAGCAAGTTTGTACGTTTTTCCTGAAAACTAAGAGGTCTGTGGCATTTCTCTGTTGAAACGGCAAGTCATTACAAGCTTTAGCCGCACAATGAGCAAAACTTCGGCCTCCCTACCAAGCTTTTTTTATATGTCGTACTGAGATCATCCTGGCCCCTAGTGAGCAAGGTGGTCTTTTCGGTACGTACGAGTGGAACTGCTGTTTTAGATATCTGGTCCTATACCTTGAAGTGCTTTAAAAACCAGGCAATGGGCTTTAAAACAAATTAGGTTCCTTACCCGGAGCCAGTGCAGTTTTTTCATTTCCTTGGATATCAGAAAAAACCTAGACATGCCCGAAAGAAGCCTGGCAGCTGCATTCTGCAGCATTTGAAGTTTGTTCAGGATCCTTTGTTGAACATTTAGATACAGACTGTTGCAGTTATGTATTATCCTTAACCGTGTATCATTATCCTCTTCTCTCATCCTTATATTGTGTGATTGAATTTGTACTCCCTTGCTTCATTCTCTTTTTTAAGGATGTTGTGTATCACAGTCTTATTTGTATTTATATTTTCTAATATTTCCATAAAGAAGGAAGGTGTGTGATACGTTCATTCCTATCCTTTGCATGCTCCCATTAGTGTTTTTGTCCCTACTGCTCAGCCAGAGTGTCTGTGAAGTAATTAGAATGTTGATATGTGCCTGGTTGAGTGAATGTCAGTTGGAGTGTGTGGGCTGAGCAGCAAGTTTTCCCTGATACCTTCCGGCTTCCTTCCTACCATCTTTACCTGTAACCTGAAACTACTACCTTGTGAATAAACCGGATTATTTTTCACCTATACTACTGGCTACCCTGCATCTTCATTTACCAGAGTGTCTTTGTTATATGTTTATCTTTTATGATCTACTTTTGGAAGCTCGAATAAAGATTATTATTTATTATTGATATTGATTGAGTGCATTTACAGTGAAATATTTATTGATTGCTTTAGGCTTAAAAGCTGGACTTTCAAGAATAAGGGTGTCAGAGCTCTGAACATTGTGTTGACCTCATGATATGCCTAGTTTCTTGGTGAGATATTTAGTAGTTTCTCCATATAATGCTGGGTGTAATGCATGTTAGCTTGCATATACTCATTGCTTTGATGGAAAACCTATGCAGTGAAATCACAATGGGAGAGATGTGGTTGAACTTGTTTGAGCCCATTTCCACCCTATTAGATGCATGTTGAGCTATAATAAGGGAGATCGGTGCAGTTTATGAAGTGGCAAGGCTGTGATAGGAAGTGACAAGAAGCGTTTAGCGTACACGGAAGCAGGAAGCAGGGGGTGGGCGAGTGACGAGCAACAAGTGACAAGCTGCGTGCCCGGAGGCTCCAAAATTGGCCCTGACATCACCGTGAACCCATAGCCTGCAGCCTGGAGCCTCCTCTACATGTGCAGCGTCTGCCCTGCATCTCTTCGGACCTGGTAGACAGTGAGGTGTGAGAGGGTAGGCAACAGCCACAGCACAGAAGGCCAGACTTGCGAGTCGGTCCAATCGATTTTAGTCCACTGTCCTGCCTGCCCCACCTAGTCTTGCCACACCTTGTTCTGCCTTCTTCCTACCTCCTGTAGAAGCGTCTATCTGAGGTCCGCACTTGCTGTCTAATTTGCCAGGCTCCCCTGTGTCTTCTTGGTGCAGCCAGGGGTGGGGTAGGGGTGAGGTTGGACCGGTCTTTGGGAGCATCGGGGGCAGTGAGGGGCCACAGGGAGCGTTGGTGCTTTGGGACCCTGGAGCTACAGCAGTGCAGCAGTGCTGCCCACCTGTTCTGACCGAGCCTCACCTGCCTATAATACTATAACCTCTTCCAACACAATCAGGCCTCACACCCAGCCAGCCAGGCTGCTAAGATTTGCAGAAGGCCTACTAAATTGGATATTAAAGCCAACAGCCTGGCTTAACTGTGCTCTATAGAGTCAGAGTTAAGGGCAGAAAAACACTCAATGTAATTCCCCCTGCAAGCTGCAAATAAGCTCTAGTGTGCATCGGTATAAAAGAATCTTGCCAGAGGAGGCTTATAGAGAAGATAAAACTAAATACAACGTTTTGCGCTTTACTAATTGTAAATAACTGCAATTCGCAATTAGGAAATCCCAAAACGGCATGTATGAAAGTGTGTTGAACACTTTCTGTGATACCTAGGGGATTGCAAATGACCTACCTCATGAATATTAATGAGGTTGGTCGAAATTTGCGACCCCGTAGGAATCGCAAAAACCACAGGGATGGTGGCCTGCTGGGGTCAGTAGATCACCATGTCGGTGGTTGCTTTCAAATAAAGCAATCATTTTTTTTGTAAAGCAGTCCATTTTCCTTAAAGGAAAACGGGACGCTTTACAAAAATAAAAATAAAAGGTTTTCCTTTCATTTTTTAAGAGCAGGCGGTGGTCCGTGGGAGCACTACCTGCTCTTAAAAAATGCTTTTACAAACATTTACAAAGGGAAGGGGTCCCTTGGGGACCCCTTCCCATTTGCGAATGGGTCCTACATGCTGATGTGATTCGGTATTAGAAAGGAACGCCTTAAAACCCACTCCTTCCTAATAGCAAATCTCAAACCCATTTTTTGATTCAGTCACAGATTACCGAATTGCAGAATGGGGTTTGCTATATCTGAAAACCATTTTTTGCATTTGCAAACGGGACGATTCGTTTGCGAAGACAAAAATGCTTGATGCATGGGCACGTTAGAGACTATTTTAACCTGCTCCACCCCTCACAAATGGGCATTCGCCCTTGCCAAGGCACCAAAACCGCCTTATTGGCAGTGGTGGAGGAAGCGAGAAAAATTCTTGACTCAGGAGGTACAGCAGCCATAATACTCCTTGACCTAAGTGCGGCCTTCGATTCGGTAAATCACTGTACCCTGGCTCACTGTCTCAGGAATATATGAGTGTCCGACAAGGTGTTAGGGTGGCGCCAATCTTTTTTGGAGGACAGATGATTCCAGGTGTTTGAGGGTGACATCCTTTCTAAACAAGTCCCCCTTAGGTGTGGAGTCCCACAGGGCTCATCTTTGAGCCCAACTCCTTTTAATTTCTATATGCATCCATTGGTGGAGATTGTCAACCCCTTTGGGATTCATATAGTCACAAATGCCGATGATACTCAGTTGGTGGTGGTATTAACCCCGGCCGACCATATTCCCTCTGATCTCCACGCCTGCCTTGAGGAAGTCACTAAATGGATCAGCCTGTCTAACTTCAAGCTTAACGGTGACAAAACAGAGGTTATGCTACTTAGCAACCAGTTCAACTTTAAATCAAATACTATGTGGCCAGCTTGTATGGGACTGGTACCCACCCCAAAAACTGAGATAAAAAGTTTGGGTATCTGGTTGGACCAAGCTCTCTTATTTAAAGTCCAAGCCAGAAAGACTGCTGCTCAATGTTATGGCTTATTAAGAATGATTCGCAAAGTGCGGCCACTCCTATAGGACCAAACCTTTCTAGGATAGATTATGGTAATGGCCTTTATCTGGGTGCCCTGAAACCTGTCATCACAAAATTACAGATTAAAAAAAAGTCAGCTGCAAGACTGCTCAAGGGCACCCAGAACCGATGTTCAGCAAAGCCGGCACTACGCATGCTCCATTGGTTACCATTGCTGGAAAGAATTCATTTTAAGGCCCTGTCTGGTCAATAGGTCCCTCGAGGGAAATGGGCCTCCTATGATCAAATCCATGATTTGCCCTTATAAGGCCAACTGAAGCCTTCGCTCGGATGAGAAGTACCTTGCAGTGGTGCCAAGGATGATGAAGGACTGAAGTGGAGGTGGGCGTTTTTCGTATAAAGCCTCTAAACTGAGGAACGGTCTCCCTCTGCATCTGCGTAGACAACCCAAACATCTAGCATTCCGTAAACAACTTAAAACCTGTCTCTTTCCGTAGAAGGCAGGCCCTATTCTAGTGACCTTTACAACGCTGGGATGCTTCCGGGTAGCCATGCGCTATATAAAAATCCTTCTATTCTATTATATTCTATTCTACATGTGGAGCATCACTTGCAGTTTAAAATGGCTCTAATAAAATGTTGGCTTCATCTGCACAGCCTTCACAAACACGCCCAAAAGCAGATCATGTGCCAATCAAAGTCCTGGCTACGATTCATGACCAGACCGACAAGCTGGGCATCTGCCCTCACCTTGTCAGCCCTCTTAAAGTGGATAAACTTTCTACGCCAGCAAGCTTTATGTTACGATCAACCTTCAAGTTGGGTGACTAAATCAATTACCAGCTACCATCTTCACAACCCAATACGGAATGAAACTCCTCGCCAATTACCATCTCAAGCGACAAGTCTCCTATTAACCCAAGGCCACTCCTGCAACAGGACACTAATCCATGTAGTAATAACACAGAACCACCTGGAAATAAGAACACTGTCAGCACCCAAGCAGCACCATGGACCCGGATCCCGTCAAGAAACATCAAATTATTATCTCCAACAATGCCTCCACCTCTTATTCATTACCACCACACAAAAATCAAGATAGGAGAGCCCAATGATCGCTCCCTTTTGGATGTATCCTTTTTTAAGACAAATTTTACCAGGCTTGTTGATACTCACAAAGGTTGTGACCCGGCTGTGACTGGGCCCACCACCCCGACCCCAACTTTGGCAATCTCTGCAATCTACAGTATAAGTATTAAACTATCATTTGGACAAACTCGATTTACAAGTGGATCTCTTAAACACACTTGCAGTATATACTGCAGGGATTGATAACAAATTGGAAGGCCTCAATAATCTAATTAATAAAGCACAATTCAATGCTAACAGTACAATCAGAATGTTGTTGCTCTCCAATAATTGACAGTCTGTCTCCCCTTCCCCAGTTTCTCTCAACGGTCCTGACAGAAATCAGGAAATTACCAGCAGTACTGCAGATCCAATATCACTTCCCGCACTCACACTTAAATACCTCAACTGCCCAGACAGTCTCTAACGACTATAGGGTTAAGCAAGAGACCAACATGGGAAACAAGGACCTAGTCGTAAACACTGATACTCCGCTGGAAGACGTTTTAGCTGTTGTCCCCCCGCTAACCACGCAGAAATTTCCTTCACAAGTTATTTCAGATAACAAGCACCAAATCATGACAAGACAGATCTACAGACTCCATCAAAGTCAACAACAATACTGGGTATCAGGAATAACAAATTATCATAAAAACCGTTTTCGACTAAAACGGAAAAAAGACTGCAAAATAATCGCAAAAAGGACTTGTGAGAATTTTTTTTTTACTTCCTTCCGGCATCTAGATGCAACACATGATACAGCTTGATACGTTCTGCAAGCATTGACAGTAGTTCTTTAGTGTCACAACAATCACCTCCAAAAGCTTTAGCTGGGCTGACTTGCAACACAACACTAGGCAAACATTCGGGCACCTGAGGGAAGCTCTGCCAAAGAAACCTCATCCCCCTGGACCCAGTTAAATCAACAAAGACCCTCGAGCAAGTAATTTTATAATCGAACCACTCAGAGACTGGCCCGAAATTCCAATAACCCTTATAATTATGGCCAACTCGATTCAGCTCAAGCAAAAGAAGGTAGTCACGGAGACTTATAACAATGAATTTAGGCCTGGTGACCAGGAGAGCCTCCAGATAACACTTGAAAATATTTTGGATGCTGAAAATATGCATGAAAAAGTCTCCAATAAGGTAACTTATCAACTCTATGGCAACCAAGAGGGTCAGACACAACAAGTAATCACCAATCAAAGGAGGATCGATCCACCCCAGACAAAGGATAAAAGCAACTACATGGCCACAGGTAAGGACCCAACTACAAAAAATTCAACAGCTAAACCGCTATTCATTCTGGAACACTCTACCTGAGGGCCACATGATATCTTGAACAGAGGGGACTTCCTCAAACTGTTCAATTTTATTCCTGAACTGCACAATTTAGAATCCAGTGATATAATATCCATTGAATTCATCCCCTCTAAAGGCAAACATAC
Organism: Lissotriton vulgaris; assembly: GCF_964263255.1. NCBI lineage: Eukaryota > Metazoa > Chordata > Amphibia > Caudata > Salamandridae > Lissotriton > Lissotriton vulgaris. The sequence goes on from NC_141696.1 coordinate 867,339,916, forward strand.
AATTTAACCAACATTAATCACATAGGCATTAATAGCAATAAAGGAACTGGTAATAGCAAGGTCTGATCAATTCATCAAATTGGGCATCAAAGTAACCCATCACAGTCGGAACTTGTAAAACCCCTGGCCCATCCTGACCACCCCAGCAACCTACTGTTTTCAATACTAAAATCTGCCCAAAGTGGAGCCCCTGCGGTTATATACCAACCTGCAACAGAGAAGCCCAACACCACGAAGGATGATTGAACTTGGCTGTCAGCGTCCCTCTCTGGGGATATTGTGATTAAAATAATGCCCAAAGTGGATTCTCAGTGAGTTCCTGGAACATCAGTGGTTTTACCAAGAAACTTCAGTCATAGAATGTGATAAAAAATGTAAAACATCAAGAGGCCATACTCCTTCGGGAAACATGGTTGGAGGTAAGCCTACAAATAGAAGGCTACTTGGAATACAGATCTCCTGCTTCAAGATCACACAAGTATGGTAGACCAAGGAGGGGGTCTTTTGATCTATGTTCCAAGATAAATGTAAACATCAACCTTGTACAACCACTTTTTCCACAAGTTTTTGTGTGGGATCACATGTGGGTACAAACGTCCTACCACCTAGCATTCCCCTTGGTCTACCGAGTAACATGATACCTCACTTATATGGCTGTCCAGTGCAGAATCGGCTAAAAAAAGAATTTTTTTTTAAATGTAGCACTTAGAATTTGCTGTGCTATACCCTTAATCCACATGTTTTTGGCGCTTCCGAGTCACAGACCCTTGGCCCACCCAAACAAGTGTGGTATCATTTTACTCAGGAGAACAAGGGGAATGCTGGGTGGTAGGACATTTGTGCTGGCATGGTGATCCCACACAAAAATGTATGAAAAAAGTGCTTTTTTCTGCCAAATGTGATTTTTGAAGGCGATTCTGGTTAGGGAATCATTGGGGGATCCATGCAATCCATACCTCCCTGAACTCCCCGGGGTGTCTAGTTTTGAGAAATGCGTCGGTTAGATATTTTTCCCTAGATGGCCATCAGGCAGGGGCCAAAAACCCAGGTGCCACCCCCCTACAAAACCAGTTTGTTTTATGATAGGTCTCCACAACATGTTTTGGACCCTTGCCTGTTAAGGGTACTTGACCCAACCACACAAGTGAGGTGCGATTTTTATTGAGAGACCTGGGGATCACTGGGTGGTAGGATATTTGTGTCAGCCCTGTGATCTTATAACTGTCCAACACAAAAATCTGAGAAAAATCAGATTTTTCAGCTAAATGTGAGGTTTGCAAGGGATTCAGTGTAGAGAAACATGGGGGATCCACACAAGCTATACCTCCCTGGACTCCCCAGGGTGTCTAGTTTTCAGAATTGTGTGGGTTTGGTAGGTTTCCCTAGATGGCCGCTGAGGCCAGGGCCAAAAGCCCATGTGCCCCCCAGCAAAACCAGGTTGTTTTGTAATAGGTAATTTTGATGTCTCCACAATATGTTCTGGGCCCTTGCCTGTCACAGGTACTTGACCCACCCATGCGAGTGAGGTACCATTTTTATCAGGAGACTTTTTAGAATGCGGGGTGGGTGGAAGTTTGTGGACCCACTCAGATTCCAGAACTTTCCATCACGGAAATATGAGGAAAACTTGTTTTTCTGACAAAGTTTGAGGTTTGCAAGGGATTCTGGGTAACTGAACCTGGTGAAAGCCAGACAAGTCACCCCCTCCTGGATTTCCCTGGGTGTCTAGTTTTTTAAAATGTTTAGGTTTGCTAGGTTCCCCTAGTTACGAGCATCATTAGGGTTCAAAATCTACAGCTAGGCACTTCGCAAAAAAAGGTTCTGTTTTCACTGTAAAAATAATATGGTGTGTCCATGTTGCATTTTGGGCCGCTTCCTGTCGTGGGCACTAGACCTACCCACACAAGTGAGGAACCATAATCATCAGAAGACTTTGGGGAATGCAGGTGAGTGGTATTTTGTGGATCCACGCAGATTCCATAACTTTCCACCACAGAAATATGAGGAAAATGTGTTCTTTTTTTACAAAGTTTGAGGTTTGCAAGGGATTCTGGGTAACAGAACCTGGTGAGAGCGAGACAAGTCACCCCCTCATAGATTCTCCTGGGTGTATAGTTGTTTTTGCATATATAGGTTTGCTAAGTTTCTCTAGCTACCAGCATCGTTAGGGTTCAAAATCTACAGCTAGGCACGTTGAAAAAATGGTCAGTTTTCACTGCAAAAATGTGGTGTGTCCATGTTATGTTTTAGGCCGCCTACTGTCGCAGGCACTACGCCTGCCCACACAAGTGAGGTACCATTTTTATGAGAAGACTTTCGGTAATGTGGGGTGGGTGGGATTCTGTGGATCCACGCAGATTCCAGAACTTTCCATCACAGAAAAGTGAGGAAAATGTGTTTTTTTTTACAAAGAGTAGCAGACCCTGGTGAGAGCCAGAGAATCCCTCCCCTCCGGGATTCCCCAGGGAGTCTAGTTTTGAAAAATGCGTAGGTTTGCTAGGTTTCCCTGACTGCCGGCAGAGCTAGGGTTCAAAATCTACAGTTAGGTACTTCGAAAAAAAATGGTCAGTTTTCACTGTAAAAATGTGGTGTGTCCATGTTGTGTTTTGGGCCGCTTCCTGTTGCAGGCACTACGCCTACCCACAGAAGAGAGGCACCAATTTTATCAGAAGACTTAGTGGAATGCAGGGTGTGTGGAAGTTTGTTAATCCACGCTGATTCGAGAACTTTCCTTCACAGAAATGTGAGGAAAGTGTGTTTTTTTGACAAAGTTTGCAAGGGATTCTGGATAACAGAACCTGGTGAGATCCAATCAAGTCACCCCATCCTGGATTTCTCAAGGCCATTTCCTGTCACAGGTACTAGGCCTACCAACACAAGTGAGGTACAATTTTTATCGGGAGATTTAGGGGAACACAGAATTCTAGTGCAACTGTTATTACTGATTGACTTTCAGTGCAGTTCTGACTTCCAAATGTAGGGCAATAAGTAAAAAAGAAGTCACTATGAAGAATTTCCTAGAATTCACATGCTAGTATGGGTACCCACAATTTCAGAGATGTGCAAATAGCTATTGTTTCTAAACTCTATATTTTGTTCCCATTTCGGAAATACATAGGTGTCTTTGATACCTATTTTTCACTCTTTATATTTTACCAAATGAATTGCTATATACCCAGTTCACAAAAAAAAAAACATTGCAAGATGCTGCTCAGTTATTGGCTCTGGGATCCTCAGGTTCTTCGTGAACCTACAAGTCCTATATATCCCTACAACCAGAAGGCTCCACCACATGTAACAGTATATTGCTTTGAAAAACAATGTCTTACTTAGATGAAGTTACAGGTGAAAACGTTGGCACAAATGGCTGTATTTTTAACTAATTTTCTCTTTTTCTTATATTAAACCTTTAGTTTCTATAAAAAATACTCGAAGGATCTACACAAATTGACCCCTTGCTGAATTCAGAATTGTGTCTACCTTTCTGAAATGTAGCTTTCCAGGATCCAATATTGCTTTTATACCCATGTCTTCCACGAACTGAAAGGAGGTTGAAAGCCCAAAAAATAGCAAGTAAAATGCCAAAACTGTGCAAAAAATTGTGGTTTTCTGACTAAAGTCTGTCAGTCTCTGAAAGCTGGGAAGATTTCAGCACCATTAACCCTTTGTTGATACCATTTGCAAGCAGAAAAAAACAGACGCTTTCTTCTGCAGCACTTTTTTACCATTTTTCCCCCAAAACAAAATGTAGCTGTATTTTGGCTAACTACTGGGTCCCCTCAAGAGGAATCCACAAACCCTGGGTACTTTTAAAATCCCCAGGATGTTGGATGAAAAGGAGACAAATTTGGTGTGGATACCTTATGTGGAAGAAAGGTTACAGAGGGATAAATGCAAACTTCCCCAAATAGCTAATATAAAGGCTTAGCACAGGTGGGAGGGAAATCCCTAACATCGAAGGGGTTAAGTGGTAATTCCTGATCAGAAATGAGTGTTGTTGCCATGTTAGGTATATTTAGAATGGTAGTGATACATCCTGCTTACTGGTGTAAGTAGGTGTTGCATTACTATTTAAGAAATGCCTCTTTTAGAAAGTGACCTATATGGGGGTTGAGCCCTTATATCTATAACTAAATTGGGCCTCTTGAAATTTGTTAATAACCAGGGTCTAGCTGCATTTTTTCAACCAACATTTTTTAGAAATATAAGCCAATGGAGCTAATTGTCTTGGCCCATATATTTATTCACAATTCTTTGATTACCATTTCAACACATATTTTATACATTAAACATAGAAAAAAAAGGGGGGGCCACAATTTTTAAATTTTTATAACCAAAAATATGCCCAAGATAACTGGACACAGCTAATTAACTGATAAGCTGTGGTTGCACAAAGCATGATTGACTATGAATTGTGCATAAAAAAACAAAACCGTCAACAATTTCAACATAAACTTAAATAGTTCTTCACAGCAAATAGAGTGTTGGTGATCATAACCTCTGCACTATGTCAACATTAGTTGATTGGTTTTAAGAGCACTATTTAGGTTTATGTTGAAAATGTTGACTGGATTTAAGAGGATCATTAGCAAGAAAGAGCAGCAAGCATGCCTGGCTGCTGTTTGCATAACATCATATGGCTGTAGCTCTTTGTCCCACAAAGAGGAGCTAGTCATAGAGGATGTGGCATAATGGCCAGACCGGCCGATGTTGAAGCTGGGGAGTCAGGTTTGAATCTTGGCGGGAGGCTCAAGCGTCCTGTGATGCTGGGGAAATTAAACACTTAAGGCTCTATTATGAGTTGGCGGTCACGAACTGCCAAGCTCATCGCGGCACACCGGTGGCAGTCTTCTAACTGCCCTATAACAATTAAGGTGGTTGGACTGCCATTTTCCTGCCGCAGCCGCCAGGGAACCGCCATTCCTTGGTGGTGTTGCGGCAGTCAGGAGGCTGCATATTACGAGTTTCCTCTCTGCCCTGGTTTTCATAGCGGTTCCTCCTCCATGAAAACAATGACAGAGAGGAAACAAAGAGGGCACTACTGGTCCTCCTTGTGACTCCGAGCCATAGGGTGCATACAGGGGGCACAGCATGTGCCCCCCTGTGTGCATGCACCACAGTTCCTGCAAGGCATAGACTTTACAGTTCATGTCATGCAGGAACTGTTTATGGCACTCCCATTGTGGTGTCCATTTTCAGGGCACCGCTGTGGGAATGTCAAAATAGGAGCCCGCCATTCACAACAAATACTTGTAATCTGCCGGGAAGCCAAACTTTGGGTTTGGGGGTACAGCAGTGGGGAGAATGCAAAGCCGCACCGCCAAACTCTTAATCAGGCCCCAACTCCCATGGTGCCTGAAAAAAATGAGCATGTCCATCTGTAATGCAACTAGAGGTCATGTAAAGCAGCCTGGTATGTTCAGGTTGAGTTTGCGCTATATAAAACTGTAAAAATAAGAAAGTAGTTATGCATGGGGGTGTGGCTTAGCACGCAACAAAGATGGTTGCATTTTCTTGAGCTCCGCAGTATCACCGGTCCTGACATTCAAGTTGGTATGTGTTTTGGGTGATTTTCGATCACCTTTTGACCGCAGACAGTTGGAGAATGGTTTGTGAGCTCTGGGGACAGTTTTTACATGTTCTAGGCTGTATTACTGGGGGCTGCTACATGCAAGGTTTTTTGACCACGAAAGAGCTCTGAAATGTCACCCGTTACGGCAGCCTCGTCACGGCAAATAGGAATTGGAGTCAGTGTATATCTTCCTAATGGAGGTTTATTTCTCGTGCTCAGTTAGAGTACTGTGTGCATTCATTTTCAAAAATAGACCACATGTTTTGAGTGCTAGGAGTGCTTGTTTCCTTCATAATTACAATTTACAAAATGGCCGCCGCTGACTGGTACTTTCCCATGAGGTATAATTCCTACTGACAGGCCATAATATTATTTTTGGGATATAATTCAATGTTGGCAGGCTACTACACATGAAGTATTTCGGCCATGGTGATGCTCTGAATTGGTGTCCGCTGCTACAGTTATGTCACAGTGAATAAGAGTTGGAACCATCTTCTAAATCCCTCACTGAGGTTTATTTTTCATTCTAAACAAGAGGTGATGGGTGCAACAACTCTGAATAACAGAACACTGATCTTGGAATTGATATCTACAGTGCTGGATGTGCTTGTTTCATTCATTATTGGAGGCTACAAAATGGCAGCCGCTGTCAGGAACTTTATTGTGTGTCGCATCTCCTGTTGACAGGCTTTCGTCTTATAAGTGAGACATAACTCAGTGCTTGATTTTTGCCACATATTCCTCAGAAGTGTTGTCTTTTTCATTGTTTGGCACTAGTACTTCTCTTCTCATGAATAATTCCTGCGTCGCTTTGGGCATGTGATTTACAGTCTTCAAAGATAATGAATCATCAGTGGATTCTCCAATAGTACTATGGGATGCATTTAAATGTACTATAAGAGGTCACATTATTGAAAAAATGGCCAAAAGAAACAGAGATATTATGAAATCTCTTTAGTTTTTGGGAGATGACATTAAACGGAAAGAGGAACTATATAGACATACTAATGATACATCACTCTTGCAGGATGTAAGACATTTAAAATATTCTTTTAACTCCATAGTTAGTGAAAGAACTTATATTGGAGTGCAAGCTCAAAAATCTCATCAATTATTGTTACCGAATAGAGCTGGTAAGTTGTTAACTGCTACTCAGATTATGAATACCAATTCTTCTCATATTACTCATATTACTGATAAAAACCGGATCAAAAAGGTTTCATACCCAAGAAATTCTTGGAGTCTTTTGGGAATTCTATGAAAATGTATATACCCCTCGGGATCAATGCACTAAGTTTACCTGCCAACAGCTCCTTAATTCTCTCCCTACTAATACTATTTTGCATGATCGAGTTGGGTAAGCCAATTGATATTGACAAGATTATTCAGGCTAGTAAGGCTACTCGTTCAGAGAAAGCTCCTGGACCAGACGGGTTTCCTATTGCCTTTTATAAAACATTTACTTATTCAATAATTAAATATCTTAAGAAGACTTTTGACAATTATGTTTATTCTGGCAAAATTTCGGGTAAGGCTGCTGAGGCTACTATTATAGTCATACAAAAAGAAGGTAAGGATCATTCTGATCCAAAAAACTTAAGTCCCATTTCCTTATTAAATATGGAAGCAAACATTTTAGCAAACATTTTAGCAAATCGTCTAGAATGTCACATTCCTCATCTCATCCATAATTCCCAAACAGGTTTTGTCAAGAGTAGGCTTGCTAGGGACAATGTTCGTATGTTCTATCACATTTTAGAGAAAACAAAACTTTCCTCATTGCCATCGGCAGCGATTGCCCTTGACACTTAAAAGTAATTCGACAAAGATTCTTGGCCTTTTTTTGCAATCAGTGTTGGAAACTCATAACCTTGGTATTTCTTTTATTAATATGGTTATGCCTCATTATGAGCAACCTAAAGCTAATATTAGGATTAATGGCACAACCACCTCTTTTTAAATCTTTCCCAAGGTACTAGACAAGGGTGTCCACTTTCACCTCTTCTTTTTCTCCTATCTATTGATTCACTTCTTGGCATGCTTAATCTGAACCCGGAGATTAGGGAATTTCAATTTGCAATGCATACACTTAAAATGGCTGCTTACACCAACTAAGTACTTATTGAATTAGCGATCCCTTCTATTTTTAATATTATTCTGAATTTTTCAGTTCTTTCTGGTTATACTCTTAACAAAGAGAAAAATGAATTGTTCCCTCTAAATCCTTTGTCTTTTCCTTCTCACCTGGGTAATTCACTTTTTAAATGGCAATATACTCACTTTAAATATCTAGGGATCTGGTTCTATAAAGATTTGACAGATACTGTTACTTATAGTGAATCCCACATAATAAATAACGTTAAGGATCTTTTGTCCTCTTGGTCTCCCAAATATATTTCTTGGTGGGGCAGGTTACAAAATCTTAAAATTATGATAATCCCAAACCATTAATTTTTTATCTTCCATGCTACCTATAAAGCTTTCCTCCTCTTTCTTCAATGAGATTGATGCAATCACTTCAATATTTTTATGAAATGAAAAGAGAGCTAGAATTGCTTACAAATATCGGAGGACGCCTTCTATATTGGGTGGCTGTAACTTCCTGGACTGGATTCTATACCAGATTTCTTTTTTGGCGGCTCAAGGAGCAATTCGGTTCTTACCAGAATCCCAACATATACCTCCATGGATTCATACTGAACGAGAATTATGCGCTCCTTTTTGCACTCTTTCTTTACTCACAGCCTCAAAACTTACTTTAGCACATTCCCAGCATTTTATATTAGATACGGTTAGTGCGTTAAAATATATATTGAAACCTGTTCGTAAATCAAGATGGTCATCTTTATGGTTTAATTTAGATTACATCAGTGAAGGAGCAATTTTGTTACGCAGGAATAATTTCCCAATCAGATGCCAGGTATCATATGAAATATGTTTAAAAATCTTGTCTTTAAAATGGTGAGACCATTTAATGCAAGTAATTGTGGATTGGGGAGGCAGTGGTATGGACTGAGTGAGACAATAACTGGATTTATGGAAAGGGTTATTTTAAAAAGTTTGACGTTTAGCTTAAAAAAAGAATAACATCCATGTTACTGAGGTTATATTTTTTGGCTAGGAAAGAAAAAGGAGAGGATCATGATTAGTATTGTAGAGGTCTTTCACCAGTCTGATACCCTTAGCAGCCCACAAAAGAGCAGTGTTAGGTTCAATATAAGTAAGAAGTTTAGGATTCTTCACAATGAATCTCTTACACTGGACTCCTGCTTGCTTGCACAAGTTGAAGTTATGAGATAGTGATCTTTGTTGGAATTGCAGTTCAGTACCAGGCACCCATCAACATATGTTCTTTTAATGTACACTATTAGATTCCTTTTGGGGCCCGATACAGAAACATTTATCACTAATCTTCAATACACCTATAGTTCTCACTTTACCTATGGTTTTGCTGGGTCCATGGGCTATAGTTACCCATTTATCTCTACATAATACGGATATGGAGCTCTTAGATTTGCTCTTATTCATTGCTGTTAGCATTATACTCACAGAGTAGAAATCTTTTCATCTTCTTTCTTACCATACCTGGGGGGTGTGGGTTTCATATATACGAGGAGCTCATACTGTGGTTGAAAAGAAACATTATTTGCCTTCATTTGCTAGCACGTTTGGCGTTCATTGTATAATTATATTGACTTGCCTCCTCGAGGGTTGGTAGCTCAATATCCTTTTGAATCCGTTTTTATCTTAATTTTTATAGGTGTAGCAGATGTCATTTTCCCCCATCCTATCCCTCTTCCTTTCTTCTAAATCTTTTCCCCCTTCTCTCTTCCTATTATCAATTGTCCCTCCCACTGATGTAGCTTATTTACCAAGCAATACAAACTCATATTTGAATTTAATGGATATACATAGATATTCCATCTGTCCCATCTTTTGGCGTTTATACTTAGTAGTTGATGAATTTGAAATACCGGTTATCTCTCATTGATATTTATTTGATAATTTATTTGATAATATTTATATGATAACTTCCATTTCTTTTTCATCCCAGTCCAATTGCTATTTGTTATGTATTCTTTTTTATCTTTTCGATTCTTCACTATTATATATCAATTTCTAATTTCTATGTATTGCTAATGTTTTTCATATATACTTCTTTTTCATTAATAATAAAATATATTTGAACACAAAAAAAGTAGTTATGAATGACAAACGCTTTTTAGTGCCATACTGCAGACACCAGCAAGACTGACTCCTAATCTCTTTGTGGACATTTTGAACATTTTACAAAATATAGACATGTTTTGTACCCTATTACAAGAGAATTCTATACCCACAGTTTATCTAACCTTTACTAAACGCCCATTGCGTGAACGGTTAACCTGCAAAAGGATACCACGAAGGGCTTTGCACAACTTTCACTGGAACATTTTCTTGGTTTACATTACTCTGATTCTGTTTCTAACGTTCTCATTTCAATTCTCGTTCCTTGATTTAATTGTCAAAAACTTTGAAGCAAATAGCACTTGCCATCTTACCCCTGTTTTCCATTTATCGCCATTTAAACCATGTAATGCAACCTATGGGGTTAGCCAGCCTTTATTTGCATTTTTACAAAAGGAAGTGAATTTTTTTATGACATTCCAGATCACTTTCTAAGCATTTATTAGGTAAAGAGTTTAAGTGTTGTGCAGTAGATGTGCCACTAAGCAAATGTCAAAGCTGTTATATTCTGACATTTGTCTCGTAAAAATGCTATAAAGTGTGTCAACCACCAGCTTTAATATATTCCTGTAACTACACTCCAGGTAATCATTTTATGTTGGCAACTAGAATGTAATAGCTCGGTGTACATTGTGTTTTATTTGTGTTATATATCATTATTTTAGTATTCCCTTGTTATTTCCTTTCGATTTTACCCTTTTCCGTTACCTTCTGATCCTTTTTTGTGTTGAATATTTTTCAGACTATGAAACTAAAAGACTCTTGAACAAAATATTTAAGAACATGTGACATGGTTTAAAATGTGTCCAACACTTCATATTGCTGAGAACAATAACCCTCCAAGCACAGTATCTATCTCAGCTAAGTTTTTCTCAGGTTGTGGTTTATCGTTATATTACCGGAGCTACCTTGCAATGGACTTCAATCACTGCAGGCAACAAATATTTTCTGGATAATGTGGGTCACCCCCCACTGTGCATTTCTGATTTTCCTGTGCTCACCCTGCGGCTAAATCACGCACTTTCCAAAGCCATTATCCGCCCCTTCTATCTTTCAAATTCAGAAACTTCACTGTTTTGGAACATGTTGGCCTGTTTCTTTCATTTGCAGGTGATGCAGTTGAATGATTAGAAAGCTGTTCATATGGTTTTGGTGGCATTTATGCTCTTTTCTTTAATGGCACGCATTGCTAGTTGTTTCCCTCTAGAATACAGACGCGCAACCATTAATTAGAACTGCAATTTTACATGAGCCATATTTACTGCATCGTATATTTATTTAATGAAATGAGTTTTTAAATTACCTTCAGCTTACCTAAATATATCCAGTGCTTAATTTAAAGAAAAGTTACCACGGACATGCCACAGTTAGTCAGATGGAAGCGTGGGACCCGGCATAGGTACTGCCACTGACAGATATCCAGTGCAGTACCATCAATAATAAAAAAATGGAGAGACAATTATACAGAACAGATTATAAAATATCTTTTTACTGGTGCCTTTTTTATGTCTTTGGTAGTATGATAAGGCTTGGTGCAAGACAGTGGTAAACAATTTTTACCACCGTATTATGAAAGTAGGTTTCTCTAGGTGGTAAAGCATGCGAATATGTTTGTGCATTTTTGTTGTATGGGATTTTGTTGAGGTGGACTTGTTTTGGGGCTGCTGTGTTTTTGTTTTGCATTATTGTAATAAGATGTAGGGTTGTACTTTGGTTATTGTACTGCTTTTGTTTTTAACGGTTTCGCTTCTATGCCCGCTTATGTTTATTTTTATTTTTTGTTTTGTGTATGTTATTGTGTTATTTTGTGGAATTGAATTTAGAATAGATAGACCAACAAATGATTTTACGTTTCCTGCCAGAAACAAAACATGCCTTCAATGTACCCATGAGAAGCAATAATTAACCACTTTTTAGGGTAGTAAATTAGCACAGCTTTACCTCAAATTTTTAGGATACTGATGGGCATATTCACAAAGAGCTATCGCCAAATTAACAGCACTTTATCGCAGCCAAAGTTGTGATAAATGTACCTCCCCTTTCACAAGATGATGTTAACAGCTCAAAGCACCAGTTAAACAGTGATAGCAGCTGCAAAAACATGGCCACGAGTACCTCTGCAACTATCGCTAATGGGATGCAGAGTAGGCATTCCCGTGCAAACAGCCCGACAACACAACACCTCAAAATTCACAACGACCAGCCTGATCTGCGATAAGAACACAAAACACGAGATAAGGCGCATTAGCAACAGGAAATCAACACCTGCTCTGACCTGATGCAAAGTCGGACGGCAGCCTGCACCTCAAAAGGGAGCCCAGCCCAGAGCGTCATCGGAAGGGCAACAGATGCCATGGAGCCACTCATTATGCAGCCGGGACATCCAAGATGGCCACAACACCCACCCGGCACACCCCCCTGACCACCACAGAGGCAGCGCAGACAAAGACAGCAACCCCCAGGAAACGCACCTGTCTCACAGGCCCAACATCTGACAATGTCGCTGTCCACTACAGTCTGAAAGGGACAACCATCCTACGCATCCTGGCCATCATCGCCGAACAGGCCTTATGAAACCAACACAGCGGACAACCAACATCCCACCCCACACAAAGCTGCTGGCTGTGCTGCATCTGTTGGCCCTTGGCACACCCCAACCAACACCCACCAGAGTCGGTTGTGTCTCACAGCCAGCCACATCCAAGTCCCCCACACCTGTCCTGGACATCACCATCACTCTGGCACCCCAGCCCCTATACGTCCAACACAATGCGCAGGAACTGCTGGAGACCAAGCAAGGACAATACGCTATAGCCGGATGCACGTGCGTGTTGAGGGCTATCCACAGCACACATGTCCCACCTGTGCCCCCTGGTGGCACAGCACACAATCAGCACAACAGGAAGCACACATTACACATCAATGTGCAGACAACATCAGAACACCGTGGGACCTTCACCAATGTCGCATCCAAATACACAGCCAGTGTGCATGATCCCTTCACCCTCCGACAGTTAATCAGCAACCAGCATTCTCAGGATGGCACCAAGGGAAATGCATAGCCCCATTGCAAGTGCCAAATTAACACCCCACTCACCTCAACTCCACTACCATGCAATCCAGAACTCTGGCAATGCACATGTCACAAAATCTCAACCAACATGCACAACAACATGCCCAGCAGATACGATAGAACAACTTACAATGGTGACCTGAGCAAGCCATGAACATGACCAATCAACGGCATGGCACCTCAGCCACACAATAGCTGAATGTGGGGAGAGGTAGCAACCAGGCATGTGTGAAGGATGCAGTAGAACCATGATGGGGAAAGTACACAATGCCAAGAGTAGCGGCGATGTGCTGGACAGACCACAGTATGCAGAACACACCCATGTCTACGGCGACCTACACCTCTGGTGTATGGAGTGTAGTGGACAGTGGACACATCCATGTCACCCCAGCCAGTGGGGGTCCTCATGGAAATGCTGCCTGTTACACTGCCGTAAGTGTGAGCAGAGTGGGATGGCCCGGTGTACACCAGGCCAGATTAGGGGTGTGAATAAAATTCAAGTAGCCCTGGGCGTGGTGCTCTTCCAGAAAGCCCAATGTCTCTGTCAGGGCGGGGCCTCCCACCCTGCCACAAAGCCAACGCTGCCCTCGTTAGCAGAGTTGCCTGCGATCCAGTGCGCCTGCCGTACCCCAGACCGCTGGACCACGAACCCACCAGGCCCGAACCTGCTCAGCCAGGCCACACTGATCACCAGCCGACACCGGCGTGTGTCAAGGAGGGCCCACCACGTAACCATGTAAGCTCCAAGTCTGAGGCCCGCAACCCTGCCAGCCTATCAGACCATCGCCGGCCCACCGACACAGGCCTACATTACTCCTTCATCATTTACATATTCCACCGGCGTCCTCTGCGGCTAGTAGGTCCCATTTGTGAAACTGTGTCCTGGCTCCTGAATGGCAATGATCCAAAATCCGGGCCAGCGGCCAAAGCACTAGACCCCCCCCGATCAATGAGGCATAGTTCCATATGGGCATCTTGCGACACGTGCTGCCACAAACCCTGTTCAATGCCAGCCGGTGGCACGTGCTGCCAGAAACCCTGTTCAACGCCAGCCCGCGACACGTGCTGCCACAAACACTGTTCAATGCCAGCCAGCGACACGTGGATGAGGGACCAGGACTACCCTGCGGACCAGTAGGTCTCACATCCAGCACCTAGTCGCAAATCATGAATGGCAGAGTCCCCACCAGTGGTCGCACAGAGAGGAGAAAGAGGAAGATGCAGCTCAGTCCGGACGAAAGCCGGATCACAGTCACGGAGGTGACCGAACATGTGGTGCCACTAAACTTGAACTACGCAGGCCGGTGGGGACCCCAAAATATGCTGGCGACACTCTGTGAATGGCCCGTGCTGACCGCTGCCTCTAGCCTACACTGCTCTTGGCCTAGGCTGTGCTCGAGTAGGTCGCAGATTTGGAACAGAACATTAAGTATGCAAAGGCAGATTACATCTCATTGCACGCTAGGAGAGGCGTAAGAGGATGACGCCTTGCATCTTTGAGGAGAGAAAAGGACCATTGTTACACAGGTGTTCGTACACTACGGACAACTGCCCTGGTGTCACTAGCGATGTGCATCGTGAGGCAACGACACGTGGCTGTGGGCCACTGCTGACTGCCGCCTCGGGCCTACACTGCAGTCCAGTAGGTCACAGATTCATGATTTAGCAATGGCGGAGTTCATATCAGTGTACTGGCATCATCGCAGACCGCATCCCCTCTCAGCCACGTTGCCACTAATTATGTTCCCCGATATTCATGGACACTCTATGGTCGAACTTTGGTGGCGTCTGAGTCTATGGACTAGGGGGCAGTTTTCGTCCTCATTTAGCTGATACCGAATTGGTGGTGGCAACGAGGCTGTTGCATTCCACTCCTCCATTTGCTGTTTCTGGATAAAATCAAACCTTTTGGAGTCATGCCCATGAGGACACCTTCCTCTGTCCCCTGCAACCCTCCACAACATACAGCTCGGACATTGAAGGGGACCTGCTCAAGTCGCATGCCCCATCTGACTGCACCGCAAGTCACCGTCCTGTGGCTGGGTGCCTGTGCCGGCCGCAGTGCATCCGGAGCCACTAACTCTGTGCTGGTATGGGCCGGGACCCCTTCTCTGGAGACATTGGATGGCCCCTGAAGCGTAGGCCTTGGGGTCATCAATGCCACTTCGCTGTGGCCTTGCGCTGTATGCAGCCTCTGGGCCCAAATGCATCCCTCCAGGGCTCACACACCAAAGTGGGTCCAGACCGGCCCGGATGTGGCATCACCGCAGGAGGCACACGCCACCACCGACGCAAGGACCACCTCCATCTGTCAGAGTCGAAACTGTGGTCCTGACAGACTTACAGAGTTGCTCAGACCTGTCATGGATGCCATTATCGGCCTGATACCTTGCTCACACTCCTGGTGCCAGTGACTCAGTGCACCGCAGGCCATTGTCCGTTGCTGATTGTGTTTTGTGCTGTGGAGTGGATGTGCAGCTATGTCACCTCAAACAGTGTGGAGGCCCTGAGACGATGGGGAAGATGATGCAGGTCTAACACACCCCACTGCATCTGCATCAGGAAAACATCGAAGGGACACAATCCAAGACTTTTTCTTCACATGAATGTCCTCATCTCTAGTGTCCCAACCCCAGTGCACTGCAACTCACGGACACTTCTGTTTGCATGTTGGTTGTCCTCTGGACTTTCTCCAGCTCACTCCATGTTGCTCAGCAGTTGACTCTGTCATGCATGTGTTTTCTGTTTCCGTTGCACTGGTGTCCAATGTTCAAGTGGTTGCCAGCACCTGACATTCTGTGCGGAATGCCTTACACTCACCCCACACACATCCAGCACAGGCGTCACTGTACATGTGGCCCTGCCAATAATTGGCCGGTCGCATGTACCATAGCCAGTTGAACATGATATCTGCATGTGTCCCTGTGGTCTTGTTGTATGTGTGAGTGTCCTGAGCCCTATGACATTACATTGTGCTGTGTACATCGGATGCAGACATTTCGAGGCAGGCAGCTGGTTGAAGCTTGGACATGTAGCTTTGTTGTCACCCACTCAATTCGTAAGGGGAGTGGCCAGGGCCGTCGTACGCAGATACAACATGGATGTCTGACTGTTATCAGTGCGTCCCTGGGCGTGGTTCTGTACTGTGAATGTGCATCCGCATGTGTCTCTATGGCAGTGTGGGTCTCCTTAGTGGGGTGTGGGTGGGCCCTGAAGGGTGATAAACCCCTACGTATGTGTCCTTGTTTGCATTTCATGGGTTCGTACCCTACCCACACCTGCTGGGCCACCGCCTTTTGGCATGTTGACACATGGAATTGGGGTACCATGTGTGGGTGGGTGAAGTGTTGTGAGCCATCTGTGCTTGTGGGTGCTTCCTGCTGTGCGGTCTGTTGCAGGCTCGGTGTTCCCACCTGAGTAGCTTGGCTGGCCAGGTCCTGGTGGGGGGCTGCGTGAGATATCCATGGGCCACTGTAGGGTGTCGGTGTCGACAGTGTGGTGGTCCTCTTACCATCACTGATGTGTAGTAGTCTGTGCTCTGCTGAAGGTGTTGTGTACCCCTCTGTGATGTGAAGGGGAGGTGCATGTTGACTTTGTGTTGACATGTATGTTGACGAATTGTGCTGGTTTGCATGCAGAATGTATGGCAATGTACATTGTGGGGTTTTGGATTCTTCTACGGGACAGTGTACATTTGGACTACATGACGGATATGAAGTCGTATGCGTACATTTCCATTTCACAGTTTCCGGCTTGTCAGATGTAGTAGGCATGTTTCTGTGCATATGCGGAGCCAGTTGTATCCTTTGTTCTGCAGGGTCGGCTATGGGCGTTTTTCCAGGTTGTTGTCAATGTAGGTGAGCTGTTCGTGCTATGTGTGCGTGCTGCAGGGGATCTGGGACATGATCCTAGGTGATTGTGGGTGTGGTGTGCTATACCTCGTTGTGCATGTATGCCATTGTGCCCATCTCCCACCGTCACCCCAGTCCCTCTTCACTGCACTCCCTGTTGATGTTGTGTCAGGTCCTCTCGAGCTGTGTCTGTACTCCCTACTCCTTGCACTGTCTCCACACTGTTGACTGTGGCCTAGGTTTCCTCTAGCTCCTCCGGTGGCACTGGACTGCCACCTCTTGTTGCCGTTGCTGCCTTCCCTTTTGGCAGGTAGGTTGGTGCCTGGTTTAGGTAGTCACGTCATGCAGGTGCCTATTGGCTTCCTGGACTGGCCTCCTTGCCACTCCGACTGCAATCCAGGTGGTATGCTAGTGGGTCAGTTGCTGGTAGTGTTCTGTCACCTCCGTGACGCTGGTCTTGTTTTCCTGAGGTCTGCACCCTGTCTTCCTCTCCCTCTTCTCCTTGACCTTCCCCGACCCCGTTGTTCCTTGCTGGTAGTCTGTGGGGGTTGTGGGGTTCGAGTTGGCCTCTTTGCACGGTCAGGGTGCATCCATGTTGCTACGTGCTTTGGCTTATTTCTGGTGTTTTTTTCCTGTGGTTTTCATGGTGCATTGTCCCGCCCGACGCTTGGGATTTGCAGACCTGTGGCTGTTTTTTGCTACTTTTTTACCGCGTTGGCCTTATCGCATGTTTTTTTTTGTTCGCGTATCGCATTTTTGCGGCATGGCATTGATTTTCACTGGGGCATTTGCTGCGTTATCTGGTGTCTATTGCATGCTACCGCCGCGTTGTGAATTCCACGTTGACACAGTTATTTTCCCGCAATAGGCTGCACTGTTGAAAGTTGTGTTACGCTACTTTTGCAGTAGTTATCACAAGTTCTTGTGAATATACCCTAAGTAACTCAAAAGTGTGGCAAGGATCATGTCGTAATTAGCACTTGCAATGCTCCTTATCTGTGGTTTGCCTAAGTTTACAAATAGCATGGCTCACTTTATCTTATGTTGGCAGGATCATCCATCCTCGCAGGATGGTTAGTGGCAAAGCTGTCCCACTTGCATTTCAAGAGGCTTGCCTTCAGAACACAAACAAATGAATCTGACACTAGCTTTTTGTCACCCCATACTTCTTTGAGCCTTGCCTGCTTTAGGATGGGGCCAATGCACACTAGGAGGATTATGTCCTCTTTGGAAGCACAGTTAATGTGAAATAAAGAATTCCCTTGGATCAATCTAACCAGCAATCACCTTTCTTACCATCCATACAATCTCACCCACACTGATATCACAACAGGAGATCCCCACAGTTATGGAGACAAACACATTACAACAGAGATTTCCAAAATTATAAAAGAATATACAAATTTATTTTTCAACAAGAGGAAATTAAAAACAAGATAATGAAGATGACATATATGATCTGTGGTCTAAATAAAAACAAATTCCAAAAGAATAGACCACATTTGGTGAATAATATTAGAAACATCCAAGTGATTAATTCATTGAGATCTATTCACAGATTCAGGCGAATATCGAAAAAAGCTCAGTATGATAGTCCCTCGATTTTAATAGAACACAGGCGTTGACGCGTTTCAGTGTGCTGCCTAATATGCACCACCTTTCTCAAGACTAAAAGAAGTTCAGATGTCTCTTTGTCACAACATTAAAAAAGACCGGAATTGTCTCCTGAATATAACTGTTGGGGCAAGCTTTTTAGTATAATCCCTCCACACGGTACTACCCTGCTTTTCTGGTGGTAATAATGCTTTGGAACTTGAAAGTAATACTTTGAAGCGTCCGTGAATTTACACAATTGGGGTAGTCTCCTCCAACTGTAAATGCCCCTTATCCTCTCTGTTCTCCTGGCCTATTTAGTCACAGGACAATAGGGTGGTCTGCATGGGTATGAGTAGAGCCCAAATATTTAACTTTAGGGCACTCTGTTAAATAAAGTTTTTGCAAAATCAAGTCCCTTGTGAATCTTTTTTTCATGGCTTACACCTCACTGTTGAAGTTTCCATATACGGTACACCTTCGTCACGGTGTGAATAAAAATCATGCAGTACCGGAGCGTAGCAAAATAAACTTATAGGCTGTTTGCCATCAAAGGTGGTTGCCCTACAAGTGATGGGAATGACCCAAACCGAAGGTCCAAGAATTTTCGTTTCATAAAGACTGGAAAGGGGCACCAAGATGGGATGCAGGTTTCAGAATGTTGTAGGAGTTGATCAAAATCCAAGGGTAGGATCGTTTAGCCAGAGCTGTCTTGCCCTTAAGGAGAGATTTTGGACTCATTGATTTACTTAACACATATTTAAAGGTTGTATAGGGTAAAGATAAATCCCATAAGGACTGTGCTTCCATTCTGCTGATGCAATTTTCCAGATAGGATTTAGAGCGGGTCTGCAGGGAGTTTGCAAATACTGACCACAGAATTTTGTTGATGAAATTCTCTTCAGGGTGCTGTAGCCTGTAGCAGCACACTGCCCGGTGATAACGTGCATTGCTATACCAAACTCTAAACAGATATGTGCCATTGCAGCCGCTCTTGGGATCTGGAAAACTTGCCTGTATGATTTAATTATCAGGTTTTCAAGCAAGACTATGTCGGGCGTGGCCGAACACGGGCTGAAGATGGCCATGCTGTGAGGGAGCTCCGTCCTCCCTTCTCGCCCGCATCTATCCTGGTTACAGATCCGTAGTGCACTTCAATAATAACTGCAATCGGAAAGCAAGTGGAGCCCATCCCGATGGTTCCGAGGATTGTGGTTGGCCCAAAGGTGAAGATGTCGGTCCTGGAGGTCTCGGCTTGAGGAAGAGCCGAAAAGCTGGGACCTGCAGTATTGCTCCCTGCCATCTGCGGGGCTCCATTCAACCCTTGGAAGTCCGGCAGTGGCGCGGCTACGCAGGAGTCGGCACAGAAGACCTGCATTGGGGCCGCCTATTCAGTGAGTAACATTGTGGCAAGCTATGAGATTAAGGGTGAGGCAAATTGCGACGGGAGCGCCAGCCGCAGGACGCAAGATGGCGGAGGCGTTTCTCCTACCCTGAGAGTCTCTCGCTGCCTCTGCCTTTTGTGACCATGCGTATTGCCCCCCAGGGGTGCCGTGGCCCGCATCTGCTGTGGGGGCCCATACTGACTGCTCCCCTTGTATAAGAAATTGTTAGTGTGGCTCCCCCTCCCTCTTGCGGCGGTGCTGCAAGTGGTTAGAGCACTGTTGGGACATATTCCTGTCTTTGTGCCGCATTGAATATGGACTGAAAACCAGGCGGCCTGGGGGTCCTTTGGCCGATTGGGGGCATCAATCCTTCCCTGCTCTAGCCTGTGTGGGCCCAACATGTGGTGAGTGGTGGATACAGACGGCTGGTGTGACCTGGTGCGACTGGGAGCGTCGGTCCTGTAATGCTGGTGGGAACAGCAGTTCTGCCTGGGGTACGATGACTGTTTGGGAGCCCCCGCAGTCCAGGTGAAGATCGTCAGGCTGTGTAGGGTTTGGGCTGGAGAGCCCCCCTCCTCCTGGAGTGTCAAGAAGGTGCTTGGAACCCGTGGGGGGATAGCCGGAGTCTGGACCTGTCTTGCCCTGGCCGACGGCAGTGCATGTATCCGGTGAGGTGAATGATCCACATTCTTGTTACCCCGACTGCGCGGGGGTCTAGGGAGCGGTGACCTGAGGTGCCTGAAGGGACTCCGGGGCTGGAGGTGGTGACAAGAGCTGAGGTCCGTCAGGTGAGCACTGGTGGCACAGTGAGGCGCATTGCTGGGGGCTGGGCGGACGCGCCAGTCATCAGGTGGTAGAGGGCGGTGGACCATCCCCGCTAGAAACACTGATCCTCCGCCTCTACTGTGTCTGCTGGTTGTGTTCATCTGCTCTGGGGACTGCTACAACAAACCAGTTTCCGCTTCGCCACTCCTTGTGCCCCTCCGGCCGGGGCGGGCTGGAGCAGACCGTGATGGAGCACGTCAAGGCCACGGGGCTCCGTGGTTCTAAGAAAACACAAACCAACAAACTGGATTGTTATACCGTCTCTAAAGAAGCGCAACAGGCCCGGATGCCCAGGGACTCAGGATAGAGTGGACAGAGCGAGGAGGAGCAAGAAATCTCGTGTAAGGATGTGATGGTCGCCATCACGGGAGTCAAGACTTCTCTGGACACAGTGGCTATAGATGTCAACCTCATCAGGGCGGATATGGGCAAACTAAATGAAAAAGTCAAACAGGTGGAGCTTACAACGGCCAGCCTTGTGGAGGACGTCTCACATCTGCAGGGTGGCGATCAAGGAGTCTCAGGACTTTTGTAAATGTACGGATGTCAAGCTGGATGATTACAAAGGCCGCCTGCGTCGAAACAACCTTCGTATTCTTGGGGTCCCCGAGAAATCGGAGGGACAAATGCCGGACCTCTTTGTCAAGGACCTCATCCTTAAACATTTGCAGCTCAAACGCCTCAGTACGTTTTTTGTCGTTGAAAGTGCTTACAGGATCCTGGGCGACTGTCCCAAGCTGGGCGCTCCCCCCCGTGGCCCATGTTGGCGCGGGTCCTAAATTTCCGCGACAGAGACGTAATCCTTCAGAACTTGAGAGCTGGGGCCTCACTGCGATATGAGAACTCCAACATATCCTTCTTCCCGGACTTTACCCAAAGGGTACAGTGACAAAGGCGATCGTTCATGTCCATCAAACGTGTCCTCAGAGACCTGAATATGAAGTACTCCATGCTTTTCCCTGCCCATCTCAGGATTGAGGCGGATGGACAAGTGTGGTTTTTCGATCATCCAGAGACAGCTGCAGACTGGATTGAGAGCAGGAATGAGAGAAGCCTGGCCGACCGAGGTGGAGGTGGTGCGGACAACAGTACACCTGCCTGAGGAGATGCCTGTCCGGGGGCTGAACTAGTACTTTTTGTTTAATATGTAACAGGTGAAAGGGGCGGTGGGGGGTTTCAGAAAACTTTGTTACATTTTGGCCAGGGGACTGGTATAGCCTTAAGTTGTTTGCATTTGAAGGGTATACAGTAGATGTGCTGGACTGGGAAGGGGCTGGTTTTGTTTCCCCCTACCCCCTTGATTTTTTTTTTCTCTTTTGAACGCTTTTTCAGGGCGGCAGGCACTCTGCAAGTTTTTATGGGCAGTTCAAAACCCAGAGGGCAGGGCAGAGGGGTGGGGGGCTGTTGGCCGGTAGTGTTTCGTGTTTTTGTTTGTAGTTTTGATTGCATCAGCGACTGATTCAATGTTTGGGGGAGTGGCATTGCATGCAGTGCATTACAGTATGTTTAAACATTGCACCGGTGGGAGACAGTGGGGTCAAATTGTTGAGTTGGAATGTCAATGGGCTGGGGAAAAAATCAAACGTAGTGTTGTTCTTCAATGTGTTAAGCGTCATGCTCCTGACATTGTTCTGCTGCAAGAAACCCATTTAGTTGGAAATGCCTGCAAGGCATAGCATAGAGGGGGTTACGTCTTACTGGCTCATGCAGGTTTCACCACGGGTTCCCCAGGGGGGTTGGTATACTGATGAAAAAATCCTTTCCCTTCGTAGTGCAGGATACGTGGACGGATGCTAGAGGACGATATGTCGGAGTCTCGGGCACTTGGGAGGGTCAACCTGTCACCTTCCTCTTGATCTATGTACCTCTGGATCTTCAGGCAACCACGTTCAAGGATTTGGGTACGCTGCTGTTGGAGATCCCAGAGGGCCTCTTGGTGCTAGAAGGGGATTCGAATTATGTGGTCTCTGCGTACTCTCCCTAGCTCGCAAAGCTGGCTTTGGGACTTCCTAGAAACCATGGGGGTGGTGGATGGATGGAGGGTCTTCCATCCTGATGCTTCCCAGTATACCTTCCACTCTGGGGCTCACAGGAGTCTATCCAGAATCAATTACTTTCTGGTACGGGCATCCCAAATTGCCCAAGTTCGGGAGATAAAACACTTGGCTAGAGGCATCTCAGATCACTCGCCGGTGTGGCTTCAGGTGACGCTCGATTACCCGCAAACGGGGCGAGTTTCCCCCATCAATCTGTAGTATCTTTGCGATCCTCATATCAGCCGAAAGCTCCTTAAGGCCATTGATAACTACTTTAATGAGAATGAAGGTTCGATGGAATCCCCACAGGTGCTTTGGGGGGCATTTAAGACAGTGATGCAGGGCCAGGCCCTTTCCTTAATGTCCGGGAAAAAGAAGCAACAGCACAAACAGTTGGTGGCGCTGGAAGCAGAGGAGGGGAGACTGGAAGCAGATCTAGAAATAGGGGTCACACCTGACAAGCCTCACCTTCTCAAACTTAAACAACTGGACTACAGGGCACTAGCGACTGATCATGCAAAGGCCATAGGGATAGCGGTTCAGGGTCAGTTGTATGAGGTGGGTGACATGGCTGGAAAACTCTTAGCCTGGTTGGATAAGAGAGAGTGGGCAAGCAGACTAGTACCTGAGCTTCGAGGACGAGAGGTTACTTCCTCGTCAGACCCGCAAGAAATAGGGGACTGTTTGGCTGCCCACCTCAAGACTGTTTATACCTCGGCAGCCCCTTATCCTGTAGAGGATTCCCGCCAGACGCTTACAGATATAGCTCTGCCCAAACTGTCAGTGGTCGACCACGACTTCATGGACAGGGACGTTTCCAACAACGGTGCTGGATGAGCTTAGAGGCATGGCTGACAGTAGGAAACCAAGTGCCCTGATACTTTTAGATCTATCAGCGGCATTTGATACTGTCAGCCATGACCTGCTCTTGGACAGATTGGCCAGATTTGGAATAAAGGGTGCAGCATATAAATGGCTAGAATCTTTTCTGACAGGGAGGCGACAGAGGATTCAGCAGGGAGATGGTATCTCCGATGTAGGTAGGGTGGAGTGCGGAGTCCCGCAGGGCTCGGCACTATCCCCACTACTTTTTAATCTTTACCTACAACCTTTGATTGAGTCCTTAGTGCACATGGGTTGTCGAGTGTTTAACTACGCAGACGACAACCAGTTGTTATTTAGTATTGAGAACTCAACTGTGGCTCAGGCTCATGTGCAAGAGGTCCTTAGGTACACAGTCAGTTGGATGACTGACAACCTACTGAAAATTAACTCCGAAAAGACGGAAGTTTTGATGATGTCTACTGGTACATTGCCTTGGTGTGACCTGTATTGGCCTCAAGAACTTGGTCCTACTCCAACACCAGCAGCAAATGTTAAAAGTCTTGGCATAAAAATTGACCGTGAACTGTCAATGTCTGCCCAGATTTCAACGGTAGTTGGAACCTGCTTTGGCCTAAACAGGAAGCTGCGTAGGTTAGTTCCTCTTCTCTCCCAGTCTATGCTTCGCACGGTGGTTTCAGCCACAATTATATCACGACTGGATTATGGTAACGTCCTTTACTTAAACCTGCCAAATAATCTGATCAATAGACTGCAGGTTGTCCTGAACGACGCGGCGCATTTAATTTTCAAGCTTCCCAGAAGAACTCATGCCTCCCCCTTACTGCTCAAGCTTCACTGGCTCCCCGTGAAACAGAGGGTGGAGTTCAAGAGCTTGTGTATAGCACATAAAGCAATATATGAACAAGCACCTGTCTATATAAAGGATCGTTTGATGCCCTATAACCCTAAACAATCGCTCAGATCTTCTGATGCTCAGTTGCTGACCTGCCCTCATTTTAAAATGATAACAAAGGGTGGAAGATCCTTTTCCATACAGATCCCACAGCTGTGGAACAAGTTGCCAGACCTTCTCCGTAAAGAGGCCAATCTTCTACGCTTCAGAAAGCAGCTGAAAACATTTTTGTTTAGGGAAGCCCTTGGCCCCATTTAATTACATTTTATTTTATTCCCCTTCTCGTTGGTAGAATTGTTGTGTTTTCCTTGGTCTAAAGCGTCTTGAGACCTGTAGGTGAGTTGGCGCTATACAAATTAAAGTAACATAACATAACATAACGAAATATCAGCAGCCGCACAATCGCTCAAATCGGGCAAAAGCACAGGTCCTAACGGGCTACCTAATGAGCTGTACAAGCTCCAACCTGATAAATTGTCCCTCTATTTGAGGGCCATGTATGAGGACTAGAGGCCAGCGGGACTCTTGCCAACAGACCAACGTACAGCCACGATAGTGTCTATTCATAAGGACGGGAAGCCCAGGACCGAATGTGGTTCCTACCGACCCATATCCCAGTTGAACGTGAGCCCAAGATCTTGGCTAAGCTCCTGGCTACTCGCCTTTTGATGGTGATTGAGACCTTGGTGCACCTGGACCAATCAGGTTTCATACTGCACTGCAACACGGTGCTGAATCTGTGCAGAGTTCACGGGGTTCTAGCTAGGGCAACTACCATATTGGAGCCGGTGGTTATAGTTTCCTTGGAAGCGGCCATGGCCTTTGATACCATTGCATGGCCCTACCTGAGTGGTGTGTTGAAAAAACTAGGATTTGGCCCCAAATACATACAATGGGTGCAGTTACTGTATTCCCAACCTATAGCCTAAGTGGTGGTCAACAATACG
This sequence comes from Lissotriton vulgaris, assembly GCF_964263255.1. NCBI lineage: Eukaryota > Metazoa > Chordata > Amphibia > Caudata > Salamandridae > Lissotriton > Lissotriton vulgaris. The sequence continues at coordinate 867,365,163 of NC_141696.1, forward strand.
AAGTCAGACGCCTTTGAGCTGGGCAGGGGGACCCGTCACGGTTGCCCCTTGTTTCCATTGCTGGTTGCCCTAGCGTTGGAGCCACTGGCAGCGTGGATTCGTCAGGACCTGATGGTCAGGGGTATGTGCTGGTCTTCGGATTGGGAAGACTGAATTTCTGTTTACGCGGATGATATCCTACTGTACTTGACCTCCCCTAGGAGATCCTTGATAGTGGTCTTGGACATCTTCACGATCTTTGGACGGTTCTCCGGTTATTCCATAAACTGAAGCAAATCCCTCCTGTTCCTGATGGCGGGTGTGCCCCCGATTCCCCCGTGTGGGTGCCCACTATAGATTTGTTCCGAAGTGTTTAAGTATCTGGGTATTTACCTTTCTCTAGACCTCTCTCATCGCTATTCCCGCAACCTACGCCCCCCCTGCTTCAGTTGCGCAAAGAAATTGCCAGGTGGAAATCACGTCCCCTTCCCCTGCTAGGCAAGGCCGCCCTTTTTAAGATAATGTCCCTACCCCGATTCCTATACGCTCTTCAGAATTCCATGGACCCGATTCCCACGTCCTATTTCCGAGAGGTCAAGAGCCTCCAACATGACCTGCTGTCAGCAAACTTTCTCTAATCTGGTATGATAGAGGCATCAACCTCCCAGATATACAATTGTATTATTGGGCATTTCATCTGTCCTCTATCAATCATTGCACCTATGCCAAGCCTAGTGACCGGGGTACAACATGGACAGGTGGCTCCTCTCCAGGGGAACCTTTAGCAGAGCCCTCTATTCTAGGCCCCAGTGCTATCCTCTCACGGGCCCCACCAAACATGCAGTACATGTCTGGCATGTGGTCACTAATCGCCTGGGCTGAAGACGGAAGCTGATGCTCCTAACGCTTTTATGGGACTCCGAGCAATTGGGTGATCTATGAAAGAGTAAGGGATTTGATAAATGGAATCTAATAGGTATTGCATGCATAGGGGATTTGTGGGACAGATCTGATATTAAGTCTTTTGCAGCGCTGCAGCAGCAAAATAATCTGGCCGAATCAGAGCGCTTCCGATACACACAGGTCTGGCATGCACTTCGCACGCACTTGCAGCCCGGGTCCACACTACCGAAATCATCCCCACTGGAAGATAGGGTACTTGATGGTCATCTCCCCGACAGTACCATTTCCCTGATATATAAAAAACTGGTCAACAACATCTCAGATCCTCTCCAGGCTCTCCGAGAAAAGTGGACCAGAGACGGCTTGGAAATGGATGACGAGGAGTGCAGGAGGCTGTCTCCTCTCCCAGGGTCGTAGCAATATCAGCTTGTCTCTGTCTTGTCCAATTAAAACTCCTCCATCTTATTTACGTAATGGGGCCCCAATTGGTACAAATGGGGAGGGTAGAAGAGGGACCCTCTAGGCGGTGCTGTGGCCAGCTGGGGACCTTTTTCCACATAGTTTGGGAATGTACATGGATCCAACCCTACTGGCGTGCTATTCACTACATAATTAATACTCTTCTGTCTTTGCGGCTCCGGGTGGAGGCCCGTAGGTGTCTCCTTAACATCTGGGAACCAACTGACCTGAATGACTGTCTGATGCAGTGGGTAACACTGGGGCTAATGCTGGCCAAGAGGAATATTGCCCAGCGTTGGGGGGCATAAACTGCACCCACAGCACAGGATTAGGTAAAAGACATGGACTGGGCAACGTTCAGAGAAAAGACTGTATATGTGTCGTGTGGATGTCTCATGTGTGGGGCTTGTGGAATTCCTATCGGGGGGACATACATCAGCCCCCCCGGCCACTGCATGGGATGACCCCCCCGTCATCCTAGACCTTCCATCCTCAATGACTTTATTTTGTACTGTCACCTACTGTACCACTGATGCCTATCTTAATGCTCCCTCTGTATTGATACGCAATTGCTGATGTTTGTTCTTTTTTAATTAAAATGTTTTACAAAAAAAAAGCAAGACTATGTCCTGCGCACGTAGTGCTTCACTAGCATAGCAGAGAGTTGGTACAGGTTTCAATGCCATGACAGTCAACATTGGTGTTAGGATGTGGCCATTTAGATTACTGTAATAGGTACAGGATAAGGCTGTCAGGGCATTGGCCTTCCTGATGAGGTCATGCTTCTGTGGGAAAAAGGATTGTTTTTGTCAACCAGGACCCCCGGGTATTTGTAAACTTCTACATTTTCAAGACACAGTCCTTGAAGCTACCAATTTTTGTTATGATTGTCATTGGATGATGTTGTCATAACTTTAGTTTTCTTCCTATTAATTTCCAGCGTGTTCACTTGGCCATATTTTGTGAGAGCATCTATTAAGTGCTCCAGACCTACCTTTGTTTGACTACACAGGAACACATTGCCTGCATACATTAAGTGACTTCATCGCAGTGGGCCTAGATGGGCAGGATGACCATTCGTCTCATTAAGTGACTTTGTTAGATCTTGTAGAAATAAATTGAAAAGGAACGATGTAAGGATACAACCCTATTTGAGGCAGTGATAGGTCCTTATTTTCATGAAAATAGGAGAGCCATTACCTACTCTGATTCGGATCTGTGTGTTAGAATACAGTAGTAGTATCATATATAAAAAGTGATTGTAGAATGACCCCGTAAACAAGCTTCAACCAAAGTTTTCTACAGTCAACACTATCAAAGACAGATTTGAAATTTAAAAAACATAGATGCAGTGGCTATTTTGCCTGTTTCAATGTATCCATGATAAGGATCAGTGCCATGATGTTTGTTACCTTTTTTAAGAGACACAAGGGAACCCGCAAGGTAGTTAAGGACCATGGGTAACAGTTATATATACGAACGATGGTCCTTAAATGAGTAAGATATCAGCAGGATAAATATAGACTAGGATCATCATCAGGACAATAAATAGTGCATGCCTGACTTGGAAAATTGGAGGGGGGGGGGGGAGGATAGAATTAGGGCGGCCTGATAGTAATGAACCTGGTCATTTTGACGGCTTACTCACTCGTCCAGGTGACAACACTCTTGTGTCTTTACGTAATAAACGGTGTCTCATAACAACCTAACAAGTGGATGAGGAGGGAACGGTGGTAGGACTGTGGCAAATAACACTGTAGTGAGTAGGCAAACCTCTCGATATAGAGAAAGCTGGGTATACTCCCCCCCCCTCCATTTTCCCCCCGCTTTTTCCTTATTTCACAGGCAATTTCTTACAAATCAGGCATTCACTATTCACTGTCCTGATGATGATCCTACTATCTCGTTAAAAGGATCGAAACGTCGTCGACCCATGTGGAACAGCTTGCACATTAATCCACTGTGTAAAAAAGAGCATTGACTGTTTGTACTAAGCTTGATACAATTCACATTTTACAAGCTACATCTGTCTTGCCTGAAATGTCCTTGTGTGTTATGTTTATGTCATGTTCCCTATCGGATACAGGATTGTGTCCCACTATATTGTTCTTCTCAATCATGTTTTTGGATTTATTATATTTTTAAATTGTTTGTCCGGCTGGACATTCTGAATATAATATTGATTCTGATTCATATTTATCCTGCTGATATCTTACTTGTTCGTATATATATCTGATGTTTCTTATCATCCGTGGTACCAAGTATAACTATTAGACAGATAGAGACAAACAGATAGAGGATTGTACCTCTTGGGATACATTTTTTGCTGCCAGATGTACCAGAACACATGGCACCACTTAAATAGCAGTAATACCAGATGTATTAAGACAAATACAGAATGAGTATGGAGCAGAAACTGCTCTGAACTTAGGGATGAGATTGTTAGGAAATTTTGCCCAGGTATCACCTAATATATTAGCAAACATAAAAGGGGAGGCAGCAGCAATGGCAATATGCTAATGTTAGTGGGATTTCACTCCTTTACAAAAGAAGCATGAATTACCTAAAATTATTGAAAACACATATGCCGAATTAGGTAGAGATAGTTTGGGAGCCACGGCAACAAAACCTCAACTCATGGGTGTTCTTGAAAAGGATATCACCAAGCAAGCACCCGATTCTTCCAAAAAGAAATGGGATAGTAAAAAAACAAAAGAGTAGAGAAAATAGGTCATAATCCAAGGATTGGTCTCCTCAACAGGAATCGTGATAACATTAAAAAACCTGACTGGTATCAGGATACTGATACACGTTCCTCTTGTTCCTTTCAGGGTTCATCAAAACACTCAGAGAGAGAAGACCGGTCAGAACACAGACAAAAAGAATGGACAAAGTCCAGAGACACACAGCGTACTTCGGATTATAATATCCAAAAAGGAGATACACCAAAATCAAAACCTTAATTTAAAAAGAAGAAGGTAGCAGGTCTTAAAGTTATGCCCAGAATTCCGAGGACTCAACTTCTCAATGGTTTAATGGGCTCTGATGATGCTAGACACTCAGCAGAAGTGACAATAGCTCACCAGAACCTGAGGGAATTTCTGGTGATAGGAGCGTTGAATGAACATATAATGGTGGAGACATCTGATACCAGGGTAAGAGTCCCACACCCGTTATATGAACTAACAAATGGAGGGGCACAAACCCAGAAAAAATAACTGTCTCTTTTGGGAGAACCTGACTTACGGCTATGATATCCTTTTGCCTGAAAAAGATTGGGTGCCTGAAATTCTTATGGAGTGCCCAAAGGGAGAAATTGTAATTTTACCGGCTTTTTCTGACCTTGTTCCAATATACTTAAAACCCATATATGCGCAGGAGTGGGCACTAGCACTTGCTCCAGTATTATATCTCAACCATGTAGGGTGGGATGCTGAGTCACCTCACCATGTAAGACCAGTAAAAATTACTCCAACTCCACAGAGACAATACCCTATTTAATAAGAAGCGAAGAAACAGGTCAGGGAGATCTCAGATCAACTTGAATACCAGGGTGTAATAGAAACTTGCACCTCTTTAATGAATAATCCTTTGTTTCTTGTAATGAAACCTGATAATTCATATTGTCTAGTTTTAGACTACAGTCATCTGAACAAATGCACAAAAACATTTGCAGTACAGAATTCACACAGTGATGCTTCAATGAATAACACTGTGTGGAAAAAAATACAAAACAACACTAGATATCCCAAATGGATTTTTCTTGCCAAAATATTGTGCCTGAAAGCAGATATTTGACAGTATTCTAAGCGCTTGGTTCCCAGTATCAATTCTGTAGACTGGCACAAGTGTATAAGAATAGCCCCGGGTTGTTCTCAGGTAGGATAACTTCAAAATTGTGATGAAGAGGCATTGTCCTGTGCAGATGATATTTATCTGACGGATGATGATTTAAAGGATCCCTTGACCAGGGTGAGCAACATAATTTTGGCGTTCGCCTCTTAGAGCTACAAATTCAACTGTAAAAAATAGATAATAGCCCACCTCAATGTCCTATTTTTAGGATGCGAGTTATCAAGTGAAGGGAAAACCTAGCAACTAATATTATAGACAAGTATTTGCTGCTCCAGGCTCCAAAAACTGAAAAACTATATAGGGATTCCTAAATTTTGGCAGAACATATATTTTGGATCACGCAGAAAGATTAAAACCTTTCTACGATTTAATCAGACCTGATTTTTCAATTACACATTGGACACTGGAACACACAGATATACTTTGTTCCTTACAAGCTGACATGATAGCTTCAAGACACCTACACACAAGTGTAAATACCACAAATTTGGTGATCCGAGTAATAGCGGATAAATCAGTTTACACTTAACTAACCTTCAATGAAGGCAAAAAAGTGCCCATAGCTAACAAATCACACTTGTGCACAAACACTGAAATGTGTTTTGAGTCAACAGAGAAAAATCTGACAGCAGTACAGACTGCGGTAGTGAGAGGTAGAGCACTGGCTCAGGAGAAGCGAATAATTGTTGTGGCTCAGATACCGGCCTTAGAGGCTTTTACAAAAGCTAACGTTCTGAACGCAAAAGTGCTACATCCGCAATGGATACAATGAGCTAATTCTTTCACTGCAACAGATGTAGACTACAAATGTTATTCTACACTAAAAACACCAGCATTCCTGCAATACAAACAAGAATATCCTCCCCCAATCGAAATAAGGCCTCTAGATCAATATGAATACATTATTTACACTAACGGTTCTGCTCAGCCTGCCATAGGAAGTAAACAGCAATACAGCGCAGCTTGTGTGATTGTAAAAGGTTTTCTGCAGGATGGCAAGTTCCATCCTAGCAGTACGAAGACACAGTCTCTAGGAGTTGCGTCCAGTTTTACAATGAATATCTTCATTACTGGGGTCAGAATGGGTTTAAAGACTCCAAACGTTGCACAATAAAGCACAAAATGCTTTGGAAACAAGTGGCAGAGATGAAAAAAAAAAAGACTTGCCAAGAGCTCACGTGATACACACGCTGAGTCATCAACAAGATGGCGTACATTTTTTGATGGAATTCATTGGCTGATGAAGCAGCTAAGGTAACAGTGCAAACTGCTGCCGTAGTTGCGATCACTTGTTCTAGCAGAAGAATAGACGGAAGCACAATGATAGCTGTCATTACTTCATGGAAAAAACTGCACAGCCTTGCCAAAAAGCTTTCCACTCAAGTACTCCTATATATTCCATATGCTGATATTTCAGAAGGGGGATGGAGCTATACATAACATGAATCGCAGATTAGGCTTAATTCTAGCTGCACACGAGGGTCCTGGTTCTGCACATGCAGGGATTACTGTGACTGTTTCCTTACTGAAACAACGCTATTGGTGGCCAGGTCTAAGTAAATAAACACCAGCATTTGTTCTTAAGTGCGACATTTGTCAGCAGATGAAGGGTTCCACTGGAGCACGTCCAGCGCAAACACCATTACTAATATCAGACAGCCCTCCCGCCTGTGTCTATTTGGACCAGTACGGCCCCTTACAATCTGATGGGGCTTACAAGTACTTCTTGGTGGAAGTGGATTAATACTATACATTCCTGTGGGTGTGGCCTCAGCGCTCGACTGACACTCAAACCGTTATAGCACATATGCAAGTCTTCATAGAGACATATGCACTTGGCACATACATTCTGACCATGGCCCCGCGTGTAGCTCTACGGCTTCCAAGTAAGCCATGGGATGTTACAGAGTTGCATTGTGGTACTTCTCTCTGTACCACCCCAAGGGAACTTACGTTATGGAGAGGGAAAACTGAGACTTATGCAATCTTTACCAGCAAGGGTATTAGGTGTGGGTGGTAGTTGGGTCAATCACAAACATGGGGTCCTGAGGGCACTAAATAACATGCCAAAAAGTTCCCTGTGAGGTGTCACCTCTTATGAAGTCCTATTTGGGATTAGAATGTGGATGCCTGATATTGATTATGAAACTACAGTGGCAGAATGAAAACCTTTTAACATAAATAAATGTTTGGCTGTATTATAGGATCTTAATAAATTCTGGGCACTACAAAGCAACGTGCAAGTAAAACACACCGCGACTGGGGAAGTAAAATCAGTCACAGGAAGACCTGCCTGACCTGCAAGACCTGCCTGGATCTCAAATGTTGGGGATCTGATTAGAGAAGAGATTGTGGACAAGAAAGAATTTGGCCCATCATACAGAAAGCATGTACCTGTCCTGGCTGAAGAAGAAACAAGATCAGTACTTCTTCTCTTGAGCTGATCAAACCACATATGTGGCCGATCCTGAATAGCAGGCCACTTGGACTCCTAGGTAGCTGCTGCTGTCCTTGCGCTACAATTCAGGAAGTTCAGACAGAAAGACTTATACCCTTCAAAGAGTCTAATATTTTAGGGAATGGAGTTTCCAACAATGAAATGGAACTCGTTCCTATTGAAATTGAACAACAAAACACAAATGAAACACAGATACCAATTTGGCCTGACCTGACATCTACATCAATATGACTCTATAGGATATGACTACAAGAACAACAAAACCTGCAGATCGAACTGCATCTGGCTACTTCGTCGATTTCAACACATTTCTCTGGACCCAAGTGAACCTGAGTCACAGCCAGCTACAGTTTCCCGGAAAAAAACAAATTCATGATTTTATCGTTTAAAAAATAAAGACATACCTTGTCTCACCATGGCTACAGCTCTGAATAATAACTCTGGAATACTGTTCCTGCTATTCTGGACAGGTTTAGTGTCTGTCTTTTTCTTTCTTGTGAATGGACACAATCTTCCAGAACGCTCCAGAGCTTCACTGTGAACTTGTTACTGAAACCTCCAAAGTCATTTCATTGTGAACAAATAGACCTGTCCTATGTAAACATTATAGCAATTGCAGTTCCTGATGGAATAGTTTGGGATGAAGTTTCATATGATGTATTTGGTCCCACTGAACTTTTGAAAACACCACATGTATTCAAAATGTCTTTAAATGATATAAATACCTCCAGTACATACTCTGACGATTGGGATTTTGAAACTGTTAATAATATGTTGTCTGATTTAGAAATGTCCGCAGCATTTTCAAACAATGAAATGTTTGATGTCTCTTCTAATTTTAACGCAATGTACTGTTATCAACAATATGGTCATCACTTTTTGCATAAAACGAGTGCACCACATAATATTTTTGCACACCCCCAATGGGAACATTGCCCAACACCACAGAAGGGTAGTTCACAAACATTTGCACAAAAGTTTGCTTATTTTTCTGGATTCAATACATCAGATCCACGCTCATGTTATTATATGCTTGCACCTATATCATCAAAAAAGTGTATCCTCACTAACAAAAAAAAGAAATACTCTGCATCCTTTACTGCCCAACTGTCTGCACAGGGTTTCGGCTTAAGGAAAGACACAATAGACATTTAGTCAGTCTGAGGTACTTAAGAATGGCAGGTTGAGGGAACCAAAGCACTATTCAGAGCATGCCTCATATCACAACAGATGATTTTCCTGAACAACACTGTGCAACAGACTTCCAGTCTTGGGCTAGCCAAGGTTAAGGATTGAACACACCTCATATTGCCTGGCTTTCACACTTAAAGGGATGGCAAAACTATACAGAACATGGTGACGGTACACTAGATGACATCATGCATGGCATTTCATTCAATTTAACAGATCCCAATTGGGATGGTTATTTTGGCCTATCAACACAAATAGGTGTCATTCAACATTCAGGGGTTCCACCAAAGGGTTTAGTATCCATAGGCCTGAGTTGTGCTATGTACAACAAGAACATCCGGAAGCACTGACATCATACAGTGTTGGGAAGTTGTGCCTAGAGTGGCTAAGAACCTTGACACTGTCAAAGGCGAAACAACACTTGTCCCTACTCTCAGATGACATGGATATCAGGGATTTTTTACTAGGTCCTCAGAAACCACGCCTGAAACGCTTCTTTTACGCTGTTTATAATGAAATTTACAAAATATCTCAACAGGAAGCTGCGGAGAGATCACGTGAAATTTACTGAATTAACTTAGAAAAGGCTTTGGCTGTGGTTGATAACGGCATAAACATTCTTACATCCAGAATATCTTTACTGGGCAACATTGTATTTTCTGCTATAGATATAATGGAACAGGATCTGTTAATCTTACAACTCAGACAATCACAATTCATGGCCATAGCACTTTGCCAGTAACAACTTTCCACTTTCAATATTGCCTAGAACACCATCAGGTTGGCAGGTATGAAGCAATGGGTAGGGAATTCATCCATGAATCTTGGGAAATAATGTAGGGCCAGCCCTTCACTGTTACCTCGCCTGCTGCCAGCCATATGGTGACTACATCCCCAACCTGCCTTGCGGCCAAGTGTCGCCGACGACCGTTTCATGCCAGGAGGAGCTACAAAGGCAGCACAGGGTTCCTGTGGTATGGGACGTGAATGGGCATGCCCAGGCTGTACCCGGGCGTTGCCCAAAAGAGCCTGGGCTGGTCATCTGTGCTGAAAATCACAGTTCAAGGATTAAGAATCATTCTTGCATGTACTGTGTGTCATGGCTGTGTCATTTTTATTTTATTTTGACCTGGCTGTTTGGGATTAATAATGGAAAAACGTAAGGTGGGGGATATTGCGAACTATGAACACAGTATTGAGAAATCAAAGAAATCAGGCTAAGTTAAGCATGGGGCCAGAACTGGGGCTAATGGTCTTGATCAAACCACATTGGCAGATATTGATACAATAATTGGTGAGACCTAGCAGTTGCTTACACTGAGTAATACTAAAGAGAAGGCCATGTTGGTGAAAGTTCTGGCCATGCTCAAGGCATTTGCAGGCACATGCATTAATGTTGGCTTTTGCGATTCCTTAATTTCGATTTTTAAGGAATCGCAATTAAGGAATCACAAAAGCCTATGCATGTAGAAATCGCTTAAAAAATAGCGATTTCTAAACATTCCTTAATTGCGACTTGCAAATTGTGAATCGCAATTAAGGAATACCTCCCCATTCATTCCTATTGGCTTACAGGCCCATAGGAATAAATGGGAAGACATTCTCAATTTGCGATTCTCCATTAGCGAATCGCAAATTAAGAATGCAATTTCAAGGGTGCCAAGGGGTCAAAAGGGCACCCTGTTGCACCCCTGAAATTGATCTGTGCACATATGTTGCACACACACATGTCCTAAGGGCAAGTGTGTGCGCAACATGAAACTTTGAAAAATGCACAAAAGTGCATTTTTCAAAGTTTTTGCAAATTACCATGAAGTTGAACTTCATGGTAATGTGCTACTCCTATTTGCAAAATCACTAATTTTCTTACTTTAATGCATTGCATTTAAGGAATCTCAATTTGGGATTCCTTAAATTGCGATTTTTGCATTTGGGAGGATGCATCCCAAATGCAAAAATACCGGTCGCAAAGTGGCAGATTCTGAGAATCTGCCCGTTTGCAACCGGTTTTTAGCTTGATGCATGTGGCTGTAAGTGCCCCTAAGGCTCTTAAGGCTTCTGTTTCGGCACCGACCCTCATTGAGAGCCCTCGTACATTGCGTACTCTACAATTAGCAAGTCAAGCTATTGGGACTGTTCCTGTTTTATACCGGGCCCCTACAGGACGTCAACCTGCTGATACAGCCACTGATGATCAACTTAATAAGACCTCATGCTCTCTATATTCACCCATTACAGTGATCACGAATGTGCCCTTTTTCAACAGATTTGCTCCTATTAAACACACAGAGGAACCAGTGGGAGTTGAAACATCTGAAGCCTTGGCACGGGACATTCGCCCACTGCTTTGTTGATAAAACCGCAAAGTGCACACAAAGTGAGAAATCAAGTGGACAATGAACTGTTGTATAGTAAAATGAATGAGCTTTGAATTCAGCTCGGGTTACTATCAGCGAGTGAATATTGGGCCCGATTCACAGAATGAACTTAAGACTCATCCTAAACTTACTACTGTTTTGGTATTCACAGATTGCACTTACTACTTTTGGTATTCACAGAATGAACTTGCTACTTTTGGCATTCACAGAATGCACTTACTACTTTTGGTATTCACAGAATGAAGTACTCATTTCGGTATTCACAGAAGTTAGGAGTCCTAACTTCTGTGAAAACCGAAATGAGTAAGTGAATACCGAAAGCCCTAAAATTAGGATTTTTCTCAATTTAGTAGTAGTAAAGTTAGGACTCCTAACTTTAGGACTCCTAAATGCCTTCTGTGAATACCGAAAGTCTTACAATTACGATTTTTCTCAATTTAGTAGTAGTAAAGTTAGGACTCCTAACTTTAGGACTCCTAAACTGAGAAAAATCCTAATGTTAAGGCTTTCGGTAAATGCCTTCTGTGAATACCGAAAGTCCTAAAATTACGATTTTTCTCAATTCAGTAGTAGTAAAGTTAGGACTCCTAACTTTAGGACTCCTAAATGCCTTCTGTGAATACCGAAAGTCTTACAATTACGATTTTTCTCAATTTAGTAGTAGTAAAGTTAGGACTCCTAACTTTAGGACTCCTAAACTGAGAAAAATCCTAATGTTAAGGCTTTCGGTATTCACAGAAGGCATTTAGGAGTCCTAAAGTTAGGAGTCCTAACTTTACTACTACTAAATTGAGAAAAATCCCAATTTTAGGACTTTCGGTATTCACAGAAGGCATTTAGGAGTCCTAAAGTTAGGAGTCCTAACTTCTGTGAATACCGAAATGAGCCCATTGTCTTTTAAATCTAAGCTTTCATGCAGTTGTTGGGCCATATGTATGAACCAAATTTTTAGTCGCAAATGCTGGGATTCGTAAAAAAACAGAGTTTGTGGTTAAAAATCTGCTATTTCCTTTGTATGAGGCACAATTGCACCGCAAAAGTAGAAATAGCAAATAAAGTGATTTCTTGCTTTGCAATAACCAGAAATCTGCAAATTCCTTAGTGATTTCTGAGTTTGCGAGTTTCTCAATTTGCAAAAATCGCAAACGGGAATTCACAAATTAAGAAATCGCTATGCAATGTATGAAAAATTCGCACATAGCGATTTCCCGAAATTCTCAATTTCGAGAATCGCAATTAACACCAAGTATGACCAGGTGGTAACCAGGTGCAAACTATTTAAGGAGTCCTACAATGCAACTGATTTTTCCACAATGGCTGGGCTGTATGTGATAGCCAGGAGGCTGCGACTTAGCTGCTGCACAGAGGAGGAGACGCCAGGAGAGGATATTCCGTGCGCACATTACCTTGTTCCAGCGGACTGAGAAGGACATCCATACACACTACAGGCTGGATGAAGAGAGCATCCTTGATTTAATTGATGAACTCAAACCTATTCATGAACACCCCACACGCAGGACACACACCATCCCCACCCATATCCAGGTCCTGTGCTCACTGCACTTCTAGGCATCAGGTAGCTTCCAAAGGGTGGTAGCCTCAGTAGAAGGGGTGTCACAGAGTGCATTGTCACGTTTTTTCCACACGTTCCAGAGGCTGCCCCACCACATCCACTTCCCCTGCACCCACAGGCACTAGACCAGACCAAGCAGGAGTTCTATCAAAAAGCACAATTCCCCCACGTCATTGGATGCATAGATGGAACACATGTCGCCATATCCCCCCTTCCAGAATGAGTATGTGTTCAGGAATCGCAAGTCATAACATTCTCTGAATATACAAGTGGTGTGTGATGCCAAGCACATTATCACTGACATTGTAGCTAAATACCCAGGCAGCATCCACAACTCGTTCATCTTTCACCACAGTGGGATCCTCCGTCGACTAACTAATGGGGAGTTTGGAGAGGGCTATCTTCTAGGTAATTGCATAGGAAACAGTGACATAATAATAAAGCACAGCAGTGGCAGGACAGAGTGTAATCTATTTCCTCTTGCCTCACTGGTGACAGTGCGTATGCAGTCCAGGACTTCATATTGACCCCACACCTAAATCCTGCCAACGCAAGGGAGCGGAGGTACAACAGTGCCCACATTGCAACCCGCAGTACCATTGAGCGGACCTTTGGCATACTCAAGAGCTGTTTCAGAGGCCTGCATAAGAGTGGGGGAGCACTTCAATACAGCCCTGAGACCTGCTGCAAGATAGTGGTTGCGTGGGCCATGCTGCATAACATCACCATCCGAAGAGGCACCCCAGTGGAGCTAAGCGATTCAGACTCATCAGATGAGGAGGGCCCAACTCCAGGATGCAGGCCAGCCGGTGTGAATGGAGCGGCAGCCGGGGGACAGAGGCGGGATGACATAAAACAGAACTATTTCTAGGTGAGAAATTATGACACAATGCTCTGTATTCAGGATAAACTGTGTTTAATATCCTTTAAGTCAGGATTCATAATATTCCACAGCCTGTGCGTCACAGAATGTGGATAGTAGTATCACACACATGTTTGATTCACAGTGCAAAAACAAGAAATTGTCACTTTTCTCTTTGTGCAATGGGTTGATCCACCCATTGCCCTTAGTATGTCCTGGCAACTCAACTGCGGTGCTGATGTCCCATTGCTCTGCGCCCCGAGTGCACATTCCCCTCATCAGTGGCATCTGCAGCCCTGCCATGACGCTCACTATGGCGCCTGTCCTGTTGGGGGTGTGAAGTGAGGCTGCTAAGGCTTGATTGTGTGTCCTCCTCTAGGGAACTGAGGACTCTTGTCCCACCTGTAGCAACTGTCCGCAGCTGATCCACAGAACATGTGACCTGTAGTAATCCTCTGGCCATGTCCTGACTGCTGAGTGCAACCTCCATCTGCATGCTAATGCTGCACCAGGACTGGATAGAGGTGGCTGAGGCCAGTCGGTTAACCGCCCTTGTGAAGAGTTCAAGGCGTTTGTGGAGGTGCTAAGTTTCACGGCGCCTAGCAGCACGGTCCGCCCGTATCTCCGCACAGAGTGCCTCCAGGCAACCCATAATGCCCCTGAAGCCCACCCTAAGCTGTCTTTGAATTCCTCTCCCCTGCAGGAGCTGAGCTTGAATCATGTTTCCCTCGAGGCTGCGGAACACTGACTCCCTTCCTGCCGCAGATGTACCTGGGGATGGACGGGCCCTGCGCCTGGACGGAATGGCAGGTGTGGGACTTTGAATTGCTCGTGGTCTGGATTGTGGCACAGACTGTCCCTGGACTTCATCATCTGTGTCACAGAGTTCGTCCTCCAGCGGTGGTAATGGAGCCACTGCAATGCGCCGGGGCCGTTTGGGTGAGATGACTGGGCTGCCCTCCTCCTCCTCCTCCACTTACCCTGGTACTGTTCCGCTGTGGGACTCTTCCTCCCATCCAGGCCTCTGGCCCTGTGTTTCTTGTGGTGCTGTGGACGTAAATGCACACATTAATTTGCTGTCCAGCCTTGCATTGGTAATGCAATAAATTGCACTATTTAGTTTATTACATGGGTCCTGACTGTCTGTATAATGCCCTCACTCATACACACATACTGCTTGAGCCTAGCTGGGTTTCACTGTTACACTGTTTGTTTGATGTGGCTACATCTCCCATAATGTATTGCTGTGGTTGTGTGTATGCCTGCACTGGATTGGCATCTGTGATGTGTGCCTGGGTCTCTCATGGGGGTGGTGGTGGGGTAGGTTGGTATCAGGGGTGTGATGTCTTGTTCCTGGTAGGTGGGAGCTGTCGAGGTCAGCCACACTGCTCACACTCTCCAGTAGTAGAGTACCCTCCACCAATTCCTCCACTGATGTGGAAGCGGGGGCAGTGGATGTCCCACCACCAGTCTCTTTTGCCTCCTGCAGCCTGGCAGCAACCCTTTCCTTCGAACGCTGGCACATATCGTACCGTGTTTTCTTAATTTCTCAACGCTGCGGTGGGTGATGGCTATGGCATTGACCTTTTCTTGGATCTCCGCCCATATTCTCCTTTTCCGGGTCTCTGGCACTCTGAGGGATTTTTTTCCAAATAAAAGCTCATTGCTCTGCACCATCTCCTGGATGAGCACCTCCTGCTCACTTTCTGAAAACTTCTGTTTTCTCTTTCTTTAGCTTTCACCCTGCTGCTGCTCCTGTGTAGCCATTTCTCCACTCTCTGTTGCACTGCACTGGTGCCTCAGCCCTCCTTCCAGCCTCTCACTCTGATTCTGGAACTCAGGTGCAACATGGGTAGTCACACTTCCTGGTCGTGATGTCATCAAGCTGCACCTGAGTTTCATACTCCCCGTTTTGCGATTCCTTAATTGCGAGTTCGCAAAATCTGCAAATTTTCCCTTAAGGAATTGCAAAACGGGTAATCGCATGAAAATCTGTGATTTTTAAGAAATCGCTATTTATTTGCGATTCTTTGTTTACGTACCGATTTGCGATTCTCAAAATGCGATTCGCTATGAATCGCAATTTGGGAATTGCAAATTCAGTTTTTGATTCCTTAAGTGCGATTCCCAAATCTGTATCTGCAAATCCCTTTACATACCTGCCCCATTGGGTCACCAACCAGAAGACGATGAGTGAGTTTTCCACCAGAAGACCCTCCCCCTATACCATGTCTACTGGTTCTGCTCCCCATCCTCCCACATTGAGTTTTTTCCCTTAAGCATGTTCTCCATTCAACTAGAGAAAAGCAGAAATCTAATAGGACCGTATATATGGTAAGAGTTCCCAAATTGAACACAGATGAAGGGAGGATACTGAGGCACTGATCAACTAGGTGTGCTATTGGCTAAGAGATGAGCGGAATTGCCTATCTGTAATAAGATTGAAATGAAATGAAATGAAATGAAAATGTGACTTGTAGAGCGCTACAGTTGCCCTGAGGCGTCCAGGCGCTAAAAACAGATGGAGCCCTCTTGAGGTTACTTTATTAGGCATTAAACAGCAAGGTTTTTAGCTGTTTTCGAAAAGTAGTCAGATTAGGGTTGCTTCTCAGCTGCAGAGGGAGAGAGTTCCAAAGTTTGGAAACATTATACGAGAAGGAACGTCCTCCCGCTCTGGCTCTGCGAATTCTGGGAATCTCAGCCAGGAATGCTGTAGAAGAGCGGAGGGATTTGTTAGGCCTGTAGGGAGAAATCAGGGGCTGGTTGATGTCTGGGCCTGTTTCCCAGAAGGTCTGGTGGGCAATGCAGAGCGACTTGAATTTTACCCTGTCCCTGACAGGTAACCAGTGTAGGGTCTTTAAACTGGCTCTCACTGAGGTCCTCCGGGGAATGCCCAGAAGCGCTCTAGCAGCACAGTTCTGGGTGCGTTGAAGCTTTTGTAGGGTATAATCCGGGGCTCCGAGGTATAGGGCGTTATTAAAGTCCAAACGGGATTGGATAAGGCCCTGTATAATTATCTGTTTAGCCTCAAAGCAGAGGAGGGGAAGGACTTTCTTGATCACTCTAAGGAGGCCAAAACAAGTGGCTGATATCTCAGTGGCCTGTGTGTTGAAGCTCAGAGACTTGTCAAGCCAGACCCCTAAGCTTTTGATGTTGTCTCTGGGGGGTGGTGCCACTCCCATACTTGATGGCCAAATCGGCTCTAAGGAAACAGGGGAGGCTGTGCCTAGGATCATCAGCTCGGTTTTGTCGTCATTCAGCTTTAAGCATGAGCTCATCATCCACTTCTTTACGTCCTCCAGACACGCCGCTAGGTCTGGTGGCGCCTGGAGGCCGCTCTTCTCTGCCAGGGAGACCACCAGCTGGGTGTCGTCCGCATAGGAGATGATCTTTACACCATGCGGACCAACAACCTCAGCCAGTGGCCTCATATAAGCGTTGAAGAGCGTAGGGCTTAAGGAGGAGCCCTGGGGGACTCCACATCCCAGGGGATGAGTGGATGAGCGTGATGCGCCGTCGAAGACCTGAAAGGTTCTGTCGGACAGGAAAGAGTTGAACCATGTCAGGGCATCTCTGGTCACTCCTAAGTCGGCAAGGCGGGTTAACAAGATTTTGTGGTGTACCGTATCGAATGCGGCACTTAGATCGAGGAGGATCACTGCCACTGATCCCCCTCGATCCAGAAGCCGTCTTGCCTCCTCAGTCACAGCCAGTAAAGCCGTCTCTGTCCCGTGTTTGGTACGAAAACCTGTTTGAGAGGAGTCGAGGAGGTGGTTTTCCTCAAAAAACGTTGTCAGAGTGGTGTTAACATGTTTTTCCAGAATTTTCGATGCCCAGGGGAGTAATGAGATCGGACGATAATTACTGGGGTTGGCCGGGTCTAGGGAAGGTTTTTTCAGCAGGGCCCGCACCATAGCATGCTTCCATGTTGAAGGGACCGTCCTGCTAGTTATGGAGGAGTTCATGAGCTCCAGGAGTGTGGGGAAAATAGTAGTGCTGGCAAGGTTTAATGAGCCTGGGGGGGCAGGGTCGCACGGGGAACCGGATTTTATTTGTTGTGCCAGTGTCTGTACAATTTCCAGTGTTAGCAGGGGAAGAGACTCCAGGCGCTTGGTCGAGTTTGGGGTCAGGTACAGGTTCTGGCCGGGGGAGTCCGAGGGAGGGTTGGGGAAAGAGAGATAAATTTTATTAATTTTTTGGAAGAAGAATTCTGCCAGGTCATTGCATTTAGCCGGCGAGTTGTTGTTATCTGTAGCCGGAGGCGGGGGTTTGATCAGGGAGTTGACTATACGGTAGATTTCTTTAGATTTGGATTTTGCCGTGGTTATTTTAAGATTGTAAAAGGCAGCTTGTGAAGATTTAATGGCCAATTTATAATTCCTGATCATTTCCCTGTAGATGGTTTTTTCTTCAGGGTTGTAGAAGGTGCGCCACTTTCTCTCCTGCTTTTTACAGAGACGTTTATGGTTCCTGAGCTCTTCTGTGAACCAGGGAGCTGTTTTGCTATGTCTCTTAGATTTTGATGCGTGTTCTGGGAGAACCTGGTTCAGAGAGGTGGTTATCCATTCTTCATATTTTTTGTTGTTAACAGTTGGGTTTTGAGAAAGGGAGGGTCTCATAGTGCAAAGAGTTTGTGCCCAGTTATCAATGGGGAGTTTGGACCAGTTACGAGTTTTCCTAATAATAAATGAGGTCGAGGATGGTTTACTTGTGGTCCAATTAAAGGCTATTAAGAAGTGGTCTGACCAGGGAAGTCTGGTTATGTTTCCTACTTTAAGCTGGTCACAATTACTAAAAATAGGGTCCAACAGGTGTCCCTTTTCGTGTGTGGCAGATGGAACTCGTTGCTCGAGTTGATATGCAGCCAAGCTTGACTGGGTCTCTTGTGCCGAAGGGTCTAATGGGTTGTCAAAATGAATGTTAAAGTCTCCAAGTAGGGAGAAATTGGAAGGGGAGACAACCGACTGAGAGGTCACAGAGAGCAGGGAAGTATTGAATTGTCCTGTAGGACCGGGGGGGCGGTAGATGAGAATGCCGGAAAAACAGGCATTAGGAGAAAATTCGATGGCGAAAGAGAGATTTTCGCAGTCCTCAATATTTTCTGGTAAGTGACGACAAGTGTAGCTATCTTTATATATAATCGCGAGGCCTCCACCTCTGCCCAGTGGACGGTCTGCTCGAGCTATCTGATACCCTGGGATGATGGCTTGTGCTAGGTCTGGCTGAGTCTTGGTTCAGCCAGGTCTCCGTCAGGAACATTGCATCAGGAGAGTGTTCCTCTAATAGTAGGGAGATCTCAAGGCAGTGTTTCACGAGGGACCTACAGTTTAAAAGGAGCATGGAGTAATTCATTAACTCGTCTGTTGGTTTGGTAGTTGAAATACATAAGTCTAAGTTGCAGTACTAAGATTCAAAATTGTATTTGAAAATAGGCGCTCAACTGCATCCTCATTTTATGATCACAATCACAATGTCTTATGTTCCAAACTTCGGTTTGAAAATGTAGTTAATTTTGAATTGCGTACCTGTGAGTATGCTGGGAAAAAACTATTGAAAATACAACGAAAAGCACTTTCCCCATTATCGAGGGATCGGATGGGTCAACAGAACGAGGGTTCTGTCCACGTAACGGATGTTTTTAATGTCTCTAATTATCAGTCCCTTGCTCCTCTATCTCCCATGAACGCACTAGATTGACTGCATAAAAGGCATGTGTGTCTAAGTAACAGTACGGGTCGTATGATTATTGGGGCAATGGGGGAAGTAATGATTAATTGCCGTTCAATTTGTGCTGATGAACAATTGTCCTCTTCAAGAATCAAAATAATGAGGCTGCTCTGCAAGATGAGGCCCCAAGTTTACCTGAAACACATGATTAATGGTGATTGTAATGCTTTACGACCCCCTGATGAATATACAAGACCACATAGCCTTACGGGGTTTACGATTATCACTAATACAGCTGATGGTTCTGATCTTCCATCATGTTTACATTTATTGTTCTGCAATGTAGCAGGTAAAAATTTTAAATAATGTGACCATGACTGGTTAAGGTATATCATGAGTTTTGACGTGTTTCTGCTACTGGAGACATGGGCTACAGTGAAAATCTATATAGACGGGTATCTATGCCTTAGTGTAGATGCTAAACCTGCACTGCACTTTGGCAGAGATAGGGGATGGCTTCTAGCTTTGCTAAAGAATTGGCGTTTCAGCACTTTAACTGCCTTGGAAATAGACTGCACAGACTTGTTGGGGACGCTAGTAACCCTACTCTCTTGTCTCTCCCGTGCAATATTTAATATCAATGTCAGATCAGTTAAGCACAATGATACATCCACTATTTTAGCATTACTAGACACTACATTGGATGATTTACCCTCCGATATGAGAATAATAGTAGAAGGAGATTTTACTATCCCCTTTGAACCATGCTCCCTTTTAACAGAGATCACAGCAGAGGAAGATGAGCATTGGAGAATTCCAAAACTGACAGCGCCCCCAAGAAAAAATCTCACCTCCTGTGCACTGCAATTAGCATTGCTGATCACTGGTAGAGGTCTGAGAGCCCTTAATGGTCGTACGATCCCTGACCCCCAGCGGGCGCCAACATTTAAGAGAGGTATATGTGACAGTGTATTTGATTATGTCTTAAGTGATGTGAGAATGTGGCCCTTTCTAGCTGATATGAAAATTAATAGAAGGTCTGATAGTGATCATAATTCACTCAAGGTGACATTTGTTGGAGAGCCTTTGGGACAAGGGTATGTGGTTTTGACAGATGTCCCCGCACCTCCAGTAACAAACAATTGTTGCACTGTTAAATGGCCCAAAGTTACGGCAAATCCAGAAATCTATTCAGAACTTTATAAACTGTTTTTTGCCTCCTTTGACCAAAACGAGTGGATTGACCCAGTTGGAATACCTATTTTATTAATTTTGTGAACTCCAAAAGATCTTTTATAAAGAGGTGAATGCTACTAATTTGCCACATTCTAGGTACAATGTTTGGTTTGATTCTGCATGTAAAGCAACTAAGGATTCATTGAAATCTGCAATTATTGAGGGTGTAGAACCAAAATTTATACTGCCAGAGAAAATTACAAATCCCAACTTAGACGGCTAAAGAGATTGGGAAGATAAGTACTTGCAGGACTTACTTGTAGTGACTAAAACCAAGGACAGTAGATCCTTTTGGAAATTAGTAGCGCAAAACCACAAGGAAAGTGCGAAGTACCCAAGTTTTAATATATCACTGGAAAACTGGGTGGCCCATTTTTCATCACCCTATTCGTTAAGAAAGCCTGATGACTCAGTCAGTGAGACTAATATAGCTGGAGATTCAGATATACCTCTCACAGAGCAAAAGTCGCATAACACTTCTATCTTGTTTACCCTTGAAGAAACAAATAGTGCAATTTATTCCCTTAAACTAGCTAAGGCACCTGGGCCTGATAAAATTCTGGGTGACCTTTTTAGGTCAGAACCTCTTATCTGATCAACTTATTTTAACCTTTTTTCTGATGCCATTTCGGCCGGGGGAGCTGTCCCCGGTTCATGGAGGGGCTGAGAGAATAGCTATATTTAAAAAGGAGATGATAATAATCCAGCCAATTATAGGACTATAAGCCTGTTAGATAATGCCAAAATCTTTTCAGTCTGCAAGTCCTGAATAAACTAACGGAATGGATGGATGAAAAACAAATTCTCTCTCCCTTTCAACCTGGTTTTAGAACAAAAATTAGTACTATTGACCAGATTTATAGATTCATACTATTGCACTAGAAAACCATGCTTTTATGTCAGGGTACACTGTATGTTGGGTTTATAGATCTCAGATGTGCTTTTGACCTCATCCCCCATTATAATCTACGGCAGGTCCCACTCAACATAGGTGTCCTCAGAGACCTTGTACAACTGCTGAGTAAGTTACACAAGAATAATTATGCCCAGGTACGCTGGGGACCAAGTGATGAACGCATTCCCATTGAATGGGGAGTTAGGTAGGGCTGTGTACTTGCCTTCATTTTGTTTTCCCTTTACCTAAATGATGTGCTTAAGGATTTGGAAAATTGTGTTAATGACTCCCCAATGCTGAATAATAGGAAGGTACCAATCTTACAATTTGCTGATGATTTACTTCTCATTTCAAAGTCTCCCATGGGTCTGCAGACCCTGGTAAACAAATCCTCGAGCTCAATGTTAATAAAACAAAATTTATGATATTAGGCAAGAGGGCCAAGAAAGGTAAAACAACTGTTTGGGTGGGTCATGAGGTCCTCGAGAGGGTTGAAAATTTGGATTACTTAGGAGTACGATTCATGGACAGTTTTAAGTGGCTAGACGAAAAGCAAGCTCCTTATTGAGTATAGGTCAAATGCCATTCTGAGGACGCAAAAGAGAATGGTCTCTCACGTAGTATCCCCAGTTCTGGAGATTTATCATGCCAAGGCCCAAGGGACTGCTTTCTATTTGGCTGAAGTCTGGGGCTATGTTGACACTAAGCCCTTGGCACTGGTAGAAAACAGCTTTGCTAGGAAAGTATAATGTCTTCTTCATAGTACACCCTTATCCCATTGTATCTAGAACTGGGACTAAAAAGAGTAACTGATTCGGTGGCCTTGAAAATATTGGTTTATTGGGTCCGTCTCCGGTGTACACAGGGGCTTGCTGACTATTAGGATTCCCTGAGTGAAGTGCTTAATCTTCCACGTGCTAGATCCCTTCCATGAATCAAACGTGTATTCATGGATGAGGAAGCTAGGTCTCCATAGATTCTGGGCTGATCCTACCAAATTAAAGAAAAATGATATACACCTACTTAAAACCACTTACTGGGATTTTATCAATGAAGGAATATTAAGAAGAAGTTCTAAAGGATCTTTGACCAATACATTTCTTCATTTTAAACCTATCCCACTATTAGAGGAATACCTGGATTTTATACCCCTTGCTTTTCCAAAAAGCCTTTTAAATGGTTTCGTCTGGGGACACTATCTGTAAGATTGTTTACTCAAAAATGGAATATAGCAGAGTCTACACTGTCTTGTCCAATGTGTAACATGTGTTGAAAATGAATCACATCTATTAGTTTTCTGCCCAGAGTACTCCCCCCCTCGATGAAGGTGGATTATACCTATTTGTCGAGACCTGGGGATTACACGTTATCAAACAGCCCTAAGGATCTTAAAGACTGATCTCTCTCCAAGAATTGTTGTAGCTGTTAGTACATTTTTAGAGGCAGTTTGGTGCAAATGTAATGCGATCTTTAAAACTAAAACAGTGTAATGATTATGAGTTCTATTTTATCACTTATCTGTAATAATGAACTGTCTTCCCTTTGTATTGATCTTATGGCATTTTTATTGGAGTCTAGTTTCAAATACTGATTTTGAAGCACTCTGCACTTTAAAACTTGGGTATGTTCCTAATGAGAGTAGATACTATGTAGTGCTGCTATTACAGTATATATACGTTTGATTTATTTATGCTGTACTTTTTATCGCTTAATATGTTCCTGACAAGGGTAGATACTATATATTGCTGCTATATTTGTATATATATATATATCTGTTTTATCCATGCTTCACTTTTTATTGTTTAGTTTTAACACTATTGAACATTTGTATTGGAAGCAACATTTGAAACAATTTATATTTTTCTCCTGCTGGGCTAGCTTTAAGTTTTAACTTTCAATTAATAATGGTGCATGTGACAATATTGTGATCTGTATCTGTGTATTGTTATCTACAAAATGTTTGGTTGTTTTTGCTGAAAACTTTGATGGGTGTAATAACTAAATAAATTAAATTACTAACTGCATAGATTTAGATGCAGGAACGGGGATACTGAAGTGCTTCTCAGCGGTACAGACTGTGAGAATTCTTTGAGTCGATCTCTCATTTGCCAGGACATTATGCCTCACGAGGCCTGTAATGGTTCAGTAGCAACCTATCCTGTCATTTGAAAGGTTCCTAAGCTGCCATGAATAATCCAGTGGTCAGGATGCTCTCGAATTGGAGTTTCCTAATGCTGAATGATCAAGGTTGTTGTGTGATGCTTCCAGGCATTGCATAGCTTGTCACTGTAAGTTCCAGGGTTACTTGTTGCATGCAAGTATTGTTTCCACCGACCCTCACAGTCAGGGAGCCGCCGCTACGGCCATCATTGAATTTTTCCTTTATATGGTTTGATACGCAGAGCCGAATGAAAGCCATGGTCCTCAGCTGGGATACAGGCACTGGAACAAACAAATTACCCTTTCCATTTCGGAGAAATTGTACTCTGTATCTTTAACATATCTAATATGAAGGGTATAGTACATCTATTTAAGACCATAGGTTCTGGACTGTTAGGCGCCTTTCAAACAGTCTTCGGAGTGATTCCAGCATTCATACACTCCATATTCAGAAACATTTTTGGAGGACTTCCACTAATCCTGCTACTGGTAGTGGGAATCTTGATTAAAAAATTTCTGGTACAAAATAGATGTCCCAGTCACCAAGGAAATGGAAAAAATGCTCTTGGAGCAACGTTACCGTGATAGCATGGTACTCCATCTCGGCACACCTCGACTTCGGCAGCTAACCGAGTCTTGGTTCCTATCTTTTCGACGAGTCTGGATTGACTGCGTTCTACCTTTTTCTCCACTGCCGGTTCTGCGGACAAGAATGCGTGTTGGACCTCTGTCTAACACTTCCATTGGTTGCACCACCCGACATATTTGTATTACTGGACCTGACCTAACGTACTGCAATGTCCCCAGAGTATTCCCATGTAGATGTGGGCATTCCTAATGCCACCACGGGATGTTTCAGCTCCTGTTCGAAAAGATACCGGCTCTACTACAGGCCCACAGCCTTTGGATGTTTCAACTGCCCCCTCAGCATCGGCTGTGGGAATGGAGGGAGATCACCTTTGCTCGATTGACCTGATCTGTGAGGTGTTACAGGGACCGTAGTCTGCAAAGGCAAGCAGAAGTGATGTTACATCTCCCACACAGGACACATAAAGATTTGGCTGTCCACGTGCTCAGAAGAATTCCGCTGTTTTCCAAAACAACCAAAATTTAAATTTGAAACAATATTTTTTACTCTTGCTGTGCACCATGGCTTTCAGACGTGCTCAGTTACTCAGACCATATATACGAACATATTCTATGGCATTTTTTTGATTTTATTTTTAGAGATTTCATGGACTTTTAGACAATTTTTTAAAGCATTTTTAACAATGTTTAATGCTTGATAAAAATGACATTTCCTTTTAATATGTCATCCGATCGGATGGGGAGTGGATGTTATGTTTTGTAAGGTATCCCAATACAGGCTTGAGTAGTCACCTGACCCTTCACCTACATTTACCGTATCATTGTACTACATAACAGGTTTTGTTATTGACCTTTCACCTAGTTAATTGCTGCATAAATGTTGTGTGATTTTCCCCGAAAACTAGCCTCATTAATTATTCTTAGGGATTCTCAGAATCACACCAGAATTACCATTTTCTGCAGAACAACTATTTATAAAGGTCAACCCTTTTGTCATCCTCGGCCGACATGACACAGCAAGGTAGAGCACCTGAGGGTATCTTTTTGGTATATATACACACCCTATCTCTGATGAGGCACGCAGAGGAGAAAGACTTCCTTGCTGACACACTGAACTGAGATGCTGAGGTCCTGCATGCAGAGACTCCAGCTTGCAGTGGTCTGACATTCCTCGCGGGGTGTCCATCTCATGACTATGATGGGGTCCCACAGTCTCTCACTTCAGGTAATGGGCTTGGCTTTAAACTAGCGGGATTCTTGGCTCTTCAACCTACATACATGCCAGATACACTCAGATACATCTAGTTTGGGTTGCATCGTAGAAGTATGCACTATTATTGTCATGTATTTATATGCTTGCATATATTCATTGTTTTAGCACTATGGTAGAAATCTACCATCCAATTACTCTGTTGGTTCTCAATATCATTTATATTTGTTTCTGTCATATGGTTGTTTCAGCCACCTATTTTACACTAGAATGACGCTGGTTCAATAATACTTTGAAAACGTCTCCACCGTTTATTCTGTGAATCTCTCTGAGACAAAAGGGACCACAAGTGACTGAGCAAAAAGTACTTTACTGTTTCCGCGGTCCCTGTTGGGACAGGGTTGTCATGTTCAATAGTTGCAAAGAACTATTCTCTCCTTGGTAAGAGGAGTTTACAGTGGCACTAGCTGGGTGTACAGGCAAACATATCCGGTGGGGGTGTCTGAAATCAGTCGGGACACCAATCCAACAGTGTATGTGGTCTAAATGTGCAGATCCTATATAGATTTATAGGAGCTACAAAACACTGGCTGAGTTGTGGTAACTATGCCAAAATGATCACATCGTCCTTTGCGTTGGGACCCAGACTGCAACTGAGAAGACACTTTTTGCTCCTGACCTCGTCGTCCAGCAAACCCGCTGCACCATCAGTGTCCATGCTCCATACAAGTTCTGTCCTGGACATATGAACTTCTAAAGACATCAAAAGGAATCGCCATTGGAGTGAAGGAGTCACCCCCTACATCCACAGGCACCGCAACACGATCGACCGGTCTGCCAAACCTGGGCTCCAATGGACTCCGAAAGGCTTCGCAACTTAGGTGGTTGTTCTGTATTACTTTAAGGGCTGATTTGTTCTCTCATCTAGTTGAGAACAGCATCCCTCATAGAAAGCCCTGCAACCAAACCCCTATGCACTGCATTGCTGCATCGCTTCATTGAACGGTAAGCGCATCGGTTAACACGACCGACTAATGTCAACAGAGTCAGATGGATCGAAAGGTTCTGTTGACAAGTCTGTCCCTGCTATATCTGACCCGTGCCGATGCGTTTGGTTGGACGGATGGATTCTGTTGTCTTCAACACCATGGTGGCTCGGGCAGAGCTAATGATTTAGGTGTACCCATACATGAAGCCTCTTCATCAACTGACCTTCTTTAATGAACTCGAGTGGCATTTATCTTCCATGTCTCCTGGTAGCCCTGGAGTGGCATTGACTCTGTCCCCTCTGCTTTAAGATACTTTCCGACACAAACCCACGCCCGGGTTCCAACAGATTCTTTCATCCTTCTACAACACAGGTCTTGTCCTGAAGTCTTCAATCATGCTCAACAGTTGTTGTAGGTATCCTGATTCCGAGGGTATCCACAGGTGGGGTGGCTCCTCAACCTTCTGTCCTCCACTGGGTGTCTTCATGGCCCACTGGGAAGGGTCCTCTTTCTCTCTCTGAGACAGCAACCATGATATACCCATTGAATAGTATTGAGTATGCGGTTGTATATTCTCATTGTATACAACTGTCTTGGGGTGCATAGATTCTCACCTAGGTTGGTATCATGGGATCCCAACTCTGCTACGTCTCCTGGGTCCTGTCTCTACTACTGTGAGGGTTCACATTCCACTGTATTGGTATATGGTTTGGTCCCCCCTGGTGACCCCTGTGTATTGGTGTTCTATTTCAAATTATTGTGTGCATTGTAAGCATATCCCCAGGCAGGAGAAATTGTCTAGTGTTAGTGAGTAACTGTAATAAATATCTATTTTTATAAGTACACTATGTGGTTCTTTTTCTTTTAGCCTATACTAAAGGTAAGATACTGGTGAGGTGAACGAAGCTGCTTTACACTCCTCCTAGACCAAGCCTTAAGGCTGCTCTCCACAGCTACCACTAAGATAGCCTTTCTAAGGTTGTCTAAACCACTAAAATCAATATAAGGGTCACGTGGATTAGTGCAGGGTGCTACACTTACATAAGTGAGCATCATGTACTGAGCAAGCCTCCTACAATCCTCATCACTAGACTTCGGGACTCAGGAATTGAGGGACCCATCTTGAGATTGATCACCTCCTTTCTCTCCAGCAGAACTCAGCAAGTCAGACTCCCCCATACACCTCCAAATCAATGAAGCTTATCTGAATAGTGCCCTAGTTATCCTCCTGTAAGACCAACTCTTTTCAACGTGTTCATGGCACCCCTTGTGGCATCAACATTGTATCTTACACTGATGACACACAGCTTATCCTCTCCCTAATCAATATGAACAACAACACGATTAACTTCACCTCCTGCATGACCAACATAGCCAACTGGATTTGGGCAACTGCCTCAAGCTCAACTAGGACATAACAGACATCAGGAACTTTGAAACACGTGCTCTTCATGGGACTCCTCCTGGTGGCCATCTGAACTAGGTCCCACGCCCACCCCCACAGACCACACCAGAAACCTTTGCATCATCCTAGACAATAAACTAATGATCAATAAACAGGTTAATGCTGTGACCGCATCCTAACACCTCACTCACGGAATGCTTTTGCGAGATTTTTAAAGGGATTCCTACACACACATGATGCACGGACACCCAGGACTTCATAATGAGTAGACTTCACAATGGCAATGTACTCAATGTCGGCATCTCCAACCAGATCATGCAAGTACTCCAAGCCATCCAAAACACTGTCACCAGTCACATCCTAGGTGCACTCACATTACTCTCCTACCTCACCGAACTGCACTCGGTACCCATCCAGAAACATTGCCAATTCAAACTACTTCTCTACGCCTACAAAGCCCTACACAACATTGAACTAGCATATCTTAATGTTAGAAATGGGATTCCTGGTTGACTAGGGCATGGGCCTAAGCAAGGCAGAAACCACCACTCTAGTCAGGGCACTGGAGTTACACGCTGAATATAACCCCTGCTCACCCCCTTGGTAGCTTGACACGAGCAGTCGGGCTTATCCCACAGGCAATGTGTAAAGAGTTTGCCCAACACACACACAGCAGCGACACACTAGGCACACCAAAAAAGAAATCCCTGACAAGGTTATATAAAAATAGCCTTTGTATTACCCAAACACATTAGAATCATAATCACACATATACCCTGTGACAACTGGCACCATGTCATAGTTTACCAGGGATTATGTACATGTCCGGGCCAATTGGGCCACGGTCAGAACCATCTCAAAACACAAGTAGCAAATATAAAACAACTAGTAACTACTGGTACAATACTGTACTTAGCATTATCACCTGCAACATAAACGCATTATGTCTGCATCACTTTGGGCCAAAAACATCAAAGCATGACAATGTGCATTAGGCATCACCACATTAGGTATAAACACGTTATGCTATATCTGTAGGACCTTAGGCTCTACCCACAGTGACCCTTGGCCAATTGGCCTTCTGTGAGGCTCAAACGCTCTCTGTCCTAAATGTCGGGGCTCTAACGTAGGGCCTTTAACAGGCCCTCTGGCTGCCATTGCTGTGAAAACCATGTGTGCAATGCATGGGGGCGGGGATCTGTATCTCACTCCTTCCTTTGTTCTTACAACAAATGTGCCCCCATCATTGCAACTGCCCTCTGTCCGGCGGGGCAGCTGTAGGGAATAGCCTTAGCACCGCAGTGCCTCTGGAGCTCAACTCTGGAACTCCTTCAACAATGCCTGTTCATTGCAGCTTCCCATAGTCAGGGCGGGGCAGCTGTAGACAGCCCAAGGCACTCCAAGCGCCTTGCAGGTCCTGCTCACAGGACCCCCCTTGGCCATGCAATTGGTACCCAGAGTCACCAACCATGTGCATTCAATGCCCACACTCACCAGGGCTCTTCTATGGGCAAAGGCTCAAGTGCAGACCCACTCACTGGGGCTCCTTCTTCAGTGTAGGCGCTGGTAGCTGGATAAGGGCTCAACAGGGTGCCTGGCAGATCCTGCTCACCTGACCTCCATTTACTTCCCCTTGTCTCTTCTGGCGGCTGCACCGGGCTCTCAGCATCCTCCCTGGGGAAGTCACAGATCGAGGTCTCCGTAGGCTTCTGGGCTGCGCCTTCACGTTGCTGTCAGCTCTGCCCACAACCAGGCACTCGTCGCCTGGCTTCCACCTTGTGGCAGAAAGCGCCTGCGAAGCCCTGTCTCGCTGGTTGGAGCTCCGGCCACAGTTAGGTATGGACACCTGACTTCTGATTTCGCCGCTCTTGGGGGCTTCACTGCGGTAGTACCGCAATGAGGGGTAGGGGCCCGCTTATTCTGGGAATGCTCCCGCCCCACCTCATGTCACGTTGCAGCTTTGCACTGACAGTCCAAAAGCACTGCTACGGTCCAGGAACACGGATTTCAGCAGTGCCAAAGTCCGGAGCGCTTTCCACGGGTCAAGCCCCTAAATATTTCAGGGCGAAGGCTGGGCTCAGGCAGACCAGCTCATAGGGCTTTCCAGCAGGGAGACAGTCCCTTGTGGTGGTTCCTCCTGGGGCTCAGCCAGCAGCAAGCCCCTAAGGAAGCACACCATTCATGGGATCGCAGCCCCAGTACTCATTGGATATTTTCCTTTGTTCTGCCCTTGGCACAGGGCTTTGGAAACCAGTCTAAACTGGTTCTGGGGGGTAGTGGAGCACTTTGTGTACAGAGGGCTCACACCCTCCTTTAACAGGTGGGCTTGGTCATCAAGAACTCCAAAGGGGGGTTGAGCCAGCATTCATCCAGGCAGGCACAGACCTATTAAGGGTCAGGGGACTACTCCTCCTAGAACTCAAAATGCATATCCCCTATTCAGCCTAGCGCTGACTAACCCTGCTCTCCCTGGAGGCACACACCTCACCAGCCCCTGTCACTCCAGAGCCAGACATACTTGGGAGCCCCGAATTCCGTAATCCAAAAACTCCAGGTGGTGCAGAATTCTGCTGCCAGATTGCTGACAAACACCAACCACCGCTCCTCAGCCAAACCAGCGCTGAAACTACTCCACTGGTTACCCATAAAAGAACAAGTACACTTCAAAGCCCTCTGCATCGCCCATAAAAACCTTCAGGGCAATGGTCCCCCCATCCTGGCCAATCTGATCAAAACTCACAAAGCCTCTAGAAACCTTCGTTCCAATGATCGGAATCTAGCCCATATCAGTAGAATCAATAAAGCCCGCTCGGGT
This sequence comes from Lissotriton vulgaris, assembly GCF_964263255.1. NCBI lineage: Eukaryota > Metazoa > Chordata > Amphibia > Caudata > Salamandridae > Lissotriton > Lissotriton vulgaris. The sequence continues at coordinate 867,395,786 of NC_141696.1, forward strand.
GGCCGCCTCTTCTCCCATAACTCTTCAAGGTTGTGGAACTCTCTACCCCCCCCTCCCCCCCCCTCTTCGACAGGAGTCCAATCATCTCACTTTCCGCAAGAAATTAAAAACTTGGCTTTTTCCTATCAACTAACCCTCTCCTTCTGATTTAACTTTTGTAGCTGCAAGCGCTGGGATGCCTCCGGGTAGCCATGCGCTATAAAAGAGCTATTTTCATTTAATGCAATACACATCAGGAAGGCAGACACATACCACACAGAAATGTCAACTTCTAAAAGTGGCATTTCTAAAAAGTGATAATAAATCTGCGCACACCATTGCACAGCATTTATTATTATTATTCCAGTATTACCAAACTTGACCACGCTGCTCCTCACATATAAAGAATTACCACTGAAACACTTATCAGGGAATCCCAATGTCATACCTTTTACCTACAATACACCCTGCCCATGGGGCTAGCTAAGGCCTGTTTTAGGGGTGACTGAAATACAGTAAATTGGGGGTCACAGATGTGACACACACTTTAGATGTCACCTCACAGCGGCAGTAACACTGCGTGCACAGGCCCTGCAGTGGCAAAGGCCAGAGACAAGTTTGAAAGGCTACTTTGGTGGGTGGTGCAATCAGTGCTGATAGCCCACCAGTTGCATTTAATGTACTGGCCCTGGGTATCTGAGATGGTTGTATGACGTTACAACTTATACTTTTACAACGCATGTCTTTACAATGCTTTTTTTACATTGCAACATCCTTTACAACACATGCCATTACATTGCATGACACAACATCGCATTTTAAGAAACTACCTTTACAATGCATTCCATTACTTCGCATATTACCTTTACAACGCATACCATTACAACGCATACCATTACATTGCATTTATGGTAAGTATCGGATAGTATAGGGGTAAAAATGACTATTCTACCTCCAGGGGATGCAACAGTAGGGCAAGTGTTGGATAGTGTAAGGGTACTATGCTTTGTAATGGTATGCGTTGTAATGGTATGCGTTGTAATGACTGTGTTGTAATGATATGCGTTGCAATGGTATGAGCTGTAGTGCCATGCGATGTAATGGTTGGATTGTAATCGCATGTAATATGAGGGATGTTGCAATGTAATTACTGCGTTGTAATGGTAGTGTGATGTAAAAGTTGCGTTGTAAAGGTTGTTTCCCATCTGAGATACCACTTTACAAGGGACTGACAGGTAAATTAAATACGCCAAACAAGTGTAGACCAATCTTACCATGTCTACCACAGAGAGCACACACACTTTACACTAGACAGCAGTGCTAAAGTGCTGAGATTCCTAAATCCACCAACACCATGTCAGAAAAAAAAAGACTAGGAGGAAGGCAAAAAGTTCAGGGTTTACCCTGCAAAAAAGACCATTTCCAACACTCAATGATTGACTTCAACTCTACCATTCATTCAGTGAGCTATACTGTACCTCTCCCACATTCACATAGGTTCCCTGCATCCGCAGATGCAAGTCAGGAGGTCACTCCTTTTCCTTCAGCGGTGCCAAAAATTGGAATGAACTTCCCCATAACTTAAGGAAACCTCCTTCACTACTCAGCTTCCGCAAGAAACTGAAAGCCTGGCATTTCAACTAGGAGCTCATCGCGACTTACATTCTTGCTCCAGTGCCTTGATACCCTCAAGGGTGATAAGTTGTGCCTTACAAATACATTTAACAAAACATAACATAAGATAACATAACAACACTCAATCACTCTGTGTAAAACCTAAAGTTGCACTCTATTATACTGTTTGTGGAAATGTGTGATTTATTATATCAGTGAAGAATAAATGTGCTGAGTTGATGAATGAATGCAAAAACAACAGGTGATGGACAGAATGCAGAACAATGTCATACATTCACCCCAGTACAGAGATCTGGGCCTAAATCCATTGTTTTTTTGCTCACCATGCCATTCCAGTTCGAACCCAGCCATATGCAAATCAGTCTTGACCTTGTGAACCATGGGAACAGTCCAGCCCTGGTTGATGAATGAATGGCATTAGATGTGGATGCAGAGCATGTGTCCCATTTCCAGTGAGGAATGAATTGCAAATATTAGAATTCCTACATGCATGTCACTGGGGTCATGTCACAAAAGAGGAACATGCGAAAAGTGTTATAACTAATGGAGATGGATGTTTTGTTAATGTGTGTAACATAAAAACATGCAACACACTAACCCTGGGAAGTCCCAGGGGAGGGAACTATAGGTAGGGGGTATTCAGGATGAGCTGGCCTCCAACCTTAACATGTATACACAAAAGTAGCTGCCCTGAAGAGAATTGACTGGGGTTTTACAAGGTACTCGGTAGAGTATCGAGCATCTCACAAAAAGTGAAGGACTGTCCTCACACACCACCAGATGTCATGCTTCATCATTGGCAGTCCTTGCTCTCTAGAAACTCCATTTGGTAGAGAGCGGGCCTACACCTGGAGACAGTGAGGCACTTCTAAATCCAAGCTGGGCCCATAAAAGTGAGTCATTTTTTAAAAACCAATGTAAATGCCAAAACACATTTATTAAACAGCCGATTACTTGGTATTAAGATGAAAAGTGGGGAATGGGGGTACCCCATCACCACAGTGGTTATAGTCATCAATATTTTTCTGACTAAATGGCCCAAGGGGTCCACGGCATTCATCAGGACAGGGAAAAGATTGTGGTCTCCTATCTTAACAAAGTAGGTTCGAAATTACCACTGGGTAGGGTGACCTGTGTGAGCCTCTACCTGAAAAAGTTTCCTTAAACCTTCTTGGAGGTTCCTAAATACCCCATGGAAAGAGGGTGAAGGAGAAACCCCTGTAGTCATACTTGCCTCAAGGGGCATTTCTCACCATCCGCCTAGTTGTGTTTGCTCCTCTTCCCCGATGGGGAAGAGGAATGTACAAAAATAGGCAGACGGTAGGGAAGACCAAAACAACAAAAGAAGATTTCAAGCAATTCTGTCCATACAACTCCATGGATGCAGTGTATTTAAACAAAGTGCCTTAGATGCGTCAAAATCTACTAGGCAAAACAGTCACAGAGGAGGGAAGCATCGGAAAACACAGCAATGAGTCATTTCCTGAGTCCACTGGGAGGTGATGCATCAGTTGTGCTGCACGCAGGATAAGTGTTGCATCGAATCCGGACTGTAGGGGGAAGCGATGCGTCAAAGACCAAGACTTTTCTGTAGGTGATGGGTTGGAAAAACTTGGCACTAGAGGTTAATGCGGCGGTGGCAAACAGGCACTGTGTTGATTTCTTCAGCCATGGTCCCACAATGCGTTGATTCTTTGAGCCACACAGCAGGTCCTGCGTCAGAGTCAGCACGGGGTCTCAGACTTTGGAGACACAGTGTGCTGAACTCGGGCAGCAGTGGTTTCTTCGGCAGCTGAAAGGTGCTGTGTTGATTTCTTTGGCAGCACAGTGGCGGCGCTGCATCGTTAAAACAGGCGCTGGAAGGGCAATGTGTGTTGATTTTGATGGTTTCAAGCAGGTCGTTGCAGCAGGAACAACCTACAAGGGCCTAGAACTGGATTCTACACCACAAGGCAAGTCAGAACTCCAGCAGTAAATTTCAGGGATTCTACAGATGAAGTCTTTGCGGTCCCCGAGACTTCTTAACAGGAGGTAAGTACATGCAAACCCTTGGAGAAACTTCACAAGCAGGATACACAGCAAAGGTCCAGTCCTTTTCCTCTCCAAAGCAGAAGCAGCATCTGCAGACCTACTCAGCACAGCAACACACAGCAAAGGGGAAGTACTCCTCCTCACAGCTCTTCAGCTCTTCTCCTTGACAGAGGTTCCTTTTGATCCAGAAGTGTTCTAAAAGTCTGTGGCTTTAGGTCCAATATTTACACCCCTTCTGACCTGTAAACTAGGCATTCTTCAAATTATTGTTTTTGCAGTGCACAAGCTCTTTTTCTGCTTAGTCTTGGCTCCAGACACACTCAAGGGGGGTGGAGACAGCATTGTGAAAGGCCAGACATCATTATTCATGTGCAGGTGACAGCTCCTCCCACCACTCTAGCCCAGGAAGGCCTACTAGCCTTTTGATGGGCCATAAGGATATGCAGGGCACACCTCAACTCTCAACAGGTGCCAGTCATTCTAAGCCAGAAGTTGATTTCACAGGCAGGCAGATGCACAAGATGGTTAAACAACAAAGTGCTAAAAGTTGCATTTTCACACACACAATTTAAAAAAACCTTTACTAAAAGTCTTTAAATCCTGAGCTCATAGAGCCTAAATTCCAAATCTCTAGCTGTTCCCAATTAAAAGTTACACTTTTACAATTTTACAATACAATTCTAATGATAGCCTAGGGAAGTGCTAATCCTTGCAGTAGTGAAAAGCAACATTTGCAGTATTTCACTATCAGGACCATCATTCCATCCAAGGTGCGCGTGCGTGCTCGCACCTCACTGAGTGCGCAGTGTCCCGAGGGAAGCGTGCGCACATCCTGTAGGAGCTTTCGCGCCACCGCTTTTAAAATGTGAGCGGCGTGAAAACGGCAATTTCCTGTTTGGGGGCACATTCATTGTTATGTGGCTCCTGGCACTTATTTCCTAAAGGGTCGTGGCTGCGGGTGTTTGTAACCATTTGTGAAAGTATATTTATTAAATGCAGCACCGTCATGCGCTGCAATTAACAAAAATACTTTCACAATGGCTCACAATCAGCCCCCAGCCGAGCTCCATTAAGATAAGGTATGCAACAAGTCCAAAAGCACGATGTGTGCTTTACACGTAGTGCTTTTGGACTTGCTGCATTTCTTCTCTTAATGGAGTGCCGCTGGGGGCTGATTGTGAGCCATTGTGAAAGTATGTTTGTTCATTGCAGCGCATGACGGTGCTGCAATGAACAAATATACTTTCACAAATGGTTACAAACAGCCCGCAGCCATGGCCCATTAGGAAAGAAATGCCGCAAGTTGGTTTTAGAAGAGGGACGACTATTATGGCTGAGAGAATCAGGAAGAAGCATGAAGAGAGACCAATTACTTTTGTGATTAACAGTGAAGCAGAATAGATAGTTTGCCTGCAGTGGGCAATTGGTGGACAGATGCCCATTGGCACCAGAGGAGTAATATCTCTCTGCTACCCACTTCGGGATAGGTGGTTGCTCAGATTCAGCCAGCTTGCGGTTGCCAAAGATGGACATTGGCTTTTCTGGAGAACCCCTGAACCGAGTCATGAGGATGGGGCATCCTCTGCTAACCTTTAGGTCAGTTTTTGGTGATTGATTCTGTCAGCGGATTAGAGCTTCAGATTTTATTAATAATTTTACATTACAAGTGTAACTGAATTACCAAATTTCTCCAATTCTGAAGTAGAATTAAAAATTCCACCCTCCCCTAGCACTAACTGGAAATGAACTATAAACATTTGATACAAGAGGCACTTTTCGCTCACATGGACAACTTGAAAGCCAAAGCTGCTACCCTAACTTTAGGTTTTCATACACTTTCAAGATCTCTGCAAGGCTAAATCCGAAGACATGTTCAGAAGGCCATGGTGGCGAAGCTGCTTCTGTCCATTTCATATGGTTATGAAATACTGGCAGAGAAAAAGGTGTCAAGGTTGCTGAACATGCTATTTGAAACAGACTACAGAACTGTCTAGCTGCTTCCAAAATATACAATCACAGGCACAATTGCACTTAAACCTAAACCTAATGAAACAATTGTTTTACATTAAATGCTCTTTTAAAAAAAAAGTGCCACAGGTTTAGTCCAAAAATTGGCAGGTTCTTGCTTTGGCATTTTAAGATCCCCAAGGAAATTCTTGCAGATGCTATCTTTCCCTTATATAAGGATAGTTGTGCAGAGTTATATTTGAACAAATATATATATATACTTCAAAATCCTTCCCTCTTCTATCCATCCACTATCATTTTCAATCCAAATTATAGACTAACATGTCCACCACTCAAATATATTTCATAATTCACTATACTACCAGAGTAGCATGCTACTCACCGAATATGTAATTCAACACCTCATCAGGAGTAGCAAGTGCTATATCAATGCAAATCTTTTTCCCTCTTTTATCCCTCCGCTATCCTTCTCAATCCAAATACCAAACTAACATATCCACCACTCAAATTACTTTCATATTTCACTGTACTAAGTCACCACTAATCCTTTATGGGTTCCGGAGAAGTGTACTACTCGCCAAAAAAGCGCTGCAACACCCCATCATGGGTAGCAAGAGCTATAAAAATGCAAACCTTTTTTCCCTCTTCTATCCCTCCTATATCGTTCGCAATCTAAACAACTGACTAACATATCCACCACTCATATTACTTTCAGATTTCACTATATTACTTTACCACTAATCCGTTATGTATTCCGGAGTAGCATGCTACTCGCAGAAAAAGCACCTCAACACCCCAGCAGGGGTATCAAACACTATATAAATGCAATTAAAATACAATACAATATATCTGAATGCAATAACAGAGGCAGCACAATAACAGTCGGGTGGCATACTATGCTAAATAGCATTTTCCTTTAAGTAATTTTTAATCTGGGTAATGTGTGGGTCTATTACAGACATTTTATGACAAATGTGTTTTTGTTTCATGCAACATCCATAAAAAATGTTTCTTTTAGATCCAAACAGGATCTCAGATAAGACAAATGGGAGGATGTCACAGTGATCTTTCGCAGTAGTATTAGTTAGCTTCTACTATGTTACAATATTGGAAAAATACTATCCCTGAATATTAATTTTGAACACATTTAGAATTTGCACCAGTGTTTCTGGGCACTGTTTGTGATCTGGCCAAAGAGGACACGAGAGAGCTGAAACTGAATCATAAATTCAAAGGTGATCCGCAAAGGGCCTCTGAATACGTTTGGCCTAGGGCCCTTAAAATCCTTAGAATGTCCCTGAGCCACTGCTGTGTACTTAGTTGGGAAAGTAGAGGTTGACTGGTGCTGTTGAATGACGGTGCAAAAGGGGGTGGTAATGGACAGAGCATCTGAACCAATCAAACACTCACACTCAGTCAAAAGATCTGGGTTTAATCCATCAACGTTCTTTAGCCCACTCTGCCACCCCAGTTCAAACATGGCTATATGCAAATCAGTCTGACCCTGTGCCTCATGGGAACAGTCCAGCCCAAACTACCAAGCCTTGCCTTCCCTGGACCGGAAACAAGCTTCAGAGGACCGGTTTCTGGTATTCCAGCCGTCTTCAGCCCGGCTTGCTTGAATCCAGTGGCAAAGTGAGCAAGGGACTCACGTCTGAGCATATCCTGCCACACTTATGGCGGCCAAAAGAGGTACAAAAGGGGGTGGTATTGGACGGAGCATCTGAACCAATCAAACACTCACACCCAGTCAAAAGATCTGGGTTTAATCCATCATAGCCGTGTATGCTCAGACGTGAGACCCTTGCTCACTTTGCCACTGGATTCAAGCAAGCCGGGCTGAAGATGGCTGGAATGCCAGAAACCAGTCCTCAGAAGCTTGTTTCCGGTCCAGGGAAGACATGGTTTGGCAGTTCGGGCTGGACTGTTCCCATGAGGCACAGGGTCAGACTGATTTGCATATAGCCATGTCTGAACTGGGGTGGCAGAGTGGGCTAAAGAACGGTGATGGATTAAACCCAGATATTTTGACTGGGTGTGAGTGTTTGATTGATTCAGATGCTCCAATCACCACCCCCTTTTGTAGGTGCTGTTGAATGAGGCAGGTTGCCCTGGTTTCCTAATATATATTAGTGTAGCTTTGTCATGGTTTCAGATGCTCTGCACTGCACTGTTGCGTGCTTATCTAGGTTCCTGATCGATACTGTGACCTTATGCCCCTATTCAGCTATAAATCCATTTATTCCCTATATTGGCATAACCGTTCAAAGTGCGATTTTCTGAAAAGTCATCTCTGGCCTCACACGAACAGAGCCACATTCCAGCATGACTCTCTGCTACTTCCTTTGCGACCAATTAGTGCAATGACAGAGCAGCAGTCACTATCTGATATTCCTAGATAACACTCCGAGTTCTTCAACAAGATAAAAACTTAGCAAACCTGGAAATCCCCGCTTGCTATGTTTTGATTAGTAATGGAACTCTAATGAGCAACTGATAACTGTCACTTCCTAGTGACATCTTTAATTGACGTCTTATGTCCAGCAAACTTGCGTCAAACCCGGCACCTGTCAGGTATAAATATTACCAACGTTGCCTTAAGCAATGTGAGTTCGTTGCCTGTTGCTGATGCCAGCTGCCTGCATGACCCTGTGTTGGTAAATCTAGCACTCTGTCGCTGCAGCCTGCTATCCTGTGGTGGTGAAGCTGCTGATTACCATTATCGCCGCTACAGCGCGAACTATGGTGCAGTACGCTTAAGGAGCTGAAACAGCCGTCCTCTGCGAAGACATCCAGCAGATTCCAGCTGCCCGCGGACGCTGTCACCCCTCCTTCCTCGACGAGCTGAAGAGAGCCGCTGCCTTTCTCGTGCAGAGAAATCCAGTCCCGGCGCTTCCGGTTTACCCTCGCGGGTGACTGGGATATCGAGAGAGACCCCTGAAGGAGATACCAATCCTCCATCATTCTATTCAGAGGTATGGTGTTGACTAAACCCTTAGACGAGAATTCTTGAAACAAACCTTGGCAAAACCAACTTAACTTAAAGCTACTTACTTACTCCCCTTCCACGTGTTAGGCTTAGGTCAGGCACACTGGGGTAGGCTTAGTTAGAAGCACCAGTTGAGTATGTTAGCCTAATGTATATATGACTGTATATATGTTTTATTACTTTTAAACCATTGTATGGCTAAGAAACCATATCAATGCTTTTACAGTTCTATTTCGCAATACTTATCTTACTGTACGTACTTTTTATAATAACAATTATTGCAATTGTGGCAATACATTTCTCTTGTACGAGAAGAAAGACTGTTCAATAAATGTTAACCTTTATTGATACACGCCCGTCTCTCTATTCTCTACATCTTGTGAAAGTAAACTGCACTAGACTGACTGAGTGAAATGCATGTCTATTGTTTCACACGACCCTAGAGATCGACTCTTGATCTGAGGAGCAAAGTTGTCATGTTGCACGGTTGTTGGAAAACTGAATCCCTTCTTGTCTGTGCCAAGGAAGCTGATCACTTCCTATGCAGAGAAGAAAGTTTCCAGTGACCTCTGAGCTAGTTGGTAACACAACCCAATTAAGTTTAGCATAGTCAGTGGAGGCCTGGAATATCCGCAGTTCCACGTCGATACTACTGTTTATGTTATTCCAATGCGCAGGGCCTAGTGGGAAACTAGGAACTACACTACATGGCGCCCAAACGTTTGGTAAGGCGATAAACTAAGGCAAGACTTGTAGAGTAACTCAGTCGTGCATATTTCACACCCCTTTCTCCCGTAAATACTCCAATAGACGTCTGGAGTGGGTGAAAGGTTAAAATCCGCCCGACCTTAGTAGGAAGAGATTCCTATGTAAAGCTCTGGTTTATTCAACGTTGAAGGATACAGTGTTCCAAAATATTGTGCACCTAATCTTTGTCTCCTTGGAGACCTACTCTGCAAAACCTGCATTTATACAATGTCAGTAGAAAATAACGGAACCACTGGGGGCGCAGCAGATGCGACTCAGCAAGGTCCCAAATACACAGACCCGGATGCAATAATCATCCCCGCACATTTAAGAAAATCTATAACTTCAAAACTTATAGTAAACGGACTGACACCTCAAGGTGGTACAGTAATTTTCGTGATAGAGGCTCACGAGTATCGGCAGACAGAGGTATTCTATTCATGGATAAACTTTCCAGCGGTAAACGCTATAACACAAGAGTTTCACTATTACAAAATAGAGAAACCTCCGGAAGAGTACGCTCCTTTCGAGGAGATTGAAATTCCTCTTAAATTTCAAGAGCACCTGCTCTGGTTTAATGGCGCCCTAAAACACAATGATCACATAACCAGGCTCGGTCCACTAGGTAGACCAGGAGCAACGTGGCCGGTTCTAGCCAGCTACACACCACATCCTGACATTGCAAAAATGTCTAAGGAAGAGCTGTTAGCACAGCTCAAAACACTAATAAAAATACATAGGCAATTAGTCCAATATGTAATGCGGACTGCAACAGTCCAGCCAGCTGTTAATACACCACAGCTGACCCCTCATCAGGGGAACACAAATAAAATTACACCACAGAACATACAGTCATGTCTTGGTAAAACACCCGTAAAACGGGAACAAATTCCTTTCTGGTTAGCACAGAAAATCACTCAAATAGAGGCAGTATTTCCTGATACTACCCCTATTGAGAAACACAGAATCTTGACCATCTGCCTTCCTATGGGAATCGCACCACACGTGGAGGACTGTGACACTTGGGGTACAGTCTTTGCTTCCATTTACACAAAAACACACGGTGTTCCGTCTATGGCGGTAATACCAGAGGTGCTAAAACAGATTCAAAATGAATTCGGTCCAGAGCCCGCTTTAAATCTAGGTATGAAATTACTGAAAGACTTCAAGCAGGTCACGGCTATATTATTAGCCAATATAAGAGGAGAAGCAGCATCTGTGGCGATCCGCCAGAAGTTGAAGGAAACAGATATAAAAGATCCTGTTGAGCTTGCAAAAATCATAGAAAAATGCTATGAAGAATTAGGTAGAGACAGCTTGGGTGGGAAACCAGTTAAGCCCCAACTGCTCGAAAATCCTGAAAAATTGTTTATTAAAAATAATCTAAACACTCCTAAAAAGAGCTGGGATGGAAATAAACAATCCACTCCCAAGGAAAAAGTTTTCCAGTCCAGAGGAAGGTCTCCTCGACGGAGGGAAAGAACTCCGACTCGAGAACGCCAGTCTCCCCAGCGGGAGCCCTCTGAGAAAAGATATAACCTTAGAAATAGGGATAATATAAAAAAACCTGATAGATATCAAAGTATTGATACACGTCCCTCTCGATCTTCTCCACAGAATTCGGAAAGAAGAGGACCGTCAGACCCAGGAGAGCACACCAAGTCCAAAGACAAGGAACCTGCTCAAAATAAGAAATCTCAATTTCAGAAAAAGAAGGTAGCCAGTATTAGAGTAATCAACCATGCCGAGAATACTGAGGACACAGTTGAAAAATGGGGAGTGGGCATTGACAATGTTGGACAGTGCAGCAGAAATCAGTATAGCGCGCAAGATCTTGATGAGTCATCTGGAGACAGTGGACACGAATGAATACATTCAGGTTGAAACTGCCGACGCCAGACTTAGCGAGCCCCATAAAATATATGAAATAACATTGCGTATGGAGGGTGATAAGACTAGGAAAATTAAGGGTCTATTTTGGGATAAGCTCTCAAAAGGCTATGATATTCTGTTAGCTGAAAAAGATTGGCCCCCGGAGTTTGTCAGGGAGTGCCTTCGTGGCAAAGAAGTGATTATGCCTGCCTTCTCGAATCACATACCGATTCATAAAAAATACACATATGCAAGGAAATGGGCAGTAGCCCAGGCACCTGCATTATATAAAAATCATGTAGGATGGGATGAGGATTCACCGCCTCACAAAATCCAATTAAAAAGTGAACCAACTGCCCAACGGCAGTATCCCATAAAGCAAGAAGCTAAAAAACAGGTCAGGGAGATCTTAGATCAACTTGAGTACCAGGGGGTGATTGAAACATGCACCTCTCAAATGAACAATCCTTTGTTTCCTGTCTCCAAGCCAGACAATTCATATCGTCTAGTTTTGGACTACAGACATCTTAATACATGTTGCAAAACTTTTGCAGTACAAAACTCGCATAGTGCAGCCCTAATGAACAACATAGTTAGGAAAAAATATAAAACGACATTAGACATTTCTAATGGTTTCTTTTGTCAAAACATTGCACCGGAAAGCAGATATTTGACCGCTTTCTCTGCATTTGGGTCACAGAAAAAATTCTGTCGTCTCCCACAAGGGTTCAAGAATAGCCCAGGACTATTCTCAGCTAGGGTAACAGAGTTACTACAAATCTATGATGATGAAGCATTATCTTACGTAGATGATATTTATCTCACAGACGACAACTTGGATACTCACTTGAAAAGAGTGAACACCATTATACTTGGGTTCGCAGCAGAGGGTTACAAATTCAACTTTAAAAAGTCTCGAATTGCCCATCTGACAGTACTATTCTTAGGGTACAAATTATCAAGTGAAGGGAAAAGCCTAGCGGACAACTTCTTAGAGAAGTGCGCTGTACTCCAAGCTCCAAAAACACTGAAGAATTTACAATCCATTCTAGGTTTTCTGAATTTCGGAAGAACTTACATTCTAAATTACGCAGAGAGGGTTAAACCTCTCTACGAACTAATAAAACCTGATTTAAAACAAATCAATTGGACTCAAAAACACACAGAAATTTTGAGATCACTGCAAACAGACATGTTAGCAAAAACTAAATTAGATACACGTGACAACACGATCGATCTTGTAATCCGAGTCATCCCAGGAAGATGCGGATTCACGTACCTAACCTCTAATGAGGGAGAAAAGGTACCTATTTCAATTAAAACTCACTTGTAGACACAAGCAGAAAAAACATTCAGTCCCACAGAAAGAACTGTGAAAACAGTGCAAATCGCATTAGCAAATGAACGAGAACTAGCACAAGGCAAACGGATTAATATCCTTACAGCGGAATCCGCCTTCGAAGCGCTATTCAGCCCAGTAAACCTGCCTACAGTGTCACTGGACCCGAAATGGATACAGTGCATAGATTCTCTAGGAGCGGAAGATGTGAAATACTATTTCGCACCACAATTTGAAGAACTGAATGATTTAGAATATGAAGAAGAATATCCTCTGCCAATCGAAATTCTGCCTCTCCCACAATATGCCTGTATAATCTATACAGATAGCTTTGTACAGCATTTCAACGTAGAGAGAAAATCCTACGATGCAGCATGTGCGATCATTAAAGGTCGTTGGCTGTGCGGTAAATTCAGACCGAAAATAACAAAAACTGAATCAGTAAAGTACTGTTCGGCTCAAAGAACTGAAATCAGATCTTTAAAGATGGCGCTCGAAAATGCAGAACGCGAATTCCCCACACTTATAGTGTGCGATTCTCATTTTTGCGTCAATTCTTACAACAATAAACTGCAGAGTTGGATCAAAAACGACTACAAAGATGACACAGGTGCCACAATAAAGCATAAAAAGCTCTGGAACGAGGTAGCTCTTTTACACAAAGAACTACAAAAGACTCACGTGATTCACGCACAGAGTCTTCAACGTGATGGCGTTCACGTTGCAGGGAATTCATTGGCTAATACAGCCAAAGCGGAAGCAACTAACCCGGCTTCCGTAGCCACAAAAAAGCGTACAGATAAATACATAGACGGGGAAACCATGCTGGCAGTAAAAACGACCGTAAAAGGCGACTGTGCAGCACTACCCGTAAACTATCCACTCAATTATGCATACATAATCGATGCAAACTCCGTTCCTTTTGCTCGAATCCCTGGAGTGGGGGACAGAGTAATTCCAAACATGAACAGGAGAATATTTTTAATAGCAGACGCACACATGGGTTTGGGTCTAAGGCACAGAGAGATCAAGGAATCACTGACTGAACTACAATCAGTATTCTGGTGGCCGGGAATGAGTGTAGAACACCAAATATATGCAAACAACTGTGAAAACTGTAATAGGGATCGCAGTAGCGAACTTTGCTACCGGCTACCAGTCAGAAAGAGCGTAACGCTGCCTACACCCCATCCTGCGTCCTATTAATAGTTAAGACGAAAAGCACTTAAAAAATGTGGCCCCAGCGCTCGGCTGACGCTAGAACGGTTATAAAAGATTTGCGAGTCTTTATCGGCACATACGCAATTACCACGTTCCATTCTGACCAGGGTCCTGCTTTCAGCTCTCGAGCCTATAAGGAGGCCATGGCCAGCATGGGAATTGGGTTGCGGTATTCTTGTCCGTCGCACCCCGAAGGGAATAGTGTGGTAGAAAGAAAAAACCGTGACATAAAGCAATCTATAACAGCAAAGGTATTAGGTTCAGGCGCTGGGTGGGTCAAACATTTAATAAGTGTCCAGACTAGTCTTAAAACATGCCAAGAAATTCTCTAAAAGGTTTCAGCCCATACGAACTATTGTTCGGAATTAGAATGAGCGTTCAGGACCTCGATAGTCAGATGTCAGTGGTACAAGAAGAAACAACGCAGTTTGATGTAAAAGACCGTTTGGCTGTTTTACAGGAACTGAATGAAACAAGAAAATCATTAAGCAACATAAAGTTAAAGCAACAGCCAAGTACCACTGACGAGGCACCACCCGCAACAGCCCCAGCAAGGCCTGTCTGGATTCCAAAGATTGGGGATCTAGTCAGAGAAAAGATCGCGGTGAAGAAGGAATTTGGGCCTTCTTACAGAAAAGCAGTACCTGTCTTAGCAGTCACCGGAACAAGATCAGTTGTGCTACCGCCCCTTGCTGGTAAAAAGGAGAACAGAGTTGTGTCTATCGATCTGGTAAAACCACAAGCATGTGGCCTATAATCAACAGTAGGCCCAGTGGACTCCCAAGAAACAACAGAATACCCAAACTTGCAACAATCCAAGAGGCTCAAACTGAAAGACTAATCACATTCGATCAGCCTGCAGTGCACAATGAAGGACTATGCAATAATGCCATGGAACTCGTGCCTCTTGAAACACAGATTGAAACAGTTCGTCAAGAAACAGCACCAGTCTACAATGATGTGGCATCAGAAAGTGCTACCGAGAGACAGATTGAAAGAACAATCCCATCAATTGACAGAACTGCCTCTGGTTATTTCATCAACTTCGACAACTTCTCTGAAGATCAAAACGATCCCGAAGTGATGCCAGAAACAAAAAAGTCTTTTAAAGAAAAAGCAACGGAACTCTTTCATCAACTGAAGGAAATCTACCTTGTTTCCCCTTGGCTAGAGTTCTGGTTCGGTCTAGGTATATTTTTCCTCCTGCTTTGGCTCATCATGGTACTGTGTTTTGGAAAATTCATTGAAGGAAAATATATCACAATGGACACAGCAAGTCAGAACATCAACCTAGTCCTGAAACCACACAGATCTTCCCACGTGAAGAAAAGAGAACTGTCAACAGTAAATGTCACAGCAATTCCAATACCTGGTGGAGTAGTATGGGAGAAAACAGACTATGAGATCTATGGTCCGGTCGAAATCCTGAAGTATCCTCATCAACTAAAGGTTTCCTTAAGTGACTTTGTGACACCAAGTACATTCTCTGATGATTGGGACTTTAACAGTATTAATGACATGATGTCTGATTTAGTAATGTCAGCTAGATTCACAGATCATGATTATTTACAAGGTTCATCTAGTTATGAGCAGTTATTCTGTTACACCCATTATGGGGATCATTACTTGCATAAATCTGCACAGCCTAGAAATGTTTTTATGTATAATCAATGGGAACATTGTGCTACACCACCTAAAAGCAGTTCTAAAGCATTTTTTGAGAAATTCAAATACTTCTCAGGGTTTAACACCAATGATGCAGAAACGTTTTATTACAAACTGTTAGATAAAACAGGAATGAAAACAATGCTGACAAATTCTAAATTGATATATTCAGAAGCATTTTATGACAAAATGATGACATTTGGTTTTGATTATTGGAAAAATAATATTGAAACGAAAACAATTTGGGGTACAAAAGATTGGCAGGTGCAAGGCATAGAAGCACTATTTAGAACCTGCATGATACCAGAACAAATGTTATTTTCAAATGACACAATACACCAAACATCTTGTTTTGGCCTAGCTAAGATCAAAGACCTTAAAGCACCGTCTATACCAAAGCCAATACCAGAAAATGCAACAGCTGATATTGAGTTAGACGTGTCACAAATTTTAAATTTCAACAGAACACATCCTGATTGGAAAAAGTGGTTAATCTGGCCTACAGACACAAATAGCTGTCAAGATAGATTCCTGAATAAAACACAGGGTTTAAAAATGACCAGATTAGACCCTAGATACTCCCAGAGACAACATCCAGGGATTATAACAACATACAGTGTAGGGAAACTCTGCCTAGAATGGCTAACTACATCCACACTGGCTGAAATTAAGCAACACTTGTCTTTATTAAAAGATGGTGCTGATTTGCGCGACTTCATTCTTGGACCACGCAAACAGCGTCAAAAGCGTTTCATAGCGACCAGTATCTATGCTGCTTACAACGAGGCTTGGAAAGTAAAGCAAATTGAAACTGCTGAAAAAATACGAGAAATTGATCGTATTAATTTGGAGAAATCACTTTCTGTGGTAGACAATGGGTTAACGACTCTGTCTTCCAGAATATATTCTTTGGACAATATTGTATCCTCTGCCTTTGATGTGATAGACAGAGATTTGCTAATGTTACAACATGGCCAGTCTCAATTACGCTCTATTATAGAACTAGGCTGGACGCTGCAAAATCTTCGTTCAGGCTATGTGCCTTGGCGTTTAATCAACACAACGTCATTATTTTCCAGTTTTAACCTTACTGATAAACAGATCAGTTTGGCACAGAAAGGAGCAGACTATACAATCCTGAGCATCGAAAAACTCGAGAGATTACCATTGACAATGTCAGAGAGTCCTGTCATTGAATGGATAATACACGGAATTATCACAATTCCGATTACAACTTTCCGATTTAAAAAGTGCCTTGAGTACATACCTGCTGGCCAGTATGAACAATTGGGTAAGGGATATGTTAAATCCGAATGGAAATTACCATACACTCATTCTTGCTATAGTGACAGCGACAAAAATGTATTTCTTAGTGGTGAGAACTGTAAACATTCACTAAGCGGTATACTTTTGTGTCAGGGTATTAATTTACACGGAGCATGTGATGGAAATTCAAACAACCTTTCATGCCACCAGCTAGTCACACCTGCAACTCAGATAGAGCCCTTCTTTATGCAACTCGCAAACGGGAGTTACATTCTTAGAACGGATCACAGGTGTTGTGGCCTCGCGCCTGGGAAAAGTTATCTAGTACAAGTTACGTCCATGGTCAAATGTTGTATGCAAGCATTGTTCCCGAGCGGGCCTCCAGACATAGTGACTCCCCTCTGGCCTCGTCTGAATCTCTATTCTATACGAATTGATACATTAAGCAAAATGAAATCTGTGCTTTTACAGACAACAGTGCCTATAACGTCATCTAAAGAGACGTATGATCTTCTAGTCGCAAGGACGGCTACTGAAGTCCATGACCTTTTATCAACAAATTGCCCCGTGCATTTCGTAGAAATGTTCAGCCAACTCCTTAACATGTCTAGTGCAACAAGCATCCCAGGCATATTTAAGACAGTCTTTACGGGACTGCTAACACCCTTCCAGGCAATTTTGGGAATCTTTCCTAATTTTGTGCACTCCATTTTTGGCGGCATACCACTAGTTTTGGGACTCGTTGCAGGGATTCTATTTTTGACCCTCCTGCTACGTTATGGCAAGCCTCGGCTCAGACATAGCTCCCATGGGAATGGAAGAGACAATCCTAGCGATACGCTACAGGGACAGGATAACTAACGTCCTCGGATTGGCCAGGCTGAGAGATCTAAACATGACCTGGTTCCTTTCATTCAGACCGATATGGCAAAATTGCATTTTACCTGTGCTACGGTGTATGCTTTGTGGCGATGAATGCGTGTTGGACATCTGTCTTTCACTTCCATCAGCAGTACCAATGGACGTCGATACTTTGCTCAGTCCAATAACGGCTCACGCATTGTGTTGTCCCCAGCGGCTACCAATCCTGATGACGGCATTCGTGGAGACTCCTGTACTACAGCCAAGTGGTAACAGTGGAGCGAGTGACAAAAGCAACATCATCCAGGTACAACGTTCTGTGAGCATTGCTGGTCCTGCCTTCGATGACAGCAATCATTCTCACACCTGCCAAGTTACAGCGCTATCTAATTTGGTTGAACTATCACCTGATTTTGTAGACCAATTCTATGAGAGCCTGTCTGATACGATGTTCTCACCCCAAGAGAAACAATAACTTTTTGAGAAGCTTTCCGACACACAGCGTTCCCATGAACTCTGAATTCGGCCTTCAGTTTTGATCAACAAAAACTGCCAGGAGCTTTGGAAATCTATTTTCTTTGAATTGGACAATTTTTTTAATATTGACCCTTTTTGGCACCAACAATTCTTTGCTTAACGTAAAAACTATTCTTAGAGAACAGAAGCTTCACACTTCTATTTCTAAACACATCTAGAGACATAACAACATAACACCAGCCTCTAGCACACATGTTATTACAATGCATTTTATGTGATGATTTATCTCGCTTTTCTTCTGTCAGAGATACTTCATGTGTAATTCTTTATGCATAATCGTTCATTGATTTCATATGCAATTTTTTGAATGATTACTATGCTTTAAAAAACGTACAGTACCTAAATTCCATGTATTACAAGTACGCCTATTTCGAATGCATTTATGTATTTTGGGGTGGGCAATGTTACACATGCATCTAATTGCTTTAGTTTTAGTGATTTTGATGGACATGAAAACGTGGAGTGGGTGTTGCGTGCTTATCTAGGTTCTCACGTCTGAGCATATCCTGCCACACTTATGGCGGCCAAAAGAGGTACAAAAGGGGGTGGTAATGGACGGAGCATCTGAACCAATCAAACACTCACACCCAGTCAAAAGATCTGGGTTTAATCCATCATAGCCGTGTATGCTCAGACGTGAGACCCTTGCTCACTTTGCCACTGGATTCAAGCAAGCCGGGCTGAAGATGGCTGGAATGCCAGAAACCAGTCCTCAGAAG
Source organism: Lissotriton vulgaris (assembly GCF_964263255.1). Classification (NCBI taxonomy): domain Eukaryota; kingdom Metazoa; phylum Chordata; class Amphibia; order Caudata; family Salamandridae; genus Lissotriton; species Lissotriton vulgaris. The sequence goes on from NC_141696.1 coordinate 867,414,615, forward strand.
CTTGTTTCCGGTCCAGGGAAGACATGGTTTGGCAGTTCGGGCTGGACTGTTCCCATGAGGCACAGGGTCAGACTGATTTGCATATAGCCATGTCTGAACTGGGGTGGCAGAGTGGGCTAAAGAACGGTGATGGATTAAACCCAGATATTTTGACTGGGTGTGAGTGTTTGATTGATTCAGATGCTCCAATCACCACCCCCTTTTGTAGGTGCTGTTGAATGAGGCAGGTTGCCCTGGTTTCCTAATACATATTAGTGTAGCTTTGTCATGGTTTCAGATGCTCTGCACTGCACTGTTGCGTGCTTATCTAGGTTCCTGATCAATACTGTGACCTTATGCCCCTATTCGGCTATAAATCCATTTATTCCCTATATTGGCATAACCGTTCAAAGTGCGATTTTCTGAAAAGTCATCTCTGACCTCACACGAACAGAGCCACATTCCAGCATGACTCTCTGCTACTTCCTTTGCGACCAATTAGTGCAATGACAGAGCAGCAGTCACTATCTGATATTCCTAGATAACACTCCGAGTTCTTCAACAAGATAAAAACTTAGCAAACCTGGAAATCCCCGCTTGCTATGTTTTGATTAGTAATGGAACTCTAATGAGCAACTGATAACTGTCACTTCCTAGTGACATCTTTAATTGACGTCTTATGTCCAGCAAACTTGCGTCAAACCCGGCACCTGTCAGGTATAAATATTACCAACGTTGCCTTAAGCAATGTGAGTTCGTTGCCTGTTGCTGATGCCAGCTGCCTGCATGACCCTGTGTTGGTAAATCTAGCACTCAGTCGCTGCAGCCTGCTATCCTGTGGTGGTGAAGCTGCTGATTACCATTATCGCCGCTACAGCGCGAACTATGGTGCAGTACGCTTAAGGAGCTGAAACAGCCGTCCTCTGCGAAGGCATCCAGCAGATTCCAGCTGCCCGCGGACGCTGTCACCCCTCCTTCCTCGACGCGCTGAAGAGAGCCGCTGCCTTTCTCGTGCGGAGAAATCCAGTCCCGGCGCTTCCGGTTTACCCTCGCGGGTGACTGGGATATCGAGAGAGACCCCTGAAGGAGATACCAATCCTCCATCATTCTTTTCAGAGGTATGGTGTTGACTAAACCCTTAGACGAGATTTCTTGAAACAAACCTTGGCAAAACCAACTTAACTTAAAGCTACTTACTTACTCCCCTTCCACGTGTTAGGCTTAGGTCAGGCACACTGGGGTAGGCTTAGTTAGAAGCACCAGTTGAGTATGTTAGCCTAATGTATATATGACTGTATATATGTTTTATTACTTTTAAACCATTGTATGGCTAAGAAACCATATCAATGCTTTTACAGTTCTATTTCGCAATACTTATCTTACTGTACGTACTTTTTATAATAACAATTATTGCAATTGTGGCAATACATTTCTCTTGTACGAGAAGAAAGACTGTTCAATAAATGTTAACCTTTATTGATACACGCCCGTCTCTCTATTCTCTACATCTTGTGAAAGTAAACTGCACTAGACTGACTGAGTGAAATGCATGTCTATTGTTTCACACGACCCTAGAGATCGACTCTTGATCTGAGGAGCAAAGTTGTCATGTTGCACGGTTGTTGGAAAACTGAATCCCTTCTTGTCTGTGCCAAGGAAGCTGATCACTTCCTATGCAGAGAAGAAAGTTTCCAGTGACCTCTGAGCTAGTTGGTAACACAACCCAATTAAGTTTAGCATAGTCAGTGGAGGCCTGGAATATCCGCAGTTCCACGTCGATA